>NC_083572.1:46602966-47852966 GCF_027579695.1 Neoarius graeffei
TTCGTCATTTTTAGAGGAGGCTGAGCCTTCCTCGTTGTCTTAGAGCAATCGCCCGTGCTGTACACACAATTACACTGCCATCAATAAATATTGTAGATGGATCAGTTTACCCAATGTACAAATAGTAAGATGACAAAATCACTGTAGCTATGCAATATCCAATTGTAGGAAAACCTGATTTCATTCATCCTCTGATTTCATTCATCGTTTGGGTTATAAAATACATTTACTTTAGTCAAGTCAAGTCACGTTTGTTTGTATAGCACTTTTAACAATAGACATTGTCCCAAAGCAGCTTTACAGAATCTGAATGACCCAAGACATGAGCCAATTTTATCCCTAATCTATCCCCAATGAGCAAGCCCATGGCGACGGTGGCAAGGAAAAACTCCCTCAGACGACATGAGGAAGAAACCTCGAGAGGAACCAGACCCAAAAGGGAATCCATCCTCATTTGGGCAACAACAGACAACATGACTATAACATTAACAGTTTTAACATAAAGTCAGTTTCATTGATGTTATAACTCTTCATTGATGGAAACTTGTGTGCAAAACTGTTCATGACAACTGCAGTCCTAAAGTTAGCAAGTCAACTGTAGTCCTCAGCCATAAAAGCATTACTGTAAGTGTCCACTTCCAAGTGTGACTTACTTTATACTTCTCATCTCTAGCCACTTTATCCTGTTCTACAGGGTTGCAGGCAAGCTGGAACCTATCCCAGCTGACTACGGGTGAAAGGCGGGGTACACCCTGGACAAGTCGCCAGGTCATCACAGGGCTGACACAGACAACCATTCACACTCACATTCACACCTACGGTCAATTTAGAGTCACCAGTTAACCTAACCTGCATGTCTTTGGACTGTGGGGGAAACCGGAGCACCCGGAGGAAACCCACGCGGACACGGGGAGAACATGTAAACTCCACACAGAAAGACCCTCGCCGGCCACAGGGCTCGAACCCGGACCTTCTTGCTGTGAGGCGACAGCGCTAACCACTACGCCACCGTGCCGCCTACTTTATACTTATTGCTTGAAAATATATAGAATTTTCAGTATATTTTACATTATATTACTGTTGTAGTGTTATATAGCCTAACGTAGATAAATAGGTTACCAGTGTTCTGACAGTGTTAATGACTCTTAATGACTGACGGTCTCCGTTTTATGAGTAGATAGCTTCCTCTGCTTGCATTAACCATACATTTTCCACTTACTAAATAATCCAATAACCAAAAATTATAGTTATATATATAGTTATATCACGGGCGATTGCTCTAAGACAATGAGGGAGGCTCAGCCTCCTCTAAAAATGACGAACATCGTGTAGGATGAATTGTGCTAGGCTTATGTTATAGCCGACTTTATAACATTGCTATTTCAGATCCAGAATCATAGAAATATATGTGCTCAACCCAACTACAGTGCGAAATCATTCCGTTATAACTTTCTCCAGTTCGTCTAATGTGTGCGTGAGTTTTTCCCCCTCGTGACAACGCGATGCAGCCCAGCCTCAGTGGATTGGGAGCTATGTGCTTGTCAATCTCAAAATGCAAGACGATTATTGGACAAATACTGCGAAAAGGCCCGCCCACGGAGTCTCACGGACTCCCAGCCTCAGTGGACTTCAACGGCATTTGGGAACTATGCACTTTTCAATCTCAAAATGCAAGACGGTTATTGGACAAATACTGCGAAAACACCCGCCCACGGACTCCGAGCCTCACATGGGAGGGACATGGCAGTTTCCGCGAGGAGACTGGTGATTGGTGAAAGCAGCCGGATATTTTCTTTGATTGACAGCTTGGGCAGTTTTAAGTGCATTTTGGCGGGTTTTGAACATATTTTGGGCTGGATAACGTCAGCAGTGTCTGGCAACATCAGTTCAGTCCCATGCGGATTTGCAAGTGCTGTGGTGTATTGTAAGAGATCGGCCGCGGCTTACATTTCGATTTCATTCATTACATACACTGTAAAAAAAGAATAGTTGAGAATACTTGAAATTTCAAGGCAACAGTCTGCATTAAGAATTTTATGTTTTGCCAATGATGTGCCCATGATAATCCAAACTATGATAAAACTGTTATCTTTATTAAGAATTCTTAATTAAGTCAATTTTCAATTCCTAATTCTGCCAACATAGATTTCTCTTTTTGCTGAACAGTGGCATTCACAGTAGTACAAAAAGGCAATTGAGGTTATCAGACTTTTTTGGGGGGGCTTTTTTCACCTTTATTTGGATAGGACAGTGTAGAGACAGGAAATGAGCAGGACGGGGAGGGATCGGGAAATGACCTTGGGTCGGAATCGAACCTGGGTCCCCGGATTTATGGTATGGCGCCTTACCCACCTGAGCCACACCCACAACATGGGTTTTAAAAATTTTTGTAATTGTGTAGAACAATGAAAAAAGGCATGTATAGATAAATTGTGATAACCTCAGGGGCATCATGGCTCAGGTGGATAAGGCGCCATACCATAAATCCGGGGACCTGGGTTTGGTTCCGACCCAAGGTCATTTCCCGATCCCTCCCCGTCTCTCTCTCCCGCTCATTTCCTGTCTCTATGCTGTCCTATCCAAATAGAGGTGAAAAAAGCCCCAAAAAAATCTTTTAAAAAAAAATTGTGATAACCTCAATTGCCTTTTTGCACTACTGTGAATGCCACTGTTCAGCAAAAAGAGAAATCTATGTTGGCAGAATGAGGAATTGAAAATTGACTTAATTAAGAATTCTTAATAAAGATAACAGTTTTATCATAGTTTGGATTATCATGGGTAGACCAACGCCTCAAACTGACTTGGTGAAAAAGGTAGGGAATAATACTCGTTCCTTTCAGCTCTCCTGGTACGAGAAAGTGAATTGGCTAACAGCAAGTGACCCACATCAACAACAGTAAATAGGCTACTTTAGTAATATGTCATGGATGGACCAAAAATATAGAATCTATTTAAAATGTTTATGCTGAGTATATTATATTGTAATATATGTTTTTCTGGATATGAATTAAACACAGCTACAATTTGGAAAACATTTTTAAACAAAAACACAGCCGAGGTCAATTTTTAAACAACATGCCACAATTTTAAAATATAAAATGTTAAAATATCCCCCCCCCAACACCACCATCATGTATATTGGACAGTAGGCTAATGGGCCAAAAGACCCTGTTATTTCACAGTTTGTGACCCTGCCAACAATCAGCCAGATCAGAGGCAAGAGTATGGGCAAAACTGATGTGTTTTTTCTTTTAAAATCTGGAAATATCGTAACCAACCAGCCTCCCCTGTTTGAAAGACTACCAGCCGCCACTGAGTTATATATATATAGTTATATTATAGTGAACTGCCGTTAAGATAGGATACCACAGCAAATTCTCACGACGATTGAAGAAGAAGGAGAAGAGAAGGAAAGTGCCGGACTCAGTGCTGCTCTGATGCACGTGCCTTGCGCGAGATACTCAGTTTTCATGAGGGCGTCGTTTGCGGCGAAAAGGCGAGGTGGAGCACGCGCTTTCAAGACGAAGCTGTAAACCTAGATCAAAGAAACTCATTCATCGAATACGGAACTTGATTCGGAGCATCAGTCCTGGGGGGAGAAAACCACATTAATGTAAGATACAGCAGAACGCGAGTGTGGTCACTTATTCAGTTTTTGAGGTGAGTCATGGCAGTTAATTTATAATAATAATAGAACAGATATATATGATTCTGAAAATAAATAAATATATATATATATATATATATATATATATATATATATATATATATAGAGAGAGAGAGAGAGAGAGAGAGAACAGTACCACTCAAAAGTTTGAACACACGTTCTAATTCAATGTTTTTTTTTCTTTATTTTTATTAATTAAAAGACACATCAGGGTCTTAAAGTAATGATGGATGTCGTTTCTCTTTACTTAGACTATAGCTGAGCGTTTCTTGACATAATATGGATTACTACAGTTGTCAAATCGGGCTATTTACTGTATTATTTACTATTTACGATTTGGTCTCAAATGCATTAAGAAGGCAATAAATTGCACTAATTAACTTTTGACGATGCACAGCTGTTAACTGAAAAGCATTCCAGGTGACTAGGTCATGAAGCTGGTTAAGATAATGCCAATAGTGTACAAAGGTATCAGGGTAAACGCTGCTGGCTACTTTGAAGAAGCTAAAATATGCAACATATTTTGCTTTTAGTTTATTTTTAATTTTTGTAACACTTTTTTGTTTACCATATATGTTCCAGATGTTATTTCATAGTTTTGATGTCTTTCGTATTGTTCTTCAGTGTAGAAAATAATCAAAATATAGAAGAAGAAAAAAACAACTATAAATGAGTAGGGGTGTCCAAACTTTTGACTGGTACTGTATGTGCTATCGGTGTCATCATGTTCTTCCTGAGAACGTGGCAGCCAAGAGCTACTCTCTTTAAATATAGATTAACTTCAGTCTTAAGTGCATAAAGTGCCTAGGAAGAGTTCTCTGGAGAAGGGTGCACTCTGTAATATAAGCTCTGAAAAATTATAAGGTAAATTCGCATAGCACTACTAGCGCACCGGACACACACGCTCTGTCTCTCCCTCCCTCCCCTGATTACAGCAGTGCACCATTTGAACAAGGAATAATAATAATAATAATAATCCGACTTATTTTTTGCAACCAAACCTTAGTAGAATAGAACCATTATTATTATTATTATTATTATTATTATTATTAAAATTGTCAGTAGAGTCCAGCTGACAGTGTGTATAGGCCTAATAAATGTGATGGTGGACTGTAATATCCACCACTGTAATAATAATTTTTTATTATTTTAGTGTCAGAATGGTCCAGCTATTTTATTGTTTTATGTTTTTTATTGATAGTTTACTTGTTATATATTCCTGTCTTGCTTCGTTTTATTCATCTTATTTTTCATTATTTCTAATTGTTTATAATTGCTTGATTTTATTTTTACACTTTTATTGTTAAGTGTCCTTGAGTACCCTGAAAGGCGCTTTAAATAAAATTTATTATTATTATTATAATAAACTCAGAAAATTGCATACTACATGGAGAACCAGGGATTTAATACATAATGCCCATACTGGGTTGCACCAACAAAGAATAAATAATTAACCTGGATTCAAAGTTTACATATTGATCTGGTTGCAGCAAACTTTAAACATTGTTTAAAGAATAACATTTTTGCATTTCAAACAATTAGTCTTTGGTTTCTTTAGTTTGTTTTTCATTAAACTCAGAGAGAAACTTTAATCCTGCTGTTTCATTACTTTACACTATATTAGAGTTAGAGGTCAATTTAAACCTTTTAGTTGAGGTGTTTTAAATTTTAAAAACAGCAGCATATACACTCACCAATTACAACCCCGATTCCAAAAAAGTTGGGACAAAATACAAATTGTAAATAAAAACGGAATGCGATGATGTGGAAGTTTCAAAATTCTATATTTTATTCAGAATAGAGCATGGATGACATATCAAATGTTTAAACTGAGAAAATGTATCATTTAAAGAGAAAAATTAGGTGATTTTAAATTTCATGACAACAACACATCTCAAAAAAGTTGGGACAAGGCCATGTTTCCCACTGTGAGACATCCCCTTTTCTCTTTACAACAGTCTGTAAACGTCTGGGGACTGAGGAGACAAGTTGCTCAAGTTTAGGGATAGGAATGTTAACCCATCTCATCTCATCTCATTATCTCTAGCCGCTTCATCCTTCTACAGGGTCGCAGGCAAGCTGGAGCCTATCCCAGCTGACTACGGGCGAAAGGCGGGGTACACCCTGGACAAGTCGCCAGGTCATCACAGGGCTGACACATAGACACAGACAACCATTCACACTCACATTCACACCTACGGTCAATTTAGAGTCACCAGTTAACCTAACCTGCATGTCTTTGGACTGTGGGGGAAACCGGAGTACCCGGAGGAAACCCACGCGGACACGGGGAGAACATGCAAACTCCACACAGAAAGGCCCTCGCCGGCCCCGGGGCTCGAACCCAGGACCTTCTTGCTGTGAGGCGACAGCGCTAACCACTACACCACCGTGCCGCCGGAATGTTAACCCATTCTTGTCTAATGTAGGATTCTAGTTGCTCAACTGTCTTAGGTCTTTTTTGTCGCATCTTCCGTTTTATGATGCGCCAAATGTTTTCTATGGGTGAAAGATCTGGACTGCAGGCTGGCCAGTTCAGTACCCGGACCCTTCTTCTACGCAGCCATGATGCTGTAATTGATGCAGTATGTGGTTTGGCATTGTCATGTTGGAAAATGCAAGGTCTTCCCTGAAAGAGACGTCATCTGGATGGGAGCATATGTTGCTCTTGAACCTGGATGTACCTTTCAGCATTGATGATGTCTTTCCAGATGTGTAAACTGCCCATGCCATACGCACTAATGCAACCCCATACCATCAGAGATGCAGGCTTCTGAACTGAGCGCTGATAACAACTTGGGTCGTCCTTCTCCTCTTTAGTCCAAATGACACGGCGTCCCTGATTTCCATAAAGAACTTCAAATTTTGATTCGTTTGACCACAGAACAGTTTTCCACTTTGCCACAGTCCATTTTAAATGAGCCTTGGCCCAGAGAAGATGTCTGCGCTTCTGGATTGTGTTTAGATACGGCTTCTTCTTTGAACTACAGAGTTTTACCTGGCAACGGCGGATGGCACGGTGAATTGTGTTCACAGATAATGTTCTCTGGAAATATTCCTGAGCCCATTTTGTGATTTCCAATACAGAAGCATGCCTGTATGTGATGCAGTGCTGTCTAAGGGCCCAAAGATCACGGGCACCCAGTATGGTTTTCCAGCCTTGACCCTTACGCACAGAGATTATTCCAGATTCTCTGAATCTTTTGATGATATTATGCACTATAGATGATGATATGTTCAAACTCTTTGCAATTTTACACTGTCGAACTCCTTTCTGATATTGCTCCACTATTTGTCAGCGCAGAATTAGGGGGATTGGTGATCCTCTTCCCATCTTTACTTCTGAGAGCCGCTGCCACTCCAAGATGCTCTTTTTATACCCAGTCATGTTAATGACCTATTGCCAATTGACCTAATGAGTTGCAGTTTGGTCCTCCAGCTGTTCCTTTTTTGTACCTTTAACTTTTCCAACCTCTTATTGCCCCTGTCCCAACTTTTTTGAGATGTGTTGCTGTCATGAAATTTCAAATGAGCCAATATTTGGCATGAAATTTCAAAATGTCTCACTTTCGACATTTGATATGTTGTCTATGTTCTATCGTGAATACAATATCAGTTTTTGAGATTTGTAAATTATTGCCTTCCGTTTTTATTTACAATTTGTACTTTGTCCCAACTTTTTTTGGAATCGGGGTTGTACTTTATTCAGAACATCTGTACACCTACACATTCATGCAATTATTGAATCCGCCAATCATGTGTCAGCGCAATGCATAAAATCATTTAGATACAGCTTCAATCGTGTTTACATCAACCAACCATCATAATGGGATGGCGGGGGGGGATCTCAGTGATTTGACCGTGGTATGATTGTTGGTGCCAGACAGGCTGGTTTGTGTATTTATATAACTGCAGATCTCCTGAGATTTTCACACACAAAAGTCTCTAGAGTTTACTCAGAATGGTGCAATAAACAAAAAACATCCAGTGAGCAGTATTTCTGTTTTTCGACTCTGTCTTTGTCTACGTTTTGGATCTGTTTGCTCACATGCTTTCAATAAAACTTCCTGCAATTATCTCTGTTTATCACCCTTACATGACAGAAACTGTCAACTATCCAACAAGCTAGTGGACTAATAAACCTGTTTTCACTAGTTTTATATAAAACTGTCATGAGGGCATCGTGGCTCAGGTGGATAAGGCACCATACCATAAATCCGGGGACCCGGGTTCGATTCCGGCCCGAGGTCATTTCCCGATCCCTCCCCGTCTCTCTCTCCTGCTCATTTCCTGTCTCTATACTGTCCTATCCAATAATAAAGGTGAAAAAAGCCCAAAAAAATCTTTTAAAAACTGTAATGAATACTTTAAAATGTGTTGGGAAATAATCACACTTTTTTGTAAAGCAAATTAAAAATAAGCACTGGATAAAAGCCCATCCATCTTATGTAAATAAAGATACAAATTTCATTGTCTGGTGGTCAAGTGTTTATGAGATATGTTGCCTTGCACTTACAATTGGGTTCTTTGTGGTGGTACATGTACATATGGACATCATATGGTCAAGCCATCAAAAATCAGTTTGATGCATTTCTCTTAAGTATGGGGCTCCGATAATTAATAATAATAATAATAATAATAATAATAATGGGAAATTCTTCAGCAGAGAGTCAAAAATTATGAAGTTATTAAGATTGCTTTAACTTGTCAGCTCAGTGATATTGCTAAAGTATGGAATCCAAGGCAAATCGTACTGAAAACCATATTTAAAAATCACCACCCCAATTACAGCAATGTCACTTCAAAGAAATTTTGGTTTGAATTTTAAGAAATGAAAGTTCAATTTTTTCTGACATAAATCCATTACTGACTTTTCTTTCCTCATAAAAGATTTTGCATTGAAAGTTAAACATCACCAATTTTTCTATGCTTTTTTATGGTCAAAAAATACCCCATACAGTACGAAATTTTTATTTAATACTATTATCTTGAGGGCGGCACGGTGGTGTAGTGGTTAGCGCTGTCGCCTCACAGCAAGAAGGTCCGGGTTCGAGCCCCGTGGCCGGCGAGGGCCTTTCTGTGTGGAGTTTGCATGTTCTCCCCGTGTCCGTGTGGGTTTCCTCCGGGTGCTCCAGTTTCCCCCACAGTCCAAAGACATGCAGGTTAGGTTGACTGGTGACTCTAAATTGACCGTAGGTGTGAATGTGAGTGTGAATGGTTGTCTGTGTCTATGTGTCAGCCCTGTGATGACCTGGCGACTTGTCCAGGGTGTACCCCGCCTTTCGCCCGTAGTCAGCTGGGATAGACTCCAGCTTGCCTGCAACCCTGTAGAAGGATAAAGCGGCTAGAGATAATGAGATGAGATGAGACTATTATCTTGAGTATTACAAGTAAAAAAATGTTACCACATTTTGCTGCAAATGTAATTCCATTACTGAAGAACTACCCAAATAATAATAATAATAATGCCTTTTATTTGTAGGCGACTTTCAAGGTACCCGAAGGCACCTTACAACACAGTAAAAATCAAACAAAGAGTAGCAAGTAACAATTACATCAAGACATCAGTTATCCAACAAGGCATAAAATACACAAAAGAAATACAAATGCAAAATCTATTAGTGTTAGAGTCCGATAGAATAGGCAAGTTTTAAGAGGTATTTTTTAAGGCGAGATTTGGAGGTTAGAAGAGAGTCAGTATTATGGATGTCTTGTGGAAAAGAGTTCCAGAGGCGATGAGCAACACGACTAAAGGCTCTAAACCCCATGGTAGTCAAACAAGCAGGAGGTGTAGTGAGATTAATAGAAGAATGGGATCTAAGAGTATGAGAATGGGTGCAGATGAGAAGGAGACCGGAGAGATATGAAGGTGCTAGGTTATGAAATGTCTTGAAAGTGAGAAGCAGAATCTTAATATCAATACAATATTTAACAGAGAGCCAGTGAAGTTGCTGGAGGACAGGAGTAATATGTTCTATGGAAGAGGTTCTGGTGATGATACAGGCAGCTATATTCTGAACCAGTTGAAGTTTATGGAGAAGTTTGTGAGGAAGACCAGAGAGGATAAAGTTGCAGTAGTCACTAGATCATGTACAACTAGAGCATGTACAACTACAGCATGTACAAAAAATAGCAGTGCAGTAAGGTGTAAGAGACAGACATAAACAATTGTTATTGCGTAGATCAAAATATGCAGACAATGATATTACTGATGTCTGTGTCAAAGAGTAAACCAATGTCAAGGATGACAGCCAGACTCAACCTGGGGGGAGGGAGAAACTATGACATTGTCAGTAGTCAAACAAAAAATGTCATTTTGGGGAGGAGCACTGCAAGTAACTGTTCAGAGTTATGATCTTAAATTTTTTAACTGAACACACTAAGTGTGGACAGAGAGATAAGCTTTAACCCAGGAAAGAGGGGGTACCAATGATTCCAGCGGATGCTAATCTCTCAAGGAGAATATTACAAGAAATTGTATCAAATGCTGAGTTCAGATCAAGGAGCACAAGTATGTTTAACAGCCCAGAATCAGCTGCCGCCAGCAGGTCACTGGTGATTTTGGCCAAGGCTGTCTCTGTACTGTGAAATGGACGAAATCCAGAATGAAATTGTTCAAACTGATGATTATCTATAAGATGAGAGTGGAGGGAACCAGAGCTGCAACAGTTTTATGTTGTTGTTGTTTTCAAATATTTTTGAGAGGAAAGGTAGATTTGAGATAGGACAATAATTATTCAGATTGTTGGGGTCTGCACCAAGGTTTTAAAAAATTGTTTGGAGTTATAACAGCCAGGAGGGTAGACATGCTTTAACCAGATGAGTAGGAAGCAGATCTAACTGGCACATAGATTTAGATTTTCAAATATAACCACAAATTTCAGCCACAGTTCAGAGTTTAAAACTAGAAAGAGAAGAAAAAGGGGGATCATAAAAAGCTGGATAAAGTGAGTTGGATACTACAGTGGTGCTTGAAAGTTTGTGAACCCTTTAGAATTTTCAATAGTTCTGCATAAATATGACCTAAAACATCATCAGATTTTCACACAAGTTCTAAAAGTAGATAAAGAGAACCCAGTTAAACAAATGAGACAAAAAATAGTATACCTGGTCATTTATTTATTGAGGAAAATGATCCAATATTACGTATCTGTGAGTGGCAAAAGTATGTGAACCTTTGCTTTCAGTATCTGGTGTGACCCCCTTGTGCAGCAATAACTGCAACTAAACGTTTCCAGTAACTGTTGATCAGTCCTGCACACCGGCTTGGAGGAATTTTCGCCCATTCCTCTGTACAGAACAGCTTCAACTCTGGGATGTTGGTGGGTTTCCTCACATGAACTGCTCACTTCAGGTCCTTCCACACCATTTCAACTGGATTAAGGTCAGGACTTTGACTTGGCCATTCAAAACATTAACTTTATTCTTCTTTAACCATTCTTTGGTTAACAACTTGTGTGCTTAGGGTTGCTGTCTTGCTGCATGACCCACCTTCTCTTAAGATTCAGTTCATGGACAGATGTCCTGACATTTTCCTTTAGAATTCGCTGGTATAATTCAGAATTCATTGTTCCATCAATGATGGCAAGCCATCCTGGCCCAGATACAGCAAAACAGGCCAAAAAATTCTATTTTGGTCTCATCTATCCAAAAAACATTTTTCCAGTAGCCTTCTGGCTTGTCCATGTGATCTTTAGCAAACTGCAGATGAGCAACAATGTTCTTTTTGGAGAGCAGTGGCTTTCTCCTTGCAACCCTGCCATGCACACCATTGTTGTTCAGTGTTCTCCTGATGGTAGACTCATGAACATTAGCATTAGCCAATGTGAGAGAGGCCTTCAGTTGCTTAGAAGTTACCCTGGGGTCCTTTGTGACCTCGCTGACTATTACACACCTTGCTCTTGGAGTGATCTTTGTTGGTCAACCACTCCTGGGGAGGGTAACAATGGTCTTGAATTTCCTCCATTTGTACACAATCTGTCTGACTGTGGAATGGTGGAGTCCAAACTCTTTAGAGATGGTTTTGTAACCTTTTCCAGCCTGATTAGCATCAACAACGCTTTTTATGAAGTCCTCAGAAATCTCCTTTGTTTGTGCCATGATACACTTCCACAAACATGTTGTGAAGATCAGACTTTGATAGATCCCTGTTCTTTAAATAAAACAGGGTGCCCACTCATACCTGATTGTCATCCCATTGATTGAAAACACCTGACTCTAATTTCACCTTCAAATTAACTGCTAATCCTTGAGGTTCACATACTTTTGCCACTCACAGATATGTAATATTGGATAATTTTCCTCAATAAATAAATTACCAAGTATAATATTTTTGTCTCATTTGTTTAACTGGGTTTTCTTTATCTACTTTTAGGACTTGTGTGAAAATCTGATGATGTTTTAGGTCATATTTATGCAGAAATATACACTACCATTCAAAAGTTTGGGGTCACCCAGACAATTTTGTGTTTTCCATGAAAAGTCACACTTTTATTTACCACCATAAGTTGTAAAATGAATAGAAAATATCGTCAAGACATTTTTCTGGCCATTTTGAGCATTTAATCGACCCCACAAATGTGATGCTCCAGAAACTCAATCTGCTCAAAGGAAGGTCAGTTTTATAGCTTCTCTAAAGAGCTAAACTGTTTTCAGCGGTGCTAACATGATTGTACAAGGGTTTTCTAATCATCCATTAGCCTTCTGAGGCAATGAGCAAACACATTGTACCATTAGAACACTGGAGTGATAGTTGCTGGAAATGGGCCTCGATACACCTATGTAGATATTGCACCAAAAACCAGACATTTGCAGCTAGAATAGTCATTTACCACATTAGCAATGGATAGAGTGTATTTCTGATTAGTTTAAAGTGATCTTCATTGAAAAGAACAGTGCTTTTCTTTCAAAAATAAGGAAATTTCAAAGTGACCCCAAACTTTTGAACGGTAGTGAAGAAAATTCTAAGAGTTCACAAACTTTCAAGCACCACTGTATATTTCCAGAAGAAGTTAATTGCTGATGGATATTTTCGACTTTAGCATGAAAAAAGGTCAGGAAAGTATTACATTGAGCAGAGGTGAAAGAGTATTAGGATGGGCTACGACAGCAGAAGACCATGTCGGGTTCAATTTCTGTCAGCCAGAAACAGAAAGCTGAAGCTGCAGTGGTTACAGGCTCACCAAAACTGGACAGTTGAAGACTGGAAACACATAGCCTGGTCTGATGAACCTCAATTTCTGTTTAGGCACACAGATGTTAGGGTCAGAATTTGGCGCTGACAGCATGAATCCAAGGACCCAACCTGCATTGTGTCAGCAGTCCAAGCTGGTGGAAGTGATGCAATGGTGTGGGGAATATTTTCTTGGCAAATTTGGGCCTGTTAATACCAATCAATCATCACTTGAATGCCACAGCCTATTTAGGTATTGTTGCTGGTCGTGAGCATCCCTTCATGGCCACAATTTATCTATCCTCTAATAACTACTTCCAGCATGATAACGCATCATGTTACAAAGCAAAAATCATCTCAAATTGGTTTCGTGAACATGACAATCAGTTCAATGTTCTTCACTGGCCTTCTCAGTTACCTGATCTGAATCCAATAAAACACCTTTGGGATGTGGTAAAACAGGAGATTCACAGCATGAAAGTGCACCTGAAAAATCTGCAACATCTGGTCAACAACATGGACCAGAATCTCAAAGGAATGTTTCCAGCAACTTGTGGAATTCATGCCAAGAAGAATTGAGGCTATTTTGAGAGCAAAATTGCTCTTGGTGGTGGTGCAAGTGGTTAGCACTGTCGCCTCACAGCAAGAAGGTCCTGGGTTCAAGCCCAGTAGCTGACGGGGGCCTTTCTGTGTTCTCCCTGTGTCTACGTGGGTTTCCTCCAGGTGCTCCGGTTTCCCCCACAGTCCAAAGACATGCAGTTAGGTTAACATGGGACAGCCTTGGGCTGAAGTGCCCAAGAGTGGTGGCATGCGTGTACGCAGTGGCTTTGCTTTCCTATGATGAACTAAATTTCTTTGTGCAGTGACAATAAAGGGAGGAAATTCTATTCAAAGGGAGGCCCTACCCAGTATTAGTATAGTGTTTCTAATAAAGTGCTCTGTGAGTGTATACGGAAGGTAAGGCAAGTTTAAATACTTGTTTTTCAGAGAACACAACAATGATAATAAATTAACTGAACAGTTACATTTTAGATCAAAAATGAGTTTAGTCTGATCATTGTTGGTGCAACTTACATACCGGTAGTCCCCCTCTGAAAGTATTGAACAGCAAAGTCAATTATGTGGTTTTTGTTATACACTGAAGACATTTGGGTTTGAGATCAAAAGATAAATATGAGACAAAAGATCAGAATTTCAGCTTTCATTTTCTGCTATTTTCATGCAGATGTTTTAAATAACTTAGAAAATAGCTTTTTTTTTACTCCACCCATTTTTCAGGTGATCAAAAATATTGGAATAATGTTACTGACAGGAGTTTCTTGTTGCCCAAGTGTGCCCTGTTAGATTGAGTGTTTTGTTTGAGCCTTGGATTCCACCTTTGACTGTTTTTTTTTATGATAAACCAACATGAAGACCAGAGAGCTGTCTATGGGAGAAAGCAAGCCCTTTTGAAGCTGAGAAAAGATGGAAAATTGATCAGTGCCATTGCACAAGCATTTTGCATAGCAATACAATAATTTGAAATGTCCTAAAAAAGAAAGAAACCAGACAATTAATAAGACAGCCAAGGGGAAAAAAACAGCAGTTGGTGACAGAAATATTGTGAGAGCTGCGAAGAAAAATCCAAAAACAATAGTCATTTACATCTCCAACATCCTCCAAAGGGAAAGAGTGAAGGTATCACAATCCAACATTCAATGAAGACTTCAAGAACAGAAATAAAGAGGGCATAACAAAGATGCAAACCACTCATCAGCAGTAAGAATGGAAATGCCAGATTGGAATTTATAAAGAATTTGAAAGAAGAGCCACAAAAATTCTGGAAGCCTCTTCCTTTTACCAAATCACAAAAAGGAATGCAATAGTTTGGTGATATCAGTGGGATGCAGGCTTGATCTTGTTATTGCAAGCAAGGGATATGCAACCAAAGATTAAGTGTTATATACTTTAATTTACTTCAAGATTATGTTCCTGTTCTTTCTATGTAAATATGAGGAAATGAAAGATGAAATTCTGATAAACCCTTTCATCATTTGATCTCAAACCCAAATGTCTTCAGTGTATTATAGCAAAAACAACAGAATTGGCCTTGCTGTTTCAATACTTCATAATGAGACTCTACTTCAGGGGTGTCAAACATATGGCCCGCGGATCCGGCCCGCTAGATGGTTTAATCCGGCCCCAGACTTGTAGAGAAAAAATTTCTAAAGGATGTCAAAAAAAAAAGTAAATCTCTAGCCCATTCCTGTGACAACATGAATTTTTAAAGAAATAACCGAAATGCTCAATTCAGCCGCTAGGGGCAGCCAAAAAAAAGCAGCACTGACATAACAAGAGATCAGGAAATAAACAGCACATTTTAGCAATGTGCCCAGATGTGCTGTCTGATTCCATGAATGGCAGTCTTGCCTCACCACTATTAAGTTGCTATCAAAATTATCAAGAGTGATACCCCCATTACCAAAATGTCTTTGTCAAAAAGAAGAAAAGTTGATGTAGAGTGCAGAGTTTTCCAGGAAAAATGGACTGAGTATTATTTATTCACAGAGGTGAATACAAAACCAGTGTGCTTGGTATGTAATCAACAGGTTGCAGTGCTCAAAGAAGATAATATTCGGCGCCACTATGAGACTCATCATAAAGAAAAATTTCACAATTTGTATGGACAATTAAGAAAAGAGAAGATAAATTAATTGTTAGCTGGTCTGAAGAAACAGCAGTCTGCATTTACTCGCAGCCGTGAGGTCAGTGATGGAGCAGTGAAAGCTAGCTACCTTATTGCAAACGAGTTGGTGCAAGCATCCAAGCCATTTTCTGATGGTGAACTCATGAAAAAATGCATACTGAAGGCTGCAGAAGTCGTGTGCCCTGAAAAGCAATCTGCCTTTGCCAACATTAGTCTATCGAGAAACACTATTGCAGATAGGGCTGAAGATCTCTCATGAGACTTGGGCAGCCAAATGAATGACAAAATCAAGTAATTTATTGCATTTTCGGTTGCAATTGATGAGAGCACCGATGTCACAGATGTTGCACAACTGTGCATATTTATTCGTGGTGTTGATGAGACTTTGACGGTCACTGAGGAGTTCCTTGAGTTGGTGCCTATGAAGGACACTACAACAGCGAATGACATATTCTGCTCTCTTGTTAGAGTGCTGGACAAGGTCAGAGTGGACTGGTCCCGTGCTGTCAGTTTGGCTACAGATGGCGCCCCATCAATGGTCGGGAGAAAGGCAGGCGTTGCGACAAAATTCAGAGAGAAAGTGCAGGCCGCAAACAGAGGACAAGATGTTTGGGCATTTCATTGTATTTTGCACCAGGAGGCATTGTGTTGTAAAACACTAAAAATGGATCATGTTATGAGTGTGGTGTTGCAAACTATAAATTTCATCAGAGTGCGAGGTCTGAATCACCGTCAGTTTGACTGTTTTCTCAGTGATAATTACATTCTGGCTGGCTTACCATACCACACTGAAGTACGGTGGTTAAGCCAAGGTGCCGTACTCAAGCGTTTCTTTGAACTACGAGAGGAAATTGGACAGTTCATGGAGAAAAAGGGCAGACCAGTAGAGGAATTTAAATGCCCGGAATGGGTGCGGGATCTGGCCTTTATGGTGGATATTACACAGCACCTGAATAATCTTAACAAAATGTTGCAAGGCCTCAGAAAAGTTGTCACTCAGTTTTACGATAGCGTACGCGCATTCAAGTTGAAACTGTCACTCTGGGAGACACAGCTATCTAACGGTGACACCTCTCATTTCCCATTGCTCACAGCTATGCGTGCGACCGAACATAATGCTGATTTGGATCAGTACAAAGACAAGATAACAGAATTGCTGCAGGAGTTCGAGCGGGGATTTCAGGTTTTCAGTGAACTTGAGGATGAATTTGCCTTTTGTCGCTTGCCATTTACAGTCAATGCTTCTGATATGCCCGCTGACATCCAACTCGAGATAATTGACTTGCAATGTGATTCCGATATGACGCAGAAATTTGCATCGGTGGGCTTAGACACATTTTATCAATATCTCTTGCCAGGATACCCCAAATTAACATCCCTGGCTGCAAAGGTTTTATCCATGTTTGGGACTACCTATCTTTGTGAACAGGCGTTCTCTGTTATGAACCTCAACAAAACAAAGCACCACTCAAGGTTATCAAACGCACACTTGAATGACATTGTGAAATGTGCTGCTACTCAGGATTTGAAACCTGATATTGATGCCCTCGTGAAGGCTAAAAGATGCCAAGTGTCAGGAGCCAGCAGCAGCCGATAGACTTGGTGAGAGAAAGCGGGGAGGGAGGTTAATCAGCGTTAAGACCTGGGCCTAATTCTTGTAATGTTCACAAATGTTTGCAGTCTGAAGAATGCAGTTCTTTGAAAATAAGCTTACTCTGGTTTCACTTTAAAAGACAATGAATATTGTGCAGTATATCATTCTCAGCTTCAGTAGGCCTAGCCTACAAAATAGTTTGATCTGATGTAGCCTAATTGTATTGCTCATGCACTGCTATAACTTTTATGTTTGTTAATTTAATTTTATTTTTCATAAATTTGCACATTTACATTTTTAGGCAGGATGTTTAGGCTACTTTCTTCATAGCTCCCACTTGAGTTTAGTGTGGGGAGTTGGTTCAGGTTGTCAGATGTAAAAATGTATTCACTCAACTGTATAAAAAAAACCAGTTGTTTGAGAGTGAAATGCATTTTATTTCAAATCCATTGGCCTCTCTGTGAATAAATGTGTAATAATCTAGATCCCTTGTGATCAGTGATTATGTAGGTTACAAATGTAGGCTGAAGCTTAAAGCATAGCCTACTGAAAAAACAATGCTAAAGATTTGGAGTTCATCTCATCTCATTATCTCTAGCCGCTTATCCTGTTCTACAGGGTCGCAGGCAAGCTGGAGCCTATCCCAGCTGACTACGGGCGAAAGGCGGGGTACACCCTGGACAAGTCGCCAGGTCATCACAGGGCTGACACATAGATACAGACAACCAGTTAACCTAACCAGTCACCAGTTAACCTAACCTGCATGTCTTTGGACTGTGGGGGGAACCGGAGCACCCGGAGGAAACCCACGCGGACACGAGGAGAACATGCAAACTCCACACAGAAAGGCCCTCGCCGGCCACGGGACTCAAACCCAGACCTTCTTGCTGTGAGGTGACAGTGCTAACCACTACATCACCGTGCCGCCCAGATTTGGAATTGACAAAGGTTATTTTGCAATTATTTTACTGATCCGGCCCACTTGAGATCAGATGGGTTGTATGTGGCCCCTGAACCAAAATGAGTTTGACACCCCTGCTCTACTTAATAAAATAGACAGCAGAAGGCATATTGAAAATAATACAGTGAAAAAGGATACAATTTATATTTACTTTAAATAAAGAGAACGAAGATGTCATTGTACTGTCATTATTTTCAGTGTTTATGTTTCCTGCTCATAAAAAAAAAAATCAGCTGTCAGTATTGTGAATGGTAGGCAGATGTTGTTAATGTATTTTATTTTGAAAGGCCCATTATTGAAAATACACCATAATTTGAATAGCGAACATGAATGAATACCACTTTCACTCAAGTGAGCAAAATCACTCCTTCAGCTAACCCACATTTTCCATTAATTAATTCATATTCAATAAGTGTTCTGTTCATGGTCACAGTGGATCTGGAGCCACTAGTGGCACCATTATTCCTTCTCTACTGCACTTTAAAATTGTTCTTATTCTTTGAGTCCAGTCTTTTCTAGGCATAAGCCAAATGCAGATTTGTTCATTAGATTGAGGAACAATTTAGCATCATTAATCTCTCAAGAGAACCCTTACCTATTGTCCCAGAGTCCAAGAGAGCTTCATTTCTCTCTAGGTGGTGTTAAGGATAGTGATATAATATAAGGAACTGTGATATAAACTTGTGTTTAGTTCCTGATAAACAGTCTGTGCTATCAGTGAAACAGACCAGTAGACATTAACAAACTTACATGTCTTACACAGAGTATAAGACAAGTAATCGTATGAATATGGAATGAAACCCCATAACTTTAAATGGTCCTTAGTGTACACTTTTACTAAATGTTTTATTTGGTCTTTAAATATTTTACCAAATAAATCACACAATACATTAACCAAGCTCATTTTGTGTGCTGACAGGTACCTGAATTGAAATCAAGGAATACAGATTCTGAAAAGATTTAACTGTATCATTATAAAGTATGGTGTCCAAACAAGTTGTTGTTTATGCCTTTACAGACAAATACAATATGGTGAACAAGAACCTTCCTGGGTGTGATCAGAGCCCAGAAGACCACCTGGTAAACATCAATGTGGGTGGTTTGAAGCACAGTTTCTATTCTAGCACTCTACAGAGGTTTCCAGACACAAGGTTGTGTCGCCTTCTGTCCTGTGACACTGTGGAAGCCATCTTACAGGTTTGCGATGACTATGACATTCAAGAGAAGGAATTTTACTTTGACCGGAACCCTAATCTCTTTCCTTATGTCTTCCATTTCTATCAAACTGGAAAACTGCACATCATGGAGGAGTTGTGTATCTTCTCTTTCTGCCAGGAGATTGAGTACTGGGGCATAAATGAGTTCTTCTTGGATAGTTGCTGTAGTTATCTCTACCATGATCGCAGGTTAGAGAGTCATCGCAAGTCCTGGGATGAGGAAAGTGATGTAAGCAGTGTGGACACTTCTGTGGATGAGATATCTGACCTTAACAAGGACATTCAACATTTCCAGGATATGCGCTTTGGTAATATACGTAAGTGCCTGTGGTTGACATTAGAAAATCCAGGATATTCCATTCCAAGCAAGCTCTTCAGCTTCGTTTCCATTATTGTTGTGCTAATGTCAATTGCCACCATGTGCATCAACAGTATCCCAGAGTACCAGATTTACGATGAGAATGGTCAACTAAAGGAGGATCCGACCATGCAAGCTTTGGAGATTTTTTGCATCTGCTGGTTTACTTTTGAAGTGGTAACACGCATGCTCCTTGCACCAAACCGTCGGAAGTTTTTCCTTCATCCTCTAAATGTGATTGACATTGTTTCAGTGATGCCTATCTACATCACCCTCATTTTTGACCTGCTTGCTGGTAGTGAATCAGAGCTGGAAAACATTGGGAAAATAGTTCAGGTTCTTAGGCTCATGAGGATCTTCAGGGTGCTGAAGTTGGCCAGACACTCGACAGGCCTGAGGTCATTAGGTGCTACATTACGGGTAAGATAATTCTGCGAGTGAATTATAATCAGCTTTCAAAACACAGAATAAAATGATACCACTTTGAAAAACGCTTGACATTAATATCCAACGATTATATTTATACTAGTGCATCTCAAACAATTAGAACATCATGAAAAAGCTCAATATTTCCCATCAGTTACTTGAGAAAGTAAAAATTTAAAATATTCTAGACTCATTACATGTAAACTAAAATCTTTCAAGTCTTTTCTATTTTAATTTTGATAATTATGGCCTACAGTGCAAAAAAAAAAATCTCAAAATATGAAAATATTTCATTTTAAGTTTGAATAAAACAGTATAAATACCATGTATCTCTCAGTCTGGTTCAGTACACACAATCACAATCATGGGGAAGACTGTTGACTTGACAGTTGTCCAGAAGACAATCATCAACACCCTCCACAAGGAAGGTGCAGTGCATCAAGAGCCACCATGCACAAATGTCTTCAGGAAAGGGGCTACTACTGTCACATTCCTAATATCAAGCCACTTCTGAACCAGAGACAACGTCAGAAGCGTCTTACCTGGGCTAAGGAGAGAAAGAACTGGACTATTGCTCAGCTGTGCAAAGTCCTCTTCTCATCTCATTATCTCTAGCCACTTTATCCTGTTCTACAGGGTCGCACACAAGCTGGAGCCTATCCCAGCTGACTACGGGCGAAAGGCGGGGTACACCCTGGACAAGTCGCCAGGTCATCACAGGGCTGACACATAGACACAGACAACCATTCACATTCACACCTACGGTCAATTTAGAGTCACTAGTTAACCTAACCTGCATGTCTTTGGACTGTGGGGGAAACCGGAGCGCCTGGAGGAAACCCACGCGGACAACATGCAAACTCCACACAGAAAGGCCCTCGCCGGCCACGGGGCTCAAACCCGGACCTTCTTGCTGTGAGGCGACAGCGCTAACCACTACATCACCGTGCCACCCCTGCAAAGTCCTCTTTTCAGATGGAAATAAATTTTGCATTTCATTTGGAAATCAAGGTCCTAGAGTCTGGAGGAAGAGTGAAGAGGCACAGAATCCAAGGTGTTTGAATCCAGTGTGAAGTTTCTGCAGTCTGTGATAATTTGGATGCCATGTCATCTGCTGGTGTTGGTCCACTGTGTTTTATCAAGTCCAAAGTCAACACAGCTGCCTACAAGGAGATTTTAAAGCATTCCATGCTTCTATCTGCTGACAAGCTTTATGGAGATGCCGAGTTCCTTTTCCCACAGGACTTAGAACCTGCCCACAGTGCCAAAACTATGACCAAATGGCTTACTGACTATGATATTACTGTGCTTGACTGGCCAGCCAACTCACCTGACCTGAACCCCATAGATAATCTATGGGGTATTGTCAAGCGGAAGATGAGAAACATCTGACCCAAAAATACAGACGAGCTGAAGGCCGCTATCGAAACAACCTGGGCTTCAATAACACCTCAGCAGTACCACAGACTGATTGCCTCCATGCCACTCCTCAGTGCAGTGTGGCATGGAAGCAATCAGCCTGTGGCTCTGCTGAGTTGTTATTGAACCCCAGATTGCTTGGTAAAGGAGCCCCAACCAAGTATTGAGTGCATAAATAAATGAACATACTTTTCAGAAATTGGAAATTTCTGTACTGTAAATTCTTTTTTGACTGATCTTAGGAAATATTCTAATTTTCAGATACTAGAGTTCTGATTTTCATGAGCTATAAGCCATAATCATTAAAATTAAAACAAAACAAAAAAAAAGCTTGAAATATTTCAGTGTGTATTGAATATAGAATGTATGAAAGTTTACCTTTTTTATTTAAATTACAAAAAAGAGAACATTTTCATGATATTCTAATTGCTTGAGGTGCACTAGTATATCCAGTCATATGCACTCAGTGGCCACTTTATTAGGTACACCTGCCTTGAAAAGACCATTTTATTCCCACTTGATGGCCACTTTATTAGACAAAATACCTTGTTGAGTTATGTTTTAGATGTACAATTATAAACAGTAATACCTCTATTTCCATGTAAAATTTGTTATTCTCTACAGTGGTGCTTGAAAGTTTGTGAACCCTTTAGAATTTTCGATATTTCTACATAAATATGACCTAAAACAACATCAGATTTTCACACAAGTCCTAAAAGTAGATAAAGAGAACCCAATTAAACAAATGAAACAAAAATACTATACTTGGTCATTTATTTACTGAGGAAAATGATCCAATATTACATATCTGTGAGTGGCAAAAGTATGTGAATTCTCTAGGATTAGCAGTTAATTTGAAGGTGAAATTAGAGTCAGGTGTTTTCAATCAATGGGATGACAATCAGGTGTGAGTGGGCACCCTGTTTTATTTAAAGAGCAGGGATCTATCAAAGTCTGATCTTCACAACACATGTTTGTGGAAGTGTATCATGGCACGAACAAAGGAGATTTCTGAGGACCACAGAAAAAGCGTTGTTGATGCTAATCAAGCTGGAAAAAGTTACAAAACCATCTCTAAAGAGTTTGGACTCCACCAATCCATGGTCAGACAGATTGTGTACAAATGGAGGAAATTCAAGACCATTGTTACCCTCCCCAGGAGTGGTCGACCAACAAAGATCACTCCAAGAGCAAGGCATATAATAGTCAGCGAGGTCACAAAGGACCCGAGGGTAACTTCTAAGCAACTGAAGGCCTCTCACATTGGCTAATGTTCATATTCATGAGTCCATCATCAGGAGAACACTGAACAACAATGGTGTGCATGGCAGGGTTGCAAGGAGAAAGCCACTGCTCTCCAAAAAGAACATTGCTGCTCATCTGCAGTTTGCTAAAGATCACATGGACAAGCCAGAAGGCTATTGGAAAAATGTTTTTTGGATGGATGAGACCAAAATAGAACTTTTTGGTTTAACTCTTTACCCCTTAATGACGACATATGACGATCCTGTGTATATCCCATAATGATGACATATGGCGCCTTGTCTAAAACCTTGTCAAAACCTTGTCTTTAGACTTTTGTCTTTCTTGTAAATATGTTCTAAGGGTGAACAGTATATACATATACAAGGGTGGCTGTAGCAACTGCTTTAAGGGTGAAGCGTTATGTTTGGAGAAAGGAAAACACTGCATTCCAGCATAAGAACCTTATCCCGTCTGTGAAACATGGTGGTGGTAGTATCATGGTTTGGGCCTGTTTTGCTGTATCTGGGCCAGGATGGCTTGCCATCATTGATGGAACAATGAATTCTGAATTATACCAGTGAATTCTAAAGGAAAATGTCAGGGCATTTGTCCATGAACTGAATCTCAAGAGAAGGTGGGACATGCAGCAAGACAATGACCCTAAGCACACAAGTCGTTCTACCAAAGAATGGTTAAAGAAGAATAAAGTTAATGTTTTGGAATGGCCAAGTCAAAGTCCTGACCTTAATCCAATCGAAATGTTGTGGAAGGACCTGAAGCGAGCAGTTCATGTGAGGAAACCCACCAACATCCCAGAGTTGAAGCTGTTCTGTATGGAGGAATGGGCTAAAATTCCTCCAAGCCAATGTGCAGGACTGATCAACAGTTACTGGAAACGTTTAGTTGCAGTTATTGCTGCACAAGGGGGTCACACCAGATACTGAAAGCAAAGGTTCACATACTTTACAGATATGTAATATTGGATCATTTTCCTCAATAAATAAATGACCAAGTATAATATTTTTTGTTTCATTTGTTTAACTGGGTTCTCTTTATCTACTTTTAGGACTTATGTGAAAATCTGATGATGTTTTAGGTCATATTTATGCAGAAATATAGAAAATTCTAAAGGGTTCACAAACTTTCAAGCACCACTGTACCATTCACACCAAAGCATTTCTCTTGACTGCATATTTTTGGTTTGGAGACTACTAACAACCCAACAATGACCCTGATTGTAAATTAGTATAAATATATTTGTATTATAGATGAATTGCCTCAATAACACAATCATGTCAATACCAATTCTGTGCTTAGAATCATTCGCCATTTACAGGTCAGTTATAGAAAACTGGGCAATTAACTCAAAATCCCCCCACCCTCCAAAGAAAAAGTCCATATTGATACCCAACACGTTATTTTAGTTAAGAAGAGAAGAGATACGCTGTTTATTATGCATTGCACAATTTGAATTAGTTATTTCTATTGCTAATATGGTACATACAGCAAAACCTCAAGTAAATACTGGCATTTGAATCACATTAACATGCTGGGAAGATTTGTGATTTTTTTTTGTCAATCTTTCAAGCTCTCAGTTTGTGAAGTTCTATTTAATGTGATGTTCCTTATTTAATAAAAGATATCTGTCATACAGCTCACCTTCCTCCCTGCTTCATGGCTATCCTTTTAGCACAGTTACAGAGAGGTGGGCATCCTTCTGCTATACCTGGCTGTAGGTGTATCTGTCTTCTCTGGTGTGGCTTACACTGCAGAGTATGAGGAGGATGTCGGTTTGGACACCATTCCTGCTTGCTGGTGGTGGGGTACAGTAAGCATGACCACTGTTGGCTATGGGGATGTTGTGCCTGTCACAGTGGCTGGAAAGTTAGCAGCTTCTGGATGTATCCTTGGTGGCACATTAGTAGTGGCCTTACCCATTACCATCATCTTCAACAAGTTCTCACATTTCTACCGCAAACAGAAGGCTCTGGAGGCTTCAGTGAGAAACAACAACAAGAAGGGACAGGAACGAGAGAAGGAAGAAGGATCTGAAGGTGATAGCCAGTGTTTGGAGGATGAAGAAAAAGAAGAAGAAAAAGATGGAGAGAATGAAGGAGGGGTGGTAAATTACAGTTATGTACATAATCTGCTTTTGGCATCTTCTACACAGAATGAGATGAGTGATCCATTTACAGGAGGGAAAAAAAATGATCATCTCTGAGACTTCACTGTCCATTATCTCCAATAGTACAAAAACCAGGACAGCATATAACTGCATTAATGCCCTTAATCATATTTGAACATATATACAATTGAAATGTCACAAAAATGATTTTTTTTTTTTAATCTTATATGTCTCGAATTTCTCTCAGAAAATATAGTGAGTTTCACAAATCCAGTGCATGGCAAATATACAGGGGAAAAAAAAGAGTTCATCAAATAATCAGTTCTGTCACAGAAAAGTTAGGAAACATGCATAGCTGAAAACAAATCAAACCAGTATCAAACCTTTTGAGTTTGATACAAGCATGTCTATACACAGTTTCTTGTTAAAAAAAAGGCCCAAAATTTTAAATAAAATTCCAAGTTATTTGTTTATCTAATCATTCCAAAATTATTAGAAGTGTTTTAATCAAAATATATAACAAATGGTGATTTAAATCATTATAAAAGAGAAACAGCACATTAATTTTCATGACACATGAATCCTTTTTTAAATAAATTTAAGGTGTAATTTTTTTCTTGACATTAAATTGTAAAATGAAAAAACAGAGTTGAACCTTCCTGTAACAGAACTGAAATAGGAACAGATTTGACAAAAATAAGGTACTTTGTTAAAGTCTAATCATGATTAATTCCCTGTATTGGCTTCTGTGAGAGACAAGTGCTTGTGTGCAAAGTATAACCAGAGGCCAGGCAATACAATAGCATAGCTGATACAATATTACAATATGAATAATTATGATACATACAAGACACTTTTTCCATGGAATAAAAACATGTATTCTATTCCCTTCTAGCGGGTTTCATTCATTTGGTTTGATTAGATGCAATATTGTTGTCATATCGCTAATCCTATGTGTATTACATCACTCTACCCAATGGAGAATGAGTCTGCAATATGGTTTATGATATTGCACATTGTCAAGACAACATGATGTCACATGTCAGAGCTGATGCTCATATCCAGTGAGAAAGTTTTCTGCTGCGCAAGCGCAGAACCATTTCTTTGTTCAGGGAAGGAGAAAGACTAGGCTAATCTAGTGCTAGGATTAGCTATGCTATAATTAAGCACTCAATAAATAAACTGAAAACTAAAACTAAAGGTGCATGGAACACCCAAAAGGTTACCAATAGATATTCTTCACGCTTATTTACAAGCCGTGGCAAACTGTTACTATTAGAGCTCAGCCAAAGCTTAGCCAGACACACCAAAAAAGCAACAGGTCAAAGGATTTTGCAAGGAATTCGTGGCAGGGTGCCAGTTAGCGCCATTGTGTGTAGTTGTCAATGTTTATTTTAAAAGTAACTAAGTAAATCACATAGGGAAATGAATATTTAAGTATGAGTGAAAAATACTGTGGTGAACATGCGTGGAAGAAGAGTCTGGAGACAGAAATCTTAGTTTCTTGATCGTTAGCCTGTGCTACTTGCTCTTGATAGCACTGGCTTGACCGTTTCATTCACATTCGCTAACACTACTGATGAACGCTACACCAGCTGGAAGGTGACATCACTGCTGCGCTGACAGCGCTGAGTCACGGTTAAGCTCATGTTGACCTTCAGGAAGGCCGAGGGCGATAAAATTTTTGGTCCCTCTCACTATAAATCAATATCTGATTGGTTAATTCATCTGTCAGTTCCTGCATAAACATACACTGCCATGGCCTTCTGTCCCGGCAATGCAGTCCTAACCAATGAGTGAGCCAGCTCTAAACCCTTCTCTGCCTAGAGACAACAAACAAAAAATCTAATTGGATAAGTATTTTAATGTTTTCAGGACAGTAACCCTTTCATTTCATTGATAGAAAATGAGGCCAAATTAGAATTAGAAGAGAATAATTATAATGAAATTATGAAAGAATGAAAGCAATTAAAGAATGAAAGAAATTAAATGTAACATTTGAAATGCTGATATGTTTGGGCCTTCTCTGAAGACCTAGAAGGCCCCGATGGTTCCCCTCTGTTTACAAGAGAAAAACATACCAACAGACATAGTAAAACTGGAAAAGAGAATGTATAATAATAATAATAATAATAATAATAATAATAATAATGGCTTTTTTGTGGTATATCAGATTACGTGGTATACCATTCAGATAGCATCGACTCATTCAATATCACTGACTCGTGCAATATCATGTTAGCTGAATGAATATCTGATATACCACTTAAAGCCGGTCAATATTATTTAAATATAATACCAGACCTGCCAACCTTTATGCATTTTGAGTAGGAGCCTGATAGTACAAGTTATCACTTAAAAGTATGCGAAAAGATCAGTCCCCCAATAAAATGAGGGAAGACCCAATCAATATAATAATCTGGAATGATCAGCACAGGTGTTTTGAACTATCTGCTGTTAACTGTCCTGCCCCCTTCTCCATCTCATGTTATGCCCTTTTTTTCTGTAATAGTAACTGGAGAATGTTTTAAGTTCATTAATATTAATATAATCCATCAATGTATGTTCAATATAAGCTACCATTATACACACACAGACATATATATATATATATATATATATATAATCTCATCTCATTATCTGTAGCCGCTTTATCCTGTTCTACAGGGTCGCAGGCAAGCTGGAGCCTATCCCAGCTGACTACAGGCAAAAGGCGGGGTACACCCTCGACAAGTCGCCAGGTCATCACAGGGCTGACACATAGACACAGACAACCATTCACACCGACGGTCAATTTAGAGTCACCACTTAACCTAACCTGCATGTCTTTGGACTGTGGGGGAAACCGGAGCACCCGGAGGAAACCCACGCGGACACGGGGAGAACATGCAAACTCCGCACAGAAAGACCCTCGCCGGCCACGGGCCTCGAACCCAGACTTTCTTGCTGTGAGGCAACAGCGCTAACCACTACACCACCGTGCCGCCCATATATATATATATATATATGTGTGTGTGTGTAAAAAAAAACATCAGTTATTTATACTTCCTCAGAGTACCACTGAAAAATTTCAGCCAAAACATTTTTGGTTGACATGTTAAATCCTACAAAAATAGAAGGATTTTGACCTAAAAAGATTAAAATAGGTCTGCAATGAACTGAACTATCAAACTTAACATTTTACAAATAATGTGAATGGTAATGATATTTAGAAAGTCATTAAATACATTTTAGCTCTCCTGGTGACAGAATACAATTCCCTTTCACATGCATGCACAACGCACAGTATTTTGTTACTAACATGTTCTCAACAGAAACAAGAGAAAACTTATGCAGCGGTATGCAGCATGTGTATGCAAAGGGGAGACAGACTATGCTTCAGTGGACTACTAATTATATTATTACACCCTCTTCTGGTCTCCTTAAACAGAAATAATTGAAATGCTTATTTTCCTGTCATTTTTCGGCTATCAGTTCTGGATGATTAAGTCAATTAACACAATTTTTTTAATAAATGAAAACTCATGAGCTAGGATAAAGGTATGCTGCACAAGCCTAGTTGGCATCATGTCAGGCATGATACCTCTCACTGGTTCTCAGAAATTGAGAGTGGCATGTCTCTGGCAGAATTGTGTTTATTACTTTGAATACACTGTATATTGTTATTCATTACTGTGTATAATTTATGTTAATGTCTATCTGTCCATGATGTAAGAGGAAATTGTGTCAATGCATCTCACTCGAAAAGCAGTCGAAATAAAAGTTCCTGATTCAACTGGAATTAGAAGTTGTAAACAGAATAGGCTTTTTTTTCTTTTAACTAAATTATATATATTTTTTAAAAAAGTAAGTACAGGTTATTAAAAACACCTGAGAACTTCAGACAACAAGATATCTTATATTTTACATACAGTAAAATGTTTTTAAAGAAAAATTCAAACATTGTGCTACTGTGCTAACTACCTACATGTTGAATATGTGAGGTACACATTACTCCAATATTGAAAAAGAAAATAAGAACATTTGAACAAAACAAGAAAAACATCATCACCTTTGACATCAGATGTATCTGCAATTAGAGAATGACCCATGTACACTCACTGGCCACTTTAATAGAAACTTGTTCTTGATTCTAAGATTCCTGTTGTTGCCTAGCAGGAGTGGAACCAAATGTGGTCTTCGGTTGTTGTATGCTGAGATGCTTTTCTGCTCACCATGGTTATAAAGAGCTGCTATAGCCTTCCTGGCAGCTCAAACCAATCTGGCCATTTTCCTCTGATCTCTCTTATCAACAAGATGTTTCCGCTCACTCAGTGCTTTTTGTTTTTCGCACCATTCTGTGTAAACTTGAGAAACTGGTGTGTGTGTGTGTGTGTGTGTGTGTGTGTGTGTGTGTGTGTGTGTGTGTGTGTGTGTGTGTGTGTGTGAAAACCCCAGGAGTTCAGCAGTTTCTGAAATACTGAAACCAGTCCATCTGGCACCAACACCCATGTCACAGTGAAAGTCACAGAGATCACAATTTTTCCATCCTGATGTTTGAAGTGAACATTAACTGAAGTTCTCAATTTGTACCTGCATTATTTTTTATGTACTGTGCGGCAGTCAAGAAACTGGCTGATTAGATAACTGCATAAAACAGCAGGTGTATGGGTATATCTCATAAAGTGGCCAGTGAGTGTATCTCTGAAGCGGAATCTAGGGAGTAACTAGTAATTGTGGATTGTTCAAATTCTGCAATTGTGATAAAAGTTCAATATGATTGGCGTGAAGATTATGAAAATTATTTAAACCATGAAAAGTTCAAAGTTTCTTTAACCAATTTCTTTATTATTATTATTATTATTATTATTATTATTATTATTATTATAGCTGTTGCTGCAACATTAGAAGTTAAAGGAATCCTGAAAGTCAGGGGTGCTGATGATACTTTCCAAGTTCTTGAATGGTCATATTTAAGATGCTTAAGACTTACTCCTTGGAGTATCTCCTACTCCTACAGAGTCATGCAGAGAAATCTTAAACCACATTTTTACTCCCATCTATTAACAAATAAATTTTTTTGCAGACTTAAGTAGACTTCTGGACTATTTTAAGAGCTATTCCCAGAAGCTGGCCTGACTGACATACTGGCCTTTGCTGTGACCCTTTTGTCACGAAAATAACCATGGACCATTTTTTACCCCAGAGTGGATATTGTGGCATTTTCTGGCATTGTAACTGGAATTTGTTGTGTGTAAATCCACAAGTTGACAGTTTAACATACCTATGAGTAATATACCTATTTCTCTAGAAAATTAGCATTATACTTTGCATCACTGCCACTTTACAGCCATGACAGTCTGTCTAGATATTATTTAGAATGTGGTATGTCTTCAGTCCCTAAACATTTTTTTAGTGTTATGGGAATATGTGTTAACATTGCAAAGTGGTAAATGCATTACTGTACCAACTTTTTTGAAATGTGTTGCAAAAATCAAACTTGAAATAAGTGGTTATTTTGTAAATAAATAAATAGAAAAAATTCTGGTAAAATGTTAAATTATGTGCTGTTGTGTTGTTTTGAGTGCAAAATGGGTCAAAGAGTATTTACAAATCATTGTTTTCGGTTTTAATTTCAATTTCAATATACCAGCCCCGCTTTTTCTGATTTTGGTTGGGTTTGTTTGTTTGTTTGTTTGTTTGTTTGTTTGTTTGGATGGATGGATGGATGGATGGATGGATGGATGGATGGATGGATGGATGGATGGATGGATGGATGGATGGGTTTTTTTTGTTGTTGTTATGCATTAGCTTTTATCTGTCCCATAACAGTCACTTACATATAAAGTCCTAGTTAAGGTGTTACTGTTAGGCAATGCATTTTACAAGAAACACTGAAGTAAGATTAAAATGTAACTGCACTGCAAATTTCTAAAATATGCTAAACTGCATTGGATTATGCTCAATGCAACATTAATGTTTCAAGACAAAAGCATACTGTTTACTGCACACTGCTTTATTGCACATAATTTAATCTATGCATACCTAAAAAAGAGACATTTTCGAGAATGCACAATATACTGGACTATAAAATCAATGACATTAAAAAGGCTTCAAAATTCATGAAGAAAGTCATTTTATCTCTGCATCCTTTTTTGCTTATTTGCACTACTCTATGTGTCCACTGACTAGCAAAATAAACTTTTATCATGGATGTTTTAATTTTAACTTGTATATAAAACTTATATTTATATAATTAATACATTTTTAATTGTCATTTATTTATTTGTGAATTTGTTTCAGCAATTTCAGACCAAAATGTATGCCCTTTTCATCAAAGATGTGATTAAAAAAAAAGTTATTCATAACAAGGGGTTTGACAGCATATTTTCTTGCTCAAAAAAGGACAATGGAAAATCCAAGATGACTGAATTAAAGGAGGAGTTAGCAATTGTGGAGAAAGATTGCTGATATTCAAACTAAACAGCCAAATAAATACACACCTCCTTTCATTGCTCCTTCAGAAGCTCTGCCCCCAAATTCATGGATGCACACTGCTTATGCATGATTACCTGGCCTAGCTGATGAAAAGAAAAAAAAAATGTCAGGATCCAGCGAATGTCTCTTTCTCATAGCTGAAGCATAGCAAATATTATAAAATGTCATCAAATGAATGACATGCAAGCACACAAACACATTATCCAAACCACAAGGAGTTAAAAACGAGTTAGAATTAATTATGTAGATTGTTTTTACAAAACTAGTGACTAAAGAGAGGACCATAAGTTTGTAGCTCAGCTAACAAGGGCGGTAATATTACCTAGCATACCATTTTGAATTATACATCAATACAAATATTCCCACTGTGCTAGCAAACTTGAGTTTTAGGTCTGTGTCAGGGGCGTCACTAGACCCAAGACCATACTGGGGCACAAAAGGGGCACAGGAAATGTATGCGAGCGCGCGAAGCGCGCGAGCTAAAAATTTTGCACTATATTTATATTTATATTTATATTTTTTATATAATATATATTACATTTTATGTAATATATATTATATTTTATGTAATATATATTTATATATTGATATTTATATTTAGAAACGGCCTGCTTAAAACTAGTCACTAGAGCTGTAAAACTCAAAATGATTACGAGGACACTGAATCCAGGTCAATCATTTAATAATAACAGTATGAATATTTGCAACATTTGTGATAATAGCAATGTAATACTTATACTGTTGGTAATATTGTAAAAGAACATATTAACATACAATACAACACCGCCGAGTTTTTAAACTCAACCAAGAGTACTTAATGGCCAACAGTATTCACACTTGATACCTTTTAAATCACCAAACATATCTTTGTAAGCACACGCATTTTCAGCATTGAACATCTCTAAACACAATCCAAAAGCCTCTAAAAGCACCACTGTGTGTGTGTGTGTGTGTGTGTGTTACAAAAATGACAGTGGAATTACTGTCTACTAACCTGTAAACAGTTGAAAAACACGGAGAGATGGTTTCCCCTGCTCTGAATTTCATTGCATCTGAGGGCTGCTGGAGTCTGCGGTCCCCATAGCAACCAAGATGTTACTCATGTCACGCGCACACTTTTTTCACATTGCTTAGTGTGCGCGAGGCCAGCCAAAACTACCAATGTAAAAGCATTGTAGATGGTCTTCTTCACGCATCGGTTAGCCTACCCCACGTTATGAATTAATTAAATTGCAGCTATTCCCAAGTTTAAAATTCAGAGCGTTTCGTCACTGGATTTTTTTTACTGGGGCACTACAGATCTATACTGGGGCACGTGCCCCAGTAAAATACCCCTGGCGACGCCGATGGTCTGTGTTGCAATAAATTGTTCACAAATACTGTATGATCAAATATCATGATCAAGTCAAGTGGGCTTACTGTCATTTCAACCATATACCATACCATAAACCAGGTTTAGTAGGCATATCAGACGCTCGCTGGCTGTGCTGTGAAAATGGTGTGTGCAGATGCTCATCTAAGTTTCTAAATCTGTCATTGCTTAACTCTTGAATATTTTCTATCATGAATACTATCATTAAAAAGCTTATAATCTCTGCTTTCGAAAGAAATGTATCTCGTTAAGATCTGGTCAGTACTTTGGGAGTAACAGCAGCTTGAAGTTGGTACAACAGAGTCCACTCTCCGCTCGTGTGACATCAGGAAACTGCCGGTGCTTTTTAAGTCATGGGAAAGCGATCAGGCTCTCTTCTGATCGGACTGGATCAGACTGGATTACTCATGAATATCAATCAGATAACATTTAGAGGATGTTCTCTAGCTCTCACTGTTTGTGATGAAGTATTCAGCAAAATTTTTCGTCAGCTAGTTTTGATGTTATGCTTCACAGGAGACTTTGAAGTGAGTTTTCATAACTTTACCTATTTATTTTTTCAAATAAAATGTATTAATGTCAATAAATAACTATTTTAGAATATGACTGTAGTTGTCTTGATGAAATATATTGAGATCTTAGTGGTAAGAATGATATTTTTAAAAATCAGAAGTCAGAAACGCAAGTGTCAATTTCAATTCAATTAATTGGAATTGTTTATTGGCTGGGTGGCATGGTGGTGTAGTGGTTAGCACTGTTGCTTCACAGCAAGAAGGTCCGGGTTTGAGCCCAGTGGCCAACGAGAGCCTTTCTGTGTGGAGTTTGCATGTTCTCCCCGTGTCTGCATGGGTTTCCTCCAGGTGCTCCGTTTTCCCCCACAGTCCAAAGACATACAGGTTAGGCTAATTGGTAGCTCTAAATTGACCATAAGTGTGAATGTGAGTATGAATGGTTGTTTGTCTCTATGTGCCAGCCCTGCGATGACCTGGCGACTTGTCCAGGGTGTACCCCGCCTCTTGCCCATAGTCAGCACCTGCGACCCTGTCTAGGATAAACGGCTACAGATAATGGACGTGTGGGTATATATATATATATATATATATATATATATATATATATATATATATATATACACAGTGCTCAGCGTAAATGAGTACACCCCCTTTGAAAAGTAACATTTTAAACAATATCTCAATGAACACAAACAATTTCCAAAATGTTGAAAAGACAAAGTTTAATATAACATCTGTTTAACTTAAAATGTGAAAGTAAGGTTAATAATATAAACTTAGATTACACATTTTTCAGTTTTACTCAAATTAGGGTGGTACAAAAATGAGTACACCCCACAACAAAAACTACTACATCTAGTACTTTGTATGGCCTCCATGATTTTTAATGACAGCACCAAGTCTTCTAGGCATGGAATGAACAAGTTGGCGACATTTTGCAACATCATTCTTTTTCCATTCTTCAACAATGACCTCTTTTAGTGACTGGATGCTGGATGGAGAGTGATGCTCAACTTGTCTCTTCAGAATTCCCCATAGGTGTTCAACTGGGTTCAGATCAGGAGACATACTTGGCCACTTCACCCTGTTCTTCTTCAGAAATCCAACAGTGGCCTTAGATGTGTGTTTAAGATCATTGTCATGTCGGAAAAGTGCACGACGACCAAGGGCACAGAGTGATGGTAGTATCTTCTCTTTCAGTATAGAGCAATACATCTGTGAATTCATGATGCCATCAGTGAAATGCAGCTCCCCGACACCAGCAGCACTCATGCAGCCCCACATAAGGACACTGCCACCACCATGTTTCACTGTAGGCACCATGCATTTTTCTTTGTATTCCTCACCTTTGAGACGCCATACAGTTTTGAAGCCATCAGTTCCAAAAACATTTATCTTGGTCTCATCACTCCAGAGTATAGAGTCCCAGTAGTCTTCATCTTTGTCAGCATGGGCCCTGGCAAACTCTAGGTGGGCTTTTTTGTGCCTGGGCTTTAGGAGAAGCTTTCGTGGATGGCATCCATGCATGCCATTCCTCTGCAGTGTACGCCGTATTATGTCACGGGAAATAGTCACCCCAGTATGTCACGGGAAATAGTCACCCCAATTTGGCTTTCTATTTCTTTAGATAACTGCAGTGAACTTGCATGCCAATTTTCTTCGACCCTTCTCATCAGAAGACGCTCCTGTCGAAGTGTTAACTTCCGTGGACGACCTGGACGTCTCTGTGAGATAGTTGCAGTTCCATCTTTCTTAAATGTTTGTACCACTTTTGCTACAGTATTCTGACTGATAAGTAAAGCTTTGCTGATCTTCTTGTAGCCTTCACCTTTGTGGAGTAAAGAAATTATTTTCTTTGGGGAATTCTGAAGAAAGAAGTTGAGCATCACTCTCCATCCAGCATCCAATCACTAAAAGAGGTCATTGTTGAAGAATGGAAAAAGATTGATGTTGCAAAATGTCACCAACTTGTTCATTCCATGCCTAGAAGATTTGGTGCTGTCATTAAAAATCATGGAGGCCATACAAAGTACTAGATGTAGTAGTTTTTGTTGTGGGGTGTACTCATTTTTGCACCACCCTAATTTGAGTAAAACTGAAAATGTGTAATCTAAGTTTATATTATTAACCTTACTTTCACATTATAAGTTAAACAGATGTTATATTAAACTTTGTCTTTTCAACATTTTGGAAATTGTTTGTGTTCATTGAGATATTGTTTAAAATGTTACTTTTCAAAGGGGGTGTACTCATTTATGATGAGCAATATATATATATATATATATATATATATATATATATATATATATATATATATATATATATATATAAACATGCATTTTACATTTCTTTCTAGGAACTATGTTCTGTTTCCTTTGAGACTATTTTCATTATATAATTTAATGTTTTTTATACTTTACTGCTTTACACAGCTCTATTTCTATGTGTTATTTGTTTAAACTGATGTACTCAGCATGACAAATATATCTTAATATCTTGCTCATATTTTCTTTTCTTTTCTTTTGCACATTAAAACCATGATTACGCATTGCAGCTCCTTTCAATGTCAGCACAGGTGCTTAATGGCTTTGGTATCATATTGCAGATATCCCACCTAATATACCCCTCCAGCACATCTCACAGCTCAAGTTACAGTAAGTTTGTTCGGAAGGAAAGCACATTAATGGTAATACAAGCTTTGATCCTGGAACAGTCTCACACTCAAGTGCATTTCTTTAGTCTCCTCACGCCTGGGTTGCTTACTTAGCCTGCAAATGGTCTTTACTTGAAAGTCTGGGATGGGGGTATTTTTTCCTTACAAGTATCTACTTTTTACTGCCATTCATTATATAAAGGTTGCTATAGGTTTTATATAAAAATAAATCTTCTATAAACAAATTTTCCAGGTTTAAGATACAGAGCTGTTTCTTGAATAATGTCAGTGTGTGATTATAAAATATATTGTATGCATACTTACAAACCCCATTTCCAGAAAAGTTGAGATATATTCCAAAATGCAATAAAAACAAAAATGTTGGTTAATTCACATGAACCTTTATTTAACTGACAAAAGCACAAAGAAAAGATTTTCAATAGTTTTCCTGACCAATTTTATATTTTGTAAATATAAACAAAGTTAAGATTTGATGCCTGCAACACACTCAGAAAAATGTTGGGACAAAGGCAAAATAAGACTGAAAAGTTCATAGGGTATTCAAGTAATACCATTTTGGAATATTCTACAATAAGCAGATTAATTGGGAACAGGTGAGGGTATCATAACTGGGTATAAAAGGAGCATGCACCAAAGGCTCAGTCTTTGCAAGCAAGGATTGGTCATGGCTCAAACCTTTGTGCCAAAATTTGTGACAGAATTGTTAGTCAATTCAAAAAGAACAACCTTTCTCAATGCAAGATTGAAGAGAATTTAGGTCTTTCAAAATATACAATACATAATATTGTGAAACGATTCAGGGAATTTGAAGACATCTAAGTGCGTAAAGGGTAAGGTCAGAAACCACTGTTGAATATGTGTGACCTTTGAGCCTTCAGGGGGCACTGCCTGAGAAACTGTCATGCTAATGTGACAAATATAGTCACGTGGGCTTAGGAGTACTTTGGAAAATTATTGTCATTTAACACAGTCCACCGCTGCATCCAGAAATAGTCAAGACTATTTGTATAGCGCTTTTAACAATAGACATTGTCGCAAAGCAGCTTTACAGAATTTGAATGAATTAAAACATGAGCTAATTTTATCCCTAATCTATCCCCAGTGAGCAAGCCTGTGGCGACGGTGGCAAGGAAAAACTCCCTCAGACGACATGAGGAAGAAACCTCGAGAGGAACCAGACTCAAAAGGGAACCCATCCTCATTTGGGTAGCAACAGAAAACATGACTATAACATTAACAGTTTTAACATGAAGTCAGTTTCACTGATGTTATAACTCTTCATTGATGGAAACTTGAGTGCAAAACTGTTCATGACAATTGCAGTCCTAAAGTTAGCAAGTCAAATGTAGTCCTCAGCCATAAAAGCATTACTGTAAGTGTCCAGAGAGTCTTCCAAGTGTGACTTTCAACTGTCCATATGGGGCCGTCCTCCACAGGAGCGATGTGATGAGACTCCAACCAGACATAGGGCATCAGGATGGATCAGGCAGGTCTGAGGAGCAGAAAAGGTCAGCATCTCGATCTCAGGATTGACATGTAACTCAGAGGAACAGATTGGAGGGGTGGGGGAAGAGAGAGAAAACACAGGTTGTTAGGTATGCCCAGTGTTACCTGAATAATAGGAACAGTATACATTTTGCGCTGAGTACAAGCAGGGACTCCGGCAAAACTAACTATGACAGCATAACTAAAAGGGGAGAGCCAGAAGGTAACACAGGCATGAGGGTGTCCCGGGACATAAAGCAGTCAGCCACTACACCGTCAACAAACTCGAGTGAGCAAGCGAGTGGGGGACTGACAACATCCATACATCCCAGTTTACCAAAACGCTCTATGTCTGAGGACCCTCCAGATCTACTCCTTTACCTCATAAACACCATTACTGTAACAAAAAGCTTGACTAAACAGATATGTTTTCAGCCTAGACTTAAATGCTGAGACTGTGTCTGATTCCCGAACACTACTTGGAAGGCTGTTCCATAACTGTGGGGCTTTGTAAGAAAAGGCTCTGCCTCCTGATGTAGCCTTCACTATATGAGGTACCAGCATATGTGGTATATGTGATATATGAGGCTATCTGCACCTTTTGATCCAAGTCAGCGTGGCGCATCATAAAGGACCAGAAGTTTGCTCAGGTACTGTGGTGCGAGACCATTCAGTGCTTTAAAGGCAAGGCAAGGCAAGTTTATTTATATAGCACATTTCATACACAGTGGCAGTTCAATGTGCTTTACAGAAGTAAAAGCAAAACAGTAAACAATAGAAAATAAAATTACATAAAATAAATGGGGAAGAAAATTAATAAAAATTAAACAATAGTAGAAATATAATAATAAAATGAGATAAAAGTTCAATTAAAAAAAACCAGCAGAATAAAATAGAATAAAAGTTAAGTAGAATTTAAAACATGGAGAGACTGTAAAAGTAAAGAGTTTAAAACATGTAGAGATGGCAATATTAATAATTTAGCAGAAAGCATCTGAAAACAGCTTGGTCTTTAGTCTAGATTTGAAGCTGCCAACAGCAGGAGCATTTTTGATGTCCTCTGGCAGTTGGTTCCATAGCTGTACTGCATAGTAGCTAAAAGCTGCTTCACCACACTTTGTTTTAACAACTGGTTTTACCAGTAAATTTTTCTGCTGCGATCTGGTAGATCTGATTGGGTTAGGCCGCTGCAACATATCAGAGAGGTAATTGGGCCCTGTACCATTTAGAGATTTGTGCACCAGCAGCAATGCTTTAAAGTCAATTCTGTAGCTTACTGGAAGCCAGTGAAGGGACCTTAGAATTGGAGTAATGTGTTCTGTTCTTTTTGTTCGTGTGAGAACCCTAGCTGCTGCATTTTGAACCAGCTGAAGTCGTTTGACGTTTTTTTTTTTGGCAGGCCTGTGAAAAGGCCATTGCAGTAATCAACCCTACTAGAGATGAAGGCATGTATAAGTTTTTCCAGATCATTTTTTGACATTAGTCCTCTTAGTTTGGAAATGTTTTTTAGGTGATAAAATGCCGTTTTAGTGATTGCTTTCATATGACTGTCAAAGTTTAGCTCGCTGTCAATGAAAACACCAAGATTTTTAACCATTTATTTTGTTTTAATCCCCTTTGTGTCAAGAATAGTGGTAATCCTGAGTCTTTCATCTTTTTTTCCAAATAGAATTACTTCTGTTTTATCTGTGTTCAGCTGAAGAAAATTTTGTGACATCCAGTTGTTGATTTGATCGATACACTGGTAGAGACATTCAAGGGGGGCATAATCATTAGGTGATAGAGCAAGATAAATTTGGGTATCATCTGCATAGCAGTGATATAAAATTGAATTGTTCTTGATAATTTGCCCAAGTGGGAGCATATAAAGGTTGAATAGTAATGGTCCAAGAATCGACCCCTGGGGGACACCACAGGTCAAGGACATTGACGCTGAGGTACAATTTCCCATGGTAACAAAGAAGCTTCTATCTTTTAAGTATGATTTTAACCAATTGATAACTTTACCAGTCAACCCAACCCAATGTTCAAGTCGATATAGCAGTATGTTGTGATCAACAGTATCAAAAGCTGCACTGAGGTCCAGTAATACCAGGACCGATGTTTTGCCTGCATCAGTATTAAGACGTATGTCATTTATAACTTTAATCAGCACTGTTTCAGTGCTATGATTGGCACGAAATCCTGATTGAAAGTTATCAAAACAGCTGTTTGATATCAAGAAGGCAGTTAATTGATTGAAGACAATTTTTTCAAGGATTTTCCCGATGAATGGTAGATTTGATATTGGCCTGTAGTTATTTAATACTGAAGCATCCAGATTATTCTTTTTAAGTAGGGGCTTTACAACGGCTTTTTTCAAGGACACAGGAACAATGCCAGTCTCTAGGGATGTATATATGATTTGAAGCACATCTGTAATTATAAGATGTAGAACAGACTTAAAAAAGTTGGTGGGCAGAATGTCCAATTCAGATGTTGAGGAACTGAGATTTTGTACAGTTTTTTCAAGAGTCTCATAATCAATTAAACAAAATTCTGACATTGTGTTGAAGTTATCTGTCTGTGTCACTGGTGATTGCAGTTTTTCAATTATTTGCAACTGAGATATATTATGAGCAATATTATGTCGTATTTTATCAATTTTACCTTTAAAGAAGGATGCAAACTCATTGCATTTATTAACTGAGAGAAGTTCAGGTGCTAATTGTGGTGGGGGATTTGTTAGCTTCTCTACTGTTGAAAATAGCACACGGGCATTGTTCATATTCCTGTTGATGATGTTGGAGAAGAAAGACTGTCTTGCTTTATGAATTTCATAATTATATTTACAAAGCATCTCTTTATGGATTTGATAATGGATGTGAAGTTTAGTTTTGCGCCATTTTCTTTCAGTCTTTCTACATTCTCTCTTTAACAGTTTAACAGCTGGGTATTGCTTCCATGGTGCTTTCTGCTTATCATTGACTCTTTTGATTTTGAATGGAGCAATATCATCCATAATTTGGGTCATATTTAAATTAAAAATTTCCAGTAAATCATCTACAGAGTCTGACATTTTGGTTGAGATCCGAGAGAGAGCTTGCTCAAAGAGAACACACGTGTTGTAGTTTATGACTCTCCTACCCATTGTCATTGAGCTGTTCTGAATGTGAGGAGACATAGAAACATCAAAGAAAACACAAAAATGATCAGATAAGGCCAGGTCAACAACAGTAGTAGAAACAGTAAGACCCTTTGTGATGACGAGGTCAAGGGTATGACCACGAGAGTGGGTCGGCCCCTGTACATGTTGTACAAGGTTGAAGTTGTCAATAAGTGCAAGTAGTTCATTGGCATAGGTGTTTTCAGGATTATCTACATGCAAGTTAAAATCCCCAGATATAATAAGACAGTCAAACTCTAAGCAAATGACTGACAACAGTTCACCAAACTCTTCCAGAAAAACTTTGGCTGGATGTCTCGGAGGCCTGTAAATAGTTAATAATAATATGTTAGGAGAGCATAAGTGTTCAAAGGATGTAAAATCACCAAGTGAGGATTGTTTACATTGAAAAGAGAATTTGAATATATTTGCGATCCCTCCGCCTTTCCCCTGTCGGGTAACATTCATAAAATTAAAATTTGGGGGAGTTGCTTCAATAAGGGTGGTAGCACTATTTGCTTGATCCAGCCAAGTTTCAGTTAGAAGCAAAAAATCAAGATTATGTTTGCAGATAAGATCATTAATTAAAAATGACTTGTTTGAAAGTGATCTAACGTTCAGAAGAGCTAGCTTTACAGAAAGTCTAGAAGTAATATCTGCTTGGGCACTCTGATGTTGTTTTGAAACAGGAAGGAGACTAGACTGGTTTACCCCCAGGTTAAATATGTTCTATGTTTTCTATTTCTTATCAACACAGGAATAGAGAATGGCATAGGCATACTGGGTCCCAGCTTGTTTTCAAAACTACACCCAATGCAGGGACCCCCAGCACATCATACTAGACTTTCTTTATGTTCCATTTTGTTTGAGATTGAGAGGATTGGAGATGTCATGTATCTTTTAGATGGTGAAAAAGATTGGTAGCCAGCTGAAAGTCCTGGGCGAACACAGTTCAGTCTGTTGGTTGATTTTTGATGAACTGGGTACACAGCTTGTTGCGACAGATTTGGGCTGGAAAAAGAGAGTGTAGCCATTTGCATCAGTCTTTGCATACTATTTGGGAAATCCATGCAAGGGGGAGACGGAGATAGTACGATAAGATCAGAAGAGCGAGACTTTGGTGAGGCCTTTGTAAGTGTCTCCAAAACTGTCTCTGTGGTGACTGTCTCACTGATTGTCTCTGTGATAGTTGCATGGGGTCAAGAAGTGGATGAAGCAACCTTGACATGGTTATCTTTAGTCAGGTCCTTAATCCTTAAAGGTCAATAGTAGTATTTTATAATCAATATGAAATTTGATTGGGAGCCAGTGCGGTGTGGATAAGACAGGGGAGATGCAGTCATATTTTCTAGTTCTAGTCAGGACTCTTGTTGCTGCATTTTGAACTAACTGGAGCTTGTTTATGCACTTATTGGAACATCCAGACAGTAAGGCATTACAGTAATCCAACCTGGAGGTAACAAAAGCATGAACTAGTTTTTCTGTGTCGTGTAGTGACATTAAATTTCTTATCTTAGCAATATTTCTGAGATGAAAGAAAGCTATCCGGGTAACATTATCAATGTGAGTTTCGAATGAAAGACTGGGGTCAATAATCACCCGAGGTCTTTTACTGCTGCACATGAAGAAACAGAGAAGCCATCCAGAGTTACTATGTAATCAGAAAACTTACTTCTAGCTGCATGTGGTCCTAGTACAAGTACTTCAGTCTTGTCAGAATTAAGCAGAAGGAAGTTAATAAGCATCCAGTGTTTAATGTCCTTTACACATTCCTCAGTTCTATTAAGCTGGTGTCTCTCATCTGGTTTTGCAGAAACATACAACTGTGTGTCATCATCATAACAGTGGAAACTAATACAATGTTTACAAATAATATCACCCAGAGGTAACATATATAAAGAAAAAAGCAGTGGCCCCAAGACAGAACCTTGTGGAACACCAAACTTTACCTCGGTATGTCTAGAAAAATCACCATTTACATCAACATACTGATAGCGATCAGATAAATAAGACCTGAGCCAGGAGAGGGCCATTCCCTTAACTCCCACAGCATTTTCTAGTCTATCCAGAAGAATGGAATGATCAATGGTATCAAATGCTGCACTAAGGTCAAGCAACACAAGCAGCGAGACAGCCCTGATCAGAAGCCAACAGTAGGTCGTTTACTACTTTAACCAGAGCTGTCTCTGTGCTATGATGGGGTCTAAATCCTGACTGATACATTTCATGGATGTTATTCCTATGTAAATATGAGCATAACTGCTGTGCCACAGCTTTTTCAAGGATCTTGGAGATAAAGGGGAGGTTTGATATTGGCCGATAATTGGACAGCTGACAGGGATCAAAGTCAGGTTTTTAATCAGGGGTTTGATAACTGTTAGTTTAAAGGATTTGGGTACATAGCCAATCCTAAGAGAAGAATTTGTTATTTTTAGAGAGTTTATTATTTTTTAAATACAACCTGAAGCTTTATTATGTGAGGAGGAAGCCATTCATCGGTTCTATGCAGAAACCCTGCCGGTTTCTCTGGGCCCAAACTCATCTCAGATAGACCAAAAAACAGTGGAAACGTGTGCTGTGGTCAGTTGAGTTCACATTTCAGCTTGTTTTCAGGAAAACTAGACGTTGAGTTCTCCGTGCCAAAGGTGAACACGACCATCCAATTTGTTATCAGAGGAAGGTGCAAAAGCAGACATCTGTGATGGTATGGGGATACATCAGTGCCCATGGCATGGATGAGTTGCATGTGTGTAAGGTACCATTAACATGGAGGCATATATTGGGATTTTAGAGAGACATATGTTGCCATCAAGGCAACATCTCTTCCTGGGAAGTCCATGTTTATTTTAGCAGGACTATACCAGGCCTCATTCTGCATGGGCTACAATGGCGTGACTTTGTACACACAGAGTGCATGTACTTGACTGGCCTGCTGCCAGTCCAGATCTGTTTCCTATTGAGAATGTATGGCACATCATGTACAGGAGAATCAGGCAATGGTGACCACAGACTGTTGAGCAGCTTAAGTCTTGTAGCAAGCAATAATGGACAAAAATTCCAATTGCAAAACTGCAACAATTAGTATCCTTATTTCCTATTTTCTTTGTAATCCTTATTACAAAATGGTATTAAATGGAAAGGTGATGTAACACAATGGTAATAATGCCTTTGCCCCAACTTTTATTTATTTATTTATTTATTTTAATCCATTCTACAACCAGCTTTGATGTGTATTTGGGGTCCAAGTTTCTGAAAGTTTGAGGTTATGCTGAATAATTCTGAGGTAGTTCTTCTTCATTATTTCATCCACTTTGTGCAATGCACCAGTTCCACTGGCAGCAAAACAGCCCCAGAGCATGAGGTTACCACCACTAAGCTGAACAGTTTTTACCATGTTCCTCTGTACCTCTGGTCATTGTGCCAAAACAATTCAGTCTTTGTTTCATCTGACCATAAGAGAAGATTTTTATCTTTGTCCATATGGTCAGCTACAAACTATAGTTGAGCTTGAAGGTGGTTCTTTCAACAGCCTCTCAGTCCATGATGATGTAAAACACACTTGATTGTAGATAGTGTTCCAGAACATTTCTGGGTTATTCCTGAACATCATTGCAGTGTTGAAGCATGTATTGCAAGCACTGGCAACATGATGGCTATTTTGCTGCTAGCATTGGAGGAGGTTCTCCAATCTGCGGTTGGCTCCTTTGTAAGGGAGCTGATGTGCCCCTCACTCATGACAGTGTAGCACATGAGCCAGGGTATGGGGAGAGTCAGCATTTGTGGCTGGCACAATCCTCTCTGTCTGATGTGAGCAAATCAGACATGTGCAACCTACCTTGTGTGCTGAGGCGCTCTTTGAACCTGCTACCACAGAAGCCCTAAATAGGATGGTGCAGTTTTCAGAATAACAAAGCCAGCATGGCCAATAGATTGTTCAGGTGGCACCTTTAGGACACTGCACACTGATCCCCTTTTTCCAATGCCTTTGAAACATTTTACGAATCTATGAATCACAGATTCTTTTTAAGGATTCTTTTCTGAGGACAGGCATTAATAAACTGCTGCCCTTCAGCCTCTCTTTAGCACCACAGGTTTTTTACAAGATGTGTAGAGGTGGTATTGTCTCTTTGATGACCATTGGTATCTGGATACTGCCATATTGGAATAACGGTTATACTCTGTGCTTCCACAAAGGTGCAGACCACCTAGAATAAACCAACCCTCCTCCCCCGCATTGCTGTGCTCAGATTCACAATGAACTCTGAACTTGCTTGAACCATGAGCAATCTAGAAGTGGGTTATAAGCCTGCACCTAGGCCCCAAACACCACCAACTGAAATATGTCCTTGTCTCAGTGCCAATGCATGGTGTGTTCCTAACAGGTGTCTGGTTGGGAGTGGTACCCCACTGGAGAGAGATAATGTTCATGGATGCCTAATTCAGGCTGTGGATGTGTGGTTTTCCCCTAATTGGTAAGATGAGAAAAAGTAGCTGGTTGAGATCAGAATACTTGACCTTAGAGTATTTGTGTATTCTCAAATATTATCATGTGCTGGTCCACTCAGATGTAACTCATCTCATCTCATTATCTCTAGCCGCTTTATCCTTCTACAGGGTCGCAGGCAAGCTGGAGCCTATCCCAGCTGACTACGGGCGAAAGGCGGGGTACACCCTGGACAAGTCGCCAGGTCATCACAGGGCTGACACATAGACACAGACAACCATTCACACTCACAATCACACCTACAGTCAATTTAGAGTCACCAGTTAACCTAACCTGCATGTCTTTGGACTGTGGGGGAAACCGGAGCACCCGGAGGAAACCCACGCGGACACGGGGAGAACATGCAAACTCCACACAGAAAGGCCCTCGCCGGCCCCAGGGCTCGAACCCAGGACCTTCTTGCTGTGAGGCAACAGCGCTAACCACTACACCACCGTGCCGCCCCTCAGATGTAACTGTCAGTGTTAAAAGTAGAACTTCTTGCTGTGCTGTTTATGTGATTCACTGACCCAAATGGTGTGCTGTTTTCTTTTGCTTGTTGTGTTTATTTAATTTGTTTCTTTGGGTTTATGGTATACACTGTGTGCAATGAATTTTGCTGTGTTTTCTGATTAATGTTATTTGCTGTGGGTTGCTGTGATATTGTGTGCGTGTAATTGTGGGTTTGTGTGATTGCATAGCAACCAGCTGATTATTACAGCCAGCTGACTATCCCCTCGGCTTAGCGCTTGCAGCGCGTGAGACTGCTTGATTGTTAATTGATGGATAGGTGTGTACCACAGATTGAGACGGTGTAGGAGGAGCAGACACAGAGACACAATAAAAAAGGACACATGCAGGCAGGACGGGGGGAGAGACAAAGGGCTGGAGCAAGGTGCTTCGTCGTGAGAACCTGGACCCGGAGTCTTGATCCAACGCATACTAAAACTAAGTAAAGTAAAGTCCACCTGCCAATACTGGGGTGTGAGTGTTGTGTTAAGTTGTTATTTGTGCCCGCGATTGAGGAACTTTTTTCCCTAGCGCATTGGCTGTATGCGGTGAGCCTGTGGAAGTAAGACGATTCGACAGAGCCTGGCATGAAGTTTGGTCCAAAGCAAGCTGAAGTTGCTCGGCCTGCTTAGGAGGAGCAAGCCTACGGAAGCGAGATGACACAGTGGCCGAATGCGGAGTATGACTCAACGCTCACTAAAGATAAGTAAAGGAAAGTTGATTAGTCTGCATGTGTGTTTGTATAATATAATATCCAGTGGGGTGTAGCCCTGACAGAGTCTTTCGTTGTTTGCCCATAGTGTTTTGGAGTGATTGGAGCTCGCCTGCAATAACAAGACGACTAGGCTCTCCCAACCCCATGCCGAACTAAACAGATTTGAACTTTTATGCGTAGACTTTTCTATTGGATGGTGTCTGTGTTTTATTGTTATCCCCCTGCCATGCTAATGGATTGAATATTTTTTAATGGACTATTTTTGTGCACATTTTATGAGTGTTTGTGTGTGTTTGTGTAATTTAAATAAATTTGTTAAACTGCCTTCCATTCTCCAACGGTGGATTCCTTCTCTGCTGGTATGAGCCTCACCCTTTGTGTGACATTAGAAAAGTGGTGTAGTTGGCAGGATACCATCTCCACTGTTGGAAAATGGAAACAGCACAGACAAGTGTAAACCAACAAATACAGGGTAGCAGTAATCCAGCTATTACAGCTCAGTTTGTTATGCCATGGTTTATGGGGGCAGTTTGGGTCCCAAAATTTGATGGGGATAAAACAAAGTTTGAAGAATGGACGGGTCAGGTGGAGGCCATGCTGAGGGTCCAAGGACTGAATTCACTACAGCAGGCGGACTTCCTGTTGGGTGCTTTAGAAGGGGAGGCCAAGCGGGAGCTGCAGCTTGTGGAACCTGGAAATAAGAACACTGGAGAGAAAGTATTAGACATATTGCAAAAACTGTATTTTAAACCAGTTATTAAGGCACAGCTAAGGGCACATTTTTTAAATTGTAGACAATGAACAGAAGAAAATGTAAATGCTTTTATATTAAGGCTACGAGAACTCTGGGCATGTACAACGCCGGTGCCCTCGAAGACCATCTGGGCGGCGGGATTTTTAAGTTCCCCTACAGCTGTGGGCCAAGTAGTGGGGGCAGTTACCCAGCATAAAGAGCCCATAGGACAACATCAGTTTGCCTTGATAGGTGAGTGCCCTGTTGTTAGTGTAAACATGAATGAAAAATCAATACCTTTTGTGCTTGATACTGGTTTGCAGGTCACTTTGCTGAGCCAACGCTTGTTTAAGAAGCATCTTGAAGGCACCTGCTTGACCAACATTGATGAGGCCCCCTGGCTGACCCTTCGTGCAGCCAATGGTTTGAAGATCCCTTATGTGGGCTACGTGCTAGTCGACTGTAGGGTAGGAAGTGTACAGGTTCTTGGCAAGGGTGTGATTATTGTCAGTGATGACTGTTTGGGACCAGACAAGGGCATACTTGGCATGAACATTATTAAACCTGTCTGGTCTGCTCTCGCTCAGGGGAATCACCCAGGCCTGACTGCTTTTAAGACCACCATGCCACTGATTGAGGGTCAAGCGTGGGCTCGAGCATTCATAGAGTGTCACAGAATTACTAGTAAACCCCCACTTCCCCTCTTTCAGGGCATAGCGAAGCTGCCATGACAGACACCGGTCGTCATCCCATCCCAGTCAGAGATGATTGTGTGGACACAGGTATCTGACCATGCTTCTAATCATCTTTGTAATGTGATTGTAGAACCCCTGTCCGATAGTGGCCAGGAATGATGTGTGGCTCGCATTGTGACCACGCTGCAGGATGGACGAGTGCCTTGTCGTCTATGCAATCCCAACCCTTATCCTGTGGAGGTTCCTCAGTGGCAGCCACTGGCAGAAGTGACTGAAGTGACCATGACTGGCATCCAAGGGGAACGAGAGCTCGTCATCCACAGCATGGCAACAGACGTCGTGGAGGTCGAGGTGAGGTAGGAGCCATAGGAGAAAATGATGCCATTGTTCCACATCCTGTATTGTCCTTGCAGGGAGATGGGCTGACTCCTGCCCAGCAGGGGGAGATGACCAATCTGCTGCAGAAGTGGGTGAAGGTGTTTTCCAGTCATGATGAAGACTTCGGCTGTACTGGTGTTGTGAGGCATCAAATACCGACTGGGTCAGAGCCCCCGAGCCAGGAGAGATACTGACCAGTGCCGCCTAGTCTCTATACAGAGCTGAGATCCCTATTGCAGAACATGCTGGACAATGGTGTGGTGAGCGAGAGTGCAAGCCCTTGGGCTACTCCAATTGTCCTTGTTAAGAAAAAAGATGGGAGCTGGCACTTCTGTGTAGACTATAGGAAGTTAAATGCCCTCATGCATAAAGATGCTTATCCATTGCCACGCATTGAGGAGTCGTTGACTGGACTTGAAGCTGCTAAGTGGTACTCCACATTAGACTTAGCGAGTGGCTACTGGCAAGTAGAGATGCACCCTCTAGATAGAGAAAAGACTGCCTTCACAACTCCCTGTGGCCTATATGAGTTCAACTGCATGCCATTTGGATTATGTAACGCTCCGGCTACTTTCCAAAGATTAATGCAGCGTTGCCTAGGAAACTTTGTAAATGATTCATTGCTTATTTACCTTGATGATGTGGTAGTGTTTTCTCCTGATTTTAGTAGCCACTTGTGTCACCTGGAAGAGGTATTTCAACGTCTCCATTATCATGGGTTGAAATTACAGCCTAAAAAGTGCAGTCTGTTCCAGCGTCAGGTAACCTACCTTGGCCATGTCATCAGTGAGCAGGGTGTAGCTAAGGCAGCTAAGACGGCAGCAGTAAAGTACTGGCCGGTCCCCCAGACTGTGAAGCAGGTAAAATCCTTTCTTGGCTTTGCTGGCTATTATCGTCGGTTTATACCTGCTTTTTCGAAAATAGCAGCACCCCTGAATGCAGTGACTCATGATACTGCCACCCACATAAAGGCTGCCTTCATTGATTGGTCATCAGAATGCCAGCAGGCTTTTGAACACTTAAAGGAAGCCTTGCTGAGTGCGCCGATCCTGGCTTATGCAGACTTCTCCCAACCATTTAGACTGTATACAGATGCCAGTTTGGAAGGTTTAGGGCCAGTATTGGCCCAAGTACAGGGGGGTCAAGAAAGGGTAATTGCATATGCCAGTTGAAGTCTGCAACCAACAGAGCGAAATGACCAAAATTACAGTTCCTTTAAGTTAGAGTTATTAGCCCTGAAATGGGCAGTGACTGAAAAGTTTAAAGATTACCTGTATGGTGCTGAGTTCACTGTGTTCACAGATAACAACCCATTGGTGCACCTGGACATGGCTCGTCTGGGCGCAGTGGAGCAGCGCTGGGTGGCACAGCTGGTGAACTTTAAGTACACAGTCAAATATAGACCAGGGACCCAGAACAGGAATGCAGATGCCTTGTCCAGGCTGCCAAACCCACAGGAACTGACGCTGGCTCAGACAGACCATGTGGCGGTGGAGAATGAGACCTGGGCGGAACAGCAGGCTCAAGATCCAGAGCTGAACCAAATGCGCCAGTGGAAGGAACAGCAAGTACCACCAGCTGAGGTGAGTGACCTTTTGCCCCCATATGTGAAGCAGCTGTGCCGAGAATGAGACCAAATTGTGTTGCAAGATGGTGTTTTGGGGAGGCTGCATAGAGAGGCGGGGTCTGGATTGGAGATTTTCCAAGTCATCATCCCTGAGCAGGTTACTAAAGAGGTGTGGGAGACTTACCATCAGAGTAGGGGACATCCCAGTGGTGAGCGGATCCTGGCAACCCTGCACCAGCGCTGCTACTGGCCAAGGATGGTGCAGGATGTGAAGGAGTGGACAGCAACCTGCCCTCAATGTGTCCTGGCAAAGGCCGGCCCAGAGGTAAAGGCACCTCTGGTGTCTATTTCTACTACTTATCCATTTGAGGTCGTTGGGGTTGACTACCTTTCTTTGGGGCAGCCTGAGGATAGATACCCCTACATTTTAGTAATGACAGACCTATTTTCCAAATATGCTCTTGCAGTGCCCACTAGAGATCAGTCTGCCAACACGACTGCCCAAGCCTTGTATGGCCACCTGATTCAGATCTTTGGCTGCCCGGAAAGAATCCTGACTGACCGGGGGGCAACATTTGAGTCCTCTATGATGAGGGAGCTTTGTCAGCTTTACGGACGTTAGAAGAGCCGCACTACAGCCTATCACCCACAGGGGAACGGTGCATGTGAGAGATTTAACCAGACCCTGTTGGGGTTGTTGAATTCCCTGACTGACGCCAAACAAGCTCAGTGGTCGAATCAGTTGCCTGCTCTGGGTCAGGCATACAACAACACCATCCATAGTACCACTGGGATGACCCCCCACTATGTGGTCTTTGGGAGACATGCCAGGTTACCTGTTGACTGGGCAACCGGCCTGAAGCCCGTGGCGGGGTCTCATACCTTGTCAGGATGGGTGAAGAGGCATCAGGAGGCCCTCACCCATGCTTACCAGATGGTGCAGACTCGAATCCAACACAGACAGGACCTGGACCAGGCAAGGTACAACAGGCAAGCCAAGTTAGCACCTTTGCTCCCAGGAGAGCGGGTGCTGATTCGTAACTTTCGTAGAAGGGCCAGAGGCAAGTTGAACTTGAAGTGGGCACCAGAGCCATTTGTGGTGGTTAGACAGTTGCGAGAGGGTCATCCAGTCTATGTACTTTGGCCAGAAGGTAAGGAACAACCAACTCGCACAGTACATCATAATAACCTTCAACCTTGTCCCTTGAATGTGTTATATAATAACCAACCAGGTGCCAGATGAACCTAGGCCGGTGATGATTGTTCAGACAAATGCCTTGCCCCCTCCAACCTGGTGGCTACTGAGATTGTCGGTAGGTGCCAACCAACAGCCAGTTACGAATTTAGTGGGGCCAGCTCTGGCTCATCCATCTGACCCTCCAGTAAGACCCGAGGCCTTGCCCGGTGAGTTAGATCAGCCCAGTGTACATCGCTCCCAGAGAGCTAATCTGGGAGTACTCCCAGCTAGGTACCATTCTGAGTAGGTGGTCGGGACGACCTCCATTAAAGAGGGGGGGAAATGTTAAAAGTAGAACTTCTTACTGTGCTGTTTATGTGATTCACTGACCCAAATGGTGTGCTGTTTTCTCTTGCGTGTTGTGTTTATTTAATTTGTTTCTTTGGGTTTATGGTATACACTGTGTGCAGTGAATTTTGCTGTGTTTTCTGATTAACATTATTTGCTGTGGGGTGCTGTGATATTGTGTGCATGTAATTGTGGGTTTGTGTGATTGCATAGCAACCAGCTGATTATTACAGCCAGCTGACTATCCCCTCGGCTTAGCGCTTGCTGCGCGTGAGACTGCTTGATTGTTAATTGATGGATAGGTGTGTACCACAGATTGAGACGGTGTAGGAGGAGCAGACACAGAGACACAATAAAAAAGGACACATGCAGGCAGGACGGGGGGAGAGACAAAGGGCTGGAGCAGGGTGCTTCGTCGTGAGAACCTGGACCCGGAGTCTTGATCCAACGCATACTAAAACTAAGTAAAGTAAAGTCCACCTGCCAATACTGGGGTGTGAGTGTTGTGTTAAGTTGTTATTTGTGCCCGCGATTGAGGAACTTTTTTCCCTAGCGCATTGGCTGTATGCGGTGAGCCTGTGGAAGTAAGACGATTCGACAGCCTGGCATGAAGTTTGGTCCAAGGCAAGCTGAAGTTGCTCAGCCTGCTTAGGAGGAGCAAGCCTACGGAAGCGAGATGACACAGTGGCCGAATGCGGAGTATGACTCAACGCTCACTAAAGATAAGTAAAGGAAAGTTGATTAGTCTGCGTGTGCATTTGTATAATATCCAGTGGGGTGTAGCCCTGACAGAGTCTTTCGTTGTTTGCCCATAGTGTTTTGGAGTGATTGGAGCTCGCCTGCAATAACAAGACGACTAGGCTCTCCCAACCCCATGCCGAACTAAACGGACTTGGACTTTTATGCGTAGACTTTTCTATTGGATGGTGTCTGTGTTTTATTGTTATCCCCCTGCCATGCTAACGGATTGAATATTTTTAATGGACTATTTTTGTGCACATTTTATGAGTGTTTGTGTGTGTTTGTGTAATTTAAATAAATTTGTTAAACTGCCTTCCATTCTCCAATGGTGGATTCCTTCTACGCTGGTACGAACCTCACCTTTTGTGTGACATCAGCTATATTAACCATCAAGGTAGCATAATGTTAGGTTGTTCCTTCTGCTGGGCACTGAATCTCCAAAGGTGGGCCCATCCACAACTGGAATCAACGAGAGCAACGTATCCACTGGAACTGTATAATATTGCAGTGGACAAAATTAGTGGTGTCTGTATCCAGAAGCGTGAGCCCAGATTTGAAAAAGGTTTGGCAAGTTGCAGGTGGGATTCTTTGCCAATGTCAAGTAAACAGACTGCCCACTGGGGCAGGATTCCCTGTTCCACTCTGTGTAGAACTTAGCAAGGCCTTGGCTCCCCATACTACTTTTATTAGTTACTTTGTTAAGATTTTACAAGCTTAATACCCCCCAGTGGACTTAACTCAGTGGTCATGTCTAACCACCTTTTGATGCAATCCTATCTCTTGGCAATTATCTGACATTTATAGAACCACAGTTACATAACCCATGTTATAACTGCATACTAATAATTCATTAAGTATTTCTTCACTATGCATCTTGGAAGCAAAATCTTAGAAGCAAGTGACTCATTTCCAAATTTTTTAAAAGTGCTACTTTAACAAAAATTATATCACAAAATCCTGGGTTTTCTGTGTGTGATATGCTCAAAAAGGTTGTAAAGTACACCGATAAAAAAAAAAAAAAGGCTCATAAAATACATTTTTTGCATCTGAATTCTGTTCCAAAAATCACTAAAAGTTTGTCTGCCATTATTAGATCACAGCAATTTATAGGTCAGTGGTGCTTCATGTGTGACATCATATGCACCATCATTTGTGCCACTGCCTTCTTTTGTATCCACATAGACTCTATACTATTCTCTGCAATGGCGTGCGTTCTTGATACTAATTATTTTGAAAAAGACCATGAAAGCTCTTCAAATTCATCCTCAATCTTTTGTTGGTTGTCTAAGGACGATTTAGAACCTATAGTCATGGACAAAGACGCAGACGAATACGCAAGCCAAGTTGTTTGTGAAGAAGAGCAACAACTGCTCGAGTGGTTTTCTGGCACCCAGGAAGTTAATACATGGTACAAATCATACGGGTAGTTTGCTTATTCATTTTTTTACTGATTTGGTGTTCAAATTTCACAGTTATGATAAAGCAGTGTCTCTTTGTAATTGTCATCTTTGTAACCTCACTTGGTAGGCACAAGGCTAAATAATGGCAGTAATTAGGTACTTTAACTTTCACTGCTGGAGCGGGTGGCATGTTGTGTCATATGCAAAACTAAGTTGCTCATAAAACTGCAACCTTTTCTGGTTCTAACAGTAGCAATGAGGATCATGTAGAGCCTTTCTATTTTGTGCTACAACAGTAAATAGAGTTGCGTGTGTGTGTGTGTGTGTGTGGGGGGGGTCAGCATACAATTACTGTTATTTATTTTTTACTAAAATCACTGTATCTGTGCAACCATAAAATATTTTTTCAAAATTCCAAAATCTATGATCTTCCTGTCACACCTGCGCACCGTGGCACGTGGATCAGTCGGACTCTCAGGCGCGCTCTGGACTGTGCGCCCCAAGCGGACTCTCACATGCGCGCCGTTAACTATGCACACCTGCACAAGATGAAGGCGCAATCAATGCACTTTTTAAAAAAATCTGAAAACACACGCTCACTGTGAAGTATTGTGCTACATTACGTACACATTACCGAGCCTTATCTCCTGTTTTCCTGATTTTTTTTTTGTGCTTCCATCTTTGCCTGTGCTAATCTGTTTGTGCCTCACCTGACCTTTTGCTTGTTTACCGGTTTTGATCTCTGCTTGCCAATTTGGATTGTTTGCTTGTTGTCACCTTTATAAATAAAAACATCTTCTACACATACATCCATCTCCAAGCCATCCCTGACACTTACGGTGTCCCTTTACAGAGAGCTGATTTGAAGGTGAATTGAACCTGTTTGAAATTTTAAGATGAAGTCTCTACAATAATCACAGAATTGCCGTGAAGGAAAAGGCCATTCCAAGATTAATTTATGATCACTTTGTGATAAACTTCCCTGTGTATTTCTGACTCTTGTTGTTGCCTTTTTGTCCACTGAAACACATGCAATGTTATATTGCATCTAAAACATGATTTCAGTATCACATGAATGGACACACCATCCTGTTATCTCTCTCAACTACCTCGTCATTTTTTTCTGTATTTATAGGCTCTGAAATAGATTTTCTCACCACATGAGTAAAATGTAAGGTCATAGGTTTTGGAATTCTGAAAAAATCTTTTATGCTTGGAGAAAAACGGTGATTTTAGTAAAAATAAATAATGGTAATTGTGTGCTGAGGACAACTAATAAATTCAAATAACAGGCTAAACACAAGCTTGACACTTACTGTGCGGTAAGCTCTTTGGAATGGCTCTTCTGACTTTTGTTTCCAGATCGTAGGAACTGATCCACGTACCAGACATCGCTCAAATCCTCCTATGTGAATCTGCCTCACAAATCTATCTTTCAAAATGAGCAGACACCAGACCATCCTATCGTTTTGAAGTTACCTCTCTTTGTCTGTACAAATCAAACCTATTCAATCTGTAAGTGTCCTGCCAACTTTGGGCTATAATAGAATAGAATGCCTTTATTGTCACTATACCCATGTACAATGAGATTAAAAGCAACTCCAATAACAGTGCAAACAGCGTGTAGAAAAGAAGAAAAAAAAAGGTGAGGGTGTAAGGTGCACAGTCCTGAGGCGTATGTGTTGTGTTTCACATTATGGAGTGAGGTATTGCACATTATAAAGTATTGCACAGAGAGAGTCATATTATAAAGTATTGCACATTATAAATTATTGCACGAAGAGAGTAACATTATAAAATAAAGTATTGCATGTTATGAAGTATTGCACAGGGGGGTTAGACTATAAAGTCAGAGCATATTCGAGTTCAGGGTGGTTATGGCTTTCAGAAAGAAGCTGTTTTTGAATCTATTTGTTTTTGTCCTGATGCACCTGTAGCGCCTCCCTGAGGGCAACAGGTCAAACAGATCAAAGCCAGGGTGGGAGCTGTCCTTGATAATGTTCTTAGCTCTGCTGAGGCAGCGGGAGGTGCAAATGTCCATCAGGGAGGGGAGAGGGCAGCCGATGATCTTCTGTGCTGCCTTTACTACTCTCTGGAGCCTCTCCCTGTCTGCAGCACTGCAGGTGCCGTACCATACTGTGGATCAAAATTCCGCTTTTTTTATGGGCTGCACTTGAACAGCCTTGAACAACACACCTCTTAGGAGGCATGCTTTGGTTTTAGTTTTGTTGTGGAATGAAAAAATTGTTAAAAACATGCTACATTTTGCAAAGTAGACAAAGCCAGAAATGCCACAAACTTTCAAGCGTTGCTTACCAGGAACGCATTCGTCTAATAGTGGACTCCATCCATCCAGTCGCTTATCCTGTACAGGGTTGAAGGCAATCTGGAGCCTATCTCAGCTGACTATGGGCGAGGGGGTGGGGTGGGGTGGGGGGTACACACCCTGGACAAGTCGCCAGGTCATCGCAGGGGTAACACAAAGAGACAAACAACCATTCACACTCACTTTCAAACCACCAATTAGTCTAACCTGCATGTCTTTGGACTGTGGCGAAAACCAGAGCACCCAGAGGAAACCCATGCAGACACGGGGAGAACATGCAAAATCCACACAGAGTTTGCATGTTCCCACGTCAGCCACTGGGCTCAAACCCAGGACCTTCTTGCTGTGAGGCACCAGTGCTAACCACTACACCACCATCCCACCCTAATAGCAGACTCAAAGAGCCAAACTTTACCAGCTAAATAGAACATGTTCCAAGTCTTGTATTAAAATAAAAATTAGACAGTAAACTATTTAACATGTCTAGTTTTATAAGGTATAATTTCCAGGGTTGATGTCATTTTCGTAAGACTAGCACTTTAAGAATAGCATTTAACTCCTTTTATTTTTCATCATTTAGCGCTTTTGCTTGTTTGTTTCTCTATGTGCAATTTACCAACAGACTCTGCCTCTAGGATTTTTACCAAAGATGATACAATGTCACAACGTTCTAGTTCCAGTAAAAAAGATCTCAGTGTTCATTCATGCAAACTGGGGACAATTTTAGAAGACAGCATTTTCTCCATTTCATTCATACAAAAGGAAGCTATATGCAAAGTTCAAATAAGGTACAACATTATAATTATGATGAATCCAGTTTATTATTCACACAAACTGACAAATCCAACTTTTAAACACTTTCAAATAGATTTTGCATAATTTAAGGCACAGACAAAATCCTTGTTCAGGACCAGTGGTAGGACAGATGAGGTGTACTGACAGTGGTTCTGTCTTCACAGTGCAAGAAGAAGCAGCATGCATTACTACTGTAAATGTTTGATAACAAAACTATTTATCAGAATCATGTAATTACAGAGTGTAACAAACTCCAAAAAGAAGGACTTTTCAGCTGATCTTCCAAAGCCAAAATGAGGGGGAAACCAATTGGTGTGGTATATAAGCACTGTACAGTCTTTCACAGTAGCTATGGATTGCCATACAAATATATCCTGAGTCAATTAAACCTGAGTCTGATTTACAGTGACACACTTACATACAACAAAAATACCAGGCCTTCCTATCTTCCAAAAACTTTCAATGTTATAAAATAAACTATTGTATAAAATTGTTAATTTATTCACCTTTCCAACTTCAGATGCCTGATCTGACATTAACCATTAGAGAAAAATTGTCAATGTGTAGCTCTTGTTTTTTTTTTTGGTATATTAGTTAGTACACCATATCAAATATCATATTCTAACAGACATGAGCAAAACAGTGCTCTAGGTTTCCACTCATGCCCTTGCAGAAAGTTGTTACTTACAGAGTGCAAGATGATTATGTTCATTCAAGTTATGGAAACGTGTTTACAAACAGTATTGGGTGCTCCTGTTAGGATCATCCACTCAATTTATGATTTGCATATTTTATTTGGCATAGGTTTTACACTGGATGCTTGTGCAACCAGTAGGGGGGTATTTTTACTTAATTTTTTTTTGCATGTCTTTGGACTGTGGGAGGAAACTGGAGTACCTGGAGGAAACCCACACAGACATGGGGATAACATGCAAACTCCACACAAAAAGGCCCCAGGTTCGAATGTGGAACCTTATTCCTGTTAGACAATGGTGCTAACCACTACACCACCGTGCTGCTTAAACTACAGCAATGATCAAGTGAAATAGAGCTTTCTTGTGTTTTCAGGATATTTGATTATAATTTTTTTTAAACCATGGAATTTAATGTAGTAGTATTGGGTTGGTTGTGACTGCTTTCATAACTTTTCTCAGCAGAGCCTTCCACCTGCTTTGAGTAGCACAACTAGCAAGCTATTCATGACAGTGTTACAGCTAATTCATGGGGAACTATAAAATCTCTGCACAGTAGCATGAATTGTTGCTTATTGGGCACAACCCTGTTTCTGTGCCAGAGTGCCCAGACACTGTTAACATGTGCTGGAGCTGCTTGGAAAACTGGAATGTGAACATTGGGTTATGGATAGTAAAGCAGTACAAAACTCAACTCTAGAATATTGGTCTTCTTCTGGGTCACTTTTAAATGCAGGCATGTTTGATTTTATAATATCTATCACTACTGTAAGACAGTTTTATTTCCAAATAGGCTGATTTTTACCATTACAATTTTACCATACCAGTTTACATTTTAACCTGGCATAATCATCCTTGGGGGTGCCTATACTGAGCTAACATAATTTGACAGTACAGCAGATGTGACAGAGATGGTGTTTGAAAAGACTTGCACTTAAACCTATACCATTTGCATATCAGCTAGAAGCTGCATGGTTTGTATTCTTTTTATGTTTGTTTAAAAATAAGTTGGCATAAAAAATGCTCTACATACATTTTTAGTGGCCTGCTTTAGAAGTTCCTATAAATAAGAATGTCCATCATAATTATTAGCTTGTTTTATGATTACTAGACTTTGTGAACTGTGCTGCTTATAGCTATAAAAACAAACAAAACATACAACATACATGCCAAAGTAACACAAGTAAAAAAGTGCAAAAAAAAGTCAAACAGTGTAAGACAAAATGTTGTTCCCTGCTTTTTGAGCCCACAGTAACACTAATCTAGTACCAACAGTGGTATAGATACAGCAACAGATTTTAAAAATAATAAAATAACAAATGCAAAGAGAGAACTGCAAGTTAAACAAACAAACAATAAAACATGAAGTATGGCTGGAACTGGCACAGGTACCTTAATAAGTGACTAACAGTTTTGAACATTGAGAGATCATTAAGAGTTTCTTCAGCTGGTTCAGAAATTCTGCTGATGTCTTTTTTTGGCCTCAATAGCATCAAGAATGGGCTGGCGTTTGGCTTGGTAGCGCTGGTGGATCTCCTCAATCTCCTGCTCCATTTGAGGGTCCAGAGAGGCCAAGCGTCTTCTTAGCTCCTCTACACTTAAGGAACGTATCTGGAAAAATGGCCATAGGGAGATTACAATTTTAATTAAAATTCCATACAACAGTTTAGATCATTAACAGTGTCAAATGGAGTAAATGAAGCTCCACTCATTCATAACAGCCTAATGTTAGCAGCAGATCCTTTAAGTCCTGTATGTTGTAAGGTGGGGCCTCAATGGATTGGACTTGTTTGACCAGCACATCCCACAGATGTTTGATCGGATTGAGCTCTGGGGATATGGAGACCAAGTCAACAGTCCTCAAATCATTCTCGACTAATTTTTCCAGTGTGGTAGGGCACATCATCCTGTTGAAAGAGGCCACTGCCATTAGGGAATAACGTTGCCATGAAGGGGTGTATTTGGTCTGCAACAATGTTTGGGTAGGTGGTATATACCAAAGTAATATCCACGTGAATGACAGGACCCAAGGTTTCCCAACAGAACACTGCCCAGAGCATCGTACTGGCTCTTCTGGTTTGCCTTCTTCCCCATAATGTACCCTGGTGCCATCTCTTCCCCAGATAAGTGACAAACATGCACCTGGCCATCCACATTAAATAAAAGAGAACACCAGACCAGGCCACCTTCTTCCATTGCTCCAAGGTCAGGTTCTGATGCTCATGTGCCAATTGTAGGCACTTTTGGCAGTGGACAGAAGTCAGCACTCTGAGCGGTCTGTGGTTATGCAGCCCCACACACAGCAAGCTGCGATGCACTGTGTGTTCAGACAACTTTCTATCATAACCAGCATTAATGTTTTCAGCAATTTGTGTAACAGTTGCTCTTCTGTGAGATTGGACTAGAAGGGCTAGCCTGCACTCCCAACATACATAAGTGAGCCTTGGGCACCCATGACCCTGTCACAAGTTCACTGACTGTCCTTCCTTGGACCATTTTTGGTAGGCATTTACCAATGCATACCAGGGACACTCCACAAGACCTGCCATTTTGGTGATGCTCTGACCCAGAACTGACTGTTCACTTGTGCCTAATATATCCCACCCCTTAACCGGTGCCATTGTAACGAGATAATCAAATGTTATTCACTTCACCTATCACTGGTTTTAATATTATGGCTGATCGGGGGGTGGGATATATTAGGCAGCAAATAAAGATGATGGCCAAACAACATAATCAAGAGCCAAATACTTTCAAAAAAAGTGGTTTGCTTGCCCTAGGTCAGACTTCAATAAAAGTGTCAGTCAATGTTAAAACAGCAAACCAAGCTGACTCAGACAAGCAGAACTGGAACGTGTGCAATATGTACACCAGAGAAAAAGCAAGCAGTGGAATTAAATTATTCAGGCAGTCACTTGTTACAGTTGGCTACACTACATAATACTGCATGTTTTGAAGTGAAATTAATATTTTCAAGGCATTTGTTCCATACTGTTATAGAATATACATTAGTTATTGCATTAATATTTAAAAAAATATATAATGGTATGAATTGAAGGCCATATCCTTCATCCCAGTCCAATCAGAAATGGTAGGACTACTGAATATACTGTACATCTGTATCACTTCAGCTACACCAGAGATATTTTTTGAAAACTACTAAGGTGCCTGAATATTTTCTAACTGTGTGCTAACATGTTCCCCTGCGTTGATGCATGTAAACTGCATACAGCCCATATGGCACAGAAATGTCTTAAAATATGTGATCAACACATCCTGAACATCATACAATACTAGGAAGGTAAAATAATGTCATACTGATCACTTTAAAATTGATAGAATGCTTTCTTGAACTCTCTAGTTGTTGGAGCATTAACATGAATCTTCGAGAATTCACATTAATAACAACAAAATATGAAAATGAGGGGGAAAAAAGAAATAGTGGTGTGGTGAGGAAAAATATTTAACCAAATTCCTCACAACTATAGATTACAATGTTAATAGAATCATACAGTTTCCAAGTTCTATTTAAAGTATTTTTACAGCTCATTTTCCCCCACTAACTTGACTGGGGGGGTCAAGTTGGTGGAGGAAAATGTTGAGGTCTGTGCACCAGCCAATTACAGTTTCACTGTAATTGAAATTATATATATATATATATATATATATATATATATATATATATATATATATATGAGTGATTCCACGCTTATGGGTACTGAAATGGGGACATGAACTTATTTTTAAAAATTCACCTAAAACCATTTCTTTTTTTACCATCAGGTCACAAAACATGTAATCTTTAATGAATGATATGTTAAAAGATAACTTTAATTTTCTGAGATGTAATAAAAACATATTTATATGCCAAAGTCAGAACGTAACAGAAGTGCTGTGGACATATATATTCTCAATTTTAACAATGTAGAATTACTTTTTGAAACATAGGAAGGTGATCTCATCTCATTATCTCTAGCCGCTTTATCCTGTTCTACAGGGTCGCAGGCAAGCTGGAGCCTATCCCAGCTGACTACGGGCGAAAGGGGGGGTACACCCTGGACAAGTCACCAGGTCGTCACAGGGCTGACACATAGACACAGACAACCATTCACACTCACATTCACACCTACGGTCAATTTAGAGTCACCAGTTAACCTAACCTGCGTGTCTTTGGACTGTGGGGGAAACCAGAGCACCCGGAGGAAACCCACACGGACACGGGGAGAACATGCAAACTCCACACAGAAAGGTCCTCGCCGGCCACGGGGCTCGAACCCAGGATCTTCTTGCTGTGAGGCGACAGCGCTAACCACTACACCACCGTGCCGCCCTAGGAAGGTGATGTTTTAGCAAATATAATTAATAAACATGTGTAGTAGAATAAACATACACATTCTTTCAATAAGATTAACATGGTATATAGCTAGATTGTAATTAATTTGTAACAGACGCGAGATGGACAATCGTAACAGAAGTAATGTAACAGACATCATTTTGGAACTCATAGGCTTGACTTTAGCATATAAATATGTTTTTATTACATCTCAGAAAATTAAAGTTATCTTTTAACATATCATTCATTAAAGATTACATGTTTTGTGACCTGATGGTAAAAAAAGAAATGGTTTTAGGTGAATTTTTAAAAATAAGTTCATGTCCCCATTTCAGTACCCATAAGCATGGAATCACTCATATATATATATATATATATATATATATATATATATATATGGGTCAATCCATGTGAAATCACCAGCGGCCTCGCCACTGACCATCTCAGATTTGCTTCATACTTTCTGGAAATATTGTCAGTGTGCCCAATAAATAGTGTACACAATTTTAGGCTTGTACCTTCATTAGTTTCTGAGATATAGGGACTTTAAAAAAATGGGCGTGGCCCCAATTTCACTGTTGAAACACGTGCTACAAAAACGGACCTAACTTCCATAAGTCATTACTTTTAAACTATTCATGCAAGCTACATGACATTTTCAAGGGTTGTTCTTCAATGCCAGACACCTTTAAATACTAAAACAGAAAGTTCACAGTTCAATATTTGCCAAGTTATGGCTTGCTGAAAATCATAAAAAAATGTGCTTTGGAGCAACTTTGACGCCCCATATCTCCACATTAAAAGCACTCCAGACCTTTCAAATTTTCTTATTTATTACTCATGTTATAGTACTCTTTAGGCAACTAGGCATGTGTTCAAAAAAATATCAAACTTTCTGATTTATTAGGCTTTAAAAATTACAATAATAATAATAATAATTTGCGTCTATAATTCAAATGCATGACAAGGTCTACCATAAAAACAATTATACCACTGGAAAGAGCTTGTTTTGATTAGCAAATGCACAAAATATGAAGCTGGTACCCTATACCAAACTATAAATATTAAGGTATCAAGTATGGCATGTTTTACAGTAGACAGAAATGCTGTTTTAAGGCATATAATCTACTAGCAGACAAACTAGCAAAACATCATTTCATTGCCAAACACCAGAGTGGATATTTGAAGAATTTGAAGGAAAATCTGTCAGCGGATGAATGTATTATGCTTTTGGAATTTGCCGAAAACTATTCATTCTGTGTACAGGATTCTGCCCAGGGATACCACTGGGACAACAGCCAATGCACTCTTCATCCATTTGCAGTGTATATTAGAGCAAAGAATGAAGATGGTACAAAAGTAATGAAATGCATCTCTATCTGCATAAGAAGTGACTGCCTTAAGCATGATACAGTGGCCGTGCATGCATTCTTAAAAAAGGTTTTACCATATGTGACCCCTCACTGAATCCAGGGACGCATGTCGGCCGAAACGAATCCAAGATAATCGCAAAAGAAGCATTTTTTTTTTTTAATTTGTAATTTTCGTTTTTTTCCATCATGTGCAAGTTGAGATCTTGAAGAATGCAATCAGTATTTCAGATAATAGATTGTTTTGTTGGAAAAGCATACATTTTTTGTTGCAAATTGTCTCGTTTTTGTCAGGACTGTAGCCTGCTGGGGGGTGTGGGTAAATTACCATATGGGCCATTCACATGATGATTTAAGTCTTTTTTTTTTTTTTTCGCCAATCAGCTGTATGATACGAGCTGAGCTCAGTGGCTACTTAAGCTGCATACAGGCATGTAATTTCACTATGGAATGAGCAAGCTAAACAGAGCTCAGAGGAGCTGAAACACCGCAGAGCAAACAGACACATGGTATTTACATCGGAGATAACCATTTCTAGCAAAAAAACCCGCAACCTCGTTTTCCAGATTGAATGGAATACTTGAATGATCGGATGATACACGGACCGTTCTAGGACTACATTCCATCAGAGGCATTGGTGTGTGCAAGGCGACGTTTCTCTTTCTGATGGGGTAAGTTTATTAATCTAAGGCTGTGTGGTTATTTTTGCATGTAACAGAGAGTGTTGTGGTTTGGTTAAGCCTAGGTCACAACCGGACGTACGATTTTTTGGCTGTGCGATTTTTGGCGTTTCCCAAATCGCTGCGTTTTTTTTTGTTCATGGAGAAAGACGCGCGTTGGACGTAAGTTTGTCTTGCAACCTGAAAAAAAACGTAAGCGCCCGTAGAGTTTGTTTGACATGACAAAGAACCTCTGCGGCCAGTCTGCGGCTCAAAAATCAGCACGTCACATGCGCGCTCTCGTGCATTTCACGCGCGCCCTCCGTGCGTTTTTTTGCATGTAGACCGGCCGTAGGAGCACATACGGCCAGTTGTGACCGAGGCTTTACATGAAACTAGCGTTGTGTTAGTTGTGTCATCATCATGCTATCTTTCTTTCTTACGGTGAGTAATTTTGCAACCACAGAATGTTAAAGTATACTTTAGGACTTATTTTTGCACTTCATAATTGTTTTGGGCATACTTTGCATGGAAGGAAAATTGACGTGGTGATCTTTGTTTACATGAAAGTAACATCATTGTTAGGGTTTTGCTGGGATTCGAATCTGGTTCGTTGGTGTGATAATCCAGCAAACCCCCACTAGGCCACCAGGGGGATGACTCAAATGCAGAGGCGTGAGGCAGAAGTAGAAAAAAGTATCAAAAGGTTTATTTACAATATATACACAAAAAAAATCCTAAACGTAATAATCCAAAAATGCTCAGAAGATATAAGGGAAAAAATAAAAAATCCAAAAGTACAAAACAAAAGCCAAAAAACCAGAAAAGAAAAGGCAAAAATACCAAAGCTCAGAAGATCCAAAAACACAGCAACTACTAGGTCCAAAAGAAAAGCAAAGTGCAAAACAAAGAACACGGTACAGAGGAAACTGGAGATAAACATAACAGCACAAAGACTCCGTGACAAGAGGACTGAACTAAGGGGGTATAAATACACAAACTAAATTGAACACAGGTGAAAATAATCAGGACTAAACAGGCAATTAACACAAACACAAAACACAGGAACAGTGGCGGCCTCTAGAGGCCAAAACAAACATGACACGAAAAGGAAATAACAGCGGCCTCTAGAGGCCAAAACAGTCCTAGTCCTAACAATCGTGCTAGCTTGTAGGGGGTAGGGCTTTCCTTAATGTCATGCAAATGAGCACCATTATGTGCCCGCCCTACACCCAGAGTAGCTGAGATGGAAAACTTTGAGGGCGATTTTCTCCCTTTTCTGTTTTAAGAGGTATGCACTTTCAAAAGGCCACACATTATTCAAATATTGTCAGATCTCCACATGGAAGGCATTATTGGAAAGCTTAGAAACTGTACTTTCTGAATCTGTCAATAACTCAAAATGCCCCCGGGCGGACATGTGTCCCTGGATTCCGTTATCTGACACATATGTATGCCACTTACATCCCCAGCTGAAAAAGGTCATTTACTTCAGTGATGGATCAGCAGCCCAATACAAAAACTATAAAAATTTCACAAATCTAATAAAGCAAGCAGACGATTTTGGACTTTTGGCAGAGTGGCATTTCTTTGCCACTTCTCATGGTAAATCACCCTGTGATGGTATTGGAGGCACTGTAAAGTGGTCAGCAGCTCGAGCTAGCTTATAGGCAGTCACGAGTGATCTCCAAACTAACCCCATCTGATCTGTTTTTGTGGGCAGAAAAACATATCAAGAACATTCATTTCATCTGGGTTGGTACAGGGGAAGTTATGGAGAGTGGAAAAGCATTGCAGACAAGATTTTCAAGGTCAGCTACTATTCCTGGAACAGGAGACAACCACTCATTTGTTCCAATTATGTCCAACCAGCTGCAGGTCAACAGGGTGTCAGGTGGTCCTAGCTTCATTGTGGATACGAGTGGGAATCGGCCACAAGTAATGCATAAAACCCCTGTTAAATCAGCAGTCTCTCTGGCAGATACAATTCCTGGTAAATATGTTGTATGTTTGTATGACAGACAGTGGTGGATAGGCAACATTCGTGCATTATCAGAGGAGGAACAAGATGTACAAGTAACATTTATGCATCCTCATGGTCCCTCTCAGACTTACAGCTGGCCCAGGAGAGAAGATAACTGTTGGGTCCCTCTGGTGCATGTCATGAAAATCATTGTATGCCCCACATACATCAACTGGCAGGCAGTATAGACTTCCATCTGATGTGGAAAAGCAAATCAATACACTGTTTAAACTCTTCAAATAAAGTATTTTTAAGGTTGTTATTTTTCCTACACAGTAGGTTTGTAATTGTATTGTAATATGCCTTAAGACAGCATTTCCGTCTATCGTAAAACATGCCGTACTTGATACCTTAATATTTATAGTTTGGTTTAGGGTACCAACTTCATATTTTGTGCATTTGCTAATCAAAACAAGCTCTTTCCAGTGGTATAATTGTTTTTATGGTAGACCTTGTCATACATTTGTAATATGCATTTGAATTATAGGTGCAAAATGTTTTTTTTTAAAGCCTAATAAATCAGAAAGTTTGATTTCTTTTGAACACATACCTAGTTGCCTAAAGAGTACTATAACATGAGTAATATATAAGAAAATTTGAAAGATCTGGTGTGCTTTTAATGTGGAGATATGGGGCGTCAAAGTTGCTCCAAAACACATTTTTTTAATGATTTTCAGCAAGCCATAACTTGGCAAATATTGAACTGTGAACTTTCTATTTTAGTATTTAAAGGCATCTGGCATTGAAGAACAACCCTTGAAAATTTCATGTAGCTTGCATGAATAGTTTAAAAGTAATGACTTATGGAAGTTAGGTCTGTTTTCTGTAGCACGCGTTTCAACAGTGAAATTGGGGCCACGCCCCTTTTTTAAAGCCCCTATATCTCAGAAACTAATGAAGGTACAAGCCTAAAATTTTGTACACTATTTATTGGGCACACTGAAAATATTTCCAAAAAGTATGAAGCAAATCTGAGATGGTCAGTGGCGAACATTTTTCTAAATCTGGTGATTTGGGGCGGAATTACCCATATATATATATAAAACTAAAAAGGCATGGCTTGTTTTCTCCCCTCCCCCATATATATATATATATATATATATATATATATATATATATATATTTGGAAATAAATTCCCCTTCTTGGTGGACTACCAGGTGAAAATGATTAGGTACAAGAGACTTGTTTTTAATCAATTCACATTTGATGATTTCAAAAAATAAATGCACCTTTTAATATAAATGAGCTCGACAGTATTATATTTCTGCATTTTAGCTATTCATGTCTTTGAATACTCTAATCCTTTAAAATGAAGTGCAAACCAGAAAAAAGTTCTATCATATAATTCTCTTAAGCTTTCTTCTGATGTTATCATGGTAGCAGGAGCTCTTGCATATTAAGCAGGCAACATTCAACTTCACTCATCACTTCCCTTTCAACTGTTGTATGTACTAACTAGGATTTATCTGGACAGGATGCTGTGTAATGTAATATATATACCATATGGTCAATTTGAAGATCAAGATGGTGAGTTTGAATTAAAGAACAGGCATGTACAATGGGCATTACATACTGGAAATTTTTTTAAAATCAAAAACTATAAGTTCATCTCGGCCTAAAAAGTTTGGGCAGACGCTCCCGCGCAGCACATGCCAGCAATCCCCCCCCATGAAATGAGCAATAAGTAGGAGAGTTACACATGCTATCATACTTAAAATTTTATCAGAAATATAGACATGATACTATGATTCTCCCCAACATGCTACATTAGATAAGCTAACCCCATTTATAAAAGATTCACACTTATATATGACATGTAATTGATATATATTTTTTGGGGCGCGCGCTCTCTGTCATGCCGATCCTGTAGGCTGCACTGACTCAATACAACTGAAAACTCCGGTCCTCGAGAAAAGAGATAAAAGCCCGCCCACACTGAAAGCTGATTGGCTTATTTTGCTGAGTAACCCAATCAAGATGCTCTTTGTCTGGCATGCGCTACATGAACAGGCACACAGGCAGTGTTGCCAGATTGGGTAGTTTTAAGTGCATTTTGGCAGGTTTTGAACATATTTTGGGCTGGAAAACGTCAGCAGTATCTGGCAACACTGCACACAGTCTCCCTCGCGCACCCCCTCGCGCGCGCACATGCTAAGATGCGTGATGCAGACCTTAATGTTGCGCGCGCACGCTCTTGCTCGCTTCTATCAATATGCAGGAGACTCCCGGAACTTCCGGGACACTTGGGATGTCTGCGTTATAAGGTGACCACAGATCGTTAATCATAAACCCCCCCCCCAAAAAAAAATCTCAACGGATTTACATCAATCTCAGAAACGATCATTTTGGTCTGAAAAAGTCGGAAATCCGCCAATCGGCGGAAAATTCTCATCACTGAGATATATATATATATATATATATATATATATATATATATATATATATATATATATAGGGGAGGGGAGAAAACAAGCCATGCCATAAATATATATATATATATATATATATATATATATATATATATATATATATATATATATATATGGGGGAGGGGAGAAAACAAGCCATGCCTTTTTATTTTACAAGTTAAAATGGTTGTCTCTCATGCAATCTCATGCAAACATTTATAATATTAATAGTTATATGATTTGCATATTCACATCAAATGTTTAATACATTTCATCAATTCATCTGAAATAACAATATTTCAAGTACAAGGCTTGATATTTCAAAACATCTAGCAACTACTAATTTAAATGTTGAAACAACCATTTTTAATATGCTTTTGCTGTGATACCTTTTTACAATATACCGTATACACTGGAATAGCGGTGTTGATTTGGTCGAACAATGTGCTACGTGCGTGAGACATGATATCACACATGTACGGGTATAACACCGTGAAACAACGGGCTAGTCAGGACCGCTCGTCGGTGAGCGGCGTATAAATTGAATGAGGTTTGTGGCGAAGATGAGATGAAAAGATTTGTCTCGTGCAGAGACTGTACCGCGGTAACCCGGTAATACGCTGAGAGTAGAGCCAATGATTTTCCGTTTCAAAATCTGGCTTTTTCTGTTTCGGACAATGAAAAATTCCGTTTCACAATTTCAGTTCAAAATTGTTCTGTTTGGCTCCAATTTAATAATTCTGGCTGGCATAATTTTACCTGGGTTTCAAAGTATTGCATCTCTAGACACAAATGGTCCTTTGCATGATGAAGTCATTCATGAAAAAAATATATATAATAAAACAGTTACACTGACAGTAAGCTGATAAATTGCATTAATAAAAAAAAATTAAAGTGGGATCACAGATTGAGACAACTCAAAATATTTTACTTGACATACTGATAACAGATAAATCAAGAAACTAGGATCACCGTTAACTAAAAACCCATCTCATATATAATATATGCAATATAATAGCATATATAATCTCTATATAATATTGAGAGTACTGATAAATTAATAGGGATAAATTAATATTCAGTAATACTTACTGAGCCTGTAATGACAAGACTCATAGCTGACTGTTTAAAAATATTACTCTATAGCCATCTTTTTTAGTACACCACAAACTCATGAAACAATGTTTCCTAACAGAACACAGAACACACTCTCAAACAGACTAGAATAGTTTAACTTTGATTGTAATGACAGTCCTGAATATTCCTTGCAGATCAATCATTGCGCGCTCTCAGAGTACCTCGAAACGCTGCTCGATATCGCCATTATGACAGAGCATCATAAGTTGTTTAGTGTTGGTCTCCGTGAGACTGAATCTTCTGTCATTTAGAAGATGTTTATACATGGAAAAGGAGCGCTCAACGTCCACACTCGCCACTGGCAACCATATGGCGTCCTTGGCCACCAGAGCATTTGTTTCTTTTAAGCGGTCGCCATTCTGGTTGCGACCCGGGGAGCGAATCTGTAAACAAGCAGCTCATTGGCTGGCTAGGTGTGCCACAAGCCAATCACAAATCACCGACAAAGCTGCCTTGACCGGAAAGGCACGTCTGCTTGGGCGTTAGCGGCAGTTACGCAGAAGCCTTCTGCGGCAGTTACACTTTGACACGCGAGCAACGTTTCACTATAAAAATTCCGTAATTTCCGTCCGTTTTCCGCGATCGCGGAAAATCATTGGCCCTATGAGAGTGAGAAAGTGAGAGGGCCACCCCTATACCCCCCCCCCCAAAAAAAAAGCTTAACGGATTTACACGAATTGGAAAAATGACTTTTTCAGAACCGAAAAAAACGGAGCTTCCGGCACATGCCGGAAAACTTGCACCCATGCATATATAAAACTAAAAAGGCATGGCTTGTTTTCTCCCCTCCCCCCATATATGGGGGGAGGGGAGAAAATGTCTTTAGTAGCAAATAAACCAGAAAAGTTAAAAGCATTTCCAGCACAAAGAAATTCCCCTTGACTCCCAGATGACTTCTTTAGTGCCCTTTACGGGCATCCTGTAACTACATATTGCACAATCAATAAGATAAAAATAACATGACCATCTCCATTCTCAGACAAGAGTCCTCTCAGTGACTGGGCCTGAGACTGAAGGACTGTCATACTGAATGGACTAAGGGGACGAAAAGCTGTGGAGCTTTTCGTCCTAATAGGGAAAGGAGTTCAGTAAAAGGAGTCAAAGTCAACAGACTTCTCAAAACTCTGCATTGTATGGTTTGTTTTCGAACATGTATCATCGTACATATGGAAACAGTGTACAGGATAGTGTGTTCACATTGCTTTCTCAAGACATTAAGAGAGTGGTATCAAGGCTAAGCCATTGATAGCCTTACAAATAAAGTTAAATATTTATCTGAACCATCAGTTTCTTTGTTCACTGTTGATACTTCACAGATGTATACCTGGATGTAGCACTGCACGTAATAAGTTACAACCCTGTTTCCAAAAATGTTGAGATGCTGTGTAAAACGTAAATAAAAACAGAATGTGATGAGTTGTAAATCATGAAAACTCCATATTTCATTGAAAATAGTACAGAAACAACATATATAACTTTATATAGTTTATATTGTTTAAAATTTCTTACAACAATAAAATTTCAATAAAATTTCTTAGTTTCAATTTTTGATATGTTATCTTGGTACTATTTTCAGTTGCGTTCCAACTTTTTTGAATATGGGGTTGAACATTTATAGCAGGGGTCACCAAACTACGGCCCGCGGGCCAGATCCGGCCCGCCACCCCCCTTTGATCGGCCCCCCAGCCCCTCTGCCCCCCATCACTTGAACCGGCCCTATGAGGCAATCCCCAAAAGTGGTCATGGCCTATTTTTTTAAATTGCTTTTTGGCAAATAATAACATGTCTGCATCTTGTATTTTGTTGATTTTATCAATTAAAATTGATATTTAGTTATAAAATGAACTATTCATATTTTCCGAATTTTCGTCATATGCTCGCGATCAAGCAGTGACAGGCAGCACATGCGCAGAGAATTGTCAGTGTTCAGGACAGCAAAATGGCTAGCGGTCAGCGAAAAGCTGACAGAGAGTGCAGAGTTTTTAAAGAACAGTGGACCACCGATTATTTTTTCGTTCAGTGTAAGGACCGTGCAGTTTATCTTGTATGTAAAGAAAGTGTGCCGGTTTTCAAAGAATATAATCTGCGTCGTCACTATGAAACCCGCCACAAAGAGTATGCTAGTTTGCGAGGGCAAACAAGAGAAGACAGGATTCGGAGGATGAAATGCGGACTGGCTGCACAACAGAATGTATTCCTTCACCAAACCCAGATCAACCAGGCTGCTGTCTGAGCTAGCTATAAGGTAGCTCACCTACTAGCTACCCATGGAAAGCCGTTTACTGATGGGGACTTTGTTAAAGTATGCATGCTTGCTGTGGCCGAGGAGGTGTGTCCCGACAAGAAGGATGCACTCAATGCGGTGAGTCTCTCCGCACCTACTATGACCAGGCGAACCGAAGATTTGGGGGACAACGTGTATGACCAGCTGAATACGAGAGCGTCAGAATTCGAGTTTTTTGCTTTGGCCATGGATGAGAGCAATGACGTGCAGGACACAGCACAACTGCTGTGATCTATTGATCTATTGCTCATATTATTATAATTTCACTGTTTTTTAAAATGTATTTATTTTATAGGCCTATTTATTTGACCTTTATTAAGTGCTGCATACAATTATTATTTATATTATTAATAATATCAACAGGCCTACCTACAATTTATAATTTTCCACTCACCTTTGCCAGTGTCAATCACCTCAAATAGGCAGATGTTTCTTACCTTGACAGCTTTGATATTATTTTCATTAGAAAATAAATAAATGGAATATCAGCGGTATTTCAAATTAAAACAAAGTGTGAAGACTTGATTACTACTTTTGAAAACCACTAGTAAAGATAAACAAATATGTGCCAGGAATCAAGTGTTGATATAGTAGTATGGATATAGTAGTGGGGATGGCCGTGCCAGGCTAGTAATCTCTACTACACAATGAGGCCTGCTGGTGGTCATATTTGTCTGGGTCATACAATTCTATGTGATATAGCTGACCCGACCCCGGCCCCCATCACAGTCAGGAACGACAATGTGGCCCCCAGAGAAAAAAGTTTGGTGACCCCTGATTTATAGTATGCATTTCACAATCCTAAGATTGCTTTACATGAGAAGGGTGTAAAAATATTGAAGAATAAGCAGTAAAAGAGGAAATGTTAATAGAAGAGAAAAAAGTATTTAACTCAGATTTTAAAGTAGAGAAAGAAGAGCCACAGAGCAGCCTTATTATGCCATTGTAATGGACCAGAACCGGCCTAGGCCATCTCGCGGGCGGCCACGAAGGAGAAAAAATATCAGGCATATTCTATTCAAAACTTCCACGTATGACATGTAGATGAAGAAAAAGTTTGATTTTGAAGGGATCATTAATGGTGAATTTGCAAAGGTTTTTCTGAACAGAAAGCTAATCGAGTAGTGGTCACATGATTTCAACACAAAAACAACTAACTGTATTCTGGGAAGGCTGAGTCATCCCCTTTAACGTTGCGTTAAATTCAACAATGACTTTTTCACACTTTCGCGTCATTTATTTGCATCACGTTGTATGTGTAAAGACCTTAAGTCAACACCTCGATGAAAAAAGTACTTACCACCTCCATATCCCCTTCTGCAGGCAGTTTGTGACTATCGTTGTCACTGTTTTTGTTGTCCTCCTTCTCTTTCTGATCAAAATACTGCAAGAATGCTGGCTTAGCTGGCTGCATTGTCTCTTGATGATCTAGAATTTAAAAAAAAAAGGCAGAACACAGGAATAGTGTTTTGATCTGTGTTAAACATAATGGAAATAATGGTTATCATACTCGCCTGGTGTGTGTAGAACTGTTGAACAAAGAACTTAATAGTTTTGATGCAAATTAAAGTGCATGCTATTCAAATTATTTGTATAAATGGAGTAAGCAGCACAAACTATTTCCTATTTTTATTTTTTTTTGATAGTGCAACAAAACACCAAGCAGTCCGCCAAGCAACGATTCTCACCTTATAATTTATTTAAGCTGTTCAATTATTCAGTTATTACCATACTGTCTTACCTCTGCTCTTCTTCACGGGCATACAGAATATGTATACGCAACAAGAAAACTGACTCCATGCTCACATTAATTTTCTTGCATGCGCAATGGAGATGTAAAGATTCATTAATTTTTTTGATGCAACAATTAGAATTCCTCTGACATTCCTGATATATCTGTTATTCCTGAATAAGTTGCATTAGAAATAAAAATGATAATGCATTAAAAAAACACACACCCTTGTTTAAGGAAAGCTACTGGTACATTATGCATCATTATTCTCCAATGGTCAAAAATGAAAAATCACAGGAGGGACTGGACATAGCAGGTGCTTAACATCATTAATTAGTATACTAATAGCATTAGTTAGCAGACATAGGTAATAAGCATACATTAATTAGTTTTTTAGGGGAATGAATAGAACATGGTGAAATTATGGCACATGAGACCACTCTATTCCTAGTTTTCATTCAGATAAAATACATCTTCAGCTATAACCCTTTGTAAAAGAGGAGGCTGTAAGAAACAGGCTGTGCTTTCCTGATTGCATCCTTTGTTTTATCAAGATATTATATTTTCATTATGACACAACTTGAAATAACTGAACTGGAATAATTCACAGCTACTTTACAAGTAGTTTTGAGTAAAACAAGCAGCAGAAATAAAAAACATAAAAGACTGGCAAAGGGGAGTTGAAGGATATACTCTCATGGAGAAGGACAATGGTAAAACAAAGATCTCTGAGAAACAGAGGAAAGAATACTTTTAATGCATTAAAATTTTAATGCGTAATGTCAACTTCCAGCGCTGTCCCAGGCGGCAGCCTGCCAGAGTTGCTCTTTGTTGTGTTGTGTGTATTTTTTTTAAAAACTTTTCTTTAGATTTAAGCATTTTATAACCTATAGCTGTAACTACATTTTTGGTCTTTGTGCGGAACCACATCATACCACTTTCTTTTTCATTTTAATAGCTTTAATTGCTTGTGGAGTACTTTTACCATGTCAGATCCCTGTCCTGGCGGAGACGCACCAGGGCTCTATTGTTTACACCAGGGATCAGTTGTTGAGCCTCCGAAAAAGTGGTGCAGCTAGTGAAAGACCTGAAATCCTCAAGGAGCTGAGGAAGAAATACCGAGGCGGCAGAGCCGGGAGGAGATGATGGCCAAGGAAGAGGAGATACCGACCGTATCTTCCCGCTATCATTATGGGGAAAGTAAGATCACTGGCGAATAAAATGGATGAGTTAACATCACTCACAAAGAGTGAGAGTGTGTTTCATGAGAGCGCTGTTATGTGCGTCACTGATATGGCTGCATGAGAACATACTGGACACTATTGTGAGTTTAGCCAGCTTTCATTTGGTGCAGGAGGACAGGAGTTGCAACCAGAGTGGCAAGAAGAAAGGAGGGGGAGTCACTATCTACGTGAACAACAAGTGGTGCAACCCTGGACACATTACAGTGAAAGATTGTATGTGCAGTTTGAACACTGAACTGTTAGCAGTAAGTCTCTGTCCATATCACTTTCCCAGAGAGTTTTCCCAGGCCATTATTATTGTCGTTTACATTCCTCCTGCAGCCAATGTGTCGCGGGCTGCTGACATCAACACCATGACCGTGAGGCTTCAGACCCTGCACCCCAGTGCCTTCATAGTGATCTTGGGAGATTTTAACCATGTAACCCTGACAACATCCCTGCCCACTTTCAAACAGTTTGTGGGGTGTAAGACCAGAGAAAATAAAACACTGGACCTTCTGTATGCTAACGTTAAAGAAGCATACAGCTCTGAATCTCTCCCTCCCCTGGGCAGATCAGATCACAACCTAGTCTATCTCAAGCCCCTCTATATACCTCGATGCTCGAAAAACCTCATGTCTGATTGTCCCAGATGACTAAAGTCTGTGCAAGGACGAGTAAAACTTTAATGGTAATCGTCCGATCGGACGACAAAAGTCAGTGCTGGCAACCTAAGCAACATAGGCGCTAAGAGAGCAGGGAACCAGTCTAAAGTAGCTCGTCTCATTTCACAGGAAATGCATTAAAAAGTTTTATTCATCAACATGACAATATATACAAGTACAAAAATATTTTGAGGAAATCATTCAACTTTCCTTGTTTTTGGTTATAATTCATCGAAGTATGCGTGTTTGAGTATACAGGAAAAGCTCGGCTCAGAGAGGTCCACATAATGACGTAATTATACCAATTGGCTCAGGGCAATGAGGGTCAAGGACATCGTGTGCCAGCAGCACGGTTGAAGCGGGCAGGTGTCAAACTTGGAACTTTTATATCACTATTGGAGTTAATAATAAACAATATCACTAACATATATATAAACGATTTTAAAATTGTTTTTGATGGTTTCATATATTTTGTAATGATATTTTTTATTTTCTAAATACGTATCAACATGAGGTGGCACGGTGGTGTAGTGGTTAGCGCTGTCGCCTCACAGCAAGAAGGTCCGGGTTCGAGCCCCGTGGCTGGCGAGGGCCTTTCTGTGTGGAGTTTGCATGTTCTCCCCGTGTCCGCGTGGGTTTCCTCCGGGTGCTCCGGTTTCCCCCACAGTCCAAAGACATGCAGGTTAGGTTAACTGGTGACTCTAAATTGACCGTAGGTGTGAATGTGAGTGTGAATGGTTGTCTGTGTCTATGTGTCAGCCCTGTGATGACCTAGTGACTTGTCCAGGGTGTACCCCGCCTTTCGCCCGTAGTCAGCTGGGATAGGCTCCAGCTTGCCTGTGACCCTGTAGAACAGGATAATGAGATGAGATGAGACGCATCAACATACTGCCATTGTGGCACGGGAGCCTGTGATTGGTGGACAGCCGACAAAGGGTGTCTCTCATTGGTTGTAAATGGTGACATGAAAATCGTAAACACATAGGGGGCCTGCTGATTGGCTGTTCACATACTGAAGCCAAGCAGAGATGTCTGGCATCTGTTGCTGTTGTGTTAGGGTTTTGCTGGGATTCGAACCTGGTTCGTTGGTGTGATGATCCAGCAAACCCCCACTAGGCCACCAGGGGAATGACTCAAATGCAGAGGCGTGAGGCGGAAGTAGAAAAAGTAACAAAAGGTTTATTTATACTATGTACACTATATACAATCCAGGGCAAAACAAAAAAAAAACAAAAACAAAGAGTATAATTCAAAAAGAAAAAGGCAAAAATGCAAAAGCTCAGAAGATCCACAAAACACAGTACAAAGGAAACTGGAGATAAACATAACAGCACAAAGACTCCGTGACAAGAGGACTGAACTCAGGGGTATAAATACACAAACTAATTAAGGACACAGGTGAAGATAATTAGGACTAAACAGGCAATTAACAAAAACACAAAACACAGGAACAGTGGCGGCCTCTAGAGGCCAAAATAAACATGACACAAAAAGGAAATAACAGCGGCCTCTAGAGGCCAAAACAGTCCAAGTCCTAACAGGACCCCCCCCTCTAGGAGCGTCTCCTGACGTTCCCAGGGCGATCCGGATGGGCCGAATGGAAGTCCCGACACAGTTCTTTATCTAGGACATCCCGAGCAGGAACCCAGCAGCGCTCCTCAGGACCATAGCCCTCCCAGTCCACCAGATATTGCAACCCGCCGCGGACCCGGCGGGAGTCAAGCAGGCGATGCACAGTGAACACAGTCTGCCCCTGGAAGATGCGGGGGGGTGGGGGGTTCCTAGGGGCAGGGGCATACGTAGACGTCAGTACAGGCCGCAACAGGGAAACATGGAAAGTGGGGTTGATCCTCAGAGTCCGGGGCAACTGGAGCCGGTAGGAGACAGGGTTCACCCTGCGCACCACCTTGAAGGGGCCAATGTAGCGAGGAGCAAGCTTGCGGTTCTCCACCCGCAGCGGAAGGTCCTTAGTGGACAGCCAAACCCGCTGCCCAGGGCGGAAAGTGTGTGCAGGTCTTCTGTGGCGGTTGGCCTGAGTCTGGTTGGTTCTGGAGGTCTGTATGAGGGTCTTCCTGACCTTGCTCCAGGTCTTGCGACACCGTCTCACATATTGGTTGACCGAGGGCACCCCCGCGTCCTCCTCCTGGTCCGGGAACAGAGGTGGCTGGAACCCGAATTGGCACTGGAATGGCGACAGCTTGGTGGCCGATGACTGCAGGGTGTTGTGGGCGTACTCTGCCCATGGCAGCCAGGTGCTCCATGATGTCGGGTTATCCATAGCCAGGCCTCGCAGGGTGGTTTCCAGGTCCTGGTTGAGCCTCTCCGTCTGACCATTGGACTGTGGGTGAAACCCAGAGGAGAGGCTGGCAGTGGCTCCGATGACCTTGCAGAACCCGTGCCACACTCGGGAGGAGAACTGGGGCCCTCGGTCTGAGACGATGTCCTGTGGAAGACCAAAGACTCGGAAGACATGATTAAATATAAGTTTCGCTGTTTCAAGAGCAGAGGGGAGTTTGCACACAGAGGTATGAAGCGGCAGGCCTTGGAGAATCTGTCAACAATGACCAAAATGACCATGTTACCTTGTGACTCAGGGAGACCCGTGATGAAGTCGACTGCCACGTGGGACCAGGGACGCCGGGGAATGGTCAGAGGATGCAGGAGACCCTGGGGACGCTGTCGTGGGTTCTTGGTTCTGGTGCAAACCTCACAGGACAGGACAAATGACCTTACTTCCTGCTCCATGTTAGGCCACCAGAAGCGTCTTTTCAGGAAGTCCAGGGTCCTCCGAGCTCCCGGGTGGGCGGTGAGAGGGGAAGAGTGACCCCACTGGAGAACCTTGGCCCGGGCTTGATGTGGGACGTACAAGAGGCCCGGTGGCCCCGTCCCAGGACCGGGGTCCTGGCGTTGGGCTCGTCGAACAGCCTCCTCAATACCCCAGCGGACAGGGGCCACAATCCGGGACACCGGGATAATAGGCCCGACTTCATTCTCCCTGTTAGTGGCAGAGAACAGCCTGGACAGTGCGTCAGGTTTGGTGTTCTTGGAGCCGGGACGGTACAAGAGGGTGAAGTCAAACCGACTGAAAAACAGGGCCCACCTAGCCTGTCGAGGGTTCAGTCTCTTGGCTTGCTGGAGGTACTCCAGGTTCTTGTGGTCAGTCCAAACCAGGAATGGATGTTGCGCTCCCTCCAGCCAGTGCCTCCACTCCTCAAGGGCCAGTTTGACCGCTAACAGTTCTCGATCCCCCACATCGTACCGGGACTCCGCAGGACTCAGGCGGTGGGAGAAGTAAGCGCAGGGGTGCAGCTTTCCTTCCGAACGTTGAGAGAGTACCGCGCCGACACCACTGTCCGAGGCGTCCACCTCCACGATGAATGGTTGGGAGGTGTCCGGAAGGACCAGAATGGGTGCCGTGCAGAAGCGGGCCTTGAGGTCTTTGAACGCCTTTTCTGCCTGAGGAGACCAGCCATAAGATCCACCTGTCCCTTTGGTGAGGTCTGACATGGGTGCTGCCACAGAACTGAAGTTCCTGATGAACTTGCGGTAGAAGTTAGCGAATCCTAAGAACTGCTGAACCTCCTTAACGGACTTGGGAGTAGGCCAGTCCCGGACGGCCAGGGTCTTGGCAGGGTCCATTTGGAGTTGGCCTGTCCGTACAATAAATCCCAGAAAGGAGACCTCGGGAACATGAAATTCGCATTTCTGGGCCTTGGCGAACAGATTGTTCTGTAGCAGCCTCTGGAGAACCTGGCGGACATGGTGGCGGTGCTCCTGCATGGTCTTGGAAAAGATAAGGATGTCATCGAGGTAGACAAAGACGTACAGGTTAATCATGTCCCTTAAGACGTCGTTGATTAGGGCCTGAAAAACAGCTGGTGCGTTGGTGAGTCCGAAGGGCATCACCTGGTATTCGTAGTGCCCAGACGGGGTGTTAAAGGCAGTCTTCCACTCGTCTCCCTGTCGGATACGGATGAGGTGGTATGCGTTCCGTAGGTCCAACTTGGTGAAGACGGTGGCGCCTTGGAGCAGGTCGAAAGCAGTGGACATCAGCGGAAGGGGATATCGGTTGCACACAGTGATCTTGTTCAGGCCCCTGTAGTCAATACATGGTCGAAGCCCCCCATCCTTCTTGCCGACAAAGAAGAAGCCGGCACCAGCAGGTGAGGTGGAGGGTCGAATGAACCCAGAGACCAGGGCGTCTTTGAGGTATTCCTCCATAGCCTTGCGTTCTGGCTGAGAGAGGGAAAACAGTCTGCCACGAGGAGGGGTAGTCCCAGGGAGCAAGTCGATGGCACAGTCGTAGGCCCGGTGCGGAGGAAGAACGGCGGCCCTGCTCTTGCTGAATACTTCCTTGAGATCCCAGTACTCTGTGGGAACTTGAGATAACTCGGTGAGATCAGGGGGCTCGGCAGGAGACACAGGAGAGCTAGAGAGCAGACAAGAGGCATGGCATGCAGGGCCCCATTCCACAACCTGGCTTGTTACCCAGTCTATGCGAGGGTTGTGGCGAGTAAGCCAAGGAAGGCCTAGAATAACTGGGAACTCAGGTGAAGGAATCAGGTGCAGGGATATTTCTTCCTTGTGACCTTGAGACTGGAGGAAGACTGGAGAAGTAACTTGAGTGACTCTTCCATCACCTAACGCTTGGCCATCGAGGGCAGACACAGACAGAGGGACTTCAAGAGGTACAGTAGGTATATTGATGCTTTGGGCGAAGTGAATATCCATAAAGTTCCCAGCCGCCCCTGAGTCTATCAAAGCTTGACAAGAGTGGACAGACTCACCCCAGGAGATGGAGACCGGGATGTAGATTCCTTGGCCAGGGAGTCCGGGAGAGAGGGTAGGCCCCGTCACAACCCTCCCTCGGCTGGACGGGGCGGTCCTTTTCCCAAGAGTTCGGGACATGATGCTCGGAAGTGACCAGGCTTGCCACAGTAGATGCAGCACTTGTCCCTCCTTCTGCGCTCCCTCTCAGATGCGGAGAGGCGAGTACGACCCACTTGCATGGGTTCTGGACAGTCACTGAAGGAGGTAGATGGTCTCCAGGTAGAGGTAGGGAGGCTGGGGGGGCTCAAGGCTTGGTGCCGTTCTCTCATCCTGTTGTCCAGACGAATAGCATGTGAGATGAGGGTTTCGAGGTCACTTGGGCATCCAATAGAGGCCAGACCGTCCTTGATGGGGTCAGACAGACCATGGTGGAAGGCTGACACCAGGGCAGTCTCGTTCCATCCACTTACTGCTGCGAGTGTTCGGAACGAGATGGCGTAATCTGCGACGCTTCCTCCTTGCCGGATGGACATGAGCTTTCGGGCTGCGTCGGTACTGATGTCTGCCTGATCGAAGACCCGAAGCATCTCTTCAGAAAACAGCTGGAAATCAAAGCACTCAGGTCCCTGTCTTTGCCAGATAGCAGTAGCCCAGGCTCGCGCCTTACCAGCTAATAAGGTGATCACAAAGGCAATCTTGCGGCGATCCGTAGTGTAGGTGGTAGGCTGAAGCTCAAAGGTGAGTTGACACTGGGTAAGGAACTCTCGGCACTCACTGTGCTTGCCGTCATACCTCTGTGGTGCAGGAAGGCTGGGTTCGCGAGGTGAAGAAGGCAGCATGGCAGGAGGCACTGGAGCAGGAGTGGGAGCTGGATCAGGAGCAGGAACTGGATCAGGAGCAGGAGATGCAGGCAGAGATGTCAGCTGTGCCAGGGTTTTCCCAATTTGCTGAAGCAGTTCCTCGTGGCGAGCAAGGGCCTCACGTTGGCTGGTGAGCGTACGTCCATGAGCGTCCATGGTCGCTCCGAAGCGTGTCAAAGCTGCCATAATTCCCTGAAGGTTGGCCGGGTAGACAGTTGAAGCAGCCTCTGCTGAGTCGGTCATGACGGAGTCTTTCTGTTAGGGTTTTGCTGGGATTCGAACCTGGTTCGTTGGTGTGATGATCCAGCAAACCCCCACTAGGCCACCAGGGGAATGACTCAAATGCAGAGGCATGAGGCGGAAGTAGAAAAAGTAACAAAAGGTTTATTTATACTATGTACACTATATACAATCCAGGGCAAAACAAAAAAAAACAAAAACAAAGAGTATAATTCAAAAAGAAAAAGGCAAAAATGCAAAAGCTCAGAAGATCCACAAAACACAGTACAAAGGAAACTGGAGATAAACATAACAGCACAAAGACTCCGTGACAAGAGGGCTGAACTCAGGGGTATAAATACACAAACTAATTAAGGACACAGGTGAAGATAATTAGGACTAAACAGGCAATTAACAAAAACACAAAACACAGGAACAGTGGCGGCCTCTAGAGGCCAAAATAAACATGACACAAAAAGGAAATAACAGCGGCCTCTAGAGGCCAAAACAGTCCAAGTCCTAACATGTTGTCCGAAGAAAACTACAGCTAAAAAAGCTCTACTACTGGATTACTTGGAGAGTCTTAGTCAGAAAGAAGCGAAGGATAGATATACACAGAAATTAGAGTTTATTAGCAGTTCTGATCCATGCAAAATTCCTGGAAATGACTGGAGTGATGGTGCCGATTTGTGGCCTAGCGTTAGCATTAGCGACATGTTGGAATATATATTCTTTTTCCCGAAAAGTCCCAACATGGAAGAACAGTTTTAAAAACTACAGAAGCAAGAAAACCTTCTTTGTGTAAAGACTTTTTCCCCAACATCAGCTTTTGGGAATAGAATGTTGTGAAAGCCAAAGCATTGACTCTCAAAGGGCTCTGACCTGAACTGTGGGCTAGATCTTATTCCCACTCGTCCATGCCTCAGCAACCCCAAGGACATGTAGTTATACAGCTATCTGCACTCTATCATTTATACAGTGATGCTAATTATTGTTCAAACAATATCTGAAGTGTTATTTGTAAAATAAAATATATTGCTCTAAACTTTCAAAACAATATTGTAAAATTTTATTTTATTTTTATCTAATAGTAAATGGTACAATAATTACGAACACTAACAGAATCAGCACATTCCAGTTGTAGCTGTAGTCATATAGTAACTATAATCATTCTTGTAAAAATAATAATTTCAATAAACGGTTAATGTTCAGTTCCCTTTTCATTTATTCTTGATTCAAAGGTACAACTGAGTCACACAGGTTGATAAGCGTGGAACGGACAATAACAATTTTATCTAAAATAGTTTTTCCTGCCTTAGTCGATTTATTTTCATTTCACATGCGTGCAGCTGTTGTAAAGTTCAGTGTGTGTGTGTGTGTGTGTGTGTGTGTAGAATTCTTGAACTGTAGGTTCATTTCTACACTCTGGTTCCATGGTGACGTTTTGCACAGGACTGGGTTCCTTTAATAACAGAAACAAAGCTCCAACATTATTATTATACTCTTTCAAAACTCTACAGCTTAATATACCCTAAATTATTAATTCCTCTACTATTAGAACTTTTCTTTCTGAATGTGCCTGCATATTTTGGTGTTATGGTTTTGTGAATTTATGATAATTATGCTGCTTCACCTATATATATTTAAAAAAAAAACTGCATTCTGTCCTGTCCAAAATAAAATAAAGCTTCGGGCAAGTGGAATTGTTTCTCGGGCAAATAAGTTTTGGATGCTGCTTGCCCATTGGGCAAGTAAGGCTGGGAGATTTTTTCGAGGACTGTACCTGCAGTCCAAAGGCAACCAGTGATCACTAGAACTGTCCAGACATGGTCACAGGATGCTGAGGTGACTTTACAGGGCTGTTTTGAGGTGACTGACTGGGAAGTTCTCTGTAATGCACATGTGGAGGACATAGATGGGCTTACAGGCTGCATAACAGACTATATTAATTTTTGTGCGGACAGTATTATCCTCACCAAGACAGTATGCTGTTTCCCCAATAATAAACCCTAGGTGACTAAGGATATTAAGGTATCACTGAACAGGAAGAAGGCTGCCTTCAGGACTGCAGACAAGGAGGAGATGAAGAAGGTGCAGATTGAACTGAAGGAAAAGATTGCAGAGGGCAAAGAGTGTTACACGAGGAAGCTGGAGAGCAAACTCCATCAAAACAACATGAAGGAGGTGTGGAGTGGTATGAGAACTATCACTGGTCATGGAAGGAAGACTGACCAGAGGATGGAAGGAGACCTGCATCAGGCCAATGAGTTAAACCTGTTCTTTAACAGGTTTGATGAGGGGGCTTCTGCCCACCCATCACCCAGCTCCTCCTGTGACTCACCCCTTCAGACAGCCTCACCTCAAACATCTCTGCCTACCCAGGTACAGTGATACAGTGGCCATGCATGCATTCTTAAAAAAGGTTTTATCATATGTATGCCATTTACATCCCCAGCTGAAAAAGGTCATTTACTTCAGTGACGGATCAGCAGCCCAATACAAAAACTATAAAAATTTCACAAATCTAATAAAGCATGCAGATGATTTTGGACTTTTAGCAGAATGGCATTTCTTTGCCACTTCTCATGGTAAATCACCCTGTGATGGTATTGGCAGCACTGTAAAGTGGTCAGCAGCTCGAGCTAGCTTATAGGCAGTCACAAGTGATCACATACTAATCCCATCTGATCTGTTTTTGTGGGCAGAAAAACATATCGAGAACATCCATTTCATCTGGGTTGGTACAGGGGAAGTTATGGAGAGTGGAAAAGCATTGGAGACAAGATTTTCAAGGTCAGCTACTATTCCTGGAACAGGAGACAACCACTCATTTGTTCCAATCATGTCCAACCAGCTGCAGGTCAGTAGGGTGTCAGGTGGTCCTAGCTTCATTGTGGATACGAGTGGGAATCGGCCACAAGTAATGCATAAAACCCCTGTTAAATCAGCAGTCTCTCTGGCAGATACAATTCCTGGTAAATATGTTGTATGTTTGTATGACAGACAGTGGTGGATAGGCAACGTTTGTGCATTATTAGAGGAGGAACAAGATGTACAAGTAACATTTATGCATCCTCATGGTCCCTCTCAGACTTATAGCTGGCCCAGGAGAGAGGATAACTGTTGGGTCCCTCTGGTGCATGTCGTGAAAATCATCGATGCCCCACTTACATCAACTGGCAGGCAGTATAGACTTCCATCTGATGTGGAAAAGCAAATCAATACACTGTTTAAGCTTATTTTTCCTGCACTGTAGGTTTGTAATTGTATTGTAATATGCCTTAAGACAGCATTTCCGTCTATCGTAAAACATGCCGTACTTGATACCTTAGTTTGGTTTAGGGTACCAGCTTCATATTTTGTGCATTTGTTAATCAAAACAAGCTCTTTCCAGTGGTGTAATTGTTTTTATGATAGACCTTGTCATGCATTTGAATTATAGGTGCAAATTTTTTTATTTTTAAAGCCTAATAAATCAGAAAGTTTGATTTCTTTTGAACACATACCTAGTTGCCTAAAGGGTACTATAATATGAGTAATAAATAAGAAAATTTGAAAGATCTGGAGTGCTTTTAATGTGGAGATATGGGGCATCAAAGTTGCTCCAAAGCACATTTTTTTTAATGATTTTCAGCAAGCCATAACTTGGCAAATATTGAACTGTGAACTTTCTATTTTAGTATTTAAAGGTGTCTGGCATTGAAGAACAATCCTTGAAAATTTCATGTAGCTTGCATGAATAGTTTAAAAGTAATGACTTATGGAAGTTAGGTCTGTTTTCTGTAGCATGCATTTCAACAGTGAAATTGGGGCCACGCCCCTTTTTTTAAGCCCCTATCTCTCAGAAACTAATGAAGGTACAAGCCTAAAATTTTGTACACTATTTATTGGGCACACTGACAATATTTCCAGAAAGTATGAAGCAAATCTGAGATGATCAGTGACGAACATTTTTCTAAATCTGGTGATTTGGGGCGGAATTACCCAGTAGCTTGCAATGCTGGGCTTACAGAGCGCAGAAAGAAATGCAAAATTATTGAAGAATCTTCCCAAACTATCACAGAGTCAAACACGATTCAGGTCAATCCACTACCTCAAATACTGCAGCCTCCTCCAAAACAGACTACAAATCATTCGATGGGTGTCTCCTATTGCGCGAAAGTCAAACATGGATTTTGCTGTGCCGAAATTTTTATTTACGAACTTCTGCAGTCTCAGCAAAACTAAAAATGGAGTTAGAGCAGCGATAGCACTCGAAGCCGATTTAAATAAGAAGACATCGATGTGTGTGTCGTATCGGAAACACACCTCAATCCAGATATGCCGGATAGTGTAGCCCACATATCAAACTATAAGATCTTTAGACAGGACAGAAATTGGTTTGGGCTTGATTACAGGAGTAAAGGTGGAATCGCCATTTACATGTGAAGTAACCTGGATGCTATTGATGTATACAGATCTACACTCTAAGAACTGGTATGTTTGACTTTAAGATTACCCTCGGGACATTGGTTGCTAGTTTGTGGTGTTGTGGTACCATCCGCCAAAATATAACTGTAAAAGAATCTGACTTAATGAACTACATAAATGAACTTGTGGACAATGCCTTAGATTTCCATCCTGACACGGTTACTGTTTGCAGTGGTGATGTTAACAAGATGGATATTAACCAACTGCAGCAATTATCTGGATGGAATGCACTTGTTAACTTTCCAAAAAGAAGAAATTCGTGTTTCGATAATGTGTTAATCAATCACAAAGCCCTTGGAAAATGCTACCCTTTGAATATGCTAATTAAGACTGATCATTCTGGGATTATTTTGTGGTGGGAGCTAAGCTTAAACCTACTCGCCGCAAAGTTTTGATTCGGGATCGTTGTGAACATCGCAAGTTTTTGAGAATGAAAATCGGGGCCAAGTTCTGTCTGCTAACGATCCAGATCAAGTGGTTGAAAAATTCAAAGCCATCATTTTGGGACATTTGGATAGCTGTATGCCTCAGCAATCGGTGTCTATGTCCTCACAGGGTCCATTCTGGATGTCTCCATTGGTTACATTCATGCTCAAAACCAAAAATAGAATTTCAATCTCCAAAACTTTGGCATTTAAACAAATGCATTTCCGATCTTATAAGGGAGAGCAGGAAGCATTTGCTGGCAGCTCCAATAGGTAACTAAACAGGAGAAGGAAGTCTACTCACAATCATGGCAATGTATCCCTGCTGCCAATATTGCCCTGGACAATGAGAGATTGGTGCAGCTAAATGACTACTTTGGAACTCTATGTACCAATGGCACTTACATCAAACCACTCCTTGTAGCTATTAGCGATAGTGTACAGGTTCCAGAAATCAGTGAACAACAAGTATGGCATGCTCTCTGCAAGTTAAAATGGACTGCCATAAGTCCTGATGACATCCCTTTGTGGGTCTGAAAGGATCACGCTGAGATTCTTACCCCTGTTGTTACAAAGCTGTGAAAACTTTGTCTTTCAACACAGTTTTGGCCTCAGTCTTGGGAAAGCGCTGATGTTAAGCCTCTCCCTAAAGATGATCTTCCTGAAGTAAACAACGACTATCGAGGGATTTGCATAACACCAGTTATAGCGCTTACATTTGAAGAGGTAATTTACAGGGATCATGCGAAAGATATCGTGTAACAGAATCTCAGCTCAAGCTAATTTGCTTACAGGGATGGAGGAAATTGTACAAATGCTTTGCTGCCTATTTAACATAGTTGCAGCGGCTCAGTGCTTTCCTTTTTGGTGCTTTAGATGGCTGTTTCTGTGCATGTTGGTTTTCGTTTTGTTTACATTCTGTTGGGTGAAAAACCATTTATAGCCGACATGACCTCCTGAAGCGTTAGGTCGGGCTGGGAATCGAACCTGGCTCGCTGGTGTAGTAACCCAGCAAACACCCACTAGGCTAGGTAGAGGAATGACTCAAGTGCAGAGGAGTGAGGCCAAAGCTGAAGTTCAGTGAAGTTTATGAGCCAGAGCACAGAGATTCAGGAACATCCACAGCTTGTGAAAAAGCAAAAACCACAAAGATAAAATATCTATCAGTCAGGAAAGCCTAACACACCAGAGATACAAAAAGTTTCAAGAGTCCAAAATTCCAAAACCAAAGAGAAAGCAAAAATCCAAACACTCAGAAGATACAAAAAATGACAAAGTTCCAAGATAACAAAAACTAGTCCAAAAGGTCCCAAAAGAGCAGTAACCCAAAAACAAAAGTCAAAGATACACAGGACAAAAGGTGACTCACAATCAAAACAGCACAAAAGACTCAGTGACTAGAAACACAAACTGGGGTAGTATAAATACCCAAAGTAATTGAACACATGACCAGGACAAAATTGGCAATTAAGAAAGGGCGGGGGGGGGCGGCACGGTGGTGTAGTGGTTAGCGCTGTCGCCTCACAGCAAGAAGGTCCTGGGTTCGAGCCCCGGGGCTGGCGAGGGCCTTTCTGTGTGGAGTTTGCATGTTCTCCCTGTGTCCGCGTGGGTTCCCTCCGGGTGCTCCGGTTTCCCCCCACAGTCCAAAGACATGCAGGTTAGGTTAACTGGTGACTCTAAATTGACCGTAGGTGTGAATGTGAGTGTGAATGGTTGTCTGTGTCTATGTGTCAGCCCTGTGATGACCTGGCGACTTGTCCAGGGTGTACCCCGCCTTTCGCCTGTAGTCAGCTGGGATAGGCTCCAGCTTGCCTGCGACCCTGTAGAAGGATAAAGCGGCTAGAGATGATGAGATGAGATGAGAAAGGGCGGGACAGTTAACAAGGCACGTGACTAACAAAACAGAGAAGCACATGGCTGTCAAAATAAACATGACAAGTCAAAGATACAATAGCGGCCTCTAGAGGCCAAGATAGTCCCAAAGCCTAACATGAAGATTGGAGTTTGCAGCGAGCGGAGTGTTTCAGCTTAGTTTCTCCACTCACATGACATTCCAGTGGACACAGCAAGGAGCTTCAGCTCCCCCTAGATTATTATCCCCGCAGGCAGTAGGCGGAGGCAGTGCAGGGAGAGGAAGCAGAAGCGAGGCTGCAGGGCCGGCGTGCTAGAGAGGCTACGGAGGCAGCCACACAAACCACCACTTCCCAGTGTATTCCTCATTAATGCCAGATCCCTCATAAACAAACTGGATGAACTAAAGCTTCAGGCTGCAACAAGCAACATCGTCAAGGACAGCTGCATCCTGTTGATTACAGAAACCTGGCTTCATTCATCCATTCCGGACTCTGCCATCCAGCTAGCAGGCTACACAGCACAGCATCATGACAGAACCAGTGACTCCGGTAAGAGCAGACGAGGGGGGCTGTGTGTGTACATAAACAACACGTGGTGCACCAACACAATGACTATAGACAGTCACTGCTCCCCGGACTTGAAGTACGTGACTGTCAAATGCAGACCCGTTTACCTTCCCAGGGAGTTTACTGTGGTCATGATCACTGCTATCTATATCCCACTGGATGCTAATGCTAACTTGGCTCTTGGACATTTGTATGGCAGCATTAGCAGTCAGCAGAGCATTAGCAGTCAGCAGAGCATTTATCCTGACACTGTGTGCATCATAGCGGGGGACTTTAACCACGTGGACTTAAAAGCAGTGCTCCCCAAATTCCAACAGCATGTTAAGTGTGCTACTAGGGGAGCTAACCCTTTGGACAAGGTCTATACTAACATCAAGCTGGGCTACCGGGGTAGACCATTACCACACCTGGGCCAGTCGGACCATATGTCTCTGCTTTTACTCCCCACATACACCCCTATCAGGAAAACTGCATCCACCACCATTAAGACTGTTAAAACTTGGCCTGATGAAGCCTCTAAGCAGCTGCAGGACTGCTTTGACAGAACCAACTGGGATATCTTCGAACATGTACACCTGGAGGTGTTCACTGATCATGTGCTGTATTACATCAAGTACTGCACGGACATTGTCACAGTGGATAAATGCATCCGGGTCCATCCCAATCAGAAGCCCCGGATGACCAGGGAGGTCCAGCGGCTGCTGACGGAAAGGGACATCGCCTTCAGGACTGGTGATATGGCTCTCTTCAGCGCAGCCCATGCCAACCTGAAGAGAGGCATCCGGAAGGCCAAGTCGGACTATAGGAGGAGGCTCAAGGACCATCTAGACAGCAACAACAGCAGGCAGGTGTGGCAGGGTGAGGCACCTCACCAATTACAGGACCAATGCTGGAATGGCTGATGGGGACCCTTCACTGGCAGAGGAACTGAACATCTTTGCCCGCTTTGAGGAGGAACCACCAGAGGCAGCCACACCAGACACAGTGACCCACGGCAACTTCCCCTCACAGTGGAGGTGGGTGAGGTGAGGTGCACACCGTGAGCGGTCAACCCAAGTAAGGCTGCTGGACCTGATGGCGTCTCTGGATGTGTCCTGAAGGACTGTGCGGGCCAGCTGGCTGGGATCCTCACCAATATCTACAACCAGTCCCTGTCCCAGTCCATTGTCCCACCCTGCCTGAAGGCCTCCACCATAGTCCCCCTGCCCAAAAAACCAACCATCTCCAACCTTAATGACTACCGGACAGTAGCACTCACCTCTGTGGTGATGAAGTGCTTTGAGAAACTGGTCTGCAGTCATGTCATTTATCCCTCCCAGCTTTGACGCACACCAGTTTGCATACAGGGTTAATAGATCTACTGAGGACACTGTAGTCACAGCCCTCCATGCTGCACTGACCTACCTGGAGCAGCAGGGGAGCTACACACGGTTGCTCTTCATGATCTTTAGTTCTGCTTTCAACACCATCCTTCCCCACAAACCGGTGTCTAAACTGTCAGCCTTGGGAGTTCCACACCTCACCTGCCTTTGGATAAAGGACTTCCTAACTGACTGCATTCAGAGGGTTAGAGTAGGCCCCCACACCTCCATGGCTATCAGCCTCAGCACTGGCTGCCCGCAGGGCTGCATGCTGAGCCCCCTGCTCTATACCCTCTACACTAATGACTGCACCCCCGCCCACCACAGCAACATCTTCGTCAAATTTGCGGATGACACTACAGTGGTAGGGCTCATCTCTGGAGGGGATGAGTCCGCCTACAGAGATGAGGTGGGGAGGCTGGCGACGTGGTGCAGTGACAACAATCTGCTCCTAAACATGACAAAGACCAAGGAGCTAATTGTGGACTTTAGGAAGAAGAAAACAACAATGCAGCCTTTATTCATCAACGGGGACAGTGTGGAGAGGGTTTCTGACTTCCACTTCCTGGGTGTCCACATCTCAGAGGACCTGACCTGGGGCGCCATGACAACAGTACTGGCAAAGAAGACCCAGCAGAGACTTTACTTCCTGAGGGTCCTCAGGAAAAACATCTCCCAAAAACTGCTGGTGTCTTTCTACCGCTACTCCATTGAGAGTATTTCAACTTACTGTCTGTGTGTGGTACACCAGCTGCACGATGGCACAGAGGAAGGTGCTCCAGGGGATCATAAAGGATGCCCAGAAAATAGTAGGCTGCCCTCTCCCCCCACTGGAAGAATTACACAGTTCCCACTGCCTCAGGAAAGCTCAACACATTTTGCAAGACTCATCACATCCGGGTCATAAACTGTTTGAACTGCTGCCATCAGGCAGATGATACAGAACATTTAAAACAGACTGAGAAACAGCTTCTTCCCAGTAGCTGTTAGCACACTGAATGCTGCAAGCGTCTAGATGTTTTGTATTGTGTGGCCGTGTTTTTATTCTCTCTTTTTAAAGTATTTTATATTTTTATATATATTATTTTATATTTTTGTATATATTTTATAACTTCTCCCCTTTTATATGTTGCACTGATCAAGGTATGCACTTTATTTTAATTCCATTGTACATGTTACAATGACCTGTGATGACCTGGCGACTTGTCCAGGGTGTACCCCGCCTTTTGCCCGTGGTCAGCTGGGATGGGCTCCAGCTTGCCTGCGACCCTGTAGAAGGATAAAGCGGCTAGAGATAATGAGATGAGATGAGATGTTACAATGACAAAGATTTCTATCTTCGACATGCAGTATATAATTACTTGGATCATCCTGACCGCAAAGCCATGCATCTATTTACGATGTACTTCAGCAAGACTTTTGACTCTGTGAAACATTGTTTACTATCTGAAAAACTAAAAAAATGTCCGTTGAACCCGTATGGTATTAATCTGTATCTAAATTTTTTGAAACATAGGCAACAAAGGGACATTCACACAGCCTTTGTAGGATATTGGATGTAAGTCAACCAAGGCACTACTCAGGACAGTGTTAATGGCCCCTATCTTTTTAATATTTTTTTTAAAATGAATTAGTAACAGCTTTTAGAATGCCAATTTCTAATACCAATTTTATGATTTGTAACCCCAGTAAATGTAAGAAACTCACTTTTGTGAAAAAGGGTAATGTAGAGAACTTTGATAGGATCACCAGAATACATCTGGTCAAGGATCTTGTTTTGCTTGATGTCACCTTCCAGTCAGACACCAGATTCACCCTTCACGTGAAGAGCAAACTAATAAAAGTAAATAAGTGCCTACAAGCACTTAGAACACTAAGAAAAGAGGGTTACAATCAAATGGAAATTGACTATTTACTCAATAATATTGTACTACCTAATATTTCATATTGGCTTGCAATATGAAATATTAGGTAGTACAATATTATTGAGTAATGGGGCCGCTGAAGCAACGGTTCAGTGTTTTTGGGATAGATGTGAGAAACATGGGTACATCTCAGAGTATACACATTCATAAACTTCTAGAAAAACAAGATAAAAAACCCCCAATAAAGTCACAAGTTTAGAAAGTCATCTGTTATATAATATGATGCCAAAGGTAAAAAAACACCAGATATCAGCTCAGAAGAATGTCAGTAATAAAACCTAAAATAAATACAGTGGTGCTTGAAAGTTTGTGAACCCTTTAGAATTTTCGATATTTCTGCATAAATATGACCTAAAACATCATCAGATTTTCACACAAGTCCTAAAAGTAGATAAAGAGAACCCAGTCAAACAAATGAGACAAAAATATTATACTTGGCCATTTATTTATTGAGGAAAATGATCCAATATTACATATCTGTGAGTGGCAAAAGTATGTGAACCTTTGCTTTCAGTATCTGGTGTGACCCCCTTGTGCAGCAATAACTGCAACTAAACATTTCTGGTAACTATTGATCAGTCCTGCACACCGGCTTGGAGGAATTTTAGCCCATTCCTCCATACAGAACAGCTTCAACTCTGGGATGTTGGTGGGTTTCCTCATATGAACTGCTCACTTCAGGTCCTTCCACAACATTTCAACTGGATTAAGGTCAGGACTTTGACTTGGCCATCCCAAAACATTAACTTTATTCTTCTTTAACTATTCTTTGGTAGAACGACTTGTGTGCTTAGGGTTGTTGTCTTGCTGCATGTCCTACCTTCTCTTGATATTCAGTTCATGGACAAATGCCCTGACATTTTCCTTTAGAATTCACTGGTAGAATTCAGAATTCATTGCTCCATCAATGATGGCAAGCCGTCCTGGCCCAGATGCAGCAAAACAGGCCCAAACCATGATACCACCACCACTACCATGTTTCACAGATGGGATAAGGTTCTCATGCTGGAATGCAGTGTTTTCCTTTCTCCAAATGTAACGCTTCTCATTTAAAACAAAAAGCTCTATTTTGGCATCATCCACCCACAAAACATCTTTCCAATAGCCTTCTGGCTTGTCCATGTGATCTTTAGCAAACTGCAGACGAGCAGCAATGTTCTTTTTGGAGAGCAGTGGCTTTCTCCTTGCAACCCTGCCATGCACACCATTGTTGTTCAGTGTTCTGCTGATGGTGGACTCATGAACATTAGCCAATGTGAGAAAGGTCTTCAGTTGCTTAGAAGTTACCCTGGGGTCCTTTGTGACCTTGCCGACTATTACACGCCTTGCTCTTGGAGTGATCTTTGTTGGTCGACTGCTCCTGGGGAGGGTAACAACAGTCTTGAATTTCCTCCATTTGTACACAATCTGACTGTGGATTGGTGGAGTCAAAACTCTTTAGAGATGGTTTTGTAACCTTTTCCAGCCTGATGAGCATCAACAACGCTTTTTCTGAGGTCCTCAGAAATCTCCTTTTTTTGTGCCATGATACACTTCCACAAACATGCGTTATGAAGATCAGACCTCTGTTCTTTAAATAAAACAGGGTGCTCACTCACACCTGATTGTCATCCCATTGACTGAAAACACCTGGCTCTAATTTCACCTTCAAATTAAGTGCTAATCCTAGAGGTTCACATACTTTTGCCACTCACAGATATGTAATATTGGATCATTTTCCTCAATAAATAAATGACCAAGTATAATATTTTTGTCTCATTTGTTTAACTGGGTTCTCTTCTTCTACTTCTAGGACTTGTGTGAAAATCTGATGATGTTTTAGGTCATATTTATGCAGAAATATCGAAAATTCTAAAGGGTTCACAAACTTTCAAGCACCACTGTATGCAGCGTTTTATGAGTTGTTTTGTAAACCTCCTACTTTTTAAATACAATTTAGTTTAATTCATTAGAAGTCATATGTAACATTTTTATTGTATTATTATTTGTAGTACCGTATTTTCCGGACTATACGTCGCTCCGGAGTTTAAGTCGCATCAGCCAAAAAATGCATTATGAAGACGAAAAAAACATATATACGTCGCACCGGACTATAAGTCGCACTTTTTTGAAGGGTTATTCTATCCATAGAATCTGTGATTGTATCTGATAAGCGGCGCGTGGTTACTGCACGACTGCATTGTTTATTTAATAAACGAACAGCTGAGCAGTGATAACGCGCCCTTTGCCCTGTAAGTAGCATAGTCTGATTATTTTAAATATCTACTACTATCTTTAATACTATCACTATCGTTATTACTAATAGCCTATATTATTATTATAACTAATATTAGTAGCCTGATGCATTAATCAGTTTGCTTTTAGATTATTTTTACCGGTAGGGCTTATTATCGCCCCATGGCTCTTTCATCTGTGTTATTAAAGCTGTAGTCATCATCGAGGAGAGTCATTCTTCATTTTTGTCGAATTTTATTTCATTAAATCAGAGGTCAAGTAGGCTATAGGTATATCATCTCCAAAGACAACCGTCTAGTGAAAAAAAACAACAACAACCGCTTTTAAATCCCCTACTTAAATCCTTAAAAAGAGTAATTTAACTCATGTCTTGTGTGATCTGATCTCCAATGGTGAAATAAACCGGTTGTGATATGAGTAGTCTGTTATTTTAGAAGATAAATTTAATATATAATTTAATATATAGCCTAATAAAAATAATATTTTATAACATATCACGACATATTACTGTCTGTAACTGTTCGTCACTAAAGCGTTTTCTAAGATCATAATGTCTGATATTATTTTTTTTTTTTTACACACACAATAAGCGCGTGTGCGTAAAGTTATAGTAAACCACCCCCCACCTTTTTTTTTTTTTTTTGAGTCGCCGGACCCACCCACCTCCTGCGTTCTGGGACCTCCCACTTCACAAATTAAGCACTGCCTAAAATCATTACATAACTTATTTAAATAACTATAGCCCTATCATTAATAATAAAACACAGGTCAATCAAGTTTATCAAGCTGACGATTTCACTCCAAATCAGCAAATCCATTGAATTCCTCATCCTCGGTGTCGCTTCTGAACAACTCTGCCTCCAGCGGCAGACGAAGCGCTGTTTCCTCTTCTTCTGCGTGGCTGTCGTCAGACTCAGCATCAGCTCCAGTTATTCCGCGGTGAAAAAAAAAAAACATATATACGTCGCACCGGAGTATAAGTCGCATGGCTAGCCGAACCATGAAAAAAAGTGCGACTTATAGTCCGAAAAATACGGTAATTATCTATTTCTTATGTAGCAATTTTACATTTTAGTATTACATACGTATATTAAAAATCTTTGGCTTTATATTATTCTATTCTCCTGTAAGCTTTTTGCCTTTAGTTTTTATATATTGTAACATAAGATATGTGATTTTATCTTATGCAATAAAGACCAAGAAATAAAATAAATAAATTTATCTGAGATTCTGTTTGCTTCTGTTCCATCGGAAGGAAGGTCGCAACCTGTTGGTGAGTTGCTCGATTGCACACTGAAAACGCTTGGTGTGACAGAACCTGTTACTACTCTGGTGGGATCACTGCCACTGACTTGTGAGGCACTTATCAATGCCCCATCCATAGCCCAGTGTTTTGCAGCAGTTGTTAATGACCCCAATCAGTACAAGGAAAACCAGTCAGTCATTCTTTAGTCCAGCACATCAGTACTCAATTGATCCTCATCAGGGCCTGGTGGATAAATGATGAGCAGGGGAGCACATACAGCGCCAGTGAGCCAAGCGACAGTCAGTGCGTTTACATGCACATAGAGAAAATCGAATTTCTGCCGTTGCTCGACTGAAATCGAAGTTCTAAATGCCATGGAAACACCTTAGCTCGGCTGAAATTGAACCGAACTTGATTTCTCGTAATCGAGCTACACGACCTAGATTATGCGATTTTAGCCGAGCTACTTAGTGCATGTACTTAGACTACTTAGACTACTCGAGCTACGTAGTCGAGCTACTTACTTCAGCACTGCCCCTTCCGGAAGTGACGAGACCACAAGCGGGAAACACAACAGCCTCGGTCGGCATGACAACGAATCATGACAATGGCATGAATCTTTTCTTTTTGTGGCATTGTTTGCACTGTTAAAATTTAGCTCACTTACTGTATCACCAAATACATCTGTACAGCTGTTGCATAGCTGTGAATTGTGTACATAAACAAGTCACTGTATTTGTGTGTATATATATGTCCAACATCTGAAGAATGTCAATAAAAACAAAACAATTGAACTTTTTGTGTGTTTATTAAGACATAAGTTAAATTGTAAGCAAAAAAAAATATTTTTTTGTAAGCAAAAAATGGACTTTAGAAAAATATGCAATTGTGCAAAATAAGTTGTCTTACAAAACAGTGGTCTGCGCAGGACAGTTTGTAGCCATACAGTCTGTTAGAGCAAGCCTAACAGCTTGAGCACAGAACTTGTGAACACGGAAAGTGTTGCCAGATTGGGCGGTTTTAAGTGCATTTTGGCGGATTTGAACATGTTTTGGGCTGGAAAACGTCAGCAGTATCTGGCAACACTGCTGATAACTTTGTTTATACTCTTGAATAGCTCTTCTTCATGACGACAACCGGAAGTGTACCAACACGATGGGGCATGTAGCGCCACCTGTGGCTCGGGTGCACAATGTACCTCACACAATAGCTCGATTTCCTTGTGTGCATGTAGGATTGGATTTCTCTGGCACCCCTGCTGGGACCCTTAGCTCGATTACCGACAGTAGCTCGATTTGGATGTGCATGTAAACGCACTGAGTGTTCAGCCTGTGTGTTGTGCAACATTTAGGTGTGGCACGCAACGTTTAGGTGTGGTGTACTGAAGTCAGTAGTTAACTTTCCATAATAGGGAGGGTGTTTGCCTGTGATGGTGTTTGCATGTTTTAACAGTGAATTTCTTGAGATGCTTGTTTAGTCTGTTTCCTTAGTAATCAGATGAAGAACTTTTATTCTAACAATAAATTCCTCTGTTATTCATATACTTCCGCTTCCTCCTCTTCTTGTTCTCTCAGGGCTAATTTTACTTTGCTGCTGCCTCAATTCCCTTGATTTATTCTTTGGGGTCGTAACAAATGGTAAGTCCATGGGTCAGGCCATGCATGTTAAAACAATCTGTTATATATACCCTTTGGCACAACAAATATAATCGTGCAAAACCATGCACTGAAACCATCATTTTTTATGCTAGTACATTATATTAGGTGAAGTTATTATAGCTGATTAACTTTACATTAGGGTTGGGAACCGAAACTCTGTTCCAAATTAGAACCAAATGCAGAATGCCAAATACCAGCTATAGATAGACAGATGTTCTGTGATAACCCTTTATTATTGCAAACAAAAGTTACATATATGCAAGGATGTACAGTGGTGCTTGAACATTTGCGAACCCTTTAGAATTTTCTAAATTTCTGAATAAATATGACCTGAAACAATCAGATTTTCACACAGACCCTAAAGGTAAATAAAGAGAACCCGATTAAATGAACAAGACAAAAATATTATACTTGGTCATTTGCTTATTGAAGAAAATGATCCAATATTACATATCAGTGAGTGGCAAAAGTATGTGAATCTCTAGGATTAGCAGTTAATTTGAAGGTGAAAACAGAGTTTGATGTGTTAAATCAGTGGGATGACAATTAGGTATAAGTGGGCACCCTGTTTTATTGAAAAAACAAGGATCTATCAAAGTTCGTGCTGTCCATTCTAATAAAAAAAAAAGCTGTTCGAAATAAGTTGCATTATTTTTCAACTACAAAAAAAAAGAAAGAAATTGAAGATTTTATTTAATTTTTTTGTTTGTTTTTTGCAATAGCCCAGTGGTAAATATTTAAACATAATTTGCAAATGTTAAATGCAACTGCTAGTACACTATATTGTTAACTGGCATCTTCAGCATTCTTCTATTGATCAAAGTACAAAAACAGTGATTTAATTCCTAATGCAAACCTGGGAGATAAAGATAAAGTGCTTGAAGAAAAGTAATCTGATGTAGAATACATCAGAATTAGATCTGAATGTGTTATTTTCAATATAAAGGCTGATCTAGATTATGCATTCTTCCACGTGAAAGGTAGCACTTTTGGTACAGATCTATACTAATCCAATATTTTTCCATTAGAAGGAAAGGGGGACTGGAGGTTTACTTCCCTGGGCTGATTGATTACGATCACTTTGCAGATGGTGAGGTGTTTGTATTGAAACTGGAGAACGCAAGCCGTAAGAGCATGAGACAGCCCACAGGGATTAAATTGCAGGCAACATAGAGGATACCACTAAATGACATAACAGTGATAAATATTAAATTATCTGATTTGGAAAATCTGAAATAGTGAAATTCTCTTTCAAAATACACAGAGAAAAGTTTGTGTGTATTGTGCGGTGTTCTTCTCCAACATGTGCATGGAGACAATCATGCCCTGATTGTCTCCATGCTGTTGCACAAATGTGTCCCAAAATAGCATGAACTGATAAATATTTTACTGCTCGGTACAGAAACCTGCTGGACATAAATGTTTTGGCTCAGACTTGACCTCAAGTGGATGGTGCTTTTAATCTTCCAGATATATATAAGTGTACTAGTAAGTACGTGAACAATGTTGTGCACATTACCATTGTGTCTGCACACACAGGCATAGTCACACCTTAAGTATTAATCAATAGGCTACTGTAAACCTAGAAATAATATTTATATGACACCATTTTTTAAATGGGTAAAGCACAACATTGATGGCATAATTATTCTAAATGTCTTTAACATGATCACAGCAGTGGAACATGAGGGAGAACTGTACCATATTCACTCACATTTCATGGTGCCTGCATCCTCCTCCTCCTCCTCCTCAGAGTTAATGACCATGGTGCCAAGCTGAGACTCCAAGGTGCTGTCATTGTGCTCAACCATGGTTCCCAATGAACTTCCGAGTGACCCAGGTGAACGGACAGTTCCCAGATCTGATGCGCTGGCCCTCACCATTGTACCCTGATCAACTTCATCTTCATCCTGATTGGCCCAAGGGAAACAGCAATAGTAAAACTTAATGTACAACTTAATACAAAACCTAACGTACAATGTACAACTGCAGCTGCTCATTTCAAAGCATAAATCAAACTTAGAGGCTTGTAGGAGAGGAAAATGCAAGAATTTGTATAAACTATATATTCTTCGCATATACTGCATTTTTATAATGTGTTCACAATTAACGTTGTAGTCAGTTATTATAATAACAGCTATTATTCTATCCACATTCACTGGATATGAGCAATTGTGCACTCTGATTGGCTACTCTATTACTAGGCTATCAACTCATGTACTGTGAATAAAGAAAAACAAAATGGTGGCACATGTTGCTGAACCAACCAAGGACGAAATAAAAACTCTATTCAAAAACAAAACCCAAAAAAATACAAAAAAGCAACAAAATATGGAATGAAAGTATCTGATGGTAAGAATGTCTGTCTTTTTTCAAGAATTATTAAAGCATTTTTCACAAATTGCTACTGTCATTTCAGTTTACATTCTAAGTGGAAATTATTTTGTTGATCATTTTGTATAAAGTTTATATTTATCGAATTTGCAAAAAATAAAAATGCTCTGTTTCTCAAAATCCAGTGAATGTGGATAGAATAAAACAATTATTCCACTCAATCTCGTCATACATGGCTAATAGCCGACTCGGCGCATGTACAATTTGATTTCGTGCAACAACTGTTAATTAGGTATTACTAATAGCTATTAGTAAGATTTAGTGACCGGGGGAATCCTGGGAATACAAGGTTGCAGACACAAACAACTTATTTTGGAAAAATAGACATTTTAAGTTACCGAGTTTTCTTCATCCTCTGCATCCTGCTCTCTCTGTTGAGCCTCTTGTTTTTTGAGTTTGAGCTCCATAGCGTCTGTGATTAGTGCCTTCAGGATGCTGTTGGACTTGGCACTCTTTATGAATGGGTGCTTTAAAAAAAAAGTAATGGGAATATTAGGTTTTCAATGATTTCTCTGAATTTTACTTTTTTTTTTATTTCTGGCAGAATGATTGTACAACATAATTTAAAAAAATGAATTTGGTGCAAAAGTTTTCAATTTTTTTTTTTTTTTTTTCCTGAAATCAACACAGGGTCAGAATTATACATGCAGAATCAAAAAACTATACATACACCCACTTAGATTATTAAATTCAGTGGTGCTGAAAGTTCCAAAATGCCTTGTAACTTGCCAAGGCCTTTTAACTTCCTGTTAGCGATCATGATTGACTACAGCTGGTAGCTTCTCTGTACCAACAGAAAAAAGGGTTTGTTTGACACTCACTGGATTGACCAACACATAATACAATGGGAATGTCCAAGGAGCTCAGTGCAGATCTGAGAAAGAGGATCATAGATTTGCACAAGTCAAATATGTCTCTTGGAGCCATTTCTAAACTACAGATTCCATAATCATCAGTTCAAACAAATGGATGAAAATACAAGTTATTGGGAAGTGTAGCCACTTTGCCAATGTTTGGACGAAGACCCAAACTGTCACCCTAAGCTGAGAAGAAATTGGTTTTGATGGTAAGGAACAATCCAGGAATCACCAAGGCATAGGCCTGTCATGAGCTGGAAGCTGCAGGAACACCAGGGTCACTGGCTACAGTCAAGCGAGGTTTACATAGCCATGGACTGAGAGGCTGCCATTCAAGAAAGAGGCCCCTACTCTAAAACTTACACTTTCAAGCTTGACTAGAGTTTGCAGTTGACAGCATGGACAAAGAAAAAGCCTTATGGAGGAAACTTTTATAGTCAGATGAGACAAAGATTTAGTTGTTTGGCCACAGTGACCAAAGGTATAGAGGAAAACTTTATAAACTTTTAAGCATGGTGGTGTTAACATCATGCTTTGGGGCCGTTTTGCTGACAGCGGAATTGGTACATTCCACAAAATGGACGGAATCATGAAGGAGGAGGACTACTTCAGAATTATTAAGCAGAACCTCAAACCATCAGAAATGTGGACACAACTGGGGATTCCAACAGTCCTATGACCCCAGTTGTACATTAAAGCTGGTTGTGGAATTCATAAAGCAGGCAAACATTAAGCTTGAGAAATGACTTTCCCAAAGTCCTGACCTCAACCCTATCCAAAATACGTGGACTGTGTTTAAAAGTTTAATCTTTACAAGGGGTGTCAACATTCATGGAGGGTTCACTGATTCACATGGGGCACGAAGGCTAGCCCATATGGTCCAAATCCCACAGAAGAGCTACTGTAGCACAAACTGCTGAAAAATGTTAATGGTGACACCTTTCTGTTTTAGCCAGCATTAACTTTTTCAGCAGTTTGTGTTACAGTAACTCTTCTGTGGGATTGGACCATATGGGCTAACCTTCATGCCCCATGCAAATCAATCAGCCTTTAACACCCGTGACCTTGTCGCTGGTTCACTGGTTGTCCTTCCTTGGATCATTTTTGGTAGGTACTAACTACTGCATACTGAGAACACTACAAGACATGCCATTTTGGAGATGCTCAGATCCAGTCATCAAACCATCACAACTTGACCCGTGTCAAAGTCACTCAGATCCTTACGTTTGCCCATTTTTCCTGCTTCCAACACATCAACTTCAAGAGCTGACTATTCTCTTGCTGCCTAATATATCCCATCCCTTGACAGATGCTATTGTAATGAGATAATCAACGTTATTCACTTCACCTGTCAGTGGTCACAATGTTATGGCTGATCTGTGCATATACATATAAATATACAGATATATATGTAGAGAGAGGATATTAGATGGTTGCGCAATATGAAGTTTATGTTCGAGTGGTGAATGCATATCGTGATATATTTTTCAACACGAGAAGATAAACTCCATATCTTTGCGCCACCATATATTTATATTATATGGACACATCCACAAAAAATATCCAAGTTAATCAAAGGAATTTTTATTTTAAACTGGTTCATCATTTTGAGAGCACACATCTTGTCAGCAGGAAAATGTTGGGAGTGACATCATCAGAGTGAAATATCGGAAAATATTTCACTCAGATCTGTGATGTATTTCGTATGAAAAATGCAAGTTTTTCAACACGAGAAGATAAACTTCATATCTTCAAGCCAAATTGTGATGTTCTTTTTATTATATAGACACATTCACAAACAAAAAGTACCCAAATTTATCAAAATAATTCATCAATTTCCTCATCTAGTGCTGATATTGTGCCATGTGTTGGACTTATATAAAAAAAAAAATCTTATATTAATTCATCAAAATGTACACTGATTCATGCCAGCACAATTTTTTAAATTTTAATATTTGCTGTTATTATGGTGTAATTTTTATAGTGTAATTTTTGTATTACCATGCTTTAGCATGTAGGGGTTAGGTGGTAATTGGAACGCAAGTGTTCTTGCACTTGCGTGATGGTTCTTCAGTAAATGCTGGAGGACCCCTCTGATATGTTCTCTATGACTCCTCTCATCGGAGGAGTAGATTAAAATGTTGCCAATGTAAGCTATAATGTACCGTCCCAACATGTCTCTTAGTATGTCATTGATAAGACATTGAAAGACACTGGGAGCCAAAGAAAGGCCATATGGCATTACCCAGCATTCGAAGTGACCAGTGGTTGTACTGAACGCGGTCTTCCATTCGTCACCCTTCCTGATTCTTATTAAGTTACAGGCGCTACGCAGGTCAAGTTTCAAGAATATCTTGGCGGAATGAAGTTGCTCTAGAGCAGACGGAGCAAGAGGCAGAAGATATGGATATTTAACAGTGACCTGGTTGAGTCTTCTATAGTCTATACAAGGCCAAAGGCCGCCACCTTGCTTTTCGACAAAGAAGCCCACTGAGGCTGGTGATTTGGAGAGATGAACAGATCCTTGGTTGAGGGCTTCCTGGATGTATTCTTTCATGGCAGCGTATTCCTTCTGGGAAAGGGGATAGATTCGACCACGTGGAGGTGACATACCTGGTAGAAGGTCGATGGCACAGTCATATGGTCTGTGAGGTGGTAGCTCACAAGCTTTCCCTTTACTAAAGCCTTCCTGTAGGTCGAGATAACACTCTGGGACATTCTCAGTGGAATCTGGCTGCGGCCTCTCCATTGACATGGAAGAGATACACAGTTGGGGATGTGAAAGACAGTGTTGAAAATGTGGGAGACCATTGAAGAATTTCCTTGTTATGCCAAGAGATCAGTGGATCATGAAGTTGTAACCAGGGATACCCAAGAATGATGTGCTGTTCTGTCGTGGTAACATAGAGAGAGATGTGCTCTGAATGGAGTGCTCCCACCTGAATGTTAACAGCAGCGGTTCTGGTAGCGACCCGGCCATCACCTATGGGTCCTCCGTCAATGGTTCGAATGCTGAGTGGACTCTGCAGAGGGATTGTGGGCAGGTCATACTTCTGGATGATCATGCTGTTGATGAAATTCCCCTCTGCCCCTGAGTCTACAGAGGCAGACAGGATGTGTGGAGGACACCAGCTTTAACAATACAAGCACTTTAAATGATTGTGCATTAAATTTTTGATCAGGACTCACCGCATGAGTTGTGGTTTCTACAGGCTTGGAATGTGATGGGCGGATGGGACATTGGTTGATCTTATGCTCTGAACTCCCGCAGTAAAAACAGAGACCCTCTTTTTTCCTCCTTTCCCGCTTTGATCTTTTCAGAAGAGTGCCGGAAACTCCCATGGGTGCACTTTCTTCAGTCAGATGAACAAGCCCGGAGGTTTCCTTGAGAGACGGCCAGCTAGTGAGCAAATGATCCAACTGGATAGCCAAGTCAATGAGGGAATTCAGTGTCAGGTTGTCATCCCTACACACCATCTCGCTGAGTACCTCCGGATGGAGGCCCTGATGTAACACCACTTTCAATGCCGGTTCATTCCATCCACTGGCTGCGGTGAGAGTCCGAAAGTCCAAGACATATTCTGCAGCTCTTTTAGAACCTTGTTTAATGGTGAGGAGACTCTCTTCTACTTTGATGCCCTCAGGTTTGTGATCAAATACTTGTCTGAAGAGCTTGAGGAAACCCTCATATGAAGTAGTGTGTTCTCCTTCTTTTCTCCATACGGTGCTAGCCCACTGAAGTGCCTTACCAGTGAGAAAGGATAGAAACTTGGCGATTTTGTGTTCGTCCAAGAGGCAGGGCATTGTAGAAAAGTACACAGAGCACTGGAGCAGAAATCTCTTACAAGCGACCGTGTCTCCAGCATACTTTTCGGGAACAGGGAGCTGTAATACAGCACTAGAAGATGCCTCAGGGTGTGGAAGGAGGGCCTGCGACATCACAGCTGCAAGCTGTATCATGCGCGTGTTGAGGTCAGCAAGCGTCTGTTGATGTTCTCCTACCAACCGCCCCTGAGCGTTCAGTGCAGTCTGCTTCACTTCCTCTATTACATTCATTGTAGGCAAAGTACCCTGTCAGAATGCAGGCACTGGAGAAAGCGGGGAGCAAACAGTACAGAACCAAATCGTGGAGCTATAATCATAGTTAGAAGGCCGGCAAGAGTGGCCATGTTTGTAGTTCGGTTAGCGCTGCTGGTTTCAACAATTTTACTGACAGCAAGTCTTAATCCTTTCCCCTGCCACATTTTATTTGTTCATAATTTATTTGTTCACTCTTGCGGCGCCATCTTTTTTTTTTCAAGATGGCGCCGCAAGAGTGGTAGCTAGTTGCAGTAGCTCCGAGCGTGTTTATGTGTTTTGGTATGTTTTTGTACTTTTTTCGTGTTTCTTTCTGCACTAGTCTCCGTCGGAAGTGTGCACCTCGGAATGTACTACTCGTGAGACTGCATTTGTATTTTTCTCTTTTTCTTTCTGGGGCTATTTAAATCGGCATCAGCACACCCTTTTAGCCACGGCTCCATTGTTTACACTCGGGAGCAGCTGTTAGCACTGCGCAACACCAAGGTACTCCCCGTGGAAAGACCGGTGATCCCCGCGGAATTAAGGAGAAGGAGAAGGGGATGCAGAGCTGGAATGAAGTGCCGGGAGAAGAAAAGACGGTATAAACCATGCATACTGTCTGTCATCATGGGAAACGTAAGATCTCTCCCTAATAAGATGGATGAGCTAACGGCACTAACCAGGCTGCAGAGGGAGTACTAGGAGTGTAGCCTTATGTGCTTCACAGAGACTTGGCTGAATGAACTCTCATCGGACTCACACGTCACTCTGGATGGATTTCAACTCGTGAGAGCGGACAGGAAAGCCAAGGAGAGCGGTAAGAGGAAAGGAGGGGGTATAGCGATGTTTGTGAATGACAGATGGTGTAGCCCGGGGCACATCAGGGTAAAGGAGCAGTATTGCAGTAAAAACATTGAACTGCTAGCGGTTAGCATTCGGCCATATTACCTCCCGAGGGAATTCTCGCACGTTATCGCGATAACTGTGTACATCCCCCCGGCGGCCGATGCTGCTGCAGCCTGTGAGCTCTTACACACTACAGTGTCAACGCTTCAGACATCGCACCCCCAGTCCCTGCTACTAATCTCTGGTGACTTCAATCATGCTTCCCTGTCCTCCACTCTCCCAACCTTCACTCAGTATGTGAAATGCCACACCAGAGACAATAGAACTTTGGATTTAATGCATGTGAACACCAAGGACGCATATAGTTCATCACCCCTCCCCCCGCTGGGCCGTTCTGACCACAATCTGGTTCACTTGTTCCCTACATACATACCTATGGTGAATAAACAACCACCCACCAAGAGGTATGTAAGGAGCTGGTCTGAGGAGACCAGTATGGCACTGAGGGACTGCTTTGACACCACGGACTGGGATGTGTTGTGTGAACCTCACAGGGATGACACTGATAGCCTGACAACTTGCATCACGGATTACATTAATTTCTGTGTTGAAAACACTGTGCCAGTCAGGAAGGTGTGGTGTTTTCCCAACAATAAACCCTGGGTGACCTCTGAACTAAAAGCCCTATTAAACGAGAAGAAGAGGGTTTTTAAATCTGGCAACAAGGAGGAGATGAGGAGAGTACAAAGGGAGCTGAAGAGGGGGATAAGGAGAGGCAAGGACAGCTACAGGAGGAAGCTGGAGGAGCGCTTCAAGGGGAGCAACACCGGAGAGGTATGGAGAGGCCTGAAGACCATCTCTGGCCACACAAAGGACAGTGGGAGGGGCCCTGTATCTGGGGGCCAAGACTGGGCAAATGAGTTGAATCTCTTTTTCAACAGATTTGACTGTGCCACCCCACCCTCCCCCACTCACCATAGTCCTGACCGGTCTGTGATATCACTCCAACCCCCCCCCCCCCATAATACCTCTGACACCAACAGCTCTCTCCTCACACCACATCACCCCCCTCCAATCCCTGCCAGACCAATCCACACACTCCACCCCCGACCTCACTCTACAGGTCTCACACCTCAGCTACATCCCTCGCCTCTCTATAACAGCTGATCAGGTGTTGAAGGAGCTGAGGAGGATCAAGACAAGGAAAGCTGCTGGCCCTGATGGTATCAACTCCAGACTGCTTAAGGACTGTGCAGATCAGCTCTGTGGGATTCTTCTGTACATTTTCAACCTCAGTCTAGAGAAAGTTCCACTTCTGTGGAAAACATCATGTGTGGTTCCAGTTCTCAAGACTGCGCACCCCAGGGAGCTCAACCACTTTCGGCCAGTAGCTTTAACATCTCACCTAATGAAGATCATGGAGAGGATTGTTCTCTCCCACCTCCGACACCTGGTAACAGCGAGATGGACCCCCTGCAGTTCGCATATCGACCGGGCATTGGTGTGGATGATGCTGTCATTTACCTGCTACACCGGTCACTTTTGCACCTGGAGGGCACTGGGAGCACTGTGATTATCATGTTCTTTGACTTCTCCAGTGCTTTCAACACAATCCAGCCATCACTGCTTAAGGGGAAGCTGGAGGGAGCTGGTGTCAACTGCCATCTGGCTGCATGGATCATCGACTACCTCATTAACAGACTGCAGTATGTGAGGCTCTGAGACTGTGTGTCTGATGTGGTAGTCTGCAGCACAGGGGCTCCACAGGGTACAGTGCTCTTGCCTTTCCTCTTTACACTTTACACATCTGACTTCAGCTACAACACGGACAGCTGCCACCTCCAGAAGTTCTCAGATGATACAGCCATCGTTGGACGTGTGTCAGGGAGGGACAATCTGGAGTACAGAGAGGTCATCACCAACTTTGTCGCCTGGTGCAAACTGAACCACCTGCGCATCAATGCCAGCAAGACAAAGGAGGTGGTGCTCGATTTCAGAAGGACGGTTCCTCAAATTGCACCAGTGAACATCCAGGGTTTGGACATTGAGATCGTGGAGGAGTACAAATACTTGGGTGTTCACCTCAACAACAAACTGGACTGGACTAACAACACAGATGTCCTGTACAAGAAGGGCCAAAGTCGTCTCCACCTCTTGAGAAGATTGAGGTCTTTTGGTGTGTGCAGGACACTGCTTAGGACGTTTTATGACTCTGTGGTAGCATCAGCGATTTTCTACGCTGTGGTCTGCTGGGGCTGTGGAAGTTCAGAGAGGGACAGGAAGAAACTTAATAAACTGGTCAGACGGGCTGGCTCAGTCTTAGACTGTCCTCTGGACTCCATTGAGGTGGTGGGTGAGAGGAGGATGTTAGCCAAGCTGACCTCAATCATGGATAACCCCTCTCACCCCCTACATGAGGCTGTGGGGGCTTTAAGCAGCTCTTTTAGTAGTAGACTGCTACACCCATGGTGTAAGAAGGAGAGATACTGCAGGTCATTCATACCTACTGCTGTCAGACTGCATAACACCCACAACTTGTAACGTAGCAACAATAACCTGTCTGTCGTTATATTTACACTACTTCACCACTACTATCTCTGCCATTTCTCATCGATGCAATTATTATGTGCAATAATATAGGCCTTAAACTATTTTATGCATACTTATATATATAATTTATGTATATATGTGTGTATATATATACAGAGTCTACCTGTAATGTGCAATTTTTCCGAGCCTCTCAATAAGGCAATCTTTTCTATACTTTTTCACAGTAGATAATGCAAATAGCCCTTTGTATTTAATCCTTCGTTTGTCTAATTTTTATTTCAGTTTTATTTGTTACCTGTTTGACATTTTCTTGCTACTGTAACACGTGAATTTCCCCGATGTGGGATGAATAAAGTGAATCTAATCTAATCTAATCTAATCTAATCTAATCTAATCTAATCTAATCTAATCTAATCTAATCTAATCTAATCTAATTAGTAACTTGAATGTGGTGAAATCAATCATCACAGTAGAACACTAAGTCAGTTAATCTTCAGGGATATCAATCTGTCCATTGAGGAAGCATAAGTGACTGTGAATCAATTTCACCTGCTTTGGTGGAAATGAAAGTGACAACAGGTACAATGGAGAGGCAAAAGCAAGAAAACCCCCCAAAAGGGAATGGTTTTACATGTGGTAGCCTCTCCTTATCCTTCCTGACTGATTCTTCTCTAGTTTTGCGCTTTGCTAATGTCCTTGTCACTGCTGGTATCATGAGGCGGTACCTGCTGCCCACTCAGGTTGCACAGGTAGTCTAGCTCCTCCAGGATGGCGCTTCCATACATGCTGTCACAAGAAGGTGTGCTGTACCTCCCAGCACAGTCTCAAGAGCATGAAGGAAATACCAAGAGACTGGCCATTACACAAGGGGAGCTGGACAGGGCCGTAGAAAGGCATCAACCCAGCAGCAGGACTGGTATCTGTTCCTTTGTGTGAGGAGGAACAGGAGGAGCACTGCCAGAGCTCTACAAAATGAAATCCAGCAGGCTACTGGTATGCATGTTTCTGACCAAACAGACTCCATGAGGGTGGCATGAGGGCCTGACTTCCTCTAGTGGGACCTGGGCTCACAGCCCAGCACTGTGCAGCTCGATTGGCATTCATCAGAGAACAGCAGAATTTGCAGGTCTCCCACTGGCGCCCTGTTCTCTTCACAGATGAGAGCAGGTTCACACTGAGCACATGTGACAGGCGTGAAAGAGTCTGAAGATACCGTGGTGAATGTTACGCTGCCTGTAACATCCTCCAACATGACTGGTTTGGCGGTGGGTCAGTGATGGTTTGGGGAGGCATATCCCTGGAGGGTTGGACAGATTTCCATGTTATAGCCAATGGTACCCTAGAGCGATTGTCAGACTTTATGCTGTTGCACTTGGCCTCGAGTTCCTTCTGGTGCAGGACAATGCCTGGCCTCATGTGGCCAGCGTGTGTAGGCAATTCCTGATTGTTGAAGGCATTGATGTCATTGACTGGCCCTCACGGTTCCCTGAACTAAATCCAATCGAGCACCTCTGGAATGTGATGTATTAGTGCATCCAATGCTGCCAAGTACCACCAGAAACTGTCCAAAAGCTCACTGATGCTCTGACCCAGGTCTGGAAGGAGATCCCCCAGGATGACATCTGCTGACATCCAGGAGCATGCCCAGACGTTATCGAGAGTGCAAACAGGCAGGTGGGGGCCAAACATGCTACGGAGCTACATTATGAGTTGCTGTGATGAAATTTACGCAAGTTGGATCAGCCTATGATTTCAGATTTTTTTCTTTGATTTGTGGTATGATTTTGAAGCCAGCCCTCAATGGGTTGATGAGTTTGGTTTCCATTGACCGTTGTTACGTCATTTTGTTCTCAACAAATTATACAGTGTATGAGTGAAGATTTTCAACTTGGAATAATTTGTTCAAGTTCTAACATGTTCCCTTATTTTTTGTGTCCCCTTAATTTTTTGAGCTGTGCATACACACATGCACACACAGTTCTTGAAGTTGACATGTTGGAAGCAGGAAAAATGGACAAGTGTAAGGATCTGAGTGACTATGACATGGGCCAAGTTGTGATGGCTCAATGACTGGGTCTGAGCATCTCCAAAATGGCATATCTCGGAGAGTGTTCCCAGTATGCAGTGGTTAGTACCGACCAAAAGTGATTCAAGGAAGGACAACCAGTGAACCAGCGACAGGGTCATACAGTGTCTTGCAAAAGTATTCATCACCCTTTGTGTTTGTCCTGTTTCGTCACATTACAAGCTGGAATTAAAATGGATTTTGGGGGGTTAGCACCATTTGATTTACACAACATGCCTACCACTTTAAAGGTGAAAATGGTTTTATTGCAACACAAACAATAAAAAACAGAAATCTGGAGTGTGCATAGGTATTCACCCCCCCCCCCCCCAAAGTCAATACTTTGTAGAGCCACTTTTTGCTGCAATTACAGCTGCAAGTCTCTTGGGGTATGTCTCTGTTAGCTTAGGACATTTAGCCACTGGGATTTTTGCCCGTTCCTCAAGGCAAAACTGCTCCAACTCCTTCAAGTTAGATGGGTTGCGTTGGTGCACAGCAATCTTCAAGTTATGCTATAGATTCTCAATTGGATTGAGGTCTGGGCTTTGATTAGGCCATTCCAAGACATTTAAATGTTTCCCTTTAAACCACTCCAGCGTAGCTTTAGCAGTATGTTTAGGGTCATTGTCCTGCTGGAACGTGAACCTTCGTCCCAGTCTCAAACTTCTGGCTGCCTCAAACAGGTTTTCCTCCAGAATTGCCCAGTATTTAGTGCCATCCATCTTTCCTTCAGTCCTGACCAGCTTTCCTGTCCCTACAGATGAAAAATGTCCCCACAGCATGATGCTGTCACCACCATGCTTCACTGTAGGAATGGTGTTCTCAGGGTGTTGGGTTTGCACTACACATGACATTTCCCATGATGGCCAGAAAGTTAAATTTTAGCCTCATCTGACTAGAGAATCTTCTTCCATGTGTTTGGGGAGTCTACCACGTGCTGTTGGACAAACTCCAAATGTGTTTTCTCAAGCATTGTTTTTTTTTTCTTTTTTCTGGCCACTCTTCCATAAAGCCCTGCTCTGTGGACTGTACGGCTTAAAGTGGTCCTATGGACAGATACTCCCATCTCCACTGTGGATCTTTGCAGCTCCTTCAGTGTTATCTTTGGTGTCTTTGTTGCATCTCTGATTAATGCCCTCCTTGCCTAGTCTGTGGGTTTTGGTGGGCGGCCTTCTCTTGTCAGGTTTGTAGTGGTGACATATTTCCATTTTGCTATAATGGATTTAATGGTGCTCCCTGGGATATTCAAAGTTTGGGATTTTTTTTATAACTCAACCCTGATCTGTACGTCTCCACAACTCTGTCTCTGACATGTTTGGAATGCTTCTTGGTTTTCATGCTGCTTGCTGAAGTAGTGTTGCAGAGTCAGGGTCCTTCCAGAACAGGTTGATTTATACAGACATCATGTGACAAATCATGTGTCACTTTGATTGCACACAGGTGGATCTTAATCAACTAATTATGTGAATTGGTTGGACTAACTCTTATTTAGGGGTTTCATCCGAAAGGGGGTGAATACCTATGCACACTCCAGATTTCTGTTTTTTCATCTTAATTATCCCCTTCGGACACAAGAAAACATGCTGTGGAACTTCATGTGTACAATTGTACACATTATGTCCGAAGGGGTTATTGTTTGCATCACAATAAAACAACAATTTTTACCTTTAATGTGGTAGGCATGTTGTGTAAATCAAATGGTGCCAACCCTCCAAAAATCCATTTTACTTCCATCTTGTAATGCAACAAACAAGATAAATACCAAGAGCGATGAATATTTTTGCAAGACACTGTAGGTGTCGAAGGCTCATTGATTTGCATAGGGCACGACGGCTAACCCATATGGTCCAATCCCACAGAAGACCTGATACCTTTCTGTTTTAGCCAGCATTAACTTTTTCAGCAGTTTGTGCTATAGTTTGTGCTTCTGATTACACTTCATGAAAGTCAGAAATCCAGTATCTCAAATTATTAGACTATATCATAAGATCAATCAAAAAAGGATTTACAATATAGAAATGTCCAATTTCTGAAAAGTATGTACATTTGTACATTCAATACTTGGTTAATTGGGCTCCTTTGCCACAAATTACTGCATCAAAGCAGCATGGTAGGGAGGTGATCAGCCTGTGGCACTGCTGAGGTGTTATTGAAGCCCAGGTGGCTTTGATAGCGACCTTCAGCTTGTCTGTATTTTTGGGTCGGGTGTTTCTCATCATCTTCTTGACAATACCCAATAGATTCTCTATGGGTGTCAGGTCAGGTGAGTTGACTGGTTGATCAAGGTCAGTAATATCATGGTCAGCAAACCATTTGGTAGTAGCTTTGGCCCTGTGCGCAGGTGGTAAGTCCTGCTGGAAATCAGCATCTTCATAAAGTTTGTCAGCAGATGGAAGCATGAAGTGCTTTAAAATCTCCTGGTAGACCGCCGTGTTGACTTTGGACTTGACAAAACACAGTGGATTAACACCAGCAGATGAGAGCACCCCAAATCATCACAGACTACAGAAACTTCACACTGGACTTCAAACACCTTGGATTCTGTGCCTCTCCATTCTTCCTCCAGTCTCTAGGACCTTGATTTCCAAATGAAATGCAAAATTTACTTTCATCTGAAAAGAGGATTTTGGACCACTGAGCAACAGTCCAGTTCTTTCTCTCTTTAGTCCAGGTAAGATGGTTCTGACATTGTCTCTGATTCAGAAGTGGCTTGATATTAAGAATTCAACAGTTGTAGCCCCTTTCCTGAAGACATCTGTGCATGGTGGCTCTTGATGCACTGACACCAGCCTCAGTCCACTCCTTGTGAAGCTCTCCCAAGTTGTTGAATAGACTTTTCTTGACAATCCTCTCAAGGCTGCGGCCATCCTTGTTGCTTGTGCACCTTTTCGAGCTAGCCTTTTCAGTAATGAGCTTCTGTGGCTCACACTCCTTGTGGAGGGTGTTGATGATCATCTTACGGACAACAGTCAAGTCAGCAGTCTTCCCCATGACTGTGATTGCATGTACTGAACTAGACCGAGAGATACACGGTATTTATACTGTTTAATTCAAACTCGAAATCAAATATTCTAATATTCTGGGATACTGGATTTCTGATTTTCATGACCTATAAACCATAATCATCAAAATTAAAAAAAGCCTTGAAATATTTAACTTTACATGTAATGAGTATAGAATATATGAAAATTTACCCTTTTTGAATGAAATTATGAAAAAAATAAACTTTTTCATGCCATTGCAATATTTTGAGATGCACTAGACTGTGTGTGTGCGTGTGTGTGTATATTGAAACTGAGTCAGATATTGTCAGTAAGAGCGCTGAGAATGACAGCGCTAGTCAAACTACAAACATGGCCACTCAGAACTACAATGCCGAAAGAGCACAGCACTCTCTGTGATCGGCTTACTGAAATCAGCTGTCATTCATTCACAACTCATCAGCCACACTACTTAAGCCTCACTCTCACTCCACCTCATTGCGAAGTATTGTTCTGTTTTCCAGTCCATACCAAGCCTTTCTATCTCTGCCTGACTCTAGTATTTCTGACCCTCACTATGTCTCTCTGTTTACGTTACTTGTCTCTTCTGTATTGCCCTGTTTGCCGATCAACCGACCATTGGCTACCTTTTGACCATACTTCTCGTTTTGTGATTTGGCTTCATTTCAAGTTTGCTACCCGCTCTCCCCTGCACATATATCCATAACTGCCTGCACTCTGACAAGATACTTTGCCTACCATGGATGCAGCAGAGGAGGCAAAACAAACTGCATTGAATGCTCAGGGACATATTTTAGGAGCACATCAATAGATGTTTGCAGACCTCAACACCTGGATGGTGCAGCTTGCAGCTGTCATGTCGCAGGCCCTCCTTACGCATCCTGAGGCTTCTCCAAGTCCCGTACTACAGCTCCCCATTCCGGAAAAATATGGCCAGAAATGCTCTCGCTTGTAAGGGATTCTTACTTCAGTACTCCATGTACTTCTCTTCCATGCCTAACATCTCTGATGAACACACAATTGCTAAATTTCTTTCATTTCTCACTGGCAAAGCGCTACAGTGGGTGAGTGCCGTATGGAAGAGTGGAGGTGAGCACACAACTTCATATGAATGTTTCCTTAAGTTGTTTAAAAGAGTATTTGATCACAAACCTGAGGGAATTGAAGTTGGCGAGAGTCTGCTCACCATCTCACAGGCTTCAAAAGGAGTCAGTGAATATGCCCTAGACTTCAGAACTCTAGCAGAAGCCAGCGGATGGAATGACCAGGCTCTAAAGGCGGTGTTTCGCCAAGGTCTTCGTCCGGAAATTCTCAGTGAACTGGCATGTAGAGATGAGCAACTAACGCTGGACTCCCTCATTGACCTAGCAATATGGCTGGATCATTTGCTGACCAACTGGCCCTCTCTCAAGGAGAACTCCAAACCAGTCCAGCCCTCTGAGGATGCCATGCCTATGGAGGTTTCTCACACCCGTCTGAAATGTTTTGAACGTGAAAGAAGGAGGAAAGAGGGTCTCTGCTTCTACTGCGGGAGTTTAGAGCATCATATCAACCAGTGTCCCATCCGTCCATCTCGCACCAGCCCAGCTGAAAGCCCAGCTCACGCAGTGAGTCCGGTAAGAAGATTTAATGCACAGTCATTTAAAGTACCTGTGTTGTTAAAATCGGTATCCTCCACACACATTCTGTCTGCTTTTGTCGACTCGGGGCAGAGGGGAATTTCATCAACAGCACTATCGTACAGAAGTTCAACCTGCCCACAACCCCTCTGCAGAGTCCACTCAGCATCAGGACCATCGATGGAGGACCAATAGGTGATGGTCGCGTCACCACCCGAACCGCTCCCGTTCACATTCAGGTGGGAGCACTCCACTCTGAGCTCATTTCCCTCTATGTGACCACTATAAAGGACTTAACCAAGTCTCTGTCAAATATCCCTATCCTCTTGGCCCTTCTGCCCTAGAACAACTTCGATCCACTAAGATCTTCTCCAAGCTCAACCTACGCAGTGCCTACAACCTGATCAGAATCAGGAAGGGCAATGAATGGAAGACTGCCTTCAGCACGACCGCCAGCCATATTGAGTACAGGGTAATGCCCTATGGCCTTTCTTCAGTGCCAAGCGTGTTCCAATGCTTGATTAACGATGTGCTATGGGACATGCTTGGCAAGTTTGTGATCGCATACATTGATGATATCCTGATTTACTCTCCTGACGAGAAAAGTCATCTGGAACAAGAACACCTTCACCTCCGCCCCGATCCTACAGCACCCTGACCCAACCAAGCCATTCACGGTTAAAATAGATGCCTCTGACACAGGAGTAGGAGGAGTCTTGTCCCAATGCTTCAGTGAGAGACACAAGCTTCACCCAGTGGCTTTTTTTCTCTAAGAAACTCACCTCTGCAGAAAGGAATTATGACGTTGGGAACAGAGAACTGCTCACCATCAAACTCACTCTGGCTGACACTGGCTGGAGGGAGCCATGCACCCCTTTGTGATACTGACTAATCATAAGAACCTTGACTATCTCAAGAAGGCCAAAAGATTGAACCCATGCCAAGCCAGATGGGCACTCTTCTTCACACATTTTAATTTCACAATCTCATTCCACCCAGGTCCAAAATACACCAAGGCAGATGCCCTATCTTGTACCTTTGACTCATCACGTCAGGACCCCATAACTCACCCCATTTTCTCACCCAACTGTTTAATCCAATCCATCACTTGGCACCTGGATCAGGAGATAAAGAACTTCCAACCATGGACAAGCCCAATCAGTCTTCCGCCTGGCCTCCTTTACGTCATGAAGCACCTCTGAGGGCAACTCATCACCTGGGCTCACACATCTCCTGCCACGGGACATCCTAGCAGCCAACAAACTCATCAAATGCTAAGGAACAAGTACTGGTGAGAGAACATGCTCACTGAAATTAACCAGTTCATCGCCTCCTGCTCTGAGTGTGCCCAGGCGAAAGTCCCACAAAACCCTCCCGCTGGTAAGCTTTGTCCCCTCTCGGTACTTCAAAGACCCTGGTCCCATCTAGCCATCGATTTCATCACAGATCTACAATCCCGATTCCAAAAAAGTTGCCCAAAGGAATACAGGAACGAGCTCATCACACAGCCTTGTGGTACGCCGGTGTTTAGAATGAGGGTGGAGGAGCAGTGATGGTCTAAACAAACATGTTGGGGCCTGTTGGTTAGAAAATCCAACAACCAGTTGCAGATGGGAGCACTGATGCCCAGATCTGTGAGTTTAGTGATGAGCTTAGAGGGGATGACAGTGTTAAATGCTGAACTGAAGTCTATGAACAGCATTCTGGCCTATGTGCTGCAATTGTCCAGGTGCGAGAGGACAGAGTGCAGTGCTATGGAGACTGCATCTTCTGTGCTCCTGTTCTTGTGGTAGGCAAATTGGTGGGGGTCCAGGGTGGGGGAAAGACAGGATTTGAGATGTGCTAGGACTAGCTGTTCTAAACACTTTGTAATGATGGGGGTGAGTGCTACTGGGTGGTAGTCGTTGAGACATGCTGGAGTGTTTTGGTACTGGCACGATGGAGGTGGTCATGAAGCAGGTCGGAACAACAGCATGGGCAAAAGACATGTTGAATAAGTCTGTCAGGACCCCCGCCAGCTCCCCAGCACATGCTCTGAGCACACGTCCGGGGATGCCATCAGGGCTTGCAGCTTTGTGTGGACTAATCCTGTTCAGCACTGCTTTGACATCAGTGGGGGAGAGTGTTAGGAGTTGGTGGTCTTTAGTCAGCCTTGCCCTGGATGCAGGCTCCTGGTTGTCCTTCTCAAACTGAGCATAGAAATCGTTGAGCTCATTGAGAAAGGAGACATCAGAGGATGGGAGGGAAGGGTTGTGGATTTGTAGTCACTGATGACCTGAATGCCTTGCCACATACATCGTGGGTTGGAGTTGGAGAAGTGCTCCTCAACCTTCTGTTTGTAGCAGTGTTTGGCCTTCTTGATGCCACGCTTCAGGTCAGCTCTGGCTGTACTGTAGGCTTGTACATCTCCTGATCTGAAGGCAGTGTTGTGGGCTTTCAGCAGTAGATGGACATCTCTGTTCATCCAGGGTTTCTGATTTGGGTACAAGGTGATTAATTTCTGGGCGGTGACGCTGTCTATGGTGGTGGAGATGTAGTCCAGTACAGAGGAAGCGTAGCTCTCGATGTCTGTGCGGGAGTGACAGTTTGCTTGAATGGCAAACATATTCCAGTCTGTGTGTTTGAACTGGTCCTGCAGTACTCCAGCACATCAATATGAAGCCAAATCGATGTTGACTAAGTATTGACCTCTTGCTATTGGGTGGCATGGTGGTGTAGTGGTTAGCACTGTCGCCTCACAGTAAGAAGGTTCTGGGTTTGAGCCCAGCGGCTGGTGGGGGCCTGTGTGGAGTTTGCATGTTCTCCTCATGTCTGTGTGGGTTTCCTCTGGTGTGTGCATGTCTATGTTTCCTCTCGTGTGTGCATGTCTATGTTCACTGCTTCAGATGGGTTAAATTTCACTGTGTGCTTAAGTCTGTGCTTGAGGGTACATGTGATAAATAAAGGATTGACTTCTCTTCTTTTTTGTTGTTTTTATGTGTTAGTTGGAAGTCAGAATTCACTTGTGCAGTCAGAGTATGTCATGTTCAGGTGCTTTGTTGTCGAAGCGAAATAAAAAAAATCACGGCCACAAGACTCGCTTCTTGCGGAAATCCTATTTTGATTCTGTAAAAGACATGCTAAATATCATTAATGAGCAATGAATGATTATCATTCGCACATTAATGAACTTCTCGCAAAACGTGTCCAAATCTTTGCGGTTTGAACATTCTTAAACCATGAATGCAACATAAATCCACCTTCTGTCGTGTTGCTGGCGGGTGCAGCCACACATCTATGTGGCATGGCGATAAATTAGCTCAAAATGGAGGATTGAAGTTGCAGTCAGCTCTGTGTTTTAGTATAGTGGAAATGGCGATGAGACCGATAGACTTCCTGCTGTGACATTATGGATGTCAAGGTCATTCACTCAGACCGCTACCTATATAAATCACTTTAATCATAAAAATTACGATATTAGATTTATTGTTAACACTTAAAACTATTCCTGTGCCATTCTTGAGGTCTTACGGCATTTATAAATGCAAGTGAGGCCATGGCTCTGCGTATATGCTTTAAGGAGCATTCTAAGGAAGTTGTAGATAAGGTAATATAATTTTAGAACTTAGAAATAGGGGTTAAAATTATATCAAAAATATGAGACATCCCAGTAAGAACTGCTGGGTCAATAGTGAGACAAAGCCCTCCCTCAAAACTCAGCACAAAAATAAAACAGAGCTTGGTGAGGGAAAACACAGTGAGACAGGCCTCAACATAAACTTTTGACATTTTTTGCCCTGCAGGGCAAATGGCCTCAAAAATGTTTTGCCCCCGTTAAATTTCCTTTTGCCTTAAAATTTTGTGGTATTTTGGCAAGTTTTCAAGTACACGGTTCAAGGCAATACTGATTTGTTTTCTAGGGGTACAACTGAGTTATTTAGACAAAAGTACATGTTTAAAAAATTTTTTAAAAACAACATTTATTTCTGCAACAGAAGAACAAGACAAGTCCTGAAAACATGAAACATAAATCAATATCATATATGTAAGACTTACATAGAGTATGAGTATATTGCAAAGATGAATTCATCTAATCTCGTTATTTCTAGCCGTTTTACCCTGTTCTACAGGGTCGCAGGCAAGCTGGAGCCTATCCCAGCTGACTACGGGCAAAAGGCGGGGTACACCCTGGACAAGTCGCCAGGTCATCACAGGGCCGACACATAGACACAGACAACCATTCATACTCACATTCACACCTACGGTCAATTTAGAGTCACCAGTTAATCTAACCTGCATGTCTTTGGACTGTGGGGGAAACCGGAGCACCCGGAGGAAACCCACGTGGACACGGGGAGAACATGCAAACTCCGCACAGAAAGGCTCTCGTCGGCCACGGGGCCCGAACCCAGACCTTCTTGCTGTGAGGCGACGGCACTAACCACTACACCACCGTGCCGCCTGCAAAGATGAATTATAAAGCTTAAAACATTATAAAACAGGAGTCTGTACTGCAGTACTGTCTTATCATTAAGTTTGCCATTGCATTTTGGAGGAAATTAAACAACCTGCCCTCCTCATCTACATCAGCTTCTTGTCCAGCCTCTGCAAATTGTGGGTGCCGTTCACGCTGTCCCTCCGTCCACCATAGGTGGGCTGCCCTCTCAGCATTATATGCATCAAGATCCGGGCCCTGTAGAGTAGGGGTTCTCAACCTTTTCTACTTTAAGCCCTACCTATTCATACTTGTACCGAGTTGAGGCCCATTAAAAAAGAGCCCCAATTATTTTGGCTCATCTATTCGATTATAATCTAATAATTTATTTTAAAGTATATTAATGGGATGCAATATCACTCCCTGTTACAGATGGGAATTTAAATAAATGCAATAAAAACTCATTTTTAGATTGTAGGTATTGTATTTACAACTGTATGGATGTGCCAGAAGCCAAACCATGCATGCAGGGCATTCTCAGTCAAAAGGGATTAATGATCCAAAAGTGGAGTCTGATCGATTAATACAACCCCGATTCCAAAAAAATTGGGACAAAGTACAAATTGTAAATAAAAACGGAATGCTGTGGAATGATGTGGAAGTTTCAAAATTCCATATTTTATTCAGAATAGAACATAGATGACATATCAAATGTTTAAACTGAGAAAATGTATCATTTAAAGAGAAAAATTAGGTGATTTTAAATTTCATGACAACAACACATCTCAAAAAAGTTGGGACAAGGCCATGTTTACCACTGTGAGACATCCCCTTTTCTCTTTACAACAGTCTGTAAACGTCTGGGGACTGAGGAGACAAGTTGCTCAAGTTTAGGGATAGGAATGTTAACCCATTCTTGTCTAATGTAGGATTCTAGTTGCTCAACTGTCTTAGGTCTTTTTTGTCGTATCTTCCGTTTTATGATGCGCCAAATGTTTTCTATGGGTGAAAGATCTGGACTGCAGGCTGGCCAGTTCAGTACCCGGACCCTTCTTCTACGCAGCCATGATGCTGTAATTGATGCAGTATGTGGTTTGGCATTGCCATGTTGGAAAATGCAAGGTCTTCCCTGAAAGAGACGTCATCTGGATGGGAGCATTATGTTGTTCTAGAACCTGGATATACCTTTCAGCATTGATGGTGTCTTTCCAGATGTGTAAGCTGCCCATGCCACATGCACTAATGCAACCCCATACCATCAGAGATGCAGGCTTCTGAACTGAGCGCTGATAACAACTTGGGTCGTCCTTCTCCTCTTTAGTCCGAATGACACGGCGTCTCTGATTTCCATAAAGAACTTCAAATTTTGATTCGTCTGACCACAGAACAGTTTTCCACTTTGCCACAGTCCATTTTAAATGAGCCTTGGCCCAGAGAAGACATCTGTGCTTCTGGATCATGTTTAGATACGGCTTCTTCTTTGAACTATAGAGTTTTAGCTGGCAACGGCGGATGGCACGGTGAATTGTGTTCGCAGATAATGTTCTCTGGAAATATTCCTGAGCCCATTTTGTGATTTCCAATACAGAAGCATGCCTGTATGTGATGCAGTGCCGTCTAAGGGCCCGAAGATCACGGGCACCCAGTATGGTTTTCCGGCCTTGACCCTTACGCACAGAGATTCTTCCAGATTCTATGAATCTTTTGATTATATTATGCACTGTAGATGATGATATGTTCAAACTCTTTGCAATTTTACACTGTCGAACTCCTTTCTGATATTGCTCCACTATTTGTCGGCGCAGAATTAGGGGGATTGGTGATCCTCTTCCCATCTTTACTTCTGAGAGCCGCTGCCACTCCAAGATGCTCTTTTTATACCCAGTCATGTTAATGACCTATTGCCAGTTGACCTAATGAGTTGCAATTTGGTCCTCCAGCTGTTCCTTTTTTGTACCTTTAACTTTTCCAGCCTCTTATTGCCCCTGCCCTAACTTTTTTGAGATGTATTGCTGTCATGAAATTTCAAATGAGCCAATATTTGGCATGAAATTTCAAAAGGTCTCACTTTCGACATTTGATATGTTGTCTATGTTCTATTGTGAATACAATATCAGTTTTTGAGATTTGTAAATTATTGCATTCCGTTTTTATTTACAATTTGTACTTTGTCCCAACTTTTTTGGAATCGGGGTTGTACAAGAACGTATTGCTATGTTTGTGTAGAGCAACCAAACAGGTTATTAAAACCAAGAAGTACACTCAAAAGAAGTGGATATAGAAACCACTAACTGGGATAGATCCTTACACACTAACAAAGAAGGATTTTTCCTATGAAAGAAAAATTTACCGCCTAAATTTGACATTAGTAGAATAAAATTGATCCTATCGTAGCTATAACTAAATACAAAGACAATAGTTATGCATGCTATTAATTAACTTAATGTGAAGATAATTAACAGATAATCAACAGATTTTAAGGTGGGTTTTTTTTTCCAAAAGATTGTGTATATTTTAGTCTTTTATATTTGTAATTATTTGTATCTGTACATGCACAACCCCACCAGCTCTGCTGATCAACTTATTGTGTTTAAATAAAGTTATTCATTCATTATGAGTTGGAAAATTATCTATCCATTGAGTTCCCTGACATCTCAGACTACCTGGTGCTGCAGACATCGTTCATCACAGACACACAGATGAACACCTGGAAGAGCATGGAGGAGTACAACTTTTTATATGTGGCTGGGTTAAAGACACTACAAGATAAATCCTGTATCGTTTTTCTCATCTCATCTCATTATCTCTAGCCGCTTTACCCTGTCCTACAGGGTCGCAGGCAAGCTGGAGCCTATCCCAGCTGACTACGGGCGAAAGGCGGGGTACACCCTGGACAAGTCGCCAGGTCATCACAGGGCTGACACACAGACACAGACAACCATTCACACTCACATTGCAAGCAGCATTTTTCAGTTTTTATTTTATTTTAAATATCTGCTGACTAATAATGGATTTTAAGAACATGCTGGTGTGAATTCAAAATATTATCTGCATGTCATTTGTAATCCAGATGAATCTGATGATTTTAAGGGGTTTGAATATTTTTGCAAGGCATTGTAGGTGGCACTGTGCCAAGAAGTATTGATGAATGCAAGTATATTGTATCTCATTAACAATTAACATACAACTTTAATCTGTTCTGAGAAATCAATGTGCCTTGTGTCCAATTTGGGTATGACAGGAAAGCAGTTCGGGGTCAAGGGAACACAACAAACAGACAGAGAAATGGAGAAATTGAGCGAGTGGACCGGGGAGAGAATGGTGAGAGAGAGAAAAAGATGAAGCTGTAACATTCTTCCAATAAATGCTTAAAGATTAACTAGCCCATGATTGTTACCCAGCAGCCTCTAACTCTCATATGAGTTCATGGCATAGTGCATTAGTTCAAAGAGTTCATAGTATGTGCACACACTCATTTTCCATGCACATTCAGACTACACTGAAGTACATTACAGTACCAAGACCAACTATCACCAAAGACAACAATAATCTCCCCTGGCTAGTCGGGGCATGCAATATAACAAAAATATCATATCATGATTCTTGACATTTCTTCAATACATGATATATCTCACTACATATGGTGTTCACAAATTGCCGGCGATTATAGTGGTTTTGACAACATATTTAAATATTTGAGTGAAAATTAAAAAAAATCTGTAAAAACTGAAACATGACAGCTATGATTTCAAGTTGCAAAATACAATAAATGCTAAATGATTTTTTACTAAATACTGTAACTGCATGCAGAAATAGCTAATCCAATAATTATAACATCAAAATCTGTTGTTAACACAGTGGGTGAGGGAGACAGATAAAGAGAGAGAAAAGAAAACCAACCTGTAATAGCTGTGTGGCTGTTGCTCTTTGCTCAGGACTCTTTGTCAAGCACTGGAACACAAAATCCCTAAAAGGTTCTGACCACTGGTCAGGGTTCCGAAATGTTGGTGGGGGACTTGTTGGAATCATGAATATTGCCTGTTTAAACAAGAACCCACAGATACAAGAGCAAACAGAAATGAATACATTCAGCATTTCAAGCGATTATTAGAGAGTATAACTCTGGAGGTCTTACAATGTAGCTAGTTATAAAAAAAAAAATGCCATATTTGTATGAGGCATATCTACTAGAGGTCTGCGCGGGACAGAATTTTCAGTCCCGCTCCCGCATTGTGCAGTCCCGCTCCCGCCCACTCCCGCAAAGAATTATGATTTTCAGTCCCGCTCCCGCCTGCCATATTTTGTCCCGCTCCCGCCCGCAAATCCCGCATGATGCAGACGTTCGCGTTATTTCTCACGAAAGTTCTTGTCATTGGCTTGGGGAATTAAACATGCTGAGCTTAGCTGAGCTCTCCACTGACCGATCCTTCATTTATTGTAAGTTTATTGTTTAGACTCTGACATTCTGCTGATACATTCCAAGTTGAGCGCTGCATGCGCTCATGATTGACAGCTCTCGCTTTGATTGACAGCTCTCGCTTTGCGCACTCGCACTCCCACTTCCGAGTCTGTGGCGTTATGATTCCAACCGCGATTTCATTCTCCTCTCATATGAAGTGCTGCGCAACCACAACCAGCTCCTCAGATTATACACTGTCTATTTCTAGCTTTAAATTGAACAATCTGTGCGATACACAGTCCTTTTTAATACTAGTTAATACTTTTTTTTAATACTTTTTAATACTTAGGACTAATACTCTTGACTTTTTAACGGTAAATGTACCTCTTTTTAAAGCAGCACTTACTTCTGAAGCACTGTGAGCTTCACTAGAGGAGCTCTGCTCTTCTGCCATGATCGGAGATCTCAAACACGGAAGAGCGGAAAGGAATTGGAAACGTACGCGAGATTAGACCACATCCGCAAATTTAGGCATCTTAAAATGTTTTTATTAATGCCAAATAAAATATCCAGCACAAATTATATATGATAGACATAAATTAATAATTTATACATTTTATTTTAAACACGTTTTTAGTTAGCGGGACTGCAGCTTATCACCTCTCCCGCCCGCGCCCGCATTGTGCACTCCCCCTCCCGCCCGCAATGAGCTTTCAAAATTTGTCCCGCGCCGCACTGCTTTGCGTCAGGTCCCGCGGGACTCCCGCGGGAGTGCAGGGCTCTAATATCTACTACTAAACCGCTGATTAAATGGAGGAAAAAAAACAAAAAAAGAAAAACTTCAAAACTGAAATGACAAAAAAAAAAAAAAACAACCACAAACAGATAACACATTTGAAAGTGAGGGTTTGAATTTTCTGCAATTTATATGAAATACATTCATATAAATACTGTTCTTGTTCTTTTTGGATCATGCCAATCTAAAAAGTGATCTCTGTAAGTTCTATGTGATGGAAATCTATCATAATGACTGAAAACTTCACACAATATTACAACCAAATGTTCTGACCATTTAATTTATTCTGTAAACTGATTAAATCATATTATAATTTTAAATGCCAAGGTTTTACCCTCATAGGGTGTATGTCTGCATATGGTGGCTTTCCTTCAGCCATCTCTATAGCAGTGATGCCCAGAGACCAGATATCTGCGACACAGTTATAGCCAATTTCCTGAATGACCTCTGGAGCCATCCAAAACGGTGTTCCGATCACGGTGTTGCGTTTCGCCATTGTGTCCTAATAAGAGGCAAAATGCAAGAATGCAAACAAAATTTCATTCATTTTCTAGCAATAGCACAAATGTTCTACTACTTAATATACAATATCTGTTTCCTAAATCTAATTTAGTTAATTATTGTTATTTAACTGTATTTCTTAAAATCTTGACATGCAAGCTGTATGTTAACCAAACACTGTTTGCCCTCACAGTTAGCTGTCCGGCAACACCAAAATCGGCAAGTTTGGCCTGTCCCTCAGAGTTCAGCAGGATGTTTCCTGCTTTGATGTCTCTGTGGATCTTCCTCATGAAGTGCAGGTATTCCAGTCCCTTAAGAGTAGACTGCACAATGGCAGCTATTTCATCTTCTGTTAACTGTGACACACACAGAAACATGGAAAATTATGAAAGATTTCATGGACACTGCTTTACCACAATGACTGTTCCAGACTTCATAAAAGGGCACATGCTTATGCAAGGTCCTCATCTCATCTCTCATCTCATTATCTCTAGCCGCTTTATCCTGTCCTACAGGATCGCAGGCAAGCTGGAGCCTATCCCAGCTGACTACAGGCGAAAGGCGGGGTACACCCTGGACAAGTCACCAGGTCATCACAGGGCTGACACACAGACACAGACAACCATTCACACTCACATTCACACCTACGGTCAATTTAGAGTCACCAGTTAACCTAACCTGCATGTCTTTGGACTGTGGGGAAACCGGAGCACCCGGAGGAAACCCACGCGGACACGGGGAGAACATGCAAACTCCGCACAGAAAGGCCCTCGCCGGCCACGGGGCTCAAACCCGGACCTTCTTGCTGTGAGGCGACAGCGCTAACCACTACACCACCGTGCCGCTATGCGAGGTCCTGTAGGCTATAATTTATACTTGGTTTAAGACATAATAACATCATGTTCTCACATATACACCACTATAGGGGCCTTTCACATGACGTCATTGTAACTACAGATCTGTTTATGCGGCCATATTGCCGACCGAGCTTTGTGTTTGAGAACGACCGGCACAAGTGTAGGCGAGTCACTGTAAGCCCAATTCCGCAAACATCTACAGATAAACTTGTAGAAATTACATCTAAAAGAACAATGCCAGAGACCTGTAGTGCTTTTGGATGTGATAACAGACATGGAGATGAGCCTGGTTTTTCACCCCTTCCCGGCGAACCCAGAAAGATGAGAAAAATGACGAGTTGCAGTTAAACGGGAAGACTGGATGCCAACAAGGCATTCCTGTGTGTGTGAAGAACATTTTATATCAGATTAAGATGAAAGCTCTGTGCACCTGTTATTTCTCCGAACAGTTTTTCTAGTTCAAGGCCATTCAGTTATAAAAATCACATAGATCTAGACCTAGCCTCAGCGTACTCAAGTTAACATTCAACAAGTTGGTGTAACATGGACAGAACTTTGGTCTAGATTTTCTCAGAAATTTCTGATAACATTCCAGCACAAAACCTGCCTCGAAATATTGGGAGGCATCTGTACTTTTGTATGCCTTTAGCATCTCCGGTGTATTTGGAAGTCCATCCATCCATTATCTGTAGTTGCTTATCCTGTACAGGGTCGCAGGCAAGCTGGAGCCTATCCCAGCTGACTACGGGCGAAAGGCAGGGTACACCCTGGACAAGTCGCCAGGTCATCACAGGGCTGACACATAGACACACACAACCATTCACACTCACATTCACACCTACGGTCAATTTAGAGTCACCAGTTAACCTAACCTGCATGTCTTTGGACTGTGGGGGAAACCGGAGCACCCGGAGGAAACCCACGCGGACACGGGGAGAACATGCAAACTCCACAGACAAAGGCCCTTGTCGGCCTCTGGGTTCGGACCCAGGACCTTTTTGCTGTGAGGCAACAGTGTTAACCACCATGCCGCCTGTATTTAGAAGTCCCAAATATTAAATAGTTCAGGATGTTGTAGAGTCCCAAATCCGGTAGCTGGTTTGCTGAACACTTTTCAAGTGGAAAAAATACATTTGTGGGTAAATTATACAGGGATGAGAGTGGGTCCTGATGAAAAAAGCAGAAAATCTGTAAAATGTCCTGAGGGCGCCAAAGGCGCCTGAAGTAATGTGGGGGGGGGGGGGGGGGGGTCCAGGGGGACACCCTCCATGAAATTTTTTTCAAAATGAGACCTTACACACCCTATTTCCTGCAATCTGAGCGGTAGTTAATTAAAACACCTGATGCCTATTTTCATACTTATTGAAATAAAAACACTATTATATAGAACAATATGTATCAAAATTCAAAATATCTACATTTTATGGGGACTGGTTATTACTCATTGTTAACATCACTTGTTTTTCTAAAAAATGCCCATTAAAATCCATAGTTATTTACAGTTCCATTTATAATTCAAATTTTCATATATTCAATATACTGAATTAAATAAAAACATTGATACATCTTATCGAGACTGAGCTTTTCCTAATGTCCACATTACTTGTAAATGATTTCTTCACAATGTCTATTTAAACTTTAAAGTTATACAGTTATCAACACTGTCAGCTATAATTCAAATTATCATATATTCAATGTAGGGCGGCACGATGGTGTAGTGGTTAGCACTGTCGCCTCACAGCAAGAAGGTCCTGGGTTCGAGCCCCGGGGCCGACGAGGGCCTTTCTGTGTGGAGTTTGCATGTTCTCCCCGTGTCCGCGTGGGTTTCCTCCAGGTGCTCCGGTTTCCCCCAAAGACATGCAGGTTAGGTTAACTGGTGACTCTAAATTGACCGTAGGTGTGAATGTGAGTGTGAATGGTTGTCTGTGTCTATGTGTCAGCCCTGTGATGATCTGGCGACTTGTCCAGGGTGTACCCCGCCTTTCGCCCGTAGTCAGCTGGGATAGGCTCCAGCTTGCCTGCGACCCTGTAGAACAGGATAAAGCGGCTACAGATGATGAGATGAGATGAGAAATATTCAATATACTGAATTAAATAAAAACATTGATATATCTTATCGAGACTGACCTTTTCCTAATGTCCACATTACTTGTATATGATTTCTTCACAATGTCTATTTAAACTTTAAAGTTATACAGTTATCAACACTGTCAGCTATAATTCAAATTATCATATATTCAATGTATTGAATCAACCAAATGCATATTTTATGGGGACTGTCTTTATCTTATTGTCCACATCACTTGTATGTTTTCTTCAAAAGGAAGCGCATATGTCTATTCACACTTTTTACAGTTAAGTTGTTTACAGTTCCCAGTTATTTTTGAAACAAATTTTCATTAGATCATTTAGAATTCTTCTTCAGCTTCTTGGCCAAAGCCAAAAGCTCATCAGTCCTCCCTTTTTTCCTTTTTCTTTCATTAGCCAGCTCCTCCTGTGTTTTTACATGCTCTAACCTAGCTCTCTTCTGCTCTCTCTCACACTCCTCTCTCGCTTTCCTATTGCTTTGCTAAACTTGTTTTTTATACTAGCATCAATTTCACGTACCTTCGCTTCATCTCGCTTGTCAATAGTATTCGGCATCTTGAGAAAACACGCCGATTAGAGTAGCGTATTTTTGATATGCAGCTCACGAACGTGTAAGTTTTGATAAAAGAAAACGGCTGTGGGTGTCTTTGTAAAAACTGTTCTGATTGGCTATTATGGTCTCGACAGCGATGTTTTGACCAATAACAATGTAGATAACACGAATTTTACATCACATTCAACGAGATTAAACGAGACTAAAGATGGCGACTTACAAATAATGTGTAAACCAGCGGTCTCAAAAGTAGCCGGTCACCGGCGGCAAATCGCCGGCTACGGCTTGTTATGCCGCCGGGTATTGTCAGTCGAGTCACAAAATTTAATATTAAATATTTCTGACAGCAAAAAAAGTTGTGAACGTAAATTACATCCACTATGTCATGTATGTCCGTTGCCGCGTCAACTGTGTTTACATCCTTGACACGAGTGCAGCCATTACTGCCGCCTGTGTTGCCAGATTGTGTTTACATCCTTGACACAAGTGCAGCCATTACTGCCGCCTGTGTTGCCAGATTGCGCGTTTTCCCGCCCATTTTGGGCGGTTTTAAGTGCATTTTGGCGGGTTTTGAACATATTTTGGGCTGTAAAACGTCAGCAGTATCTGGCAACATTTTTTTTTACTTAATACAAGAAATTAATGGATGCCAACGTTTTTGCCAAAATGGTATTTTATTTTCCATTGTTTAGGCAGCTTCAGCATCATACTGTGAGATTCTGTTCAAATTGTTTTTTTCTTCTATGAAGCCTGAGCCATTTATTTTATTAGTTTATAATTACTGTTTAATTTAGTCTTCAGGAGAGACTGCCTGCACACAGTACTAGTATTAATAGTTTTTTTTTCTTACATGAAAGCTGAGGCATTTATATTATATTTTAAGGTAACTTCATGTTGTGCTGTGAGGTTCTCTGCACTTTAACTTTTGAACCAACAGGAGCATTTGGATAAGTAAAGCCTATTTTTCTGCATTTTTGTAGTCCTGGTAATCTTTTATATTGGTAAAGTTGTTTATAGGACCATTTCTCAGTGTCTGTTTTTTAATCAATAGTTTTTCAGTAATAACTTAATATTTAACATATCACTCAATTTTAAACAACCCCCGCGCCTCCCCCAAAAGTCTCCAAAATTTCTGTGGGAAACACTGGCGTGCGTAACAACGCTAATCAAGCTTAAGCTAGACGACCCGCCTCACATACCCGTCCCAGGTAAATGTTATCCCAATTTTAGATGGCCTGTTCCAAACCATCCCGCCCCATGAAAAATTCGTACTTGCATATCTATCTATCTATCTATCTATCTATCTATCTATCTATCTATCTATCTATCTATCTATCTATCTATCTATATCCCTGCACGCTTTGCGTGCATTATGTCTGCCGCTGGCAGACATTTTACCATTTTGCACCCTGCTGTAAATTATTTGTACCCTGCTATTCTCCCAAACTTTGAAGCCCCTGGTGTAAACATCGTTGGAGTTAAAGTTTGAACAACATGAAGGAACATACCCCAACCCCCCTCAATTAATTTTAAAAATTCTCAACGGATTTGGCATAATATAAAAAGGTTGTTTTTTACTCAGAAAAAGTGGAAATCCGCCGAAAAGCGGAAAACTCTCATCCCTGATTATATGGCTCTGTGATGCCTGCATGTTTCAGCTTTTCGATGTGACGCAATTTGCTGGTATAATCTAATTTTTTAATCGTTTCAAAGAGACTGTACTCACTGCAGTCATCTCCATTTTCATTATTGACTGCCGTGGCCATGTTTCTTTGTTTGCCTGGCAATATGGCAGACGCTGAATGATAAACAAAAATCGGTGACGTCAGTGAAAAGCCCCATACTCTTACACACACACACACACAGTACTGTACCCTCTTACAAGCACAATTATACTTTCTTTTATTTACTAGCATAGTCTCACAAACACAGCACTGTTCTTTCTTGCACAGATAAGGATACTTATACACACATTATGCTTTCATGATAGTCTGTGTAACAGGATAATACAGTGGTGTTTGAAAGTTTGTGAACCCTTTAGAAGTTTCTATATTTCTGCATAAGGGAGGTCTGGGAAGGTGTGAAAACCATCACAGGCCACAATACAAAGACCAGAGTTGTTGAGGGGACAGTGGAGAGGGCGAATGAGTTGGATGATGATACCCCTTTTCCACCAAATCAGTTCCAGGGCTGGTTCGGGGCCAGTGCTGGTGCTGGTTCACAACTCGTTCAACTTGCGAGCCAGCTGAGAACCAGTTTGCTTTTCCATAGCTCGGGGTGCTAAGGGGAGCCACGTCATTACGTCACTGTATACGTCAGTTACGTCGCTGCGTTTGCAGAAACCTTGGCGCGAACATCGAAGCAACAACACGGAAGAAGCAGCAGCAACAACAATAATAATGGATGACTTCGCGTTTGTACAGCTGCTGCTTCTCGTTGCTTAAAAATGGCGACCTTTCGTGGTCTTGCTATTGTTGTTGGTCTTAACAACTCCCCCCCCCCACTGACGTAAGCGGTTTTTTCCTCTGGCCCAGAAAAGAGTTGGTGCTAGCCTGGAACCGGTTTTTCTGGCCCCAGAGCCAGTTCTTTGTCAGTGGAAACAGAAAACCCGGTTCCAAACTAAGCACTGGCCCCGAACCAGCCCTGGAACTGCTTTGGTGGAAAAGGGGCATGAGTTTTTCAATCGGTTCAACCAGCCCACGTCCCCCCACCCTCTCCCTCACTGCAGCCATCTCTCCTTCGTCCCTCAACACACTTCCCCCCCAGTCATCACAGCAGCCCCCTCCTCCCCCACCTCAACACAGAGTCCTCCATGCAATACTGCAGACCAGGTCAGAGGTCAACTGAGGAAGCTTCACCCTAGGAAAGCAGCAGGCCCGGACAAGGTGTGTCCCCGACTACTGAAGACCTGCTGTCTGGAAAACCTCAAGGCTTGAACACAGGTGATCAATGTTGTCATCGGAACTTATTATTCTAGTCACATCATTGGCATATGCCGTGAGTTTAACTGTGGTCATGTCAGACGGGTCAGGACTTAGTAATGAGAAGCCTTGCAGGTTTTCTCACAGGTGTCATAACAGGGGCTCAGTGGAGAGTGTGTAGAGTAGACCAGACAGACTGCAACCTTGTTGAACACCTCTGCGCACAGGGAAACTTTGTGTCAGCATTCTGTTTGTTTTTAGCATGTTATACACATCAGTGTAAAGCAGCCTGATTCACGCGATGAAGCGCTCACCAATGCCAAAGGCTGTCAGGGTCTTAAAAGGGTAGCCGTGGTCTACCGTGTCAAATGCCTTTTCTTGGTCTAGTGAAACTATTCCAAGCTTTGCATTTGTATCTTTCAGTGCAGAGTAAAAGGTCCCACACTCAAAAGAGGTTATTGAAAATTGAGCGTTCTGGGATGCAATATGACTGGTCCTCATGGATTACTGGGGCAAGAAATCTTTAAAGGCAGTTTGTTATCATCTTTGAAAAAAAATTGTAGTCCATTCCTAGGAGAGATAGAGGACAGCAGTTCTTTAAGCTTCCAAGGTCACCTTTTTTGGGTAGTAAGGTGATTACAGCTCTCCTAAAGCTGAGGGATAAAATATCACTGCTTCAGTGATCAGGCTTATTTTAACAGCCAAACACTTGACACTTGGGCATCTTCAGGGCTGTTTACAATTCAGAAGTGATGTATATCCACTAGGTCTTTGCTTTGGTAAGTCATGTGACAAGTAAGTGACAGTATTCAAAGCCGAGGTCACGGTATTTCACCATACAGACCGACCTTAAGCTGGTAAATAATATATTTATTTTTTTCTTTACCAAATTCTAACAGAAAACGAGAGCGCCCAAAAGGGAAAACCGAGCCGAGCCGCCATTTTGAATCCTCATTCACGGCTGTAATGCAAATGGCTTCCTCCTCGGTATACAAGTGCACTTCCATGGCAGGAAAAAAACTACATTTTGCCGCCTATGTAGTCCCCATTTATACAAAATTGAGTCATTCAGGAGTCAGCCATGTTTTTGCTCGGCATTAGCAAGTTACAGGTTTTCAGCTTTCTCCTGAAATGTTTTATTTTATTTCTTCTTCCTCGGGGTAGTAAAACTCGCTTTCGCTGTGAAGACTATCGTTATCGCCATCCATGCTGTAAAATTAATGCTATTATGCTGAGAAATGCTGGCAAAAATGTATAAGATTTTTGATAAAAATCTTATAAATAAATCTTATAAAAAAGATAAATGTTGACAAAAATTGCTACTATGTTGCTGTTGTGAACAAGCAAGTCGCCAGAGGTCCGTAACCGGGGTCCGTAGATACGGACCCGCTCGCCAGCCAATCAGAGCCCAGGATTTGATGGAAACCGGACAGCGAAAAAAATAAAAATAATTAATGAGACAAAGAATCTTGTGCACATACAGTACCAGTCAAAAGTTTGGACACACTTACTCCATCCCATCCATTATCCGTAACCGCTTATCCTGTGCAGGGCCGCGGGCAAGCTGGAGCCTATCCCAGCTGACTATGGGCGAGAGGTGGGGTACACCCTGGACAAGTTGCCAGATCATTGCAGGACCGACACATAGAGACAAACAACCATTCACACCTACAGTCAATTTAGAGCCACCAATTTGCATGTCTTTGGACTGTGGGGGAAACCAGGGCACCCAGAGGAAACCCACGCAGACAGGGAGAACACGCAAACTCCACACAGAAAGGTCCCCGTCGGCCATTGGGCTCGAACCCATAACCTTCTTGCAGTGAGGCGACGGTGCTGACCACCACCCCACTGTGCCGCCCAGACACAGTTATTCATTACTATGAATTACTTATTCTTTTAGTAAGCTTTTGCTAAATGACTAAATGTAATGATGATGTTTGCTTTTTAAGGCCTATCGCCCCAAATCACCCTATCTTAATTCTGCACTGTATGAATGAACATCTGAGTATGAGAATGGACTCCACCATTGCTGTAATGATATACAATTACTATATTAGCAGTGTGTATTCAAATAACCAAACTTGATGTAAAATTGCAAAACACCATAACAGATTGGGAATTTGAACATTGTAAATTCTTCTGTGAATTGCATGGTGGAGATAGAAGGCCCAGTCAATTGGGTCAAGCTGTTGTAGGCAAAGTCTCACGCATCAACACTGTATTCTGATGTTGCACGATTGAAAGCCTCCTAGCACATACCTTTCTCCTGCATTTGGGGTGGTTTGAAGGATTCCCCTAATAATATCATAGCTGCCAACATTCTGAAATTGTAAATAGTAATACAAGGTTGGGTACTGAGTCTCGGCAAAGCCCCCCCACCACCAAAGCTTTCTAGCAAAACTACCCTGAAAAATCACACAAACAAAATAGTTTGACAAAATTTATTCTACAAACTAAACTATCATCTTACATTATTTTGCAAAGTTCTTTTCAACAATGGAAACAAATTTACCTGGAACTAGAATACATATCAAAGCAATTTGGCACAGATCAAACATAAAAGGAACCTCTTGTAATCAACACCAAACATAAAAATGCCTCAAAACATGCTTGGCACAAAGTGAAACGGCTCAAAAAAGTGTCAATTTCAACTTGCTTCTTCACATGACTACAAATCAAAAAGAACAGAATCAACAACACACCCCGGGCATCAAATCGTGCCGGCCAATCACAACGCAAGGTTTTTGTTTGGATTCTTTGGGCGGGCTTTTGCAGGAGTGACGACAAAGCTGCGCGACGCTGGAGAAAGCACTAGTGAACAGCGCGCGTTTGACTCCGCTTTGGAATCAGTTTTAGAAGAATTAGACTTGGAGTTTTCGTTGAAACATGAGCAGGAAGAGGCTCTCCGCTCATTCCATGATCGCTGAATCTTCACCAAAACACTCGACGCTCCAGTGGTGTCCCTCTCCACATGCTGTTTGTTTACCCCATAGACATATAAACATAGACGCCGCATTGAGCTGGCGGCCCGTTGCTGGGATACGTCAGAGTGTCCGCCATATTGGATGTCGCAAATCTTCCCCGTAAACCAATGCAAGTAAATGGACTGAACTTCATAAAGCCCCTTTCTACAATAATATTTAACTCCATGCCTTTTATTCACCCATTAAGACACACACATATTTGGGAAACAAACAGGCATCAGAACAACACATAACTTTTAATGTGATGGTTATAAATAGTGTGTGAAATACCCTGTACACTGCAAACTAGCGACAGATCCGCGATAGATAGCTCAGGTAAGCTAATCAGTCAGCATACCGTAGCAAGCTACCAAAACCTGAGGCCACAAAGTGAGCTGAATGACCGCCAAACTGAGTTCGGCCAGGTTCTCACGTCATACCAAAACAAAATACATCACTGATTCCTTCACATTCAGAAAGGTTAAAAACATTCATCATAGTGTGGCACTGTATTCTCTAATTCTCACTGCTTATAACTCTACACCTCCCCGGTGGAGATGAGCTGGGAAACTGAAGACTGAAGGAACAGTATTGAAAAGTATTTTTCCAGTCTCACCTGTGAAAGGTAATCCCATGTGATCTCGTTTGGACGGTAAACCTGTTGGTACAGTTAAACGCAGTCAATATGGCGGCGAGGATGACGTATGATTCTACGCAGAATGCTACGTCTATGTTTATATGTCTATGGTTTACCCTCCCCCACTGCTTTCTGTCGCTCTGACTACGTCACAGTCACTGTTGCGCTGATTGGTCAGAGCGGGTTCAAATACGAATCCCACCGGTGATAGACTTTGAAAATGACCCATGAAGATTGGCAAAATCGTATTTTATTGTAGTAAATTCGTATTTTCGTAATCAAAACGACAAATCGTAATAAATACGATTTCTTCGTAGTAGTTGGCAGCTATGTAATATCAGTCAAGGCCTCGTCAGACATTGCTGTATAGGTCTGTGATCCAATTTGAAGTTGCTGTCTGTGCCTGTACAATGTCTCCCTGCTGATTCCAAAGCATTCAGCGATTCTTTGCCAACTCATTCCAAGGGACAAACAGTAGATCATTTATTCATGTAGTATATTGTAATGAGGGCAACCATGACCAATTCATAATAAACATATCCCTTTGTCTCATTTCTACTGCTGTTTTCATATGAATTCATGATGGAACAAAACATACATACAGTACACCTAAACTTTCTTGACTGTCACCCTCTTCTAACTGCTGGCTAATTGAGAAAAAGAAAGAAATTGTCCATGCGTATCCAGTAGCTCACCTTTCCAAAATCATGCTATCACGTTCCACGCTGTCAGTTTCTCTTACAATGTTCTGAACACGCGTCACTGTATTAGTGAAAAAAACAATAGCGTTCTCCTCAGTGCCATTTATTTCCACAAACAAAAACTGACCTTAAAAGACAGTAAATAAGTGGAGAAATCATGACTACTTTGCTACAGTTCTTACAAAACCATAAAGTTGTCCTTAAAAGTGCAGTGGCTTGATTTGAATGCACCCATGTAGCGCCAATTTAGTTAGCAGTGCTCTGAGCAGGTGCAGGCGTTGTTATCAAGGCTGTAAGCCAATCAGGGAATGAGAATATAAACTGTCTTCCTGTTTAATCAAACTACCTTCCTTTTTAATTATACTCTCTCACACACAGTACCATTCCCTCTTATGCAAAGCATAATTTCTTAAAGCACACATAGTCACTCACTGACTCTTTCAAACACCACTTTTTTTTCCTTACATACACCATCATTTCCTCTCAGACACACTCATTTTGTCTTACTTGCATCATCATTCTGTTTCATGCACTCATCATTATACTAATTCACATGCCCAACCACTGTCTCTCACTTCCACTATTATTCTTTGTCAGACACAGTACTGCACCCAATATCATTCTCTCACATTCACAGCACTATTCCATCTTGCTTATACTACTATAAAGAGTCTTATGGAACATGCATTAGTGTTATGAAAGAGGAAATAGTCGTGAGAGTGGAGAAGTATAGTAATTTGTATATGAGAGTATGACAATAAATAAAAGAAAGTATGATTGTGCATGTAAGAGGGAATAACAGTGGGTGTTTGTGTGTAAGACTATAGTGGTATATATGTACAGTGGGGCAAAAAAGTATTTAGTCAGCCACCAATTGTGCAAGTTCTCCCACTTAAAAAGATGAGAGAGGCCTGTAATTTTCATCATAGGTACACTTCAACTATGAGAGACAGAATGGGGGAAAAGAATCCAGGAAATCACATTGTAGGATTTTTAATGAATTAATTGGTAAATTCCTCGGTAAAATAAGTATTTGGTCACCTACAAACAAGCAAGATTTCTGGCTCTCACAGACCTGTAACTTCTTCTTTAAGAGGCTCCTCTGTCCTCCACTCGTTACCTGTATTAATGGCACCTGTTTGAACTCGTTATCAGTATAAAAGACACCTGTCCACAACCTCAAACAGTCACACTCCAAACTCCACTATGGCCAAGACCAAAGAGCTGTCAAAGGACACCAGAAACAAAACTGTAGACCTGCACCAGGCTGGGAAGACTGAATCTGCAATAGGTAAGCAGCTTGGTGTGAAGACATCAACTGTGGGAGCAATTATTAGAAAATGGAAGACATACAAGACCACTGACAATCTCCCTCGATCTGGGGCTCCACGCAAGATCTCACCCCGTGGGGTCAAAATGATCACAAGAACGGTGAGCAAAAATCCCAGAACCACAAGGGGGGACCTAGTGAATGACCTGCAGAGAGCTGGGACCAAAGTAACAAAGGCTACCATCAGTAACACACTACGGCACCAGGGACTCAAATCCTGCAGTGCCAGACGTGTCCCCCTGCTTAAGCCAGTACATGTCCAGGCCTGTCTGAAGTTTGCTAGAGAGCATTTGGATGATCCAGAAGAGGACTGGGAGAATGTCATATGGTCAGATGAAACCAAAATAGAACTTTTTGGTAAAAACTCAACTTGTGTTTGGAGGAGAAAGAATGCTGAGTTGCATCCAAAGAACACCATACCTACTGTGAAGCATGGGGGTGGAAACATCATGCTTTGGGGCTGTTTTTCTGCAAAGGGACCAGGACGACTGATCCGTGTAAAGGAAAGAATGAATGGGGCCATGTATCGTGAGATTTTGAGTGAAAACCTCCTTCCATCAGCAAGGGCATTGAAGATGAAACGTGGCTGGGTCTTTCAGCATGACAATGATCCCAAATGCACCGCCCGGGCAACGAAGGAGTGGCTTCGTAAGAAGCATTTCAAGGTCCTGGAGTGGCCTAGCCAGTCTCCAGATCTCAACCCCATAGAAAATCTTTGGAGCGAGTTGAAAGTCCGTGTTGCCCAGTGACAGCCCCAAAATATCACTGCTCTAGAGGAGATCTGCATGGAGGAATGGGCCAAAATACCAGCAACAGTGTGTGAAAACCTTGTGAAGACTTACAGAAAACATCTGACCTCTGTCATTGCCAACAAAGGATAACAAAGTATTGAGATGAACTTTTGTTATTGACCAAATACTTATTTTCCACCATAATTTGCAAATAAATTCTTTAAAAATCAGACAATGTGATTTTCTGGATTTTTTTTTCTCATTTTGTCTCTCATAGTTGAGGTATACCTATGATGAAAATTACAGGCCTCTCTCATCTTTTTAAGTGGGAGAACTTGCACAATTGGTGACTGACTAAATACTTTTTTGCCCCACTGTATGTTAGTAAATAAGAGAAAGTATGATTGTGCATGTAAGAGTGTGTGTGTGTGTGTGTGTGTAAGAGTATAGTGGTGCAAGTGTGAAATTATGATGTTATGTGTGAAGTCTTTTTTTGTGTCTCTCAAATTTCTTAAAGAAAATACGTAAAATATTATTTGTGTTATTTCGTTTTTCTCATATGAAAAAGAATGCACTACAAATAGGTCCCGTGGATTATTTCTCAGCAATTTCCACACCGCAAGACTTTGAAGGAGCGATTTCACTCACTGTTTTGTTGCGCAGTCTGATAATGTCAGACACAGAGCCAGCCCCACAGTACTCCATGACGATCCACAGGTCACTGTTCTTAAAGTAACTGCCATAATATCTCACCACATGCGGACTGGGACAAAAGACAACAATGAAACAATCAACGACCAATCAGGAAACAAAGGAAAGCTAATAACTGATCTTCAAGTAGAAAATAATAACTGTAACAAAAATTGACATAAGGCAGTTAAGGACTATGAGGAAAAATGAGCAAAGAGTAGATGGTACTTGTTGAGACTGACACGTCTTTTTAATCATAACTTGACAGCACAAAGCATGAATGGATGAATGAAAGAAAGATCTTTACTGTGTCTTTAATGGAATCATGTATCAGTAAAGTGCAGATGTGTCTGTGTGAGCAAACCTGTTGCATTGCTGCATAATGGAGATCTCTTTAATGATTTCTTGCAGGTCTGACTCCACAGGAACCTGTTTAATCGCCACAATCTCCCCAGTCTCTTTATAATGTGCTTTGAATACGCTGCCATAAGACCTACAAAAGGTTTATATCACATTAATGACCGTCTTCTGGAACAGAATGTGCAAGAGATGAGGATAAACCACCTGCTCAATCACTATAAGTCTTGTTTTACTTGTTTCAACATGTCTAGATATTCAAGCTGAGTTTCCCTTATTTCACTAAATACTCTGTGTGGAACAAATAGTTCAGCATTTTACTTAACACAGGTGATTTAGTAATTAAGTTTGAATTTTCCTTCGATCACACACAAAGAAAAGGACATGTTAGGGATGCACTGATACTCATTTACTTTGTGTAAAAAAAAGTACATGTTGTTGGTACTCATAGACATCAATACTGCTACTGATAATGAAATGAGTAAAATAGAATTAAGCAATCCAGTGCATCAAGGAACATTTTATTTAATTCTGTTCACACTGATTGCTGCTATGTGCTGTTAGTAATGAACTCCCTGTGTTGACGTTTATGTTTAGATGTTATGCCGCTGAAAATGCATCTTTAGTACAGAACACAAGAATGCCTGACCTGAGCATGCAAAGTATCAGTGAGTGCAAGGTGCTGTGAACTGCACACTGATTCATGAGCATGCTGTTGTGCCATCTTAACATTAATGTGATAATATACAACCCCCATTCCAAAAAAGTTGGGATGCGATGCAAATCATCACAGAATGTGATGATCTGCAAATCATGGAAAGCCTATATTTCATTGAAAATAGTACAAAGTCAACATATGTTGAAATTGAGATTTTTTTTTTGGAAAAATATATGCTCGTTTTGAATTTGATGTGAGCGACACGTTTCAAAAAAGTTGGGACAGGGGTATGTTTACCACTGTGTTGCATTATGTCTACTTTTAACAACACTGTGTAAACGTTTGGAAACTGAGGAGACCAATTGCTGTAGTTTTAAAAGAGAAAAGTTGTCCCATTCTTGCCTGATATACAGTTTCAGTTGTTCAATAGTTCGGGGTCTCCTTTGTTGTATTTTGTACTTCATATCACGCCAAATGTTTTAAATGGGAGACAGGTCTGGACTGCAGGCAGGCCAGTTTAGCACCTGGACTCTTACTACAGAGCCATGCAGTTTTAATACGTGCAGAAAGTGGTTTGGCATTGTCTTGTTGAAAGAATGAACTCTTTCCCTGAAAAAGATTTTGTCTGGATGGCAGCATTTGAAATGTGTATATCATTCAACATTAATGATGCCTTCCCAGATGTACAAGTTACTCATGTCATGTCCACTAATGCATCCTCATACCATCACAGATGCTGGCTTTTGAACAGTGCACTGATAACAAGTCGGATGGCCCCTCTCCTCTTTAGCCTGCAGGACGTGGTGTCCATGATTTCTAAAAATAATTTCTAATTTTGATTTGTCAGACCTCAAGACAATTTTCCACTTCACCTCAGTCCATCGTAAAAGAGCTCGGGCCCAGAGAAAGTGGTGATGTTTCTGGTGATGTTTCAGATATTGTTTATATATGGTTTTAACTTCCATTTCTGGATACAACAATGAAGTGTTTTCACAGACGATGGTTTTCTGAAGTGTTCCTGAGCCCATACAGTGATTTCCACTACAGACACATGTCTGCTTTTAACGCAGTGTCGCCCGCATTGTTTACACCAGGGATCAGCTGATTGAACTGAAGCCGGCCGCTCTAGCGACAAGACCGGAAGAGATCCCTGCGGAAATTTGGCGGAAAACACACAGAGGATGCAGAGGAAATAAGAAGCTATGGAGGAAGAGGGTGGCTTTGAGACAACGGAAGCTTATTGAAAAATCTTATAAGCCGTGTCTCCCCTCTATCATCATGGGTAACGTGAGGTCCCTCGGGAATAAAGTGGACGAGCTGACGGCACTGGCCCAGAGTCAGACGGAGTATCGGGAGTACAGTTTAATGTGCTTCGTGGAGACATGGCTGCACCGGGATGTTCCTGACGACAATGCTACAATCGAGGGCTTCCACACGGTGCGTGCGGACAGAGACTGTGCCAGGAGCGGTAAGCGCAAAGAGGGAGGGCTTGCCGTTCCTGTGAACAACCGGTGGTGTAACCCAGCTCACATCACCCTGAAGGAGCGCATCTGCAGCCCGGATGTTGAACTGTGTGCTGTCGGACTTCGTCCATATTATCTGCCCAGGGAGTTTTCCAATGTTATCATGGTGGCTGTTTATGTTCCCCCCTCTGCAAACCCAAACACTGCTTGTGATACTATTCACTCTGCAATAGCCCAGCTACAGACTCAACACCCGAGTGCATTCATTGCTATCTCAGGTGACTTTAATCATGTTAATTTGGACAAAACACTTTCCACTTTCACCCAATTTGTGAACTGTCCTACCAGAGAGGGAAGAACAATAGACCTCATCTCATCTCATCTCATTATCTCTAGCTGCTTTATCCTGTTCTACAGGGTCGCAGGCAAGCTGGAGCCTATCCCAGCTGACTACGGGAGAAAGGCGGGGTACACCCTGGACAAGTTGCCAGGTCATCACAGGGCTGACAGAGACAACCATTCACACTCACATCTACGGTCAATTTAGAGTCACCAGTTAATCTAACCTGCATGTCTTTGGACTGTGGGAGAAACCGGAGCACCCGGAGGAAACCCACGCGGACACGGGGAGAACATGCAAACTCCACACAGAAAGGCCCTCGCCGGCCACGGGGCTCGAACCAGGACCTTCTTACTGTGAGGTGACAGCGCTAACCACTACACCACCGTGCCGCCCAACAATAGACCTGCTGTATGCTAATGTTAAAGAGGCTTACAGCTCTTCCCCCCTCCCCCCACTGGGCAGGTCAGACCACAGCCTGATTCACCTCTCCCCCTGCTATGTGCCTCTGGTGAAGAGACTACTCACCACATCAAAGATAGTGAGGAGATGGACAGACAAGGCCAACGAGACACTGCAGGGATGCTTCGAGATGACAGACTGGCAGACACTGTGTGAGCCCCACAGAGATGACATTGATGGGCTCACAGAGTGCATCAACATCAACTTCTGTGTGGACACCATTGTCCCAGCTAGGACTGTCAGCTGTTACCCCAACAACAAGCCGTGGGTAACGAAGGACATCAAAGCCCTCTTAAATGAGAAGAAGAGGGCTTTCAGAGCCGGCAACAAGGAGGAGCTGCGAGGAGTACAGCGTGAACTGAGAGCAACGATCAGGGAGGCCAAGGATAAGTACAGGAGGAAATTGGAGTGGAAACTCCAACAGAACAACATGAGAGAGGTGTGGAGTAGAATGAAGACCATCACTGGTTACAAGCCAACCAACAGTGAAGGAGTGGATGGCAATGTGGAAAGGGCGAATGAGTGGAATATCTACTTTAACAGATTTGATGGCGTGACCCCAACCCACCACCACCACTCTTCTGCAGGATGGCTACAACCACACACTTTACATTCTCTCCCCTCCCCCGCCTCTTCTTGCCCAACCTCATCCCCATTTCATGACTTTGCTCACACCTCCTCAACAGACCCCCTGGCTGAGCACCCCCCCAAGAAACACCTTCATCCCTCACCCCCACATTGATCATCAGTGAGAAGCAAGTGAGAAGACAGCTGAAGAGACTCCATGCAGGAAAATCAGCAGGCCCGGATGGTGTTAGCCCCAGGGCCCTGAAGACCTGTGCCCTCCAGCTAAGTGAAGTACTTCAGCATGTCTTCAACATAAGCCTGGGTCTTCAGAGGGTCCCCGTGCTGTGGAAGACGTCATGCCTTGTCCCTGTACCAAAGAAGCCGTGTCCCAATGACCTCAAAGACTACAGGCCCGTGGCATTGACGTCACACACTATGAAGACCCTGGAGAGACTCATCCTGGAGCAGATCCGGCCTATGGTCCAACCACTTCCTGACCCCCTCCAGTTCGCCTACCAGCCCCGTCTTGGAGTAGAGGACGCAATCATCTACCTGCTCAACAAAGTCTACGGACACCTGGACAAGCCAGCCAGCACTGTGCGGATCATGTTTTTTGATTTCTCCAGTGCTTTTGACACCATTCGGCCGGCTCTGCTGGGTGAGAAGTTGACAGCGATGCAGGTGGATGCCCCACTGGTGTCCTGGATTGTAGATTATTTGACTGGCAGACCACAGTACATGCGCTTGCAGGGCTGTGTGTCGGACAGAGTGATCAGCAATACCAGGGCTCCGCAAGGGACTGTCCTTTCTCCTTTCCTTTTCACTCTCTACACCACTGATTTCAACTACTGCATGGAGACCTGACACCTCCAGAAATTTTCTGATGACTCTGCAGTGCTTGGACGTATTACCGGTGGTGATGAGAGCGAGTACAGGATGGTGGTGGACAACTTTTTCACGTGGAGCAGAAGAATCACCTACAGCTCAACGTGACGAAGACAAAAGAACTGGTGGTCGATCTGAAGAGAATCAGGGCTCCAGTGAACCCTGTTAACATCCAAGGGGTCAGTGTGGACGTGGTGGAGGAATATAAGTACCTGGGGATGTACTTGGACAATAAACTGGACTGGTCCAAAAACGTGGACACTGTATACAAAAAGGGCCAGAGCCATCTCTATTTTCTGAGACGGCTAAGGTCCTTCAACATCTGCCAAATGATGCTGCGTATGTTCTAGGAGTCTGTGGTGGCCAGCGCCATCCTGTACACTGTCATCTGCTGAGGCAGCGGCTTGAGGGTGAAGGACACTTACAGACTCAATAAGATCATCAGGAAGGCCGGCCATGTTGTAGGCGTGGAACTGGATTCTCTGACAGTGGTGTTGGAGAAGAGGACACTGACCAAAATAAAAACAATCTTAGACTGTCCTTCCCACCCTCTACATGAGGAGCTGATCAGTCACAGGAGCACATTCAGGAAACGGCTGATTCTTCCACGCTGCACAACTGAGAGACACAGGAAATCATTCCTACTTGTTGCTGTCAAGCTGTACAATGCCACTGTATAGCTGCGGTACACTTCTTACCATGTATCCTTAACTCAGGTGCAATATCTGTATAGGAATCATTGTATATAAAATCACTTCATTTTGCTTTTACTTAAGTTATTGAACTTATTTAAATTTATTTATTGTTTTTTAAGATATTTTTGGGGGCTTTCTTCACCTTTATTGGATAGGACAGTGTAGAGACAGGACAGGAAATGAGTGGGAGAGAGAGACGGGGAGGGATCGGGAAATGACCTCGGGTTGGAATCGAACGCGGGTCCCCGGATTTTTATGGTATGGCGCCTTAGCCACCTGAGCCATGACGCCCCCATTTATTGTTTTTTAAAGACTATTTTATCTTCTATTTTTAGACATGTTTACTTCTTCCTTGATTCAGGAGCTTGGTTGCAAATTTGAATTTCCCTCCGGGGATTAATAAAGTAATTCTGATTCTAATGAACCATAGATGATGTGATCCCCAAATTAGGCCATCCTTAAAAAAAATCCGTTTCCTGTCCACCGGGTGAGCAAAAAAATTTTCAGTCGGGAGGGAGGGATTTTTTTTTTTTTTTAATTATATATGGATGGATAAGAAATCGCAATGCTGTGTTTGCTTTTTCTTTCAGTACTTTTTTTATTACAAAAGCAGACACATTTAATAAAATGACAGTTTAATCAACTGAAACTTGTACAAAAACTTTAAGTTAGCATTTTAAATGCTGACTGCAACATTTGCAAAACTTTTACAAAGGTACTTAAAATGTCCGACACACGGACTTTTTGTAGTTCTAAATCGACCGTTAGGCCTAGTTCGGATGAAATTACACTATTAAAATGATCACTGAATGATTTGTTTTTCTGAATCTTTACTATTTTGTTGTTCGCTAGAATACCATTTTGTGATTTCACACTTAAGCAAATGTTTCAAAGCTCCGGATCTCCTTCCTTCATGGTGGCTGCCATTTTTTTGTGCCGCACGGCGCATGCGCAGAGCTGATTCGACAGGGCTTTCCACAAGCGCCGGCTGCGGCCACACAATTAAGTCCAGCCGGCTACTTTAATGACTATTTTTGTAGCCCACAGGCTCTAAATATTAATTTTCGATTTTAATAAAATTAAATGTTTATCTAACGGACTGACAATAATGTCAAACTGAACCGCACTCATTTAAGTTGTGATTCGCGCTGTTTGTACCGATAATAACCACAAATTCCCCGCCGACTTCGTTGATCAGACATGCGGTGTGTGCGCACGCACTCGGCGGAGGCAGTATGAGCTTTAGTGGAAAGCCCTGGGAATGCGTAAATGTCAAGTTCGAGTTTAGATTTACGAGCCCGAAAAAAATGTCGAAAAACCGGCGTTAAAAAAAAAATTTCACCCGCACAAACGGCACTCACCCGGCCGGTGGACCGGAAACAGAACATTTTTTAATAATGGCCTTATTTGCGATTTTACATTGAGGAATGCTATTCTTAAATTGTTGCACTGTTTGCCCACGCAGTCTTTCACAGAGCAGTGAACCCCTCCCCATCTTTACTTCTAAAAGGATGCTCTTTTTATACCCAGTCATGTTACTGACCTGTTGCCAATTAACCAAATTAGGTTTTTTTTTTTTTACATCACACAGCTTTTCCAGTCTTTTGTTGCCTTGTCCCAACTGAAATGTGTTTTTGAAACATGTTGCTTGCATCAAATTCAAAATGAGCATATATTTATCAAAAAAAAAACAATAAAATTTCCCAGTTTCAACATTTGATATGTTGTCTTTGTACTATTTTCAATGAAATGCAGGGTTTTCATGACTTGCAAATCATAGTATTCTGTTTTTATTTACATTTTACACAGCGTCCCAATGTTTTCGGAAATGGGGTTGTACACCAAGCTTATATCACATAGTTTCATGTGGTATCTAAGCAATTTTTTTCTGCACATTGAATGGCGGGGCGGCATGGTGGTGTAGTGGTTAGTGCTGTCGCCTCACAGCAAGAAGGTCCGGGTTCGAGCCCCGTGGCCGGCGAGGGCCTTTCTGTGCGGAGTTTGCATGTTCTCCCCGTGTCCGCGTGGGTTTCCTCCGGGTGCTCCGGTTTCCCCCACAGTCCAAAGACATGCAGGTTAGGTTAACTGGTGACTCTAAATTGACCGTAGGTGTGAATGTGAGTGTGAATGGTTGTCTGTGTCTATGTGTCAGCCCTGTGATGACCTGGCGACTTGTCCAGGGTGTACCCCGCCTTTCGCCCATAGTCAGCTGGGATAGGCTCCAGCTTACCTGCGACCCTGTAGAACAGGATAAAGCGGCTAGAGATAATGAGATGAGATGAATGAGACATTGAATGGCTAAGTGGTGCGCCAGTCATTGGTCAGCCCATCCCCGACCACAAGCCCCAGCCACATTAGCCACATTTTTTTTTTTTGAGGGGGCATTTATTTATTTATTTTAAGTTTGAGGGTGCATTGTGTCAGTGCCAGTTTGAAACTAAGCTATGTTGGAGAAAGCTTTCTAAAAATTACTGTATGTTCTCACTGTTTACAATGGCATGGTCTGCCATCTCATCTACAAGATTGTTTTTTGGCTTCTTTTTGGTTTCTGGTTGAACTTTAACCCCAAAGGGGAAATTTAAGTGAAAACAAAATAAAGGTAAAACTTGTTTTGAACCATTTCTTTGTTATCTGTAGTTTGATTTTTAGTAGGGGGGAAAAATCGATTAAAACCGAAAATCGGATTTTTTTTTAGGCCATATCGCCCAGCTCTATTATGTCTTCACTTGTATTAATAAACACACCTTCTGCACTTACATCCGTCTCCCAACCATCTCTGACAGAATACTTTGCACTCCCTGACAAAGAGAATGCACATACTGTACATCATGTTCAGGAACAAACTAATGTTAATGGCGCTAAAATAGCCACCATCAAATGGTAAGGTTGGAGTCTTGCTTTCGGACTCGACTCAAACTCAACTCGGACCAACAGTGGACTCAACTCTAAATTTTTTTTCATGACTTGGACTTGACTCAGACTTGAACACTGAGGACTCAAGAATAATCTGATATGCTAAGTAATCGGGAATCAACTCATTTTTTTCCAGTGGAAGTTTTGAGTAATTATTCATGCACAATTTATGTATTGAAAGTCTTTTCTAGGTTTGCAATGGCCAAAAGATTAAGGTGTCGATAATTGTAGATGCCGCTCTATCTGTAACTGTGTTGTTCTGCCCTAGTAATAATTAGTTGTAATTTCTAGCCACAGAACATAGTGTCTGAAAGCAAACAAGCATGCATCCACATGCTTTTGGCCATATAGCATACGAAGGTGCTGTATATGTGTCCTGTCAGATTGCTTTATATTAAGTAATTTGATTGAACCATGGGATACTCTTCTGGCAATTAACCCGCAGACAGAGGAGTAAAAGCAACAATTTTATCAGAAGTTTTTTTTTTTTTTAAATTTTCATGGGAAATCCTTTCACTTGTACAAACTTGTTAGAATGACTGTTGAAAAAGGTACAGACAGGTTTCTTCTGAATGGACAGCAGTTTCAAAGGGCCAAATAGTCCATGGGCCAGACAAGATGTCGGTACCACTCAAGGTGGCAAAGGTTGCTTATACTTTTTGAAAAGATACATGTCTGTAGTTAACATTTTTGTATGATAACCCTTCTGGAGTCACAGCTAAATTAGTGTTATCAGCTGTTAAAGTTACACTCCCCCATTGAAAAAACACGTTTTTGATGCAGGTGCATACCGTATTTATCCTTATAGAAGCGCCCTCCCTATTTGACGCGCCTCCACGATTTTCAGAGCTAGAATAGTATTTACCAACCATTTTCTTCATTTAACAAACTTTAAATCCAACAAACCACAACAGAGACATTCAATTTCACCGCTGATTTTTTTTTACCGGAAATCGCGTTAGTAAACATGGACAGTATAAAATACGGACATTCACTCTGCTGCGGATATCAATACGGGTGCGAGCGTGTTGAAAATGATTTCGTAACAAATAGAGAATACGATTGTTTTTGATAGGAGTTGTTAAGGAACATAAAATCTTACCGTATGTATGGATTATCGTATGACAACATCTCAATATTGCGAGTGACAATGTAAAACGATAATTATATAAGAATCTATAGCTTTACTACAACGATGTGTCGTTATAGTACTATCGTTTTAACACAATGTATTTTGTTTTCCATTTTCAGAGACATAAAACCACATGTGATCTAGTTAATTTCAGGATGGAGAGTATCCAGTGAGTCCAGTTACAGGAATGATTGCACGTGATTGCACTTGTAGAGTCATTTTACTACCCTCGACATTTTCTGCGTTTTCTTAATTTAAAAGCAGTGGAATAGATGCTTGTACCTTTCTGTTATTGTCTTCTTGCTAGAATATCAATCAAATTATCCCACAAAAGTTGTTTTGTTGAGTGTTTGATGTGTTAGACTGTTTAAATGTTTTTTTCCATTGGGGTATTATATTTATTATTATTTTTTTCTTTACCAAATTCTAACAGAAAACGAGAGCGCCCGAAAGGGAAAGCTGAGCCGAGCCGCCTCACGGCTGTAATGCAAATTGCTTTCCTCCTCAGTATACAAGTGCGCTTCCATGTCAGGGAAAAATAAACTACCACTGCTGCCTATGTAGTGCCCTATTTATACAAATAGGAGTCATTCAGGATTCAGCCATGACACGGAGCAAAAACATGGCTGAATCCTGAATGACTCCTATTTGTATAAATAGGGCACTACATAGGCAGCAGTGGTAGTTTATTTTTCCCTGACATGGAAGCGCACTTGTATACTGAGGAGGAAAGCAATTTGCATTACAGCCGTGAGGCGGCTCGGCTCAGCTTTCCCTTTCGGGCGCTCTCGTTTTCTGTTAGAATTTGAATTGTGACGTCACTACAAATAGTTTACTTACCAATGTTATCCTTATAAGCGAGCTGGACATTGTTTAATTGACTTTTTGGACATATAACTGTATTTTCATGTGTTTCAAAATAAATGTTTTAAATTCCGATGATTTTGTCATGTTCGATTTTTGTCATTTAAGGGTCGAAATTGACGCTCCCCCTTCATGTTTTGCATCGCGCCCGGGCGCGTTTATTAGGATAAATACGGTATCTTGCTATTGGCCGTTGTTAAAGACATATTTAAATCTCATCTTCTGTAACCGCTTTATCCTGTTCTACAGGGTCGCAGGCAAGCTGGAGCCTATCCCAGCTGACTACAGGCGAAAGGCGGGGTACACCCTGGACAAGTCACCAGGTCATCACAGGGCTGACACATAGACACAGACAACCATTCACACTCACACCTACAGTCAATTTAGAGTCACCAGTTAACCTAACCTGCATGTCTTTGGACTGTGGGGGAAACCGGAGCACCCGGAGGAAACCCACGCGGACACGGGGAGAACATGCAAACTTCGCACAGAAAGGCCCTCGCCGGCCACGGGGCTCGAACCCGGACCTTCTTGCTGTGAGGCGATAGCGCTAACCACTACACCACCATGCCGCCCACATATTTAAATATTTTATTTTATTATGTTTGGTATCATTTTAAAGGGGACAATCTGAGCTTTCATTCAAGTCCTTTTGTGAACACTTTGGACAAGTACAGCCAACCCTGGAGCTCTTCAAACTTTTAAATCACACACATTTTCCTGCCATTTCCGCCGAAATCGTCTTTTTTCTTTTAATCCTGTGGCATCAGGGAGCATCAGAGATACAAAATGCAGACACTGCAATACTGGCATGACTCTAAGGATTCAGAAAATGTATGATTTACCCATATTATCTCATTCTGAGGGGGTGATTTTCAGCCTTATATCAGGCATGGCATTTTTCGAAGAAAACTAGCTTTGCCAACCTCTGAGGTTTCCCATGCTATTGGCCTCTGACTTTAATTTATACTCAACCATCTTCTGGGCTTTGTGATTTTTTAGTTTATTTTACTATTGCTGGTCTGGTCAGTACTGTCTGACCACCTCTATTTGATCTGTTGCCTGAGCTTCAGACAGTGACAAATGTATGCTTGTTTGTGTGAGGCCAAAACTGGTGCTTGAACATAACTTCTTGTCCATGAGGGGTTGAGACCAGACCAGGGTCAAACCTGAAACTTAAAAAGCCTCAGGCCAGGGCCACAAACACTGACCCTGGTGCTTCACATGAAAATGAATGGTTTCTTTGGTTACAGAATTGTTGGTTAGTGTTCTGCTCGTGCTCACAGAATGTTGCACCAGATCTGCAGGGTTTAAATTTTGACAGTTAGTTGACAGTTAGGCACATGAGAGTCAACACATCAACCTAGGCTCCTGTGTAAATTAGGTAAGCTTTATTTCTGTAAAGTAGCCTAAATATCAGTTATTGTGGCCACCAGTGAGGAAGTAAATGACAGTCCAGAGCCAAGGCGACAAAAATGGAATGCATTATTCACTGCTCTGATGATAAAGATAAGTTGGTTTCACTTCAAGGAGTTGACTCCTGGAAAACTCTGCTCAGGGCAGCTCAGATACGGAATCACGCACCAATTTTAGGAATGGTGGAAGACCTTCCTGAGGGACAGATTCCAACACTTTATTACCACAGGAAGTGTCGCAGTATCTTCACTATGAAGAAACTTCTTGATGACATTCTTGAAAAAGAGAAACAAAGTGCTAGTGGCTCTAGTGAAAAGAAAGAATCTAAAAGAGAAGTTAGACAGGTCTCAGGAACATCTAGGACTTATGACAAGGAGTGCATATTTTGTCAGAAAACTGACAAATATGTCACAGGACAAAATAAAACGGGTAAAGTGGTACAGTGTAGAGAACTTCGAGCTGATGAAAAGATACGAAGGGTAGCCACAAAAAAAATGGACAGTAGAATCCTGGCTATTGTAAGTAGAGACCTTGTAGCAGCAGAGGGACACTACCACAGATCTTGCTACAGATTGTACACAAAAGAAGACATCCCTAAAACTGTGTTAGGCTGTGATGAATGTGATGATGTTGAAGCCCAGTATGAAGCTGCTGTAAAATCATCATTTGATGAGCTATTTCAGTTCATCAGGATGGAGCTTTTTGCCAAACCTAAAGTGATGTCTATGACTGATCTAACTTCTAGACTGGCTGCTTCAATGAAATCCAAAGGAATGATCCACGTCAAAAATACAACCAAAAAGCACATAGAGTAGAGTGGGGGAAAAAGCCCCCCTTAAGGAAAATTCAGTTTTTCTCCAAGTTGAAATGAACCATGTGTTGTTTTAATCATAGTTTTTGACAACAGTGACATGAACAATAATGCCACCTAAAGTTTGCCTAAAGTTAATACTTAATTTTTTTTTTTTAACAAAAACAAACATTGTGCCAAGGGGGCCTTTTACCCCCCCAGTGGGGTAAAAGGCCCCCTGAGGTGGGGCAATAGAACCCCCTCACTCAAAAAAAGCTGTTTGGATAGCAAAAGTGTTTACTTAAGCCTATAATGTGAAAGAAACAAGAAAATATCCCTGAATTAATGAATAGATGCATTATTTTATTATATTTCGCATTTTAATTTAAATTTTTTTTTTATTTCAATTATTTTTAATATTAAGTTCAAATTACTTGCTTTACTGAACCAGGTAAGCGAGATGTTATTAAAAACTATGGATCTGCTATTCAGAAATGTATGAAATACAGTAATTATGATAAAAGGAAACGATGCCCCCTGGGGGCCATTTACCCCGCCATTAAGGGGGCGTTTTACCCCAAAGACTACACTTTTACAAAAAAGGGTCTTACTTTCAAAATGTGATTCAACTTTTTATACCTAATGTATTTTTTTAACGCACTGACTTGTCTACTCATACCACATACACAGCTGTGATATCTGACGAAATAGCAGCTATCTAAATACAGTTTTACTGATATCTGAAAATTATATCACTTACCATGAAATTTGATTTCTCTCCGCTGCGTTGCTGATATACGATCCACAGTGGATATTTGTATATCCCCGTTGTCAAGCCAGTCCATAGCAACAATAGAAATGTAACTTTGCGCCATCTGGTGGTTATTTTGGGTAAAACAGGCCGGGGGCGTATTACCCCACGGGGGCGTATTACCCCACTCTACTCTACGGCGAAAGCTTGAGCATGAGTTTGGTGAAGCACTACACATCTTCCCTGACGATAATGGAAAACTCCTGCTCTATCCAGATAACCTGTCCATGAGGGAACTTGTCAAAGAAAACCACAAACTGAAAATTAAAGGCAAAGATGCTGTAGCCAGAGTAGCCATCAATTTGAGAGCAGACATCAAGGAACAGGATGTTCCTCAATCCTGGCCACCTGATGTTAAATCAGAGGAAGAATGCCCTACCATTCCAGAGTCACTTAGTGTTTTCCTTTGTTATCTACTCACAGGCTCTCATGATGTTCATCATGCAACTCAGGTGGGGTTTACATTAGACCGTATCAGCGGATCATCAGATTAACGTTTTTAAAACGATTAGCGTGCACACAGCAACGCCAATACACGATTCGCGTGCACACAGCAACGCCAATACACGGATACGCTCGGCTCCGCAGGCATCCTGCGCTCCAAATCACTCCACCCTGAACAGCGAGTGCCCTCTGGAGGGTGCGCACTCCGGCCCTGCGCAGCTCACAGAGCGCACGAGTGAAGCGCACAAGCAGTGATTCGGGACTGAGCCGCTGTGTGTGTGATCCTAGTGCATATCGGGCATGCGCGTCACTTACCACTTGCAAGTGGAAGGATGGCAAGCCTAAAGACAATCATAACTACACAATGGGCAGTATTTGCATCAGTATTTGCAGTATTTTCATACTTTTATACTCTTTAATGAAAGGTGATACAAGGCGGAAGTCCGCGCCGTTTTTCAGCAGTCGCGTCACATGACCAACGCCAGCGAATCAGGAAGGTGGATGTCACAGTGACGTTGTCTAATGACGACGCCAGCTAGAGCTCAGCACAGCGTATCCGCGTATTCTCAATGTTTACACAGCACCGGACCAGACACGATCTGGATTGAATACGTGGACCCTGGTGGATTCCCGTTTCCCGGCGTTTCCAGGCGGTTTAATGTAAACGGACAGTGCATCCGCGAAGAAAACGAGACAGTTACGGTCTAATGTAAACTTGGCCTCAGAGTCCAGCGGCTTGTGCAATCATTTGGTCAAGATATAGTATATGCAGTGACATGTGGAAGTATAAAACCTTCCAAGCATATCATTCTCCCATTTAGTGTCAAATCATTAACAGGAAATGTAGAGCTGATAAATATCTTAAACTGACTAGGTCACTGTGTGTCTTATTCACAGATGGAGGAGACTGACACAGCCCTGTGTCTTCAAAAACTCATTTCAGCTGAAAGTGACATAGCTTTGCCCACTAACATCTATCCTGGCTTATTCACTACTTTAGCTTGGGACAACATTTAGAGATGAAAGTGGAGCAAAAGAAAAAACCCTGAAATGGGGGGGCAGGGCAACATCCCCCGAAAATATTTTAATAACATAACACGCAAAACCCTGCATTCTAGTGCATTTTAGTACTTATTTTCACTAAAACAATTTATAACTTTTAAGCCTTTTTTTCTTTCACGTACATTAATGATTAATATGTCAAAAATATCAAATTTAATTCCCGTAGTTAATGAGTAATTCTCAGGAGTGCATTTAGAAAACGCGGTGATTTTCCTGCCTACACAGTTCATTACTTTGAAAAAAATCAGACAGTTGAAGGTAAACTCAGCAAAATCCCAAAACAGTCCTGTTAAAAAGTAAAGGTCTGTTAGAGTTTCTAAAGCTTTCAGGTTTCAGTGTCGGGGACATTGAGCCTCGTTTATCAATCTTTTAGTAGAGTTGTGCGTTTGCATAAGCTAAAGTGAACTAAAAACTTCCAATTCATATTTATGCGAGGCGGCATGGTGGTGTAGTGGTTAGCGCTGTCGCCTCACAGCAAGAAGGTCCAGGTTCGAGCCCCGTGGCCGGCGAGGGCCTTTCTGTGTGGAGTTTGCATGTTCTCCCCGTGTCCGCGTGGGTTTCCTCCGGGTGCTCCGGTTTCCCCCACAGTCCAAAGACATGCAGGTTAGGTTAACTTGTGACTCTAAATTGACCGTAGGTGTGAGTGTGAATGGTTGTCTGTGTCTATGTGTCAGCCCTGTGATGACCTGGTGACTTGTCCAGGGTGTACCCTGCCTTTCGCCCGTAGTCAGCTGGGATAGGCTCCAGCTTGCCTGCGACCCTGTAGAACAGGATAAAGCGGCTAGAGATAATGAGATGAGAGATGAGATATTTATGCGAGTTGAAGCCAATTGTTTACATTAGTTCGTATTGTCTGTAAATTTAAACACACCAATGAATACCAAATTTCTCATATAAATCATGGGCGTAGGGTGTGTGTGTGTGTGTGTGTGTGTGTGTGTGTGTGTCACACGCTGACTGGCAGCCTGAGTACATTATGTAACAAAAAATAATTACCATTACTAGTTTTAGGCAGCTTAGAAACCAGCTCTTCCATTATTGCTGTTTCTTCCACGTTTTCTTGATGTTGTGTTCTAGAAACGGCACTGAAACTTAGCTTCGAAACCACAAAATGCAACTTTGATGGGAATATATATATATATATATATATATATATATATATATATATATATATATATATATAAAATAAATTGCTTACCTCTCTTCACGTCAAAAGAAGGAGGAAAGTTTTGCTTGTTTTGACATGGCGAATTATTAACACGAGAAAATACTCGTAATTCGCAACTAAAAAGACTGCAGCTACACTGGCAGCTTGAACATGCTTTCTAGTGCGATTGTGTTGCGCTTGCGCAGAACGGTGTCAGTCCTGCGCGCCTTAGCTCGTGCACCTGAAGGCACGCCTTGGGCGTGCGTGCCTAACGAGCTCCGGTACGCGCGCCGTTAACAAAGAACACCTGTCTTTAATCAGTGAACTGTGTTTGGGCTATTTAAGGACCGCACCCATGCAAAGACGATGCGAAGTATTACGCCACGTCTAGGAATGCGAAAAATCCAAAAAATACACTTCTCCATTCGGAAAACCGGAGATTTTCAAGAGTTTCGTCAAATATCCGGATTTCTGGGTCATTAGCAGAAAAAATCCGTCAGAAAATCTAAAAACCCGGAATTCCGGAACACTTTCATGACTAAACATTGATTGCCTGGAAGAAACAGTCAGTGGTAAGGGAACATCTCATAGAGTGAATGGGATAGCTGTGCAAGCAAAGAAATCTGACCAAGATGCTGTCCAACCCAAGCCAGATGTTGCCAAAACAAAGCAACGGAGCATCAGTGCACCCGCACCAGTGTTGCCTTCTTACAATGCTGGACAACGAGTGGGACCACCACAAAGCAAATGTGCAGACATCAATACTGCAGCCAATACTCAGGTTGCTAGAAAAAAGAACATTATTTGGGTTTTTGCACGCTTGCCACAACAAGGACAGGCAATCAGCAGCTGGACAGGCTTCAGTATCCTCACTCGTGACAAAATGGTGGTCATCCCCAACAATATAGGCTACCTGCCCACCATCAATGCTCCAGCAACACAAATGGCTACTGTCAAAGTGGTGCTTAACCAGTCATTAAGGATCATGCAACAGTTAGGCCTGAAAAAGACTGTGTCTTCGACCAAGCTCTTTATGCAAAGGCTGTTGAGATTGCATGGAAACACAGTGAGTTCCAAAACATCATTCCCAGACTTGGTGTATTCCACACAATTTGCACAATGCTGGAAATACTACGAAAACGTTTTGAAGACGCTGGACTCCGAGACCTCTGCATTGAATCTGGTGTTGTAGCAGAAGGTTCTGTTGCTGATATATTGACTGGTCACAAGTACAACAGGGCAGTGCGACTACATAAGCTTCTGTACGAGGCATTCATGCGACTAGCATGGAATAGTTTCCTGGCCTGGTTGGAAGATAACCACCCAAGCACCAGAGGTTACCTCGAGGAAACACAGAAGTAAATTTTTAGCCTCAGGGAAGAGGCTCTCAGGATGCTTTGAAAGAGGTCCTTGAGAGCAGCCCTTGTACTCGCATCTTGGAGCTTTTTGAAGTATACTGTGAGTTTCTTAGAAATGGAAATGGCAGTCTTTCTGCCTTCTGGATGTCCTACTTGGACATGGTTGAAATCTTGTTGGGGGTCATAAGGGCATCTAGAGAGGGAGATTGGATCCTTCACCTGGTGAGCATTCGGGCTATGATTCCTTGGTGCGTCGCATATGACAGAATAAATTATGCACGCTACCTTCCCTACTACTATGCCCAAATGTCTCAACTGCCCTCTACACACGTAGATGTGTTCAAAGAGTTCATGGAAGGTTGTTTCTCTGTTCAGATGGGCTCCACCAATCCCTTTGGTCGAATCCCTGTTGACCAAGCCATAGAAGAAACTGTAAACAAAGGCCAAATTTACATTAGACCGTATCTGTCTCGTTTTCTTCGCGGATGCACTGTCCGTTTACATTAAAACGCCTGGAAACACCGGGAAACGGGAATCCGCCAGGGTCCACGTATTCAATCCAGATCGTGTCTGGTCCGGTGCTGTGTAAACATTGAGAATACGCGGATACGCTGTGCTGAGCTCTAGCTGGCGTTGTCATTGGACAACGTCACTGTGACATCCACCTTCCTGATTCGCTGGCGTTGGTCATGTGACACGACTGCTGAAAAACGGCGCGGATTTCCGCCTTGTATCACCTTTCATTAAAGAGTATAAAAGTATGAAAATGCTGCAAATACTGATGCAAATACTGCCCATTGTGTAGTTATGATTGTCTTTAGGCTTGCCATCCTTCCACTTGCAAGTGGTAAGTGACTTGCGCACAGCGGCTCAGTCCCGAATCACTGCTCGTGCACTTACCTCGCGCGCTCTGTGAGCTGCGCAGGGCCGGAGTGCGCACCCTCCAGAGGGCACTCGCTGTTCAGGGCGGAGTGATTTGGAGCGCAGCCGCTGAGGAGGAAGCGATGAGCCGCACTGACACATTTCTCAACTTACTTAATGTGATTAGCGTATCCGTGTATTGGCGTTGCTGTGTGCACGCGAATCGTGTATTGGCGTTGCTGTGTGCACGCTAATCGTTTTTAAAAACGTTAATCTGATGATCCGCTGATACAGTCTAATGTAAACCCCACCAAAGACACCCAGACAGCTGGAGGGACAAAAGGATTCAGTCTGAAGCCAGGAGCTGTGACCAAATATTACCTAACAGCTGAATACAGATGTTTGTTCCTCAGACAGCTGAGAGACCTGATAGGTCAAGGCAGCTCCAAGCTATCCCATCAAGATCTGCAGGCTCCAAGGATCATCAGAGATGAAAAGGATGTCAAATCTTTCGTTGACCTTATGGAAAATAGCTGGCTCAATCCTATGGCCCCCAATGGCATTGATCTGGTTAGCCTCTCAACTGGCTCCATTGCTCCTCCTGATGTGACCAGGGATGTCCGGAGAGCCTCTGAGATAGGGGAAGAGGCTTACAAGGTATTTAGACAATCAAGACTAGAAGAGGACCCAACATCTTTAAAATTCCTTGACAAGATGACCAAACAAGGCCTCAAAACATTCTTCAATATTAACACAAAAAGATCTCATGGAAAGAAAGGTCAAGATGTTGTTCTCAAGGCCGATAGAAACCTGTTAAGCCACATGATCCTTGTGGCTGAAAGCAGGAATGTTAATATGAAGGATGTTCTTGCTCACCCACTTGGCCCATTGCCATGGGCACTGGCCAATGCTGATGGGACTTTACGAAAACCAACAAGGCTGCACTTGCTAGAGAACTCGAAAAGAATGTGTCTCCAGCAGAACACATCCCAACACCATCTACCTGCATCATTGATGAGATGAGCCTTATTCAAAAAATGAATGGCGACAACAGAACCTTTGCACAGGTGGCAAAGTCAGCGTTGATGTAGGTCCTGCAAGAAGGTGCGAAAAGTGAGAGGCTAGATGTTGTTTTCGATGTCTATCGCCAACCTTCCATCAAAGGTGCTGAACGAGTAAACCGGGGTGCAGACTCCACTCTCCAACACAAGGACCTTGTAGGTGGACACTATGTGAGACAGTGGCGGAACTTCCTTTGTAGTTCCTCCAACAAGAGCAGCCTCATCAAGTTTCTGGTGGCAGAATGGAAACATCCACAGTATAGACAATTGCTGCATGGCAAAATTCTGTACATGACCTGTGAAGAAACTTGTTACAAGCTGACAAAGGAGAAGTATGAGGAAGTAACAGAGTTGCACTCGACGCACGAGGAAGCTGACACACGTTTGCTACTGCATGCACTGCATGCACCTAATGCAGGCTCAAAGTCAGTGATTATCACAGCTGAAGACACTGATGTCATGGTGCTTTGTCTTGCATTCCAGAAAGACATCACCTCTCCTATTTATCAGAAATGTGGAACACAGAATCGTACTCGTTTTGTTGACATTACTAAACTGGTAGGCTCAATTGGCTATGGCGTGTGATAGCCTAATTGGCCTACACGCCTTCACAGGCTGTGATACGGTCAGTGCATTCGCTGGTCAAGGGAAGCTGAAAGCCCTGAAGATGCTGAAAAAGGACACCTCATACCAAGACACCTTCAGTCAACTGGGAAAGTCGTGGAATGTAACAGAGGATCTTTTCCAGAAAATTGAGCAGTTTACCTGTTGCATGTACACAGCTAATAGCAACACAGGTAAAGTTAATGAACTGTGTCACCAGCTGTTCCATGCCAAAAGGGGAGTAATTGAGTCTAGCCAGCTGCCACCATGTAGAGATTGTCTTTACATGCATGTTCAACGGTCAAACTACCAAGCAGCAATCTGGAAGTGCTGTCTACAAACTTCTCCCATGGTGCCAAGCCCAACTCTGCATGGATGGACCGCATGGTGCCAAGCCCAACTCTGCAATGATGGCAAGTTGGCCATTCATTGGATGCGTTCCCCACCTGCACCAGAAGTGGTGTTGGAGCTGCTTTCATGCAAGTGTGTGCGTTCATGCAAACTTCCAGATTGCACATGCCTGTCAAATGGACTGTCCTGCACAGATATGTGTAGATTGAAAACCTGCAGCAACCAAAAACAAGCTGATGATCCACAGCCCAAATTTGAACTTGGGGAATCAGATGAAGAAAATGATGACCTGTTTGAGTGATGAGTCCTGTTGATGTTCTGAAGGCTGATTATTATTATTATTATTAGTAGTAGTAGTAGTAGTAGTAGTATCATCTCATCTCATCTCTCATCTCATTATCTCTAGCCGCTTTATCCTGTTCTACAGGGTCGCAGGCAAGCTGGAGCCTATCCCAGCTGACTACGGGCGAAAGGCGGGGTACACCCTGGATAAGTCGCCAGGTCATCACAGGGCTGACACATAGACACAGACAACCATTCACACTCACATTCACACCTACAGTCAATTTAGAGTCACCAGTTAACCTAACCTGCATGTCTTTGGACTGTGGGGGAAACCGGAGCACCCGGAGGAAACCCACGCGGACACGGGGAGAACATGCAAACTCCACACAGAAAGGCCCTCGCTGGCCACGGGGCTCGAACCCGGACCTTCTTGCTGTGAGGCGACAGCGCTAACCACTACACCACCGTGCCGCCCAGTAGTATCATCTTTTATTTTTATCATATCATTATTAGATTTTGTTTGCATTATTACCATTGTACATACAATGATGTTTGCACAATACCTGACAAATGTAAAATCTATTGTTGGTTGTTCATAGTTGTAAATTGAATGTGAAATTATTATCCTGTATTGCCATTCTTTCAACAAATTTATAAAATGAGTGTGAATCTTACTGACTTTGGTCTGCTTTCTTCAAAAAATGCCATGCCTGATATAAGGCTGAAAATCACCCCCTCAGAATGAGATAATATGGGTAAATCATATATTTTCTGAATCCTTAGAGTCATGCCAGTATTGCAGTGTTTGCAATTTGTATCTCTGATGCTCCCTGATGCCACAGGATTAAAAGAAAAAAGATGATTTCGGCGGAAATGGCAGGAAAATGTGTGTGATTAAAAGTTTGAAGAGCTCCAGGGTTGGCTGTACTTGTCCAAAGTGTTCACAAAAGGACTTGAATGAAAGCTCAGATTGTCCCCTTTAAAATGATACCAAACATAATGAAATAAAATATTTAAATATGTCTTTAACAAAGGCCAATAGCAAAATATGCACCTGTGTCAAAAACGTGTTTTTTCAATGGGGGAGTGTAACTTTAACAGCTGATAACATTAATTTACAGTAGCTGTGACTCCAGAAGGGTTATCATACAAAAATGTTCACTACAGACATGTATCTTTTCAAAAAGTATAAGCAACCTTTGCCACCTTGAGTGGTACCGACATCTTGTCTGGCCCATGGACTAAAAGTGGCATTCATGTTGAATACTGTGCGCTATCATTTTAATACTAGAAAATACTCAAGACTGCAAAAATCCTCATTTTTACTCACCCCTCTCCGAGTTTCTCCAATATATCAAAGACTTCTTCAGGCTGCTTGGTCAGACTGTCCTCACTGAGTTTCTTCAGTTGCCTAAGTACACATTGAGAAATTCAACAAATTAAAAGGCCATATAATGTCTGAGTAACCCTATGTAGTACGCAATACTTATTGACTGTAACTACAAAAAAGGCAAGCTTCAGGACTACAAGGAAATTTCCTTACCACCTTGCGGTTTGCGGTAGTACCTCAACCAAACCCCCACGTTATTATTCACACATGCAAAAGTCTTAGGCACAAGTAAAAAAAATGCTATAGACAAAAAATGGCTAAAAAAATAAAGAAATGAAATGTTTAAATATTTTTTAAAAATACTATAAACAGTAGTAAGGCATAATAAATGAAACAGTCAATATTTGGTGTGAGACGACCCTCTGGTTAAAAAAAATAGTTGTCGCAGATACAGTGAGTGCAGTTTGATAAGGAAATGAGCTGTAGGTTTTTTCTGAGCATCTTGCAGAAGCAGCCCCAGTTCTTCTGGACACTTTGACTGTCACACTCGCTTCTTCATTTTGCAGCAAAACCCAGCAGCCTTCATTATGTTTTCTTTTTTAATCTGAAAAGTGCTCTCTTACGGAATATGCTGCTCAGATACAAACTTTTTGTTTCTGTACATTTAACTTTCTGCTGGAAAATGAACATTGGGAACTATGAAATGTTTTTGTTCAGACTCGATAACGTAGAAGTCATAAAATAGAAATCTGTAACAAAGTTTGTATGAAAAAAATAGGGTGCCTAAGACTTTTGCACAGTATTATGTGTAAAAAAATTATATATATATTAGGGCTGTAACGATACACCCAACTCACGATTCGATTCGTATCGTGATTTTTGACCCACGATTCGATACACCCACGATTTTTTTTAAATGTTTTTTTAAAGTAGTAAATTTGACTTATTAACATTTACTTACTTACATTAACTATTTAATAACAAATAATTCAGACCACTGCAGAGAATGAGTAATATGTATGCAAAAATGAACAAATGTATATCCAAAGATTGTTTTAGTTCTCAAAATAATACTGTTGAGCCGGAAGCTCTGGTTTTTTTCGGTTCTGAAAAAGTCATTTTTCCAAATCGTGTAAATCCGTTAAGATGTTTTTGGGGGGGTGGCTCTCTCACTGTCTCACTCTCATAGGGCCAATGATTTTCTGTGATCGCGGAAAACAGATGCAGGGTGCTTGCTCTTTTTCCAAATCAAAATTCCAGACTTTTTCAAAACTGATATTTTTATTCCCAAGACCTTGACTTTATGTATTTTTACACTTGCGTGCCTACTGCCTACTTTATTGGTTGAGATAGTGCCAGTTGTGTTTAGTACATTTTAATAAAATCGAATTAACAAAATGAACCCAGGATAAAAATAACAAGTGAAAGAATTTCACACAAACAAGTTTCACGAAGAGGTCATCTGTAAATATAAAAACAGAAATGAATGGATGAAAGTATGTAGAATTCAGTCAGTCAATTCATTCACACCTTATTTTCTATCCTTGACATAACTGAACCTATCTTTATGTTCTCATATGTTATGTTCTATTTAACTTTAACAAGCTGTATCGCAAGAACATTCACAAAAGTGCATATATACCACCAAGCATTTGGTTAGAAAAAAAAAAAGTTGCAAATGGCAAAGACTTGTCTAATTTCTAATTTCATTTAACTTCAAATCCAGCTTCTTCTGGATATCACTAAGTTCCCGTTCCTTTTCTTTGGCAGACTTCCTCATAGCATTTGACTGGGCTATCAATTGTATTTGACTGAGCTTTTCCGCTTTGGTAGCCAGGTCATCAGCGGAGGACAAGAGGCCACTGATGTTCAACTCGATCCGTTTTTTTGTTTTCTTTAGTTCATCAACATCTTCCAAGATGGTCTTTCTCTTTTCTCCATGCTGCAAGTCTTCTTTTTTCTTTTTTTGTCTTCCAAGAAACACCTGTACTTCTGTCTAGCACATGATGCCGAAAGGAGTTCTTTTGTAATTGCAACATTCGTCAAACCTCCAACATAAGAGATGTGATCACTGATGATCCTCTGTGTGACAAGTGTTCTTTCCTTCATATTTTCTACCTCTATTTCTCTGTTCACAGAAAAGCCACGCTCAACTGAGGCTTGTCCATGAGACAGCAAGAGGACCCTTCTCACCAAATCCCACAAGTTTTTCCACTCAGGTTTATTTCCCATATGTTTGTACATCAGGCTATCCAGTCTGGACTGAGGATCATAGGTCACAAACTCCTCATCTGCTCTGCAGTATGTAGAGAAGTCACTAAACTGCTTAAGGATATCATCGCAGCTCCCCTCTTTCATTTGTTTGGCACTTACAAGGTGCTCGAGACAGACCTTTAATTTCTGTTTGCACTTGTCCGAATTCTGAACAATTTGTGTAGGGTCCAACCACACCAAATTTCGAACAAGAGAATATCTGAGTGGGCATTTCTCAAGTAATTTGGCAACCGTAGCCTGAATGAATGTTTTGGTGCTGGTGCGAAGGGCAAATACCTGCTTTTCTGACACCTTTTTCTTGGTTCTTAAGTCCTTGAGCATGCGATCATGGATCACATGCTTTGATCAAACATTATGAGAGAATAGCCTATCTCAGATAGCCTACAGCCCATGACTGGTAGCCTAATGTCAGAATCGGGGAGAAGCAATCGGGCATGATTGTCGTGTAGTGTGTGGTGTTCTATTGTGCGTTCGAATCTTATATGAGCGTGTTTACAGTCGGAGAGAGAAAATATTGGTCAAGATTCTCTTCATGTGTGTGGCATAGTCCCGATTTTAAAAACTTATAAGATTTCAAAATCGTGTAGTGTGGGGTCAGCTTAAGTGATGCTGCCACACCACATCAAGCCGGCTGTGTAAGCACGAGTTCAGGTATTACGTTCAGCTTGTGTAAAGTTATGATATGATATATGATGTGATATATGATATATTATTTGATTTGGTAGAATGCATAGTCACAATCCGGTGTAGGCTAACTTTTTGGAAACAGTAAGTTAAGGTTTCAAGCTATGCGGTTAGCATAGCTGCTAACTTGCTAAGATGATAAAACGTTTGTTCTCTCATAGAAGTGATTATATGATAACCTTTGACGCCTGTCGTGGTTACATTATTTGTGTCTTATTTTCCCCCCGTTGCTTTATTTATTTTGTTTAGGTGCTGTGTTAAGAAATTCAGTCTGAGATGACAGCGAGAAGTTGTGAAAAGTAAGTTATGGCTTCAAGCTATGTGGTTAGCATAGCTGGATAACTTGCTAAGCAGTTAAGATGATTAAACGTTTGTTCTCTCATAGTAGAAGTGATTATATGATAGCCTAACCTTTGACGTCTGTTGCGGTTACATTATTTGTGTCTTATTTTCCCCTGTTGCTTTATTTCTTTTATTTAGGTGCTGTGTTAAGAAATTCAGTCCTTCCTAATTCCACTGAGGCTGAGATGACAGCGAAGTTGTGGCTGCAGGACATCATGGATGAGCTGCGCAAGCATCGTAAAAGTAGCCTAAGCTAAGGTGCCAAAAAATTATGACTTCTTACTTGCCTTGCCTTGTAATGTTGCCTATATCAAAATAAATGAAATGACGACGTTTCTGACTTTGAACGTTCGGTCTCTTCATTTGTGAAACATACAAGGGTTTTAGATTTTGATGCAGCCTAAACAAATCAATAAGACCTAATATAACGGTGGGATCCTACTAGAGCGGAGAAAAGCATTCAGATGCCTCCCTCCCGTTGACTTAACTTTGGAAGGGCTGATTTTCAAACGTGCTGCAGTGTTTCCAGCGATGCCGTGAAAGTCAGCTGTTTCAGTGTTAAGCCAATGGGAGAGCGAGGCGTCTGAATGCTTTCCCCGCTCTAGTGGGATCGCACTGCATAGGTCATAGTTATGTCGGGTGTACGTTGGCTCATGAGCCGCATAGGTCACAGTTATGTCGGGTGTACGTTGGCTCATGTTCGGCCACCATTCTAATGCCAACATCTTCCCGATATATTGCCAATTAGCTACCGATCTCCATAATACATCTCACCGATGCACCATATGTCGGGCGGCGCCTGTTGCCCCAATGTCGGCAAGACCTAATTTGCTGTCTGGGTACGTGACCGGTTACCGAAATCATAGTTTTTACACCCTTCCTGTTTCTTATTTCACAATGTTATGTGTCTTTGAGCATCTGTGTCTTTGAGATTTTTTTTCCATACTTTATTAAGACTTTCACACAAAATCCAAGACTTTTCAAGGTCTGGAAAACAGCATTTCAAAATTCCATACTTTTTAAGACTTTCAAGACTTGCGCAAGCACCCTGAGATGGAAATTACGGAATTTTTATGGTGAAACATTGCTCGCGTGTCAAAATGTAACTGCCGCAGAAGGCTTCCACCCAAGCAGGCATGCCTTCAGTGTTGCCAGATATTGCTAACGTTTTCCACCCCAAAATATGTTCAAAACCAGCCAAAAAGCACCTAAACCCGCCCAATCTGGCAACACTGCATGCCTTTCCGGTCAAGTGATTGTGATTGGCTTGTGGCACACCTAGCCAGCCAATGAGCTGCTTGTTTACAGATTTGCTCCTCGCGTCGCAACCAGAATGGCGACCGCTTAAAAGAAATGAATGCTCTGCCAGTGGCGAGTGTGGACGTTGCGTGACTTGCAGAAGATTGTCACAGGTTGGCGAAAAAACGACTTACTAATAGATATAAAAAATAAAAGTAATTTAAGTAAGTTTAAAATGTAATTTAAATAAAAAGTAAAGTATTCATAAATTGAAGTTTGGAAGCGCCTCTGTTTTTGGGCTGAGGAGAAGTTTGAAAGGGTGTACCGCGATTCTGCCTTCTTGTATCGCGACACGGATCGTGGCTCTGCGTATCGCGATTTCGATATGCATATTGTTACAGCCCTAATATATATATATATATATATATATATATATATATATATATATATATATATATATATATAAAGTCTCCTGTCATGATCCGTCCTGGACTTCCACTCCGGAGATTTACTATCTCCCAGTTCAGCGCAATCCGGATCCAGGACGGGACGTCCATCTTGCCGGCATTCACTTCCTGGTCTGCTCTGCTGTGTATAAATAGGCCGTTCACAGAAGGGGACTTTTGCCTCGGTCACAACCGGCCGTACGTGCTCCTACGGCTGGTCTACGTGCAAAAAACGCAAGAAACGCACGGAGGGCACACGTGAAACGCACAGAGGGCGCACATGCAACGTGCTGATTTTCGAGCCGCAGACCGGCCGCAGAGGTTCTTTGTCATGTCAAACAAACTCTACGGGCGCTTATGTTTTTTTCAGGTTGCAAGACAAACTTACGGCCAACGTGCGTCTTTCTCCATGAACAAAAAAAACCCGCAGCAATTTGGGAAACGCCAAAAATCTCACGGCCAAAAAATTGTACGTCTGGTTGTGACCTAGGCTTTTGCCAGAACATCTTGTCTGTTTCTCATGTCGTCTCTGTGCCATTTTTTGCTTCCTGATTTTTGCTCTCTGGTTTGCCTAGTCTTAGCCACAGTTTTTTGTACTCACATTTAGTCATTTTTTTTCTTGTTTTTTGCACTATGATTGTTGTCTGAACTATTTTTCGTGTTTTTTCATATTAGCACTTTGTCTTTGTCTACCTCGTTGTTGTCTGGATTATTTTTGCTATTTTTGTTTGTTGACTCTTTTTTTTTTGGACTTTAATTAAATCATTTTTTATTCATTGGATTTTCTGGTTTGTGTTCTGCTATTGGATCCTGAGTACAGGCAATGTTTTTCAGACACTGAATGTTTTCCTTCATTAACATTATTTGTTAACAGTTGCTCACTAATTTTCAACACAACTCTTGATTGAGCTGATTGGTCAGTCAACTAGAAGGTTACAATGACGTGATGTGCTTGCAAATATTATGTGTATGCTCAGGGCAGAGGTCTGGGCATTTTAGAATTGTTTTCTCATTTTCGTGTGGAGAGATTTTAAAAAAAAAAAGTGTGTACTCTGGATGTGAGCCTTTTTATAAACTGATCGAAAAAAAGTGAGTTTTAGAAAATATACAGATACATGTAGACAAGGGGGGCGGCACGGTGGTGTAGTGGTTAGCGCTGTCGCCTCACAGCAAGAAGGTCCGGGTTCGAGCCCCGTGGCCGGCGAGGGCCTTTCTGTGCGGAGTTTGCATGTTCTCCCCGTGTCCACGTGGGTTTCCTCCGGGTGCTCCGGTTTCCCCCACAGTCCAAAGACATGCAGGTTAGGTTAACTGGTGACTCTAAATTGACCGTAGGTGTGAATGTGAGTGTGAATGGTTGTCTGTGTCTACGTGTCAGCCCTGTGATGACCTGGCGACTTGTCTAGGGTGTACCCCGCCTTTCGCCCGTAGTCAGCTGGGATAGGCTCCAGCTTGCCTGCAACCCTGTAGAACAGGATAAAGCGGCTAGAGATGATGAGATGAGATGTAGACAAGGCCACAGACCAAGCCAAAAGCTACATGAGGATGGCAGCACTCTCAGATAAAGGACAAAAGTGACTGTAATGGCTCAACACCACGGTACACCTCCTAATAGCGCGGTACGGCATTGATGCGGTTACTGTTGCAGTCCTATCAAGTCTTCACCCTGTCTGACTACTTAAAAATAGCCCATAATCAACTGTGATAAATATGTAATGAGGCTTCTTCAGAGGAAATCGTTGGCAGGTTTTAGGGCTACATTATCACTGCCTTTCTTTTCCTCCCTTTGATACACATAGGCCTAATAAACTCACTTCTGCAAAATCATCAGCATCCCCAATCTTTAGCATACCAGGCAAATTATAATCATGTAATATAAATATTTAAGTACTGCCTAAAAGTGCAGCTCCCAATGTGTGCATGAGTGAAATATTTGCAAGGGCACAAAATCAACCTCAACAAAATAATATTATTATAGCGCATGAACCATCAAATTGTGTTGTGTATTTCACGTCAATAAATTGCTCCACTGTCTTGTCACAGTGATACCAGTAATGAGATACGCTTCACAGTTATGAATACATATTTATTCCTTTTCTTAACACCACATGCCATGTGCCAGAAACAACCCCATAACATTTATTATGGTGTGACTCTGCTGGGTGCCTGGTGGACAGCAGTGAACCAGTGCTTTCACTTTACATCATTACGAGATAGTTATGATCGAATATTATCAGACATAAGAATGAATTGATATTGATCCGCAGTAGTTATAGATGATCTAAAACTAAAGAAAGATGCTCATAATTGCTATTGAACTATACAATAATTCAGGGTATTATCTAGAAATCGAGAGAAGGGTGTTGGCGGGGGCGCCTGTTATGGGGGGGGATCTGGGCGCATGCTCCCCCCAGGAAAATTTGAAAAATTGAAGCAAATTTGGGGCCCTCTGGTGCAATCTTGGCATGAAAAATCAGTTGACAGAAGCTCTTAAAGTGCTGATGACACGTTTTTGACATCTTTGACGATGTTTTATAACATAAAAAGTAATTCCCGATGATCCATATATTAATTCACGAAGGCGCCTATTTTACAAGTTATGATAAAAAACGCGGCTATCTGGGCAAATTTGACAGGGCTGCAGCACCCAGGAGACGAAGGAGGAGGAGGAGCTATATGACGTCAGCGAAAGAACCTTCCTCCTAACTTACCAGTTTGTTGTTGATGCGACAGGTGTTCAGTTTGTCATTATTATTATTATTATACATTATTATTTATAAGTTATTATGCCTTCGCGTTGTGTTGCCGGCTTTTGCTCCAAAACCTACAAGGATGGGGTAAGTTTATTCAAGTTTCCCAGAGATCCCGAGCTGCATGCGAAGTGGGTGAAGCAAGTCAGGCGCACTCGTGACAAGTGGAAGCCCTCACCAACATCCGTCCTGTGCTCTGAACACTTCGATTTGGATTGTTTTGACACCCTTCCCAGCTTAAAGGAATCTCTTGGGTGTTCAGTTCAGCACAAACGTGTGTTACTACCATCAGCAGTGCCTACACAGTGTTGCCAGATTGGGAGGTTTCCCGCCCAGTTGAGCAGTTTCAAGTGCATTTTGGTGGGTTTTGAACATATTTTGGGCTGGAAAACGTCAGCAGTATCTGTTGCCAGATACTGCTGAAGATTTCCAGCCCAAAATATGTTCAAAACCCACCAAAATGCACTTGAAACCGCCCAACTGGGCGGGAATCCTCCCAATCTGGCAACATAGCCAGTATTCCGGAGGGGGTCTACTAGTAGCTATGCCGGATCCAAAGACAGTCCTCCTGTCAGAACATGTGTTGTGAAACGACATAAGATAAAGGTACGTAGAGCTATAGATTCTACATGATAATCATAAATGTAATCATAAAGTCGGCGTGATATCAGTCATGTATTTGCTTGTGAAAGCTTGCGGCTTTCATGTAACTGCCACCTAGCAACGAGAGGCAAAGGGTAAAGAGGGTAGGCTATCATAGATTCTATTCGGAAGAGATCAACACAATTCTAGACTCCCAGAAGAGGAAGAGCTAGCACTAGAGAGTTCACCGGCGTTTTCATGCGCCATTTCCATTGAGTAGAACCAGAGTAGAACAGCCAGTGAACCGCAGCGTGTTCTTCCGCTGACGTCACAACACGGCCGCGAGCCACGGACCCAGTTTTCTTGCGCTGTGCAATTAGAAGTTGGATATTTGCGTAACAACAGCTTCTTTTCACGTAATTATAACATAAATCTAACATGTTTGCCATGTTGTATAGTTTATTTAAGAAATTGCATAGAGTCATGTTCGTGTCATCAGCCCTTTAAAATAAGGTGTTTTAGGTAGTGAATTTCTGAAAAAGGAAATCAGTCAATTCAAATCATTTCAAGAAAATTCTTTATTTTATAGCACATGTAGCCTTTGTGCCTACAGGTAAATAAGGCGACTCATTTTAGATTTTTCGGATCACGGATCCGCCGACGGCAGTTAAATACTATCGCTAGAAAAATAAAAAGTCTGTGCGTATTTTTATTTTAACCGCCGAAACGTACAAAAAGAAATGTAAAAAAAAATAGTCACATATTTTTCTTGTAACAGCACTGTATCCCTGGTACTAGGTCATATTTCTTTGAGTAAACAGTATTAGAATCGCAAATACAAACGACAGTGTGTGTTGTATATATCCACTTCAGCCGAGTCCGATAACGAAACTATTTACGACATTGAGTATTCACTTGAATGTTTTTATGGTATTTACGACCGCTTTACGACAGTGTCAACCTCGTGCTGACCATGGCTGACGCTGACAGCATGGATTCCGAGCTATCGCCTCAACTGTACGCAAGCATAAACAGCGGTCTCAAAAGTAGTCGGTCACCGGCGGCAAATCGCCGGCTACAGCTTGTTATGCCGCCGGGTATTGTCAGTCGAGTCACAAAATTTAATATTAAATATTTCTGACAGCAAAAAAGTTGTGAACGTAAATTATATCCACTATGTCATGTATGTCCGTTGCCGCGTCAACTGTGTTTACATCCTCGACATGAGTGCAGCCATTACTGCCGCCTGTGTTGCCAGATTGGGAGGTTTAATTATTGTTTAATTTAGTCTTCAGGAGAGACTGCCTGCACACAGTACTAGTATTAATAGCTTTTTTCTTCCATGAAAGCTGAGGCTTTTTGGAATCGGGGTTGTATATCAATGTCTAATTGCACCTTCCGTCACTTTTTGAGTGACAGTTGGCTCCATGGAAGAAGACCCAGGAGGATTCTATTGTTGAAAGAAAAACTTTAAAAAGCCAGATTGGAATTTATTAAAATGCATATCGACAAGCCGCAATCCTTTGGACAGATGAGACAAAACTCAAGCTTATTGGCACGTTACATTAGCTCTGTGCCAACAGAAGAAAAAAAAAATGAAGCTTTCAAAGTAAAAAACACCATACCTACTGTGAAACACAGAGGAGGCTTGGTTATGATTTGGGGCTGCTTTGCTGCATCTGGCACAGGGTGCCTTGAATCTGTGCAGGGCACAATGAAATCTCAAGACTATCAAGGCATTCTGGAGCGAAACGTACAAGACCCAAAACAGATAGCTTAAAGCACCCAAGAATGGCGAAGAACAAAACATTGGACTATTCTGAATTGGCCTTCTATGAGCCCTGATCTAAATCCTATCGAACATCTCTGGAAAGAGTTGAAACATCCACTGTAGAGAAGGCACCCTTCAAACCTGAGACAGCTGGAGCAGTTTGCTCAGGAAGAGTGGGCCAAACTACCTCTTGGCAGATGCAGAAGTCTCATTGAGAGCAAAAGAGATTGCTTGCTAGCAGTGATTGCTGCTAAAGGTTGTGCAACAAAATATTAAGTTAAGGGTACCATCATTTTTGTCCATGCCATTTTCATTTATTTTGTTATGTAAAATATTCAGTTGAATCAAAAATCAAAAGCAAAGTCTGATTGGTGTTGAACATGGAATAAACAGTGATGGGTGCTGTTAACTTTTGTCAGTTTCAAGTTATTTCAGAGATAGTTGTAGGTTCTTTTTTTTCATGGAAGGGTACCAACAAACTTGTCCACGTCTGCACGACTTCAGTTGCTCAGCAGTCCAGGGTCTCCAGTGTCCTATTTTGTGCTTCATAATGTGCCACACATTTTCAATGGGAGGCAGGTCTGGACTGCAGACAGGCCATTTTAGCACCCATACTCTTTTACTACAAGTGTTTTTTTAGCATGTGCAGAATGTGGCTTGGCATTTTCTTGCTGGAATAAGCAGGGATGTTCCTGAAAAAGACATTGTCTGGATGGCAGCATCTGTTGCTCTAAAATCCATATTTACCTTTCAGCATTAATGGTGCCTTCACACATGTGCAAGTTACCCCAGCCATCGGCACGAACACACCCCCACACCATCACAGATGCTGGCTTGTGAACTTTGTGCTGATAACAATCTGGGTGGTCCTTTTTTCTCTTTTGGCCAGAGGACATAACGTCCATGATTTCTCAAAACAGTTTGAAATGTGGACTCATCAGACCATGGTACACATTCTTACTTTATGTCAGTCCATCTCAGATGAACTCAGGCCCAGAAAATTTGGCGGCGTTTCTGGATGTTGTTCATATATGGCTTTCGCTTTGCATTATGGATGCAGCGACGATCTGTGTTTTCCAACAACGGTGTTCCTGAGCCTATGTAATAATTGACAGTTATTCCAAGAAATCGAGTCATACATGAACTGATAGTCGACAAGGCGTGTAGCGCTGAGTAGGCTATAAGCCATGTACAACAAGAGCATTTTTATTTTTACTTTTTGCAAATTCGATAAATTAAAACTTTATACAAAACAAAGTGGCACTGGGTCACTAGTGTTTAGATGATGATATGTTCAAACTCTTTGCAATTTTACACTGTCGAACTCCTTTCTGATATTGCTCCACTATTTGTCGGCGCAGAATTAGGGGGATTGGTGATCCTCTTCCCATCTTTACTTCTGAGAGCCGCTGCCACTCCAAGATGCTCTTTTTATACCCAGTCATGTTAATGACCTATTGCCAATTGACCTAATGAGGTGCAATTTGGTCCTCCAGCTGTTCCTTTTTTGTATCTTTAACTTTTCCAGCCTCTTATTGCCCCTGTCCCAACTTTTTTGAGACGTGTTGCTGTCATGAAATTTCAAATGAGCCAATATTTGGCATGAAATTTCAAAATGTCTCACTTTCAACATTTGATATGTTGTCTATGTTCTATTGTGAATACAATATCAGTTTTTGAGATTTGTAAATTATTGCATTCCGTTTTTATTTACAATTTGTACTTTGTCCCAACTTTTTTGGAATCGGGGTTGTACCTTAACCTTGGAGTTCAACTTTTATCTCTTTGGAAGTTCTCCTTGGCTTTTTTTCTATCATTGGCAATGTGTGGCCTACCTTCTGTTTCAACCTTTCTACCTTCTGTTCAATGTGTGGTCGATTTGCCTCTTGCAGTCACGTCCAGGAACGTTGGCTACAATCCCATGAAACTTAGGGTGTTTTCACACTTGGTCCCTTTCAGCCATCTAACCGAACTCAGATCGATGACTCAGCATTTTTTGCGCATATGTGAACACTCCAACCGTACCCAGACCCCTTTAAAGCGAACCGAACTGAGACCACCTCAGGAGGTGGTCTCAGTATGGTTCGCTAAAAATCAACGGTACGGTTTGCCTAATCTGCGCATTGTGAGCAAAAAGCGCACCGGGTTCACTTCGCCTTTTTCACTGTAGTTTAACCTTCTTCGTTTGCCGTAGTTGGTCACGTGACTGTAGCAGGGAAACTGAACTTCCTTTTGGAACTTACCACAGCCGCTTTACAGTTCTCTGAACTTACTGACTGACGAGTCGGCCACAATAATATAACTATATTATAAATAAATAAATAAATATTTATAATATAATAAATTTATTTTCCTTAATCCGCACTATTTTGATCAAAGAATACAGCAGGGCAAGCATGGCAGCAGACATTTTGATTCAAGAGAAAATTACCCAGAATTCCGTGCACTGGGGGTCTGAGGGCTCTAGAGGACCTGGTGTGAACAGAAAGAGGACTGAGGCCCCATCAAAGCTTAACTGGACCAGAAAGAGAACCCAGTCCTCTTTGTAATAAATTCACAGTGTGAACACAAAAAGAACTGAGTTCTTTTTCTGTTGGTCCACTTTTTGGTCCACTTAAAGAGGACTGAGTCTGGTTCCTTTAAAGGGGACCAGGTGTGAAAACACCCTCAAAGGTAGACCGCCTTTCAGATTTTTCAAGTTTAGGTCATGAAAAGAATTTTCCCTGACACCCGATTATTTTTGTTTAGTGGACTGAAAGCTAGTAAATTCAAATCACAGACTTCCAATTTTATTAGTTTTTTTTTAAATAGTACAATTAATGAATTTAGGTCCATGTGGCTCTAAATTCTCCGCTATTTTTCCTGCTTCACCATGGCCCAATTCAAGATACGATGTCATACGTCACGTGTTGGGCTTTCCCTGTTCGTGCAAGGCATTGTGGGATACAAATTTGAAACAGGAGAGAAAAATGGACGACGTGAGTGCGCGAATGAAACATGAAAGACCGACTACAGTAACGGAAAGCGAGAAGAAAAGATGCTATGTTGCGAAGGAAAGGAAACGCAGGACCAAACTAATAAATATCGGCGGTCAGCGAGCACCTCGGCGTGATCAGCTGTTCGTTTAGCGACAGAATGACGGAACTGTCAGTGCGTGGTCAAGGTAAACCTGTAGATGGCAGTAATTCAACGCTGTGGATGCCAGCTGCTGTAAAATCCAAAAGAAGAAGAAGAAGTAGAAAAGAAGAAGGTAAACACGGACTTCCTCTGTCTGCTTGACTGTGCAAAGCGAGTGATTTCATGCACATTATTTGCTAGGGAATCCCCTCAAATTAAATAACTTCCGAGCCACAGAATGGCCTGGTTTTTTTGAGATATTACAGAAATAAGCATACATCACAATGACCAAATTTCAGAGGGAACTAAATTTCACCAATTTTATGAACTCAAAAGGCCGTCTAGCTTTAATGCGTATTGCTTTAACTCTACCCCTTAAAGCAGTTGCTATAGCCACCCTTGTATATGTATATACTGTTCACCCTGAGAACATACAAGAAAAAAGTCTAAAGACAAGGTTTTAGACAAGGCATCATATGTCGTCATTATGGGATATACATGGGGTCGTCATACGTCGTCATTTTAAACGTTAAGCAAACACTTTTAATGGCAACATGGCCTAGTCATTGCAGTATTTCAACATTTACATTTCTTGCGATTCCGTGCAGGCTTAGGAAAAGGAATTTAAAAAACACCTTTCATGTGCTCTCTGTCGTAATATCAAGAGTCACTCTGACACAGTCAGTATTTACAGTGAGGCATGATTTGCACGCAAAAACAAGTGTTTAGAACAACTTGCAAACACAGGGCTCGAAATTCATATATTTTTTCGCCAGCCAGCCGGACTAGTTACCTTCCAAAGTAACTCGCCAAACAGAAAATCAACTCGCCAAAATTTGTTCATGTATGAATTTTACTTCTGTCAAAAAACACAGAAGAGAGTAGTTACCATTGTTCATGACTAATGTGCATTTATTTCAAGACCCGAGTATTTTGATACTGGGGTTTTTTTTGCACACTTTACAAATTGGCATTTGCTGTTCCACGTCCTCCTCGCGATATCCAAAAAAATGCCAGATGACTGACGCCTTACTAGTTCTTTTAGGAAGCAATTCGTCCACTTCCATTTTTAATTTGTCGCTGAAATTGACAGAGCTTACACGGTAGCCTATGCAACACCAGCGACTGCACGAACTGAGTCAGCGCTGTAAACCGAAACTAGGAAAACTTCCCGCAAGTTCCTTTCAGCACCGAGATGTCGCCCGGGATTGGTTGGCGAGTAGGGCTGTAACAATACGCCTAACTCACGATTCGATTCGTATCACGATTTTTGACCCATGATTCGATACACCCACGATTTTTTTTAAATGTATTTTTAAAGTAGTAAATTTGACTTATTAACATTTACTTACTTACATTAACTATTTAATAACAAATAATTCAGACCACTGCAGAGAATGAGTAATATGTATGCAAAAATGAACAAATGTATATCCAAAGACTGTTTTATTTCTCAAAATAATACTGTTGAGCCGGAAGCTCTGTTTTTTTCGGTTCTGAAAAAGTAATTTTTCCAAATCGTGTAAATCCGTTAAGATGTTTTTTTTGGGGGGGTGGCTCTCTCACTGTCTCACTCTCATAGGGCCAATGATTTTCTGTGATCGCGGAAAACAGATGGAAATTACGGAATTTTTATGGTGAAACATTGCTCGCGTGTCAAAATGTAACTGCCGCAGAAGGCTTCCGCCCAAGCAGACATGCCTTCAGTGTTGCCAGATATTGCTAACGTTTTCCACCCCAAAATATGTTCAAAACCAGCCAAAAAGCACCTAAACCCGCCCAATCTGGCAACACTGCATGCCTTTCCGGTCAAGTGATTGTGATTGGCTTGTGGCACACCTAGCCAGCCAATGAGCTGCTTGTTTACAGATTCGCTCCCCGCGTCGCAACCAGAATGGCGACCGCTTAAAAGAAACGAATGCTCTGCCAGTGGCGAGTGTGGACGTTGCGTGACTCGCAGAAGATTGTCGCAGGTCAGCGAAAAAACGACTTACTAATAGATATAAAAAATAAAAGTAATTTAAGTAAGTTTAAAATGTAATTTAAATAAAAAGTAAAGTATTCATAAATTGAAGTTTGGAAGCGCCTCTGTTTTTGGGCTGAGGAGAAGTTTGAAAGGGTGTACCGCGATTCTGCCTTCTTGTATCGCGACACAGATCGTGGCTCTGCGTATCGCGATTTCGATTTCGATACGCATATTGTTACAGCCCTATTGGCGAGTGTGTGACGTTATTGTTTTTTTTACCCTTAGGCAGCCTCTCACGTTACTGCCTGAGGGACAGGGAGAAAACCACCGGGAAATGTTTTAAACAAACGCAACAAACACGAAACAAACGCAAGTCAGCAGATGACCATAAAATACTCTATAGTTACGATATAATAATTATATGTCTCTCACACAGAATTTTCGGAGATATATCGAGTATATTCAATATATCGCACAGCCCTAGTCTGAATCTTCGCTTCATATATATTTTTTATTTTCAACTAGCCAGCCGGGCTGCCTAGTGACAGGAATTACCCGCCAAATGACAAATTAAGTCGCCTCGGGCGACCGGACCACCGCGAATTTCAAGCCCTGAAACACATGAACGTATAAACACAAAATTTGCCTGCACAGGAAATGCTAGTTTGTCCAAAACGTTTACAATGTTGACACATGCGTGTATTTATTTTCCGCAACAAACCTGTAATAGTGATAAATGCTACTGAATAGGGCTGCACGATTCTGGAAAAAACGTGAATCACGATTTTTTGGCTAAGAATTGAGATCACGATTCTTTGGCACGATTTTTTATACAAAATGTTTATTGCACTGTTTATAGCATCTGCATGCTAAGGTTATTTATTTTTTATTTATCCTGTTTGTTTTATTAATTTTATCGGCCTAGTTATTCTGCTGAATTTATTTTTGTCTACATCCATGTATTTTCCTCATCTGGTATCCTGATTTTTGTGGATTTGTTAGATCAGAGGTTTTCAAAGTGTGGGAGAGTCAGCCCCCCCTTGGAGAGCAAATAAACAACCGCGCCCCCCCCTTACACTTTTTTTGTTGCTATACTTAATGTTCCATTCGTATTTTTAAAAAATGGTTGTTGTACACATTATTTTTTTCTTTTTCACATTTTAAACATCTGTGCTTTTTAAAACATCTTGTTTTACACATTTTAAACATCTCATAGCATCGTTAGCTCGCACCTCTTGGCAGACAACACACTGTAGCAGTGGAGCATCTTCAGATCCAGTCCATGAAAATCCAAACTTTAAATAATCGTGGTCATACTTCCTTCTTTTTCCAGTCCCCCAGGATTCCGCGGGCCTTTTTTGTGATTGTTGCGGGCTAAAATGTCTGATGTTGCGGGGGTTTTCCAAAAAAAATTGCGATGAAAGTTGCGGTGTTTTTTAGGTTTTTGTTGCGAGAGGAAGTGAAAGTTGCGAGAAATTGTTGCGATTTTCTCTTTTTGTGATTAAAATTGAGTGATATGTTAAATATTATGTTATTACTGAAAAACTATTGATTAAAAAAAACAAAGACACTGAGAAATGGTCCTATAAACAACTTTACCAATATAAAAGATTACCAGGACTACAAAAATGCAGAAAAATAGGCTTTACTTATCCAAATGCACCTGTTGGTTCAAAAGTTAAAGTGCAGAGAACCTCACAGCACAACATGAAGTTACCTTAAAATATAATATAAATACCTTAGCTTTCATGTAAGAAAAAAAACTATTAATACTAGTACTGTGTGCAGGCAGTCTCTCCTGAAGACTAAATTAAACAATAATTATAAACTAATAAAATAAATGGCTCAGGCTTCATAGAAGAAAAAAACAATTTGAACAGAATCTCACAGTATGATGCTGAAGCTGCCTAAACAATGGAAAATAAAATACCATTTTGGCAAAAATGTTGGCATCCATTAATTTCTTGTATTAAGTAAAAAAAAATAAAGTGCACAGAGTCCTTCACTGTAAACATAACACACTTTCAGTGTTGCCAGATACTGCTGACGTTTTCCAGTCCAAAATATGTTCAAAACCCGCCAAACTGCACTTGAAACTTCCCAATCTGGCAACACTGCCAGAACACTGCCAGAACACATGCTTCTCTTGAACACTGTTCAAGAGAAGCATGCTGCTTCTCTTGAACACACGGAAGTAAGGCGGAAGGTAGTTTGTCGACGTCACCTCAAGACGACGCCAATGATTGGTCAAATTTGCGGGAACGTTGCGGTGATTGGATATAATTGCAACACCGCCCTGAATTCGCGGGGATTGGTTGAATTTGCGCTGAAGTTGCAAATCGCAACATCCTGGAGGCTCCGTTTTTTTGCTTGGCCCAGAGTTTGTCTCCTCACTCACTGTAGCTTTAGGTACTAAAAATCGATCCATTTTGTCTCTCACGTTGCGCCCCCCCGAAGAACTCTGGCGCCCCCCAGGGGGGGCGCGCCCCACACTTTGAAAAGCCCTGTGTTAGATTGTACCTAGTCTGGTTAACACCAGACCATATCACAAGTGAAATATGGTCTGGAATCCGCCTATTGAATTTCTCGTAGGGGAGGTGTGGTTTACGATTGTCAACGGCCGTTTATTGGACGTTGCGAATGTCTATCATTTGGCGTATACGTAGCCCATGGCCAATCATGGCAGTTGTACCCGGTGACATAGTTAGAGCGACGAAGAAGACGAAGAGGCGAAGAAGACGCTGTTCTTTTTTTAAAACAGAAAGAAGAAAGACGCTGTTCTTTTTTTAAAACAGAAAGAAGAAAGACGCTGTTCTTTTTTTAAAACAAACTTTCGCTCTAAACTATTCAGAACAGTGTCTAAAGCTTGACTGAAAGTTTGGTTCGTATCGCTCGCCGCCATGTTAAATGTGATCCGTAAACAGTCCCAAATAAACTACAAGCTTCCGTTTGTCGAGTAGTACGCGTCACCGTCTTTCCACCCCTCCCCACTCTCTGATTGGCTCCCTAACTCAGGCGAGCCTTTAGACCATGCTGTCTTTTCAGATCGGAACGATTGTGCAAAGCAGCATGGGATTTCCCAGGCTAGATTGTACCTGTTTTATATACTTCAATTAAAAAAAAGTTAGGCTGCGATGCATGGCTGAATGTAACATGAGGAGAGAAAATGGAGAATGGATTGTGTCACTTGTTTACTATGGCCCTTTTCCACTACCCTTTTTCAGCTCACTTCAGCCCGACACGGCTCGCGTTTCGACTACCTTAGAGCAGCACGACTCAGCTCGCTTCAGCCCTGCTTAGCACCCAAAACTCGCACGGTTTTGGAGTGGGGCTGAAGCGAGCCAAACCGAGCCGAGTGGGGCTCGGGGCGTGAGGAGACACTCCCCTGTGCACTGATTGGTGAGGAGGAGTTTCCTCACATGCCCACACACGCCCTGCGAGCACGCTGGGATCTGTAAACACCGTAAACCCGGAAGAAAAAGAATTACGAATTACGAGAATTTCTGAAGCCTTATGCGCCTCGTCTCATCTATACGCTCTTGCCAGTATCTGTTGGCGTTGTCGGTGACAACAAGCCACAGCACCAAGACCAGCAACACTAACGACTCCATGTTTATTGTTTACTATCCGGGTCATGAGACTACCGCTTAAAAGATCACTGATGTCACTGTTTGCGCCGCCTAACGACATCACGTGACGTCCACCCACTTTCGCTAACTCCACCCAATGTGTCCACCCACTTCCAGCCAGCACGGTTCAGCGCGATTGTAGTCGAAATGCAACTCCAACAGCCCCGCTCAGCCCGACTCAGCACGGCACGGCTCAGCCCAACTCAGCCGCGTTGGTAGTGGAAAAGCGGCAATAGTTTATGAGTTCAGTTTCTGCACTACATTACACACATTCATATTAGTCTTACAGTTACATCGACTTTTTTTTGTTTAAATAATACTTAATGAGATTAATGTTTATTGTTAATGATTAATTTAGGCCAATGCTTGATTTTGGTTGTTTAAAATACCTAAGGGGTACTGGGTAAACTAGGTCTATGGTGCAAAATATTTATAAGCATCTGATAAAAACCCGCCAAACTAACGTCAAACCATCCCAAGCCATTTTTTGTCCGCAAAGTAGAATAAGCGAATTGCGAATCTCGGCCTGTGCAGTGCATTATGGGATCGCTAATTTTTTTGGCAACCAAACAGCACTTCAAAATGTTGGAAAGCAGTATTGACAAAGACAACTACGATTTAGATCAGTTTAAACTTTGGAAAGTTGACGATTTGAAATGGTTTTGCAGTCGTTGTGGACTGCCTGTGACAACCAAGACCACGACTGGCACTAGGGCAAAACGTAAAGAAGAACTGGTTGCCCTTGCCTATGCAGCATCAGTCCAGAACTTACCATGCGTTTTAACGAAGGATGAGGAGAGACAAGCTGTCAAAAACGACTACAAGTCCTTGTTGACAGTTGAAGGCAAACAAATTCCCGACCCTCTGCAGACAACCGACGGGTGGTTGGACGAAGCCCAGGGGCTTAAGCTGTGGCTACCATGCATGTCAGTCGATATTGCCGAATATTTACTTGACAGGGACGAAAAAGCGCTACTCCATCAGCTTCGAAATGACTACAAGGAAGGTGAGCTGTTTTGATATTTTGATATATAACGCGTATAACATTAGGGCCTATGAGGCTAGGTAATGGGGACCCAAAATGTATGAGATAAAAGTGCATTTTTCTGCCCTACAATGTCCTTAATTAGCGTAACAACTATTATTATGGGACACGAAGGTGGGCGATATTACAGTAAGATGGAAAGATGTAGTAAACCTGTAGGCCTTTTCTGCATAATAACTACATAATATTTTGTTAGAATTGCCAAAAATAAATGACAAACTAAATATCTGAACAAACTTACAACTTTTTGCCACTTTTACATCCTTCTGGGTCTTTTTTTTCGGTTGGAAATGTAATCAAAACAAACGGAGATTCACATTTACATGACCCGTCTTCAGATGTAGGCCCAGTACAATTGTGTGTTTTCTTCCACCGCTTAAGTTTATAACTTCCATTAGTACATTGGTAAAAAGCACAGTGTGCACCTGTCATAGTTTTACAATTCACTTAAGGCTTAAAGGAACAGTCCACCGTTCTTCCATAATGAAATATGCTCTTATCTGAATTGAGACGAGCTGCTCCGTACCTCTCCGAGCTTTGCGCGACCTCCCAGTCAGTCAGACGCAGTCAGACGCGCTGTCACTCCTGTTAGCAATGTAGCTAGGCTCAGTATGGCCAATGGTATTTTTGGGGGCTGTAGTTAGATGCGACCAAACTCTTCCGCGTTTTTCCTGTTTACATAGGTTTATATGACCAGTGATATGAAACAAGTTCAGTTACACAAATTGAAACGTGGCGATTTTCTATGCTATGGAAAGTCCGCACTATAATGACAGGCGTACTAACACCTTCTGCGCGCTTCGGCAGCGCATTGATACCTTCACTCGGAGATGTACCATTTTTTTTAGACAGGGCGGACGGACCAGGGCATTCGCCCGCCTGGCCGTGCCCGAAGAGGAGTGAAGGTATCAATGCGCTGTCAAAGCGCGCAGAAGGTGTTAGTACGCCTGTCATTATAGTGTGGACTTTCCATAGCATAGAAAATCGCCACGTTTCAATTTGTGTAACTGAACTTGTTTCATATCACTGGCCATATAAACCTATGTAAACAGGAAAAACGCAGAAGAGTTTGGTCGCATCTAACTACAGCCCCAAAAAATACCATTGGCCATGCTGAGCCTAGCTACATTGCTAACAGGAGTGACAGCGCGTCTGACTGCGTCTGACTGACTGGGAGGTCGCGCAAAGCTCGGAGAGGTACGGAGCAGCTCGTCTCAATTCAGAGAAGAACATATTTCATTATGGAAGTACGGTGGACTGTTCCTTTAAGGTCTTCAAGCCAATCGCTATAAAGCTTTAAAGTTCATGGTCCGCTACCTGTCTTCCTATATAGTAACTTCAGCACCTCGGTAGTTCGTTTGGTAGCCGAAATAGTTGACCTAGAAAAGCCGCACATGCGTACAAGCGTTGCGCACTTTGCTTATTCAAAACCCCAACTGGGCGGGAAACCGCCCAATCTGGCAACACTGGTTTCCACACACTCAACTGCAGGCGGGCTTCCTCCACTGACTGAATCATGTGTTGTAAAGATGCTTTACCGTAGGTCGAGGAAGGAGTCAGCGGCAGTGCTGCCTTTAGGGGCGCTTGAAAAAATCCGGGAAGAAATGGGAGCGTTTGTTTGTGATGCCGCTCATGAAATAAAATGCTTAAGAATCGTTGTGTTTCGAAATGAGATCACGTGTATGTGTGAATCGAGATCGCAATTTTTTTTTAACGATTTATCGTGCAGCCCTACTACTGAATATACAGTACTGTGCAAAAGTCTGAGTTACCCTATATTTTTTCATACAAACTATACTGATTTCTATTTTATGACGTCTACATTATCAAATCAGTACAAAAACAGTTTAGAGTCCAAACGTTCATTTTCCAGCGCAAAAGTCAATGTTACAGTCTACTCAACTCAACTTTATTTATATAGCACTTTAAAACAACCGTAGGTGAAAACAAGGTGCTGTACATAAAAGACATAAAACAATTAAAAGCAATGAAATAAATAAAAACAGACAGTTGAACAGTTGTTTCATTGTTTTTAAAAGCAATTAGAAACAATCAAACAATAAATAAAAGCAAACCATAAAACACTAAAACAAGAGCAGAGTCTCATGCGGAGTTAAAAGCCAAGGAGTAAAAATGGGCTTTAAGACTTAGTTTTAAAAATGGACAGTGAGGAAGCTTGCCTAATGTGCAATGGTAGCTCGTTCCAAATGTAGAGTCCAAACGTTCATTTTCCAGCGCAAAAGTCAATGTTACAGTAAAAAATGTTTGTATCTGGGGCGGCACGGTGGTGTAGTGGTTAGCGCTGTCGCCTCACAGCAAGAAGGTCCTGGGTTCGAGCCCCGTGGCCGGCGAGGGCCTTTCTGTGCGGAGTTTGCATGTTCTCCCCGTGTCCGCGTGGGTTTCCTCCGGGTGCTCCGGTTTCCCCCACAGTCCAAAGACATGCAGGTTAGGTTAACTGGTGACTCTAAATTGACCGTAGGTGTGAATGTGAGTGTGAATGGTTGTCTGTGTCTATGTGTCAGCCCTGTGATGACCTGGCGACTTGTCCAGGGTGTACCCCGCCTTTCGCCCGTAGTCAGCTGGGATAGGCTCCAGCTTGCCTGCGACCCTGTAGAAGGATAAAGCGGCTAGAGATAATGAGATGAGATGAGATGAGATGTTTGTATCTGAGCAGTATATTACATAAGAGAGCACTTTTCAGATGAAAAAAGAAAACATAATGAAGGCTGCTGGGTTTTGGTGCAAAATGAAGAAGCGAGTGTGACAGTCAAAGTGTCCAGAAGAACTGGGGCTGCTTCTGTAAGACGCTCAGTAAAACCTACAGCTCATCTCATCTCATCTCATTATCTCTAGCCGCTTTATCCTTCTACAGGGTCGCAGGCAAGCTGGAGCCTATCCCAGCTGACTACGGGCGAGAGGCGGGGTACACCCTGGACAAGTCGCCAGGTCATCACAGGGCCGACACATAGACACAGACAACCATTCACACTCACATTCACACCTACGGTCAATTTAGAGTCACCAGTTAACCTAACCTGCATGTCTTTGGACTGTGGGGGAAACCGGAGCACCCGGAGGAAACCCACGCGGACACGGGGAGAACATGCAAACTCCGCACAGAAAGGCCCTCGCCGGCCACGGGGCTCGAACCCGAACCTTCTTGCTGTGAGGCGACAGCGCTAACCACTACACCACCGTGCCGCCCAAGTGAAAAATGTTTTCTGTAAATTGTAATGTATTTGTATGAAAATATAAAGTCAATGTGTACATTGTAGTCTTGCTCCATAGTGGACGACGGCTGGACGAAGATGAGGAGCATCCGGCATCTTCTTGCTCCTCTGCCTGTACTTGCCCTGCTTCACCTTCATCCTCAGAGCTGTCTGAATCCTCTGCCTCTGCTTCACCTTCAAACACCCCACCTTGCTCTTCCTCATCAGACAACTCAATATCTGAGTTTCCCTCAACAATTTGCAGTAAAATCTTCTCTGCCTCTGATAGTGACTCCCTGCCTTCTGATTTGCAAAAAATACAGAACAAAATAGAAAAAGCAACTACAAATGTCCACTACGGAGGACATTTCTTAAAAGGGGAAAATATTGTGGTAAAACATGTTACATTAACTCATAAATTGATTTAATGTGTTCTTAAGAGGTTCATGTAAAACATAACACCAATATTTGAAGACAACATGTCGGGGCCGTGGATGAGTTACTCTCCCTTGATCAACGAAGTCGGCGGGGAATTTGTGGTTATTATCGGTACAAACAGCGCGAATCACAACTTAAATGAGTGCGGTTCAGTTTGACATTATTGTCAGTCCGTTAGATAAACATTTAATTTTATTAAAATCAAAAATTAATATTTAGAGCCTGTGGGCTACAAAAATAATAGTCATTAAAGTAGCCGGCTGGACTTAATTGTGTAGTCGGCTGTATGGCCGGCAGCCAGCGCTTGTGGAAAGCCCTGCGCAACACCTGTCCACACTCGCAACTATACCGGTACTGTAGCGGTATAACTGTATCGGTACGAAACCCACAAATGTATGGGTTTCATACCGGTACAGTATCGGTACTGTAGCGCTTCGCTGTAGTGTGGACAGATGAAGCGGCTCTGTATCGATACAAATATAATGCGCATGCGCAAAGTCACACACCTCAATCGATGTCTTCGCTGAATAAAATAGTGAAGAACGGAGATTCGTTTGTTTCTTTCTCAACTGCCTCGCGCGTTTTATACGATTCGACTGAATAAATGACCACCAGAAATACAGACTGCACATTGACAACAAAAAGCACACACACGTTGTTTCATCCGCCATATTCTCGGAAGGAAGTTACTCGGTAACCACGGAAACATTTCGCGCACGCGCATTTCAACTACCGTGAAAGAAAACCGCAAACATTTCTCGCTAGTGTGGACAGATGCACTAAACTGTACCGGTATACTTTGTATCGATACAGTTATACCACTATCGTACCGGTATATATGTGAACACAGTGCGTGACAAGCCTCAACATGAACTACGGGTGACTCGCAGGTAGGGCTGCACGATTATGGAAAAAATGATAATCACGATTATCTTGATCAAAATTGTAATCACGATTATTAATCACAATTATTCTTGATGTTCGGGAAATCACTTAAATTTTATTTCACTATATTCAAACAAACAATATGAACAGCTTTCAGTGCAGAATGAAATTTAAAAGAGAAATTCTGATTTCCAAATGACAAATAAATGAAATTTATCCAAGAAATTACCAAAGGATGAAGGAACTGAAAACTCAATTGCAACAATTACATAACATTATACTGAGGCCTACAAGTATTTAGCTAGAAAGAGCAGCCTATCAACATGCTCTGGCTTTAAACATGAGCGAAGGCAGGTCACAGCATTGCCTCCAGTGCTAAATAGTCTGTTGTTCCGACATAGTTAGCTTTTCTCTCTCACCTCAATCTGTTACCTACTCTCATGCCATTAGGGGGCGAACCGACGCATGTAAGGTTTCATTACTGTGACTTGGCTTGCTTGCTTATTTAGGCGGAGTAATGAAACCTTACATGCGTCGGTTCACCCCCTAATGGTTTGGCGGAGTACTGGTCAAAAAGTGCTTGATCAGATATGCAGCAGAGCTCGCATTTTAAATGGAAATAAATCGCGATTTTCATTTAATTTAATCGTGGCAGCCAAAATCGCGATTTTCGATTAAATTCGATTAATTGTGCAGCCCTACTCGCAGGGCCAAATTAGAATTTGCGTTAACAGCACTATTTTTTTTAATCACGATAAATTGAGATCGCGTTAATGCATTATTATCGCGTTAACTTCGACAGCCCTATAATTAAGTCATAAAAGCCTCGGACTCATTTGTCCTGCCAGTGTGTGTTTTACTCCTAGAGTGAAATGGGTGGTGCTGATCGATGTGCAGTTTATAAATGCAACAATGATCGATGGTATAAGGACAGGTGAGCGATATTATGAATATAATAGTACTATACTACGTGTAGACTATAGCCATAATGGTATTATAATGGTATTATTATTAATGCTTTAGTATCATCAGTCAGAGGGGACTTTATAAACATGACATTACCATGGTTTACCCTTTAGTTGAAATTTTCGGATAAAGGTTGCTTAGTTTAGAATCTACATCAGACCTCAGGAGTTCGGTTCAAAATGGCGATTTAAATATATGGACCTAGGCTTGTCTCATTTGTTGAAAAATAGGTTAACAATAAGTGAATGTATAAGTTATTATCAATCTTAAATTTATTAATCCTATTAGACTGTAGACCTATATATCTGATCTAAATCAAGACATAGATAACACAGTTACCTGGAAGTACAGGTAAACACAGGTGTGCCCATAATCCTATCTTTTTTCACATGTGGCACATATCTGAGCTATGTTGATCTGAGCCAAGATATTGAAATTTATGTTTTTATTTCTTTTCAGATTAGTTATCAAAGATCATGTAAAAGAACTTAAGTGGCATTCGTGTCCTGTCAAGTGGCGTCCTTTGTGGCTGCGGTTGATCAACCGGATTGACCTAAAGCAGGGCTCGACATTAACAGTAGCCCGATTGCCCAGGGCAACCATTCAATAGATTCGGACAACCAGACTCTCACAAATGCTTGCCCGATCGGGCAACTACCCAAATATGTCAACTTACGTGAAAAACAATGTTAATTCATTTATATTATGATGAAATTCCATCACGATTTGCGATTGTTTGACTTGGAAAGACCGCGTCCATTTTATCATTACGGGATGTTCAACAACTAGCGGAATTCACATTTGCACATCGCGGGCTCGCAATGCAGTTTCCCATTGTTAATAATTATCGCGTAGTGCATATTCAGTGTTCTATGCAGACCCTCCAGGATTTCGCGATGTTACGATTTGCAACTTCAACGCAAATTCAACCAATCCCCACGAATTCAGGGCGGTGTTGCAATTATATCCAATCACCACAACTTTTCCGCAAATTTGACCAATCTTTGGCGTCGTCTTGAGGTGACGTCGACAAACTACCTTCCGCCTTACTTCCGTGTATACGTTCAAGAGAAGCAGCATGTGCGCAGTGTTGCCAGATTGGGCGGTTTTAAGTGGATTTTGGCGGGTTTTGAACATATTTTGGGCTGGAAAACGTCAGCAGTATCTGGCAACATTGCATGATGTGCGAGTCAGTGTTTCTGTAGGCTTAAATTCTGTTACTGAAAGTGTGTTATGTTTACAGTGAAGGACTGTGTGCACTTTACATTATTTTTTTACTTAATACAAGAAATTAATGGATGCCAATATTTTTGCCAAAATGGTATTTTATTTTCCATTGTTTAGGCAGCTTCAGCATCATACTGTGAGATTCTGTTCCAATTGTTTTTTTCTTCTATGAAGCCTGAGCCATTTATTTCATTAGCTTTATAATTATTGTTTAATTTAGTCTTCAGGAGAGACTGCCTGCACACAGTACTAGTATTAATAGTTTTTTTTTCTCATCTCATTATCTCTAGCCGCTTAATCCTTCTACAGGGTCGCAGGCAAGCTGGAGCCCATCCCAGCTGACTACGGGCGAAAGGCGGGGTACACCCTGGACAAGTCGCCAGGTCATCACAGGGCTGACACATAGACACAGACAACCATTCACACTCACATTCACACCTACGCTCAATTTAGAGTCACCAGTTAACCTAACCTGCATGTCTTTGGACTGTGGGGGAAACCGGAGCACCCGGAGGAAACCCACGCGAACACGGGGAGAACATGCAAACTCCACACAGAAAGGCCCTCGCCGGCCCCGGGGCTCGAACCCAGGACCTTCTTGCTGTGAGGCGACAGCGCTAACCACTACACCACCGTGCCGCCCAGTTTTTTTTTCTTACATGAAAAAAATTTTAAGGTAACTTCATGTTGTGCTGTGAGGTTCTCTGCACTTTAACTTTTGAACCAACAGGTGCATTTGGATAAGTAAAGCCTATTTTTCTGCATTTTTGTAGTCCTGCGAATCTTTTATATTTGTAAAGTTGTTTATAGGACCATTTCTCAGTGTCTGTTTTTTTAATCAATAGTTTTTCAGTAATAACTTAATATTTAACATATCACTCAATTTTAATCACAAAAAGAGAAAATTGCAACAATTTCTCGCAACTTTCACTTCCTCCTGCAATGTAATCGCAACAAAAACCTAAAAAACACCGCAACTTTCATCGCAATTTTTTGGAAAAACCCCTGCAACATCAGACATTTTAGCCCGCAACAATCACAAAAAAGGCCCGCGAAATCCTGGGGGGACTGAATATTGGTATGTCCTTCACTACATGACTAATTACCGCATTACTCGCACGGAGCGCTAGTGTCAATGCTTGTTGATACAGACAGCGTCTGAGAAGGTTGAATAATAAATTAAAAAATAATAATATGTAATATTTGGGCAACCATGTTCTGAGTTCGGGCAACCAGATTTCTACAAATGGTTGCCCGAATGGCAACCATGTCTCAAAGTTAATGTAGAGCCCTGTAAAGATGCTATCAGACCACACAAGAGTTTGCCATGCTGCCTGGTTCAGGCGTTTGTTTGTCCCCAAACGGTCCCAGAGTGCACCGCGTCAAATCCAAAATGGCGGTATCCGTGAAACGGTCCATTACTGCGACAGCAGCAAGTGACAAAGCAACAGCGTGACAAGTGGGTTGAGAGTTTCTCAACTTTATGCATATTAATTAAGATGCAGTAAAGCGCGAAATCAAAACAATCGCCTTGAATTATTTCTCTGACCAAACACATGGTACAACATTTTTTTTTCCATTCTCCTGCTCACAACTTTAGTTCCTACTGCCAATGGGCTATGTGTATAAACACTTCCACATTATAACCACAACAGGTCCTCTACTTCCAGTTCATCCACTCAAACGGCTTCAGACTGTATGCTTAAATATCTCCTGGCAGACACTAATTTTATCACATTAAGAAGGGCACGTTGTTTTCTCGCTGTATGGTTCCCACTGGTGCTCGTCACACTCATCTCATCTCATCTCATCTCATCATCTCTAGCCGCTTTATCCTGTTCTACAGGGTCACAGGCAAGCTGGAGCCTATCCCAGCTGACTACGGGCGAAAGGCGGGGTACACCCTGGACAAGTCGCCAGGTCATCACAGGGCTGACACATAGACACAGACAACCATTCACACTCACATTCACACCTACGGTCAATTTAGAGTCACCAGTTAACCTAACCTGCATGTCTTTGGACTGTGGGGGAAACCGGAGCACCCGGAGGAAACCCACGCGGACACGGGGAGAACATGCAAACTCCAAACAGAAAGGCCCTCGCCGGCCACAGGGCTCGAACCCGGACCTTCTTGCTGTGAGGCAACAGCGCTAACCACTACACCACCGTGCCGCCCCATGGCATACATGACCTCTAATTAAATCTGTATTGTTAATGTGCAAATTGTTAATGTGTGTCCTTCCCTGCACACAAATAACACGCTACGGTAAAAAATAGACCACAACTCATTTTATAGCTCAGAAATTCTTACAAGACCAGCTACCATCGTAACATATTCTGTAAGAAACATATTCTATACCTAACTTTCAGCTTTCGTTTAAAAAACCAAAATCGCAGATTTATAACTAAATTTTTATATGGCGTAGTGATTTTAAGTTCCTACTTTTGGTGAGGTAGTGACCTTGACCCTGAGGCTTTCCGTTTAGATCAATACACACGATCGTATTGGTTTTGCGTTTGTGGAAAATGAAGTTACAACAGTGATCAAATATTTTGCATGATGTTTTATTACGGTTATGATTATTCTGTGAACGCACCAATCCTTAGGTGTATAAAGTTACAACTTAAAATACAATTAGTGATAACTGTAGACTTTTCAGTGGACGACAACCTTTTTAAGGGAATGCGATGTAGTCAACCATTTATCATGTCCCAGATCAAGCCGACATTTTTCCACAAATTTGCAGAATTTTTGCCAAATTCTGAATAGAGTATTCACATCAAAGATTTCGTTTTATCTGTATTATTTCTTTCATCATTTTATTTCAAATTAAAACCAACATCAGCATTCAAAACTGTATAGTTCATTGACTGTGAGTGTATTTAGTGGGGTACCCCCACAGTACCCAGTTTCTGAGACAGACCCATATGCAAGTTAAGGGAGCAGGTTCGCTTGTAACCAATCACTGATCATCACTGCTTGTCCCACCATAGCACTTGTTCATTCTTCATTATAAAATATAACAAGCATGGTTTGTGCAGCCCACCGTGCGTTTTGTTTGGCAAGTTCGGCCTATAGGCTGCAGACAACATGAAACCATCGAAAATTTATGAAGTATTTAGAAACAAAACACTCAAGCCATACAAGCCTGTTGACTTTTTCAAAAGAAAGCAACGGGAGCTGTACACATCTCACAAAAAGCAACAAAAACTTGGGCACAGTTCTGGAGCAAGCACTTCACGCATCATATAAACTCGCTCATCGCGTTTCAAAATGCAAAAAGACCCACACAGTTACAGAGGATCTTGTTTTACCTGCTGCTCTCGCCACGACCAGAGAGATCCTCAGTGCAAATCTGACACAGATCAGTTGAAAAATAGTTCAATCTCCAAAGACACCATACAGAAAAGAATACAATAAGCTGACACGCATTAAGGCAAATTATTATGTACTCAGACTAGACGAATCAACAGACATACCTGATCATGCCATCCTCTTTCGAGACACTTTTTGAGAATTTGAGAAGCCCTGATCTAATGGTTTCTGGCAAATTTTTGTGTGTGCTTTAGCTACTTTCCAGGGCTCAAAATTAATGGTAGTCCGAGTGTCCGGGACAACCAAATGTTTGGTCTGGACAAGTCAAATCCGCATCCGCATGTCTGATGGGACAAGCTGAATTAGGGTTGGGCGGTATTACGGTAAGAAGGTATCCCGAGGTATCCAAAAGTACCAACGGTATCGGTCTCATTACCGTCATTTAAAAAAAATATATAATATCTAAATAAATATGGAGTACATGAGGTCATAATATAAAATAATAAATTGAAGATCATCCCGAATAACTGTGTGATCGTATTTTCACTAATTCTATCAATTTCCTAAAGAAGTTTTCATCGCGTGCAGGGTTGTTTATGTCGTTACCATGGCAACCCTGCGTGACATTTTGGAGTCTGACAGAAAGCTTCGCAAGAGACTGAGACCGGGGGTGTCATGGCTCAGATGGCTAAGGTACCGTACCATAAATCCGGGGACCCGGGTTCGATTCCGACCCGAGGTTATTTCCCGATCCCGTCTCTCTCTCCCCCGCTCATTTCCTGTCTCTCTATACTGTCCTATCTAAAAAAAAAGAGAGACTGAGACCACGGTTGAAAGATGGCAAGTCAAGATAACGAGTTGGTGGCAAAAAAAAAAATACAACATCGGCAGTGTAGCAGCATTTTGGTTTCAAACCAAACGAAAAGGAAGAGCCAGCAATAATGTAAATGACCGCGCAAAATCGAAAAAAATCTAATATGTCCCCTAAGGCACACCATAGCCTGGGGTACTCCACTTCCACGAGATCTCTCCAATGAGTTGTGTTTTGAGTAGGTTACATGAGTAACAACAAGGTAAAATAATATAACGTATGACATTTGGGATGTGGGTAATAAACGTTTGAAATGTCATCTACTGAAGAAACGGAAGAAAACATCGTAGCGTAAACTGTTAGGTTTCTGGTGGGAATTAGCAATGCGCTTGCTATCTTTGTTGGGTGTGTTAAACCGTATGGATTTAAGTGGAATAATTGTAAGGAGTTATGTGATCAAGACAACGTTCTAAGCAAGGTAAGGCCATTTGATTATTAATTTCCCTGCCATGGCATGACGTGGGCCCATATGATTTTGCCTTGTGCAGCTATCACGCATTTGAATTAGGTTCGCCTCATTTGCGCTGAAGAATATGGTTTATCGCGCAGTCTAAACGGACTTGGGTGTTGGTTGATTCTTTTTCTTTTTTTTTATTTCCCATGCTTGAAAGGGTATGATCCTGCTCATCGTGTACTTTTTTTTGATGGAGTAGGTGAAATAGTGCTGCAAATGACGTTTCATCGCAGACATGTGTAAACGACAGTTGAATGCTATTTTCAAGATGAAGGAAGAGTTGCGTGATGCTTTGAAATATCTCTTAATCCATTCATCAATGCACAAAATTCGCTTTGCTGCTTAATCCATACCACAGTGCACACAATTCGCTATGCTGCTTTTAAATAGTACATTTGAGGCATAGGCGCACGTTACACAGTAGGCCGAAACAAAATATTATTTTTTTCTCGGTAATACCGTATACCCCGGGAAAACACAGAGACGGTTTAAAGGTATCAAAATTTGGATACCGCCCAACCCTAAGCTGAATATTGGTTCAAAGTCACTCGTTTTATAGTAATTTTTCCAAGTTCATAATTTTTCAATAAAGTTCCAACAAAACAGTGTGTGCATGTTTAGGTATATACAGTGGTGCTTGAAAGTTTGTGAACCCTTTAGAATTGTCTATATTTCTGCATAAATATGACCTAAAACATCATCAGATTTTCACACAAGTCCTAAAAGTAGATAAAGAGAACACAGTTAAACAAAAATATTATACTTGGTCATTTATTTATTGAGGAAAATGATCCAATATTACATATCTGTGAGTGGCAAAAGTATGTGAGCCTCTAGGATTAGCAGTTAATTTGAAGGTGAAATTAGAGTCAGGTGTTTTCAATCAATGGGATGGCAATCAGGTGTGAGTGGGCACCCTGTTTTATTTAAAGAACAGGGATCGATCAAAGTCTGACCTTCACAACACATGTTTGTGGAAGTGTATCATGGCACGGACAAAGGAGATTTCTGAGGACCTCAGAAAAAGCGTTGTTGATGCTCATCAGGCTGGAAAAGGTTACAAAACCATCTCTAAAGAGTTTGGACTCCACCAATCCAGCCAGAAGGCTATTGGAAAAATGTTTTGTGGATGGCTGAGACCAAAATAGAACTTTTTGGTTTAAATGAGAAGTGTTATGTTTGGAGTAAGGAAAACACTGCATTCCAGCATAAGAACCTTATCCCATCTGTGAAACATGGTGGTGGGAGTATCATGGTTTGGGCCTGTTTTGCTGCATCCGGGCCAGGACGGCTTGCCATCATTGATGGAACAATGAATTCTGAATTCTAAAGGAAAATGTCAGGACATCTGTCCATGAACTGAATCTCAAGAGAAGGTGGGTCATGCAGCAAGACAACAACCCTAAAGTTAATGTTTGGAATGGCCAAGTCAAAGTCATGACCTTAATCCAATCGAAATGCTGTGGAAGGACCTGAAGTGAGCAGTTCATGTGAGGAAACCCACCAACATTCCAGAGTTGAAGCTGTTCTGTACGGAGGAATGGGCTAAAATTCCTCCAAGCCAGTGTGCAGGACTGATCAACAGTTACTGGAAACGTTTAGTTGCAGTTATTCCTGCACAAGGGGGTCACACCAGATACTGAAAGCAAAGGTTCACATACTTTTGCCACTCACAGATATGTAATATTGGATCATTTTCCTCAATAAATAAATGACCAAGTATAATATTTTTCATCTCATTTGTTTAACTGGGTTCTCTTTATCTACTTTTAGGACTTGTGTGAAAATCTGATGATGTTTTAGGTCATATTTATGCAGAAATATAGAAAATTCGAAAGGGTTCACAAACTTTCAAGCACCACTGTATGTTTGTCCATACTAGCTATAAAGCCTGTTTATTTATTTACTGCGTTTGTAGATACAGGTATAGGCATGCAATGTGCCATTATAGTTTATATGTTCTAAATATAGGCTCGTGACAGCTCGAAGCCGAGTGTGAGTTTTCGAACAGAGCAAAGCGCGGAACCCCGGACAACAAAATCTGTATCTTTATTTACATAAGAGATATTGTTTTTTATCCAGTGTTTATTTTTAATCTGCTTTTTAAAAAATAACATGGGATTATTTACGAACACATTCTACACTCATCGGGAGCTCTGCTTTAAGGCAGTGCCTAAATATACATAGCTTTGAATGTCTATGCTATGCTAGTTAAAAGTAGACGGCCTTTTGATTTCATAAAATCGGTGAAATTTAGTTCCCTCTGAAATTTGATCATTGTGATATATGTTTCTGTAATATCTTAGAAAAAAAAAACCTTTCCATGACTGTAGTCGGTCTTCCACGTTTCATTCGCACACTCACATCCTGCATTTTTCTCTCCTGTTTCAAATTTGTATCCCACAATGCCTTGCGTGAACGGGGAAAGCCCACCACGTGATGCATGACGTCGTATCTTGAATTGGGCCATGGTGAAGCAGGAAAAATAGCGGAGAATTTAGGGACACATGGACCTAAATTCATTAACTGTACTATTTTTAAAAAAAAAATTGGAAGTCTGTGATTCGAATTCAGTAGCTTTCGGTCCACTAAACAAAAATAACTGGGTGTCAGGGAAAATTCTTTTTTTGACCTAAACTTGAAAAATCTGAAAGGCGGTCTACCTTTCGTCGGCTTGCATGGCCTGAATCCCTTTTCTGTGGATAGTGTTAGAATATTGTTGGCACAGCAGCAGGTTTGAGTCTAACGCGACCTGCATAGCCCAAGAGCTCGGCCCGGAGATTCCTTTCAGTGCAATCGGACTCAAAATGATCCTGGCAAGCAACAGAATTTCTCCTAAAGGAGGGTGTTTCAGGGCGGCACGGTGGTGTAGTGGTTAGCGCTGTCACCTCACAGCGAGAAGGTCTGGGTTCGAGCCCCGTGGCCGGCGAGGACCTTTCTGTGCGGAGTTTACATGTTCTCCCCGTGTCCGCGTGGGTTTCCTCCGGGTGCTCCGGTTTCCCCCACAGTCCAAAGACATGCAGGTTAGGTTAACTGGTGACTCTAAATTGAGCGTAGGTGTGAGTGTGAGTGTGAATGGTTGTCTGTGTCGATGTGTCAGCCCTGTGATGACCTGGCGACTTGTCCAGGGTGTACCCCGCCTTTCGCCCATAGCCAGCTGGGATAGGCTCCAGCTTGCCTGCGACCCTGTAGGACAGGATAAAGCGGCTACAGATAATGAGATGAGATGAGGCTTTGCACTCCACTTTTTTTGTGTGTGTTTTGTACATCCGGCTACATCGCCGTGTCAACCTATCAACCCTACTACGTCATGCTGAGCTTTGACTCCACCCACAAAATGGCAATGTGGCTGCGCTCTTGAGTGAGCCGGAATGCAAAACAATTTTAACCTTTTGGGGTCGAGAGCTTCGGTGGAGAAGCTCGGCAGGTTTAGAATGAGCAGGTCATGTATTTAGATAAATATCTTCATGAGTTTTTCATCACACAAGCATGTTGACAGAAACTTTATACTTTACACTTTCCTATGTGCCCACTGCCAAATAATACAGGGTGTTTCAAAAAATTTGATATCATTTCACAATCTAATAACTTTGCCAATTCTCGTTCAATTGCCCTCAAATTTTAACAGCATGTGTGGAAACAGATCAAAATTTTATGTTTAATGTTTTTTGATTTTACCTTTTTAGGTATAGAAATGCCATTCACTGGAAAAGAAAAGGCGTTTTGTGTGTTAGAGTGCGCTCGAACACAGTGGAACAAGACTGTGCTGCGTGCATCTATGAGAGAATTCTCGAAAAATGCACCAACTGCAATGCAGATTTGGACACGGCACAAAAAGTTTAAAGAGGAAGGCTGTCTAAAGGGGTGTTCTATAATGACAGGCGTACTAACACCTTCTGTGCGCTTCGACAGCGCATTGATATCTGAGCTCCGTATCAATGCGCTGCCGAAGCACGCAGAAAGTGTTAGTACGCCTGTCATTATAGTGCGGACTTTCCATAGCATAGAAAATCGCTACGTTTCAATTTGTGTAACTGAACTTGTTTCATATCACTGGTCATATAAACCTATGTAAACAGGAAAAACGTGGAAGAGTTTGGTCGCATCTAACTACAGCCCCAAAAAATACCATTGGCCATACTGAGCCTAGCTACATTGCTAACAGGAGTGACAGCGCGTCTGACTGCGTCTGACTGACTGGGAGGTCGCACAAAGCTCGGAGAGGTACGGAGCAGCTCGTCTCAATTCAGAGAAGAACATATTTCATTATGGAAGTACGGTGGACTGTTCCTTTAAATTTGAAATGATTCCACACGTCAGATTTCATTTGAGACGGCTTGCCGAGCGGTGTTTTCCCTGCCTCGGCCATTTTGTGTGCGTGCTTGAACGTCACGACGTACGACTGCGCAGCTGCGTCATCACGCACGAGACGGCTGAGGGAGGAAAATCACACAACACACAAGATTGTGTTGTGGGAAAAAAAAAAAGCAACTCGATCTCATGCCCTGTGAATCGATAGTGCGGAATTTAAATGAAATCGATCCAAAATCGATTTTTTTACCCAGCCCTAATCATGAAATACATACTTCATAAGCCCTGTTCACACGGCACATATTTGCATCGATGCTGCACCGATGTATTTTGCTGCGATATATCTTACACCGGTGTAAATTTTGTGGAGCGTTCACACGTCACAAACCTGGTTACTAGAGAGAAGCGTGTTAGCACCGGTGCAGCCCCACTTGCGGTCACACAGCAGTTTCTGCGACCGTGCTATAGTAGCAAAAACTTTATTACTATCATTTCCTTTGATAGTAATAAAGTTTTGATATCATTTCCTTTTATTATTATCATCATCATTTCCTATCATTATTACTATCATTTCCGATAGTAATAGGGTTGGGCGGTATTACGGTAAGAAGGTATCCCGAGGTATCCAAAAGTACCAACGGTATCGGTCTCATTACCGTCATTTAAAAAAATATATATAATATCTAAATAAATATGGAGTACATGAGGTCATAATATAAAATAATAAATTGAAGATCGTCCCGAATAACTGTGTGATCGTATTTTCACTAATTCTATCAATTTCCTAAAGAAGTTCTCATCGCGTGCAGGGTTGTTTATGTCGTTACCATGGCAACCCTGCATGACATTTTGGAGTCTGACAGATGAAGGAAGAGTTGCGTGATGCTTTGAAATATCTCTTAATGCTAGTGTTGCCACACGTCCAGGTTTTTCCGGGATTGTCCCGGTTTTTTGTGGAAAATGGAAAATGTCCAGGAAAATGGAATAACCTTCCCGGGACACGTTTTGTCCCGGTTTTTTTTACTTCCTCACATTATCCCCCATTGAAATAAACACAAATCATTAATGTTTCTCGCAGCCACTTAACATATTAATAGTTTTCACGTAAGCGGGCATATTGTAGGCAGCTACTTGTGTGGCCTCACCGAATGTTTGCGCACGCAGCCAGTCGCCGTTGCTAGGTGATCGTGGTCAATACAACGGCGGCCGCGCGAAATCAAAGATACTGGAATACCGTAATACCAAACAATAGGTGAGAGTTCCCTTGGTCGGTGCGCGAATAGGCTGGCTGTCTACTTCCTATGTTCTGATTCTGATAAAGGCTGGTTCTAAAGCCTGGGCCAGTTTCATCAATAAATGAATCATTAAATAAATCATTAAATATATCAAAAAAGAATGCCTGAACACTGGCGTGAGAAATGAATAAATCAGTTGTCCCAATAACATAGCACCTCTCTCTTGTGATTAAAACAAAGGATTAGGGCTATTTGGTATGATACGGTAGTCTAACTTTTAAAGTTCAGTTCTCCAGAGAAAAGGCTAAAACAACAACGAAGCAGACTGAGAGAAATTATATTGATTATATTTGTATTATTTTGATTTGGAAACGGAATGGGAGGAGAGACTCTTCAGAGGGCTGTTAGCCTACTATTAAATATTTGTTTAAAAAAAAAATTGGCGTCCAAATAAGATCATTCCTATATGAACTTATTTTTTGTAATAATATTTGTGGTAGTGCCCATTTAAGGGTGAAGAAGACAAAATGAATTTTAACTAAACGCCTAACTGCACCAGTTGAACTGTTTTATTTTTAAACGTGAACATTCACATAAGGCATAAGGCATCGTAGATGTGCGTGTCCGCAGCCCTCAACCCCCGCGCTCGTACGTGCGCGCAGGCGCGGCCGCCGACCGATGTGTCCCGGTTTTTTACAACTCAGATGTGGCAACCCTACTTAATGCACAAAATTCGCTTTGCTGCTTAATCCATACCACAGTGCACACAATTCGCTATGCTGCTTTTAAATAGTACATTTGAGGCATAGGCGCACGTTACACAGTAGGCCGAAACAAAATATTATTTTTTTCTCGGTAATACCGTATACCCCGGGAAAACACAGAGACGGTTTAAAGGTATCAAAATTTGGATACCGCCCAACCCTAGATAGTAATAATGCGGAAATGAAATATGCGCATGCGTGAAAATGTACTTCCTTTTCCCGGTTGTCATGGCATCATCAAGCGCCGGGAAAACAACGTGGATGAAGACACCAGTGTTGCCAGATATTGCTGACTTTTTCCATCCCAAAATGTGTTCAAATCCACCAAAATGCACTTAAAACTGACAATCTGGCAACACTGGAAGACACGCAGTTCTGTTGTTGTTGATATTCGCCATTTTGGAAGCGCAAAATACCAGGATGCAAATTATGCAATGCCCGTATGTAATCAACTCTCCTCACGCGTAGCGAGTCGACCCCTGTAGCGTTCAGACGGCCCATTTTATATCGGTGCTGCCCCGCAAACTAGCATTTACTCCGGAGTAAATTTCTTAAACCACCTCCCGAGCAGGGTTAGATTTGCACCGGTTTAAGCAGCTTTCAGGGGCTACACCGCTATAACTTTGTACCGTGTGAACGCTCTACCGGGGCAGCCCCGGTGATACACCGGAGTAAAAGTTGCCGTGTGAACACCCCTATAGATATTATTGTAGCTGAACTTGTGCTGAATACAAAAAACATCATATGACTTTGAAAATACTGCTCAGATTTCTTTAAATTGACAACAAAATCAGAGTATACTAAAATCATTAGAGTGCAAGAAATTACCCTCAGACCCCAGAGGGTTAAAGCACTGCCTTTCAGATTTTTCAGGTGTAGCTCATGAAAAGAATTTTCCCTGACGCACAATGATTTTTGTTTAGTGGACCTAACACTACTGAATTCGAATCAGAGACGTCCAATTTTATTAGGTTTTTTTTAGTGCTGTCAAAAATGTCGTGTTATTAACGCGTTAACTTGACTCAATTTTAACGGCGATAATTTTTTTATCGCGAGATTAACGCTCTGTGGCATGATGTAGGTTTTTCATAAGCTTTTGAAACTGCCAGGAACTTGGAACAGAGACTTTGGTTAGAAAACCGATAGCAGCTAGACTGTAATGCCACGCCCCGCACAGCCAGAGTCCTCTGCCCTCCCCCCAAAGAACCAGCGCGGGCAGGGCGCGCTAGTAGAGCTGGGATTTATGGCTCTTTGATGGGATCCGTTCTTTGAAAAGAGCCGTTCAAAAGACTGGCTCATTTGGCTCTTTTTAAATATTTATTCAGTTTTAAGAAGACAGCGTCTAAAGAAGCCAGATCCCTCTGAACTGTAAACTCAATGCTATCCCAGAAATCCTTCCTGTAATATGCAAATTTGGCCGCCTCTGATTGGACAGCGCGACGCATCAACAGGCAGAAAGTGTAAAAGTACAAAATGTGTTAAGTGAGCTGAAACAGTAAAGATCAGATTCAATGCAATATTTATCAACGAACAACTTAAACTTAATATAATAGTCTCTCATCTCATCTCATTATCTCTAGCCGCTTTATCCTTCTACAGGGTCGCAGGCAAGCTGGAGCCTATCCCAGCTGACTACGGGCGAAAGGCGGGGTACACCCTGGACAAGTCGCCAGGTCATCACAGGGCTGACACATAGACACAGACAACCATTCACACTCACATTCACACCTACGCTCAATTTAGAGTCACCAGTTAACCTAACCTGCATGTCTTTGGACTGTGGGGGAAACCGGAGCACCCGGAGGAAACCCACGCGGACACGGGGAGAACATGCAAACTCCGCACAGAAAGGCCCTCGCCGGCCCTGGGGCTCGAACCCAGGACCTTCTTTCTGTGAGGCGACAGCGCTAACCACTACACCACCGTGCCGCCTAATATAATAGTGTACTTTATATTATAATCAAGCATGTCAAGCCTACCGTCACTGTGTAACCTGTCTCTCTTTAGTTGTAGACTAACTCAAACAGTAGATCACTTCACTCATGGTTCTCTTGCTAGCCCCGCGCCGGTGCTCGGCTTAGGTTTCACTTTGCAGTGGCTGTGTCAAGACGTATTATGCTTTGCAATAAAAAAAAAAAACATTGGTACAAAGCAAGCCCATGCACTTTTTTATGCTGATAAGAGAATTACAATGGTTTTTTATGTGACAAAATTGTGCGATTAAATTGCGATTAATCGCGAGTTAACTATGACTGTCACGACATTAATCGCGATTAAATATTTTAATCGCTTGACAGCACTAGTTTTTTTCTAATAGAAGAATTACTGAATTGAGGGCCATGTGGCCCGAAATTCTCCCCCATTTCTGCCTGCTTCACCATGGCCCAATTCAAGATACGACGTTATACGGTACATTCTGTGGTAGGCTTTCCCCGTTCGTGCAAGGCATTGTGGGATACAAATTTGAAACAGGAGAGAAAAATGGAAGACGTGAGTGTGCGAATGAAACATGAAAGACCGACTACAGTAACGGAAAGCGAGAAGAAAAGACGTTATGTTGCGAAGGAAAGGAAACGCAGAAGCGAACTAATAAATATCGGCGGGCAGCGAGCACCTCGGTGTGACCAGCTGTTCGTTTAGTGACAAAATGATGTAACTGTCAGCGCACGGTCAAGGTAAACCTGTGCACGTGCACACGGACTTCCTCTGTCTGTTTGACTGCATGAAGCGAGTGATTTCATGCACATTATTTGTTCGGGAATCCCCTCAAATTAAATAACTTCCCAGCCACAGAATGGCCTGGGGTTTTTTGGGTGTTGTTTTTTGAGATATTGCAGAAATGAACATGTATCACAATGACCAAATTTCAGAAGGAACTAAAATTTCACAGATTTTCTGAAATCAAAAGGCCGTCTCGCTTTAAGTCAAGTCAAGTTTATTTGTATAGCGCTTTTAACAATAAACATTGTCGCAAAGCAGCTTTACAGAACTTGAACGACTTAAAACATGAGCTAATTTGATCCCTAATCTATCCCCAATGAGCGAGCCTGTGGCGACGGTGGCAAGGAAAAACTCCCTCAGACAATATGAGGAAGAAACCTCAAGAGGAACCAGACTCAAAAGGGAACCCATCCTCATTTGGACAACAACAGACAACATGACTCAGGGTTTTTTCTAGAAAAATTTAGTATGAGGTCGCTCACCATGGCGAGAGAGCGAAGCGGGGGAGGGGATGGTGCCGGTTGCCCCCCCCCGCCGTGCGAAGCCTTTGAAAAATGCTCCAGTGGGACATTCTGAGGCTATCTGAGAGGGAAATTGTAACAAATTGTCTGTCAACATTGAAAAAGAAAGAAGTAATCTTCTTCTGCCCCGGACAGTCTTTGGCTTTCTTCCACTTCGTGCCGCGGGATGACATCTTTAAACGCCCAAGTGTCAACAAAAACAACTCGCGAACTACTTCTGTCGAAAATTCCCACGCAGGTGGGTGAAAGGTCATTCAGTCTCGAGAAATCTCGCTCTACAAGTCAGCTGACCTTGTATGTAACCCATGTCAAATCTCGCGAGAGCAGCCGCGACAAGTAAACAACTAAACAACATGGCGCCTCAGTCTGGAAAACGCCAATTCGGATTGTTTTTGCACCGTCTGGCGGTGTATCTACTATGATTGGAATATTTTTGGAGCAATTATAACGTATTTGATGATCAGACACATTGTCACGTGGTGTTGCTGGGATGTTTTCACGGAGTCGGTAAGGGGGCGCACGCCGAGAGTAAGAGGGCGCAGCGCCCCTGTTCCCCCGTTTAGACGAAAGCCTGTGACTACCATGGTTTTCCCCAAAGCGTTTTAGCGTATCGGGCCCGATACGGTTGCTCTGCCTGCCGACACGCTTAAGCGGTGTTCACACGGCACATATTTGCATCGATGCTGCACCGATGTATTTTGTTGCGATATATCTTACACCGGGGGGCGGCACGGTGGTGTAGTGGTTAGCGCTGTCGCCTCACAGCGAGAAGGTCCTGGGTTCGAGCCCCGGGGCCGGCGAGGGCCTTTCTGTGTGGAGTTTGCATGTTCTCCCCGTGTCCGCGTGGGTTTCCTCCGGGTGCTCCGGTTTCCCCCACAGTCCAAAGACATGCAGGTTAGGTTAACTGGTGACTCTAAATTGACCGTAGGTGTGAATGTGAGTGTGAATGGTTGTCTGTGTCTATGTGTCAGCCCTGTGATGACCTGGCGACTTGTCCAGGGTGTACCCCGCCTTTTGCCCGTAGTCAGCTGGGATAGGCTCCAGCTTGCCTGCGACCCTGTAGAAGGATAAAGCGGCTAGAGATAATGAGATGAGATGAGATATCTTACACCGGTGTAAATTTTGTGGAGCGTTCACACGTCACAAACCTGCTTACTAGAGAGAAGCGTGTTAGCACCGGTGCAGCCCCACTTGCGTTCACACGGCAGTTTTTGCGACCGTGCTATACGATAGTAATAATGCGGAAATGAAATATGTGCATGCGTGAAAATGTACTTCCTTTTCCCGGTTGTCATGGCATCACCAAGCGCCGGGGAAAACAACATGGATGAAGACACCAGTGTTGCCAGATACTGCTGACGTTTTCCAGCCCAAAATATGTTCAAATCTGCCAAAATGCACTTAAAACCGCCCAATCTGGCAACACTGGAAGACACGCAGTTCTGTTGTTGTTGATATTCGCCATTTTGGAAGCGCAAAATACCAGGATGCAAATTATGCAATGCCCGTATGTAATCAACTCTCCTCACGCGTAGCGAGTCGACCCCTGTAGCGTTCAGACGTCCCATTTTATATCGGTGCTGCCCCGCAAACTAGCATTTACTCCGGAGTAAATTTCTTAAACCACCTCCCGAGCAGGGTTAGATTTGCACCGGTTTAAGCAGCTTTCAGGGGCTACACCGGTATAACTTTGTACCGTGTGAACGCTCTACCGGGGCAGCCCCGGTGCTACACCGGAGTAAAAGTTGCCGTGTGAACACTCCTTCAGTCGCTTTAGTTAAAATCCGATACGCTTAGATTTATGCCGATACGTTAAATTTCCTACCCACAAGTAACTAGATACATAGGAGAGCGAATAACAGATTCATTTACATATTGACTGATATTTGTGTTAAACAAGCGGCCTTTTTTTTCCAATGTGTGTGCTGATTCTGTCAAAGTAATATGTCTGTGTGTAAACAAACTAATCTGTTGGCCATGTCAAGATCACATGTTCAAACCGGCCAATAAAAATATCGAAAGAAAACGTCAGACATCCCGGAAGTTCCCGATTCATTATAAGCGATCTCATTGGCTGCCGATGTCGTCCCGCACCAGACGGACAAAGCCGACTGATTTTAATCACAAAAGTTTGACCTAGTCTTTATCATTCATGAATGTGTTTATAAATACATAATCTTTCTGCAAACTTAAATGTATGAATTAAGTTTTCTTCTCCTTTAAATATGTTTGAACCTTAATCTAGTCCATTTAATAAAGTGCCAAAATTTAAACTTGATAATATGCAGTTGCCTTACTTTTCTTTTCAGTGTATCTTAGTTATACGTGTATATTATGGTAATTGCATCAGAAACATTCTAAATCATTACAGTTATATTACAACCCCGATTCCAAAAAAGTTGGGACAAAGTACAAATTGTAAATAGAAACGGAACACAATGATGTGGAAGTTTCAAAATTCCATATTTTATTCAGAATAGAACATAGATGACATATCAAATGTTTAAACTGAGAAAATGTATCATTTAAAGAGAAAAATTAGGTGATTTTAAATTTCATGACAACAACACATCTCAAAAAATATTTTGTCGTAGCTTCCGTTTTATGATGCACCAAATGTTTTCTATGGGTGAAAGATCTGGACTGCAGGCTGGCCAGTTCAGTACCCGGACCCTTCTTCTACGCAGCCATGATGCTGTAATTGATGCAGTATGTGGTTTGGCATTGTCATGTTGGAAAATGCAAGGTCTTCCCTGAAAGAGATGTCGTCTGGATGGGAGCATATGTTGCTCTAGAACCTGGATATACCTTTCAGCATTGATGGTGTCTTTCCAGATGTGTAAGCTGCCCATGCCACACACACTAATGCAACCCCATACCATCAGAGATGCAGGCTTCTGAACTGAGCGCTGATGATAACTTGGGTCGTCCTTCTCCTCTTTAGTCTGAATGACACGGCATCCCTGATTTCCATAAAGAACTTCAAATTTTGATTCGTCTGACCACAGAACAGTTTTCCACTTTGCCACAGTCCATTTTAAACGAGCCTTGGCCCAGAGAAGACGTCTGCGCTTCTGGATCGTGTTTAGATACGGCTTCTTCTTTAAACTATAGAGTTTTAGCTGGCAACGGTGGATGGCACGGTGAATTGTGTCTGCAGATAATGTTCTCTGGAAATATTCCTGAGCCCATTTTGTGATTTCCAATACAGAAGCATGCCTGTATGTGATGCAGTGCCGTCTAAGGGCCCAAAGATCATGGGCACCCAGTATGGTTTTCCGGCCTTGACCCTTACGCACAGAGATTCTTCCAGGTTCTCTGAATCTTTTGATGATATTATGCACTGTAGATGATGATATGTTCAAACTCTTTGCAGTTTTACACTGTCGAACTCCTTTCTGATATTGCTCCACTATTTGTCAGCGCAGAATTAGGGGGATTGGTGATCCTCTTCCCATCTTTACTTCTGAGAGCCGCTGCCACTCCAAGATGCTCTTTTTATACCCAGTCATGTTAATGACCTATTGCCAATTGACCTAATGAGTTGCAGTTTGGTCCTCCAGCTGTTCCTTTTTTGTACCTTTAACTTTTCCAGCCTCTTATTGCCCCTGTCCCAACTTTTTTGAGATGTGTTGCTGTCATGAAATTTCAAATGAGCCAATATTTGGCATGAAATTTCAAAATGTCTCACTTTCGACATTTGATATGTTGTCTATGTTCTATTGTGAATTCAATATCAGTTTTTGAGATTTGTAAATTATTGCATTCCGTTTTTATTTACAATTTGTACTTTGTCCCAACTTTTTTGGAATCGGGGTTGTAATACAGCAACTTATTTTAAGGTGGCAGGTCTTAGGTTCAGATCCCTTTGTGATCAACAGGAGGTCATGATGATCGATTCTCTTCATTGGATTGCATAAGATGAAGCAAACCACTGTTCATATTTTCATGCGCATTTTTGTTACAACACTACGTGATCATAGATAATTAAGGGATCCCCGTAGATTTTCAATCTATCATATACCGAAGCAGGCTTTCGTCTAAACTGGGGAACAGGGGCGCTGCGCCCTCTTACTCTCGGTGTGCGCCCCCTTACCGAAATGCCGATTGAACCCCAAGTCACACTTAGGCCATGCACTTATATGCTACTGCACAACATGCAATCTTTCTCAAAACGATCTTTTCTCCGTGAAAACATCCTAGCAACACCATGTGACAATGTGTCTGATCATCAAATACGTTATAATTACTCCAAAAATATTCCAATCATAGTAGATACACCGCCAGACGGTGCAAAAACAATCCGAATTAGCGTTTTCCAGACTGAGGCGCCATATTGTTTACTTGTTGCGGCTGCTCTCGCGAGATTTGACATGGGTTACGTACAAGGTCAGCTGACTTGTAGAGCGAGATTTCTCGAGACTGAATGACCTTTCACCCACCGGCGCGGGAGCTTTTAACAAAAGTAGTTCGCGAGTTGTTTTTGTTGACACTTGGGCGTTTAAAGATGTCATCCCACGGCACGAAATGGAAGAAAGCCAAAGACTGTCCGGGGCAGAAGAAGATTACTTCTTTCTTTTTCAATGTTGACAGACAATTTGTTACAATTTCCCTCTCAGATAGCCTCAGAATGTCCCATTGTAGCCTCAATTTTTCAAGGCTTCGCACGGCGGAGGGGGGGGGGGGGGGGGTGGGGGGGGGGGACGGACAACCGGCACCATCCCCCCCCCGTCGCTTCGCTCCCTCGCCATGGTGAGCGCCCTCATACTAATTTTTTCTAGAAAAAACCCTGCTAAGTAATCTAGAACAGAACAGTTTAACTTACATGTTGAACTTTTAAGGTGAAATTTCAAATGTGTATACATTAATACTATTTAAGTCAGAAATCATTGAAACACTGGTAAAATCTATTTGGTGCGGTCAGAACAATCTGGAGCTGAACACACTCAAAACTGTGGAGATGACAGTGGACTTTAGGAGGAGCCCCCCCACCCTGCCGCCCATCACTATCACTAACAACATTGTGACTGCTATTGAAACCTTCAGGTTTCTGGGTTCCACAACCTCCCGGGACCTGAAGTGGGAGACCAACACAGTCACCATCATCAAAAAGGCCCAGCAGAGGTTGTACTTTCTGCGCCAGCTCAGGAAGCTCAACCTGTCTAAGGAGCTGCTGACACAATTCTACTCTGCCATCATTCAGTCTGTTCTCTGCCCTTCCATCACTGTTTGGTTTGGATCGGTCACCAAACAGGACAAGAACAGACTGCAACGGACAATAAGGTCTGCAGAGAAAATTACTGGTGTCAGCCTGCCCTCCATCCAAGACCTGTACCTGTCCAGAGTCAGGAAACGGGCAGGTAACATCTCTGCAGACCCGTCACACCCTGGTCACAAACTATTTAAACTTCTCCCCTCTGGGAGACGCTACAGAACACTGTACGCAAAAACAACCAGACACAAGAACAGTTTTTTCCCTCAGGCTGTCTCTGTGATGAACAGCTAAAACCGGACTCAATATCAGTAACATCAACTGTGAAATATCTGCACACTCATACCGTCATTCTGTGCTCACTGTATATTTACATTTATATTTACTAATTCATCCTTGCACTATGCTGTCTATATATTTACGCTTCTACATGTACATAGCGTTTTGTTTTTTTTCTACGCTTTTTATCTGTTTGTATTAAGAGAGCTAAGTGAAACCGGAGTCAAATTCCTCGTGTGTGTTCACATACCTGGCAAATAAAGTTTATGTTATTATCTATCCTATAAGCATGTACAGTGGTGCTTGAAAGTTGTGAACCCTTTAGAATTTTCTATATTTCTGCATAAATATGACCTAAAACATCATCAGATTTTCACACAAGTCCTAAAAGTAGATAAAGAGAACCCAGTTAAACAAATGAGACAAAAATATTATACTTGGTCATTTATTTATTGAGGAAAATGATCCAATATTGCATCTTTGTGAGTGACAAAATTCAAATTGATTCAAACTGGTTCTTGTACCAGTTTTTAAGTGAAGGACAAGTTAAAGAACAGATTTCAGGTAATTTTTTGACATATGTGGATGGTAGTTTTGTGTAATCTGCTATAAGATAAAGAAGATTAAGACCCCGTCCACACGTAGCCGGGTATCTGCTAAATCGAAGTTTTGGCCCACATGAAAACACATCAAAAACGAATATTTAAAAAAACTCCGGGCAAAGTGAAGATTTTTGAAAACTCCATGTATGCCTTTTCGTGTAGACAGAGATAACCGGAGTTTTGCGTTTTAGAACGTCACAATCTGCGGCAAAAAAATTACAACAAATTGAGTCAAGTTTTTCCTTTACTGTATTTACTAGTTTACTGAGCTAGCGCGTTCGGGCAAGCTGGGGGCTAGCGCGCTCCGGTGCGCGCTAGTTCCCAGCCTGCCCGAGCGCGCTAGTTCCCGGCCTGCCCGAGCGCGCTAGTTCCCGGCCTGCCCGAGCGCGCTAGCTCCCGGCTTGCCTGAGCGCACTAGCTCAGTAAACTAGTAAATCCAGTAAAGGAAAAACTTGAGACTGAAAGGTTTTAACAGTCATCCAAATGACTGAACGTAAACATTGCTACAGTAACATACTAGCTATGTTGTTGACATTAGCTAGCTTGACCTTCAAAATGGCAGACTCCGGGGCGTCACGTGACCCTGTGACGTCAGGTGAAAAACCTCTATTTATTAAATCTTTCTTTTTTATTCTTTCTAGTCTTCGTTTATTGATGTAGCAAAATACTTTGGTAACGTTTGTCTGATTAGCTGGGTCATAGTTACACAATGTAATGAATATTGTTAGCATGTTAACTTAGCTTTGTATGCAATTTTGTTGTAGGAGAGGTCTCGCTTGACTCAAGCAGTCCAGATTTTGTGCCATCATTATTTGTGTATGCCGAAAATCACAATTTTAAAGCAAGGATGGAAAGGTAAAATTGTGTGCGCTCATTCTAAATGCCAACTTACGTTGACTGCTCTAACCTAGCTCCCGCCCCGTTCAGTTTCATTTCTGCTCTCTGCCTCTCGCTTTTTACGCAGCTCTGATTTCTCTTAGCTGCACTCTTTACATTATCATTCCTTTCATGCCATTCCCTCCTGCAAATTGCTGTTTAGTGTTGGTATTTGCTGTTGTAGCTAAAGCCACATTGCCATCACATCACTGGCATCATTTGATTAAAACAAAATGAATATGAATGTCCCATTGTTAATCAAGTTGTAGTCTCGCTGTAACCAGAATGTTGATGGCAGGCTACTTTTGTAAATAGATTTTTTTTTTTTGAGTTTGACATTTTTTGTAAATAGTATGACTGCCTTCAGGTATCAGAGGAAAATGACAAGGGAACTTACTAACATCGTCCGTCCACTCTTTAATTAAATACGGATCCGGTAGGCGATGTCCACTTGTTAGAGTTAACTTATTTATGTAGCATTCTCGATCTTGTAACGACAATTGTTTTGCATAATCTGACAGCTCGTAATGCCGGTCTATGGGCAGCGCCACTGTTTCTGAGTCCAGGCTGTGCGCGCATCCTGGCAACGGTCAGTTTGTTTACAAACATGCGAAGGGGCCTATAGATAGTTTTCACATGACATCACAGAGTTGGGGATTCCCTGGTGGCGGCCATCTTGGAGGGCTAGCTTACCGTACGGGTCACTGAGCACACATTGTAGCGCGCGAGTTACATTCATTTATATATTATTTACATTTATAGTTACATTACTACTATTTAAAGCTAGCAATGGTGCAAACTTGTTGTATTCACGGCTGTCGTAATAGGTCAGATGATGAAGTCAAGCGGAGCTTTTATGTAATTCCCACTGTACGGGAGCACGAAGGCGAGCAGACAAAGAAACTCAGCATACAAAGGAGGAATCTATGGCTTGCAAGAATCAACTGCAAGGATTTTCAGCCTTCCAAACACAGCAGAGTCTGCTCCTATCATTTTATAAGTGGTAAGTTGTTTAAATAAACAATCAATTGTGTTTAAGTTTGTTTTTGGAAACCAAAACATCGTGTAAACAATCTCTAGAGAATGCCTAACTGGAGCCGCTGAGTGTACGTTTACATTGTAATGTACACTAATATCGCTCACGCAAGGGTCATTTTTGAAAAACATTTTAGGTCAATTCTGTATGATTTGATTTGTGTTTAATCAACTTATTATGGTTGCATAACATTCAACAGTCTATTTAATGCTAGAATATATAAAGTTGTATATATATATATCAAACAGCCTTTAAAGTTTGATGAAGTCTGTTTCAGGCTTTGGAGTTTGGTTAGGCTAAATCATATTAAACCATAGAGAAATATGGCCCTTTTCCACTACCCTTTTTCAGCTCACTTCAGCCCGACACGGCTCACGTTTCGACTACCTCAGAACAGCACGACTCAGCTCACTTCAGCCCTACTCAGCACCCAAAACTCGCACGGTTTTGGAGTGGGGCTGAAGCAAGCCAAACCGAGCCGAGTGGGGCTCGGGGCGTGAGGAGACACTCCCCTGTGCACTGATTGGTGAGGAGGAGTTTCCTCACATGCCCACACACGCCCCGCGAGCACGCTGGGATCTGTAAACACCGTAAACCCGGAAGAAGAAGAATTACGAATTACGAGAATTTCTGAAGCCTTATGCGCCTCGCCTCATCTATTGAGGTTTTTCACCTGACGTCACAGGGTCACGTGATGCCCCGGTGTCCGCCATTTTGAAGGTCAAGCTATATACTAACGCTGCAGACAGAGAGGGAGAACCAGCTTGAAAAAAAAATGTGTTACAGACACTGGATCCAGTGTAAATAGCTGCCGGAGTGCGCGCCGGCTTGCTCCCCCTCAAATTAAGCAGCGCGCTCTGGCTTGCTCCCCCTCAAATTAAGCAGCGCGCTCCAGCTTGCTCCCGGAGTGCTCCGGCCGAGGTTCCGGAGCGCGCTCCGGCTTGCTCCCCCTCAAATTAAGCAGCAAGCTCCGGCTTGCTCCCGGAGTGCTCCGGCCGAGGTTCCGGAGCGCGCTCTGGGTTGCTCCCCCTCAAATTAAGCAGCAAGCTCCGGCTTGCTCCCAGAGCGCTCCGGCAGCAAGCCGGAGCGCGCTGCTTAATTTGAAGGGGAGCAAGCCGGAGCATGCTCCGGCAGCTATTTACACTGGATCCGGTGTAAATAGCTGCCGGATCATAATTACAGTAAACTAGTAAATACAGTAAAGGAAAAACTTGAGACTGAAAGGTTTTAACAGTCATCCAAATGACTGAATGTAAACATTGCTACAGTAACATACTAGCTATGTTGTTGACATTAGCTAGTGCTAACAGCTAGCTGCTAGTACACTGCTACAACACAAACACCAACCCTAATAATACAGTTCTTGGTCATTGCCTGGTAACAGCAAATTTATAACGGGCCATGTCTCAACAGACTAAGAAGTTATTTCAATGACATTTAATAACATTTTGTTTATCCTGAGGACCGAAAGTAAATGAAAATGTGAACAAGCCTTAGCTGTAATAAGATGGCGACCACCGGCTCCAGGGACGACCCGCTGATGTAGGCATGTTACCCAGCCTGACACAAAATATTTGTAGGCATCTAAACTCTTATACGCTTTCAGATCAATACCTGTGTATGGCGATGGGTTTTTAACGACATAGGTATACAGATCATGTGGGCCGAAGTCAGGTAAAGACGAGGGCTTCGTGTACTTCCGTACGTCAGTGAACAATCCTGGTGGAAGCAGGTAAACGTCGTTCTCTAAGCCTGCTAACCTCAATTTTTGCAAATACCTCTCCCTCTGCTCGCCCTGTAAATGCCCTACGTCGCTGGATAGTGAAGGTGTTTTCTGCATCTCGCTCCTTTTTCTTTTATGTTTTTCGTTTGTCGCATTCAAACTGATTCGAGCCGTGACGTCCAAAATGGCAGCCTAACGACACATCACATGACTTGGTCACGTGGGTGAAAAACCTCAATACGCTCTTGCCAGTATCTGTTGGCATTGTCGATGACAACAAGCCACAGCACCAAGACCAGCAACACTAACGACTCCATGTCCTCCATGTTTGGTTGTGAGACGACCGCTTAAAAGGTCACTGATGTCACTGTTTGCGCCGCCTAACGACATCACGTGACGTCCACCCACTTTCGCCAACTCCACCCAATGTGTCCACCCACTTCCAGCCAGCACGGTTCAGCGCGGTTGTAGTCGAAATACAACTCCAACAGCCCCACTCAGCTCGACTCAGCCCAACTCAGCACGGCACGGCTCAGCCCAACTCAGCCGCGTTGGTAGTGGAAAAGCGGCATTATAGGCCTTCTACTCAGCCACCAGATGCAAAGTAATACTGCACAGTATTCATAATAGTAGTAAGACAGTTTCAGTAAGTAAAATACACGAGTGTGCCAAGTGATTGATAATTAAAAAAACATGGTCCGTTTTGTTTGCCCACCAAGATGGCGGATGGGGGGCGTTCCCCGGGATGCCGTGACGTCAGTGAAAACTATGGCGTTTGACCGACAAGATGGCGTCTGTTTACAATCTGGATTGGCTGTGACGTCACATGCAAGTGGACTATTGCGAAATGAAATGCAATTTATTGTTTACAGCCATTAAATGAGCTTGAATCTAAAAATCATGTCTGTGTATTATTTGAACTCTTCACATATTATTTAGTTACATAAAATAAATGTTGCTTTTGGGGCAAATATGGTAGTGCGATTAATTGAGATTAATTAAGATTAATTAATTACAAAGCCCGTAATTAATTAGATTATTTTTTAATCTAGTCACACCCCTAATATATATATCAGTGGCGGCTGCTGGTTTTTAAAACAGGGGAAGCCCATTTTACGCATTCATCGTAAAACCTGTAGGCCGGATATCAAAGCATAGAAAGGTGTGACCCATTAGCATAGTGAACTAGACAACCCTACCTAGTGGCAGAAAGTATTTTTGCTTGTACATTTCATGTTATAGTCTGGCTTGCCAGGCTAGTGCCTCATATCCTTAATCAAAAATATCAAACATCCAAAAATCACTGGCTATTCAACGAAGAGCCTTGAACATCATACCCTGATATGCAACACAGAGTCTTTAACACAACACCCAGCTGTGCGACACATCCTTGAACATCTTCTGCAACACAGTCTGGAAATTCATAACCAGGTAGGCTATGCAACACACAGAACCTTGAATATTCTACCCAGGTATAACCTATAACACAGAGCCCACCATTCTCTTAACATTACTGAACAATATACACACTTCAGATTCATGAACATGAACACTATTTATACACAAATTCTGCCCTCCGCTCCTTTTCCAGAAAATGGTCTGTGACCCTGTCATACCAGCTGGTTGTGCTTTCCAGAGACTTCACCAATTTCTGTTAGCAGCTAGCACTGCAGATCCCAATAAGGCTCAAGCTAGCCTACAACCAGATTGAACTACAAATGAAATAAACGAGTGAATTCACGAATGATCAAACTGATAGAATGGATGAAAGTTAACAGAGCACAACGAGTAATATTTACATTTATTTACAGAGTAATGTACAGAGACATCAATGAGAAGAAACGTTTATATGAAAAGAAATTCGGACAGCACTTTGGCACACGACTACACTTTCTCGACATCCGCTAGGGACTGACTGATCATGCTTCCGTGTTCCTCGCCGAAGTACCGCCCTCCTCATGTCTTTCAAACACTACCTCCAATAATCCTTTATCAGCCCGGCTTCTTGCCCCTCCCACTGTCTCGTTAGTCCCAGAGAAGCCCGGCTTCCCTGGAAGTGACGATTTTGTCGATTTTAACCAATAACAACTAGCCGAAATTGGCTGATCAGAGCCGTCTCGTAGACTGCAACGAAAACCCGGCTGCCAGCCATAGAGCCCATTGAAATAAGAAAGATTACAGCCAGTGTTGCCAGATTGGGCTGTTTTAAGTGCATTTTGGTGGGTTTTGAACATATTTTGGCTGGAAAACGTCAGCAGTATCTGACAACGCTGGTTACAGCCTGGCAGCAAAGGTGATTCTCGTAGCGAACTGCAAGTTCGTCAGACATCACTCAAATAAGTTACAGGATAGTTATGAACGTAAATACAATCTTGGGCATATATTATGTTATGCAAGTTATTGTTTTAATCAGAATTCAACGTCATAGATGCCGCAGTTTGGGGAGAGAATTTTAGGGGAAGCTCGGCTTCCCTTGTTGTCTCTGAGAAATCGCCCCTGATATTGATATATATATATATATATATATATATATATATATATATATATATATATATATATGAGTGATTCCACGCTTATGGGTACTGAAATGGGGACATGAACTTATTTTTAAAATTCACCTAAAACCATTTCTTTTTTTACCATCAGGTCACAAAACATGTAATCTTTAATGAATGATATGTTAAAAGATAACTTTAATTTTCTGAGATGTAATAAAAACATATTTATATGCCAAAGTCAGAACGTAACAGAAGTGTTGTGGACATATATATTCTCAATTTTAACAATGTAGAATTACTTTTTGAAACCTAGGAAGGTGATGTTTTAGCAAATATAATTAATAAACATGTGTAGTAGAATAAACATACACATTCTTTCAATAAGATTAACATGGTATATAGCTAGATTGTAATTAATTTGTAACAGACGCGAGATGGACAATCGTAACAGAAGTAATGTAACAGACATCATTTTGGAACTCATAGGCTTGACTTTGGCATATAAATATGTTTTTATTACATCTCAGAAAATTAAAGTTATCTTTTAACATATCATTCATTAAAGATTACATGTTTTGTGACCTGATGGTAAAAAAAGAAATGGTTTTAGGTGAATTTTTAAAAATAAGTTCATGTCCGGGCGGCACGGTGGTGTAGTGGTTAGCGCTGTCGCCTCACAGCAAGTAGGTCCGGGTTCGAGCCCCGGGGCCGGCGAGGGCCTTTCTGTGCGGAGTTTGCATGTTCTCCCCGTGTCCGCGTGGGTTTCCTCCGGGTGCTCCGGTTTCCCCCACAGTCCAAAGACATGCAGGTTAGGTTAACTGGTGACTCTAAATTGACCGTAGGTGTGAATGTGAGTGTGAATGGTTGTCTGTGTCTATTGCCGCTTTTCCACTATAAACGCGGCTGAGTCGGGCTGAGCCGTGCCGTGCTGAGTCGAGCTGAGTGGGGCTGTTGGAGTTGCATTTCGACTACAACCGCGCTGAACCGTGCTGGCTGGAAGTGGGTGGACACATTGGGTGGAGTTAGCGAAAGTGGGTGGACGTCAGGTGATGTCGTTAAGCAGCGCAAACAGTGACATCAGTGATCTTTTAAGCGGTAGTCTCACGACCCGAATAGTAAACAATAAACATGGAGGACATGGAGTCGTTAGTGTTGCTGGTCTTGGTGCTGTGGCTTGTTGTCACCGACAACGCCAACAGATACTGGCAAGAGCGTATAGATGAGGCGAGGCGCATAAGGCTTCAGAAATTCTCGTAATTCGTAATTATTCTTCTTCCGGGTTTGCGGTGTTTACAGATCCCAGCGCGCTCGCGGGGCGTGTGTGAGCATGTGAGGACACTCCTCCTCACCAATCAGTGCACAGGGGAGTGTCTGCTCACGCCCCCAGCCTCACTCGGCTCGCTTTGGCTCGCTTCAGCCCCACTCCAAAACGGTGCGAGTTTTAGGGGCTAAGCAGGGCTGAAACGAGCTGAGTCGTGCTGGTTTTTGGTAGTCGAAACGCGAGCCGTGTCGGGCTGAAGTGAGCTGAAAAAGGGTAGTGGAAAAGGGCCTTATGTGTCAGCCCTGTGATGACCTGGCGACTTGTCCAGGGTGTACCCCGCCTTTCGCCCGTAGTCAGCTGGGATAGGCTCCAGCTTGCCTGCGACCCTGTAGAACAGGATAAAGCGGCTAGAGATAATGAGATGAGATGATAAGTTCATGTCCTCATTTCAGTACCCATAAGCGTGGAATCACTCATACATATATATATATATATATATATATATATATATATATATATATATATATGTGCATTTACACAAAATGGAATCATTTGCTGACAGCTCAGTCCCCCCCAGTTCAAAAATCCTATCTGCGCCCCTGTTTGCTGTTTGAAGAACTTAGCCAGCTCTCTTAGCTCTCTAGCCACGCAATTAGCAAGTGAAAGCAGCGTAACGTTCGGTAAAGTTCCTTATCTATCTATCTATCTATCTATCTATCTATCTATCTATCTATCTATCTATCTATCTATCTATCTATCCCTCAAAATGCAAAAAGGATGAGTTAAACCAATCCACGACAATACCTCGCCACATACAGTGACTCATGTTGACTGGAGTACAATCCCATAAGGTTAGCAAACATGTTTTGCAGCTCCAGAACAGATCAAATACATTAAGTTTGTGGTTAGCTAACAGGACTTAGCCAACACCTTTAGACTAGGCTGTATTAATAGGCAGGTTGAATTATAGCTTCATGACATGATTAAACATTAATGATTATTACCTCCGAGGGTGGTTCCTTAGTTGTACTTGCTCACTGATTTCCGTCATGGCTGATTATGCTCGCTCAGGTTTAAGGACCGACATTTGAATTTAACTTTATGCTAGCTGGCTAACTACAGGTGGTCAAAGCTTATTCAAACCACACCTAAACGACTAAATACTCCTTTATTTACACTCTGCTTGAGCTTAATAACTATGTTATAACTGATTATAAGCTGTAACTTGTGCGAACTTAATTTTAAACTCGCGTTTGTGAAACCTCTTCTTTCCTGCGATTGTTTCTAATCCATCCGTGTTCAGTTCCGTAGTGTGAGAGAGACTGGGTTGCCAGATATTTACTATTCAAATCCCCACTGACTATTTTGGTTGATCGTTAGGACTATCTCATCTCATCTCATCTCGTCTCATCTCATCTCATTATCTGTAGCCGCTTTATCCTGTTCTACAGGGTCGCAGGCAAGCTGGAGCCTATCCCAGCTGACTACGGGCGAAAGGCGGGGTACACCCTGGACCAGTGGCGGCTGGTCGTCTTTCAAACAGGGGAGGCTGGTCGGTTACGATATTTCCAGATTTTAAAAGAAAAAACACATCAGTTTTGCCCATACTCTTGCCTCTGATCATGGCTGATTGTTGGCAGGGTCACAAACTGTGAAATAACAGGTTCTTTTGGCCCATTAGCCTACTGTCCAATATACATGATGGTAGTGTTGGGGGGGGGGGGGGGGGGGGGGTATATTTTAACATTTTATATTTTAAAATTGTGGCATGTTGTTTAAAAATTGATCATTATTGAAAGCAGCTCTTTGTCAGGAACCTCAGCAGTAACAGCAGAGTGTTCTGGAATAGGCACAAGCACTGACCTTGGGGAGCCAAACATAGAGCTGGGTGCCACACATTTCATTCAATGACACTTTCCCTATATTTTACTTATTTTGACTGAGAAATGTTTTATTGACAATTTTGATAACCCTTCACTTTTAATCCAGGTCTGTAGTGTGAAATGTTCTCGGCTGTGTTTTTGTTTAAAAAATGTTTTCCAAATTGTAGCTGTGTTTAATTCATATCTAGAAAAATATATACAGTGGTGCTTGAAAGTTTGTGAACCCTTTAGAATTTTCTATATTTCTGCATAAATATGACCTAAAACATCATCAGATGTTCACACAAGTCCTAAAAGTAGATAAAGAGAACCCAGTTAAACAAATGAGACAAAAAATATTATACTTGGTCATTTATTTATCGAGGAAAATGATCCAATATTACATATCTGTGAGTGGCAAAAGTATGTGAACCTCTAGGATTAGCAGTTAATTTGAAGGTGAAATTAGAGTCAGGTGTTTTCAATCAATGGGATGACAATCAGGTGTGAGTGGGCACCCTGTTTGATTTAAAGAACAGGGATCTATCAAAGTCTGATCTTCACAACCCATGTTTGTGGAAGTGTATCATGGCACGAACAAAGGAGATTTCTGAGGACCTCAGAAAAAGCGTTGTTGATGCTCATCAGGCTGTAAAAGGTTACAAAACCATCTCTAAAGAGTTTGGACTCCACCAATCCACAGTCAGACAGATTGTGTACAAATGGAGGAAATTCAAGACCATTGTTACCCTCCCCAGGAGTGGTCGACCAACAAAGATCACTCCAAGAGCAAGGCATGCAATAGTCGGCGAGGTCACAAAGGACCCCAGGGTAACTTCTAAGCAACTGAAGGCCTCTCTCACATTGGCTAATGTTAATGTTCATGAGTCCACCATCAGGAGAACACTGAACAACAATGGTGTGCATGGCAGGGTTGCAAGAAGAAAGGCACTGCTCTCCAAAAAGAACATTGCTGCTCATCTGCAGTTTGCTAAAGATCACGTGGACAAGCCAGAAGGCTATTGGAAAAATGTTTTGTGGATGGATGAGACCGAAATAGAACTTTTTGGTTTAAATGAGAAGCGTTATGTTTGGAGAAAGGAAAACACTGCATTCCAGCATAAGAACCTTATCCCATCTGTGAAACATGGTGGTGGTAGTATCATGGTTTGGGCCTGTTTTGCTGCATCTGGGCCAGGACGGCTTGCCATCATTGATGGAACAATGAATTCTGAATTATACCAGCGAATTCTAAAGGAAAATGTCAGGACATCTGTCCATGAACTGAATCTCAAGAGAAGGTGGGTCATGCAGCAAGACAACGACCCTAAGCACACAAGTCATTCTACCAAAGAATGGTTAAAGAAGAATAAAATTAATGTTTTGGAATGGCCAAGTCAAAGTCCTGACCTTAATCCAATTGAAATGTTGTGGAAGGACTTGAAGCGAGTAGTTTATGTGAGGAAACCCACCAACATCCCAGAGTTGAAGCTGTTCTGTATGGAGGAATGGGCTGAAATTCCTCCAAGCCAGTGTGCAGGACTGATCAACAGTTACTGGAAATGTTTTGTTGCAGTTATTGCTGCACAAGGGGGTCACACCAGATACTGAAAGCAAAGGTTCACATACTTTTGCCACTCACAGATATGTAATATTGGATCATTTTCCTCAATAAATAAATGACCAAGTGTAATATTTTTGTCTCATTTGTTTAACTGGCTTCTCTTTATCTACTTTTAGGACTTGTATGAAAATCTGATGTTTTTGGTCATATTTATACTGAAATAGAGAAAATTCTAAAGGGTTCACAAACTTTCAAGCACCACTGTATTCCAATATAATATACTCAGCATAAACATTTTAAATAGATTCTATATTTTTGGTCCATCCATGACATATTACTAAAGTAGCCTATTTACTGTTGTTGATGTGGGTCACTTGCTGTTAGCCAATTCACTTTCTCGTACCAGGAGAGCTGAAAGGAACGAGTATTATTCCCTACCTTTTTCACCAAGTCAATTTGAGGTGTTGGGCTCTTTAATTTTAATTTTTTCCTGGAAAGGAAGACTGGCAAATGGCTTCGCCAAAATTAAATCAGCAATGCTTGGCATCCGTGCGCAGCTTTCTTGCTAGCTGACTAGCCCCCTCAAGTTCAAGTTCAGTCACTCAAATAAACGAAATTTCTGGAACTAAGCAAACTTGACAACACTATATTTACACTTTATTTACAATGAAAATATATACAAACTAAAAAAGCTGGTAGAAACCGTATGTAATGAATGAAATCGAAATGTAAGCTGAGCTCTTACAATACACCACAGCACTTGCGAATCCGCATGGGACTGAACTGAGATTCACCGCTGCCTGTCTATAGTTGAAACGAGCTGTCAATCAAAGAAAATATCCGGCCGCTTTCACCAATCACCGGTCTCCTCGCGGAAACTGCCATGTCCCTCCCATGTGAGGCTCGGAGTCCGTAGGCGGGCATTTTCACAGTATTTGTCCAATAACCGTCTTGCATTTTGAGATTGAAAAGCGCAGAGCTCCCAAATGCCATTGAAGTCCACTGAGGCTGGGAGTCCGTGGGAGTCCGTAGGCGGGCGTTTTCGCAGTATTTGTCCAATAATCGTCTTGCATTTTGAGATTAAAAAGCGCAGAGCTCCCAATGCCATTGAAGTGCACTGAGGCTGCGCTGCATCGCGCTGTCACGAGGGGGAAAAACTCACGCACACATTAAAGTTATAAGGGCATTTTTAGAGGAGGCTGAGCCTCCCTCGTTGTCTTAGAGCAATCGCCCGTGCCCTGGACAAGTCGCCAGGTCATCACAGGGCTGACACATAGACACAGACAACCATTCACACTCACATTCATACCTACGGTCAATTTATGCTGTGTTCACACTTATACCGGTACGATAGTGGTATAACTGTATCGATACAAAGTATACCGGTACAGTTTAGTGCATCTGTCCACACTAGCGAGAAATGTTTGCGGTTTTCTTTCACGGTAGTTGAAATGCACGTGCGCGAAATGTTTCCATGGTTACCGAGTAACTTCCTTCCGAGAATATATGGCATCCGTTATTTCAAGATCTCGAGAAAACAAAACAATTATTCCGTGATCTCGAGAAAACAAAACAATTATTTCATGATCTCAGCTGGATCACTGTATCTCCGTCGGTAGAGGCGAAGCCGGGCCAGTCTTCTGTGGAGGTGCCGCGGACTGATTTTGAAATTATCCCTTATTAAAAGACTTAATGCAATCTCTCCCTGTGTCAACCCCTGATCAAAATATTGCCTTATTAGGTGATCGATTATTCCAGACATTCTAATGACCAAAGTTGCATCTATACAGAATGAGAAATAGCCCCAAAGTTAGCATATCACAAGTCTCTTGGCGCACCTGAATGAACCATTTCTCAGCTGTTTACTCGAGATCATGAAATAATTGTTTTGTTTTCTTGAGATCTCGAAATAACGGTTTTGTTTTCTCGAGATCTCGAATTAGTTGTGTTGTTTTCTCGAGATCCTGAATTAATTATGTCGTTATCTCGGGATAACAAGGTGAATAAAAAAAAAGGATTATATGAAGGGCCTCTCTCGGCTTCCGTACGGATGAAACAACGTGTGTGTGCTTTTTGTTGTCAGTGTACAGTCTGTATTTCTGGTGGACATTTATTCAGTCGAATCATATAAAACGCGCGAGGCAGTTGAGAAAGAAACAAACGAATCTCCGTTCTTCACTATTTTATTCAGCGAAGACATCAATTGAGGTGTGTGACTTTGCGCATGCGCATTATATTTGTATCGATACAGAGCCGCTTCATCTGTCCACACTCTGCGAAGTGCTACAGTTCCGATACTGTACCGGTACGAAACCCATACATTTGTGGGTTTCGTACCGATACAGTTATACCGCTACAGTACCAGTATAGTTGCTAGTGTGGACAGGTGTTGCGGTACGAAAATAGTTTCGTATCGGTACAAAATCTCTAGTGTGGACAGGGTATTAGAGTCACCAGTTAACCTAACCTGCATGTCTTTGGACTGTGGGGGAAACCGGAGCACCCGGAGGAGACCCACGCGGACACGGGGAGAACATGCAAACTCCACACAGAAAGGCCCTCGCCCGCCACGGGGCTCAAACCTGGACCTTCTTGCTGTGAGGCGACAGCGCTAACCACTACACCACCATTGTTTTTCATCCATGAGAGGATAAATACTTGATACTCCCCATTAGTCAGACAGACCTGAAGAAGCCTTTCGGATGAGAGGTGAAACGTCTTCAAGAATCTTCAAGCAACTCCAGTTGCTCTCTGTTGCCCCTTTTCCACCAGGGCTGGTTCGGGGCCAGTGCTTAGTTTGGAACCGGGTTTTCTGTTTCCACTGACAAAGAACTGGCTCTGGGGCCAGAAAAACCGGTTCCAGGCTAGCACCAACTCTTTGCTGGGCCAGAGGAAAGAACTGCTTACGTCAGCGGGGGGCGGAGTTGTTAAGACCGACAACAATAGCAAGACCGCGAAAGGTCGGCATTTTTAAGCAACGAGAAGGAGCAGCTGTACAAACGTGAAGTCATCCATTATTGTTGTTGTTGTTGTTGCTGCTTCTTCTTCTCCGTGTTGTTGTTGCTTCGATGTTCGCGCCAAGGTTTATGCAAACACAGCGACGTAACTGACGTATACAGCGACATAACTGGCGTATACAGTGACGTAATGATGTGGCTCCCCTTAGCACCGTGAGCTATGGAAAAGCAAACTGGTTCTCAGCTGGTTCGCAAGTTGAATGAGTTGTGAACCAGCACCAGCACTGGTCCCGAACCAGCTCTGGAACTGATTTGGTGGAAAAGGGGTATTTTACCACCCAAAGCATTTCTAATGTGGGGGGGACACACTGGTGGGGGGTCTGGGGGTCCTCCCCGAGAAAATTTTTAATTAATTAGATGCCATTTCCTGCATTCTGGTGTATTTTTAACAGGTTGTTAAACACCTAATTTTACCTACACACGCACAATGAGCACACAAACATACCCAGAGCAGTGGGCAGCCATGCTAACAGCGCCCAGGGAGCAGTTGGAAGTTAGGTGCTTTGCTCAAGGGCACCTCAGCCCATATTAACCTAACCTGCATGTCTTTGGACTGTGGGGGAAACCGGAGCACCCGGAGGAAACCCACGCAGACACAGGGAGAACATGCAAACTCCACACAGAAAGGCCCTCGCCGGCCGCTGGGCTCAAACCCGGAACCTTCTTGCTGTGAGGCGACAGTGCTAACTACTACACCACCGTGCCACCCATGACTATTTTAGAGACTCAACAATAAGTCCTCATTCAACTAGTCCATATATTCATCAGCCTGTTTTTAAACCCACTGCTCTGCCTAAGATAATGAGATGAATGTGACACAATTTGTCACCAACAGTGACTTTATGGGTGCATTTTACTTTTTTTTTGTTTTTTTTATTTAGTTTTAGATGTAACACAACATGCCACTGTGCCAAGCAAAAGTGACACTCAACTGTATGTTTAAAAATAAGAATATCCATAATTTCACACAATGAACAGGCATGACATGGCATCATAACACAAAATCACACTGTCAAGCAACGGTGACACAAAAAATAACTTCACACAATGAACAGGTGCAATTTTGTTCACCACCAACAGTGACTTTAGTGGGTGTATTTTACTTTTTTCCGATTTAGTGATACTTATAACAAAAATGACATGGCATCATGCAGTCTTCATAACACAAAATCACACTGTGTCAAGCAATGACACATAAAAGAGAACGTCACACGATGAACAAGTGCAGTTTTGTCAACCTACATGCAATGGTGGTACTACAGTAACATTTACAGATTAGTACAACAAATAGATTTATAGATATAACGCCTTCTTACATTGGTGCCACCACAATTTCTACCACTTCATAACTTTTATCCCCCTTTCCTTCACAATCCACCTGGAATAACATCCATCTCTCTCCATTGCTTTCCTTTCTACTATTCCTTCCCCAGACACTGATTTCCCATCTTACTTTCCAGAAAACTGCCAAAGACCAGACAAAAGTTCTTCAAATCACAACAGGGAATCAGTAAATATCATCAGAGCAGACTTGACCTCATTCTTAGCATTACAATAAGGTAGACCTACTGGGTTTGAATTAAATGATAGCTAACATTAAGCTAGCTGATACATCTCCTAACATTGACTAGCCAGCTAACTGCACTAACATTTCCATTGGGACAAAAAAAACCCTGTCCTGTGGGGAAATTTTGACTGACTTTCCGCTTCTTTGTAAAGAATGTCCTTATGTCCATTGTATCTGGGGAGGGAGCAAATACTGCAAACAATTCATCATCAACCAAGAATACCTCATTAGGCTAAGCTTATTTCATTGTTTAGTTGAACATTAATTTAACGTGGCCTAGGGTTAATTTTGAGGGCATATAACAAAAGAATAAGGTTTTAGTAAAAGCTAGACATTGTGAGGTGGCAACGGGGCTGACGTCACCACCTCCACTTTCGAGCAGCCTGCATCTTGCACCAAAATTTCTCTGCTTGCGCTGAGATTTACTTCACCTGCATGCGGTGAGTTGTTGTAGGTAAGGCCCGGAAAACCTGGAGTGGATTTTCAGTGGTCTGTGTATTCTCCTATCGATCAAGTGGAATGGATTCTTTCACAAAGCAATAGAAACGGCGCTGAGTGAACTAATATTTTATGTTAAATGTGGGGGGTCCAAACGAAGAATTATGAAATGTGAAGGGGACATGTCCCCTTCACAGTCAATGGTGGCGATGCCCATGGTGATAGGGTAGTATCTCACTGGGCTGCGACAGCCCGCGACTAGTTGGAGACACAACAATTGCGATAAAATATGTGAAATAGCGACAATTTTCACTTGGAATCACACTGAATTGATATTCGCATATTTTACCTCAATTGTTGTGTCTCCAACTAGTCGTAGGCTGTCGCAGCCCGGCTTTCCCTCGGCAGGCAGGGAAGTAGAGGAAGCCTCACGGAAACTGACTTGAGAAGGGTTCGCAACGGCTTTGCGACACCGGCGACGCATTTGCGGCTATTTTGAGAGAAATTTTGTCGCACTTAATTTTTGAACATGTTCAAAATTTCAGCGACGAAGGAGCGACACTTTGCGACTCATGCAAGGAAATTGAGAAGCCCCACGAATGTTTCAAGACACTTTTTAAACTCTCGCGAATGGCGTTCGCAATTTGTCGCAAGCTGTCGCAGCCCAGTGAGATACTGGCTATAGTTGTGTCAACAGGGGTTCAAAATTCTGACTCATCACATGATTCATGCAGACTTCACATAGTTCAGGAAAGATCTTGGCGGTCAATTTGAGGTGGCACGGTGGTGTAAGTGGTTAGCACTGTTGCCTCAAGAAGGTTCTGGGTTCGAGCCCAGCAGCCAACAGGGGCCTTTCTGTGTGGAGTTTGCATGTTCTCCCCATGTCTGCGTGGGTTTCCTCTGGGTGCTTCGGTTTCCCCCACAGTGCAAAGACGCAGTTAGGTTAACATGGGATGGCCTTGGGCTGAAGTGCCCAAGAGTGGCGACGCACACGTATGCAGCGGCTTTGCTCTCCTATGATGAGCTAAATTTCGTTGTACGTTTGTGCAGTGACAATAAAGGCATTCAGTAAATACGGAGAGACAGAACTGCGATTTTTGGTGGTTAATAGTCAATAAATACATTGATTTACAATATTTCTACAGCACACTGATATGTGTGTGTAGTTACAGTAATGTTTTTAAAAAATAAAAATCAGTACTGTTTGAGAATTAGAGTTAACAACTAACTTTGTGGAGTGTGCTCAACTTAGGTGGTTTGGTCATATGATGAGAATGGAGGACCATCGAATACCAAAGAAATGGTTCATCTGGAAACCTACGACTAAAAGACCCATAGGACGGCCAAGAAAGAGATGGATCCAAAACATTACTGAGTCGCTCACAGCAAGATTGACATCTTTGTACTCTGTAATGGAAGCTGAATTATTTAAAGATTGGGATAAATGGAAAAAGCTTATCTGCTGACAGGTGCTAGGCCTATCAGGAGTTGTGTGAGAAGGTGAGATTGCTATTGTCTGTTAATATTTACATCAGTAACATGAACATTATGCACCGTTACATAGGTTACATTATTATTATTATTATTATTATTATTATTATTATTACTCCACATACTGTATATTTATTAACACTAATGAATAATTTTGGCAGAATGTAAAGCTAAATGAAGGGTTTAATAGTGCTTTTCACACTTTTTTTTTTTTTTGCTTATGACATACCAAAGGCATGCAAGTAAACATGAAAAAATTGCTTTTAATTTTATTAATTAAATTCCTCCTTTTCAGGAAGAATAAAGCATTGTTTCAACGAGCTGTAAGAGTACCAACAAAATTGTCTACGTCTGTCTGTTCCATATATTATTTCATAGTTTTGATGTCTTCAGTATTTTACTACAATGTAGAAAATAGTCAAAATACAGAGAAATCTCTGAATTAGTAGGTGTGTCCAAACTTTTGACTGGTACTGTATATATTAATCTAAATTGTAAATTCTAATACTCATAGACAACTACAAATCCTTACGTAGTGGATGTTCATTATGTCTAACTATTACAAATATTTTTAAGTTCGTTTCTTAGACAAGGATATTTTTTAAGCTTGTTACCTCGTTAACAGTTTCGGCGAGAATCTCCCGCCTTCTTCAGAAACAGTCACCAGATGTCGAGTGGTGACGTGCCTTATCAGCTGATGTTGCGTTACGGAGGCGTGAACGTCCCGCCCAATTTGACAGGTAGTTCACGCCTCCTGCTGTCAGGTCGCTCCTCCAGGACGGCGCTCCAGGTGTGCGACAGCGCGTACGCTCCCTCGTCCCGGTTCATCGTCCTCTGCGCCCGCTTACGTATCTCCACTGCCTCTAAAATCCAACGCTGGAATCTATTTTCTTCAGCGCGAATGACTCTGGCCTCTTCCCAATTCATTATGTGATTTTGCCGTTTGCAGTGGTCTGAAATGGCTGATTTTAGGTTTTCTTGGTTTGCTTTTTCTTTTTCGGATCTTGTGAGTCTTCTTGTTGTTTCTTTTTCACACTCTATTTCACCAATATAGACTTTATTACATGAACGGCAAGGGATTTCATAGATGACGTTGCATTTATTGTCCAGTTGTATTTTGTCTTTGGGGTGAACTAGCAGCTGTCGGAGGTTCTTGTATGGTTTGACCGGGGTGTTGATGTGGTATTTCCTCATGGATCGTTGGATGCGTTCTGTGACTCCTTTTATGTATGGTAGTGTGACAAAGCCCCGGTTTGTTTTTTCAGTGTTTTTTCTTGTTTGTTTATTTTCTTTTATTTGTGTCTGTAATTTCCCTTTCCGAATTGCCCACGGTGGATATTGGCAGTTTTTTAATGCCTGTTGGATGTGTTGTTCCTCCTCCTGTCTGTCTTTCTCCTCTGTGATGCTCTGTGCTCGGTCATATAGTGTTCTGATTACTAACATTTTGTGTGCGATGGGATGTTCAGATGTCCAGAGAAGATATTGGTCGGTGTGTGTAGGTTTTCTGTATGTTGAAATTCTAATGTTCCCTTCTTCTGTGTGGTGTATTTTTAAGTCCAAAAAAGCTATTGTCTTGTCCGTTTCCTCTTCGTGTGTGAATCTGATGTTGCCTGTCTTGTCTATGGAGTTTAAATGATCCGTGAATTGTTGTGTGTGTCCTGTTTTGGTTATTTCGAGAATGTCATCAACATATCTTTTCCAGAAGATAGGTTTGCAGTCAATCGGTGCTGTTTCTATGGCTCGGGTTTCCAGATCCTCCATAAAAAAGTTACATAGAGTGGCAGATAGCGGGTCCCCCATTGCAAATCCCTCTTTTTGTCTGTAGATTATGCCTCTAAATTGGAAAAATGTGGAAGTGGAAATGAAATGTAATAGTTTTGTTATGTCCTGTGCTGTAAGTTTTGTGCGTTTTTTCAGGCACAAAGATCCGAAAAAGAAAAAGCAAACCAAGAAAACCTAAAATCAGCCATTTCAGACCACTGCAAACGGCAAAATCACATAATGAATTGGGAAGAGGCCAGAGTCATTCGCGCTGAAGAAAATAGATTCCAGCGTTGGATTTTAGAGGCAGTGGAGATACGTAAGCGGGCGCAGAGGACGATGAACCGGGACGAGGGAGCGTACGCGCTGTCGCACACCTGGAGCGCCGTCCTGGAGGAGCGACCTGACAGCAGGAGGCGTGAACTACCTGTCAAATTGGGCGGGACGTTCACGCCTCCATAACGCAACATCAGCTGATAAGGCACGTCACCACTCGACATCTGGTGACTGTTTCTGAAGAAGGCGGGAGATTCTCGCCGAAACTGTTAACGAGGTAACAAGCTTAAAAAATATCCTTGTCTAAGAAACGAACTTAAAAATAACTACAAATCCTGCCAACGCCGGGACCCAGTACTCTCTTTGCATCAGTAAAACTCATTCAATAAAAGTTCTCTTTTGAAAATAAATACAATTAAAGGAAAATGCTGTATTTTTGACCTGCTGTATTTCACAGAAAAGTGGGTATCATGGCTGAATAAACTTATTTTGACTATTATGATTGATTGAGGAGGCGGCACGGTGGTGTAGTGGTTAGCGCTGTCTCCTCACAGCAAGAAGGTCCAGGTTCGAGCCCAGCAGCCGGCGAGGGCCTTTCTGTGTGGAGTTTGCATGTTCTCCCCGTGTCCGCGTGGGTTTCCTCCGGGTGCTCCGGTTTCCCCCACAGTCCAAAGGTTAGGATAATTGGTGACTCTAAATTGACCTTAGGTGTGAATGTGAGTGCAATTGGTTGTTTGTCTCTATGTGTCAGCTCTGCGATGACCTGGCGACTTGTCCAGGGTCTCACCCATAGTCAGCTGGGACAGGCACCAGCTTGCCTGCGACCCTGTAGAACAAGATAATGGATGGATGATTGATTGAATGATAGCTAATGAATGAATGAAAAAGTTTACATTGATTTTAAATCTCATCTCATCTCATCTCATTATCTCTAGCCGCTTTATCCTTCTACAGGGTCGCAGGCAAGCTGGAGCCTATCCCAGCTGACTATGGGCGAAAGGCGGGGTACACCCTGGACAAGTCGCCAGGTCATCACAGGGCTGACACATAGACACAGACAACCATTCACACTCACATTCACACCTACGCTCAATTTAGAGTCACCAGTTAACCTAACCTGCATGTCTTTGGACTGTGGGGGAAACCGGAGCACCCGGAGGAAACCCACGCGGACACGGGGAGAACATGCAAACTCCGCACAGAAAGGCCCTCGCCGGCCCCGGGGCTCGAACCCAGGACCTTCTTGCTGTGAGGCGACAGCGCTAACCACTACACCACCGTGCCGCCCTGATTTTAAATCATAACTGTTTTTATGCTGTACAGAAAAATGTTATTATTGTTACTTGTTAATTAATAAAAAGTTAAATGGCTTGTTTATTGTCTCTCTACAGTTATTGTTGAAGACGTCAAAAATTTTAAAATGCAGTAAAATTTTATTTTAACAGCAGAGTACTGGTGATCTGTAAATTACCAGCATGGCAAAAAAACATTTTATTTAACAGTTCTAATACTGATACTGTAACTTAACAAACACGACGTTAAATTTTCATTTTTACAGATAAAACACTATTACTGTCGGAGCCATTTATGGCCCTTTTCCACTACCCTTTTTCAGCTCACTTCAGCTCGCTTCAGCTCACTTCAGCCCGACACGGCTCGCGTTTCGACTACCAAAAACCAGCACGACTCAGCTCGTTTCAGCCCTGCTTAGCCCCTAAAACTCGCACCGTTTTGGAGTGGGGCTGAAGCGAGCCAAACCGTGCTGACTGAGGCTGGGGGCGTGAGCAGACACTCCCCTGTGCACTGATTGGTGAGGAGGAGTGTCCTCACATGCCCACACACGCCCCGCGAGCGCGCTGGGATCTGTAAACACCGCAAACCCGGAAGAAGAAGAATTACGAATTACGAGAATTTCTGAAGCCTTATGCGCCTCGCCTCATCTATACGCTCTTGCCAGTATCTGTTGGCGTTGTCAAGCCACAGCACCAAGACCAGCAACACTAACGACTCCATGTCCTCCATGTTTATTGTTTACTATTCGGGTCGTGAGACTACCGCTTAAAAGCTCACTGAATCAGTGACATACAGAGCATCGTGGACGAGTTCGCGGAGCGCAAGGCTCGCCGTATGCCCTTCAAATAATGCGTGCAGTAGGCTATTGATGTTTTATTATGAGCCATGTACAGTATGTCGCCGAATGTTTTTTTGTTTCTGAGTTACATGCTCGTTTGAAGGACTTAATGTACAAAATAACATAGTTGCACCCCGTAGTGTTGAAATTGGTAAACACAGTGCATTCAGTGAGGTTTGCACCGCCCTCCTTTTATTTCTGACTCTTCCTGTCACTGCTGCAACCTCTGAGCGCTCATTCGTATGCCCTTCAAATAATGTGCGCAGTATAGGCTATTGATGTTTTATTATGAGCCATGTACAGTATCCTAATGTTTTTTGTTTCTGAGTTACATGTTCGTTTGAAGGACTTGATGTACTAAATAACATAGTTGCACCCGGTAGTGTTGAAATTGGTAAACACCGCAGTTGCGGACATTTTGTAGCCTAAAATGATGTTATGATAAGCTTTAATAAAGGGCCCGGTCATTTGCCCCGCCCCCGGCCCGGCTCTGACTTGTTCCGCCACTGTCACTGATGTCACTGTTTGCGCTGCTTAACGACATCACATGACGTCCACCCACTTTCGCTAACTCCACCCAATGTGTCCACCCACTTCCAGCCAGCACGGTTCAGCGCGGTTGTAGTCGAAATGCAACTCCAACAGCCCCACTCAGCTCGACTCAGCTCGACTCGGCACGGCACGGCTCAGCCGCGTTTGTAGTGGAAAAGCGGCATTAGTCTCATGTTTTTAATTGTTTTTAATTGGCCCACTAGGTGTTGTTCTACCCTAATTGGGTTCACACAATATAGACAGGAACTTTCATGCAGGTGTCAGGTGTTGCTTGACTTAGGGGGAGTGCACACAGTTTTTTGACCACTTCACTGTAGGCCACGCTGTGTTACATTGTGTAGTTGTCAAATTAATATAACTTGTTTATGGATGTATGGACATTTTATGGATTATTGAAACATTGTGGTTTGAAATAAACATCATAACCATGAACAAATTTTACGAACTTTATTTCATTAAACACATGTAACAAGTGGCTATAAAGCGCGTCAATCAGGTGCCAAGTCCAGCAACCCCTCAGGGCCTTTAAGTGTAGAAAAACAAAAAAAACACAGTATTTGGGACTTACTGTTTCATTTATCAGTTAAAACATTACTACCATAACCAGAAATAGAGTGCATAGTATTTACCGTGTTTAATTTTCCACATATATAATTTTTACTGGATATAAAAAGACATTGAAATACTGTTATTTCTTCTACAGTAAATTACTTGTCAATTGCTGCCAGTTTATTACTGTGAATCTCACAGTAGCTTTCGATGGGATATTATTACAATATCTTGCACTACACTCAATAACAGCAGAATCTCGCCATGTCTCAACCCCAGCATGAAGCAGAACTCATTGCATTGTGTAAATGAGCCATGTTCTCCACACGCCGTTTCCTCATTCAAACATGAGTTTCACCTTATAGAAGAACAATATAAATGATCTTGTTCTAATGGGAAACATGTTATAACAATTATTTATAATGTTATAACAAAATAAATAGTACACTGATTTAACAAGAAAACTTCCTTGTTATAAATATGATAAGTTTGTATGTTGTAATAACATGAAAATAATGTTCAACGTGGTTAAACATAGATGTTTCAGATTTTTCAAGTGTAGGTCATAAAAAGAATTTTCCCTGACACACAATTATTTTTGTTTAGTGGACTGAAAACTATTGAATTAGAATCACAGACTTCCAATTTTATTAGTGTTAGTCCTTGCCACTGTTACGCATGCACCTGAAGGCGTAGCCCGGGGCGCCACGTGGCCCTAAATTCTTCGCTATTTTTTCTTACTTCACCATGACCCAATTCAAGATATTATGTCATGCATCACGTGTTGGGCTTTCCCCGTTCGCGCAAGACATTGTCTCATCTCATCTCATTATCTCTAGCCACTTTATCCTTCTACAGGGTCGCAGGCAAGCTGGAGCCTATCCCAGCTGACTACGGGCGAAAGGCGGGGTACACCCTGGACAAGTCGCCAGGTCATCACAGGGCTGACACATAGACACAGACAACCATTCACACTCACATTCACACCTACGCTCAATTTAGAGTCACCAGTTAACCTAACCTGCATGTCTTTGGACTGTGGGGGAAACCGGAACACCCGGAGGAAACCCACGCGGACACGGGGAGAACATGCAAACTCCACACAGAAAGGCCCTCGCTGGCTACGGGGCTCGAACCCGGACCTTCTTGCTGTGAGGCGACAGCGCTAACCACTACACCACCGTGCTGCCCGCAAGACATTGTGGGATACAAATTTGAAACAGGAGAGAAAAATGGAAGACGTGAGTGTGCGAATGGAGCATGAAAGCCTGACTACGGTAACAGAAAATGAGAAGAAAAGATGTTATGTTGCAAAGGAAAGGAAACGCAGGACCAAACTAGTAAATATCGGTGGTCAGTGAGCACCTCGGTGTGATCAGCTGTTCGTTTAGCGACAGAATGACGGAACTGTCAGTGCACGGTCAAGGTAAACCTGTAGATGGCAGTATTGCAACACTGTGGATGCCAGCTGCCGTAAAACCCAAAAGAAGATAAACCTGCACATGCGCACACAGACTTCCTCTGTCTGCGCAAAGTGATTGATTTTATGCACATTATTTGCTAGGGAATCCACTCAAATTAAATAACTTCCCAGCCACAGAATGGCCTGTTTTTTTTTTGTTTGTTTTGTTTTTTGTGAGATATTACCAAAATAAACATATATCACAATGACCAAATATCAGAGGGAACTAAATTTTGCCGATTTTATGAAATTGAAAGGCCATATCGCTTTAAGGTCAGGACTCTGTGGTGGCCAATTCAAGTGTGAAAATGATTCCTCATGCTTTCTGAACCACTCTTTCACAGTTTGAGACTGAATTTTATGCCTGTGCCATCAGGGAAGAAAAAAAATCCATTGTTGTGATAACCTGATCATTCGGTACATTCAGGTAGTTAACTGTCTTCATTTTATTGCCACATAACATTTCTGAGCCTGAACATGACCAACTAAAGCAGCCCCAGATCATAACATTGCCTCCAGGGGCTTGTACAGTGGCCACTCTGCATGATTGGTGCATCGCATTATGCATTTCCCATCTTACCCTGACACACCCATCACTCTGGAATAGGGTAAATCTGGACTTATCAAACAACATGTCCTTTTTACATTGTTCCAGAGTCCAAGCTTTATGCTCCCTAGCAAATTGACATCTTTTCTTTTGACTCGTCTCACCAACAAGTCATTTTCTTATGTCCCCACAGCTGCATCAGTTAGGGTTAAAAGAATTGTTATCAGCTGAAACATACCGGTATTAATCACTTCAATAATTATCCAATCAGAGACTCTGAAGTATTTGCTTATTTGGCGGGGTTTTTTTAGTTTGTTTGTTTTTTGAGAACAGCAGTGTATTATCGAACTACAGGTTGGCATGGTAGTGCAGTGGTTAGTGCTATTGCCTCACAGCAAGAAGGTTCTGGGTTCAAGCCCAGTAGCCAGCGGGGGCCTTCCTGTGTGAAGTTTGCATGTTCTCCCCGTGTCTGTGTTGGTTTCTTCTGGGTGCTCTGGTTTCCCACACAGTCCAAAGATATGCAATTAGGTTAACTGGTTACTCTAAACTGTCCATAGGTGTGAATGGCTGTTTCCCAAGCCTAGAAATGGGAAGGTTGCAGCAGGAAGGGCATCCGGCATAAAACTATGCTCCAATTAATATGACATGTGGATCAATAGGGTCCACGTGGCAGCGACCCCACACACATCAGTGGGACAAGCTGGACATAATACAGTTAGTGAGTGTATTATGGAAATACAAAATATATAAATCATATACTGTATTATGTGAATAAATTGTATATGAAAATATAAAAAAGCTCAGATATTCAAGACAGCCATAATCCCTATTTTCATGATATATTTTATCGTTTAAAGTGATACTGACATGAACAGGTCTCCTTGGTGTCATTTTTTAGATTTTAACGCAAACTTTCAATTTTTGATGTAATTGCAAGGTGTGGAGATGAAAACCTAATAAAATAAAACATTTAAACTTCCTGTCATGAAGCGATGCCTGGAATTTCCTTCCCTTCCATCGTGAATGGCCCAAACCAGAAATGATGCAGATCAGTGAACCCCTACCTGGAAGGCGCACCAACAGAACATGGTTTCATGACAGAACATGAGCTGTGAGCTATGAGCTGTGTCTGAAATCGCTCACTCATTCACTACTCCCTGCTCACTATCTAGGGAATTCTATATAGAGGACTATATAGTAAACTCATTGGTAAAAATAAAAAAAAACACTTTCGGATACTACTCAGCCGTGTCGTTATTTATGTCATTACTGTCACACAATTAAAACATGCCAGATCAGTCAGCTGGTGGGTTTTCAAAATAATAAATACATGCATGTATTTTTGTGATAAACCCATATTATACTGAGCGTATTTCCCACATTAATAAATACAAAGTACTTTGTGTCCGCTGCATTTTTCAGTTCTTTTAAATCAAGGCTGAATAATTTTTTGCCTTTTATTAAATCAAATTTGAGGCTTTTGATTAATTCCTCGCTCTGCACTGGAACGTTTATTCTTGTATTTTATCTGTCTTATTCTAGTTTAGCTTATTTTCTATTCTCTTACTATTTTTAATTGTACTTGAATGCCTGTTTATAATGTTTTTCTTCCTCCGTCCATTCACCCCAACACACGACAATATTATTGCCATTTTCGCATCACAACTTATAAATTTGTCTCGTGCCCGTTGTCATAAGGAAAATCAAACTACTGCTATACTCAATCTAAAATACTTAACAGTCTTTATGATGAAACAGCTTTTACAGCTCTGTGAAAATGCGTGACCACAATGCATGATGGGATATATTGCTTGGTTAGTGATCATCGGTTGTACACTACTTTTCACAGTGCATTGTGGGATACTATGAGTCCACTATATAGGGTGTAATAATTCTCACTGTACATTCAGGCAGCACTACAAAATGGCAAACTTACTATATAGTCCACTATATAGTGAGTAATGAGTGATTTTGGACACAGTGATTTTGGGTGGCACGGTGGTGTAGTGGTTAGCACGGTCGCCTCACAGCAAGAAGGTTCTGGATTCAAACCCAGCGGCCGGCGAGGGCCTTTCTGTGTGGAGTTTGCATGTTCTCCCCATGTCTGTGTGGGTTTCCTCTGGGTGCTCCGGTTTCCCCCACAGTCCAAAGACATGCGGTTAGATTAATACGGGACGGCCTTGGGCTGAGGTGCCCTTGAGCGAGGCACCTAACCCTTAGCATGGCTGCCCACTGCTCTGTGTATGTGTGTGTGCTCATTGCTCACGTGTGTGCATGTGTGTGTTCACTGCTTCAGATGGGTTAAATGCAGAGAGGAAATTTTGCAAGTGTGTGATGAATAAAGTTGTGCTTTCTTTCTTTTTCAGTGCATGTCTTGTATGATGGGGATGAAGAGGAGGTGAGGAGGTCAGAGAGGAGGAGGTTGGGAGGTTGGGAGGAGGAGATGGAGAATGTAGGGCTTGAGATAGAGCCCAACCAGTTTGAACTGTACCAGGACTATCACACTGACAACCACAATGAGGTGAGTGACTGCCACTCAGATCTCGGCAAGCTGACAAGTGGACATGGTGGAGGGACATTTGTAACAGACCACCTGTTTTTGTTTACATTAATAATTACCAATACCAGCTGTTTTTAGAATTGTTTACTGGCATAATTGTTAGCATAATAATTCCTGTCCATAAGTAACTCAGGCCAGGGCGGCACGGTGGTGTAGTGGTTAGCGCTGTCGCCTCACAGCAAGAAGGTCTGGGTTCGAGCCCCGGGGCCGGCGAGGGCCTTTCTGTGCGGAGTTTGCATGTTCTCCCCGTGTCCGCGTGGGTTTCCTCCGGGTGCTCCGGTTTCCCCCACAGTCCAAAGACATGCAGGTTAGGTTAACTGGTGACTCTAAATTGACCGTAGGTGTGAATGTGAGTGTGAATGGTTGTCTGTGTCTATGTGTCAGCCCTGTGATGACCTGGCGACTTGTCCAGGGTAAACCCCGCCTTTCGCCCGTAGTCAGCTGGGATAGGCTCCAGCTTGCCTGCGACCCTGTAGAACAGGATAAAGTGGCTAGAGATAATGAGATGAGAAGTAACTCAGGCCAAGATAAAATAATTGTTTTTGTTCCAATTTGGCAATTACCTACCGAATACCGACCTCCCAAATGCACAGTGTGGCACAGAGATATGTCACTTAGTGTAAACAACTGTAGTGGAAAGTAGTCACTAGACTGCAGCCACTGTACCAGAACAGTGCGAGTGTATATCTACTCTACTTATTTTATTATCTGAAGGATAAAATAAAATATTTTCCCAGCTACCTAAAAGTACCCACCCACTGTTCAAGCCTGTGTTTGTCATTGCTTTCAAGCATTTTCAACACTCTGGAGTAATGTAGTACATGTACAATAGAGTGCACCATCTGTCTGCCAGATTGTTTTATTTTCACGGAGTCATAGAGAAGAGTGGATTTATTTCTATGTCAGTATTATTTTAAAACCTTTTCAGTATTGTAAAGTACCACAAAGGAATACTGCATTAATACCATAATATTTCTAAATAAACTGCCATGTTATTAAGTGACAGGGCTTGTCTGTATTTCTTTGGTAGTGATGGAAAATGATGTTTAAAAATCCTGGCTTTAGATGCTGTGTGCGTATGGTGGAAAAGCGTAATAATTCAACACCTCGAGGTTGTTAGGAAAAAGCAGACAGAAATATGAGTTTATTATACTCTCACAAGAGCTGGCTTCTCCGCAATGAAGACCACAGAGCGTTTCACCAGAGAAGCGCCTTCTGTTATCAACACATTTTTTTATACAGTTTAGCATGACTGACATATCAGATGTTCCCCTATTATCTCCTTTCACGGTCAGGGGCATCTTCTCTTCTATGTCTGTATGTAGACACACTCATGATAACCTTGCAGAATAGAAGAGTTTAACACAAAACAACATACTTCATCTTACATAAACATGAGACACAGTGTCTCTGACCTTCCTTCTAAGGATCACTACTCTCTAAAAATCATCAATTCTCTAAAAATTATATTTTCCTCTACAGTACGCACTTCTGGTTTCTGGAGATTCCCCGATCCACGTCAAAACAAGGTGCTGCAGTTTCAGTGGCGGCTGGTAGTCTTTCAAACAGGGGAGGCTGGTCAGTTACGATATTTCCAGATTTTAAAAGAAAAAAGAAAAAGCATCAATTTTGCCCATACTCTTGCCTCTGATCTGGCTGATTGTTGGCAGGGTCACAAACTGTGAAATAACAGGTTCTTTTGGCCCATTAGCCTACTGTCCAATATACATGATGTTGGGGGGTATATTTTAACATTTTATATTTTAAAATTGTGGCATGTTGTTTAAAAATTGATCATTATTGAAAGCAGCTCTTTGTCAGGAACCTCAGCAGTAACAGCAGAGTGTTCTGGAATAGGCACAAGCACTGACCTTGGGGAGCCAAACATAGAGCTGGGTGCCACACATTTCATTCAATGACACTTTCCCTATATTTTACTTATTTTGACTGAGAAATGTTTTATTGACAATTTTGATAACCCTTCACTTTTAATCCAGGTCTGTAGTGTGAAATGTTCTCGGCTGTGTTTTTGTTTAAAAATGTTTTCCAAATTGTAGCGGTGTTTAATTCATATCCAGAAAAATATATATTCCAATATAATATACTCAGCATAAACATTTTAAATAGATTCCATATTTTTGGTCCATCCATGACATATTACTAAAGTAGCCTATTTACTGTTGTTGATGTGGGTCACTTGCTGTTAGCCAATTCACTTTCTCGTACCAGGAGAGCTGAAAGGAATGAGTATTATTCCCTACCTTTTTCACCAAGTCAGTTTGAGGCATTGGTCTACCCTGCTCTTTAATTTTTTCCTCGAAAGGAAGACTGGCAAATGGCTTCGCCAAAATTAAATCAGCAATGCTTGGCATCCGTGCGCAGCTTTCTTGCTAGCTGACTAGCCCCCTCAAGTTCAAGTTCAGTCACTCAAATAAACAAAATTTCTGGAACTAAGATAGCAAACTTGACAATACTATATTTACACTTTATTTACAATGAAAATATATACAAACTAAAAAAGCTGGTAGAAACCGTATGCAATGATTGAAATTGAAATGTAAGCTGATCTCTTACAATACACCACAGCACTTGCGAATCCGCATGGGACTGAACTGAAATTCACCGCTGCCTGTCTATATTTGAAACGAGCTGTCAATCAAAGAAAATATCCGGCCGCTTTCACCAATCACCAGTCTCTTCGCGGAAAGCTTTGCCATGTCCCTCCCACTGTGAGGCTGGGAGTCCGTGGGGCGGGCATTTTCGCAGTATTTGTCCAATAACCGTCTTGCATTTTGATATTGAAAAGCGCATAGCTCCCAAATGCCATTGAAGTCCACTGAAGCTGGGCTGCATCGCGCTGTCACGAAGGGGAAAAACTCACGCACACATTAGGCGAACTGGGGAAAGTTATAATGGAATGATTTCGCACTGTAGTTGGGTTGAGCACATATTTCTATGATTCTGGATCTGAAATAGCAATGTTATAAGGTCGGCTATAACATAAGCCTAGCGCAATTCATCCTACACGATGTTCGTCATTTTTAGAGGAGGCTGAGCCTCCCTCGTTGTCTTAGAGCAATCGCCCGTGTGCAGTTTCCATCTGCTCAATTGTGCCGCTTTGGTGTTTCTTTTTCCCCACTTTTTTATTATCAAAGGTTTTTTATTACCTCCGCCAAGGAGGTTATGTTTTCGGTAGCATTGGTTGGTTTGTTTGTTGGTTTGTCTGTTAGCAACATTACGGAAAAGTTATGAACGGGTTGCTCTGAAATTTTTTCCAGAGGTGTGACTGGGCACAAGTAACAATCCATTAAATTTTGGCGGTGATCCGGATCACCTTCTGGATCCCGAAATTTTTTAAAGGATTCTTGGCGGAGGTCTGCACTCTCCGAGTGCTTTTCTAGTTCACAATCGTGTTGTGGGTGAAAATTATCATATCTTTATTTTCACAGAGTCATAGGGAAGAGTGAATTTATTTAGGTGTCTATTACTTTAAATTATTTTTACGCCCTTTTGATTGGCTGAGCAAACTGCAAATAACTGCCTACAAATCATGGTCTGCAGTTACTTCACACTTGTGTATTTTGAGTTCTATGAGATGTAAATAAGGCAGTGATTGCATCTGATTTCTTTATCATTTGACTTGTTGCATGAACTTTATAATCAGTATTTAAAAAAATAGTTTGAATGATAAAACAATTATTGAACTTGGTTTTCACAAAATACAGTGATTTGTTTGTATCTGCTTTCAGCATTGGTAAATAATTGCTGCTTGCTCACCACTAACAAATCACGATATTTTGTTTAACCTCGTCCAATTGCTGTAGTGAACTTTAATTACTAGCTATTTCAGAAGATCACGTATGATACCAGTGGTTCCGTCATGTAACATTCATCATAAGCTCTTGTCAAGTATGCACGAGTTTTAAGTCACTGCTCCACCAGGCAGGCAAGGTCAGCGACATGCTGCCTCCTTCATGGGCTGTTCTGGCACCGGTAGTGATGCAAAGTCGTTGGTTTGTCCAATTGTCTGGGCTGCAGTGGACTGGTCACTGACCCTGTGTTGCAAATACCAGTCTAACATAACACATTATCAACCAATCTGCTAATAAGAAATAGAGGAAATATTTACACTTACTCAAGCTGATCTTTGGCTGGATCGAGTCGAAGTAAAAAAAAAAAAGGCATCTTTCATCATCAGTGTCACAGTTCTCAAGATTGAACCGAATCGCTGTCCTGAATCATGAAATGAATCATGAATTGAATCACTGTCCTGAATCATCCGAAGCGCATATAATGTGTGCCATCTTGCAACAAGTTTTACCTCCAAATAGCCCAAACTATGTCAGACAGATTTTATCCTGTCGAACCAATCAAAACCGAAGAGTGAAAGTGATAATCATGCCATTATCATGTGAATAGTCTTTTATGAATGCAAAAGTGGGCACCCAGCCTTCCGACTCCGGTGTGACTGAGTAAGGTGACAAGTTTTATGTTTCATCTAATTTAGGCAATTTAAAAACTAGAATATTATTTGGCATTAGGCACATAGGAAAGTGTAAAGTATACAGTTTCTGTCAATATGTTTATCATGCTTGTATGATAAAAAACTTGCAAAGATATTTATCTCAATAAATTCTAAACCTGTTGAGCTTCACTGGCGAAGCTCTCGACCCCAAAGTACAACCAAATCTACTTGCACATAATGCCATGAAATAATAGATATGTGCCATAACATAAAGATCTATTACAAGTATTAAATCTAAATTTATTCAACGTGTTCTGAAGTTACTTGACTGGGAACTGGGAATCTCGACCCACAGAACAATGCTTGTTTACTCGCACCTGATAACCCGGACTCAACGACTGCACCCCACTTCGGGCCGGCAATGGCTGCTCCCCGTGGTTCTGCCTCCATGGGTAATTCATGGAATAAAATTGTCCACAAAAGTGCTTTTACGGTGTTGTTTTTGACTGAATGTGCACATCTTTTGTCTATAAGTAATACATAAAACACGATTAATGTTGTAAGCATGACCAGTACTAGTACACTTTAATATCTGCAAGAGTGAAGGAATAATGAAGTCTTGATATACAGAGTGTGATTTTGTAAGAGTGCGCGTGCACAAGCTCTGTGATTTCATGGGTCACTGAGGTGGGGCTTTGAAATGTTTGTGTTTAATCTTTGGAATGTTTATTTTCAAAAATGTCCTTTTGTGAAACTGGTGAGCTCAGGATCACACGTGCGATTTTACACAGTGATTACAACTGCAACACTACTGGCAATTTATACCTGCAACACCACCAGGAATTTCTTCCTGCACCACATCTGCATCATCAGCAATGAGCTTCTGGAGAGAAGAGCCACTGGAGCCCCAGGAGAAAGAGCCTCAGCCCAGATGGAGCAGACTGTATGACTCTTGGAACAGTGAGTTACCAAGTTTTCTTGTTTTCAGTTCAGCAAGAAGTGCTTTAAATACCACCTTATTACAAAAAAATGGGTCAAAATATCAGTAAACAGGCAGAAATGCAGCCAGGAATATTGTTAAGAGCGTTTAAAGGGTTTTGGTCAAAGTGACCTGTTTGTTATTATTTGGCTAAAGTTCACGGGTTTGTCAGAAAAGTTGTCTCAAGTCAAATAGTTGTGCTGAGGAGGCCTTTTAGCGATGCTAACTAGCAGATAGTATTCGCACATTGCTGTTGGAGTATTATAGGTTACAACACAGCAAACCATTTTAAGAGGGTTAAAAACAGGCAGACACGATTACCATTAAATGTGTTAAACTACAAGCAGCAAATGACAGAGAAAAGAAACAGCAAAAGAAAACAATGTTGATGGTTTCAGAAATGTTCATGTGGCAGAAATGAACCATCAGCTAAAGGTTTATAGGCAAGTGTTTCATGCCACTTTATACTGATGTTAGACTATAGCACAATATCCAAGCTCTATCAATAATAGAAAAAATTCTATAGCATAAAAGCAAAATGCTGACTTTAATGTCAAAATAATGAAAATAGCATGCATTTTATTATTGTCAAAGGCACAGAACTGCATAAACAATATAAATAAACCATAACTGTCTGAATATTCATCTCATCTCATTATCTCTAGCGGCTTTATCCTGTTCTACAGGGTCGCAGGCAAGCTGGAGCCTATCCCAGCTGACTACGGGTGAAAGGCGGGGTACACCCTGGACAAGTCGCCAGGTCATCACAGGGCTGACACATAGACACAGATAACCATTCACACTCACATTCACACCTACGGTCAATTTAGAGTCACCAGTTAACCTAACCTGCATGTCTTTGGACTGTGGGGGAAACCGGAGCAACCGGAGGAAACCCACGCGGACACGGGGAGAACATGCAAACTCCGCACAGAAAGGCCCTCGTTGGCCACGGGGCTCGAACCCAGACCTTCTTGCTGTGAGGCGACAGCGCTAACCACTACACCACGTGCCGCCCCTGAATATTCATTTTGGTCCAATTCAACATTCAAACATTAGATATGATATTTAGACATTTATTATAAATAAATACATACTTACCTGATATTGATTCATAAATGAGATGTGTGGGTGCAGCAACGTTGCTCTACCATACGATGGTCTCCCATTCAGCTATAAATCGGTGGCTTTTCAATATCGTGTCATAATTTCCTGGTCAACTATAAATCAATGCTCAATAAATTATAATTAGGACAACTATAAACCACTATTATTCCAACGTCACTGTTATCAGCATTGCTTTATTGTCAGGGTTCATCGGTTTTGTAATGGTGATCCAATATTTATTTAGCATTGAGATTTCAATCTCAATTATAATGATGATCTAGATGGAAGATCAATATTTTTTTTCAGTGTTGACTTGCTCTCTCTAGTTGCCATATTTCATTCCAATAAGAGGAACGGGATAGAAAGTGGAAAATGTATATATATATATATATATATATATGTACATGAGTGTTTTACTGGGACATACATCATTAATATTTTTCACTAGTAAAGATCTAGTGGGTGTGGTGGCGCATGGCAGAGCGGGCTTGGGATTGTTCCCAACACTTCGGCACAAGGAGGGCAAGGGGAAGGAGAGGCGGAGGCAGATTCAGGAGGAAGTGAGGGCTGCAGTGGAGGAAGGAAGATCAAGCAGAGCCTCTGGCTTAAGGCAACAGGGGGCATGGATGCGGTGGGAGCAAGCCATGGACTGAAAAGTCACCTGGTCGGACCTCTGGCAGGCTGAGCCACACCGCATCACCTTCCTGATTCAGGCAGTGTATGATGTCCTGTCTAGCCTGGCAAACCTCTTCACCTAGGGTAAGGTGGAGACCCCGAACTGCTCGCTGTACTCAGGAAAAGGAACATTGGAATACATCCTGAGCTCCTGCCTGACAGCACTCGGCCAGGGTTTCAGCACCTGGCACCATAACCAGGTGCTGAAACCCATTGCAGAAGCCATCAGCAAGGGGATCAGCAGCTGCAGCCAGGTGCGCAACATAACATGAGCGGTTGCATTTGTCAAGGCAGGAGAGCAGCCGTGGGCTGGACACAAGAGGGCGATAGCAGGGATCCTGGCTACAAGCCCAGGACTGACAGTTGTCAGCAGGGCTTTGAACCAGAATTTTTTTCCTATTGGTTCGTTCCGAACAGAAACGGAATTTTAACGTTTCCGGTTTTGGGTTCCACCATTAAATAGACGTTCCCGAACCGGTTAGAACAAAAAAATTTCGTTCCCGGAACGGTTAATTACGTTCCCTGTCAGCTGTTTAACAAATGGCTATAAAATTATGTCTCTGTCTCATCCAGCTTAAGCCAAATGTAGGCTAATTCTATTACAACCTTCATTAAATAAGACAAGAAATAATTCAAAACAATTATTATTTCAAATGTTGGCAATTTGGATTCTCAGTACGTCTTCCCATCTACACAAACAGAAAAAGTGCCAAAAATGAAAGATAATTCGTTTAGTGTGTTACCAAAGGCTAGTCAGGCCCTATAGAGGGCTACCGCATGACGTCACCACGCCGCGAGATTTTGTTAGGCGCCATATTGGAAGACCAAGTGCACATCTATGCAAGTACATACATTCATAAAACAAACTACACCTGAAATGTAGCCAGGGCCGGTTCTGCCCTAATCTGGACCCGGGTGCAACATCGCGCAATCCCCCCCCCCCCCCCCCCCCCCCAAAAAAAAAAAAAAACAGTCTAAATCAGGACAACCATCACATAACTATAACTATAAACATTTTATATCAACTATTTTAACTAAATGGGCTATAATAAATAAGCCTGCAGGCAGCCACGGCGGGCTGCCTCAGAAAAGTAACCATTCAATGACACAACTGAAAGCCTGCAGCCACGGCGGGCTGCCTTAAAAAGTAACCATTTGTCCTACCTTAAAACTCGTTTTGCATTTTCTGCCTCCTTTTTTGTATTTTCGACCCTCCGTTTATTTTCTTTCCTTTTCTGAAAACCCGATTTGTGTCCAGACATTTTGTTCTGCTACCAACAAACTAACTCGTCAGGTCTCATCTCTCGAGCCCGCGATGATTCCCGTGGGAAGGGCAACAACTGATACATTTTTACAAACAGCCAATAGGGAGGTCGCAACGTTCAGGCTCTTCTTTGCTCAGACACTCAGTAATTCACTTATTATCACATGGAGACATGATAGTAGTCCACCTTCCCGCTCTCTCCATTCAGTCAGCGAACGTCACACAGGAAGTGAACCCCAGCGGGTCATAGAAACTTGCGCAGGAGAAGAATGACTTATTTGTAGGCTACAGAAACTTTGAGGAACGAAATAAAAACCGGTATTAACCGGTTACCATTATTTTTAATAAGCGTTTCTGTTCCGGAACATAAAAAATAATAAAGTTTCTGGTTTCGTTTCTGTTCCATGTGAAATAGAAAAAGTTCCCGGTTTTCGTTTTCGTTCCTTGAACCGGTTCAAAGCCCTGGTTGTCAGTGGGCCTGGAGAAGCAGCTGAGATTTCCACAGCACATTATTGGCTCCACCCTGAGGCCAGATATCCTTCTGGTCTCAGACAGCACCAAGAACATGATTATCATGGAGCTGACAGTGCCATGGGAGGACCGCCTGGGGGAGGCCCATGAAAGGAAGAAGACCAAATATGAACATCTAGTGGCAGACTGTCGAGAGCAGGGCTGGAAGGCAAGGTGTATGCCCATTGAAGTAGGCTGCAGAGGATTTGTGGGCTACTCACTCCACAAAGCACTCAGTGTACTGGGCATCACAGGAGGAGCAAGGAGCAGAGCCATCAAGAACATCACCAAAGCAGCTGAGAGAGCCTCAAGATGGCTCTGGATAAAGAGAGAGGGTCCATGGGGACAAGTGAATGCCACCTGAACACACACCGCGGCCTGATCAACCATGGTGGGGTCGCCTGGGTGAGGGTGTCTGTGGTATACCTGGAAAAATATTGTTTGTTCCTCACAGAGTAACCGTTGCAGTGACAGGTAGTGTACATATCAGTCACCCTTTTTGGAGGCTGTAGTACATGAGAGTCCAGTAGGGGGCATATGGGGATTAGCAGAGGTCAAGGTTGGTGTTGAATGTACAAGAAGTGTAACTGGAAGTAGGGGGAGGCCAGGTGGTTGTTGTTATCCTGCCATGCTGTTTATGGTCCAGTAAAAAACCTGCTAAACTATATTCCTGCTGTGTGGACATTCGTTCTGTTTTTTTTTTAATGAAGATGCAACATCATTTTGGCGACGAGGTGTAGTTTGGTGGGAAGGAAGCCATCGTACGGACATTAAAGACGTAAAAAAAAGGACAAAGAGAGAGAAACGCCAGCTGGGCGGGAGGTAAAGCGGGAGGTAAAGATGGCTACAATTGGCACGGTAGTAGCATTTGATCCCAAGAATCAGACGTGAGATGAGTATACTGAAATGCTTGAACAGTTTTTCGCAGCCAATGAAATTAACGAGGAGGAAAAACAAAGAACTATACTGATAAGTGTCGTCGGAGCAGCAACCTACAGCCTGATGCGTAACCTGCTCAGCCCGGCTAAGCCCAAAGACAAAACCTTCCAAGAGCTGGTTCTCCTGATGAAAAATCATTTTGATCCAAAACCCAGTGAAATTGTGCAAAGGTACAAATTTGACTCCCGCACCCACAAGCCCAATGAAACAGTCATGGAATACGTGGTGGAGCTGCGTCGCCTAGCTCAAGATTGTAACTATGGTGGCACGTTGCAACAGATGTTGAGAGACAGGATCGTCTGTGGAATCAACAATGACAGAATCCAAAGACGTCTCCTGTCGGAAGCGGAGCTCGCTTTTGACAAGGCTCTGTCAATCGCCATGTCGCTGGAGACTGCAAACAAAAATGCCCAGGATCTGCAGACCTCGGGTGCGACAGCAAAATGCTTCAGCATAACCAAGGGGCAGCGGGAGACTCGCACCTTTAAAGGAGAAAGTAGAGTGTGTTATCGATGCAACGGAACCAGGCACACAGCAGCGGACTGTAAGTACAAACAAGAAAAATGTCATGCTTGTGGTAAAGTGGGACACTTAGCAAGAGCTTGTTGGAGCAAAACTAAAAAGAGTGGATTTGTAAAAATAAAGAAGGAGACAAAGCAGAGTTCACATTATCGTTCTCACAAAGTACATGATGCAGAGGATGTAACAAAGAGTGATAGTTCAGAAGAGGACCCCTTCACATTGAACTGCATCCAGTGCAAACAAGAGTGTCAGAGCAAGCTGTACAGATTAGGGTGCTGGAGTGTGGGGTACCTGAGAAAAGTAGATCCCTACACTGTAGATATGCAACTTGAGGGAAAGGATGTCAATTTCGAAATTGATACCGGATGTTGCTTAACAGTAATGAATGAAGAGACATTCAAAGGGACATGGAAACACACCAAACCCCCTAGTCTGAGGCCTATGAAAATTAAGCTGGAAACTTACACAAGGGCAGTACCGGTTCACCCAATACGCACACTACGCATGTTGCGTAGGGCCCCGCAAACTCATAGAGGCCCCGTGGGGAAAAGAAAAAAAACAAAACGTGATGACATGACCGTCCGTCGTGCTGCTTGTGTACGTCAGATTCCCAGTGCATGTGCATCAACCTAGCAAGATGAAGCGGAGTTATCCCTCGGGGAGTGAAAAAAGGAAAAAGAAACTGCATGAAAATGAACAGCGGGAACAGCAGTCAGGTAACTCTCCTCTCCGGGTGGGAGAGTGGGAGGGATGGGGCTAGTCGGTGTTTGACCTACATAACAGGGCGGTGAGCCCTGGGTGACCCCGGACGGTCTCCGTGTGCGTCTTGCTGGCTTCTACAATTTAAGTGTTATATCAATCGTTCTGAGTGTAGTTACACCTGCACTTATACAAAATGGAAAGTAATGGATAAATATTTACTAAGATTGAATTTTGTTTGCTTGGATAGCCCACAGGCAAATATAGATGCAGATATATTAGTGAATAAATAAAACTCGTGAAATATTATGACAATGGTGCTAAAGAGGCTAAATAATAATCTAAATCACCTACATTTTAAGTACAGTATCTGAAGGTAAAACAAGTGCAGCCAATTTGATGGAGCTGAATTAATAGTAGCCTTATCTATATTTTACTTCTTCAACATTGTGGTTGACTCCACAATAGCATCCATTGATGAACGATTTGAAACTCTGAACCAGGTGAAGACTAAATATGGAGTAGTGCTGAACTTCAGCACTGCATGTCAGATGTCTAGTGACTCCTTAAAGGCTCAGTGTATGGACCTTGAGAAAACTCTGACCTTCAACCAAGACTGTGACATCAGTGGAGTTGATCTGGCAAACGAAATCAAGAATTTACCTGACCTACCATCAGCTAATATGACTGCCTTTGAGCTGCTTTCTTGCCTTTGTGAGAAAAATCTGGAGGAACTCTATCCTAACCTTTGGATAGCCCTGAGAATTGCTGTCACTCTGCCTGTGACAGTTGCCTCAGCTGAGAGGAGCTTCAGCAAGTTAAAAATGATCAAAAACTATTTGAGATCTTCCATGTCCCAGGAACGTCTGAGTGGTTTGGCCATCATGAGCATCAACCATGATGTGGGGAAGCAAATATCATATGATGACATTATTGATGATTTTGCATCCAGAAAGTGCAGAAAGGGACATTTTTAATGGTGAGTAATTTGTTACACATTTAGTTCGATTTGATTTAGTCTGATTTGGTCTGTATTTATTTGGAGTTAGACCAACAGGTGGCGACACTAGTGCAATATGTTTAAAGGGGGGGATGAGTGGAAGCACTGGGTGTCAGGTGCGACTGTTGAACATTTTGGGGTTCAGTTAAGAGGGCCCCTTAGCAGAATTTTGCCTAGGGCCCCATGGAGGTCTGAACCGGCTCTGCACAAGGGGTCCTGTTAAGGTGATGGGGACAACGCTTGTCAGAGTCAGATACAAGCAGCAGGAAAGGAATCTGCCCCTTGTGGTGGTCGAAGGAGACAGCCCCAGCTTGCTAGGATGGGGCTGGCTAGAGGAAATATGTCTGGACTGGACAGAAATAAAAAACAGTCGTAAAGCCAGAAAAGTGCACCAGGTCAAGACAATAGAAAATCCACTACCGCAAATGTTAAATAAACATGAGGATGTATTCAAAGATGAGTTGGGCACCCTGATAGGCACCAGAGCTACCATTCATGTAAAACATGATGCCCCCCCGCGTTTCTTCCGTCCACGATCTGTTCCCTTTGCCATGCGAGCAAAAGTAGACGAGGAAATAGACAGACTGTTGAAAGAAGGCATCATCTCGCCAGTGAAATACGCTGAATGGGCGGTGCCAGTTGTACCAATTCTGAAGCCAACAGGGACTATAAGTCTGTGTGGAGATTACAAGCTTACGGTAAATACAGTGGCTTCCCTGGAACAGTATCCAATACCCCGAATGGGGGACCTGTTTGCAGCACTTTCTGGAGGAAAGCAGTTCTCCAAATTGGACATGAGCCACGCCTACCAACAAATACTCCTGAATGACGAATCCAAAAAGTATGTGACAGTGAACACACACCGGGGGCTGTTCACGTACAACAGACTGCCTTTTGGAGTGGCATCTGCACCAGCCATATTTCAGAGGACAATGGAAGGCCTCTTAAAAGGGATACCTCTTGTAGTGGTGTACTTGGATGACATTTTGGTGAGCGGGGTGGATGAGGCAGACCACCTGCGGAATCTGGATGAGGTGTTGTCAAGGTTGGAGGAGGCTGGTTTGCGGTTGAAAAGAAGTAAGTGTGTCTTCATGCAAAAAGAAGTGGAATACTTGGGGCACATAGTGGATGCACAGGGGCTCCATCCTGTGGAGAAGAAAGTTAAAGCCATCATGGATGCCCCTACTCCCACGAATTAATGTTACAGAACTCAAAGCATACTTGGGTTTATTAAACTACTACAACAAATTCCTTCCCAACCTGGCAACCCTGTTAGCTCCCCTTCATGAACTTTAAAGACATGATGTGAGCTGGACATGGCAAAAGAAACTAGAGGAAGCTTTCCAGAAATCAAAGAACCTGCTGAACTCAGCAGATGTGTTAGTTCATTACTCTGCTGACCGACCGCTAGTTCTTGCATGTGATGCATCCCCATACGGTGTGGGCGCGGTATTGTCACACAAAATGGATGATGGCACTGAAAGACCCTTGGGGTTCATGTCACGCACACTCTCACCTACTGAGAAGAGGTATTCTCAGCTTGACAAAGAAGGCTTGGTGGTCATATTTGGCATCAAGAAATTTCACAAATACCTGTATGGCAGAGTTTTCACTATTTATACAGATCATAAACCACTAATCTCTCTCTTCAATGTAAAAAAGCCTATACCTCAGATGGGCTCACTGAGAGTTCAACGATGGGCTGTGACACTGAGCGCCTATGAGTACAACATTGTGTATAGGCCAAGCAAACAACATGCAAATGCAGATGCGCTCAGCAGATTGCCGATGTCAGAAACAGCGCCTGAAAAAGAAATGACGGAGCGAGTATTGATGATGGATGTACTTGATGACACACTGGTTGACACCACACAAATCAAACGCTGAACCGCTAAGGATGTCATCTTGTCCCAAGTCCATGAATACACCTTAAAAGGCTGGCCTGCACAGACAGACGTGCGCTTCAAGCCATATCAACAAAGGAAAATGGAACTGAGTGTGAGGGATGGGTGTGTGCTCTGGGGAGCCAGAGTAATTATTCCCACTAAAGGCAGAGACAAAATACTGAAACTCCTGCACCAGACTCATACAGGCATGTCAAAAATGAAAGGTTTGGCAAGGTCATATGTATGGTGGCCAGGTATGGATGAGAACATTGAGAGAGAAGTGCAGTCATGTGAGGAGTGTCAAAAACACCATAAGTCACCACCTACTGCACCACTACACCCCTGGGAGTGGCCATGGTCCAGGATCTATGTGGACTACGCAGGGCCTTTCCTTGGGGAGATGTTTCTGCTCATTGTCGATGCTCATTCTAAGTGGATGGACATTTACCCTGTGAAATCGGCAACATCACAGGCTACAACTGAGAAACTGTGACAGAGTTTTAGTGTGTTTGGTCTGCCTAAAATGTTTGTCACAGACAATGGAACATGTTTCACCAGTGCTGAATTTGAGACTTTCATGAAACAAAATGGCATTGATCATGTGAGGTCGGCACCTTTCCACCCTTCCTCCAATGGTCTGGCAGAGAGGGCGGTCCAAACCTTCAAGGAGGGGATGAAGAAAATAAAAGGTGACACATTACAAACCAGACTGTCAAGATTTATGTTCAGTTATCGCATCACACCGCATACAACAACAGGCTTGTCACCTGCAGAGTTGATGATGTTATGGAGGCTTAGATCAGCTTTAGGCATTCTCATACCTGATGTGAAAACAAAAGTGCAGCAAAGGCAACTGAAACAGAAAGAAAATCATGACACCAAGAAAAGACTGAGAAGTTTTGCACCAGGGGACAATGTGTTTGTCAGAAACTACTCCTACGGTCCAAAGTGGATCCCAGCTGTCGTCACAAGCTCATCAGGTCCAGTGTCATACACCATCACCATCGGGAATGGTCACACCTTGAAACGGCACGTGGATCAGGTTAGAGCAGGATTGGCAGACACTGTTCCCAGCAATCTGGACATCGTGTTGGAGCCACGGCCTGAGGGAACAGTGGACACTGAGGGCTTCTTGCCTTCAATGATGGACATAACACCACAACCTTCATCGTCTGAGCCACAGGACTTGCAGCCTGCTCCAGAGATCCAGGTTCAACCAAGCTCGGTTGCACCAGTGGTGCGACGTTCCCAGAGAGAGAGACATCCACCTGTGCGTCTCAAGGACTTTGTTAGATAGAGTGAGATCTTTCCAGGAATAGAGCAACAATGCGTTCTGGTCTCACTGGAAGGACGTACCTTCCTAGTCTAGTTTAGAAAAAAAAGAAGTTCCACTACCATATGTTAATGCTTGTTGTGTGTATGATACAGTGTTCATTTACATGTAGGAGCTGTTAACCTAAGGGGGGGGGGAGGAGATGTGGTATAGCTGGAAAATTATTGTTTGTTCCTCACAGAGTAACCGTTGCAGTGACAGGTAGTGTACATGTCAGTCACCCTTTTTGGAGGCTGTAGTACATGAGAGTCCAGTAGGGGGCATATGGGGATTAGCAGAGGTCAAGGTTGGTGTTGAATGTACAAGAAGTGTAACCGGAAGTAGGGGGGGCCAGGTGGTTCTTGTTGCTATCCTGCCATGCTGTTTATGGTCCAGTAAAAAACCCGCTAAACTATATTCCTGCTGTGTGGACATTCATTCTGGTTTTTTTTTTTATGAAGATGCAACAGTGTCTGATGTTGAAAGACCTGAGGACCCCAGGTTACATCACCGATGATGTGTCCAGGTGCACCAGTAGGTGTATTTAAGAACTATCATACTAACTACATCCAGGACATGGAGAACCAAAACTGTGACATCAATCTCTATATGTCACTCGTGAGGAAATCAATGAACTGTTTTGATAAATTTGGGTACTTGTTGTTTGTGAATGTGTCTATATAATAAAAAGAAAATCACACATGAGCTTGAAGAAATGAAGTTTATCTTCTTGTATTGAAAAACTTGTATTTTTCTTACGAAATACATAGCAGATCTGAGTGACATATTTAAATAATATTGGCTGGATTTGAGTGGTCTATCAGACATATTCCATTCAGCTAGCATGATATTGAACGAGTCGAAGACGAGTAGCTAGCTGAATGGAATATGTCTGATAGACCACGAAAAAAGCCAGCTATTATTATTATTATGATTATCTCATCTCATTATCTCTAGCCGCTTTATCCTTTTCTACAGGGTCGCAGGCAAGCTGGAGCCTATCCCAGCTGACTACAGGCGAAAGGCGGGGTACACCCTGGACAAGTCGCCAGGTCATCACAGGGCTGACACATAGACACAGACAACCATTCACACTCACATTCACACCTACAGTCAATTTAGAGTCACCAGTTAACCTAACCTGCATGTCTTTGGACTGTGGGGGAAACCGGAGCACCTGGAGGAAACCCACGCGGACACGGGGAGAACATGCAAACTCTGCACAGAAAGGCCCTCGCCGGCCACGGGGCTCAAACCTGGACCTTCTTGGTGTGAGGCGACAGCGCTAACCACTACACCACCGCGCCACCCTGCAGTCAAGATGAATATTATTATTATTTTCCCTGTGTAATTTACTTAGTTACTTTTAAAAATCAATATCAACAACTACACACAACAGAGCGACCTGGCAGCCAAATTCTCTCAAAATCTTCGACTTTTAATGAAGCAAACCTTGCAGCCATATTTGTTTGCAAACTGTGACAGTTACTCACTAGCGCAGAAGTTTTACATCTCCAACGTGTCTCTTTTCCAGTTTTTTGATGTCTGTTGGTATGTTTTGGTAGCCTTTCGGGTGTTTAGCACATCTTCAGTTTCAGTTTTTAGTTTATTTATTTAGTGATTAATCCTAGCAGTAGCCTCGTCCTAGGATTAACCTCGTCTTCTGTCTTTCCCAGAAGACAAAGAAACGATTTTGCGCATGCACAGCAGAAAAGTTTTGTCATTGGATCTATGCATGAGCTCTGACGTGTGACGTCGTGTTGTCTTGACAACGTGCAATATTGTAACAATATTGCATGCTCATTCTCCATTGAAGAGAGTGGCATAATACATGGAGCGATATGATAACAATATTGCATGCTATCAATAAACCCACTAGAAGGGAATAGAATGCATGCTTTTATTCCATGGAAAGAGTGGCCCGTATGTATAATAATTTCTGATATTTCACTCTGATGACATCACTCCCAGTAGTTTCCCACTGAGTAGACACACGTTGTCAAAATGGCAGACTGGTTCAAAATTAAAATTCTTTTGATTAACTATTTTTTTTTGTGTGTGTGTGTCCATATAATATAAAGAACATTACATGGTGGCGTGAAGATGTGAAGTTTATCTTCTTGTGTTGAAAATACTTTCACATGTTTGCTTTGATCACTCATGAATATGTTCACTACTTGGAGATTTTTTTTATGATACCAACACAAATGCTGTACAATATAACAAAACAAAGACAATAGACAAAGACAATAGTGCATAGACAGTGATTAAAAGATTTGTCATGAACAAAGGGAAGAGGTAAATTTTTAGAGTGCAAATTAAATCATTAAGTGATTTATACAGTGTCATTGATTTGTAGTACATACACCATACCAGTCAAAAGTTTGTACACCCCTACTGATTCATAGGTTTTTCTGTATTTTGACCATTTTCTACACTGCAGAAAAATACTGAAGACATCAAAACTCTGAAACAGCATATGGAACACACACTGAACTATGTGACAAACAAAAAGTATTTAAATACATTCATATTTTAGATTCTTCAAAGTAGCCACCATTTATTCCTCCCTTTACCCCCCCGGCCTCCGGAATGACAGACCATACAAGAAATAAGAGGATATAAAAAGTTACAACAACAGAGATCTTAGACATAAAAAAGAGCAATGACAAAAAAAGACAAAAGGCAGGAAAAATAAACCAAAGACAGATTAAAAAACACAAAAACAAACAAACAAAAAAACCTTGGAATACTTTTACAGTGATCGTGATGCATAAGGAGAGCAAAAGAGAGAGAGCAAAACCCCATCATCCCCCAGCCACTGGTGAAGCAGGCAGGTGCCCGATGCAGACACGGCAACCACTGACAGGCACATACCGCTGCACCCAGCACCCCAGACAGATCAACACAGGACAGCAGGCATGAGGGTGGAACTGGCATGAGTGCGCAGCTTTGTCCTCACCCTGCACTGTGACGACCTCAGGCCATCTCTCCAGCAGCTCAATGTCAGTCCAGCCATGGGCACCTTCAGATGCCAGGTGGTCCACAGTACATAGGGCATGGTTGGTGCTCCAGGCATCAGCACCCTCTTCCAGGAACATTTATTTTCTTTCCCCTGTCGACAGGTAGCCATGCCAAGTTGTTAGTTGGGAAGAGGTGTGGACCTGAGCTATGCATTATTGGATATTAGCACCATGGTTCCGCAGCAGGTGTACAGTGCTTGTGTGGCCTATTGAGATCATAACATTCATTGACAAGCAAAGGTCTAGACTCAACCTGCCGCACTTTGGTGCCCAGCTTCACCAGCCCACACACTGCCCCAGCTTGGCTCATCCGAGTCGCCAGATGCAGCAATGTTTACCACCATCTGCCCCATGTCCACACCAGTGCCCATTTGCTAAGCCATCAGCCAGGACATGGCAGAGTATCAACTTGATTGACCCCACACTTGTTAATAATAATAATAATAATAATAATAATAATAATAATAATAATTATTATTATTATTATTATTATTATTATTATTATTATTATTATTAAATTATATATACAATATAGATACAGTTGTGGTGAGAAGTTTACATACAGTGACATGAATGTCATCTTGGATATGAATGTCATGGCAATATTTGGGCTTTCAGTAATTTCTTTGAACTGTTCTTTTTCTGTGGCAGATTACATTGAAAAAAACACACTAGAATTTGGTGCACAAGTTTTAATTTTCTTTGAGTTTTCTGAAATCAACACAGGGTCAAAATTATACATACAAGGTCAAAAATAAACATACAGCACACCTAATATTTGGGTAAACTGTCTCTTTGCAAGATTCACCTTGACCAAACATGTTTGTTTACCGTGAATAAGCTTCTGGCAGAATTCTGGCTGGATATTTCACGACTCTTCATGGTAGAATTGGTAGAGTTCAAATTTTTTTTTTTCTTGGCATGGAATCGACTTATAAGCAAGGTCCATATATTTTCAATAGGGTTGAAGTCAGGGCTTGTTTTAAGCTTAATTTTAGTCTGCTTTATCCTCCACAACCAGCTCTGATGCGTGTTTGGGTTCATTGTCCTGTTGTAACTCCCAAGTCCCAAGTCGTGTTCAAGTTTCTGATGGTTTATGCTGAAGAATTCTGAGGTAGTCCTCCTCCTTCATTATTCCATCCACTTTGTGTAATGAACCAGTTCCACTGGCAGCAAAACAGCCCCAGAGCATGATGCTGCTACCACCACCACCAGCTGGCACAGTGTTCCTCTGTACATGGTGATCGTTGTGGACAAACAACTCAATCTTTGTCTCATTTGACCATACAGCTATCCTCCAGAAGGCTTTTTCTTTGTCTGTGTGGTCAGCTTCAAACTTTAGTTAAGCTTGAAGGTGTCAATTTTGGAACAGGGGTTTATTTCTTGGATAGCAGCCTCTTAGTCCAAGGTGATCTGAACTATAGACAGTCATCCATCAGCTTCCAGTTCAAGACAGGGCTGTGTCATGGTGGTTCCCAGGTTGTTCCTGACCATCCAAACCAATTTCTTTTCAGCTGAGGGTGACAGTTTGGATTTTCTTGAAGGAAAGTGGCTTGGCAAAGTGACTACACCTCACAATAACTTGGATACAATTGTTTGAACTGATCTTGGAATTTGCAGTTGTTTAGAAATGGCTCCAAGAGACATTCCGGAGTTGTGTATATCTGTGATCCTCTTTCTCAGATCTGCACTGAGTGCCTTGGACTTTCCCATTTTACTGTGTGTTGGTCAATCCAATGAGTGCTGTAAACAAACCCTTTTTATGAAGGCACAGAGAATCTACCAGCTGTAGTAATCATGATCACTAACAGGAAGTTAAGAGACCTCGGCCTTGGCAAGATAAGAGACGTTTTGGAAGTTTCAGCACCTCTGAATTAATAATCTAAGTAAGTGTATGTAAATTTTTGACCCTGTGTTGATTTCAGAAAACCCAAAGAAAATTAAAACTTGTGCACCAAATTCTAGTGTTTTTTTATTTAAGATGTATGCTGTACATTCTGCCACAGAAAAAGAACAGTTCAAAGAAATTACTGATAGCCCAAATATTGCCATGACATTCATATCCAAGATGACATTCATGTCACTGTATGTAAACTTCTGACCACAACTGCATATACAGTATCATATAATAGATACATCATACAGATAGATAGTGACAATAGTGATCAAAGCTTTCCCCAAAGTGCGGATATGTGGCTCTTCACCGCGCTGTGCGACATCAGCACCGTGCTGTCACTTGCGCACCAAAAAAAAAGTCAATACCATAAACTGAACAATGCAGAGTACTTTCCACACCTAAACGGCTCCTATTGACCTCTGAAAATGAGTGATAACTATAGAAATAGGAAGATATTATAATATATAGATCTAGACTATCCTGGTACTCAACCCAGAAGCAAAAGTAGAGGGTTTCACTGCGTGAACTAACTGTCATTCGCAACCATACATCAAACCGTGTTCTCGGCACTGGTCACTAGATGGGGCTGTTGCATCATTTGACCTCGATTCCCTATATTGTTCAATATTATGCATTTTTTATTGAGCAGTAAAGTTAAATATTTCTCTTTATTGACTGTTTCCAGTGTTCTCATTTCAAATTTTATTTTGCCCTTCAAATTTTGCGCCTTGTATATTTGACAAGGTAAAAAACATCAAATTTAATAATGTAAATGGTGCCTAAATCAGCCCGAGATGTTACCAGAATGCACCATTTGAAGTCTCTAATTTCAAAAACTTCTGGTGGAGCATGGGCCCAGACCCCCTAGCAGCTGGCCCTTATGGGGTGGGCTCCACATCAGTAGCACCTCTCTGATACATTTTTTTTCCGGGGAAAGCCCTGATACGTCTCATCTCAACTCATTATCTCTAGCCGCTTTATCCTGTTCTACAGGGTCGCAGCAAGCTGGAGCCTATCCCAGCTGACTACGGGCGAAAGGCGGGGTACACCCTGGACAAGTCGCCAGGTCATCACAGGGCTGACACATAGACACAGACAACCATTCACACCTACGGTCAATTTAGAGTCACCAGTTAACCTAACCTGCATGTTTTTGGACTGTGGGGGAAACTGGAGCACCCGGAGGAAACCCACACGGACACGGGGAGAACATGCAAACTCCGCACAGAAAGGTCCTCGCTGACCATGGGGCTCAAACCCGGACCTTCTTGCTGTGAGGCAACAGCCCTAACCACTACACCACCGTGCCGCCCCGCCCTGATACACACACACACACACACACACACATATATATATATATATATATATATATATATATATATATATAGAGAGAGAGAGAGAGAGAGAGAGAGAAAGGAATTGGAAGAGGACGTTTTCTGTATGCTGCTGCTGTGCAACCAATATGGTGTGTGTGTGTAATTGTGTGAAGGTGTGTGCATGGTTATGGGGTTGTATTATGGTTGGAGTACTTCTGTGAAGGAATTCCATATTACTGGAAAAATTGGTATATTTTCCTTATGTGACGCAATTTTTTTCAAGTGAAAAAAGGAAAAGAAAGAAAAGACAAATTAATGAATTGTGGCAGTGAAGTAAGAATATGTTTTTGTGTTTGTGCATCTAGATGTGCATGGGGATCAGGGTGTATGCTAGTATGTGTAGATGTGTATGTGCATAAGTATGCATGAGCATGTACTGTAGGAGTGGCGTCAGTTCACAGGCAAATTTAGAAAGGAAATAATTGGTTTCCAGGTTTGCAAAAAGTATTCGGATTGGTTTTTTTGGTTTGTTTTTTAAAGAAGCTGTCATTTTTTTTGTGTGTAATATGTGTTCTGTAATTAATTGAGTTCATAATGATGTACTGAGTTGATGTCTAGTTTTCCAGTTCATGAGTATTTTTTTTTTAGCAAGATAACACAAATTTTGAGTTATGATATTGTGTGTCAAGAGTTGTTAGATCTCTGAGTAGGCACAGCTTTGGGGATAGTGGGATGGTGCAGTCCAGAACTAAAAATATGATTTGGGTGATGTATTCCCAGAACTGATGAACGGGTAGACAGTGCCATGTGGCATGGGTATAGGTATCTGTGGTATTGAGTGAGCAGTGAGAACATATGTCAGTGGTACTGAAGCCCATTTTATGCATTTTATGTTCAGTGAGATGCGTTCTACATAATATTTTGTACTGTATTAATTGTAGGTTTGTAGATGAGGTCATTGTAAAAGTATTAGAGCAGATTTGTTCCCAGAAGTTGGCATGAGCAGAGATGGATACTATAAGTCATCTTCCCATTTGTTTTTGAGTATGGCAATGCTTGGATCTATAGTAGATAGTAGTTTATATATTTTTGAGAGCTGTTTTTTAGAATCAGATATTGTAATCAATTTTTCGAGTAAAGGAGGTTGTTGGAGATTATTAATAACATCCATCCATCCATCCATCCATTATCTCTAGCCGCTTATCCTGTTCTACAGGGTCGCAGGCAAGCTGGAGCCTATCCCAGCTGACTATGGGTGAGAGGTGGGGTACACCCTGGACAAGTTGCCAGGTCATCGCAGGATGATTAATAACAATATTGATTTTTGTTTTTAGTGCATTTTTTATTTGTATGTATAGTAGAAACTGATCTCCATTGATACCATACCTCTGGCACAATTCTTCAAAGCTGAGGAGAGTGTTGTTATCAAAGATGGGATGGAGATGAGAGATTCATTTTTCTTTCCAAATTTGAGATTTTATTGGGGTTTTATTGACCAAGAAGTCAGGATTTGACCAAATTGGGGTGTATTTGGACCATGAGTTGGCTTAGTGGTTAGTGTGTCCACCTCTTGATCAGGCGATCGCAGGTTCTACCTGCGGTCAGGTCATATCAAAGACCACCATAAAAATGGTACCTATTGCCATCTGGCAAGGCACACTGCAATATAGATGTGAGTAGGGAAGTCAAACTCTCATGGTTACTAGAGGACTAGCCCCCCCACTGTAACCTTAGCTGTATAGGTGAGAGGCCGAGGGCTACGGAAATGGAGATCGGTGCCGCCCAATGCGCCTTAACTGTCTGGTTAGTACTGGGACAGGAGTCTGCCTGGGAAGACCAGGGCATGGCGTGGGAAGGACTTTAGACTTAAGGTGTATTTGTAAGGTGTCATATCAAAGTTTGTCATTGTATTTATCTTCCACCAGGTTTGGTGGAAGTCAGGGTTGTGGGGATGACCAGGTTTTTATAATGGGGTGTTTTTTAATGGTTTTGCTCAAGAAGGATCGTCAGCTGTCCATCACGAGTGATGATGACTGTTTCATGAGGATGCACAGAAACGCAGATGGGTCACGAGGCCTGCACCAGAGTGACAGAGTTGCCCACAGCGGTGGCATGAACACCTCGGCCGAGCTGCCACGGAATGTCCAGCCTCGTGAGCTCTCATATACTATTCTCTTCTCTTAACAAAGCACCTTGCACAGTAAGATAAGACAAACAATGTCATGCCCCCATCGTGTTGTTTCTCTGGACCTCCAGACCTGATACCAAGTGGTGCACAAAAGTGCCACAGACCTGATGGGTATGGAAGTTGCCCCACAGTAACAAATGACTTGCCAAGTGATATAATCTGTTGGTCATTTGAGTGACTCTTCCACATGCCATCTGGTGGTGTGCCATTGACCCTGTTGGGTTCATCTGCCACATTGCACCAAAAAGTGCCAGAGTGGTAGCACCTGCCTGGGTTCCAGCTATGGGTGATGTACTATTTAACCCATAGCTAGAACCCAGGCAGGTGCTACCACTTCGGATCAGAGAGGACCTGGGAGCAATGGTGATTATGGGGTAACTCCACTTTCCCCAATACTCAAGTCCTCCAGGACCTGAGACTCACCACCAGTTGCAGTTTAAAGTCATACCCAGGAAGGTCAAGGGTAGGTCTTTGATATCAATGTCTCAGCATTCTGATTGTTCTGTTTCAAGCCATGGATTTTGATATTGATTTTTGTTGATCCATTTTGTAAGGTACTATAGTTGGTTGGTGAAATAGTAACGCTGAAAATTTGGGGCCTTGAAACATTCATGGAATTTATCTTTTTGTATGGTGGTCAGTTTTATCCGGGGTGGTTCTGGACTGTATCATCCCACTTAGCTTCATTGAGGGGTAGAAATTGGACTTTGTCCAATTAACAGAGTAGTCCAATATGTCCGAAAATGACCTGATGAGTTTGAAAGCTTCTTGAAATGATATTGATGGATTTTGTATATATAGCAGTATGTCATCTGCATAATAATTAATTTTATGGCTTGAGTTCAGGATTGAGATTCCATTAACATTGTCATTCTGATGGATAGCAGTGGCTAAGGTTCTATAAAGATTGCAAAAAGAGAGGGAGAGAGAGGGCATCCTTGTCTGGTCCCCCGTTGTAGTGTAAAGTTTTGAGAAGTGATACCGTTAGTTGTAACTGCAGCCATAGGGGATTTGTAAAGTATCCTTATTCAATGAATGAATGATTCTCCAAAGCCAAATTTTTCCAGTGTGGTGAATAAAATTTTCCAGTTTACTTTATCAAATGCTTTTTCTGCATTTAGTGAGGTGACTGTTACATTGATGTTTTTTGTTGGACAATATGCATCAGACTGAACAGGCGTTGTGTGTTATTGGATGATTATCACTCATTATTGGATGATGAGTTTCAGCAGTGTGCATGAATTCTCGGATTGTGTTTTCTGGGTTGTCCTGTTGATTTTCAGGGACTCCTGAGAAAATTAGATTATTGTGCATGCTTCTACATTGAATATCAAGTATAGTTTCTTTTATTAACCAGTATTCTTTTATTACATTGTCCATCTGATTGGTGAGCGTTTTGATGGTGGATTGGAGTATGGTATTATCGTTTTTGAGGGTCTGAATTTCAGCCTGACTGTATTCCAGACTAGTGCGAACGTGTTGCAGTTCTTGGTGGAACTCCTCAAGAATGGCTAGTTTTCTGTTTATTGATTCTAGGGCACTCACTTCAATGTCAGTTTTGAGGAAATTGTCTGTGTCGGTATGTCACCACTCGAAGAAAAACTTCATAGCTTAGCGCAACTGTGTATAGCAGTTGCGTGAAGCTATATATATATAAAAGAATAGGGTAATCCTTAGACACAAGAGTGCTCAAACTAGGAGCAATAATACAACAAAATAAAGAGAGAAAATACTTCAATTTGTACGCATGATTTTATTGCGCACGATGTGCGCAATAAAATCATGCGTACAAATTGAAGTATTTTCTCTCTTTATTTTGTTGTATATATATATATATATATATATATATATATATATATATATATACACACACACAGTGGTGCTTGAAAGTTTGTGAACCCTTTAGAATTTTCTATATTTCTGCATGAAAATGACCTAAAACATTATATTTTCATACAAGGCCTCAAAGTAGATAAAGTGAGCCCAATTAATCAAACATTTACTGAGAAAAAAGACCCAATATTACATATCTGTGAGTGACAAAAGTATGTGAACCTTTTCTTTCCAGTATGCAGTGATAAGTGACAATGCTTTCAGTCATATTTATTCAGAAATATAGAAAATTGCAAATACAGACTTTCAGACACAACTGTATTTGGAAGACATGCCGGAAGAAAGCTACGTCTTTCATCTAACCACAAACGCAAGCACCTGGAGTTTGGTAGACTCCACTGAAAGGATGTGTATACAGTACAGAAAGAGCGAAAGCCCTACTGGTGGATGATCTGTGATACTGTGGGGATGTTTTTTTTCTTCCAAAGGCACTGGTGTAAGACATGTATCCTTTCTCAAACATAGGATTTTTGATTTATTAGTACAGAGTTGCTTCATTTAAAGGTTAGATTTCGCTCACAATTTCAGTATGAGATTAACCATTCCATACTTCAATGGGTATAGAATTATTTAAATGATCAGAAACAATATGTTGAATTTAAAAATGTTTCATCTAAACAAGAAATCATTAAATGCGGGATTCCACAAGGGAGTATACAACACTGATTCCAAAAAAGTTGGAATAAAGTACAAATTGTAAATAAAAACGGAATGCAATGATGTGGAAGTTTCAAAATTCCATATTTTTTTTCAGAATAGAACATAGATGACATCTTTACAACAGTCTGTAAATGTCTGGGGACAGAGGAGACAAGTTGCTCAAGTTTAGGGATAGGAATGTTAACCCATTCTTGTCTAATGTAGGATTCTAGTTGCTCAACTGTCTTAGGTCTTTTTTGTCGTATCTTCCGTTTTATGATGCGCCAAATGTTTTCTATGGGTGAAAGATCTGGACTGCAGGCTGGCCAGTTCAGTACCCGGACCCTTCTTCTACGCAGCCATGATGCTGTAATTGATGCAGTATGTGGTTTGGCATTGTCATGTTGGAAAATGCAAGGTCTTCCCTGAAAGAGACGTCATCTGGATGGAAGCATATGTTGCTCTAGAACCTGGATATACCTTTCAGCATTGATGGTGTCTTTCCAGATGTGTAAGCTGCCCATGCCACACGCACTAATGCAACCCCATACCATCAGAGATGCAAGCTTCTGAACTGAGCGCTGATAACAACTTGGGTCGTCCTTCTCCTCTTTAGTCCGAATGACACGGCGTCCCTGATTTCCATAAAGAATTTCAAATTTTGATTCGTCTGACCACAGAATAGTTTTCCATTTTTGCCACAGTCCATTTTAAATGAGCCTTGGCCCAGAGAAGACGTCTGCACTTCTGGATCGTGTTTAGATACGGTTTCTTCTTTGAACTACAGAGTTTTAGCTGGCAACGGCGGATGGCACGGTGAATTGTGTTCACAGATAATGTTCTCTGGAAATATTCCTGAGCCCATTTTGTGATTTCCAATACAGAAGCATGCCTGTATGTGATGCAGTGCCGTCTAAGGGCCCGAAGATCACGGGCACCCAGTATGGTTTTCCGGCCTTGACCCTTACGCACAGAGATTCTTCCAGATTCTCTGAATCTTTTGATGATATTATGCACTGTAGATGATGATATGTTCAAACTTTTTGCAATTTTACACTGTCGAACTCCTTTCTGATATTGCTCCACTATTTGTCGGCGCAGAATTCGGGGGATTGGTGATCCTCTTCCCATCTTTACTTCTGAGAGCCGCTGCCACTCCAAGATGCTCTTTTTATACCCAGTCATGTTAATGACCTATTGCCAATTGACCTAATGAGTTGCAATTTGGTCCTCCAGCTGTTCCTTTTTTGTACATTTAACTTTTCCAGCCTCTTATTGCCCCTGTCCCAACTTTTTTGAGATGTGTTGCTGTCATGAAATTTCAAATGAGCCAATATTTGGCATGAAATTTCAAAATGTCTCACTTTCGACATGTGTTGTCTATGTTCTATTGTGAATACAATATCAGTTTTTGAGATTTGTAAATTATTGCATTCCGTTTTTATTTACAATTTGTACTTTGTCCCAACTTTTTTGGAATCAGGGTTGTATACACACACACACACACACACACACACACACACACACACACACACACACACACACACACACAATGGTGCTTGAAAGTTTGTGAAACCTTTAGAATTTTCGATATTTCTGCATAAATATGACCAAAAACATCATCAGATTTTCACACAAGTCCTAAAAGTAGATAAAGAGAACCCAGTTAAACAAATGAGACAAAAATATTGTACTTGGTCATTTATTTATTGAGGAAAATGATCCAATATTACATATCTGTGAGTGGCAAAAGTATGTGAACCTTTGCTTTTAGTATCTGGTGTGCTTAGGGTCGTTGTCTTGCTGCATGACCCACCTTCTCTTGAGATTCAGTTCATGGACAGATGTCCTGACATTTTCCTTTAGAATTTGCTGGTATAATTCAGAATTCATTGTTCCATCAATCATGGCAAGCCGTCCTGGCCCAGATGCAGCAAAACAGCCCCAAACCATGATACTACCACCACCATGTTTCACAGATGGGATAAGGTTCTTATGCTGGAATGCAGTGTTTTCCTTTCTCCAAACATAACGCTTCTCATTTAAACCAAAAAGTTCTATTTTGGTCTCATCCACCCACAAAACATTTTTCCAATAGCCTTCTGGCTTGTCCATGTGATCTTTAGCAAACTGCAGACGAGCAGCAATGTTCTTTTTGGAGAGCAGTGGCTTTCTTCTTGCAACCCTGCCATGCACACCATTGTTGTTCGGTGTTCTCCTGATGAACATTAGCCAATGTGAGAGAGGCCTTCAGTTGCTTAGAAGTTACCCTGGGGTCCTTTGTGACCTCGCCGACTATTACATGCCTTGTTCTTGGAGTGATCTTTGTTGGTCGACCACTCCTGGGGAGGGTAACAATGGCCCTGAATTTCCTCCATTTGTACACAAGCTGTCTGACTGTGGATTGGTGGAGTCCAAACTCTTTAGAGATGGTTTTGTAACCTTTTCCAGCCTAATGAGCATCAACAACGCTTTTTCTGGGGTCCTCAGAAATCTCCTTTGTTCGTGCCATGGTACACTTCCACAAATGTGTTGTGAAGATCAGACTTTGATAGATCCCTGTTCTTTAAATAAAACTGGGTGCCCACTCACACCTGATTGTCATCCCGTTGATTGAAAACACCTGACTCTAATTTCACCTTCAAATTAACTGCTAATCCTAGAGATTCACATACTTTTGCCACTCACAGATCTGTAATATTGGAACATTTTCCTCAATAAATAAATGACCAAGTATAATTTTTTTCTCATTTGTTTAATTGGGTTCTCTTTATCTACTTTTAGGACTTGTGTGAAAATCTGATGATGTTTTAGGTCATATTTATGCAGAAATATAGACAATTCTAAAGGGTTCACAAACTTTCAAGTACCACTGTAATATATTTCTATCTATCCACATTGACTGGATATGAGCAATCGTACGCTCTGATTGGCTACTCTACTACTAGGCTATCAGCTCATATACCATGAGGAGAGAAAAACAAAATGGCAGAGCGTGTTGCTGAACCAACCGAGGATGAAATACAAACTCTACTTGAAAACAACCCCCCCATATAAAAAGGCAACAATATATGGAGTAAACATATTTGATGGTAAGATCATATCTTTTTTTAAATATATTTTTTAAGAATTATTATTTTAGCATTTTTCACAAATTGCTGCTGGCATTTTGCCGGTTTGTTTACATTCCAAGCAAAAATGATTGTCAGACATTTTGTATCGTTTCTATTTATCAAATTTGTAAAAATTTAAAATAAAAATGCTCTGTTTCTCAAAATTCAGTGAATGTGTATATAATAAACCAGTTATTCCACTCAATCTCATCGTACGTGGTTTATAGCCGACTCTGTGCTACGCAGTGAAATAACTTATATATATATATATATATATATATATATATATATATATATATATATATATATATAAAATCTCATCTCATTATCTGTAGCCGCTTTATCCTTCTACAGGGTCGCAGGCAAGCTGGAACCTATCCCAGCTGACTATGGGCAAGAGGGAGAGAGAGGGCATCTCTGCGTCTGACTATGGGCAAGAGGCAGGGCACACCCTGGACAAGTTGCCAGGTTATTGCAGGGCTGATACAGAGACAAACAAGCATTCACACCTCTGGTCAATTTAGAGCAGACACGGGGAGAACATGCAAACCCCACACAGAAAGGCCCTCACTGGCCACTGGGCTCGAACCCAGGACCTTCTTGCTGTGAAGCAACAGTGCTAACCACTACATCACCCATAATCTATCTATCTATCTATCTATCTATATGCATGGGTCCGTCTCAGAAACTGGTCTCTCATTTGGGACATTATGGTCAAAAAATCTCATCTCATTATCTCTAGCCGCTTTATCCTGTTCTACAGGGTCACAGGCAAGCTGGAGCCTATCCCAGCTGACTACGGGCGAAAGGCGGGGTACACCCTGGACAAGTTGCCAGGTCATCACAGGGCTGACACATAGACACAGACAGCCATTCACACTCACATTCACACCTACGGTCAATTTAGAGTCACCAGTTAACCTAACCTGCATGTCTTTGGAATGTGGGGGAAACCGGAGCACCCGGAGGAAACCCACGCAGACACGGGGAGAACATGCAAACTCCACACAGAAAGGCCCTTGCTGGCCACGGGGCTCGAACCCAGACCTTCTTGATATGAGGCGACAGCGCTAACCACTACACCACCATGCCGCCCCTGGTCAAAAAAAAAATAAAATAATAAATGCAAAAAATAAAAGGTAAATGCAAAAAAAAAAAGTAAAATTAGAAAATGTATTTATTTATTTGGTCAAAAAATAAATTTTCTAATTTTACTTTTTTTTTTTGCATTTACCTAACACGCAATGTTTCTTTTGTCATGTTTAATAAGAATAAAGATAGTCTCTTGCTTTATCTGGCCTCCACTGTGGAAATTGTTTTTGATTACAATTCAAATGCTTTTGTAAAATTGATTTTCATATAAAATAACTACATCATGAAGAATTAAAGCCCCTCCTTCACAGATGAGTGAAAATATTGAATAAATTTCCTCTTTTTGATTGCTTGGGTTAAAAATGCCAAGTTATGATGACTGAATTGATTATTCACTTAAATATGAATAATATGATACATTTTGGGTATTTGATATGGCGAAATAGGACACAATGGAAAAATCAAGAACACACCAGAAAGATGAGAATATATTCCCTATATTGTTCAATATTATGCATTTTTTATTGTGCAGTAAAGTTAAATATTTCTCTTTATTGACTGTTTCCAGTGTTCTCATTTCAAATTTTATTTTGCCCTTCAAATTTTGCACCTTGTATATTTGACAAGGTAAAAAACATCAAATTTAATAATGTAAATGGTGCCTAAATCAGCCCGAGATGTTACCAGAATGCACCATTTGAAGTCTCTAATTTCAAAAACTTCTGGTGGAGCATGGGCCCAGACCCTCTAGCAGCTGGCCCTTATGGGGTGGGCTCCACATCAGTAGCACCTCTCTGATACATTTTTTTTCCGGGGAAAGCCCTGATACGTCTCATCTCAACTCATTATCTCTAGCCGCTTTATCCTGTTCTACAGGGTCGCAGCAAGCTGGAGCCTATCCCAGCTGACTACGGGCGAAAGGCGGGGTACACCCTGGATAAGTCGCCAGGTTATCACAGGGCTGACACATAGACACAGACAACCATTCACACTCACATTCACACCTACGGTCACGGGGCTCGAACCCGGACCTTCTTACTGTGAGGCGACAGTGCTAACCACTACACCACCGTGCCGCCATCTATCTATCTATCTATCTATCTATGAAGAGCTCTTTTCCATGATAAACGCCAAATTTAAAAAAACCGAGTTCATCACACTATTCTGCTGTGTACTGAGCCTATTCACTGGTCCATTAATGTTTCATGCCAAATCGCTATATTTCCTTGTTTATATGTGCTGCAAATTGTAGTTTCTCTCCAAAATGCGATAGGCGCTACACCTGTTTTTTGGCTGAGTGCGACATTTCCTCTCGACCAATCAGAGTTCGGTCAGCGTTCTACACTATCCCACATGGCAACGCCCTGAAGTGAGGAGTTTTGTTTGCTTGTGTCGCTTCTTGAGCACAAATAACTTTTGTAAATGGTGGTTGTGAATACTTTTGATAGTTCTGAAGAACCTGTGAGACCTACACCAGGTGGTAGAAGACGTTGTTTAAACAAAGATAACCATGAACGAGAACAAACAAAGAAAATTCGCTATTCTGGTGGCAGGCTGATTATTGTTATTTAATTACAGGTAGTTGTCAACTTATGACTGCATTTGGTTATGACTGACCGATTGTAAACCCATCTGGTCGTAAGTCGGCCTATGTTAAATGAATGTAAGTATATTGTGATGTGTAATGATATTGTAATCATCTTAAAATCTTATTTTATCAACAATTTCTTATTTCATTACCTTGGCTCATTATTTGGTTTAAGTCAAACACTGCATACTCCACTGCGTACAGTATCATTTAATGTGTGCAAAACAAAAAATACGAAATACAGGTGTGAAAAATAGAAAACATTTTAGTTTGAAACATACCAAAATACAAATGTAAAACATAGCAAAATACAAAATTTAGTGACTGCTGGCATCACTGGTGCTTGGCTGTGGGTCGTCTACGTCATTGTGGCAGCGGGGGCGTGGTCAAGCGCCGGTCTGTGACAGGAGGGCGGAGTCAGGGAAGGTAAGTGGCAGAATCACTACACCTGACGGCAATTAACCTGTGTTTGTGTGTGTCTTCCCAGTGACCGCGCCCTATTTAAGGAGGGAGAGCGAGAGCAGAGGAGTTCTCCCCGGAACCAGACGCTGAGTGTGTGTGGGTGTCTGTAAACATTAAAACATAGTTGTTAGACTGAAAAGTGTGACAATAAAAGTGTGTCAACCTGATCTCTGCCCTGCCGTCCTCTGTGCTCCACTCATTCATAGCGAACCGCTACAGTGGTGCCGAAACCCGGGATGTGGAGCACCAGCCGATCAGCCCCATGGAGTCCTCCCCGTTCTCCGACCTGGTCCATGCCCTCGCCACGGCCCAGCAAAGCCAGCACCAGGCGCTCGTTACCCTCCGAAAGGAACAAGAGCGACGCTTCGAGGCCCTGGTGCTGGCCCAGCAAGAAGACCGAGAGGCGTTCCGGCACCTCCTCGCGTCGGCGGGGTCCACCAGCGCTCCTACCGCAGGCCAGTCCCCCCTCACCGTCACGAAGATGGGCCCGCAGGACGACCCCGAGGCGTTCATCACGCTCTTCGAGCAAGTCGCAGAAGCCTCGGGGTGGCCGATGGAGCAGCGCGCGGTGCGCCTCCTCCCCCTGCTAATGGGAGAGGCACAGCTGGCCACGCTACAGCTCCCCGCTGACTGCCGGCTGGCCTACGCGGACCTCCGCCGGGCCGTCCTCCAGCGCGTGGAGCGCACCCCAGAACAGCAGCACCAGCGCTTCCGCGCATTGCACTTGGAGGAAGTCGGCCGGCCGTTCGCGTTTGGCCAGCAGCTCCGGGCCGCCTGCTGGCAGTGGTTGAGGGCTGACAACCGCGACACCGAGGGGATCATCGACCAGGTGGTGCTGGAACAATTCATCGCTCGCTTGCCAGCAGGAACCGCGGAGTGGGTCCAGTGCCACCGCCCGGCATCGCTGGATCAGGCAGTTGAGCTGGCAAAGGACCATTTGGCGGCTGTTCCAGCGGCAGGACAGCAGACGGCATCTTCTCTTCTCTCCTCTTCTCTCTCTCTCTCTCCCCCTCCTCCTGTGTCCCGTCCTCGCCCCATTCCCCCACTGTGGAGGCGGGGGCTGGCACCACCCCAGCCGGCCCGCCGCACCCACGGTGCCCTCCCGTTTCTCCATTCTGTGTCTGTCTCTTCCCCCCCTCAGGTGAGTGAGCCCCAGAACACCGGTGCAGAGGGAAAGCCCAGACCGGTTTGCTGGCGCTGCGGGGAGCCGGGCCACCTGCAACAGCAGTGCACGGCGATGGAAGTGGGCGCGGTGGTTCGGATCCCCGACGCGCCAGAGGCCGCCCTCGATCGGGCCGGAGCGTATCGCATACCGGTGAGTATCCAAGGGGATACATATCAGGCGTTGGTGGATTCTGGCTGTAAACAGACCTCAGTTCACCAAAGCCTGGTTCAAAACGAGGCATTGGGGGGAGCACAGGGGGTGAAGGTGTTGTGTGTGCACGGGGACATTCACAGCTACCCTTTGGTGTCTGTCCACATTTTTTTCAGAGGGGAAAAAGTTATAGTGAAGGCGGCGGTTAATCCTCACCTTACCCACTCTTTAATTTTGGGGACTGATTGGCCGGGATTTCGGGATTTAATGATGCACTTAGTCAAGAGTGGGTCCTGCCAGTTAATGGGGGGAGGTCACGGTGTCGCTTTGGCAGGAGCAGCTGTCACAGAGCTGTCTACGTCATCTCCGCGTCAGAGTGAGGAGCCGCCGGCCCCTCCTCTCTCTCTTGGGGAATCCCTCGCAGATTTCCCATTAGGGCAATCGCGAGACGAGACTCTGCGACATGCGTTTGACCAAGTGAGAGTAATTGATGGTCAAATGCTCCAGCCGAACGCCACCCCGTCCTTCCCCTATTTCGCGATTATGAAGGATAGGTTATACCGAGTGACGCAGGACACTCAAACTAAAGAGCGAGTCATGCAGCTTTTAATTCTGAAGAGCCACCGGGAATTGGTATTCCAGGCGGCTCACTTTAATCCCATGGCTGGACACTTAGGGCAAGATAAGACACTAGCCCGAATAATGGCCCGATTCTATTGGCCGGGGATTCGCGACGATGTTCGTAGGTGGTGTACGGCATGCCACGAATGCCAGTTAGTAAATCCAGCGGCCATTCCAAAAGCGCCTTTGCGCCCTCTTCCATTGATCGAGACCCCGTTTGAGAGAATTGGAATGGATCTCGTCGGGCCATTAGATTGGTCAGCACGAGGGTACCGCTTTATATTAGTTCTGGTGGACTATGCAACGCGATACCCGGAAGCAGTGCCTCTGCGCAATATCTCAGCACGCAGTATTGCAGAGGCACTCTTCCGCGTCATCTCCCGAGTCGGAATCCCGAAAGAGATTCTGACTGATCAAGGCACTACATTTATGTCACGGACACTGCGCGAACTGTATGGGTTATTGGGGATTAAGCCGATCCGCACCAGTGTGTATCACCCGCAAACGGACGGTTTAGTGGAACGGTTCAATTGCACCCTCAAAAATATCATTAAAAAATTTGTAAGTGAGGACGCACGTAATTGGGATAAGTGGCTCGAGCCCTTGTTGTTCTCAGTTCGAGAGGTTCCCCAAGCCTCCACGGGGTTCTCCCCATTCGAATTACTATATGGGCGTAAGCCGCGCGGCATCCTAGACGTGCTGCGGGAAAATTGGGAGGAGGGACCTTCACAAAGCAAGAACGAAATTCAATACGTTATGGACCTGCACGCAAAACTCTACACGCTCACCCACCTAACCCAGGAGAATTTGTGGCAGGCCCAGGAACGGCAAGCCCGCCTGTACAACAAGGGTACGCGCCTTAGGGAGTTCACACCGGGAGATAAAGTACTCGTACTGTTGCCCACATCGAGCTCCAAATTGATCGCCAAGTGGCAAGGACCCTTTGAGGTCACACAGCGAGTCGGGGACATCGACTATGAGGTGAGGCGAACGGACAGGGGTGGGGCGCTACAAATTTACCACCTCAATCTGCTTAAACTCTGGAAGGAGGAGGTCCCCGTGGCGTTGGTGTCGGTGGTTCCGGAGAAGGCGGAGCTGGGGCCGGAGGTTCAAAAAGGGGCATTGACATCACGTACCCCTCCGGTCCCCTGTGGAGACCACCTCTCCCCGACCCAGCTCACGGAAGTCGCCCAGTTGCAGACCAAGATTTTGGATGTGTTCTCGCCCCTGCCCGGTCGCACTAACCTCATAGAGCACCACATAGACGCCCCCGGGGGTAGTAGTGCATAGCCGCCCTTACAGACTACCCGAACACAAAAAAAAGGTGGTTCGGGAAGAACTTGAGATCATGCTCGAAATGGGCATCGTTGAGGAGTCCCACAGTGACTGGAGCAGCCTGGTGGTCTTGGTACCCAAGGCCGACGGGTCGGTCCGGTTCTGTGTGGACTACAGAAAAGTCAACGCGGTGTCTAAATTCGATGCGTACCCAATGCCTCGTATTGATGAGTTGCTCGATCGACTCGGCACTGCTCGCTTTTATTCGACACTGGATTTGACGAAGGGATATTGGCAGATCCCCTTGACTCCCCTATCCCGAGAGAAAATGGCCTTTTCCACACCGTTTGGTTTACACCAATTCGTCACCCTTCCGTTTGGGCTGTTTGGGGCTCCTGCTACGTTTCAGCGGCTGATGGACAGAGTCCTCCGCCCCCACGCCACTTATGCGGCCGCTTATCTAGATGATATCATCATCTATAGTAATGACTGGCCGAGGCACCTTGAACATCTGAGGGCCATCCTTAGATCGCTGAGGCAAACGGGGCTCACAGCCAACCCAAAGAAGTGTGCAATTGGGCGGGTGGAAGTACGGTATCTGGACTTCCACTTGGGCAACGGGCAGGTGCGTCCCCAAATTAATAAGACGGCAGCAATCTTCAAGAAAGGGGGATACAACTTTCGCATTCCTAATATCAAGCTACTCCTGAGCCAGAGACAATGTCAGAATTGTCTTATCTGGGCTAAGGAGAGAAAGAAATGGACTGTTGCTCAGTGGTCCAAAGTCCTCTTTTCAGATGAAAGTCCATTTTGCATTTAATTTGGAAATCACGGTTCTAGAGTCTGGAGGAAGAGTGGAGAGGCACAGAATCCAAGGTGTTTGAAGCCCACTGTGAAGTTTCCATAGTCTGTGATGATTTGGGGTGCCATGTCATCTGCTGGTGTTGGTCCACTGTATTTTATCAAGTCCAAAGTCAACACAGCCATCTACCAGGAGATTTTAGAGCACTTCATGCTTCCATCTGCTGACGAGCTTTTTGGAGATGCTGATTTCCTTTTCCAGCAGGACTTAACACCGACCCACAGTGACAAAACTACTACCAAATGGTTTGCTGACCATGATATTACTGTGTTTGACTGGCCAGCCAACTTGCCTGACCTGAACCCCATAGAGAATCTATGGGGTATTGTCAAGAGGAAGATGAGAAACACCCGACCCAAAAATACAGATACGCTGAAGGCCACTATCAAAGCAACCTGGGCTTCAATAACACCTCAGCAGTGCCACAGACTGATCACCTCGATGCCACACCGCATTGATACAGTAATTCATGGTAAAGGAGCCCCAACCAAGTATTGAGTGTATAAATGAATATACTTTTCAGAAGTTGGATATTTCTGTATTGCAAATCCTTTTTTTGATTGATCTTAGGGAATGTTCTAATAATTTGAGATACTGGATTTCTGATTTTCATGAGCTATAAGCCATAATCATCAAAATTAAAACAAAAAAGGCTTTAAATATTTCACTTTACATGTAATGAATATAGAATATATGAAAGTTTACCTTTTTGAAAAAAAAAAGGAACTTTTTCATGGTATTCTAATTTTTTGAGATGCACTAGTATGTGTATATATATATATATATATATATATATATATATATATATATATATATATATGTATATATACACATATATATATATATATATATATATATATATATATATATACACACATATATATATACACATTATATATATATATATATATATATATATATATATATATATATATATATATACACATTATATATATATATATATATATATATATATATATATATATATATATATACACATTATATATATATATATATATATATATATATATATATATATATATAGAGAGAGAGAGAGAGAGAGAGAGAGAGAGAGAGAGAGAGAGAGACTCTCTATGGAAGCCGAGAGAGGCCCTTCATATAATCCTTTTTTTTTATTCACCTTGTTATTCCGAGATAATGACATAATTAATTCAGGATCTCGAGAAAACAACACAACTAATTTGAGATCTCGAGAAAACAAAACCGTTATTTCGAGATCTCGAGAAAACAAAACAATTATTTCATGATCTCGAGTAAACAGCTGAGAAATGGTTCATTCAGGTACGCCAAGAGACTTGTGATATGCTGACTTTGGGGCTATTTCTCATTCTGTATAGACGCAACTTTGGTCATTAGAATGTCTGAAATAATCAATCACCTAATAAGGCAATATTTTGATCAGGGGTTGATACAGGGAGAATATTGCCTTATTAGGTGATCGATTATTTCAGACATTCTAATGACCAAAGTTGCGTCTATACAGAATGAGAAATAGCCCCAAAGTCAGCATATCACAAGTCTCTTGGCGTACCTGAATGAACCATTTCTCAGCTGTTTACTCGAGATCATGAAATAATTGTTTTGTTTTCTCGAGATCTCGAAATAATGGTTTTCTTTTCTCGAGATCTCGAATTAGTTGTGTTGTTTTCTCGAGATCTTGAAATAACGGTTTTGTTTTCTCAAGATCTCTAATTAGTTGTGTTGTTTTCTCGAGATCTCAAATTAGTTGTGTTGTTTTCTCGCGATCTCAAAATAACGGTTTTGTTTTCTCGAGATCTCGAATTAGTTGTGTTGTTTTCTCGAGATCTCGAATTAGTTGTGTTGTTTTCTCGAGATCTCGAATTAGTTGTGTTGTTTTCTCGAGATCTCGAATTAGTTGTGTTGTTTTCTCGAGATCTCGAAATAACGGTTTTGTTTTCTCGAGATCTCGAAATAACGGTTTTGTTTTCTCGAGATCTCGAATTAGTTGTGTTGTTTTCTCGAGATCTCGAATTAGTTGTGTTATTTTCTCGAGATCTCGAAATAACGGTTTTGTTTTCTCGAAATCTCGAAATAACGGTTTTGTTTTCTAGAGATCTCGAAATAACGGTTTTGTTTTCTCGAGATCTCGAATTAGTTGTGTTGTTTTCTCGAGATCTCGAATTAGTTGTGTTATTTTCTCGAGATCTCGAAATAACGGTTTTGTTTTCTCGAAATCTCGAAATAACGGTTTTGTTTTCTAGAGATCTCGAATTAGTTGTGTTGTTTTCTCGCAATCTCGAAATAACGGTTTTGTTTTCTCGAGATCTCGAAATAACGGTTTTGTTTTCTCGAGATCTCGAATTAGTTGTGTTGTTTTCTCGAGATCTCAATTAGTTGTGTTGTTTTCTCGAGATCTCGAATTAGTTGTGTTGTTTTCTCGAGATCTCGAAATAACGGTTTTGTTTTCTCGAGATCTCGAAATAACGGTTTTGTTTTCTAGAGATCTCGAATTAGTTGTGTTGTTTTCTCGCGATCTCGAAATAACGGTTTTGTTTTCTAGAGATCTCGAAATAACGGTTTTGTTTTCTCGAGATCTCGAATTAGTTGTGTTGTTTTCTCGAGATCTCGAATTAGTTGTGTTGTTTTCTCGAGATCTCAAAATAACGGTTTTGTTTTCTCGAGATCTCGAATTAGTTGTGTTGTTTTCTCGAGATCTCGAATTAGTTGTGTTGTTTTCTCGAGATATCAAAATAACGGTTTTGTTTTCTAGAGATCTCGAAATAATGGTTTTGTTTTCTAGAGATCTCGAATTAGTTGTGTTGTTTTCTCGCGATCTCGAAATAACGGTTTTGTTTTCTAGAGATCTCGAAATAACGGTTTTGTTTTCTCGAGATCTCGAATTAGTTGTGTTGTTTTCTCGACATCCTGAATTAATTATGTCGTTATCTCGGAATAACAAGGTGAATAAAAAAAGATTATATGAAGGGCCTCTCTCGGCTTCCGTAACTGACGGTATTTCAAGCATACATTTTGGAAATCTTCACATTCTCGTGCAATCTCGCGAGGCGTTCAGCCACTTGTGCAGTTCTCTTTGGCTCAAAACTGAGCAACGTCATGACACCCGTGCTGTGAGTTCGGGCTTGATTGACACTCACACCGACCAATCATCACTGTCCGTCGTTACAACAGACGCGGCGCACCAATCAGCTCGGACAGTTGAGGAGGGCTCGGCATGTTGACAGGATCCGTTTGAAAAGCTTGAAGGAGAAGGTAAAGCTCGGTTATGGTGCCCAGTTTGCGCTTCGAAACGTCGAAAACTCAACACCGCTGGCGTGAATTATGACTCTGACGGCCGTCGTCAAGCAAAGATGCAATGGAGGTCAATAGTAGTGGGTCTTCTTGTGCTACGGCTGGCCCTGAACTGCATCATATGGCTGGCGTTTGGACTCGGACCCAGCTGGGGCTTTCACTTCCCGCTGCAGTTCAGCTTCAACCTGCACAAACACACAGAGCCTCCGGCAGACGGCGAGCAGAGCAGCAGCTGGTCACAGCGTGTGTACGCGAACAGGGAACATCCGGTTGGAACCTGCTCCAAGATCAGCGAGAACACGCCGAAGGAGTCTTACCTGAGCTTCTTTAAGGCCAGCAGAGACGAGTACGACAGGAAGTACGGCTCGTTTCCAGACGCCCTCAAGATTAAAATGAAGGGGATGGCCAGGGACATGTTCTACTTCGGCTATGACAACTACATGAAATACGCCTTTCCTGAAGACGAGCTGAACCCCATCGACTGTGAGGGCAGAGGACCAGACGTCCTAAACCCGTAAGCTGACATCCTCCAGCCCCTGTGTGGCTCACTCGGGCTGTCAGGCTTTGCTTTTCAACCTCCACCTTCCACAGAGAGGCGAGCTGTGCTCCTGCACCGTGGCCTGGTTAAAAGCCATAACATACCGTACACAGGCCTTGGGAAAGATGGGTGAAAAAGGTTATGGGGAAATAATATCTTCGTGGTGTAGTGGTTAGCGCTGTCGCCTCACAGCAAGAAGGTTCAGGGTTCGAGGGCCTTTCTGTGCGGAGTTTGCATGTTCTCCCCGTGTCCGTGTGGGTTTCCTCCGGGTGCTGGTGAAGGACCTGTATATATATGGTGGCACGGTGGTGTAGTGGTTAGCGCTGTCGCCTCACAGCAAGAAGGTCCTGGGTTCGAGCCCCAGGGCTGGCGAGGGCCTTTCTGTGCGGAGTTTGCATGTTCTCCCCGTGTCCGTGTGGGTTTCCTCCGGGTGCTCCGGTTTCCCCCACAGTCCAAAGACATGCAGGTTAGGTTAACTGGTGACCAAATTGACCGTAGGTGTGAATGCGAGTGTGAATGGTTGTCTGTGTCTATCACTACGTTCAGACTGCAACCTGAAACGACCCATATCCGATTTGTTGTGAAATCCGATTTTTTTGTTTTTTTTTGTTAGGCCGTTCACATTACCGATTATACGAGACTTGTATGCGATCTCCAATATGAACGGAAAACGACCCAAAAGTGTCCCGCATGCGCAAATTGACACGTAATAAGCACATCTACGTAATACGTAAACAAAAAAAAAAGCGCACTCTTCAAGTTTGCAAGTAAAGCATGGAGATGAGGCGAGACCTGGCGATGTGGTTTTTGTGGCGGCGGCGGAACTCGCACAATAATCTGATTAATGTGGGCAGCAGACTGAGACCGAAGGTGTCAAATTACTGGAAATTTCCAGAACAATCTTATAATCTTGTAATACAGGATGATTTAACATCCAGGTCCCTACCAAATCCACCATTAGCTTGATCAATTCTATAAAAGTCTATTTAAATTCTGAAAACTGTACAAATGTTGTTGTTTTCCACCAAAGAGGCGGGATTAGCCAACGCAGAATAGTGACGTTTGTCTCTTGTTGATGACGTGTAGGTCGCATGAATGCGACCTGTCCGGTCAGACTGCAGTCGCATGTGAAAATAACGGATCTGTGTCATTCAGATTGTCAATAACAAATCGGATACAGGTCGCATATGGGCAAAAAAATCGGATATGGGTCGTTTCAGGGTGCAGTCTGAACGTAGTCTATGTGTCAGCCCTGTGATGACCTGGCGACTTGTCCAGGGTGTACCCCGCCTTTCGGCCGTAGTCAGCTGGGATAGGCTCCAGCTTGCCTGCGACCCTGTAGGACAGGATAAAGCGGCTAGAGATGATGAGATTTACAACCCAGGCCTAGAAATTCATATATTTTTTTTCACCAGCCAGCCGGACTAGTTACCTTCCAAAGTAACTCTCCAAACAGAAAATCAACTAGCCAAAATTTGTTCATGTATGAATTTTACTTCTGTCAAAAATAACGCAAAAGAGAGTAGTTACCATTGCTCATGACTATTTCAAGACCCGAGTATTTTGATACTGTTGTTAAATGCATAAATGAGAACAACACAGGGCACCATAACAAATAATAACTTTGCGTATGAGTATTGAAAACAAATCTACTTACTATCATGACTATAGCACCCAAAATATGTCCAACATGCTTTCTGTATTTAACCATTTATGAGAGAGAAAGCGTTAGGAGCTTCATATTGACTAGGAATCAACTTGAAAAATTAATTATTCCATAAAAATCATATCGCAGCCAAGGCCTACCCTGCTCCCACGTTTGCTTATAAGTCCTTTGTCGTTTCTCCATCTCGTACACTACCGTTCAAAAGTTTGGGGTCACTTTGAAATGTCCTTATTTTTGAAAGAAAAGCACTGTTCTTTTCAATGAAGCTCACTTTAAACTAATCAGAAATCCACTCTATACATTGCTAATGTGGTAAATGACTATTCTAGCTGCAAATGTCTGGTTTTTGGTGCAATATCTCCATAGGTGTATCGAGGCCCATTTCCAGCAACTATCACTCCAGTGTTCTAATGGTACAATGTGTTTGCTCATTGCCTCAGAAGGCTAATGGATGATTAGAAAACCCTTGTACAATCATGTTAGCACCGCTGAAAACAGTTGAGCTCTTTAGAGAAGCTATAAAACTGACCTTCCTTTGAGCAGATTGAGTTTCTGGAGCATCACATTTGTGGGGTCGATTAAATGCTCAAAATGGCCAGAAAAATGTCTCGACTATATTTTCTATTCATTTTACAACTTGTGGTGGGAAATAAAAGTGTGACTTTTCATGGAAAACACAACATTGTCTGGGTGACCCCAAACTTTTGAATGGTATGCGCTGTTTACACATACCCGGGTATTTTTAAAAACGCATATTTTCTAAACTCCGTTTTCCAAAATAACTGCGTGCACACAGCTGCGTTTTTTTTTTTTTTTTTTAAATTACGTTTATATTGATCCGCTTAAATACGCTGTCAAGAGCTGTTAAACTACGCCAAGACTGTCAGTGGCAGTGTTTAGAAGAATGACAATTCCACACAAGCCAATCAGAAGCCTCATCGAGAACCGCCGACACGAACGTCTTCCTGTTCCTTTCAAAGAAGAAAACATGGCGCCAGGGTCGTTCCTCCGGGACGACAACGCCATTCTCGAAATTCTCCCACCAGATAGCAGTCCGTCCAGGTTGAACCCAAAATCGCCGACGCTGGCGGTGGTACGGTCGGGCTCTTTTGGTCACCAGAAGCTCCGCAATTGCTGCCCTCCAAGCCCTAATGCGTCTCTGCTGGTCAATGAGCTTTATGAGCTTTATTCTCAAACGCAAACAGGCGAATATAGCTCTTAATAACAGAAATGCTGCTACTCTGAGTGTTTCCATGCTTGTCATATGTACAATGGTCGCTCTTTTGTGGCGCGAAGATTGCCTAAAACTCCGTTTTGGTCTCTTTACACACAAATGCAAAACGGAGTTTTCAAAAAATCTCCACTTTTGCCGGGGTTTTTAGAAAGAATCGTTTTCAGAGGAAAAAACTCCGTTTGTGTATAAACGAAAGGCACAAACGAAGGCAAAGGTCTGCGTTTTTAAAAATACCCGGGTATGTGTAAACGGCGCCGTAGTGTGCGCTTTATCGGTGGCCTTTTTCTCCTCTTCAGACCGAGGTCGCTTTGTCCCCGTCTCTGGCGGTTTCTGTACACCTTTCAGAAAATTCCACATCGCAACGTAGCTTTGACAGATGTAGATGTAAACAACAACAAAAACACATGTTTAAATGGGCGATAATGTGGCCACATCTATTGAATTTGATAACGTGATAACGCATCTCGTTGAATATCGCGGTAATATGCATGCGCAGTAGTGAAAAAACCGACAGCCTGACTCGTACACGATATGATTCAGAATTCTTCGGTATTTTCCGTCCTGCCGATAAACACGTCAGTTAACACAGACACGGCACACGCTTAATATGTGGGAGCTTTAGTTGACGGTGTGTCTGAATCTTCGCTTCATATACATTTTTTATTTTCAACTACCCAGCTGGGCTGGCTAGTGACAGGAATTACCCACCAAGTGACAAATTAAGTCGCCTCGGGCGACAGGACCACCGCGAATTTCGAGCCGTGCCATGATTTCTAAGGCATAATTAACAACAATTAAAAAAAATAGAATTAAAGTTCATTATGTGTAAGTGAAGAAGTGCAGGAAATTATAAAAGAGAAGAGGCTAGCAAAGAAGAATTGGGACGATCAGAGAGACGAGACAGAAGGCAAAAAGGGTGGTAGTGAAGGCGAAAGCAGATGCATACCAGGAACTGTACAAAAGACTGGAGACCAAAGAAGGAGAGAAAGACCTGTACAGACTGGCTAGGCAGAGAAACAGGGAAGTGAGGGATGTACAGCAGGTAAGCATGATGAAAAATGGAAATGTGCTGGCAGAGTGTATTAAGAAGGTGGAAAGAGTACTTTGAGGATTTATTAAATGAGGAGAATCCAAGAGAGAAAAGGTCAGATTCGTTGGAGACAGCAAATCAGGAAGCAGAGTTGGTTAGTAAGGATGAGGTGAGGGCAGCCATGAAAAGAATGAAGACTGGGAAAGCAGGCGGACCGGATGGTATCCCGATTGAGGCTTGGAGATGTTTGGCTGAGACGGCTGTGGAGTTCCTAATGCGATTGGAGAAAGAGTGTGCTAGTCTCAATATACAAGAATAAGGGAGATGTACAGAGCTGTGGTAATTACAGAGGAATAAAATTGATGAGCCACACCATGAAGCTATAGGAAAGGGTATTGGAGATGAGACTGAGAAGAGCGGTAGCAATCTGTGAACAGCAGTACAGGTTTATGCCAAGGAAGAGCACGTCGGATGCAATTTTTGCTTTAAGAATGTTAATAGAGAAGTACAGGGAAGGCCAGAGAAAGCTACATTGTGTGTTTGTAGACCTGGAGAAGGCATACGATAGAGTGCCGAGAGATGAGTTATGGTATTATATGAGAGAGTGGAGTGAATGAGAAGTATATTAGAGTGGTGCAAGACATGTATGAGAACAGTGAAACAGCAGTGAGGTGTGCAGTTGGAACGACTGAATGGTTCAAGGTGAAGGTGAGACTTTATCAAAGATCTGCTGTGAGTCCTTTCTTGTTTGCCATAGTGATGGATAGCTTGACGGATGAAGTGAGGCAAGAGTCATCATGGAACATGATGTTTGCAGATGATATTGCGATATGTGGTGAAAGTAGAAAGGAGGTTGAGCTGGGTTTGGAGAGATGGAGGTATGCATTGGAACGAAGAGGAATGAAGGTGAGCAGGAGCAAAACAGAATACATGTGTATCAGTGAGAATGGGGATGAGAGTGTAGTGAAGATGCAAGGAGTAGATGTAAAGAAATTTGGTGAATTCAAGTACCTGGGGTCAACTGTGCAGGAAAATGGGGGCTGCAATAGTGAGGTGAGAGAGAGAGTGCAGGCAGGGTGGAGCAGTTGGAGAAGGATTTCGGGAGTCATTTGTGACAGGAAAGTCCCAGCAAAAGTGAAAGGTATGATGTGTAGGACAGTAGTGAGACCAGCTGTGATGTATGGATTGGAGACCGTACCCTTAACGAAGAGACAGGAGGCAAAGTTGGAGGTGGCGGAGTTGAGGATGTTAAGGTTTGCGATGGGAGGTTGGACAGAATAAGGAACGAGCACATCAGAGGGACAGCACATGTGGAGAGCTTGGGAATTAAGCTAAGAGAGATGAGACTGAGATGGTATGGGCACATCCTGAGAAGAGATGCAGAGCATGTTGGAAGGAGAATGTTGAGGATGGAGCTGCCAGGCACACGAAAACGAGGAAGGCCAAAGAGGAGATACATGGATGTGGTGAGAGAGGACATGAAAGTGGCAGGTGTGGTAGAGAAGGATGTGGAAGACAGGGAGCAATGGAGACGCAAGATCCGCCGTGGCGACCCCTAATCGGGAGCAGCCAAAAGATGTAGTATAAGTGAAAATACACACGTGTGTGTGATTTTTTTTTTTTTTTTTTATATATATATATATATATATATATATATATATATATATATATATATACTCAGTCAGTAAACTAGCTATATGGTTTTGAATGATGTTGGTTTTAATTTGAAATAAAATGATGAAAGAAATAATACAGATAAAACGAAATCTTTGATGTGAATACTCTATTCAGAATTTGGCAAAAATTCTGCAAATTTGTGGAAAAATGTTGGCTTGATCTGGGACATGATAAATGGTTGACTCCATCGCATTCCCTTAAAAAGGTTGTCGTCCACTGAAAAGTCTACAGTTACCACTAATTGTATTTTAAGTTGTAACTTTATACACCTAAGGATTGGTGCGCTCACAGAATAATCATAACCGTAATAAAACATCATGCAAAATATTTGATCACTGTTGTAACTTCATTTTCCGCAGACCCAAAACCAATACGATCGTGTGTATTGATCTAAACGGAAAGCCTCAGGGTCAAGGTCACTACCTCACCAAAAGTAGCAACTTAAAGTGCATATCACGGGTAAATTCAGGAGCAAGATAAATGTAATTCTCCTATTTTATATTAAACTTTGGTCAAATATCTGTCACATTTTGCATTTTGTGCAAATTTTGACCTTGCGCAATACCAGAAAAATTCAGTTGAAATCAAGCCATTTGAGGCGAATTGGTCCGCCTGTGAAAAAACTTGGCATTTGAATTTCCCGGCCAACATTGATTTTCATGACGTCGTCTGCGGGACGCCTCCTTCTGAATCCTACATCAGCACTGGTTTGTTTATGAGAAAAGGACCTGGTGGTTTTCTGCAAATTTCTTCAACGTTATCGCGTAATTATTAAAATGGTTAACAGATGGATCGTAGGAGGGTGTAGCAACACCAATCTTGATGGGATTAGTACTCATCGTTTTCCAAAAGACCGGACAATGAGAGAGAAATGGGAGCGCTTGGTCTACACAGGCTGTGCACTGAAACCGTGCAAAGCTCTCGCAGCCTGCTGGCGCTTCCGCAGGTAACGTCACGAATCTGGCTCCAGACTCCCTTGGGATTTTTCCAGATGCGTTTTATTTTATTTTTTTCTGCTGTAGACAGATGGCCTTGTGCAAAATTACCCTTCTGGATGAGTGTGTAAAGGGACATAGTTTCATATAAAAAAAATGAAATTGGTCGAGAATATACCCTTTAAAATCACTACGCCATATAAAACTTTAGTTATAAATCTGTGATTTTTGTTTTTTTAAACGAAAGCTGAAAGTTAGGTATAGAATATGTTTCTTACAGAATATGTTATGATGGTAGCTGGTCTTGTATGAATTTCTGAGCTATAAAATGAGTATTTTTTACTGTAGCGTGTTATTTGTGTGCGGGGAAGGACACACAACAATTTGCATGTGTAGAATGGAATTTTTCACTCCAGCAGAAGTTGATCGTGCTTCCATTTGCGGTCTTTCTGTTACGCGGGTGATCTGTTCGGACGTTATCACTGAAAAGGTGGGTTTTGACAGTTTTATTTTGTTTTAGTCTTGCAGTATAAGGCAATAGAATGTTTCTTTTTCATCTTACTTTCATATTTCGTAGTGTTTGCGTATTTTTGGCCAATATTCTGCAACCATGGTCAATTTAGATCGAACTTTTTATAGAATTTACGGCCAGTCATTTTGCCCCGCCCCCGCCTTTGCGCTCTGTCCGGTGCGGTAGTGATGTCCCGTTGCTCACGCGCCGCAGCAGAGACCCGCACGACTTTCAGCCGGTACAGTCGCTGCTCTTTTACCACCGTCGTTATTCACATCTTTCTGGTGTGTTCTTGATTTTTCCATCGTGTCCTATTTCGCCATATCAAATCCCCAAAATGTATCATATTATTCATATTTAAGTGAATAATCAATTCAGTCATCATAACTTGGCATTTTTAACCCAAGCAATCAAAAAGATGAAATTTATTCAATATTTTCACTCATCTGTGAAGGAGGGGCTTTAATTCTTCATGATGTAGTTACTTTATATGAAAAATCAATTTAGGTAAATGCAAAAAAAAAAAGTAAAATTAGAAAATGCATTTTTTTTTTTTTTAACATAACATCCCAAATGAGAGACCAGTTTCTGAGACGGACCCATATACAGTAGTGACCGAAAGAAAGAGATCGCGGATACAAGCGGTAGAAATGAGTTTTTGCTGCAGGGTGGCTGGCCTCTCCCTTAGAGACAGGGTGAGAAGCTTGGTCATTCGGGAGAGACTCTGAGTAGAACCGCTGCTCCTCCACATTGAAAGGAGTCAGCTGAGGTGGTTCGGGCACCCTGTTAGGATGCCCCCTGGACGCTAGGGTGCATCAGTTGCCCCCTAAAAATAAAAAGTTCCTCCGATCATGATGCATTTTTGTTTTTCTGTTCCTTTTGGTAAGAAAACACACTGGGTGAAATATTTTGACAAAATTCAAAAGTTTAATGGTGGCACCAGGAGCTCAAAGTTATGGAAAAAGCTGCTATTTTATGACTTTTATGACAAAATTTCGATCACTTTTCATGAAACATTATGGCACCTTATCGAGTATACCAAATATCTTAGGGTCACAAGAAATCAATAAATGGAGTCCAACATTGTGATTTAAACCTTATGCGAAAACATAAAATGAGCGGTTTTTTTTTTGGCAAAAAATGAACCTCATGGTGCCACCATTAGACTTTTGAATATGGTCAAAAAATTTTACAGGATGTCTTTATTGGTGAAAAGGAACACCCAAACAAACATGCATCAGATTTTATGAAAGTGAGGGCAACTGATGCACCCTACTGGATGCCTCCTAAGGGAGGTTTTCCGGGCATGCCCCACCAAGAGGAGACCCTGGGGCAGACCCAGGACATGCTGGAGAGATTGCATCTCTCAGCTGGCCTGGGAACACCTCAGTATTCCAGCGGAAGAGCTGGTGGAGGTAGCCGGGGAGAGGGAAGTCTGGGCTGCTCTGCTTGGGCTGCTACCCCTGCGACCTGGATCTAGATAAGTGGTAGTGGATGGATGGATTATGCGTACATGCATATGTACAGTGGCATGCAAAAGTTTGGGCACCCTTGCTGAAAATGTCTGTGACTGTGAATGGTTAAGTGAGCAGAAGATGAACTGATCACCAAAAGGCATAAAGGTAAAGACGAGACATTTCTTTTCAGCGTTTTATGCAGGATTTGTGTATTTTTGTTTTGTACAGTTGGAGAGTGAAAAAAGGAAAGGAACACCATGCAAAAGTTTGGGCACCCCAATACATTTGAGTTCTCAGGCAACTTTTACCAAGGTTCCAGACCCTTAATTAGCTTATTGAGCTGTGGCTTGTTCAAATTCTTCGTTAGGAAAGGTCACATGATGCAGATTTCAAAGCTGTATAAATTCTCTGACTCCTCAAACTTGTCCCTAAAATCAACAGCCATGGGCTTCTCTAAGCAATTCCCTCGTATTCTGAATAATAAAATAATTGATGCTCACAAAGCAGGAGAAGGCTACAAGAACGTAGCAAAGTGTTTTCAGGTAGCTGTTTCCTCAGATTGTAATGTTAAGAAATGTCAGTTAACAGAAACAGTGGAGATCAAGGTGAGGTCTGGAAGATGAAGAAAACCTTCTGAAAGAACTGCTCGTTGAATTGCTAGAAAGGCAAATGAAAACCCGTTTGACTGCAAAAGACCTTCAGAAAGACTTGGCAGACCCTGGAGTGGTGGTGCACTGTTCTACTATGCAGCAACACCTGAACAAATATGACCTTCATGGGAGAGTCATCAGAAGAAAACCTTTCCTGCATCCTAGCCACAAAATTCAGCGTCTGAAGTTTGCAAATGAACATCTAAGCAAGCCTGATGCATTTTGGAAACAAGGCCTGTGGACTGATGAAATCAAAGTAGAACTTTTTGGCCACAATGTGCAAAGGTATGTTTGGAGAAAAAAGGGTGCCAAATTCCAGGAAAAGAACACCTCTCCAACTCTGAAGCATGGGTGTGGATCGATCATGCTTTGGGATTGTGTTGCAGCCAGTGGCACAGGGCACATTTCATTGGTCGAGGGAAGCATGGATTCAAATAAATCCTAGCAAACTCTGGAAGCAAACATCACACCATCTGTAAAAAAAAAGTTGAAGTTAAAAAGAGGATGGGTCCTACAATAAGATGATGATCTAAAACACACCTCAAAATCTACAATGGAATACCTCAAGAGGCACAGGCTGAAGGTTTTGCCCGGGCCCTCACAGTCCCCTGACCTAAACATCATTGAAAATCTGTGGATAGATCTCAAAAGAGCAGTGCATGCAAGACACCCCAAGAAACTTGTCGAACTGGAAGCCTTTTGCAAGGACGAATGTGTGAAAATCCCCCAGGTAAGAACTGAAAGATTATTAGCTGGCGACAAAAAGTGTTTACAAGCTGTGATACTTGCCAAAGGGGGTGTTACTAAATACTAACCATGCAGGGTGCCCAAAAATTTTTTGAAAATAGATGCTCTCAGGTGCATTTTCAGAGTCTCTAAAGAGGTTTTAGACACACGATTTATAGGATAGATTTTACCAGTGTTTCAATGATTTCTGACCTAAATAGTATTAATGTATACACATTTGAAATTTCACCTTAAAGTTCAACATGTAAGTTAAACTGTTTTGTTCTAGATTACTGAGGTATACGATAGATTGAAAATCTACGGGGATCCCTTAATTATCTATGATCACATAGTGTTGTAACAAAAATGTGCATGAAAATATGAACAGTGGTTTGCTTCATCTTATGCAATCCAATGAAGAGAATCGATCATCATGACCTCCTGTTGATCACAAAGGGATCTGAACCTAAGACCTGCCACCAATAAGTTGCTGTGTTACTATAACTGTAATGATTTAGAATGTTTCTGATGCAATTACCATAATATACACGTATAACTAAGATATATAATATATATATATTGTCATCATAACTTGGCATTTTTAACCCAAGCAATCAAAAAGAGGAAATTTATTCAATATTTTCACTCATCTGTGAAGGAGGGGCTTTAATTCTTCATGATGTAGTTATTTTATATGTAAATCAATTTTTCAAAAGCATTTGAATTGTAATAAAAAAAAAATTCCACAGTGGAGGCCAGATAAAGCAAGATGCTATCTTTATTCTTATTAAACATGACAAAAGAAACATTGAGTGTTAGGTAAATGCAAAAAAAAAAAGTAAAATTAGAAAATTTTTTTTTTGACCATAATGTCCCAAATGAGAGACCAGTTTCTGAGATGGACCCATGCATATAGATAGATAGTTACATATGGGTGATGTAGTGGTTAGCACTGTTGCTTCACAGCAAGAAGGTCCTGGGTTCGAGCCCAGTGGCCAGCGAGGGCCTTTCTGTGTGGGGTTTGCATGTTCTCCCCGTGTCTGCGTGGGTTTCCTCCGGGTGCTCCGGTTTTCCCCAAAAACATGCTCTAAGAGGTGTGAATGCTAATGAATGTAAATCAGCCAGCGTTCCACTGGAAATGAAGTTAGGGGACTGCACTGGTAGTGACGTGCCGGGGAAAGGAACAATAACCGTCAAAACCCCAAGTAAAATTGCAGAGTTGTTCAACCGCCATTTCACTTCTGTATTTAGTGACAACGTTGGTAATAACGCTTGCGCAGTCCAGCCATCAGTTTCTGGTCCTTGTTTAGACAATCTCCACTTTACAAGCCAATGCGTCCTTTCTGCTCTTAAAGCACTTAACACCAATAAAGCTACTGGAGCAGACGAAATCCCCGCAAGACTTTTAAAGGAGACCGCTGAGCAGATCGCACCCTCCCTGGCACAACTTATTAATATATCTGTGCAACAAGGCCACCTACCAGATGAGTGGAAGTTAGCTAATATAGTACCTGTTTACAAAAAGGGAAATAAATCTCAAGTGGAAAACTATCGACCAATATCTCTCTTATCAATAGTGTCTAAAGTCCTGGAGAGGTGTGTACTAGTTCAGTTGCGAGACCATTTTAAGGGTCTTATTAACCGTATACAACATGGTTTTATTACGGGACGTTCGTGTGTTACACAGCTAATAGAAGTATTGGACTGTATTGTCTCCCAACTAGACTCAGGGAAGCAGACTGATGTGATTTATCTTGATATGTCAAAGGTGTTTGACACGGTTAGTCACTGTATTCTGGCAACAAAACTCTGTCAGTTTACCATCGGTGGTAATGCGCTAAACTGGTTCAAAGGTTATCTCCACGATCGTCAGCAGCGTGTAACTGTACTTGGCGCTACGTCATCCCAGCGTCATGTTACTTCTGGAGTTCCACAAGGATCCCTGCTAGGACCAGTTCTATTTCTACTCTACGTAAATGATCTACCGGATGTTGTCAAGTCATCTCGCGTCGCAAGCTTCGCTGATGATACTAAGCTCTATCATTGTATTGACTCTCCTTCTGACCCTGAATGCTTACAAGAAGATCTCCTTCGTCTTGAGCGCTGGTCTGAAGAATCAGGACTTGTATTTAATGAGAGCAAATGCAAGTGTCAAAGAATAACAAGAAAAAGGAACCCTATCAAGTTTAACTATACTATCAATGGCAAAGAACTGGAAGTCACTGACACCGAAAAAGATCTAGGAGTTTCCATTAAGAGTGATCTAAACTGGTCGAAACACGTATTCGACTGCTGTTCTAAGGCTAACAAGCTCCTAGGGTTTCTGCGTAGGAGTGCTGCAGAGGTTCAGAGCATGCGCACACGCCGCACACTCTACCTTTCAATTGTGCGCTCTTCAATGGGGTATGCCACACAGATCTGGGCACCACAGGCTATTCAACTGATGAGGAAGGTGGAACGAGTTCAAAGAAGGGCAACAAAATTCATTTTATGTCTGCCATTTAGATGCTCGGAGTCCTACAGAGACCGCCTAACTCTGACGTCACTTCTACCTCTATGTTACTGGCATGAATATCTGGACTTAGTTTTCTTTTTCAAAGCACTTAATGGACTTGTAGATATAAATCCGGACATTCTCCCTAAGCCTATTGTACCTACTCGTGTAACCAGATCTACAAGTAATCCTAATGTACTTATTTTCAGGCCTAGTAAATGTAAAACTGTAACCTTTCAAAGATCGTACATAAGTAGAATTACTAGAATTTGGAACACTCTTCCGGATCATCTTAGACTAAGCACAATTACTCTAGCTGATTTTAAAGTTTATCTTAAACTCTATTATGAACAGGCCTTAGATTTCTTTGATCCTGAAAACCCGAGGACATGGCGATCCATTTGTCCAGTATGCAATAATGCCCGAGGTCTAGCTGGACCAATAATTTGTTGTTTCTAATTTTGTGTAATGTTTACGTTTTTTTTAAATTGTCTACTGTCTTTTTCATGTTAGGGGCCACAGTAATTGGCATTTGCTGTTGTGGCTGTCCTGCCTATTATATTTTTGTGATTTATTATTTTCTTTATACATTTTTTTTGCATTTTTTTTTTTTTTGTGTATTATGTACTTGGCAAAGTCAAATAAATAAATGCTTGTTTGTCTCTGTATCAGCCCTGCAATAACCTGGCGACTTGTCCAGGGTGTGCCCTGCCTCTCGCCCATAGTCAGACGCAGAGATGCCCTCTCTCTCCCTCTTGCCTGTAGTCAGCTGGGATAGGCTCCAGCTTGCCTGCGACCCTGGAGAACAGGATAAAGCGGCTAGAGATAATGAGATGAGATGAGACAAATTTGGTAAATAAAAACGATACAAAATGTCTGACAATCATTTTTGCTTGGAATGTAAACAAACCGGCAAAATGACAGCAGCAATTTGTGAAAAATGCTAAAATAATAATTCTTAAATATATTTAAAAAAAGATATGATCTTATCAAATATGTTTACTCCATATATTGTTGCCTTTTTGTATGGGGGGGTGTTTTCAAGTAGAGTTTTTATTTCATCCTCGGTTGGTTCAGCAACACGCTCTGCCATTTTGTTTTTCTCTCCTCATGGTATATGAGCTGATAGCCTAGTAGTAGAGTAGCCAATCAGAGCATACGATTGCTCATATCCAGTCAATGTGGATAGATAGAAATATACAGTTAGGTCCATATATATTTGGACACTGACACAAATTGTTTTTTTTTTCCTGTTTACTGAAACATATTCAGGTTATAGTTATATAATAGACATGGACATAAAGTCCAGACTTTCAGCTTTCATTTGAGGGTATCCATGTTAAAATTGGATGAAGGGTTTAGGAGTTTCAGCTCCTTAACATGTGCCACCCTGTTTTTAAAGGGACCAAAAGTAATTGGACAATTGACTCAAAGGCTATTTCATGGGCAGGTGTGGGCAATTCCTTCGTTATGTCATTCTCAATTAAGCAGATAAAAGGCCTGGAGTTGATTTGAGGTGTGGTGCTCGCATTTGGAAGATTTTGCTGTGAAGAAAACATGCGGTCAAAGGAGCTCTCCATGCAGGTGAAACAAGCCATCCTTAAGCTGCGAAAACAGAAAAAACCCATCCGGGAAATTGCTACAGTATTAGGAGTGGCAAAATCTACAGTTTGGTACATCCTGAGAGAGAAAGAAAGCACTGGTGAACTGATCAGTACAAAAAGACCTGGACGCCCACAGAAGACAACAGTGGTGGATGATCGCAGAATAATTTCCATGGTGAAGAGAAACCCCTTCACAACAGCCAACCAAGTGAACAACACTCTCCAGGAGGTAGGCGTATCAATATCCAAATCTACCATAAAGAGAAGACTGCATGAAAGTAAATACAGAGGGTTCACTGCATGGTGCAAGCCACTCATAAGCCTCAAGAATAAAAAGGCTAGATTGGACTTTGCTAAAAAACATCTAAAAAAGCCAGCACAGTTCTGGAAGAACATTCTTTGGACAGATGAAACCAAGATCAACCTCTACCAGAATGATGGAAAGAAAAAAGTATGGCAAAGGCGTGGTACAGCTCATTATCCAAAGCACATCTGTAAAACACGGCGGAGGCAGTGTGATGGCTTGGGCGTGCATGGCTGCCAGTGGCACTGGGTCACTAGTGTTTATTGATGATGTGACACAGGACAGAAGCAGCCGGATGAATTCTGAGGTATTCAGAGACATACTGTGTGCTCAAATCCAGCCAAATGCAGCCAAACTGATTGGTCGGCGTTTCATAATACAGATCGACAATGACCCAAAACATAAAGCCAAAGCAACCCAGGAGTTTATTAAAGCAAAGAAGTGGAATATTCTTGAATGGCCAAGTCAGTCACCTGATCTCAACCCAATTGAGTATGCATTTCACTTGTTAAAGACTAAACTTCAGACAGAAAGGCCCACAAACAAACAGCAACTGAAAACCGCTGCAGTAAAGGCCTGGCAGAGCATTAAAAAGGAGGAGAAACAGCGTCTGGTGATGTCCATGAGTTCAAGACTTCAGGCAGTCATTGCCAACAAAGGGTTTTCAACCAAGTATTAGAAATGAACATTTTATTTACAATTATTTAATTTGTCCAATTACTTTTGAGCCCCTGAAATGAAGGGATTGTGTTTAAAAAATGCTTTAGTTCCTCACATTTTTATGCAATCATTTTTTCAACCCACTGAATTAAAGCTGAAAGTCTGAACTTCAACTGCATCTGAATTGTTTTGTTCAAAATTCATCGTGGTAATGTACAGAACCAAAATTAGAAAAATGTTGCCTCTGTCCAAATATTTATGGACCTAACTGTATTACAGTGGTACTTATATTTCTGCATAAATATGACCTAAAACATTATCAGATTTTCATACAAGTCCTAAAAGTAAAGAGAACCCAGTTAAACAAATGAGAAAAAAATACTATACTTAGTCATTTATTTATTGAGGAAAATGATCCAATATTACAGATCTGTGAGTAGCAAAAGTATGTGAACGTCTAGGATTAACAGTTAATTTGAAGGTGAAATTAGAGTCAGGTGTTTTCAATCAATGGGATGACAATCAGGTGTGAGTGGGCACCCTGTTTTATTTAAAGAACAGGGATCTATCAAAGTCTGATCTTCACAACACCTCTGTGAAAGTGTATCATGGCACGAACAAAGGAGATTTCTGAGGACCCCAGAAAAAGCGTTGTTGATGCTCATCAGGCTGGAAAAGGTTACAAAACCATCTCTAAAGAGTTTGGACTCCACCAATCCACAGTCAGACAGATTGTGTACAAATGGAGGAAATTCAGGGCCATTGTTACTCTCCCCAGGAGTGGTCAGCCAACAAAGATCACTCCAAGAGCAAGGCGTGTAATAGTCGGCAAGGTCACACAGGACCCCAGGGTAACTTCTAAGCAACTGAAGGCCTCTCTCACATTGGCTAATGTTAATGTTCATGAGCCCACCATCAGGAGAACACTGAACAACAGTGGTGTGGATGGCAGAGTTTCAAGGAGAAAGCCACTGCTCTCCAAAAAGAACATTGCTGCTCGTCTGCAGTTTGCTAAAGATCACATGGACAAGCCAGAAGGCTACTGGAAAAATGTTTTGTGGGTGGATGAGACCAAAATAGAACTTTTTGGTTTAAATGAGAAGTGTTATGTTTGGAGAAAGGAAAACACTGCATTCCAGCATAAGAACCTTATCCCATCTGTGAAACATGGTGGTGGTAGTATCATGGTTTGGGGCTGTTTTGCTGCATCTGGGCCAGGACATGGAACGTATGCTCCCATCCAGACGACGTCTCTTTCAGGGAAGACCTTGCATTTTCCAACATGACAATGCCAAACCACATACTGCATCAATTGCAGCATCATGGCTGCATAGAAGAAGGGTCCGGGTACTGAACTGGCCAGCCTGCAGTCCAGATCTTTCACCCATAGAAAACATTTGGCGCATCATAAAACGGAAGATACGACAAAAAGACCTAAGACAGTTGAGCAACTAGAATCCTACATTAGACAAGAATGGGTTAACATTCCTATCCCTAAACTTGAGCAACTTGTCTCCTCAGTCCCCAGACGTTTACAGACTGTTGTAAAGAGAAAAGGGGATGTCTCACAGTGGTAAACATGGCCTTGTCCCAACTTTTTTGAGATGTGTTGTTGTCATGAAATTTAAAATCACCTAATTTTTCTCTTTAAATGATACATTTTCTCAGTTTAAACATTTGATATGTCATCTATGTTCTATTCTGAATAAAATATGGAATTTTGAAACTTCCACATCATTGCATTCCGTTTTTATTTATACTTTGTACTTTGTCCCAACTTTTTTGGAATCGGGGTTGTATACTCCCTTGTAGAATCCCTCATTTAATGATTTCTTGTTTAGATGAAACATTTTTAAATTCAACATATTGTTTCTGATCATTTAAATAATTCTATACCCATTGAAGTATGGAATGGTTAATCTCATACTGAAATTGTGAGCGAAATCTAACCTTTAAATGAAGCAACTCTGTACTAATAAATCAAAAATCCTATGTTTGAGAAAGGATACATGTCTTACACCAGTGCCTTTGGAAGGAAAAAAAAACATCCCCACAGTATCACAGATCATCCACCAGTAGGGCTTTCGCTCTTTCTGTACTGTATACACATCCTTTCAGTGGAGTCTACCAAACTCCAGGTGCTTGCGTTTGTGGTTAGATGAAAGACGTAGCTTTCTTCCGGCATGTCTTCCAAATACAGTTGTGTCTGAAAGTCTGTATTTGCAATTTTCTATATTTCTGAATAAATATGACTGAAAGCATTGTCACTTATCACTGCATACTGGAAAGAAAAAGTTCACATACTTTTGTCACTCACAGATATGTAATATTGGGTCTTTTTTCTCAGTAAATGTTTGATTAATTGGGCTCACTTTATCTACTTTGAGGCCTTGTATGAAAATATAATGTTTTAGGTAATTTATGCTGAAATTTAGAAAATTCAAAAGGGTTCATAAACTTTCAAGCACCTTTGGTGTAGAGGTGTGACTTAATTGTTGCATTGAAGGATTTTTGACCTTAAAATGCTAGTCTTCTGCAAAATCTATTACTGATTCATTACAGCTCTGAGTGTTATAAAGTCTCCTAATTATTGCCCTAACAGTAGATATGGGCATTTTCAGCTGTGTAGCTATCTTTTATAGCCACAACTGCTTAAAAGTTCTTGTACACTCAGGTTAGGGGTGTCATATCATTTGAGGGTACACTACCGTTCAAAAGTTTGGGGTCACTTTGAAATGTCCTTATTTTTGAAAGAAAAGCACTGTTCTTTTCAATGAAGATCACTTTAAACTAATCAGAAATACACTCTATCCATTGCTAATGTGGTAAATGACTATTCTAGCTGCAAATGTCTGTTTTTTGGTGCAATATCTCCATAGGTGTATAGAGGCCCATTTCCAGCAACTATCACTCCAGTGTTCTAATGGTACAATGTGTTTGCTCATTGCCTCAGAAGGCTAATGGATGATTAGAAAACCCTTGTACAATCATGTTAGCACAGCTGAAAACAGTTTAGCTCTTTAGAGAAGCTATAAAACTGACCTTCCTTTGAGCAGATTGAGTTTCTGGAGCATCACATTTGTGGGGTCGATTAAATGCTCAAAATGGCCAGAAAAATGTCTTGACTATATTTTCTATTCATTTTACAACTTATGGTGGGAAATAGAAGTGTGACTTTTTTCATGGAAAACACAAAATTGTCTGGGTGACCCCAAACTTTTGAACGGTAGTGTATTTACATCCAAGTTCAGTGAGAGGTCACTGCGAGTTGGCCTAGTGGTTAGCGTGTCCGCCTCTCAATCGGGAGATCGCGAGTTCTACTCGCGGTTATGTCATTACCAAAGACCATCATAAAAATGGTACCTACTGCTGTCTGGCAAGGCACGCTGCAGTCCAGATGCGAGTGGGAAGTAAAACTCTCGCGGTTACCAGAGGACTAGCCCCCCATTGTAACCCTAGCTATGTAATAGGCGAGAGGCCGAGGGCTACGGAAACGTAGCCTGGGCCCGCCCATCCTAAGCGTGACGCAACACGAGGGCCTGTTCCGAGCTTAGTCTGGCCAGGCAGGCTATCTACAGCATTTCCAAACTCCCGAAAAATCGGGAACTAATCAACTTTGAGCATCTCCAACGGCCCTGGGTAGAGGCGTGTTCAAGGCAGTGACGTAGTAGAACTGTGACCGGAAGCCATAGGTTGTTTACAGAATCTATGCCAGAAGCGCTTCATTCACATCACGAACATGGAGCAGCGGCAAGCCTTTAACACAGCGGTAGATGCTGTATTGAAAGCATTCAACGGGAAGTTCTCATTGAAAACGGAGCAAAGAGCAGCCCTGGAGGTATTTATTGAAAGGAAGGACGTTTTCGCCTTGCTCTCGACCGGCTTCGGTAAGAGTTTAATCTACCAGTTAGCCCCGTCATGTCACATACGTCAGAGGAAAGAGTGATGTGATTGGTTTAAGCTTCGTCACAGCCTTTTCTGGCTTCGACCAGTAGCAAACTGAGGCATTTCAGGGAGGCGGGTCAACCACGGGCTCTGGGAAACGGTTTGGCTTAATAGCTTGGCCAGACCAAATGCTCGGAGAGCTTTGAAGTCGCGTTAGCCAGGCTAACGGAAACGGAGATTGGCACTGCCCTAGGCGCCACATGGTGTGGGAAAGACTCTTTGATTTTGATCAGTGAGAGGTGCAGGAAGTACAGCACTTCTTATAGTTTTTGCATGCGCACACCAGACTTCCTCTGACTGCACGAAGCGAGCGATTTCATGCATGTTATTTGCTAGGGAATCCCCTCAAATTAAATAACTTCCCAGCCACAGAATGGCCTGGATTTTTTTTAAGATATTGCAGAAATAAACGCCACAATGACCAAATTTCAGAGGAAACTAAATTTCACAGATTTTATGAAATCAAAAGGCTGTCTAGTTTTAAGGCTTTTAATTTTTCTTAGAAATAAATTGATTTCTCTCGTATTTCCATAACCTTTTTTCTACCCATTCGGGCTCGTGTGCAGTGTTGAGCAAGAGACAAAGGCAGTGCATCACAGTTTCAGGGCAACTCTGAGGTAATTGTTGGCCTGCTGCAACCCCTTTTGCATACAAAATCCTTTTATTGTATGAGGTTAAAAAGAACACACAATACATACATTTTCATTCCCATTCAGTCTTCCGTAACGGAAAAGTAATGGATATCGTGTCTTCAAACCTGACTGTATTTAATGGAATACTACAAAGTGCAAACCTCCACGAGACGTAAAACACGCGAGACCAGATATGGCATGTAATTCATGAGGCAGCAAGTCCACTGTTGTGAAAAGCCCAAGCTGAGACATTCGCTAGGTTGCAACATGGCACCAGTTGAGCTGCATCACATCTCTGGTGAGGGAGTTCTCTTCCTTTTTTTGAACATTTGTTTTGTTCAAGCAAAGGCTGTTTATAACACCTTTTTTTTTTTCTCTCTTTTCTGATATTTTCTTGGGCAGCACGGTGGTGTAGTGGTTAGTGCTGTCGCCTCATAGCAAGAAGGTCTGGGTTCGAGCCCTGTGGCCGGCGAGGGCCTTTCTGTGCGGGGTTTGCATGTGTCCGCGTGGGTTTCCTCCGGGTGCTCCGGTTTCCCCCACAGTCCAAAGACATGCAGGTTAGGTTAACTGGTGACTCTAAATTGACCGTAGGTGTGAGTGTGAATGGTTGTCTGTGTCTATGTGTCAGCCCTGTGATGACCTGGCGACTTGTCCAGGGTGTACCCCGCCTTTCGCCCGTAGTCAGCTGGGATAGGCTCCAGTTTGCCTGCGACCCTGTAGAAGGATAAAGCGGCTACAGATAATGAGATGAGATGCTATTTTCTTTGCTTTTGAGTTTGCTGCCAGTTGCTTTACATTGAAGCAGTATAAGCAGTACTATAGCAATATCACGGCATCATCATTTAAGCCACCGACAGCTACATCACAACCGATCACAACACACAATTCTGATGGTTCTGATTCCCTCTGCAGCCATGGATAAAGATTACGCTCAATGTTCCTGGGTCGCCAGGGAATAGATTAACGTTTTGACTTTGCCGTTTTGAGGTATATGGTGAATGCGGTATAAGACACTGTTTCCCAGTTTTACATGTTTGTGTTTTTCTCTGCTCTTACATGTGATGGCTCGTCTGGGATTAAAACCTGTTACCTTCACGTTCTTCCGGCTGAGCTGCCACTCTCTCTGGCTTACAGCACTTGGTGATTTCTCATAACTTATTAACCAACCCTGGATCTGCATCATTCTGAAGGTTGGATGAGGCGTGCTCAGAATGATCCGGACACAAGTGTTAAAGCGGAAAACCCACTAAATGATTTAGACCATGACGTGCCCTGGGACTTTGCAAAACGACGTTTTTGTCACTCCTTATTGTTCTTATTAATATGTTTTGCAGAGAGTTGATTGATTTTTTTTTAAAGGTTTTTGATCTATCTATCTATCTATCTATCTATCTATCTATCTATCTATCTATCTATCTATCTATCTATCTATCTATCTATCTATCTATCTATCTATCTATCTATCATGTATCTAGAAGACATTGTGTTGATCTGCAGAACATGGCTGTCTCTCCCTGCCTTTTAAAAACTTGAAATAGGAAAACACTTGATATTCAGTCACATGATTCATTATCTGGACGAGATCGCTTTCACTGATATGCGGTGCTTTCGTTTTAGGTCAAACATCAACATCAATGACGTGCTTGGCAACTACTCCCTGACACTGATTGACACTCTTGATACTCTCTTGGTAAGTTGAGGTCATGAAGCAAAGTGAAATTTGATACAGAGGGCTTTAAATGTAGGCTACTGTTGTTATCCTTATTAAAGTTCTGTAGGTCTGAGGTCTACAGATGATCATTTTGACCAATCTTACCATAGTATACCGTTCAAGAAATTTCTTCACCATATTATGCTCTGTTGATCACTGATCCTAAGAGATGTGTTTTGAAAGCTTCATAAAAGTTTGAGCTATGACACAATTAAATGACGATGAAATGTTACGATGTCTAAAACAATATTTTGTTTATTTTCTGATTTTAATGCAAAATTGTGCTCAAGTGTGCTGTGAGCGACATGGTTGGGATTCTATTCTTTCTACAGGTGCTTGGGAATGTGTCTGAGTTTCATCGTGCTGTCAAACTGGTTATCGACACTGTCAGCTTTGACAAGGATTCCACAGTGCAGGTGTTTGAGGCCAACATCAGGTGAGCGTTTTATGTACCTGCTTTGTTCACTTTTATTTTCTCAGCACAATCTGCTGAAGAGCAAACGTGGCGACAAAGATGCACTGCACAGAGGTCATAAGGTAATTTCATCATGGATTTTTTTTTTTTTAATAAACGTGAAAGAAGCGTCATGTAGTAGTTACTGTTGACTTTTAACAAGTGCTTCAAGCCACATCAGCTTCATCAAGCTGTCTAAATTTTATTTTCCCTGCTTCTGCATTGACTTGACTTGTGAGCTCAACAGATACCCACTGAAATCATACAATCACAATTTGATGTGAATGTTATTTAAAATCATAATCTACAAAAGTATCATGATTGTGCAACCTGCAGCTAGTACACTGCTTGTACTGTAATGATGCTCATGGATAACCAAAAAATAGACTGTTTATACATCAGAGATGGGCACTGGAATTTGCGACTTGAGTCTGAATAGTACAAATTGTAAATAAAAACGGAATGCAATGATGTGGAAGTTTCAAAATTCCATATTTTATTTAGAATAGAACATAGATGACATATCAAATGTTTAAATTGAGAAAATGTATCATTTAAAGAGAAAAATTAGGTGATTTTTAAATTTCATGACAACAACACATCTCAAAGTTGGGACAAGGCCATGTTTACCACTGTGAGACATCCCCTTTTCTCTTTACAACAGTCTGTAAACGCCTGGGGACTGAGGAGACAAGTTGCTCAAGTTTAGGGATAGGAATATGAACCCATTCTTGTGTAATGTAGGATTCTAGTTGCTCAACTGTCTTAGGTCTTTTTGTCGTATCTTCCGTTTTATGATGCACCAAATGTTTTCTATGGGTGAAAGATCTGGACTGCAGGCTGGCCAGTTCAGTACCCGGACCCTTCTTCTATGCAGCCATGATGCTGTAATTGATGCAGTATGTGGTTTGGCATTGTCATGTTGGAAAATGCAAGGTCTTCCCTGAAAGAGACGTTGTCTGGATGGGAGCATATGTTGCTCTAGAACCTGGATATACCTTTCAGCATTGATGGTGTCTTTCCAGATGTGTAAGCTGCCCATGCCACACGCACTAATGCAACCCCATACCATCAGAGATGCAGGCTTCTGAACTGAGCGCTGATAACAACTTGGGTCGTCCTTCTCCTCTTTAGTCCGAATGACACGGCGTCCCTGATTTCCATAAAGAACTTCAAATTTTGATTCGTCTGACCACAGAACAGTTTTCCACTTTGCCACAGTCCATTTTAAATGAGCCTTGGCCCAGAGAAGACGTCTGCGCTTCTGGATCATGTTTAGATACGACTTCTTCTTTGAACTATAGAGTTTTAGCTGGCAACGGCGGATGGCACGGTGAATTGTGTTCACAGATAATGTTCTCTGGAAATATTCCTGAGCCCATTTTGTGATTTCCAATACAGAAGCATGCCTGTATGTGATGCAGTGCCGTCTAAGGGCCCGAAGATCACGGGCACCCAGTATGGTTTTCCGGCCTTGACCCTTACGCACAGAGATTCTTCCAGATTCTCTGAATCTTTTGATGATATTATGCACTGTAGATGATGATATGTTCAAAGTCTTTGCAATTTTACACTGTCGAACTCCTTTCTGATATTGCTCCACTATTTGTCGGCGCAGAATTAGGGGGATTGGTAATCCTCTTCCCATCTTTACTTCTGAGAGCCGCTGCCACTCCTTGATGCTCTTTTTATACCCAGTCATGTTAATGACCTATTGCCAATTGACCTAATGAGTTGCAATTTGGTCCTCCAGCTGTTCCTTTTTTGTACCTTTAACTTTTCCAGCCTCTTATTGCCCCTGTCCCAACTTTTTTGAGATGTGTTGCTGTCATGAAATTTCAAAATGTCTCACTTTCGACATTTGATATGTTGTCTATGTTCTACTGTGAATACAATATCAGTTTTTGAGATTTGTAAATTATTGCATTCTGTTTTTATTTACAATTTGTACTTTGTCCCAACTTTTTTGGAATCGGGGTTGTGTGTGTGTGTGTGTGTATATATATATATATATATATATATATATATATATATATATATATATATAAATAAAAGAGAGCGAGGTGCTGGTCATATAATTAGAATATCATGAAAAAGTTGATTTATTTCTGTAATTCCATTCAAAAAGTGAAACTTGTATATTATTTTCATTCATTACACACAGACTGATGTATTTCAAATGTTTATTTCTTTTAATTTTGATGATTATAACTGACAACTAATGAAAATCCCAAATTCAGTATCTCAGAAAATTAGAATATTACTTAAGACCAATACAAAAAAAGGATTTTTAGAAATGTTGGCCAACTGAAAAGCAGAGATGCCAATCACTACGATTCGTGCGTAGTCACTACGTTTTTGACAGTGGTACTACGAGGCTACGACCGTCTATTCAGTTTATATGGGATTCATACAATTTTAGCATGGATGCGGTTCGAAACGTGTGAATCTATAAGGGTTCACGATATTTTGTCGGTGTTTGGTACATTTGAGGCCAATTATCGCTTGATAATTCAATATTTTGACTGTATTTATGGTCAAAGTTTGCTTCGATGGGCGCCGCCATCTTTGTTGACAAGCGTTCTGCGCATGCGCGAATTAATTATCGATGCCGGGATGGAATGTTGAGCAGCCCATGTCACTAGGTATTGAGGGGCTGTCGGGGTGTTGTAACCTCACAGACTATCGCTCAAAACATGAAATCAGGGTTGTCATCCACCCAAAACACCATGTTCCGAATATGCAATGAACATTTCACGATATATTCGCAAAAAGAAACGAAACACTGTTGGAACTGAAACAGTCATCTTCTGAAGTAAATCAATCAGAACCGAATAAGTAATCTGACTTGATATTGATGAGATTAAAAGTGAAAGGAAGTTGATAAAAATTAAAAGTAGTCAAAGTGACTTGACATTAATCATGGGAATAAAAAGGAAATAGACATGTTCCAGTACAACTATTTGAGTATTGCTAATTGAGTGTTCCAGCATATTCTCTATAAACATTGATGGCATGTAATCTGCATTTGTTTAGTAAACTATTTGAGTATTTGCTAATATTGAGTGTTCCAGTATGTTATCTATAAATATTGATGGTATGTAATCTGCATTTGTGTAGTAAAGTTAAGAAAATAATATTCACTGTTTGAAAGTTGATTGTATACAAATTACCAGAGAAGTCTTTACTTTGTGTGAATGTGGTGAGTTATGAGTATCACTCATGAGAAAATCATGCGGGCGCTCCGCTTGTATGCATGCACGTACACATTGATTTCACAAAAGGTTGGCATCTCTGGAAAAGTATGAACATGAAAAGTATGGTAATTTATACACTCAGTACTTGGTTGGAGCTCCTTTACCATGAATTACTGCATCAATGTGGCGAGGCATGGAGGCGATCAGCCTATGGCACTGCTGAGGTGTTACTGAAGCCCATGTTGCTTTGATTACGGCCTTCATCTCGCCTGTATTTTTGGGTCGGGTGTTTCTCATCTTCCTCTTGACAATACCCCATAGATTTTCTATGGGGTTAAGGTCAGACGAGTTTGCTGGCCAATTAAGAACAGGGATACCATGGTCCTTAAACCAGGTACTGGTAGCTTTGGCACTGTGTGCAGGTGCCAAGTCCTGTTGGAAAATGAAATCTGCATCTCCATAAAGTTGGTCAGCAGGAAGCATGAAGTGCTCTAAAACTTCCTGGTAGACGGCTGCGTTGACCTTGGACCTCAGAAAACACAGTGGACCAACACCAGCAGATGACATGGCACCCCAAACCATCACTGACTGTGGAAACTTTGCACTGGACCTCAAGCAACGTGGATTCTGTGCCTCTCCTCTCTTCCTCCAGACTCTGGGACCTTGATTTCCAAAGGAAATGCAAAATTTACTTTCATCAGAGAACATAACTTTGGACCACTCAGCAGCAGTCCAGTCCTTTTTGTCTTTAGCCCAGGCGAGACGCTTCTGACGCTGTCTCTTGTTCAAGAGTGGCTTGACGCAAGGAATGCGACAGCTGAAACCCATGTCTTGCATACGTCTGTGCGTGGTGGTTCTTGAAGCACTGACTCCAGCTGCAGTCCACTCTTTGTGAATCTCCCCCACATTTTTGAATGGGTTTTGTTTCACAATCCTCTCTAGGGTGCGGTTATCTCTATTGCTTATACACTTTTTTTTTCTACCACTTCTTTTCCTTCCCTTTGCCTCTCTCTTAATGTGCTTGGACACAGAGCTTTGTGAACAGCCAGCCTCTTTAGCAATGACCTTTTGTGTCTTGCCCTCCTTGTGCAAGGTGTCAATGGTCGTCTTTTGGACAACTGTCAAGTGAGCAGTCTTCCCCATGGTTGTGTCGCCTACAGAACGAGACTGAGAGACCATTTAAAGGCCTTTGCAGGTGTTTTGAGTTCATCTCGTTATCTCTAGCCGCTTTATGCTGTTCTACAGGGTCGCAGGCAAGCTGGAGCCTATCCCAGCTGACTACGGGCGAAAGGTGGGGTACACCCTGGACAAGTCGCCAGGTCATCACAAGGCTGACACAGAGACACAGACAACCATTCACACTCACATTCACACCTACGGTCAATTTAGAGTCACCAGTTAGCCTAACCTGCATGTCTTTGGACTGTGGGGGAAACCGGAGCACCCGGAGGAAACCCATGCGGACATGGGGAGAACATGCAAACTCCGCACAGAAAGGCCCTCGCCGGCCACGGGGCTCGAACCCGGACCTTCTTGCTGTGAGGCGACAGCACTAACCACTACACCACCGTGCCACCGTGTTTTGAGTTAATTAGCTGATTAGAGTGTGGCACCAGGTGTCTTCAATATTGAACCTTTTCACAATGTTCTAATTTTCTGAGATACTGAATTTGGGGTTTTCATTAGTTGTCAGTTATAATCATCAAAATTAAAAGAAATAAACACTTGAAATATATCAGTCTGCGTGTAATGAATGTATATATTTTATACAAGTTTCACTTTTTGAATGGAATTACTGAAATAAATAAACTTTTTCATGATATTCTAATTATATGACCAGCACCCAAAATGTTATTTACCAGCTGGGAGGTCCGTATGGTCAAATACCGTGACCGAGGTCTTGAAAGTACTGAGCGGCCCAGAGGGCCTCGAGGTCAGTTTTCAAAGCTGAGGTCACGGTATTTCACCATATGGACCGACCTTAAGCTGGTAAATAATATATTTATTTTTTTCTTTACCAAATTGTAACAGAAAACGAGAGCGCCCGAAAGGGAAAACCGAGCCGAGGCGAGCCGCCATTTTGAATCCTCATTCACGGCTGTAATGCAAATGGCTTCCTCCTTGGTATACAAGTGCACTTCCATGGCGGGAAAAAAAAACTACATTTTGCCACCTATGTAGTCCCCTATTTATACAAAATTGAGTCATTCAGGAGTCAGCCATGTTTTTGCTTGGCGTTAGCAACAGTTAGAGGTTTTTAGCTTTCTCCTGAAATGTTTTATTTCTTCTTCCTCAGGGTAGTAAAACTCGCTTTCACTGTGAACACTGTCGTTATCACTATCCATGCTGTAAAATTAATGCTATTCTCCTGAGAAATGCGAAAATAAATGTTGACACAAATTGCTATGATGTTTGTTGTTGTGAGCGAGTGAGTCGCCAGAGGTCCGTAACTGGGGTCCGTATCATAGGATACGGACCCGCTCGCCAGCCAATCAGAACGCAGGATTTGATGGAAACCGGACCGCAAAAAAAAAAAATGGAATTATGTGGTGAACAAAGTGTTAACAAACAAAATATGATTCATATTTTAGATTCTTCAAAGTAGCCAGCGTTTACCTTGATGACGCTTCGTACACTATTGGCATTATCTTAACCAGCTTCATGAGGGAGTCACCTGGAATGCTTTTCAATTAACAGGTGCCTCGTCAAAAGTTGATTAGTGCAATTTCTTGCCTTTGTAATGAGTTGGAGATCAAATAGTAAATAATAAAAATACGGTAAATTGCCCTATTCCACAACTGTATTAATCCATATGTCGAGAACCGCTCAACTAAGTAAAGAGAAATGACTTCCATCATTACTTTAAGACATGAAGTGTTTTGTAGTTAATAAAACTAAAGAAAAAATATACGAATTAGGTGTGTCCAAATTAATGACTGGTACTGCAAGTTGCATAAAAAATTGACTTCAGACTTGACTTGCCACTTGTCCTTTATGACTCCTAACTTGACTTTGACTTGTCAATAGTTCTATGCGAACAGATGAATTCTTCTGTTTTTTTTTTTTTTCCCTCAAACACAGTGTGCGAAAAGCCCAGAAAAATTATTTTTAGGCATGTAGTTGCTTTATTTCATCCTCCCCCCAAATTACACCCCCTTCTGGCTGCACCCCATTATACTGACGCATCACAAAATGCACCTGCTAGCACCAGTATAATCGGAGCAGTGCATCATGGCTTCAGCAGGAGCGCGGTACGTGGTAACCTGCCATTATAGAGATTTCAAAATCCTTGCATATTACAGAAGCATTGAAACCTGCAAAGAATGTGGGAAGAAAATTAGACACTGGTTCGATGACATCAAACTTCATAAAACACCTGAAAACGTACCCAGACAGATTCTTTTAGTTTGCCTTAGCATCAAAGTGATGTTGCTGTTAACAAGACACCCCTCTGTTCACATCAGCAAATATTAGCATTTAGTATGAATATGCAGGCGATTTATAGGAAATCGTGCACACTGATTGGTCGAGAGTTTCGGCTTATTTCTTGATATTCACCTCCAGTGACTCAGCAAAACGGCGGCCAATCGCGTCGTTACTGTAAATGAGGAAGAATTACAAATTATGAAAGAAAATGCTGTTCCTAAAAGCACTAAAGATGCTATGAAGTTTGGTCTAAAACTATTTAAAGGTAAGGTGGAATTGTGACTTATTTTATCTATTTCAAAACAAAGTATTTGATTCATCATTAATAAGTCAAGTTTATTTCTATAGCGCTTTTAAAGTGCATATCACGGGTAAATTCAGGAGCAGATCAATGTAATTCTCCTATTTTATATTAAACTTTGGTCAAATATCTGTAACATTCTGCATTCTCTGCAATTTTTTTTACCTTGCGCAATACCAGAAAAATTCAGTTGAAATCAAGCCATTTGAGGTGAATTGGTCCGCCTCTGAAAAAACTTGCCATTTGAATTTCCCGGCCAACATTGATTTTCATGACGTCATCTGCGGGACGCCTTCTTCTGAATCCTACGTCAGCGCTGGTTTGTTTATGAGAAAAGGACCTGGTGGTTTTCTGCAAATTTCTTCAACGTTATCGCGTAATTATTAAAATGGTTAACAGATGTATCGTAGGAGGGTGTAGCAACACCAATCATGATGGGATTAGCACTCATCGTTTTCCAAAAGACCGGACAATGAGAGAGAAATGGGAGCGCTTGGTCTACACAGGCTGTGCACTGAAACCGTGCAAAGCTCGCGCAGCCTGCTGGCGCTTCCGCAGGTAACGTCACAAATCTGGCTCCAGACTCCCTTGGGATTTTTCCAGACACGTTTTATTTTTTTCTGCTGTAGACAGATGGCCTTGTGCAAAATTACCCTTCTGGATGAGTGTGTAAAGGGACATACTTTCATATAAAAAAACCCACGAAATTGGTCCAGAATATGCACTTTAACAATAGACATTGTCGCAAAGCAGCTTTACAGAATTGTAATGACTTTAAACATGAGCTAATTTTATCCCCAATGAGCAAGGCTGTGGCGACAGTGGCAAGGAAAAACTCCCTCAGACGACATGAGGGAGAAACCTCGAGAGGAACCAGACTCAAAAGAGAACCCATCCTCATTTGGGTGATAAGACAGTGTGATTTATGACAGTTTTAACATGAAGTCAGTTTCGTTGATGTTATAACTCTCTCATTGATGGAAACTTGAGTGCAAAACTGTTCATGACAACTGCAGTCCGAAAGTTAGCAAGTCAACTGTAGTCCTCAGCCATAAAAGCATTACTGTAAGAGTCCAGAGCGTCTTCCAAGTGTGACTTTCAACTGTCCATATGGGGCCGTCCTCCACAGGAGCGATGTGATGAGACTCCAGCCAGACGTAGGGCATCAGGATGGATCAGGCAGGTCTGAGGAGCAGAACAGGTCAGCACCTCGATCTCAGGATTGACATGTAACCCAGAGGGACAGATGGGAGAGAGAGAAAACACAGGTTGTTAGGTATGCCCAGTGTCACCTGATGATTAGCAACAGTATACATTTTGTGCTGAGTGCAAGCAGGGACTCCAGCAAAACTAACTATGACAGCACAACTAAAAGGGGAGAGCCAGAAGATAAAACGGGCATGAGGGCGCCCCGGGACATAAAGCAGCCAGCCACTACACTGTCAACAAACCCGAGTGAGCGAGTGAGTAGGGGACTGACAGCATCCATACATCCCAGTTTACCAAAACATTCTGTCTGAGGACCCTCCAGATCGACTCCTTTACTTCATATTAACAAAAAGCTTGACTAAACGGATGTTTTCATAAGTGACACAAGTCCGTCAACGTTACATTTGCACGCCACGTTTGAAGATTGAAATATTTTTTTTTTAAATCACCTGTATGTTTATACTAAAACAATTACCTGCCTCAGGCTCAGTGAAGATAGATGAATAATAACCGCAACTTTGTCTCTATTATTCACTGATATTCGCCGAAGGCGAGGTGAATAATGGTTAATTATATTCTTCCCACCTGCTATTAGACTCCTCAACTCTGAGGGACTGGACTGATTCTCACGGACTGTTGAACACACCACTCGCACTGCAATCTTTTCACAGTGGACAATCATGCACTATTGCTTTACAGTGTTTACAGTGTCTCACACAGCAAGGTTTACATTTTATTTATTCCCTTTTCATATACGACCTCGATATGTATGCTCAACTCTGCACCTTGTGGTGTTTGTGTCTGCACTTTATGTTGTTTGTCGTTTATTGTCTGTCTGTTGTGTCATTTATTGTCTGCAGTGTCGCACTTGTACTTTGTTGTATTGTTGATTGTAGTCCTCTGATGATTAATGTGGCACCATGGTCCTGGAGAAACATTTTGTTTTACTTCTGTACTGTACCAACTGTATATCATTGAAGTGACAAATTTAAAAAAACAAAAACAAAAAAAAACACTTTAACCTTATTGGCTGGCATTGAGTGGTGTATCCAATATACAATGTTGCTTGAAAGTTTGTGAACCCTTTAGATTTTCTATTTCTGCATAAATATGACCTAAAACATCATGAGTTCAAGACTTCAGGCAGTCATTGCCAACAAAGGGTTTTCAACCAAGTATTAGAAATGAACATTTTATTGACAATTATTTAATTTGTCCAATTACTTTTGAGCCCCTGAAATGAAGGGATTGTGTTTAAAAATGCTTTAGTTCCTCACATTTTTATGCAATCATTTTGTTCAACCCACTGAATTAAAGCTGAAAGTCTGAACTTCAACTGCATCTGAATTGTTTTGGGGGCAATTCCATGTAAATGTCAACCTCACCATGCAAAAATAAAGCAACATGTAATACATCAAAACCACTCCCAGAGATATCACCTAGGCCTGTATTTTACAGATGTGAATAAGTTGAACCAATTTGTCACAAGAATTGTTCCCTTCGCCTTAATATGTCAGTCTTTCTTTCTTATAATGTAAACCCCAAGCTAAAATCAACTTTGATCATGTACAATTCTATATTATTGCCACAAGCCACAGAAATGTATGCTAAAATCCACAAAACAGCAAAACAATAGCCATCCTAAATATTATTTAAGAACTTTGATAGTTTTAGCTGATATTTAGAGAGCTTTTCAAAGGGTTATGGTGGTTAAATTGCTGATTTTCTAAACATATGCCATGTCTATTTCAGACGCGTCACATCCATAACGGAATTTCGTCACATCCATAACGCTGACTTTTCCTTCCGAAACTCTGCATGAAATACAAAATATTTTAAACAAAGATTTTTTAATATTCACCTTGGACCCCTCTATCAAATTGATATCTCCATTTCGACATTAGGTTTACAATTTCACAGAGTTTGATAAAAATGTACAGTCACCCAAGAAAAGTGATACTTTTTCTGTCACATCCATAACGCATCTTTTATTGGCATTTTCTGGCATGCCCTAGATGTACTATGGGAATTGTTCTTGCTCTATCACTTCTCCAGTATGGTACAGCCTTAAAATATGCAACACCTGTTTAAATACTGGGAGACAATAAAACATGCACTGGGTCATTTGTTGCCATTTTGAGTTCAAGTGTCACGTCCATAACGCTGGAATTGCTCTTGTTCAAAATTCATTGTGGTAATGTAGAGAACCAAAATTAGAAAAATGTTGCCTCTGTCCAAATATTTATGGACCTAACTGTATTACAGTGGTACTTGAAAGTTTGTGAACCCTTTAGAATTGTCTATATTTCTGCATAAATATGACCTAAAACATCATCAGATTTTCACACAAGTCCTAAAAGTAGATAAAGAGAACCCAGTTAAACAAATGCGACAAAAATATTATACTTGGTCATTTATTTATTGAGGAAAATGATCCAATATTACATATCTGTGAGTGGCAAAAGTATGTGAACCTCTAGGATTAGCAGTTAATTTGAAGGTGAAATTAGAGTCAGGTGTTTTCAATGGGATGACAATCAGGTGTGAGTGGGCACCCTGTTTTATTTAAAGAACAGGGATCTATCAAAGTCTGATCTTCACAACACATGTTTGTGGAAGTGTCTCATGGCACAAACAAAGGAGATTTCTGAGGACCTCAGAAAAAGCGTTGTTGATGCTCATCAGGCTGGAAAAGGTTACAAAACCATCTCTAAAGAGTTTGGACTCCACCAATCCACAGTCAGACAGATTCTGTACAAATGGAGGAAATTCAAGACCACTGTTTCCCTCCCCAGGAGTGGTCGACCAACAAAGATCACTCCAAGAGCAAGGTGTGTAATAGTCTGTGAGGTCACAAAGGACCCCAGGGTAACTTCTAAGCAACTGAAGGCCTCTCTCACATTGGCTAATGTTAATGTTCTTGAGTCCACCATCAGGAGAACACTGAACAACAATGGTGTGCATGGCAGGGTTGCAAGGAGAAAGCCACTGCTCTCCAAAAAGAACATTAGCAAACTGCAGATGAGCAGCAAAGATCACGTGGACAAGCCAGAAGGCTATTGGAAAAATGTTTTGTGGACAGATGAGACCAAAATAGAACTTTTTGGTTTAAATGAGAAGTGTTATGTTTGGAGAAAGGAAAACACTGCATTCCAGCATAAGAACCTTATCCCATCTGTGAAACATGGTGGTGGTCGTATCATGGTTTGGGCCTGTTTTGCTGCATCTGGGCCAGGACGGCTTGCCATGATTGATGGAACAATGAATTCTGAATTATACCAGCGAATTCTAAAGGAAAATGTCAGGACATCGGTCCATGAACTGAATCTCAAGAGAAGGTGGTTCATGCAGCAAGACAACAACCATAAGCACACAAGTCGTTCTACCAAAGAATGGTTAAGGAAGAATAAAGTTAATGTTTGGAATGGCCAAGTCAAAGTCCTGACCTTAATCCAATTGAAATGTTGTGGAAGGACCTGAAGCAAGCAGTTCATGTGAGGAAACCCACCAACATCCCAGAGTTGAAGCTGTTCTGTACAGAGGAATGGGATAAAATTCCTCCAAGCCCGTGTGCAGGACTGATCAACAGTTACCGGAAACGTTTAGTTGCAGTTATTGCTGCACAAGGGGGGGGGTCGCACCAGATACTGAAAGCAAAGGTTCACATACTTTTGCCACTCACAGATATGTAATATTGGATCATTTTCCTCAATAAATAAATGACCAGGTATACTATTTTTTGTCTCATTTGTTTAACTGGGTTCTCTTTATCTACTTTTAGGACTTGTGTGAAAATCTGATGTTTTTGGTCATATTTCTGCAGAAATACAGAAAATTCTAAAGGGTTCACAAACTTTCAAGCACCACTGTATTCCATTCAGCTAGCACGATATTGAACGAGTCTTCGACTCGTTCAATATAGTGCTAGCTGAATGGAATATATCTGATATACCATGAAAAAAAGCCAGCCAATATTATTACACATTCCTTTTGGGTGTTCAATGCCTCTTTCTCTTTCAAAATTCTCTCAAAATATTGCGTATTTATCAAAGCAAACCTGGCAGCCATGTTTGCTTACAAATTGTTACAGTTGCTCGCTAGCGTGGAAGTTTTACGTCTCCGACGTGTGACGCCATGTCTTGACAACCATACAATATCGTAAACCATATTCAACGCTCATTCTCCATTGGGAAGAGTGACGTGATACACGTAGGATAAGCGATATGCTATCAAACCAAATAAATGGAACCTGCTAGAAGGGAATAGAATACATGTTTTTATTCCATAAAAATAGTGTCTTGCATGTACATTTGCAAGTATTTACCATGGTATATTCATGGCGTATTTATCAAAGACTTGACTTGTATGCTACGTTTAACACTAAAACTAAACATCTAAATCTACCTTTCATTTTTTTGCAAGACTAACAGTTATGCACTTAGAATCCATTTCACTATTTCATTGTTCCTGAAATCTTACAATATGTCAAGACCAAATAGTGATTGTCATGGGCTTTGCGGGGCTTTGACCCGGACTTGCATTTTACTGCTTGTGAACATCTCTCTTATGCAGTGCCCGATTGTCCCAAATCATGTTTTTTATTGCACTGTATTGTTCTGTCCCAAATTAATGTCCCCCTGTTTCATTGATGTGGTTGTACATTTTCTCTCTAGTTTTCCTGAATGAAAAAGAAGCACTCAGTCATGTAGGTAACATATGTGGAACATGAGTGAGAATGAACAGTCACAACAGGCCTGAACAATAACATTTATACAATGCGTGTGGTGTGAATTCATGGTTGTACCTGAAAGGCAGGAAGAGGTCCCTGGTTAAATATCATGTCATGAGTCATGACATGGTGTGAGCAAAACTGGTTGAAGAAATCCAACTAAATGGCTTAACATTATAATATTTGAACCTTTTTCATCATTTATGAACAAGATCAACTGTGAGCTACTACTCACTTGCATATACCCCTGCTCTCACTTAGATCAGAATGCAAGCAATCGAAGGAATAGGACACTTATTATGAATGTTAGAATGTTAGAATGAGTCATAATTTTCTACTCTCAAGAATTGAAGAGGCTTTTTAAAAATCACATGTTGGAGTGTGTGAGCTTGTTTATGCATGTTCCTGTCTCTGTGTTGTAATGATGACTCCAATGACACAGATTATGTAATTTTTATACATGAAGGAGGACACAATCATTCACAATAATGTTTTTATACTCGCCCGTTTTTATATATATATATATATATATATATATATATATATATATATATATATATACACACACACACACACACACACACACACACTGGTATACTGGATTACCTCTATCCATCCAGCCATATCTACGTCCGTCCGAAACGCCCTTTTTCTCAGCAACCGCAAGTCATACTGTAGCCACTTGGTACCAAACTTCAGCTTGGGGTTCTATACCGTGTATACCTTTTTCAGGTCTGTCGCACATCAACTTCATGTTTACCGACTGAATATATTTCCGAGAAACACAGGGTGGATTTTGACGCTATTTCAAGAAGCAAAATGCTATTTCAAAATGACAGTTTACCAGGATGCTATTTGAAATCCCTGGGGAGAGACACTGCTCTTTACTTGTTTCAAGGTTAATTATTTGTTGAAGTCAACATTCATAATAAGTGTCCTATTCCTTCGATTGCTTGCATTCTGATCTAAGTGAGAGCAGGGGTATATGCAAGTGAGTAGTAGCTCACAGTTGATCTTGTTCATAAATGATGAAAGAGGTTCAAATATTATAATGTTAAGCCATTTAGTTGGATTTCTTCAACCAGTTTTGCTCACACCATGTCATTTCATTGAAAATCTGGTCAATTTATTTGGCATTGCATCGCTTCTCATAAGTGTACTCATTTATTTTATTTCAAAAGTAATAATTTTGAACTGTGGTTTCAAAGCTGGTTTAGTCTTTTCCTGTCTCCCAAGATTCTCACCCAGACTTTGAGATCAGGCTGTGGTAAAAGCTTTCCATTCCTCCTGTATGAACAACTGCTAGTAGAGTCTGTACATAAATGTCGTCCTGCTTTACTAGGTGTGAGCTCTTACTCACGTTTGAGTGGGTGGCAGGGAAGGCTGTTCTGTTCTGTCTGCAGATGTGTAATTTTTTTTGGCAGTGCATTTAAGCATGTATGGTGCAAAACCACTCTGAAAGGAATATCTGATAAGTCTGATAACTCTAAGTTATTGAGTTATAGTGTTACACATTTGTTACAACAAATACTGATCTATCGCTTCACAAACCAGTGTTTTTATTATATGGTTCGACTGAGGTGGTCTTCAATTTGTCCCTCAGAATCCTTGGCAGTCTGATCTCGGCTCACATTCTTCTGACCGATCCGCGGCACCCGTTCGGAGATGTGGGGCTGGAAGATTATGACAATGAGCTGCTCCATTTGGCTCATGACCTTGCTGTGCGGCTGCTACCTGCCTTCGAGAACACCAGCACTGGCATCCCCTACCCCAGGGTCAGACCCTTTGTTCACTGTTAGCTTATGTAGATCAGTTTAGTGTCAGTATTTTTAACACTGGTTGTGTGGGTACACTTTGGAGCTATTTCTTTGTGTGTTTTTTTTTTTTAATAATTTTTTAAAAAAATTGGTCTTTTCTCATGTGGGTCTTTTTTTGTTCTCATTCCTCCTCCCCTTGTTTTGGCTATTATTCTTAGTAGTGTGCAGACTGTATCATTTATCAATGTGTAAAGAGCATACACTACCGTTCAAAAGTTTGGGGTCACCCAGACAATTTTGTGTTTTCCATGAAAAGTCACACTTTTATTTCCCACCATAAGTTGTAAAATGAATAGAAAATATAGTCAAGACATTTTTCTGGCCATTTTGAGCATTTAATCGACCCCACAAATGTGATGCTCCAGAAACTCAATCTGCAAAAGGAAGGTCAGTTTTATAGCTTCTCTAAAGAGCTAAACTGTTTTCAGCTGTGCTAACATGATTGTACAAGGGTTTTCTAATCATCCATTAGCCTTTTGAGGCAATGAGCAAACACATTGTACCATTAGAACACTGGAGTGATAGTTGCTGGAAATGGGCCTCTATACACCTATGGAGATATTGCACCAAAAACCAGACATTTGCAGCTAGAATAGTCATTTACCACATTAGCAATGTATAGAGTGGATTTCTGATTAGTTTAAAGTGATCTTCATTGAAAAGAACAGTGCTTTTCTTTCAAAAATAAGGAAATTTCAAAGTGACCTCAAACTTTTGAACGGTAGTGTATAGTTCAGTGTTCAGAGGAATATTAATTTAGCAAACTTTAGCTGGCTTTATCTGTGGGTGGTTATTATTATTATTATTATTATTATTATTATTATGGACAGTTTTGTGAATGAGATTTTAATCCTTTCAATGCAAAATGATTGATTTTTAAATAGGTGAATCTGAAAAGCGGTGTGCCTCCTGACAGCATAAATGAGACATGCACAGCAGGTGCAGGCTCTCTTCTGGTTGAGTTTGGCATTCTAAGCCGTCTGCTTGGCGACTCCACATTTGAGTGGGTGGCAAGGAGGGCTGTCCGAGCTCTCTGGAACCTGAGGAGCAACCACACAGGGCTGCTAGGTAAGGCCAAGTGTAGGCTATATGATTTTCAGAATTCTCATTCAATTTTTTTTTCCAGTATTTTTTTTTCTTTTCCTATCATATTTGGGACAAGATAGAGTGGACCTTGAGACAGTTTTCTGACAAACACTGATCAAAAAAGGCAGATTGCCTTTTAGGGGTTTGTGTACTCATTTGTGCCAAAAATATCAAATTAGAGAGCTCTGTGTGTTGCTGGTATGAGGGTATCAAGCACAGCTGAATTGTTCGAGTTTTGAAGCACTATATCCCCCCCCCCGTTTGGTCATGCCAATTCACATCCACTAGATAACACTTCCTCCTATCATATGACCGCTAGGAACCAGGGAGAGTAAAGGCTAGCATGCTTTCTGGAAGACAAGTGCAACACACTTGGTGGAAAGCGCTGTCTGCCATTCAGGGCTGTGAAAAATCCGCGGAATTCCGCGAATTTGGCCGCCAAAAATATAATTTTAGTAAATCACCTAATTTTGCAATAACAAATTGGGGGGGTAGGGGTTGTTGTCTACCGACCGCTAGTAGTCTCGTACAGCGAGTGTCACCGAGCCGGCGAGTCTGGGAAAGAGCCTACCGCAAATTGTTCTTTCTGTAACGACATTTGTAATTTTTGTGGTATCTTTTTTTCTTTTGCGACAATGACAGACCAGTTTATGGCATTTGTGCCATGCTTACAAACCATGGCAGCGAATCTTGTGTTCTTTTCGTTTTACCATTGTGCTCTTTAAACACGCTTTCGATATCAACGGTTTTGAAAAGGAGAATTTCGCGGTATGTCCGCGTCACGAAGGGACATCGTTCAGAGGGAGGACGGTGAGACCGACAATGTCAAAAACATTGACAAGGAAAACGGCATCAAAAATCCATGGAATTGACGATGGCTGGAGTTTAAAGCCGGTAGTGAATATCTCCATGAGCACATATGGAAGATAAAAGAACCGGGGAAAGCTTACTGCATCTTGTGCCATCAGGATGTGAAGTACGGTTCTGGTGGAAGAACATGTTTGGTTGACCATGTTAAAGGAAAAAAACATGCGGAATTGGTGAAATTGAAGCTGTTGAACTATAGATTACCAGGTAGACCATCTTGTTCACATTTATTATTTATGTAGTTTTAACTTATGTTATTGTTCATAATGTTCATTGTTATCATGAATATGTAATGAAAGAGAGACCAAAAGAGCAAGGAAAAGCCATATAGAAAGTCAGAAAGAAAAGAGTAGGCTTTCTAAGCTGAAGAAACTGCTAACAAAGAAAAGGAAATAAATATAAATATTGACTTGTAAATAGTTGTATATAGTTTTTGACTAGAATCTGTCTAACATGAACAAGAAAGACATTTTGGTATTGAATCAGTTCAAAAACAAGAACATTAGTGACTATTATTTAATAGTCAGTCTAGAATTTCCCCCCTGGAAAAAACATTATGGTACCCAATGAATTGATACAAATCGACACAAGAATGAGTGAATTTACAATATGAGGTATGTTACTGATATATTTTCATTCCTCAAGTGAACCCTTATCAGTTAAAATGTAAATCAGTTCAAATTGTATTATTTCAACATAATAATAACAGTTCAAATTAAATGGCATGGTTGAGAAAATATTTGCTTTCAGGAGATGCTTCAAATCTATCAATATACACAAAATCTGTTCAGCTTCTGGGGCCCTGCGGCCCCCAGGCCCATGGCTCCTGGGGAGCTGCGCCCCCCAGACCCCCTGCTAAAATTGTTTCCTCGGATTTTGTCATTTCTATTTCACAGTCCTGGCCATTGTCTACATGTATGATCTCACAGATTCCTATGATTGGCTAGTGTCACTGTGATTGATGAGGAACATGAGTGATGCCATCCCTCTCATCCAGAAAACATGGCCAATTGTTTTTTGCTCTCTTAACTCTTGTTCACTGATATCTGTGGCATCATCAAGATCTCCCTACAGCTACAGTCACACTACAGCTCATGATGCTTTATGATGGATTATCAATGAAAATGAGCCGTTCTGGTGGCGATGCGTGGCAATGTATAGGCAAGTTAAAAGTTGTGGTCACACAGCAGGCAAACACTTGTCATGCCTTCGTGCAATAGAGCCTGGCGCAGCTTGAGCAGCCATGCTCGCTCACGGAGTGTGTTGTGCGCGCTTTTGGGACCCAGTCATTGTGGGAAACACCTGATGCTGATTTGAGTGCAATCAGCACATGCATATAAGGATGCTGTTTTCACAGAGACTTTGCAAAATATTATCACGGTCATGTTTGTTTCTGGCAATGTTTGCCTCTGCTTTCTATTTTCATCTCGTCTCGTCTTCTTCCGCTTTATCCGGGACCGGGTCGTGGAGGCAGCAGTCTAAGCAGGGAAGCCCAAACTTCCCTTTCCCAAGACACCTCGGCCAGCTCCTCGGGAAGAACACCGAGGCGTTCCCAGGCCAGCCGAGAGACATAGTCCCTCCAGCGTGTCCTGGGTCTTCCCTGGGGCCTCCTCCCGGGGGGACATGCCTGGAACACCTCCCCAGAGAGGCGTCCAGGAGGCATCCGAAAAAGATGCCCGAGCCACCTCAGCTGATTCCTCTCGATGTGGAGGAGCAGCGGCTCTACTCCGAGCTCCTCCCGAGTGACTGTGCTTCTCACCCTATCTCTAAGGAAGCGCCCAGCCACCCTGCGAAGGAAACTCATTTCGGCCACTTGTATCCGCGATCCTGTTCTTTCGGTCATTACCCAAAGCTCATGACCATAGGTGAGAATCGGAACATAGATCGACCGTTAAATTGAGAGCTTCGCCTTTTGGCTCAGCTCCTTCTTCACCACGACGGACCTGTAAAGCGACCGCATCACTGCGGAGGCTGCACCGATCTGCCTGTCGATCTCGCGCTCCATCCTTCCCTCACTCGTGAACAAGATTCCGAGATACTTAAACTCCTCCACTTGAGGCAGGACTTCTCCACCAACCTGGAGAGGACAAGCCACCCTTTTCCGGTCGAGAACCATGGCCTCGGACTTGGAGGTGCTGATTCTCATCCCAGCCGCTTCACACTTGACTGCAAACCGCCCCAGTGCATGCTGAAGGTCCTGGTTTGAAGAAGCCAACAGGACAACAACATCCGCAAAAAGCAGAGATGAAATCCTGTGGTTCCCAAACAGGATTCCTTCCGGCCCCTGGCTGCGCCTAGAAATTCTGTCCATAAAAATTATGAACAGAACCGGTGACAAAAGGCAGCCCTGCCGGAGTCCAACAGGAGGACATCAGGACTGGTTGGGCAAACTCCCATGAACCCTCGAGCACCCTATGAAGGGTATAGAGCTGGTCCAGTGTTCCGTGACCAGGACGAAAACCGCATTGTTCCTCCTGGATCCGAGGTTCGACTATTGGTCGAATTCTCCTCTCCAGTACTCTGGAGTAAACCTTCCCTGGGAGGCTGAGAAGTGTGATTCCCCTATAATTGGAGCACACTCTCCGGTCCCCTTTCTTAAAAAGAGGGACCACCACCCCAGTCTGCCACTCCAGAGGCACTGTCCCCGACCGCCACGCGATGTTGCAGAGGCGTGTCAACCAAGGCAGCCCCACAACATCCAGAGACTTGAGATACTCAGGGCAGATCTCATCCACCCCCGGTGCCTTGCCACCGAGGAGCTTGCAAACCACCTCAGTGACTTCGGCTTGGGTAATGGACGAGTCCACCTCTGAGTCGTCTCCTCAGTGGAAGACATGACAGTGGGATTGAGGAGATCCTCAAAGTATTCCTTCCACCACCCGACAATGTCCCCAGTCGAGGTCAACAGTTCCCCACCTGCACTGTAAACAGTGTTGGCAGAGTACTGCTTCCCCCTCCTGAGGCACCGGACGGTTTGCCAAAATTTCTTCGAGGCTGACCGATAGTCCTTCTCCATGGCCTCCCTGAACTCCTCCCAGTTCCTAGTTTTTGCCTCCGCAACTGCCTGAGCTGCAGCACGCCTGGCCTGCCGATACCCGTCAGCTGCCTCAGGAGTCCTGGAGGTCAACATGGCCTGATAGGACTCCTTCTTCAGCTTGACGGCATCCCTTACTTCCGGTGTCCACCACCGGGTTCGAGGATTGCCACCACGACAGGCACCGGAGACCTTGCGGCCACAGCTCCGAACAGCTGCATCCACAATGGAGGTAGAGAACATGGTCCACTCAGACTCAATGTCCCCCGCCTCCCTCAGAAGCTGGGAAAAGCTCTCCCGGAGGTGGGAGTTAAAGACCTCCCCAACAGAGTGCTTGGCCAGACGTTCCCAGCAGACCCTCACCATACGTTTGGGCCTGCCAGGTCTGTCCGGCTTCCTCCTCCGCCAGCGGATCCAACTCACCACCAGGTGGTGATCAGTTGACAGCTCAGCCCCTCTCTTCACCCAAGTGTCCAAGACATAGGGCCAGAGATCAGATGAAACGACTACAAAGTCTATCATCGACCTCCGACCTAAGGTGTCCTGGTGCCACGTGCACTTATGGACACCCCCTATGCTCAAACATGGTGTTCGTTATGGACAAACCGTGACTAGCACAGAAGTCCAATAACAAAAAACCACTCGGGTTCAGATCGGGGAGGCTGTTCCTCCCAACCACGCCCCTCCAGGTGTCACTGTCGTCGCCCACGTGAGCATTGAAGTCCCCCGGTAGCACAATGGAGTCCCCAGTCTGAGCACCCCTCAGTATCTCTCCCAGGGACTCCAAGAAGGCCGGATACTCTATACTGCTATTTGGGCTGTAGGCACAAACAACAGCAAGAGCCCTCTCCCCAGTCCGAAGGCGCAGAGAGGCGACCCTCTCGTTCACTGGGATAAACTCCAACACATGGCGGCTGAGCTGGGGAGCTATAAGCAAGCCCACACCAGCCCGCCGCCGCTCACCACGGGCGACTCCAGAGAAGTGGAGAGTCCAGCCCCTCTCGAGGAGCTGGGTTCCAGAGCCCAAGCTATGCGTGGAGGTGAGCCCAACTATCTCCAGCCGGTACCTCTCAACCTCCTGCACAAGCTCAGGCTCTTCCCCCCCAGTGAAGTGACATTCCATGTCCCAACAGCCAGCCGCTGTGTCCGGGGATCAGGTCGTCGAGGCCCCTGCCTTCGACCGCCACCCAATCCACACTGCACCAGTCCCCTACTGCTACCTCTGTGGGTGGTGAACCCACAGGAGGTCGGGCCCACGTCACCTCTTCCGGCTGAGCCCGGCCGGGCCCCATGGGCAAAGGCCCGGCCACCAAGCGCTCGCATACGAGCCCCAACCCCGGGCCTGGCTCCAGGGTGGGGCCCCGGCTGCGTCATACCGGGCGACGTCATGGTCCTCTGTTTTTTCTCCATAGGGGTTTTGGTGAACTGCTCTTGGTCTGGCCTGTCACCTAGGACCTGTCTGCCTTGGGAAACCCTGACAGGGGCATAATGCCCCCAACAACATAGCTCCTAGGATCATTCAAGCACACAAACTCCTCCACCACAATAAGGTGGCAGTTCTAGGAGGGGTTCCATTTTCGTTTGTTTTGTTACACTCTGACCTTGCCTCGCGTTTTATTTTAGTAAATATGATGCCCGGTGATAAACACACTTCCAGCACTGAGATCTGTTGACCACTGCATACAGTGGCATGCAAAAGTTTGGGCACCCTTACTGAAAATGTCTGTTACTGTGAATAGTTAAGTGAGCAGAAGATGAACTGATCACCAAAAGGCATAAAGACGGCACATTTCTTTTCAGCGTTTTCTGCAAGATTTGTGTATTTTTGTTTTGTACAATTGGAGAGTGACAAAAGAAAAGGAGCACCATGCAAAAGTTGGGGCACCCCAATACATTTGAGTTCTCGGGTAACTTTTACCAAGGTTCCAGACCTTAATTAGCTTATTGAGCTGTGGCTTGTTCAAATTCTTCGTTAGGAAAGGTCAGATGATGCAGATTTCAAAGCTGTATAAATTCTCTGACTCCTCAAACTTGTCCCTAAAATCAACAGCCATGGGCTCCTCTAAGCAGCTCCCTCACATTCTGAATAATAAAATAATTGATGCTCACAAAGCAGGAGAAGGCTACAAGAACGTAGCAAAGTGTTTTCAGGTAGCTGTTTCCTCAGATCGTAATGTTATTAAGAAATGGCAGTTAACAGAAACAGTGGAGATCAAGGTGAGGTCTGGAAGATGAAGAAAACTTTCTGAAAGAACTGCTCGTTGGATTGCTAGAAAGGCAAATAAAAACCCTGTTTGATTGCAAAAGACCTTCAGAAAGATTTAGCAGACCCTGGAGTGGTGGTGCACTGTTCTACTATGCAGCGGCACCTGAACAAATATGACCTTCATGGGAGAGTCATCAGAAGAAAACCTTTCCTGCGTCCAAGCCACAAAATTCAGCGTCTGAAGTTTGCAAATGAGCATCTAAATAAGCCTGATGCATTTTGGAAACAAGTCCCGTGGACTGTTGAAATCAAAATAGAACTTTTTGGCCACAATGTGCAAAGGTATGCTTGGAGAAAAAAGGGTGCCAAATTCCAGGAAAAGAACACCTCTCCAACTCCTGAAGTATGGGTGTGGATCGATCATGCTTTGGGGTTGTGTTGCAGCCAGTGGCACAGGGCACATTTCACTGGTCGAGGGAAGCATGGATTCAAATAAATACCAGCAAATTCTGGAAGCAGACGTCACACCATCTGTAAAAAAAAAAAAAAAAAAAATTGAAGGTAAAAAGAGGATGGGTCCTAAAATAAGACGATGATCCCTGAGATTCGGAAAGTATTCTCAAGCCAAGAATTGGCCCCTTAGTTTGCCAACAAAAACATTGCCACCAAATTTAAGTACATGCATTGAAATTTTTGGCCACTCATGAGTTGGAGACACACCAAAAAAACAATAACTTGTGAAACTCAGAGAACATTCACCATGCATCACACAATTGGGGGTGATGCTACCAATTTTTCATTGCCAAGAATTTGCAAACCCATCGCGAACTGTTGTGTGACCAGGGCCTGAACACTAGTTGCTCCACTCAGGAGCCCCCAGGCGCTATATATTATTATTGGTCATGTTATTACAAACCTAAATTTTTGGTCCATTTTATAGCTGTACAGTGGTGCTTGAAAGTTTGTGAACCCTTTAGAATTTTCTATATTTCTGCCTAAATATGACCTAAAACATCATCAGATTTTCACACAAGTCTTAAAAGCGGATAAAGAGAACCCAGTTAAACAAATGAGACAAAAATATATTATACTTGGTAATTTATTTATTGAGGAAAATGACCCAATATTACATATGTGAGTGGCAAAAGTATGTGAACCTTTGCCTTCAGTATCTGGTGTGACCCCCTTGTGCAGCAATAACTGCAACTAAGCATTTCCAGTAACTGTTGATCAGTCCTGCACACCAGCTTGGAGGAATTTTAGCCCATTCCTCCGTACAGAACAGCTTCAACTCTGGGATGTTGGTGTGTGTCCTCACATGAACTGCTCGCTTCAGGTCCTTCCACAACATTTCGATTGGAATAAGGTCAGGACTTTGACTTGGCCATTCCAAAACATTAACTTTATTCTCCTTTAACCATTCTTTGGTAGAACGACTTGTGTGCTTAGGGTCGTTGTCTTGCTGCATGACCCACCTTCTCTTGAGATTCAGTTCATGGACAGATGCCCTGACATTTTCCTTTAGAATTCACTGGTATAATTCAGAATTCATTGTTCCATCAATGATGGCAAGCCGTCCCGGCCCAGATGCAGCAAAACAGGCCCAAACCGTGATCCTACCACCACCATCTTTCACAGATGGGATAAGGTTCTTATGCTGGAATGCAGTGTTTTCCTTTCTCCAAACATAACACTTCTCATTTAAACCAAAAAGTTCTATTTTGGTCTCATCTATCCACAAAACATTTTTCCAATAGCCTTCTGGCTTGTCCACGTGATCTTTAGCAAACTTCAGATGAGCAGCAATGTTCGTTTTAGAGAGCAGTGGCTTTCTCCTTGCAACCCTGCCATGCACACCATTTGTTGTTCAGTGTTCTCCTTTCCAAAAGCCATAACCACCCTGAACTCGAATATGCACTGACTTTATAGTCTAACCCCCCCCCCCCCCCCCCCCGCCTCCGGACTCTCCCTGTGCAATACTTAGAATGTGCAATACCTGGACTCTCTCTGTGTGCAATACTTATAATGTGCAATACCCCACTCCATAATGTATAACACAACACTGTACATAGCACCCCCTTTTTTTCCTTCCACTATATTTTTTGTTCTGTGTTTATATTGCATATTTTTATGCTGCTTGCACTGTGATTGGAGTTGATTTTAATCTCATTGTACATGCGTATAGTGACAATAAAAGATATTCTATTCTATTCCTGATGGTGGACTCATGAACATTGGCTAACGTTAATGTGAGAGAGGCCTTCAGTTGCTTAGAAGTTACCCTGGGGTCCTTTGTGACCTTGCCAACTATTACATGCCTTGCTCTTGGAGTGATCGTTGTTGGTCGACCACTCCTGGGGAGGGTAACAATGGTCTTGAATTTCCTCCATTTGTACACAATCTGTCTGACTGTGGATTGGTGGAGTCCAAACTCTTTTTCAGGATGGTTTCGTCACCTTTTCCAGCCCGATGAGCATCACCAACACTTTTTCTGAGGTCCTCAGAAATCTCCTTTGTTCGTGCCATGATACACTTCCACAAACGTGTTGTGAAGATCAGACTTTGATAGATCCCTGTTCTTTAAATAAAACTGGGTGCCCACTCACACCTGATTTCAATCAATGGGATGACAAACACCTGACTCTAATTTCACCTTCAAATTAAGTGCTAATCCTCGAGGTTCACATACTTTTGCCACTCACAGATCTGTAATATTGGATCATTTTCCTCAATAAATAAATGACCAAGTATAATATTTTTCTCTCATTTGTTTAACTGGGCTCTCTATCTACTTTTAGGACTTGTGTGAGAATCTGATGATGCTTTACATCATATTTATGCAGAAATATAGACAATTCTAAAGGGTTCACAAACTTTGAAGCACCACTGTATATTACAGTAGGTGCACATTACTGCTGTGCTGAAAGCATAATGTCTGGTCATTGGTGGTCCCGTGGTATTCCCTTTCCACTGATGGATAGGTGGAGTGGTGATAAATTTTCCGTAACACTGCGTTATAGTATGTAATTGTAGTTGTTGTATGTTCCTGATGTGGGTGGAATGCTGAAGTGTGGCAGATGGGGACTGATGTGAACAGGGACTTTTAATTCTTTTTCCTACTGCTTTTCAGCTTTACTTACACTCATTCTTTCACTCTCTCTCTCTCTCTCTCTCTCTCACACACACACACACACACACACACGCGCGCGTGCTTTGGTCGGCAGAGAGATCCCCTCTCTTTGCTCTCTCCCTCCTTTTCTATCCTCCATAGTCACTGCAACAAAAACACACAACATGAATCGGCAACAGGTGCAATGAGTTTTTGCCACTCACCTTCCCTGGCCCCAGTCTCCATTCACAAACCGACGCTTGGCCATGCCCCCGCTGCCACATACCTCTACCGCCTGATTCAGGCTGGGGAGCCGTCTGGCCTGCAGCGGACCCCCCCCCCCCCCCCCCCCCCCAAATGGGACAGAAAGTCCGCTACCACCATCTGCGCTCCTAGCCTGTGGACCACCTCAAATTGAAAAGGTGAGATACCAGTGGGTGATCAACTCATTGGTATCCCCCATGCGCTGGAGCCACTAGAGCGGCACGTAGTCTGAACAGAGGGTGAACGGACACCCCAGCAGGTAGTATCAGAGGGTGAGGACCACCCACTTGATGGCCAGGCACTCCTTCTCAATGGTGCTGTACTTAGTTTCACACATCAAGAGCTTGCGACCGATGTACAGCACTGGATGTTCCTTACCCTCCACCTTCTGGGACAGAACGGCCCCCAGCCCTCTGTCCGACATGTCAGAGAGAGAAGTTAGGGGAGTGTAAAAGTGCCCCCCCCCCACACACACACACACAGTGCAGCTTTTACCTTGGTGAAGGCCTGTTGGCACTGCTGTCTCCACTGGACCAGATCTGGTGCTCCCTTTTTTAGTGAGCTCAGTCAGTGGGCTGGTGACGTCAGAGTACAGTGGGGCAAAAAAGTATTTAGTCAGTCACCAATTGTGCAAGTTCTCCCACTTAAAAAGATGAGAGAGGCCTGTAATTTTCATCATAGGTACACTTCAACTATGAGAGACAGAATGAGAAAAAAAATCCAGAAAATCACATTGTCTGATTGATTTTTAAAGAATTTATTTGCAAATTATGGTGGAAAATAAGTATTTGGTCAATAACAAAAGTTCATCTCAATACTTTGTTGTTATACCCTTTGTTGGCAATGACAGAGGTCAAACGTTTTCTGTAAGTCTTCACAAGGTTTTCACACACTGTTGCTGGTATTTTGGCCCATTCCTCCATGCAGATCTCCTCTAGAGCAGTGATGTTTTGGGGCTGTCGCTGGGCAACACGGACTTTCAACTCCCTCCAAAGATTTTCTATGGGGTTGAGATCTGGAGACTGGCTAGGCCACTCCAGGACCTTGAAATGCTTCTTACGAAGCCACTCCTTCGTTGCCCGGGCAGTGTGTTTGGGATCATTGTCATGCTGAAAGACCCAGCCACGTTTCATCTTCAATGCCCTTGCTGATGGAAGGAGGTTTTCACTCAAAATCTCACGATACATGGCCCCATTCATTATTTCCTTTACACAGATCAGTTGTCCTGGTCCCTTTGCAGAAAAACAGCCCCAAAGCATGATGTTTCCACCCCCATGCTTCACAGTAGGCATGGTGTTCTTTGGATGCAACTCAGCATTCTAGCAAACTTCAGATGGGCCTGAACATGTACTGGCTTAAGTAGGGGGACACGTCTGGCACTGCAGGATTTGAGTCCCTGACGGCATAGTGTGTTACTGATGGTAGCCTTTGTTACTTTGGTCTCAACTCTCTGCAGGTCATTCACTAGGTCCCCCTGTGTGGTTCTGGGATTTTTGCTCACCGTTCTTGTGATCATTTTGACCCCACGGGTGAGATCTTGCATGGAGCCCCAGATCGAGGGAGATTATCAGTGGTCTTGTATGTCTTCCATTTTCTAATAATTGCTCCCACAGTTGATTTCTTCACACCAAGCTGCTTACCTATTGCAGATTCAGTCTTCCCAGCCTGGTGCAGGTCTACAATTTTGTTTCTGGTGTCCTTTGACAGCTCTTTGGTCTTGGCCATAGTGGAGTTTGGAGTGTGACTGTTTGAGGTTGTGGACAGGTGTCTTTTATACTGAAAATGAGTTCAAACAGGTGCCATTAATACAGGTAACGAGTGGAGGACAGAGGAGCCTCTTAAAGAAGTTGTTACAGGTCTGTGAGAGCCAGAAATCTTGCTTGTTTGTAGGTGACCAAATACTTATTTTACCGAGGAATTTACCAATTAATTCATTAAAAATCCTACAATGTGATTTCCTGGATTCTTTCCCCCCATTCTGTCTCTCATAGTTGAAGTGTACCTATAATGAAAATTACAGGCCTCTCTCATCTTTTTAAGTGGGAGAACTTGCACAATTGGTGGCTGACTAAATACTTTTTTGCCCCACTGTAGTTAGGTATGAACCTGTGATGATAGACAGCCAGCCCCAGGAACTGTCTCCTTCCCTTTTTGCTCTTGGGCAGGCTGCAATCGCTGCAGTCTTGTCAATTTGGGGACACACCTGCCCATGACCCAAGTGGAAACCCAGATACTGTACTTCCACCCGCCCAATTGTACACTTTTTCGGGTTAGCTGTGAGACCCTAACGCTTAGGCAACTCCAGGATGGCCCAAAGGTGTTCTAGGTGCTGCGGCCAATCATTGCTATATATAATAATGCCATCTGGGTAGGTCGCAGCACAGGCGGCATGGAGGCAGAGGATCTTGTCTATGAGCTGCTGGAATGTAGCAGGAGCCCCAAATAACCTGAAAGGAAATGTGACAAATTGGTGTAATCCAAATGGTGTGGAAAAGGCCGTTTTCTTTCTTTCAGGATAGTGGAGTTAAGGGGATCTGTTAATATCCCTTTGTCAAATCCAGTGTTGAATAAACGCAAGCAGCACCTAATCGATCAAGCAACTCCTCAATGCGAAGCATTGGGTACGTGTTGAATTTATACACCGCATTTGACTTTTCTGTAGTCCACACAGAACCGGACGGACCCATTGGTCTTGGGTACCAGGACCACCAGGCTGCTCCAGTCACTGTGGGACTCGTTGATTATGCCCATTTCGAGCATGGCCTGGAGTTTGTCTCAAACCCCCTTTTTGTGTTCAGACCAGCAGTATGGGCGGCTACACACCACCACCACCCCTGGGGGCATCTCAGTGTGGTGTTCTATGAGGTGGGTGCAGCTGAGAAGGGAGTGAGAACACATTGGAAAACTCCGCTTGCAACCTGGCAATCTCCGTGAGTTGGGTCGGTGAGAGGTGGCCTCCACAGGGGACCGGAGCGGTTTGGTTATTTTTGTTTTTACTTCCGGCCCCAGCTCCATCTTCTCTGGAACTACCAGTGCCACGGGGACCCCCCCGTTCCAACATTTTAAAAGGTTGAGATGGTATATTTGTGGTGCCCGGCCCCATCCATTCGGTTCACCTCATAGTCCACACCCTCGATTTCCAGTGTGACCTTGAAGGGCGGCGCACGGTGGTGTAGTGGTTTGCGCTGTCGCCTCACAGCAAGAAGGTCCGGGTTCAAGCCCCGTGGCCAGCGAGGGCCTTTCTGTGTGGAGTTTGCATGTTCTCCCCATGTCCACGTGGGTTTCCTCCGGGTGCTCCGGTTTCCCCCACAGTCCAAAGACATGCAGGTTAGCTTAACTGGTGACTCTAAATTGACCGTAGGTGTGAATGTGAGTGTGAATGGTTGTCTGTGTCTGTGTCAGCCCTGTGATGACCTGGCGACTTGTCCAGGGTGTACCCCGCCTTTCGCCCGTAGTCAGGTGGGATAGGCTCCAACTTGCCTGCGACCCTGTAGAACAGGATAAAGTGGCTAGAGATAATGAGATGAGACCTTGAAGGGCCCTTGCCACTTGGCAACTAATTTGGAGCTTGAAGTGGGCAATAACGCAAGTACTTTATCTCCTGGGGTGAACTCTCTCAGGCACGTGCCCCTGTTGTACAGCCAGGCTTGATGTTCTTGTGCCTGCCATGAAGTCTCCTGGGTTAAATGCGTGAGGGTGTGGAGCTTTGCGCTCAGGTCGAGAACGTACTGAATTTCATTTTTACTAGTTGAAAGTCCCTCCTCCCAATTTTCCCGCAGCACATCCAAAATGCCACGATGCCCATATAACAATTTGAATGGGGAAAAATCCTGTGGGACCTCTCGTACTGCAAATAACGGGCGCAAGCATTTATCCTGATTATGTGCATCTTCGCTTACAAACTTCCAAATTACATTTTTGGAATTTGTTTGAACTGTTCTACCAAGCCATCTGTTTGTACTGGTAGGTGATAAAAGCTGGTGCAGATGGATTTAATTCCCAATAACCCATATAGTTCACGAAGTGTGCGTGACATAAACATAGTGCCTTGGTCAGTCAGGATTTAGTCAGGGAGCATATGTAACCTACTTTGCAAAATTTGCCAAGTCTTCTCGGTATTAACCCTTAGCCGTATCACTTAAGTCCATTATAACATTTTTTTTTTACAAATTACCCGTTTACTAACTGTGTGAATAGAAATCATATATTTACATATTATCAAGTTAAGTTTAAAATGAGACATTTAAGTACATAGAGAACATAAAGCCAGAAATATTTTACACTGTTGCTACAGAACTTGAGAATATTTATAGCTTATCTACATTCCAGAACTCGGCTCACAATCTCTTATTTCAGAAATTTCTGTGATACATTTATTACTAAGCTGCTAGCAGTTTCTGTTTTTTTTTTAATGTCCAAACTACATCAAGAAGTAACGCTTTGCCTAAGGATTCAAACACAAAACATGAAGATAAAAGCAGTTATTGGTAACACGTATTAAGACCAGAAATAAAGCAGAATGAGCATTTTCTAAGACCATGCATATTAAGCTACCTTCAGATGTGTCCACATGTTTATGATGCAATGAACTCATCATTTGATATTCCATATTAATGAATAAGTAAAAAACAAATGATACTTCTAATTCGAAATATTATATTTGACATGTGCAGGTTTCAAATTTTCTTATAGAATCTTTTTTTCAAAGAAGGAATCACTTGTCCCAGCTTTTTATTGAAGAGTTGGTATGTGGACACATTGTTATTAAGCATTAGCATATTAGCACAAAGCATATTTACAGGATGGGTGCAAGGATGAGAAATCTGTTGTGGTATGTGGTTGTGTATGGAGAGTGCATGGACAAATAAGCATCAGACATTTCAGTAACTCTATAACAGATTCACGAGTTATCTACAATTTGTAAGAAAGAGTTATATTCTTAATTATGGCAGACATCTGAGACAAGCATGCAAACATACAGATATGCAAAGATGGACACACAAAGAAGCGACTAACTTGCTGAAATATTTTTGCAACAAATCTCTGAGTTATGGGACCCCAACAGAAAATCAGTCACCTTGTTAAACACTTTTTTTTTTTTTCATCAGTCTTGAAACAAACATACTTTTAGATAAAGAATCTATAGAGTAACAAACTCCTAAAAGCAAAAAGTTATGTCAGTTGAATAGACTGAGCAGCACACCACCTCTGAAGTTCTAACTGATCCCACTCAGTAGTTTAGGTCCTTTTAGGGTTAAATGGGTATCTAATGTATGAACCATGCTTTTGGCCTGAATAAAAAGGTTGTGTGCCACAAATAATACCTATTATGGATATAATAATTGCATATTAATGATGTAATACTTTTCTACCAATTTCCTATATGTGGTTTCAGGGCTCTTTTTATGTGCAAAATTCCCCTGCATAATTAAGTATGAAACAGCAGCCTACAAACATTACAAGAAGTCCAGATTTATGAATTTATATCTGAACTTGTATATTATTACCAAAAACAAGACTTGGCAAATTTTGCAAAGTAGCCTCTAAATATAAACAAATACCGCCTGACTAATTTCTTTGGGAATCCCAACTCAGGAGATAACATAGAAAAGTGCTTCCAATACTGCATGCTCAAATGTTGCAGAGAGGCACTGCTTCTGGATATCACGTTGCATAGTCCAACAGGACTAAAATAAAGCAATATCCCCATGCTAACCAATCTAATGGCTTGACAAGATCCATGCCAAATCTCTGAACGGGGGTCTCAATTAGAGGGAGAGGGCGCAAAGGCACTTTTGGGGTGGCCGCTGGATTTACTAGTTGGCATTCATGGTATGCCACACACCACCGACGGACATCCCCACAAGTCCCTGGCCAATCGAACCAGGCCATTATTTGGGCTCGTGTTTTATCCGGACCGAAGCGTCCGGCCATTGGATTAAAGTGAGCTGCATGGAATACGAATTCCCTATGGCTCTTTGGGATTAACCCAGTTGTTTCCTGTTCACTGGTTTGAGTGCCCTGTATCACTTAGTACAGCCTATCTTTAATAATTGTTAAATATGGGAAGGAGGGTGTCTCATTTGGCTGAAGGGTTTGGCCATTGATTACTCTCACTTGGTCAAACACATGACACAGGGTCTCATCTCACATCTGTTCCAATGGGAAATCCTCAAGGGAGGGAGGAGAGGCGGGCTACTTCCCACTCCCTGTATCGCCTTGACATGGTGCTGATGTAGACAGCTCTGAGACAGCTTCCCCAGTCAATGCCATACTGTGACCCCCCCCCCCCCCCCCATGTATTACTGCAGGACTGCCCACTACTCCATGCTCTATTAAGCCTCTAAACCTTGCCAATCGGTTCCCAGAATCAGTGGGTGGGTGAGACGCAGGTCAACTGCCACCTTTACACTATGCTTTCCCCCCGAAATAGGATGTGGACAGACATTAGCAGATATCCGTGAACATCCCTGTGTGTGCACACAACCTTCCCCACTTGTGCCCTCCCCAGTGCCTCAGGTTGCACCAAGCTTTGGTGGATTGAGGTCTAATTACAGCTGGAATCCACCAATGCATGGTACGAATACCCTTGAATACTCATCGATATACGATACACTCCAGCCCAATCGAGGGCAGTCTCTGGTGTGTCGGAGATCCGGACTACAGCTCCTACCTCCAGAGCACGGACCCTGGAAACGCCTGGGTTCCCTGCAGCTCCAGCATACTGGCCCAGGCTTCACCTCTGCGCCAGCAATTATGGGAGTCACTCACCTGTGGGGGGAGAAGACACAGAAGGGGAATGCAGGAGGGGGACACCACAAGTGAAACAAGCTGGCTGGTGGGGGAATGGGGCAGGGATGGGAAGAGGTGAAGGAGGAGGAAGGAGAGAGAAAACGAACCACTGCCAAGTGGTTGTCCATCAACTCGATGGCTTGATCTAGTGATGCCAGGCAGTGGCACTGAACCCACTCTGCTGTTCCTTCTGAAAGGTGTGTGATGAACTGTTCTAGCATCACCATGTCATCTGGTCTCCCTCGGCATCACAGTTGTCTGATCTCCCTCAGCGTCACAGTTGTCTGATCTCGGCCACCAGTGGCAGGCATCCTGGAGTGGTTAGCTGAACGCGAAGGACCAGCTGACTTTCTCCAGTGTCAATGTGTGGAAGGGCTGGTGGTGCTGTTCCGGGGAGCAGGATGGCTCGCTTCAACTCTGTGTAGAAAAGCCGGCTGTCAGCAGGGAGCTGTTGTGTGGCGAGCTGCACCTCTCCAGTCAGCAGTGGTAGTAAGCAGGCTGCTCATTGCTCGACTGGCCACCCCCACGCTTCGGTCGCTTGCTCGAAGAGTGCGATGAACACCCCCGGATCGTCGTGCAGCCCATCTTCATTCGCGTGACATGGGATGGCTCCGCTGCGGTGGCAGTCGAGGACCCTGCTGACGCAAGCAGGTGTCAGAACACCTGGCAATCTCCCTGCTGGGCCAGCAGCAAGGCTTTGAACTGTTCCTGCTTCTTCCAGAGGCTGATCAGTGCTTGCTGCTGGTCCTATTGGGTGGCAACGAGGGCATGGATCAGGTCTTTAAGCAGGGAGGACTCCATGGCATGGTTCCCTTCAGTATCCCGGCTTTCGGCACCACTGTAGTATGTTTCTGATGTGGGTGGGAATATTGAAGCATGGTAGATGGGGACTGATGTTACCAGGGACTTTTATTTTAATTCTTTTTCCTACTACTTTTCACTCATACACTCATTTGCGTGCACACATGGGTGCTTTGGTCAGGAGAGAGATTCTGTCTCTCTCCTTTTCTATCCTCAATCATCACTACAACAAACACACACACGTTGTGTATACGCACATGTGCACACAACATTAATTGACAACAGTTGCAATGACTTTTGCCACTCGTCTTTCCTGGCCCTGCCATCCATTCACAAACCGACACAGCCACACCCCTGCTGCCACAGGAATGTATTAATCAGCAGTTCTGCCATTGTGAGGGGCAATTCCCGATCATGTGTGTCCCCAGGTGGTGCAATGGGGAATGGCCATACGATAGTATGGCTAGTTACGAATAGTGTCGCACCTTATGGTATGGCAAATAAGCAGTCATGAGCCAACTGACGGTATCACTATCCGAGAGAAGGCGGGGCAGGTGCTGATAACACCTGCTTCATTAAGTTCTTCTGTATCTCATTGACTGTGATACTTAGCAAGTCGGAGCCGCCAAAAAATCTCTGTTCAGCCTGCTGCGCATTACAGCATAGGCAGGCTCCAACAAACCGGAGCTCTGGCATGATGCTGCAGCACCCGCTCCTGCCGGTCATCACAGGCTTGCCTGTGCCACTGGGTCGCAGGCTCGGATGTTAAGACCGTGGGACTGGTGGGATTGTGTGACCCCTCTCCCACTCTAATCCTTTTGTAGCATGAGTTTTCACTGCTAACCTTCTGGATCTGTAGTGTGCCTGTATGGTAGATTTATCTGAATAAAATGGCATGTTAATGCAAGTACAGGGTGGATGTACTTGATAAAGGTAGCCAGTGAAAGCCTATTTATAATTTGCAGTGCTGGGAAGGATTTGTTTGGTGTACGTGTTTTCACTTTTTACCTTCTCTTCATTTCAGGGAATGTGGTGAACATCCAGACAGGCCAATGGGTTGGGAAGCAAAGCGGCCTGGGTGCAGGCATGGATTCTTTCTATGAATACCTTCTGAAGTCTTACATCCTCTTTGGAGAAAAAGAAGACTACAAGATGTTCATGGCTGCTTATGAGAGCATTCAAAGCCACCTGAGGAGAGGGTGTGTATGTGTTCCATTCATTTTCTCAAGCACAATTTTTAAAGAAACTCCAGAGATATCAAAGAGTTTTAATATTTTTAAAAAGCAAAAAATGTTGAAAAACAGAAAATGTGGTGATATTTATGGAAACAGTAACTACTAAGGAAATTACTGAAAAGAATGGTGTGTGTGTGTGTGTGTGTGTGTGTGTGTGTGTGTGTGTGCGCGCGCATGCACATTTTTGAAATGGTATTAGAGACTTATGATGTCATTTACTATGGCAGTTTGTGGTTATGGACCTGTCCGGTTCTTATGGTAAACAGAAGGCAAACTAGTTAAACTGGAGCTAGTTACCATTACAGCCAATTGGCTAGCTATCACGTCTGGCATGTTGAGATATTGTTTGTCATGCTTGTCCTTCAAGAACACTAAAATGGCAGCGTGTGCAGATGCAGCGGCTCCTCTCTGTCCCGATAATGTGGTGTTTACATGTTTGTCTTCGTCGGTGTGCTCGAGTGACGGTATGTTTTCGTCATGTTTGTCCGTCCCGAGGCGCACATACAGCTGTGGGACTCTTTTTGACATTGGCAACACTTTTTTCTGTAAGTTAAACCCGGCACACGCTAAGGAGCTACATGACCTCGGCCTACTCCGGCGGCCCGCTTTGACATTGACCCCCACTACTGCTGCACACCCGCAGAGGAAGCGCCGTAGGCGGTGCGAGAGGAAGCAGAAGCGGGGAAAGCGCAGGGGTATCCGAGCCAGGCTAATGGCTAATCCACACAAGCCGGCTATACCGTCCATCGTACTTGCCAATGTACGCTCTTTGGATAACAAACTGGATTATATTCACCTTTTGAGAGCGACCCAGCAGGCTGTGAGAGAGTGCTGTGTTTTTGTGTTCACGGAAACATGGCTCAACGACAGTATACCGGACTCCGCCATCCAGCTCGACCGGCTAACACGCTATCGAGCAGACAGAGCCCTCATTGAAGGAGGTAAGACCCGCGGCAGCGGGGTCTGTGTTTACATCAGGGATGCTTGGTGTCAGGACACTGTGGTAGTTTGCAGACACTGTTCACTCCTTGTGGAGTTTATGATCATCAAATATCGGCCCTTCTACACTACCGTTCAAAGGTTTGGGGTCACCCAGACAATTTTGTGTTTTCCATGAAAAGTCACACTTTTATTTACCACCACAAGTTGTAAAATGAATAGAAAATATAGTCAAGACATTCTTCTGGCCATTTTGAGTATTTAATCGACCCCACAAATGTGATGCTCCAGAAACTCAGTCTGCTCAAAGGAAGGTCAGTTTTATAGCTTCTCTAAAGAGCTAAACTGTTTTCAGCTGTGCGAACATGATTGTACAAGGGTTTTCTAATCATCCATTAGCCTTCTGAGGCAATGAGCAAACACATTGTACCATTAGAACACTGGAGTGATAGTTGCTGGAAATGGGCCTCTATACACCTATGGAGATATTGCACCAAAAACCAGACATTTAGTAGAATTTAGCTAGAATAGTCATTTACCACATTAGCAATGTATAGAGTGTGTTTCTGATTAGTTTAAAGTGATCTTCATTGAAAAGAACAGTGCTTTTCTTTCAAAAATAAGAAAATTTCAAAGTGACCCCAAACTTTTGAATGGTAGTGTATCTACCGAGGGAGTTTTCTGCCAGCCTGCTTGTTGCAGTTTACATTCCTCCCAGCTGCAACAACAACGATAGGGACAAGGCACTGAGTGAACTGTACTGCACCATCAGCGACCAACAGACAGCCCATCCAGAGGGACTTCTCATCGTAGCTGGGGATTTCAACCACACAAATCTCAAAACAGTGTTTCCTCAGTTACATCAACACACTGACTTTGCAACACGGGGAAACAACACACTGGACCAGGTTTACACTGCACTGAGAAGAGCATACAAGGCCTCACCCCTCCCCATCTCGGTGCTTCAGACCACATCACTGTTATGCTAATGCCAGCATACAGGCCGAAGGTCAAAGTCACCAGACCGGTCCAGAAGCAGGTAAGGGTGTGGCCAGAGGGTGCTTCCTCAGCACTTCAGGACTGCTTTAACATCACAGACTGGGACATGTTTAAGCAGGCAGCCACTTACAACCACCAGATCAACATCCAGGAGTATTCAGACGCTGTTACAGCCTACATTAGTAAATGCACTGATGATGTCACAGACATTAAGACCATCACAGTACGGGCCAACCAGAAACCATGGCTGACGGGGGAAGTCTATCGGTTACTGAAAGCCTGGAACACTGCTTTCAGAGCAGGTGATGAGGCTGGTCTGAGATCAGCAAGAGCCAACTTGTCCCGTGGCATCAGACTAGCAGAGTAGCAGGATAGCCCATCATTTCACTGACAGCAGAGACACAAGGAGCCTGTGGCAGGGGATACAGACCATCATGGACTATAAACCTCAACCACAGACCTGTGACAAGGATATCACTCTGCTGAACAGTCTAAATAACTTCTTTGGACAGTTTGAAGCCAACAACAGCATGCCTGCACAGAAAACACCACCCCTTCCGGATGAACAGGTGCTGTCCTTGTCTCCAGCCAGTGTGAGGCGATCCCTCTCCAGGATCAACATCCGCAAAGCTGTAGGACCTGACAACATTCCAGGTCGTGTGCTAAAGGACTGTGCAAAGGAGCTCACAGAAGTGCTCACAGACATCTTCAACACCTCCCTGAGCCAAGCTGTTGTTCCCACCTGCTTCAAGAGCACCACCATCATCCCTGTTCCAAAGAAGGCCTCTCCATCCTGCTTCAACGACTACCGCCCTGTGGCACTGACCCCATCATTATGAAGTGCTTCGAGCGGTTAGTCATGCAGCACATCAACTCCATCCTCCTGCCCTCCATGGACCCGTACCAATTTGCATATCGGGCCAATCGGTCCACTGATGATGCAATCTCCACCGCTCTCCACTCAGCTCTCACTCGCCTGGACACTAAGGACTCTTACATGCAGATGCTGTTCTTAGACTTTAGTTCAGCATTTAACACAATCATCCCCCAGCAGCTGATACAGAAACTGGACTGTCTAGGACTAAACACCTCCCTCTGCAACTGGTTGCTGGACTTCCTGACCGGAAGACCACAGGCAGTCCGGGTCGGCAGCAACACATCCAGCACCATCATTCTGAACACGGGTCCCCCAAGGATGTGTGCTCAGCCCCCTTCTCTTCACCCTGCTGACCCATGACTGCACACCAACACACAACAGCAACCTCTTCATCAAGTTTGCGGATGACACGACTGTGGTGGGACTCATTAACAACAATGATGAGTCATACTACAGGGACGAGGTGAGCCAACTGGCTGCGTGGTGCAGAGACAACAATCTCTCTCTTAATGTGGAGAAGACGAAGGAGATGGTTGTCGACTTCTGGAGAGCCTCCACCCTGCATCCTCCACTGACCATCAATGGTGCCGCTGTGGAGAGAGTGAGCAGCACCAAGTTCCTGGGTGTGTACCTCACCGAGGATCTCTCCTGGAGCAGCAACACTGCATCGCTGGCCAGGAAAGCTCAGCAGCACCTCTACTTCCTCCGCAGACTGAAAAGAGCTAGAGCACCAGCCCCTATCATGCAGACCTTCTACCGCGGAACCATCGAGAGCATCCTGACCAGCTGCATCACTGTGTGGTACGGCGGCTGTACTGCATCCTGCCGGAAGACCCTGCAGCGCATAGTGAGAGCAGCTGAGATGATCATCGGTGTCCCCCTACCCTCCCTTCAGGATATTTACAACACACGCCTGGCCCGCAGAGCACTCAGCATTGCGGGCGACTCCACCCATCCCAACCACCACTTCAGCCTCCTGCCTTCTGAGAGGAGAATGAGAAGCCTCCGGGCGAGAACCAGCAGACTGAGAGACAGCTTCATCCACCAAGCTGTCAGGATGCTGAACTCCCTCTCAGGCCAGTACCCCCTTCCCTTAATACACAAACCAAATGTCACCAGCCACTTTAACGAACTGTAACGGAATTCAATTGCACTATGTTAAAACTGTTTACAATACTGTCTACACTTTTTTTTGTTGTTGTTGTTAATTGCACTATATAGAAACTGTTTAGAACACTGTTTACACTTTTCACATATCTGCCATATTTATACTTACACTGAAAATTATGCTCATACTGCCTTTCTTTTAAATAGTTAATTGCACTACATAAAAACTGTTTACAACACTGTTTACACTTTATACATCTTTAATCTTTGATAGACTTCACTGCTACACTGTTTATACTGGGTCATTCCATGCCAAATCAACAAAAGGTTATGCTCGACCATCTCAGATTTCAATGAAATTTGGAGGGCTCAGAGATACTATTAAAAGAAGTTAATCCCCAAAACTTGAGCTTCCTATCTCCAACGGTTTCAGAGATACAGGCATTTGAATTTTTCAATTTTTTTGCATTTTGCTCAAAACATACATATTTCAAAGTGTAATATAATCTTTATTATGCAAGATAGAAACCTAAAATTTTGCATAGAGACTCAGTGTCTTGTACTACAAGCTTCAACTTAGAATTTCAATGGTCATTGTATATTAGATGGTGATTTTAACAAGGAAATTAAAAAGACAAATTTGCATTTTTTGCATTTTTAACTCATTCTGGAAGCTTGCCTGTGGCAGTAATGCTTAAACTAAGAATGTTATTCAAATCTACACAGAAATATCTACCAATTTCAGTTTTACCAAGTCTCCACTATTCCTAGTTTGTCTGTAATAGAGTTTTGAAATTCGCCGATTTCTAAAACATGCCATTTTCAGTAGCAAGAAATCCAATGTGGGATAGCAGTTAGGAACTTGTAAATTTATTTCAGTAATCCCCAAGACCCATATTTTATATTTCCAAATTTTTGTTCTGTGTCTCTCAAGTATTTTTAAACTACAGGGGTTTAAAAAATCCATTTTCACCAAATTTGAATTTTTGATGTATTTTCATATAACTGATATTTGAGGGTTAATAAATGCTTCAGTAAGGCTCAAGTAGGTTAGGAGACATGTTTCTTCCTCAATTTTAAATAAAATTTCAATTAATGCTCAGTATTAATTATTTGTAAATTGATTTTAATCTAAGACTGTGTAACATTAGCAATCAATGACCAGCTATTCTGTACCAGTCAACAGCCAGCCTTATCAATATCAACACAGCACAATAGGTGACCTTTGATACCAGAACAGGTGGCTCATATCTTATAGTTTTAGAGTCTGTAAACTGCATACTTGTTCAGATAACATTATATTGCTTGGATTATATTAAATACATTGTAATACAGAGCACTGAGAAAATTTACCAATGTTATTAACTGAATGTGTTTCTTTGCAAGGATTGGATATTTTGAATAGTTGACTAGGGAATTTAATTGTAGTTGCTTTCAGTTTGAAATCAGTATAAATGAGTGTGTTGTTAGACATCTAGAAATGGCTGAACTTCCTCCCTGTTCTATAGGAATTGGACTAAAGAAAGATTCTGACTGCCATAAACTAACATACGACAGAAATTGTAAGTTAAATACACTCTCTCAGTATAGTTTGGAGCAAATTTAATTAATTAAACAGAGAACTGAACTTGAGAACATTTCAAGCACAGACACAGTATGTCTGCATCATGAGAAACTGTTTCTGATGAAATATGAAGAGCTACAGAAAAGTTGTTGTGATCCATATGAAAGGCACAAGAAAAAAATTAAAACAGAATTACATTCAATTCTTCCTGAAACAGCAGATTCACTTTCAAAACTGATAAATAAAAATATTAAACCTGGACAAAAATCGTGTTCTAAATGTTCACAGAGAGTGAAAGAACATTTAAGATAAGCAGATTCAGCAGGTTCTACAGAATCAGAACAAGAGAGCATGTGTGTAGATGTGGATCCAACATACACTGGTGAGGTAGTTGAATCACTTGACAAAAGCCTTGTGTCAACTGGTTGCTCTCCACTGAAAATTGCCAAGTATAGCCACAAACAGAAAGCTGCATATGGCAAAGCAAAGCTGCAACGAGTAGAAGAAACTTTACGTTCTAAAATGAAATTTTATTAATTAATGAAATTTGCTCCAAACTATACTGAGCATTTATTAACCCTCAAATATCAGTTATATGAAAATACATAAATTCGAATTTGGTGAAAATGGATTTTTTAAACCCCTGTAGTTTAAAAATACTTGAGAGACACAGAACAAAAATTTGGAAATATAAAATATGGGTCTTGGGGATTACTGAAATAAATTTACAAGTGCCTAACTGCTATCCCACATTGGATTTCTTGCTACTGAAAATGGCATGTTTTAGAAATCGGTGAATTTCAAAACCCTATTACAGACAAACTAGGAATAGTGGAGACTTGGTAAAACTGAAATTGGTAGATATTTCTGTGTAGATTTGAATAACATTCTTAGTTTAAGCATTACTGCCACAGGCAAGCTTCCAGAATGAGTTAAAAATGCAAAAAATGCAAATTTGTCTTTTTTAATTTCCTTGTTAAAATCACCATCTAATATATAATGACCATTGAAATTCTAAGTTGAAGCTTGTAGTACAAGACATTGAGTCTCTGTGCAAAATTTTAGGTTTCTATCTTGCATAATAAAGATTATATTACACTTTGAAATATGTATGTTTTGAGCAAAATGCAAAAAAATCGAAAAATTCAAATGCCTGTATCTCTGAAACCATTGGAGATGGGAAGCTCAAGTTTTGGGGATTAACTTCTTTTAATAGTATCTCTGAGCCCTCCAAATTTCATTGAAATCTGAGATGGTCGAGCATAAATTTGTCAGATATTTGTTGATTTGGCATGGAATGACCCTACTGTCATATCTGCCATATTTATACTTACACTGAAAATTCTGCTCATACTGCCATTTATTTATTTATTTATTTATATTTATACTGATAATTACTATAATGTCAGACTGCTGTTCCTGTTTACATTGTTCATTCTGTTTATATTGTCATTCGTCACATTTAAATTTATACCGTTAATTCTGTTCACACTGCCACATTTGCACTTTCTGGATTGCCACAGTCTTGTCTTTTCTTAGATAGCTTTAGCTTGTGTGTGTAACCCCCCCCCCCCCCCCCCCCCCGTTTTTTTTTCCTCTCCCCCCTTTTTTCCTTTTTATAGTTTATACCTTGTACCTATATTTTATATTTCATGTTTCTTACTGTTTGCACTGCGGATAAGAGGGAAACGCAATTTCAATTCTCTGTATGTCCTGCACATATGGCATTATTGACAATAAAGTTGACTTGAACTTGAACTTTGATCATGTAATCAAGTCCTCCTCAGAATATTTACCTTGTAGAAGCTAATGGAGTAAAACATTTTGGATGAAACCCACATTGTACATTTATATCATAGCAGCCTCTGTGATCTGTGAGATGATGTAGTTGCCAGTATCACATACTGACCCCAGGGAAGGTTTAGAATTAGACTTGCTTTGAAGCATTTACTCAACAAATATTCAGGTATGGGTGGCACGGTGGTGTAGTGGTTAGTGCTGTCGCCTCACAGCAAGAAGGTCCGGGTTTGAGCCCCATGGCCGGCGAGGGCCTTTCTGTGTGGAGTTTGCATGTTCTCCCCATGTCTGCGTGGGTTTCCTCCGGGTGCTCCGGTTTCCCCCACAGTCCAAAGACATGCAGGTTAGGTTAACTGGTGACTCTCTAAATTGACCATAGGTGTGAATGTGTGTGAGAATGGTTGTCTGTGTCAGCCCTGTGATGACCTGGCGACTTGTCCAGGGTGTACCCCGCCTTTCGCCTGTAGTCAGCTGGGATAGGCTCCAGCTTGCCTGCGACCCTGTAGAACAGGATAAAGCGGCTAGAGATAATGAGATGAATAAGATGAGGATTGTGTGCAAGGGCGGCTGGTGCATAAGGGCGATTGGGCGACGCACTGCCAAAACGAAAAAAAAAAAGGTTTTTTTAACCTCCTAGGGCTTAGCGGTCACATGCGTGGACAGCACTTTTTAGACATTCGGAACAAGAATCCACATACAGTGCAATGCAATAATGAGTACACCCCCCTGAAAAACGACATTTTTCACAGTATTAAAATGAACACAAACAATATGTCCCAAACAGTTCCTTGATGATGTTTATTGCACTATGGAGCAGACGAAATCCCCGCAAGACTTTTAAAGGAGACCGCTGAGCAGATCGCACCCTCCCTGGCACAACTTTTTAATATATCTGTGCAACAAGGCCACCTACCAGATGAGTGGAAGTTAGCTAATATAGTACCTGTTTACAAAAAGGGAAATAAATCTCAAGTGGAAAACTATCGACCAATATCTCTCTTATCAATAGTGTCTAAAGTCCTGGAGAGGTGTGTACTAGTTCAGTTGCGAGACCATTTTAAGGGTCTTATTAACCGTATACAACATGGTTTTATTATGGGACGTTCGTGTGTTACGCAGCTAATAGAAGTATTGGACTGTATTGGCTCCCAACTAGACTCAGGGAAGCAGACTGATGTGATTTATCTTGATATGTCAAAGGCGTTTGACACGGTTAGTCACTGTATTCTGGCAACAAAACTCCGTCAGTTTAACATCAGTGGTAATGCGCTAAACTGGTTCAAAGGTTATCTCCACGATCGTCAGCAGCGTGTAACTGTACTTGGCGCTATGTCATCCCAGCGTCATGTTACTTCTGGAGTTCCACAAGGATCCCTGCTAGGACCAGTTCTATTTCTACTCTACGTAAATGATCTACCGGATGTTGTCAAGTCATCTCGCGTCGCAAGCTTCGCTGATGATACTAAGCTCTATCATTGTATTGACTCTCCTTCTGACCCTGAATGCTTACAAGAAGATCTCCTTCGTCTTGAGCGCTGGTCTGAAGAATCAGGACTTGTATTTAATGAGAGCAAATGCAAGTGTCAAAGAATAACAAGAAAAAGGAACCCTATCGAGTTTAACTATACTATCAATGGCAAAGAACTGGAAGTCACTGACACCGAAAAAGATCTAGGAGTTTCCATTAAGAGTGATCTAACCTGGTCGAAACACGTATTCGACTGCTGTTCTAAGGCTAACAAGCTCCTAGGGTTTCTGCGTAGGAGTGCTGCAGAGGTTCAGAGCATGTGCACACGCCGCACACTCTACCTTTCAATTGTGCGCTCTTCAATGGGGTATGCCACACAGATCTGGGCACCACAGGCTGTGGAACGAGTTCAAAGAAGGGCAACAAAATTCATTTTATGTCTGCCATTTAGATGCTCGGAGTCCTACAGAGACCGCCTAACTCTGACGTCACTTCTACCTCTATGTTACTGGCATGAATATCTGGACTTAGTTTTCTTTTTCAAAGCACTTAATGGACTTGTAGATATAAATCCGGACATTCTCCCTAAGCCTATTGTACCTACTCGTGTAACCAGATCTACAAGTAATCCTAATGTACTTATTTTCAGGCCTAGTAAATGTACAGTGCAATGCAATAATGAGTACACCCCCCCCCCCCCCCCCCCGAAAAACGACATTTTTCACAGTATTAAAATGAACACAAACAATATGTCCCAAACAGTTCCTTGATGATGTTTATTGCACTATGTTCTTACATTATAACTCAAGCAGAAAGGTGAAAAGATGCCTTAAATTACATATTTTTCTGTTTCCGTGAAAGTGGGGTGGAGCAAAAGTGAGTACACCCCACAACAAACTCAATTACATCCAGTACATTTAGTACTTTGTATGGCCTCCATTATTTGCAATGACAGCCCCAAGTCACCTTGGCATGGAGTGCACAAGTTGACAACATTTAGCTACATCAATCTTTTTCCATTCTTCAAGGATGACATCTTTCAGAGCCTGGATGTTGGATGGAGAGTGATGCTCAACCTGCCTCTTCAGTATTCCCCAAAGATGCTCTATAAGGTTCAGATCAGGTGATATACTTGGCCATGGAATCACTCTCACCCTGTTCCTCTTCAGAAAGTCAGCAGTGGCCTTAGATGTGTGTTTTGGGTCATTGTCATGTTGAAAAATGGCACGACGACCAACGGCCCGAAGTGATGGAAGCATCTTAGCTTTCAGTATAGAGCAGTACATTTGAGAATTCATGATGCCATCAATGAAATGCAGTTCTCCAACACCCGCAGCACTCATGCAACCCCACATAAGAACACTACCCCCTCCATGTTTCACTGTGGGCACCATGCATTTTTCCTTGTACTCCTCACCCTTGCAACGCCAGACTGTTTTGAAGCCATCAGTTCCAAAAAGATTGATTTTGGTCTCATCACTCCAGAGTATAGAGTCCCAGTAGCCTTCATCCTTTTCAGCATGTGCCCTGGCGAACTCTAGACGGGCTTTTTTGTGACTGGGCTTTAGGAGAGGCTTCCTTCGGGGACGACACCCATGCATGCCATTCCGCTGCACTGTACGGCATATTGTGTCACGTGACACATTCACTCCAATTTCAGTCTCTACTTCCTTAGATACCTGTTGTGCACTTGCATGCCGATTTTCCTCAACTTTTCTCATTACAAGCCGCTCCTGCCTGGGTGTTAATTTTCTTGGCCGGCCTGTACGTCTCTGTACTTTGGCTGCAGTTCCATCTGTCTTGAATTTTTGGATCACTTTTGCAACTGTGTTCTTACTGATAAGTAAGGCTTTACTGATCTTCTTATAGCTCTCACCTCTCTTGTGTAAAGCAATAATCCGCTTTCTCAGATCCAGAGACATTTCCTGGCCATGAGGTGCCATTGCTGACAGCAGGAAATGGGAAAGGGTGGTTTGCTTTAGGTAACAGCCTTTTGTAGCCAACTGTCTAATTAACACCTGTGTAATGACTAATTAGACTCACCTGTGGTTAATTGTTTGTTCAGGTCCACATTGGTAGCCTAAAAAGTTGCTTTACTCAGAGCCCTTCAGTGGGGTGTACTCATTTCTGCACCACACAAATTTCACTAAAACTGAAATAAAAATCATTTAAGTTATATTATTAGCCTTTGTTTTGAGTTCAAAAGCTCAACAGAACCTGTGTTTAATTTAGTCTGGGAACATTTTGGAAATATATCTTTGTGTTCCTTGTCATATTGTGTGAAATGTTACTTTTCAAAGAGGGTGTACTCATTATTGCATTGCACTGTATGTGGACATACTTTTTCTCTAAAAGTACATCTTATCAAAAGATGATGCTTAGTTTTTATTCTAATCAGGTTCTAATAAGGGGCGGCACGGTGGTGTAGTGGTTAGCGCTGTCGCCTCACAGCAAGAAGGTCCTGGGTTCGAGCCCCGGGGCCGGCGAGGGCCTTTCTGTGCGGAGTTTGCATGTTCTCCCCGTGTCCGTGTGGGTTTCCTCCGGGTGCTCCGGTTTCCCCCACAGTCCAAAGACATGCAGGTTAGGTTGACTGGTGACTCTAAATTGACCGTAGGTGTGAGTATGAATGGTTGTCTGTGTCTGTGTCAGCCCTGTGATGACCTGGCGACTTGTCCAGGGTGTACCCCGCCTTTCGCCCGTAGTCAGCTGGGATAGGCTCCAGCTTGCCTGCGACCCTGTAGAAGGATAAAGCGGCTAGAGATAATGAGATGAATGAGAATGAGGTTCTAATAAGCCCAAATAGCAAAGAGAAATAAAAAAATGCATGTAAAAAACAGCTTGGGCCTTAGGAGGTTAAAACAAACTTTCACCAGCGCTGCTCGAGGCTGTTTTAATCTGTCTCTGGGTATCATTGTCCAATCAGGGTGGTCTTGCTTCTAGAGTGCCGCCTCTTTTGGGGCGATTTCAGTCACGCTGAAAATCGCCCAAGAGTTCACTGATAGAGTCCCATGTTAATATTTTTTTTTTCTCCTGACTGACACTTCAATGCAATCTCTATGGGTTCCGGGGGGGCTTGCCCTAACATGCTTACGTCACTGCGAAGCGCGGCAAAGTTGCGTTCGATCCGCTCAGTTTCTGAGGTGAGATGGATGCAGAAAGCAATTCAGTTCGGTTCTTAAAAGAAGTTCCATTTAGTCAGCGATCAAATCGAGCTAAATTGGCAACAAAACAAACTGGACCCCCCTCGACCAAATCTAAACATAAAACAAATTTCGACAAGGGGGGGAAATCATATACTCGAGGTTTTACTTCAACATGGTCCCAGCGCAAATCCTGGCGAGCTGGCTGCGAGGACGCCTCAGCGGTTTTCTGCTCCCCCTGCTTACTTTTCCACCCTGGAGGTGGCTCCACGGACAACACTGCTTGGACGGTCACTGGCGTTTCGGACATGCATCATTTGTCGGAGAAAATAAAAAAACATGAGTCATCAAAGATTCACATGGGCAGCTGCCTGAAATTTTCAGCTTTTGGGAGAGTGAACATCGCTACACAGCTGGATGAGGGCTACAGGCTAGCAGTTCACCGCCACAACGATGAGGTGAGCAAGAACAGGCACATATTAAACCGGCTCATCCAATGCGTGAAATTTTGTGGAGTGTTCGAGTTAGCTCTACGAGGCAAAGACGAAACTGAGGGCTCCAGTCACCGTGGTGTTTTTCTGGGTTTGGTTGACTTCGTGACTCTCTCTCTCTCTCACACACGCAATCAGTTCACTTTTGATGTTTTCAATGTGCATTTTTATATTTGCCACACTTTGCTCTGAGAGTTAGCACTTTGGTAATATCCTTGGTAAATACCAGTAATTGCAAGATCTAAAGATCCACTCATCTATTTATTCAACTGCTATTGTTATGTTAGCCAACTATTTACAATGTTTTGTTACAGTAAGTGCACTTTCCTGTTTGTCCTTAAGTTGCACAGTCTGTAAAATTCTTGCTGGTCATGGAGTTTGAAGTACAAAATCTATTTACAGAACATTCTGTAGAACAGTTGACTTGCTACCTAGGTCAATTTACTTCAGTCCTGTGGACATTTATGGTCCGTGTGGACATTTATGGTCCGTGTAGACATAACGGGGGAAAATTGCTCCCCCTGAAAAAAAAATTCAGGAGCTGCCACTGATTGTGTGTTTTTCATTTTGTACAGGAGAGAAGCTTGCAATGAAGGGGAAGGTGACCCTCCTCTTTATGTAAATGTGAACATGTTTAACGGACAGATCATGAACACCTGGATCGACTCTCTTCAGGCATTTTTTCCTGGCCTGCAGGTGTGTCAATCTGATTCTCTCTTTCATTTCAGGCATACTATGGATGCATTGAAATTTTACTGAAAACCTTCACTGACCTTTTTGCCCAAAATTGAAATTTAATTAACTGAAGTCTTCAGTTTTATTTACACTGAGGATTGGAGATAGTGCTTTAAGAAAAGCTGTTTTTCTTTCATCTGTTCTTATCTCTTCTGCACCGAAATTGCTGACATTCTAACCAGCTTCAACAGTATTCAGACTTCCCAAATTAAGCACAAATCCCCACAGTGGGGCTCTATTTTATCTTCATGAGTAAAACAAATCACCTTGAGTTAGTATTTTGTAGTTTTTTACAGTTACATTTTGGTGCTGTTTCACGGTAAACTGGGATTTGTAACTGACTGGAATCTGGCAACGTTGGATATCTTGTAGGCAGATCATTTGTTTATTGTTGGTTTGGTGCACTTGTAGTCTTGGGATATTCATTTGCATGTACCCAGGATGTCTGTAGTGCTGCAGGATGTCCCAGTACATGTATTTAGAAGTTCAAAAAGGTTCTCATAAGCATCCTCTATATGCCCCAACTTGTTAATGTTTTTTATTTTTATTTTTAGGTTTTAAATGGAGATGTGGAAAATGCCATTTGTCTCCATGCCTTCTACTATGCAATTTGGAGGCGTTTTGGGGCATTGCCAGAAAGGTACAACTGGCAGCTGCAAGCTCCAGATGTGCTCTTTTACCCTTTAAGACCTGAACTAGTGGAGTCTACATACCTGTTATATCAGGTACAAATGCATGCTTTCATTTTCTCTTTGCTTGTTTGTCTGTAAGCCCTAAAAATAGTAGATTCTACTGTAGCTCTGGTAACAATGTACGAGTTTTTTTTTTTTTTTTTTCTTTTTTTCCTAAAGCCCTAAAATATCACAAGAGGTTAAAATAAGTAGTGATATGAACATGGATGGTGAATCTGTTGTTTGGCCATGTGGAAATATTCAGCCTTTTATTTGCATATTATCTGAATATGGCACACCCTGTTTCAACACAGATGCAGATCATTCATGAGAAATAAGCCCTAACTCTGCATCAATAACACCAGCTTTTAGAGCTACCTTGAACGTTTTGTAAGAATACAGCTATTAAATTGATAGAAAAAGTTATAATATAGTTAGCTAGATGAGTGAGAGTGGAAGGTTGGAACTGTGGAGATGTATACTAGAACTTGGGAGGCCTGTGGAGGAGTTGGTGAAGTTGTAGTTTAGTACAGGTTTTAATGAAATACAAAATGAAAATTCTGGCAATTCTGCAAAACACAGTTATTAAAATAGAATGCTTCAGTTGTTTTAGTACAAGAGTAAATTTTCAGGTTACTTGTAAAGATAAAGGAAAGGTAATTTTTATTCATTCATTCATTCTTTCTTTCTTTCTTCCCTGACAGGCCACCAAGAATCCTTTCTATTTACATGTCGGCATGGACATACTTCAGAGCCTTGAAGAGAATACCAAAGTCAAGTAAGCTGTCTGCGTTATTGGGAATCTTATTAACACAAGTGATCTTGTGATGTAACCTTAAATCTGGTTTTCCTAATGAGCCACATCTGGATATATAGGATGTTTTTTTTTTTTTTCCTTCATTGTTTTCTTGCAGATGTGGCTATGCCACACTCCATCATGTTGTAGATAAGTCCAAGGAGGACCGCATGGAAAGTTTCTTTCTCAGTGAAACCTGCAAATACCTTTACCTGGTATGTACCTCTTTGCCTCAATATATTTGTCTTTTTTGAACCCAATTTTAAAATGAAAATTCATTGAGACACTCTGTAAATCTGGGTTTAATTACTATCTTAATTTATCAACGTTAAAAACATATGGCAAATTTAGTCCACAAAGGTACAAAACCTCTTCCCATAGCATACTCTCAACATAGCAGCACCTGTGGAATAGACATTAACACAAAGGTGTATCACAAGTGATGACACTATCTACAAATGGCTTTCGTACATTCCTACTGGGCTAACTAACCTTAAAAAAAAAAAAAAAAGGAATTTTATACAACCCTGATTCCAAAAATGTTGGGAAAAAGTACAAATTGTAAATAAAAACAGAATGCAATGATGTGGAAGTTTCAAAATTCCATATTTTATTCAGAATAGAACATAGATGACATATCAAATGTTTAAACTGAGAAAATGTATCATTTAAAGAGAAAAATTAGGTGATTATTTTTTTTTTTTAATTTCATGACACCACATCTCAAAGTTGGGACAAGGCCATGTTTACCACTGTGAGACATCCCCTTTTCTCTTTACAACAGTCTGTAAACGTCTGGGGACTGAGGAGACAAGTTGCTCAAGTTTAGGGATAGGAATGTTAACCCATTCTTGTCTAATGTAGGATTCTAGTTGCTCAACTGTCTTAGGTCTTTTTTGTCGTATCTTCTGTTTTATGATGCGCCAAATGTTTTCTATGGGTGAAAGATCTGGACTGCAGGCTGACCAGTTCAGTACCCGGACCCTTCTTCTACGCAGCCATGATGCTGTAATTGATGCAGTATGTGGTTTGGCATTGTCATGTTGGAAAATGCAAGGTCTTCCCTGAAAGAGACGTCGTCTGGATGGGAGCATATGTTGCTCTAGAACCTGGATATACCTTTCAGCATTGATGGTGTCTTTCCAGATGTGTAAGCTGCCCATGCCACACGCACTAATGCAACCCCATACCATCAGAGATGCAGGCTTCTGAACTGAGCGCTGATAACAACTTGGGTCGTCCTTCTCCTCTTTAGTCCGAATGACACGGCGTCCCTGATTTCCATAAAGAACTTCAAATTTTGATTCGTCTGATCACAGAACAGTTTTCCACTTTGCCACAGTCCATTTTAAATGAGCCTTGGCCCAGAGAAGACGTCTGCGCTTCTGGATCATGTTTAGATACGGCTTCTTCTTTGAACTATAGAGTTTTAGCTGGCAACGGCGGATGGGACGGTGAATTGTGTTCACAGATAATGTTCTCTGGAAATATTCCTGAGCCCATTTTGTGATTTCCAATACAGAAGCATGCCTGTGTGTGATGCAGTGCCGTCTAAGGGCCCGAAGATCACGGGCACCCAGTATGGTTTTCCGGCTTTGACCCTTACGCACAGAGATTCTTCCAGGTTCTCTGAATCTTTTGATGATATTATGCACTGTAGATGATATGTTCAAACTCTGCAATTTTACACTGTCGAACTCCTTTCTGATATTGCTCCACTATTTGTCGGCGCAGAATTAGGGGGATTGGTGATCCTCTTCCCATCTTTACTTCTGAGAGCCGCTGCCACTCCAAGATGCTCTTTTTATACCCAGTCATGTTAATGACCTATTGCCAATTGACCTAATGAGTTGCAATTTGGTCCTCCAGCTGTTCCTTTTTTGTACCTTTAACTTTTCCAGCCTCTTATTGCCCCTGTCCCAACTTTTTTGAGATGTATTGCTGTCATGAAATTTCAAAATGTCTCACTTTCGACATTTGATATGTTGTCTATGTTCTATTGTGAATACAATATCAGTTTTTGAGATTTGTAAATTATTGCATTCTGTTTTTATTTACAATTTATACTTTGTCCCAACTTTTTTGGAATCGGGGTTGTAAAAGCCTCACAGAGCAAAAATCTAGGAGAAGGAAAAAAAAAAGTAGTTTTCATCCTGATGTGCTTTCCTTCCTACAACTCTTAACTGCCTAAAGTGATTCCAGACTGTACCATCAGCACATTTTGTATTTTTCTGATTTATACCTGATTTCATTTTCAGAAAACCATAAGTTATAGTGAATTGGAGATGATTAGATTCTCAGTTTAAATCTGATTTACAGCCTTCATGTCTGCAGCTACTTTACTCATTTATGTTGACTTTTTATAGCTGTTTGATGAAGACAACCCTCTGCACAAGTCTGGGAGCAAATACATTTTCACAACTGAAGGTCACGTAGTGCCCATAAACCCCAGCTTTAGGCAGAAAACCTGGGAAGAACAGGTCCCATGTCAGGAGTTCACCAAGGAACCTCCAGCCAACATCAGTAATGTAAGAAGTGTGTGTGTACACACACAGTTCTCCATGATTATTGGCACCCCTTCTAAAGATAGTTTTCTTGTTTAAAATTGAATACGATCTTGATTTTTATGCACCATTCAAGGTCTGAAAACACTTTCCTTTTTTGTTATTTTGACCAGTTGTCATTTTCTGCCAGTAAATGTTCTAAGTAATTTTTTTGGGTGGTTTATTTATTTATTTTTGTGGAATTTGGGGGAAAACGTCAGTAGTTTATGGACTAAAACAATGTTCATATTCCTCAAACACGCATAGTAAAACCAAAGAAACTGATAATTTTGCAGTGGTCTCTTAAATTTTTCCAGGGGTGTGTCTGATATATAATGATTCAGTTATTAGTAATACTGTATATACATTAAAAAAAAAAGTATTTACATGCTCAAATCACCTTCACAGTGTTGTGTATCAAGTGTGAGGAAAAATTCGAAGGGTTCAGGCACTCGTGAAGTGTTTCCTGCACTTTTATGATTAGATAACAAGTGTACATGTGTCTCTTGTAGTGTGACCGGATACCAGAGGAGCGTCGCTATGGTCTTCCCTTGAAGAGTGTGTACATGAGACAGATTGACCACATGGTTGGCCTTTCATGACCACATCACCGACAGCTGGAGTTTAGCACAAAATCTCAAACCTCTGGAGAGATTTAGCAGTGTGGCCAAACTGAGAACTTTTTTTTTTGTATTATTGTTTGTTTGCACAAGAACCTCATAGGAATCATTCAGCAGCTCAATGGTCCAGCACCTTTGCCTTGTGCTGAATGGTTAGTTTGGTTCAACCTTGACATTGCTGCATTAGTGCAAGCTTCTTTTACAAAGAGATACTTCAGGGGATTTGCAAATCAGTTAATTTCCTCAGTAATGTTAACATCATTAAGAATGAGTTGGCATTACATTTGACCAGTTGGTATTTTAAAAATTAGGCTGCATTCCACGACTTAACACACTTCTTTTTTTTTTTTTTTTTTTTTTTTTGTCAACTTCACTCTTACCATTTCCCTGTCTGTTACCTTCTTAAGGGCTATTAATATATTTATCTCAAGTGACGTTTCATCATTCATGTAGTTTGAGGGATCATCATTCAATATCAGTATAGATTTCAACTCACCCACTGTTCTTTTTCAAACATGCAAAAATGACAAATCAAACTAGTTAGAAAGATCTCTGACCCTTTACATAGATCTGTAAAGAGTCCTGCAAGAAGCTCATGTGACTTAGGTTGTACACTTCTGACTCATGAGGGGAAGTCTCTGAGAGAGTGATTAATAATATTATTTGTAGCATCATAGTTCTGTAAGATTCTTTCCAACATTTGTGGTTTTTTGTTTTTTTAATTATTCAGGGCTGACTGGTGCTCTAGGAGTAGCAGTGTTCTTATTCCGTGATATATAACCAGTATTTCAGTGCCAAATTTTCTTGTTGTAATGGACCCTGGACAGTTCAGATGTTCTGAAAAGCTTGCACCATGTGCCTTCCAAAAACATGCAGCAAATGAAACTGTTTACAAGACCTTCATTCACTCAGCAATACCTTGTTCTTCCATGCTCTTGCTGATGATTTTTAGTTTGCATTGTGTTGCACAGACAAGCTGAAACCCCCCACTGCAGCCAATTAAGTGTCTTTTAACCCTCCCTCAGTTTATATTTCTTTTGCGCTGCTGCTGGTAATTTTGTGACTCCCCCCTGGTCAAGTCTCATTTATATTCATGATGATGGAATAGCAATGTCATGGAGCGAGCATGTGCCTTATACAACTCGGAATCTCTGGATCATCCTCAGGATCAACTTTTTTTCATCATGTGTTCATACAGTGCTATTTACTATCAAAGACTGATGTGAAAGTTGACTAATGTAGCAACTGTGTGATAGCTAGCCATCGGTATTGGTAAAGACATCAAACTTTGTACAGATTTGTGATTTTCAGAACAAAGCCATAAAACAGGATGCGGGGATTTCTTAAGGGGCTATCGATCAACACTTATTCAGAGAATCAAACTTCTCTAATGTTGTAGATGTAATTTTATCTTGATTTTTATTTGATTTACTTAATGGTTGATTTCATTGTAATGATTCTGTGACCATTACTGGATGGTGTGATGCATTATATATGTGAAAAATGTGTGATGGAATTCATATGTGAGGTTTCAAACTGAATTGATTAAATGTGCAATGAGATTTTAAGGGCTTCAGGAGTTCCTGAAAGTGGTATGATTTTTATTTTTTAATGCTATTAATTTAAAAAAAACTATAGAACAATGATTGTTTTTACACAGGTTGACTAAATGAGAAGGTTTTGTTTTTTTCTCTTTTTATTTGGGAGGGTGTTTTGGATCTACTCATCCGCTTATAGAGATGGTCACTGTCAATCTACACTACCGTTTAAAAGTTTGGGGTCACCCAGACAATTTTGTTTTCCATGAAAAGTCACACTTATTTCCCACCATAAGTTGTAAAATGAATAGAAAATATAGTCAAGACATTTTTCTGGCCATTTTGAGCATTTAATCGACCCCACAAATGTGATGCTCCAGAAACTCAATCTGCTCAAAGGAAGGTCAGTTTTATAGCTTCTCTAAAGAGCTCAACTGTTTTCAGCTGTGCTAACATGATTGTACAAGGGTTTTCTAATCATCCATTAGCCTTCTGAGGCAATGAGCAAACACATTGTACCATTAGAACACTGGAGTGAGAGTTGCTGGAAATGGGCCTCTATACACCTATGGAGATATTGCACCAAAAACCAGACATTTGCAGCTAGAATAGTCATTTACCACATTAGCAATGTATAGAGTGTATTTCTGATTAGTTTAAAGTGATCTTCATTGAAAAGAACAGTGCTTTTCTTTCAAAAATAAGGACATTTCAAAGTGACCCCAAACTTTTGAATGGTAGTGTATATGAAGGTGGTATTCTGGCTGATCAACTTGTGATAAAACATCTCTCTCCTGATGGGAGCGTTGTCTTCCACAATGATGTCCCCATGCACAGGACATGAGGGCTCATTAAATGGTTTAATGAGTATGAAAATTAAGTAACTCGCATGCTAGGGACTTAAGTTACCACAGTCACACAATCATCTCAAGCCAGTTGAACACTGATGAAAGACTTTAGACTGGAATGTTAGTGCTAAAAGAATATCTATCTTGAGAAAGAATTGTTCATCCTTCTAGTATAGTTCCAGAGATTTGTAGAATCTATTGTGATGGTGGCCCAATACGTTACTAACATCCTTTTGGTTGGTTTTGCCTTTAATAGGTCACCGGTCTGTATATTAAAGAGCCAGGACTTTTGCTGGAATTGAATGGCAATTTGTAGATTCTTAAAAACTTCAATTAAAGGTTTGAAAACAATGGAATGTGATTTGGTTTAAGTGTAATTTACAGGGGTGTTTTTTGTTTTGTTTTCCATGACCCAAACTTTTGTTTAGTGACTTAAAGTTGTTAAAAATCTTGAGTTCACCCTGTTTGTTTACTCTGTTATTGACAAGACTCAGGGAAATCTTTAGTGCTGGCCTGATTATAACAGTTGTCGCAGGTGGTAAAATAAACGTCATTCCAGCACACATTTGATTTGCATGTTGCACATTTGTTCTTTTGAAGAGCTGTCAGGCTCTAGCTACTTGGGGATGAAAATCATTATGGTACAGTTATGTAATAACATATACACTCACCATCCATTTTATAGGAACACTGGTACACCTGCTCATTTTTTTTTTTTTGCAATTATCGAGTCATTCTATCATGTGGAAGCAGGACAGTTCATAAAAGCATGTAGATACAGGTCAAGAGCTTCAATTAATATACAGATCAAACAGCAGAATGAAGAAAAAGTGTGATTTCAGTTACTTTAACTGTGGCATAGTTGTTGGTACCAGATGGGCTGTTTTGAGCATTTCAGAAACTGCTGATCTGGGGTTTTCACACACACAAGTCTCTAGAGTTTACACAGAACTGTGCGAAAACACACACAAAAAAAAGACACCCGTGTATGAAGGGTCTGCAGGCTGAAACACCTTGTTGATATAAGAGATTAGAGGAGAATTGCTAGACTGGTCTGAGCTGCTAGGAAGTCTAGATTAAACCAAATGATCACTTTTTACAACTGTGGTGAGCGGAAAAGCATCTCAACATGCCCAAAACATTGAACTTTGAGGTGGATGGACTTCAAGGTTCAGTGTTGCAGACCACCACATTGGTTTCCACTCCTGTCAGCCGAGAAAAGGAATCTGAGGCTATCATGGGTACAGACTCACCCAAATTGGACAATGCCTATTTTGTTTGCTGTTAAACCAGGATGTGATAAAAGTTAATCAACTTATTTTAATAAGGTTTGGAGAATTTAACACAAGCCCTGTAGGTTTTGTTCGTTTGTTTGTTTACAGATTTGCATTTTTGTCACATTATACACCTTTTAACCCTTTGATGCAAAACATGGGTGAAAAGTGACCCGGCTGAGTTTTTATCTTCTATATCTTTGCAATAAATTAATTCCATCATTCAGTATTCAAGGTATTCCTCAATTAACTTGTTTTTGATCATCATACGTCCTTATTTTATTTTTTCCTTTCTTACTTTTTGAATAAAAACCCTTTTTGTATCACTACCCTTCTAATGCACAACATGGGTCAAAAACGACCTGCATTCATTTTCCAGGTTATTTCATGGATGGCTGAGTGTTTCTATGATATACTTTTGAAATAAATTCATTTTGTCATTTCCTTTTCCAAATATGCAGTAAATATCTTTTTGTTTAGCACAAATCGTCATTTTTATTTTTCCTTTCTTAAGTTATGAACAAGCACAGCTTTTGTAATTCTACATCAAGTTTACACACATGGGTCAGAACCGACCCGCATGCATTTACTCCAGCGTTTGGTGGGAACTGTAAATTGTGCTTGTGTCAGACATTTCACAGCTCAGCACAGCGCCCTTTGCCCATCTAATACATGGAAGTAATGTTTTTCAATTGTTCTAACATTACCTTAGAAAAAAATTGATTATGTTTAGGTTACCTTGAGAGTGAGTAGATTACTTGTCAGAAAGTTACAAGTAATTATGATTAGCTACCGAGCTGTTGACATATTCTACTTTAGTTAGCTAATTTTACTGTAGTTGGCTTAGCTAACTACATAGTTAAATAAATAACTGGCCCCATTCACTGCTAAAGTAATTACTTGAAACAAATTATTATAGTATTAAGACATTTAATTTTAAATCACACTTGGATGACCCATGTGTAGTAATATAAAAAGTATTTTTGTTCATACAGTAGGAAAGAAAAAATTTAATAAATGATTTGTGGTAATTAAAAACAAGATATTTAAAGAATACTTGGAATATTCAATCATAAAATAAATTGATTTCAAAAGATAGAGCAAAGAAAAACTCAGCATGAAATAACCTGGAAAATGAATGCAGGTCATTTTTGACCCATGTTGTGCATTAGAAGGGGTGTGCATATGTTTTGCATCAAAGGGTTAAAGGTAGCTAGATATGCACAAAATAATACTCAGAGGAAACTCTCTTTGCAAGATGAGTGTCTACAGAAGCTTTATTGTTCGTCCATACTTTCTTATGCTCTTGTCCACATTGTTTCAGTATTTATTTTTATAAAGCTAAAAGGAAAGCCATGAGATCCAGTGCAGTGTCTCAACTCAATTCAAGCTACACTGGAATATGAAACGGTTCTTAATGAGCAAAGCATCATAAGAACATAATATTTTATATCTGAAGCTCATCTCTTTTTCTTTTTTTTGTCATTCTGGTCAACAGGCATTGCATTCAAGTACATAATTGAAAAATGGAAAACACAAGCTTTAAAGTATGACCTATGCTGCTTGCGATACAACATATGTAGCTATGTTTTCGATTTATTGTTTTTTTTTATGAAGTGCATATGCAGGTGTTTTAAATGATACCATGCACCAAAATCAGAGACTAACCTGTGGAACACTGCATGAAATTATAACAGCTGAATCGCATAGTCCCAGCATAATCTGAGAGAAGCTAACATTTAAAAAAAAAAAAGCATTTCTGCCTCATTGTGCAGCTGATAATTACACTCCTTTACTGGAAGTTGCTATTGGGACCACATGACTGTGCAGTATCTTTCTACGGGTATGTTATTCTTTTGGAATAAGAAAAGACATTAGCAGCAGTATATACCAGTTCCTTCTTCTAGGTTCTAGGTGTTTTTGAAATTTTGTCATCTTGGAGAAAGATAAAATATAGGTGTTCTTCAGGCCTAGGAAAGAAGAAAAGATTTAGATTTGTAGTCTTCCCTGAGCTTCACATTTTACAAGCCTTTAAACATCATGTTGATACATCATGGATGGATAGATCATTATAGGGCTCAAAGATTATCTGGGCAACACAAGAAAGAATTTATTATTCATGCGGTTTGGTTGGTTTTATATTGAATATCTGGATATACTGAATTCTGAATAATAGTAAAAAAAAAAAAAAGCTTTTAGTATCACAGTATCTGTTTACTAATTAATCTGGTTAAAATTGTAAAAGCACATAACATACCATTAAATAATATATAACCATTTGTTTTTTTTGTTTTTTTTAATACCCATTTGCTAGGTAGATCACCTTTAGTTGTCAATACCAAAGCGATGTTTTTTGCTCTTATGTTTGTAATGTTCTTTGAGAGAAAGAGAGCATTCTCTTTGTTACAGCTAGAATGTTCTTTTTGTGACATAATTATCATATTGAAAATTAGAATTAATAGGACAGCTATTTTAAATCTCATTACCACATCATATTGCTATATTGGTTACAGAGCCCTCAATGATTATTGCCCCACATTTGGATGAAGTTGCTTCATGTCACACTGGGGGAAAAAAAGAGAGAGAAAAATCCAAACTTTAACTGAAATAAATTTATTCAGAGAAAAACAAATCCCTCATCAAGAAATAATTATTTTCAAAAAAATGCTCATGTGCCACTACTATTGGCACCTCTGCATTTAACACTTTGTAACAACCTCCCTTTGCCAGTAAAACAGCACCAAGTCTCGACTATAACATTTTATAAGGTTGGAGATACAGAGCAGAGCATCTGAGACCATTCCTCTTTACACAATCTCTCCAGCTCATCCAGGGTCCAAGGCCCTCTCTGCTGCACTTTCCTCTTTAGCTCAACCCACTGGTTTTTAATGGGGTTCAGATCAGGGGACTGAGATGGCCATGGCAGAAACTTGAGTCTGTGCTCAGCTAACCATTTTTGTGTTAATTTGGACAAATGCTTTGTCCAAATCAACACAAAACGCATGGTCTTGCTGGAAGATCCAGTGACGACCCAGTTTCATTTTCATGACAAAAGCAGCCAGATTTTGATTTAAAATGCCCTGGTATTTCATGGAGTCCATTATGCCATGGACCTTAACAAGGTTTCCAGGGCCTTTGGAGGAAAAACAACCCCAAAACATCGCAGAACGTCCACCATATTTCAAGTTGGGATAGGGTTCTTTTCATTATAGCCATCTTTCATCTATCTCTTTAAAAGCTCCATTTTTGTTTCATTAGTCCATGGAACACAGTCCCAGTCAAAATTGCAGTAGTGTTTTACAAACTCCAGATGCTTATATTTGTGATTAACTGACAGAAAAGGGTTTCTTTCTGGCACATCTTCCAAATAACCTGTTGGTATGGAGGCGGCATCTAATGGTGGGTTTGGAGACTGGGAAACCCCAACACTTTACTTTTTCTTGTAATTCACCAACAGTGATCCTTGGGGATTTTATTTTTGCCTCTCTTACCATCCTCCTTTCTGTATGTGGGGGAGAAATAAACTTTGGTCCTCTTCCAGGTAAGTTTGTAACAGTTCCAGTTGATGTCCACTTTTTTTTTTTATAATTACCCTAATGGTAGAAATTGACATTTTAAGTTGAGGAGCCTTTTTTTTTTTTAAATACAACAATTCCCTTACTTATGACGGTCAACAAACTTCTCCCTCATTTGGTTTTGTTTGTGTGTTCTATTATCTTTCCCATGTTGATGGATGACTAGGGGAATATGGCCTCTGCGTCACCTCATATTTGTACCCCAGTTAATCAGGAAGTTATGGATTACAGCTTGAAAGTTCCTACATACTCCAATCAACTCAAACATGTACAATTTAAATGGGAAATGTGCTTCAGTTAGATTGTGCTCACTATCATTTCCAGGGGTGCCAATAATAGTGGCACGTGTTTTTGATGAAAATAATGAATTATTGATGAGGGATTTGTTTTTCTTTGAGTAAATTTATTTCAATTAAAGGTTAGATGCTTCTCATTTTTTCAGTGCGAGATGAAGCTACTTCACCTATTTTCTAATCCTTTTTACTAATCTTTACAAGGGTTGCAATAATCATGGAGGCCACTGTATATCCTAATAGTGGTAGATTAGAAGCATCTTACCTTTACTCAAGAGTGGACATGTTTAAAAGAGACCACAGTCCTTGAGGTTTTCTTTGATGATAATGTCTGTCACGGCATCGAACACAAACTTCACGTTTTCAGTGTCTGTAGCACAAGTCATGTGCGAGTAGATTTCTTTGACATCTCGCCGCATGTTCAGGTCCAAGAATTGCACCTTGATGTAATTACCGGCATCTTCATATGTGTTTGGTCCTAAAATGAAATAGAACCACCATTTTTAAAGAGGTCTGAATTTTAGAACGTGTTCAGGTTTAGGCCAATATCTTACCATATTTGTGTTAAACCTAATATCAGATTAAATACTGATTTGAAGCTGCTACATTATGAAAGAAGCATAGAAAAGTATGTCATGTTATCAACAAAATATTTGAAATTACTATTATTAGTGGGTGGCACGGTGGTGTAGTGGTTAGCGCTGTCGCCTCACAGCAAGAAGGTCCGGGTTCGAGCCCCGTGGCCGGCGAGGGCCTTTCTGTGTGGAGTTTGCATGTTCTCCCCGTGTCCGTGTGGGTTTCCTCCGGGTGCTCCGGTTTCCCCCACAGTCCAAAGACATGCAGGTTAGGTTAACTGGTGACTCTAAATTGACCGTAGGTGTGAATGTGAGTGTGAATGGTTGTCTGTGTCTATGTGTCAGCCCTGTGATGACCTGGCGACTTGTCCAGGGTGTACCCCGCCTTTCGCCCGTAGTCAGCTGGGATAGGCTCCAGCTTGCCTGCGACCCTGTAGAAGGATAAAGCGGCTAGAGATAATGAGATGAGATGAGACTATTATTAGTGACACTAGTTACTTGAAGAAACCTCCATTTTTATTTGCCTTGTCAAGGAGTTAATTTTTGGCCAGTGCTTTGACATTTCTCGTGGTACAAACTCTCACGGTTACCAGAGGACTGGCCCACCACTGTAACCCTAGCTATGTAATAAGCGAGAGGCCAAGGGCTATAGAAACGGAGATCAGCACTGCCTGATGTACCTTAAGGGCCTGGTTAGTCCTGGGATGGGAGACTGCCTGGGAATTCCAGGTGCTGACACAGGAAGGACTTTTTTGTTCTGTATTGTTTTTACATCCAAATTTTGCTGTATAACTGGTTTCTGATACAACTCAATCAAGCTATTGTGAATACTGAATGTACTGCATATGGAGATGCTGGAAGCAGGGTTAGAGCAAAAATGTGCATCATCTGGTAGTTCTAAAGGAATGGATTGGAAAACACTGTTTTTTCAAGTGTTCTGGAATTACCATCATATTCAGGGAAGCACATGCTTAAATGAGCCTTCTTGATCTTCTCAAGGAAGACATCTTTCTTGTTGAGGAAGAGAACAATGGAAGTAGTCGCAAAGTAGCGGTGGTTGCAGATACTGTTGAACAAGTGGAGACTCTCGTGCATTCGGTTCTTTAAGAGACAAATGGAGAAAGTGGAATTGTTTACCTAATGCCATGACTTACTCGGTTCCAGCTGAAATTTGAACAAATCAGATAGCATTCTCAGAAGCTTATCTAGCATTAGCATGGCACCACATAATCTCACCACTTCATCATCCTCAACCAACACCATGTCGTAAGCACTCAGAGCAGCAATGAAGATGATGCAGGTAACGCCTTCAAAGCAGTGGATCCATTTCTTTCTCTCTGAGCGCTGGCCTCCAACGTCAAACATCCTATACACAGAGGATATAAGGTGATTGTTTTGGAGATGTTCTTTCGTCAGTGACATCTTCTCAATACATAGTCTGATTAAGCTATTCAGTTACAGTTAGGTCCATATATATTTGGACACTGACACAAATTTTGTTTTTTTACCTGTTTACTGAAACATATTCAGGTTATAGTTATATAATGGACATGGACATAAAGTCCAGACTTTCAGCTTTCATTTGAGGGTATCCACATTAAAATTGGATGAAGGGTTTAGGAGTTTCAGCTCCTTAACATGTGCCACCCTGTTTTTAAACGGACTAAAAGTAATTGGACAATTGACTCAAAGGCTATTTCATGGGCAGGTGTGGGCAATTCCTTCGTTATGTCATTCTCAATTAAGCAGATAAAAGGCCTGGAGTTGATTTGAGGTGTGGTGCTCGCATTTGGAAGATTTTGCTGTGAAGAAAACATGCGGGGGCGGCACGGTGGTGTAGTGGTTAGTGCTGTCGCCTCACAGCAAGAAGGTCCGGGTTCGAGCCCCGTGGCCGGCGAGGGCCTTTCTGTGTGGAGTTTGGATGTTCTCCCTGTGTCCGTGTGGGTTTCCTCCGGGTGCTCCGGTTTCCCCCACAGTCCAAAGACATGCAGGTTAGGTTAACTGGTGACTCTAAATTGACCGTAGGTGTGAATGTGAGTATGAATGATTGTCTGTGTCTATGTGTCAGCCCTGTGATGACCTGGCAACTTGTCCAGGGTGTACCCCGCCTTTCACCCATAGTTAGCTGGGATAGGCTCCAGCTTGCCTGCGACCCTGTAGAAGGATAAAGCGGCTAGAGATAATGAGATGAGAATGAGATGAAAACATGCGGTCAAAGGAGCTCTCCATGCAGGTGAAACAAGCCATCCTTAAGCTGCGAAAACAGAAAAAACCCATCCGAGAAATTGCTACAGTATTAGGAGTGGCAAAATCTACAGTTTGGTACATCCTGAGAAAGAAAGAAAGAAAGAAAGAAAGAAAAGCACTGGTGAACTCATCAGTGCAAAAAGACCTGGACGCCCACAGAAGACAACAGTGGTGGATGATCGCAGAATGAAGAGAAACCCCTTCACAACAGCCAACCAAGTGAACAACACTCTCCAGGAGGTAGGTGTATCAATATCCAAATCTATCATAAAGAGAAGACTGCATGAAAGTAAATACAGAGGGTTCACTGCACGGTGCAAGCCACTCATAAGCCTCAAGAATAAAAAGGCTAGATTGGACTTTGCTAAAAAACATCTAAAAAAGCCAGCACAGTTCTGGAAGAACATTCTTTGGACAGATGAAACCAAGATCAACCTCTACCAGAATGATGGAAAGAAAAAAGTATGGTGAAGGCATGGTACAGCTCATGATTCAAAGCATACCACATCATCTGTAAAATACAGCGGAGGCAGTGTGATGGCTTGGGCATGCATGGCTGCCAGTGGCACTGGGTCACTAGTGTTTATTGATGATGTGACACAGGACAGAAGCAGCTGGATGAATTCTGAGGTATTCAGAAAAATACTGTGTGCTCAAATCCAGGCAAATGCAGCCAAACTGATTGGTCGGCGTTTCATAATACAGATGGACAATGACCCAAACATAAAGCCAAAGCAACCCAGGAGTTTATTAAAGCAAAGAAGTGGAATGTTCTTGAATGGCCAAGTCAGTCACCTGATCTCAACCCAATTGAGCATGCATTTCACTTGTTAAAGACTAAACTTCAGACAGAAAGGCCCACAAACAAACAGCAACTGAAAACCGCTGCAGTAAAGGCCTGGCAGAGCATTAAAAAGGAGGAAACACAGCGTCTGGTGATCTCCATGAGTTCAAGAGTTCAGGCAGTCATTGCCAACAAAGGGTTTTCAACCAAGTATTAGAAATGAACATTTTATTTACAATTATTTAATTTGTCCAATTACTTTTGAGCCCCTGAAATGAAGGGATTGTGTTTAAAAAATGTTTTAGTTCCTCACATTTTTATGCAATCATTTTGTTCAACCCACTGAATTAAAGCTGAAAGTCTGAACTTCAACTGCATCTGAATTGTTTTGTTCAAAATTCATTGTGGTAATGTACAGAACCAAAATTAGAAAAATGTTGTCTCTGTCCAAATATTTATGGACCTAACTGTATGTCCAGTGCTATCATTGCAAATAATAAATGACAACATTATACAAACAAGACCATGCTAACATCTCTCCTCGACCTATTTTTCATTGTTAGCATGGTTAAAAGCTAAATTAATACTGTGTTTTGTTAGCTTGTACCTGAAGTTGAGGTCCTTGAAGGAAAACTGGGTCTCAATGATACCAGTTGTCTTAACTCGAGATCGTAGTACATCCTGCTCAGTGGGGACATAGCCAGGCTGGATCAACCTTTCCAAATCATTTAAATAGCTAAAGGGCAGAGGGAGACTTGTTTTTATATCACTGATAACCATTTTTGTAGACATTTGGAAACAGTTGCTACTGAAATTTGAAGTATCCCATTAAAGTGTCTTTAATCAAAGTAAGGGAGAGTAAACACTATATAGCCAAAAGTTTGTGGACACCTGACTATCACACCCATATGTAGGCCTTCCCTAAACTGTTGCCACTAAGTTGGAAGCACAGAGTTGTACAGAATATCTTTGTACGCTGGAGCATTTACAATTTCCCTTGACTAGAACGAAAAGGCCCAAATATGTTCCAGCATGACAATGTGCTGCAAAAAGTGAACTCCATGAAAACATGGAGTTTACCAAGGTTGGAGTGGAAGAACTTGACACACTTTTAGGCTGAACAAGAACGCTGACTGTGCACCAGGCCTCCTCACTTGGCATCAGTGCCTGACCTCACTAATGCTCTTGTGGCTGAATGAGCACAAATCCCCTCAGCCACACTCCAACATCTAGTGGAAAGCCTTCCCAGAAGAGTGAAGGCTAATATAACAGCAAAAGTGGACTAAATCTAGAATGGGATGTTCAAAAAGCACATATGCACTCACCGGACACTTTATTAGGTACACCCATCCACCTGCTGTTTTATGCAGTTCTCTAATCAGCCAATCCCTTGACAGCAGCACAATGCATAAAATCATGCAGATACAAATCAAGAGCTTCAGTTAATGTTCACTTCAAACATCAGAATGGGAAAAATTGTGATCGCTGTGACTTTCACTGTGGCATGGGTGTTGGTGCCAGATGGACTGGTTTGAGTATTTCAGAAACTGCTGATCTCCTGGGGTTTTCACACACAACACTCTCTCAAGTTTACACAGAATGGTGCAAAAAAAAAACCCCAAAAAACATTGAGAGAGCGACAGTTCTGTGGGTGGAAACGCCTTGTTGATAAGAGAGGTCAGAGGAAAATGGCCAGATTGGTTCGAGCTGTGGTGGTGTAGTGGTTAGCACTGTCGCTTCACAGCAAGAAGGTCCTGGGTTTAAGCCCAGCGGCCAACAAGGGCCTTTCTGTGTGGAGTTTGCATGTTCTCCCTGTGTCTGCGTGGGTTTCCTCCGGGTGCTCTGGTTTCCCCCACAGTCCAAAGATGTGCAGGTTAGGCTAATTGTTGGTTCTAAATTGACTGTAGGTGTGAATGGTTGTTTTTCTCTATGTGTCAGCTCTGAGATGACTTGGTGACTTGGCCAGGGTGCACCCCGCCTCTCACCCATAGTCACCTGGAATAGGCTCCAGCTTGCCTGTGACCCTGTGATAAGCAGCTACAGATAATGGATGGATGGTTCGAGCTGCCAGGAAGAGTATAGTAACTCATATAATCACTTTTTACAACCATGGTGAGCAGAAAAGCATATCAGCATGCAACAGCAGAAGACCACATTGGGTTCCACTCTTGCCAGCCAAGAACAGGAATCTTAGAACCAAAAACATGTCCCTATTAAAGTGGCCGGTGAGTGTAGGTGTGATAATTAGGTGTCCACAAACTTTTGGCCATAGAGTGTTTGAGACAGTGCAAGACAGTTTATGTATATTTGTTTAAAAGATAGACAGTGGCATTTAAACATACTATCCAGCAGAGTCATTGAGCTGGTATTCCGAGGCTCTGTCGAAGCATGCTTGGATGCCAGTGTCTTTCCACAATTGCAAAATGATGTCAGACAGCTCCTTGGGCATGGTGCCCTCCTCAATAGTGTCAGCTAAGTGCATCAGTTTCCTGGCATTGTCCTATAGAACAAAACCCATACACACACAGCTGGTAATGCAATATACAGTCATAGGGATATTCAACATACTGTATGTATAATCACAAATATGTATAATCATAATGAGAAAACCTTCAGACACATCCATGCCAATACCTGCTGGGCAGCATCTCCATAGCCAATGTTGAGCGTGTTCATAGCCTTTACAATAGCCATGATCGACTGCAAGGTGTTACTGTAGATGATAGTAATGAACTCCAGGCACTCTTCTAGGGAGTAACCATCTTTGTGGATAATTCTGTAATGGTAACAGACACTTAGCTGAATGAGGCATATTTAAAACAGTGAAATGTGTGATCGTTTTAAGGTAGTGAAAAAAATACTGATGTTACATTATAGTGGATGTAGTTTCACTATAAATTTCTAGTGTCCAGAAATTTTTGGTCATATTTCCAAAATACTTACTTCATCTGTTTGACAATTGTGCTTTTCCCTGACTCACCGGCACCTGTGAAAATATAATACAAAGCACTGAAGGGATTTGGGATTTAATACATTTAATAACAGATTCACTGAAGCTAATTGAATTTTTTTCTTATAATTTTTTTCTTGAGAGAGAGACACACACACACAAATGATAATCCGTGTTTCAGCTTCGAGAAAAAAAAATACAGTATGTAGTTTATAGAAAATATTGTTGTGTTTGTACAGAGCTTTATTTGAAAACAATCATTGTTGATGAGATATTAATCAATTCCATAAATAATTCAAGACCTACTTTGTAAAATCACCAATGTTGGACTAATCTCAAGAGTTGAACTAAATGCAGCTGTGTAGAAGGTAACATTGTTGATTTTACACTACAGTTTGTTTAAACACTGTGAGTCACGGCCTGAAATGTCTCAGGTACACAAAACAAGGTCATTTGTCCATTTTAAATTTGGACCAAAAACTCCACATCTCACATTCATACTGTTCAAGTTTCAACATCCATCTATGTTTGAATTTGCTGGTTCATTTGATCAAGTACCTCACATTCACCAGAGTCAGTGATCATTCGTTAATCAAATGACAAATAATTAGGTTTGAGCTTTCTATTAAATAAGCTAGAAAGGTAGTAGCAGGGCATTTTCATTCATTAATGTCCCATCGTTGTTTATATACAGTAGAAAGATAATATTATTCACATTGGAAGTCACTTTATGATGGTCATAGCAATGATCATCTAGTAAACTGTACCTGTACAGAGAAATGCACCGTTTGCATGCAGTTAATGTATATTAATGAAGTTCTATGTAGCTTCCTCTGGTCTCTGTGATTAGGGAACATTTTATATGACTGAAGAAAGAAATCTGCTACTATTTGGAATTCTTCCAATCCGGAAAAGTCCTCGTCCTTCCCTTGTATCTATATCTCCAACAGGACTAGAATAAGAAGCTTGAGGATCATTACTTTAGCACTAAGCCTCTCAATGCTGATGTGATCAAGAACCCATAGTTTCTTATCCCTGACCCAGATCCAACACAAAGTCAAACTCAATGAAGTTATGAAATACCAAAAAACGGGGGAAAATCTGTCTTCAGTCACTTTTAAAATGGATCCTTCAATAAAGCCCATCTTTACAATACATATACATTGTAGGTTATTACTATAAGATCAAGTCTTGCTGTTTTATCAACAACCAGTAGAAATCTCTAGATATGTCTAGTTTCCATAATGTTGTCATGCCATTTAACAGGCCTGTAAGTATAATATTTACACATATCAGTCCATCTTCATAAACTCGGGCTCTGACTGTTCTTTGCTCATGCATACTGTATAGGCTCAGTGCTCTTTACCTAGTAACAGTAGTTTGACAGTCCTGGCGTCCTTGTCAGCATCTTCCTTCAGCTTCTTCTCTAGCTCACGGGAGTGTTTTTCCTCAGCGCTTGCCCCAGCCCCCATGTTCAATATAAAGTTAGTGTGAATGTAGAACCACTAACTTGCCTCTAAGGCCCACCAAGTGCAGTCAACTATGCAGTTCTCACCTACACTGGCTCCCTCTCTGTGCTGAGTTGACCAGTTGTTTCAAGTCTTAGAGGGATTTTGGATTTTGGGGATGTGGTTGGTCACCTGGGGGTGGATGGCCAATGAGGAACAAGGACGGAGACACACTGGGGGGAAGATTGACAACAGGTCACCTGAGATTTAGGTAGAATATGATGTGGTCAGCAAAAGGTCCTAATCTGAGCACTGTGTTCTCAGGCACATTGAGGCTGCTTGAAGAGAGGCTATAAGATGCTGTATGCTAATACATTCTGCATGTTCACAAATCTTAGTAACAGTGATTATATAAATATTGAAGCTTTGATGGATCATATTTGGAAAATAATAAAACTAAATCCACTAACATAGCATGTCATTGGGCAATTTAATCAGGCCTATATAAAGATGTAGCAGAACTAGTATCCTGAATTTTATTCAAAAAAATTACATTCTGATTGAAAATTATGTCAATATAATTTATACACACAAAGAATCAATATTAGCATTATAAAAATGAAATGAATGGTTATTAAAATGTCCAATGATGCCATTAATTTTAACATTACGCTTTAGCCCTATCAACAGGTTCTTAATATCACAGACCACTTTCACAAATAACATCTTGTTATTTATGCATGTCCTGTTTCATTTGAGAGATTAACTTTAATCTAAAAATACTGCGTGTGTGCATGTGTGTGTGTGCATCTATGTGTCTGATATAGTGGCTATTTGAAGAATGGGATAGCACACTTAGTTCTTGGATTTACAGTAATGCTCAGCCACTCCTACACTGACATTTTAACTACTTTCTTTATTAAGTATATCTCTCTACATGAAAGATATTTTGTAACTATTTACTATTGTTCATATCCTTGAAAGGAAAAAAAATAACTGATTAACAGCTAGCAGCTCAGACATCTGTGACAACAAAAACCTTTAAATCTCTTTTATAAGTAAAATCTGGAAAAGGCCTATGAGAATCTGAACAGCTTTCATTCAACCTGTGAATTATCTCATTGTTAAACTGTCATCACAGTGAATATTCAATACCAGTTCAGGTCCTCGCTATCTATCTGGCTTTTGAAAACCTGCTCCTAACTTGCATTATAACTTTTCCTCTGATATTTTGATTTAGTTATTTTGCTATTTTTGTATTATTTTACTATTCCTTTATGTGCATTACACTGTAAACAAAAGTGCCCCAAAATGATAGATGTTATTCTCATGTTATACAGAATATTATCTGTTTACATTACATGTTTATACATGTATGTCATGGCCTAATGGTTAGAGAAACAGCTTTGGAACCAAAAGGTTGCCGGTTCAATTCTCTGGACCAGCAGAAATGGCTAAAAGGCCCTTGAGCAAGGTACCTAACCCCAGGCTGCTCTGGGAATGTTGTACGTTGCTCTGCATAAGTGTGTCTGCTATGTAATGTGATCCTGTATTTGCTGATTTTGTGAAGGAAAAGTGAATTTTCATTTTTTCACATCTCCCACTGCATAACACTTACAACCCCGATTCCAAAAAAGTTGGGACAAAGTACAAATTGTAAATAAAAACGGAATCCAATAATTTACAAATCTCAAAAACTGATATTGTATTCACAATAGAACATAGACAACATATCAAATGTCGAAAGTGAGACATTTTGAAATTTCATGCCAAATTGGCTCATTTGAAATTTCATGACAGCAACACATCTCAAAAAAGTTGGGACAGGGGCAATAAGAGGCTGGAAAAGTTAAAGGTATAAAAAAGGAACAGCTGGAGGACCAAATTGCAACTCATTAGGTCAATTGGCAATAGGTCATTAACATGACTGGGTATAAAAAGAGCATCTTGGAGTGGCAGCGGCTCTCAGAGGTAAAGATGGGAAGAGGATCACCAATCCCCCTAATTCTGCGCCGACAAATAGTGGAGCAATATCAGAAATGAGTTTGACAGTGTAAAATTGCAAAGAGTTTGAACATATCATCTACAGTGCATAATATAATCAAAAGATTCATAGAATCTGGAAGAATCTCTGTGCGTAAGGGTCAAGGCCGGAAAACCATACTGGGTGCCCGTGATCTTCGGGCCCTTAGACGGCACTGCATCACATACAGGCATGCTTCTGTATTGGAAATCACAAAATGGGCTCAGGAATATTTCCAGAGAACATTATCTGTGAACACAATTCACCGTGCCATCCGCCGTTGCCAGCTAAAACTCTATAGTTCAAAGAAGAAGCCGTATCTAAACATGATCCAGAAGCGCAGATGTCTTCTCTGGGCCAAAGCTCATTTAAAATGGACTGTGGCAAAGTAGAAAACTGTTCTGTGGTCAGACGAATCAAAATTTGAAGTTCTTTATGGAAATCAGGGACGCTGTGTCATTCAAACTAAAGAGGAGAAGGACGACCCAAGTTGTTATCAGCGCTCAGTTCAGAAGCCTGCATCTCTGATGGTATGGGGTTGCATTAGTGCGTGTGGCATGGGCAGCTTACACATCTGGAAAGACACCATCAATGCTGAAAGGTATATCTAGGTTCTAGAGCAACATATGCTCCCATCCAGACGACGTCTCTTTCAGGGAAGACCTTGCATTTTCCAACATGACAATGCCAAACCACATACTGCATCAATTACAGCGTCATGGCTGCGTAGAAGAAGGGTCTGGGTACTGAACTGGCCAGCCTGCAGTCCAGATCTTTCACCCATAGAAAACATTTGGCGCATCATAAAACGGAAGATACGACAAAAAAGACCTCAGACAGTTGGGCAACTAGAATCCTACATTAGACAAGAATGGGTTAACATTCCTATCCCTAAACTTGAGCAACTTGTCTCCTCAGTCCCCAGACGTTTACAGACTGTTGTAAAGGGAAAAGGGGATGTCTCACAGTGGTAAACATGGCCTTGTCCCAACTTTTTTGAGATGTGTTGTTGTCATGAAATTTAAAATCACCTAATTTTTCTCTTTAAATGATACATTTTCTCAGTTTAAACATTTGATATGTCATCTATGTTCTATTCTGAATAAAATATGGAATTTTGAAACTTCCACATCATTCCACAGCATTCCGTTTTTATTTACAATTTGTACTTTGTTCCAACTTTTTTGGAATCGGGGTTGTACATTAAAACCAAACCATTCAAAATATTTATTATCATAGTCCTGTTTCATTTTCCAAAAACTGGGTGTAGTGTTTGTCATACTGAAACTCCTCTAGGAGCCGAGTGTTTGTGTTTTTGTGCTGACACATTCTACTCAATGACATATAACACTGCAACAGTAGTGGATATATGCAGTTATTTGGTAGAGAAACTGCAGGAATCCTTTTAAACAGATGAGGTAAGATCAGGATCAGTTTCAGCCATGAGTAGTTTATTAAATTTGATTGATTACAAATTGCTGTCAGTTGGTGACTCTAAATTGACCGTAGGTGTGAATGTGAGAGTGAATGGTTGATTGTCTCTGTGTCAGCCCTGCAATGATCTGGCGACTTGTCCAGGGTGTACCCCGCCTCTCGCCCATAGTCAGCTGGGATAGGCTCCAGCTTGCCTGCGACCCTGTAGAACAGGATAAGCGGTTCCAGATAATGGATGGATGGATGGATGGATGGGCAAATTGCTGTCACTGACTTACAAAGACTTATGTGGCCTGGCACTGCATTGTTTACCAGAAGTACGAGCTTGGAACCATGCATTTTATGTGTTTGGGTGCTGGCTTGCTCTGTGTTCCAAGAATTAAAAGAGAAAACCAGCAGGTGGAGACCCTCCTCCATCTGTGCACTACTCTAGAAGTTTTCCATATACTGTACTATATATCCAGGTGTGTGACAAAGGGAAAAAAATGTGGCTCTGTTATGATGTAAGGCACATTTTGCCGATGTGTTTCAGGCCCAATGAAAATCTATAAACACAAGATTTATGCATACATTTGACAAATCAAGGTACGCGTGTATAAATATATATGCATTTGACACCATATGGACACACTATCTTTTTATCTAAATGTTACAACTTTAGTACAGGCTACACATAGGCATTATCTTATCATTCATCTTAACAAAGAAAAAAAAAATACACATTGACCAAACTACCACACTACTTTGATCAAGCCGTATCAAATTTATAAAGCCAGTTTCATCAAAGCTTATGTAATAGTGCTCCCAGCAACTTCAGTTGTGTTTACATTCTACCCAGTGAAAAGTTTGGACACACCTACTCATTCGTCTGTTTTTCTATATTTTGACTATTTTTCTACATTGTAGAACAATACTGAAGACATCAAAACCATGAAATAGCATATGGAAAATATTTGGAATTATGTGGTAAACAAAAAAGTGTTAAAAAAAATGTTTCCTGTTTTAGGTTCTTCAGCGTAGCCAGCGTTTACCTTGATGATGCTTAGCACACTATTGGCATTATCTTAACCAACTTCATGAGGTAGTCATCTGGAATGCTTTTCAGTTAACAAGTGTGCCTTGTCAAACGTTCATTAATGGAATTTCTTGCCAATAATTTGACCGTTTTGAAACAAAGTAATATCTTTTCCATGATCACGGGATATGTCTTCTGACATTTTTTAAGAAATGAGAAGCTACTCACTGCATCAGTGAAGCATTAATCACTGCAGTAATTATCCAATCAAAGGTTCTTCCAGATGGTGACTTTTCTTGGGCCAGGCAGTACGTATGTACAGTATGTATGTATGTATGTGTTTGTTTGTTTGTTTATTATATAGACACAAGTGTGTTCCTGGGAAATTTGCCACTTTTTCATTCAAACTACATCCAGGACAATGAGTAACATCTTTTCCAACATCCTCACTCATGATGATATCAAAGAATTATTTTGATAAATTTGCATACCTTTTATATGTGAATGTGTAAATATAATATAAAGAAAAATACATGTTGGCTTGAAGATATGAAGTTTATCTTTTTGTGTTGAAAAACTCATATTTTTCTTACGAAATACATCCCGGACCTGAGTAACATAATGTCCGATATCTTCACTCGTGAGGATATCGATGACATCACTCCCAGTGTTTTCCCGCTAACTAGACTCACGTTTTCAAAATGGCGAACCGTTTTAGAATTAAAATTCTTTTGATTAACTTGCGTATTTTATTTTGAGGATGTGTCTATATTATAAAAAGGATATTACATGGTGGCACAAAGATATGAACTTTATCTTCTCGTGTTGAAATAAAGTGTTGCTTTGCTCACTTGTGAAATATTTTCATCACTCAAAGATAAACTTCATATCTTCACACTATTGTGTAATACAGTGCTCAGCGTAAATGAGTACACCCCCTTTGAAAAGTAACATTTTAAACAATATCTCAATGAACACAAACAATTTCCAAAATGTTGAAAAGACAAAGTTTAATATAACATCTGTTTAACTTATAACGTGAAAGTAAGGTTAATAATATAACTTAGATTACACATTTTTCAATTTTACTCAAATTAGGGTGGTGCAAAAATGAGTACACCCCACGACAAAAACTACTACATCTAGTACTTTGTATGGCCTCCATGATTTTTAATGACAGCACCAAGTCTTCTAGGCATGGAATGAACAAGTTGGTGACATTTTGCAACATCAATCTTTTTCCATTCTTCAACAATGACCTCTTTTAGTGACATACAGCACACCTAATATTTGGGTAAAATGTCTCTTCACAAGATTCACCTTGACCAAACATTTTTGTTTACCATGAACAAGCTTCTGGCAGAATTCTGGTTGGATATTTCACAACTCTTCATGGTAGAATTGGTAGAGTTCAATTAAAAAAAAAAATTCTTGGCATGGACTTGACATATAAGCACGGTCCATATATTTTTAATAGGGTTGAAGTCAGGGCTTGTTTTAAGCTTAATGTGAGCCTGCTTTATCCTCCACAACCAGCTCTGATGCGTGTTTGGGTTCCTTGTCCTGTTATAACTCCCAAGTCCCAAGTTGTGTTCAAGCTTCTGATGGTTTATGTTGAAGAATTCTGAGGTAGTCCTCCTTCTTCATTATTCCATCCACTTTGTACAATGAACCAGTTCCATTGGTAGCAAAATAGCCCCAGAGCATGATGATCCTACCATCAGTTGGTACAGTGTCCCTTGGTACATGGTGGTCTTTGTGGCCAAACAACTCAATCTTTGTCTCAGCTGACCATACAGCTTTCCTCCAGAAGGCTTTTTTCTTTGTGTGTGTGGTCAGCTTCAAACTTCAGTTAAGCCTGAAGGTGTGAATTTTGGAGCAGGGGGTTATTTCTTGGATAGCAGCCGCTTCGTCCATGGTGATGTAAAACTCACTAAACTGTAGACAGTTATCCATCAGCTTCCAGTTCATGGCAGGGCCGTGCCATGGTGGTTCCCAGGTTGTTCCTGAGCATCCAAACCAATTTCCTTTCAGCTGAGGGTGACAGTTTGGATTTTCTTGAAGCAAAGTGGCTTGGCAAAGTGACTACACCTCACAATAACTTGGATACAATTGTTTGAACTGATCTTGGAATTTGCAGTTGTTTAGAAATGGCTCCAAGAGACATTCCGGAGTTGTGTATATCTGTGATCCTCTTTCTCAGATCTGCACTGAGCTCCTTGGACTTTCCCATTTTACTGTGTGTTGGTCAATCCAATGAGTGCTGTAAACAGACCCTTTTTATGAAGGCACAGAGAAGCTACCAGCTGTAGTCAATCATAATCACTAACAGGGAGTTAAGAGGCCTAGGCCTTGGCAAGATAAGAGACATTTTGGAAGTTTCAGCACCTCTGAATTAATAATCTAAGTGAGTGGATGTAAAATTTGACCTGTATGTATAATTTTGACCCTGTGTTGATTTAAGAAAACCCAAAGAAAATTAAAACTTGTGCACTAAATTCTAGTGGGGTTTTTTTTCATGAAAGATGTATGCTGTACAATCATTCTGCCACAGAAAAAGAATAGTTCAAAGAAATTACTGAAAGCCCAAATATTGCCATGACATTCATATCCAAGATGACATTCATGTCACTGTATGTGAACTTCTGATCACAACTGTATATAAATTATCCTATTATTTTCATTATAATTATCTGACTTCCTCTATTAAAATATTTAATTATTACTTCATTTATTTAGTCTAACTGTTGAACTATTTCACAGGCATTTACCTCTTGCATTCTGTGGAAAAATTCAGAAGCACAGTGAATTACAGTCCGCCTAACATTCACCAAGATTAACATAACTGACTTTTCAATTAATTTATTCAACTGGTGGAATGGTCATGAGGGACTCACCATGAAGCACAGGTCATCAAATCCATTTAGTAGCAGCTTACTCTCATACTGAGGAAAGCCCATGTGTTCCAGCCACTCCCCCACCGACTGCTCTAGCACCCGGCTTCCTGCAGCATCTGCTGAAAGAGGGAGGCGTTTGAGCAGTGAGAAGCCATTCAGCCTGTAGCAGCGGCACTCAGAGGCCGAGACATGGCACTGCCACATCATCTTCGGCCAGAAAAGCCACAGACAACAGCAGCAGCACGGCACGATCCAGGCTTGGTTAAGGGGCCACCAACAACAGGGGCCCGCAAAACACAGAGATGAAAATGAGCCCTTGTTGGATGGAGGGCAGAGGAGGTAGAGATCTGTAGGTAGTCCTTTTTGAAGAGCGGCTTCAAGGAAGCAAGTCTGGTTTGGAAAGATAATTTGGCATTATCCTAAAGCGAAGAAATGTAGAGGGGCAATGCATACATAGTTCATTCTCTTTTATTCAATTCAAACTATTTGGCCTTAACCCTTGTAGGGTCTTCGTTTTTGTGCTACACAGGGGTAGCTGCTGGGTCGGGTTGGCCCATGGCATTTTTGGGTCCTTAATTCAACCTATTGAAACCTTTTTTTGTTAAAATACTCAGCAGATGTTTACTTCATCCCATTTGCAAGTAATATAAACAAAACTTGTTACATTTGTTCCCTTCACCTGTGTTAAATCATATGATTATGAATAGAAATGCTACTCGTTTTTGTTTATTTTTTTATTAAAATGTAAAAACATAAGGAATTGCATCATAAAACAGCCACAACTGACAATTATCAACAAATTGACAAATTAAGCAAGTTTGCCCAGAACTATTTCATCAGAAATTTAACCTTATCAGGTCAGTTTACACTATATCTGCCTGAACAACATTTAAACTAGAAGTCCCAGAGAGGGGCCATTTGGCCTTTTTACCTAGAAAACCCACAAGAGGGCCAATTGGCCCCAAGTCCTCCCTGTAGACATTCATTTTGTTATGGAAATGTGGCTGTTAGTTACCTTACAGCTTAGAAATGAAATCTTACAATGCCTGTTGAATGTTGAATCTCTGCATCTTCGTTCCTTGGAGAGGAGCTTCTTTCACCACAAAATTCTTGAGGGAACTGAAGCAATAGTCCATGTGCACTTGTCTGCAAACAATTGTCTGGTTGCAGTCACATGAGTCGTTATGGTCACATGGGACATTCACATGTTCACATTTTAGAATAGAATGTGTTTTTATTCCTCATTCTCACATTCACACAGAAGTAGCCAACATGACTTCACCACTGAAGTGTGAGAAATGTGACCCCCTCACCCCACACACTGCCACTAACAGCCTCATTACCATAACAAAACGAGTGATTAGTGTATTGGGGAAAAGCGGTCGGGCCAAATGGCCCCTATGTGGGTCTTCTAGGTAGACAGAAAAATGCTGGGACTGCTAGGCCCTTTGAACACGGCCATTTTCATGCCAGGCTATACCACACATGAGGAGCAGAGTTTCACTGTGTGCATATTTTGACATCCATATGTTGTCATTTTCAAGCTGCTGACAGTCTGATCCTATGCCTGGCTGCTCAGTGACTGATCTTGTGACTTCCTGCTGGCGGGCTGGTCCTGAAGTTCTCTTTCATTTTGATGCAGGCTGACGGGCTGGTCCTACGGCTGGCTCCACACAGGCTGGTCCTGGCGCCAACTGTTCAGAGGGTTGTCCTCGCCGCTCATATCGTCCAGGCTGCTGAAGGTCTGGTCCTGAGGCTATTTTACTTTTTGGACCTGGCTGATGCTCATCCTCTTCTTCAAACTCAGTGTCAGACTCTGAATTTTCAGAAATATGATCCTCATTTTCTGAAACTTCTTCCTCTGCATCATCTTCAAATCCTTCTGTCTCTTCCAGTATCAATTCCAAAGCAGTTTGAACTGAAAATCGCTTTGCCATCTTGTGTGGTATGGAACCACACTGACCGAGATATTTATACTGTCTCCCCAAGATTCTTTCCCGCAGGGCAGAGGGTGAAATGTTGCAAGAAATGTTGCAACCTAGTGTGGGAACAGCACTGGTGGCTCACACTAAGCTCATCATTCACCTGCTTTACTCTCTCCCTCCCCCTCTCTCACACACACTCTCTCCCTCCCCCTCTCTCTCACACACACACACACACACACACACACACACACACAGAAAGGCCCAGAAAGGAGGTAGGGGAAATGAGGGTACACAGGACCTATGATTTCCACACTTTAACTAGCCCTGGGTCCAGTGGACCCGAAGACCCTGTATGTAATACAAATGTGAAGGGGGTGTGTGTGGGGGGTCAATTATTTTTTTTCCTGATTTATGTTCCTCACAGAAAATGAGCCAAGGCCAATGAATCTCAGTTTGAAAAAATATTTATTTGTATCATTTTTCTTAAGATGAAAACTGAAAACGGGTCAACACCGACCTGAAGACCTTACAAGGGTTAAAGGGGAGAGGGTTAGTGTTGTGAATGGAAGATCAGAATGTGCTCAGGGAACCTGGCGCTGCAGCAAGATCATCACACCCACAGTGAGCTACAAAGAGGCAGCAAACTCCCTGATATGCATATGTTCTTTTCTTAGAATCACACAACCCTTTAGTTTGCAAGTCTCAACCAAACCTATTTGGTGGTCTGTAAAACAAAAAAAAATCTTTCTGTGACTTAGGACTTTTTGATTTTCCAAAACATTATTCATTATTTTCTTATATACGAGTACTATTTTAGGTCTATTATATCTATCACACTGAGTGCTCTAAAAATCACTAGATAATGTTGCAATTGAACTACAATGGCAACTGCCTAGAAACAGGATACTGTTTGCATCATGTCTGCTAATCTTGAAGATGAGATTCATGTCACATTTATGATGCATACTGTACAATCATTCTGCCACAGAAAAAGAACAGCTCAAAGAAATTACTGAAAGCCCAAATATTGCCATGACATTCATATCGAAGATGACATTCATGTCACTGTATGTAAACTTCTGACCACAATTGTACATATTAGCTTTGATCATATTAGCTTTGATCATGGTGCACATTCTTCATGGCATTGTTTCAACAATCTTATGTCATGTCACAACATTTATTTCCATCCAGAGTTGTGGTAATTTTTCACAGAAATCTTGTATTGAAAAAGGGAGAGTCAAACCACTCTGTAAAATCTTCTCCAACATCCCAAAGACTTTGAATGGGTTTAAGGTCAGGCTTCTTTGGTGGCCAATTCATGTGTGAAAATTATTCCTCATGCTTCTTGAACCACTTTTTCACAATTTGAGCTTTAATTTTATTTCCATGCCATCAGGGAAGAAAAATTCCATTGATGGGATAACCTGGTTATTCAGGTAAGTCAGTCCATTCAGGTACTTTATTTTATTCCCACATAACATTACTGAGCCTCAACCTGACCAGCTGAAGCAACCCCAGATCATAACACTGCCTCCAGAGGCTTGTACAGTGGCTACTATGCATGATGGGTGCATCGCTTCAAACGCTTCCCTTCTTACCTTGACATGCCCATTGCTCTGGAACAGGGTAAATCTGGACTTATTAGGCCACATGACCTGTTTCCATTGCTCCAGGGTCCAATCATTATGCTCCCTAGCAAATTGAAGCCTTTTCTTCCAATTAACTTAACTATTAAGTGGTTTTCTTCTGATCACACAGCTGTTTAGTCCCAATCCTGTGAGTTCTTATTGCATTGTGCATGTGGAAATGCTCTTACTTTCACTATTAAACATAGCCGTGAGTTCTACTGTTGATTTTTTTACAATTCAACTTCATCAAGTGTTTAAGTGATCTCCAGTAACGGTCTGTCAAAATCTTTTTCCGACAACATTTCTTCCACAAAGTTGATGGTCCACCACTATCCTTCCAGGTTTTAATAATGTGTTGGACAGTTCTTAACCCAATTCCAGTAACTTCAGCAACCTCCTTACTTGTTTTCTTTGCTTGATCCAGGCCAATAATTTGATCCTTCTGAAACACAGTAACATCTTTTCCAAGACCATGTGATACGTTTCCAACATAGCTGTTAAAGAAATGAGAAGCTACTCACTGCATCAGTTCGGGTTAAAAGAATTGTTGGCAGCTGAAGCATATTAATTGCTGGAGTAATCATCCAGTCAAAGGCTCTTAAGTATTTTGGTCAGGCCGTGTGAATATATGGTTTTATGGTATATAGGGGAGAGCGGGGTAAGATGAGCCACTTTTTACATTTTTCAACATAACTACATGTTAAAGTCATTTTTGCTTCCAGTCTACACACCATACCAAATTTCAAAGTGTACTGTTACTATCTGAGCAAAAAATAATTGATAAGCTCTTATGGTTAGAGTGATATTACCTCTTGAAAAAAAAATGTCAAGTTGCTCAACTTACCCCATGCACGGGGTAAGATGAGCCACTGTGTGGGGTAAATTGAGCCAACACAAAACATGTTAGGTTAACAAAGTAAACAACTTTTATTATTAGAAATGCAATCAGTGAATCAAGTCAAGTCAATCAAGTGGGGGATAGGGCCGTTGCATAGAGAAGGGGAGATGAAGAGAGAGGTGATAGAACGAGATGGGATAGGGAGGGATAGATAGATGGATAGAGAGAGAGATATGCGTAGATAGATAGAAAGAGGGATGGTTAGAGAGGGAATGAGAGATGTACTATATTATAGAAATTACTAAAACAGTAGAACAGTGCCAAAAAATCTTATTTCTTTCAGTAAGTTAAAACATGCAGCAATCATTCCATCCATAATAATTTCATCATTATTCAATGTTCCAAGCGTTCAAATTGCAAGGGAACACCATTTGCCTCTCCCTCCGTGCTGTCCCCCCAACAGTAAAGGGGCGGGGCAATTTTTTCACAATATCCTGTCTTGACAGGACAGCCTCATCTTTCTCTTTGAAGACAAAGGTTGGCTTTCTTGCAGAGCCATGGCATGACCGGCTTCTTTTGAGAAATCTTGCCTCTATTTCGAAGACATCCAATTTGATTATCTGGCCAATGAAGAAATGCACTTTCTTCTTCCCTGTGAATTTTGCCACAACATAATCCCCCACATCTAACAACTGGTCTTCCTCATCTGATGTCATATATATATATATATATGTGTGTATATATATATATATATATATATATATATATATATATATATACACATACATATATATATATATATATATATATATATATGTATGTGTATATATATATATATATATATATATATATATATATATATATATATATATATATGTATGTTGTTGTCATATATGACCAGTAAATGTGAAAACTTAAGTGTCATCCATATTGGGTAAGCTCAGCCACCAATGGGGTAAGTTGAGCCAGTGGCTCAACTTGCCCCACATCTAATGGCTCATCTTACCCCGTGGCCACCATTTTGTAGAAAAATGCTAATAAAGGGGATTAGGCTAATCAAAATTATTTTTATTAGCATTCATATCATAGCTTAGAAAGCCACTAACTTAACCCTAATGTGTCTAAATATTATTCTACTTTTGTCTTCTCTAAATCATCTTCACTGTGGACAAACATGGAATTGACTTAGAAAGCACAAAAACACATTTTTATAAATATCTCCCTCACCTAGTTTGACATGTGGTGCTCCTCTCCACAAGTGTAAGTAAATGGTCCCGCCCCCCTTTGAATGTGGTCACATGGTCACATTTGTGTACTGTTTCTTAGAAACAGGGGGTGGCTCATCTTACCCCCTGGCTCATCTTACCCCGCTCTCCCCTATATATATATATATATCATCTCATTATCTCTAGCTGATTTATCCTTCTACAGGGTCGCAGGCAAGCTAGAGCCTATCCCAGCTGACTACGGGCGAAAGGCGGGGTACACCCTGGACAAGTCGCCAGGTCATCACAGGGCTGACACATAGACACAGACAACCATTCACACCTACGGTCAATTTAGAGTCACCAGTTAGCCTAACCTGTATGTCTTTGGACTGTGGGGGAAACCGGAGCACCCGGAGGAAACCCACGCGGACACGGGGAGAACATGCAAACTCCACACAGAAAGGCCCTCGCCGGCTCTGGGGCTTGAACCCAGGACCTTCTTGCTGTGAGGTGACAGCGCTAACCACTACACCACCGTGCCACCATATTTATATATACATACATACACACACACACAGAGAGCTCTGGAAAAAATTAAGTGACCATTGCAAAATTATCAGTTTCTCTGGTTTTACTATTTATAGGTACTGTATGTGTTTGGGGAACATGAACATTTTTGTTTTATTCCATAAACTACTGACAACATTTTCCCCAAATTCCACACAAAAAATATTATCACTTAGAGCATTTCATTGCAGAAAATGACAACTGGTCAAAAAAACAAAAAAGATGAAGTGTTTTCAGACCTTGAAGAATGCATAGAAATCAAGATCATATTCAATTTTAAACAACCCAACACTAATGTTTGAACTTAGGATGAGTTCAGAAATCAAGATTTGGTGGAATAACCCTGACATTTAATCACAGCTTTCATGCATCTTGGCATGCTCGCCACCAGTCTTTCATGTTGCTCTTGGGTGACTTTATGTCAATCCTGGTGCAAAAATTCAATCAGCCCAGCTTTGTTTGGTGGCTTGTGACCATCCATCTTCCTCTTGGTCACATTCCAGAGGTTTTCAATGGGGTTCAAGTCTGGAGAATAGGCTGGCCATAACAGGGTCTTGATCTTGTGGTCCTCCATCCACACCTTGATTGACCTGACTGTGTGGTATGGAGCATTGTCCTGCTGGAAAGCCCAATCCTCAGAGTTAGGGAACACTGTCAGAGCAGAAGGAAGCAAGTTTTCTTCCAGGATAACCTTTTATATGACTTGATTCACAGGCCCTTCACAAACAAAAATCTGCCCCATTCTAGCCTTGTTGAAGCACCCCCAGATCATCACCGATCCTCCACCAAATTTCACAATAAGCGCAAGATACTGTGGCTTGTAGGCCTCTCCAGATCTCTGTCTAGCCATTAGACAATGAGGTGATGGGAAAAGCTGAAAATTGGATTCACCAGAGAAGATGACCTTACTCCAGTCCTCTACTGTCCAATCCTTATGGTCTTTAGTAAACCTCAGCCTGGCTCTTCTTTGCTTCTCATTGACAAAGGGCTTTTTTTTTTCTAGCTTTGCATGACTTCAGCCCTGCCCAGAGGAGCCTGTTTTGAACTGTCTTTGCCATGCACTTAACCCTAGCTGCCAATTGCCATTCTTTTTGTAGGTCACTTGATGTCATCCTACAGTTGTTGAGCAACATTTGAAAGAGCTGATGATCATCCCGGTCAGTCAAGAGTTGTTTTCATTCTCTGCCAGTCAGTAACTTTGTTGTCCCCAATGTCTGCTGCTTGATCTTGTTTTTATGAACTGCCGTCTTTGAAATTTTGAGGATGGAAGCAACCTGACCCTCACTGTATCCCTCTGCCAGTAAAGCCAGAACTGATCCCTTCTTTTTGTCACTCAAAACATTTCTTTTTAACTCTTTTTGCATATTGAATTGATATTTTTGTATTCCAATTAAATTTAAGGTATTACTAGCACTGTTTTTGCCATCCAAACTTGTCCTATTGCAAGAGGATAGTGATGACCACAGCAGTGGTTTTTATACTTTTCCTTGTTAAATAAGATTTGGTTCAGGTGATCACCTAATCAGTACCTCATTAAGTAAATTAAGGTGTGCTTGTGTTGGAATTCCAGCACAGAAACGAAATGGCTACCATGCATTGAGATGCTGATTTAAGAAGCAATTGAAGTGGTCTCTTAACATTTTTCCAGAGCTATATATGGTTTGGTGTGGTGGCATAGCAGTTAACGTTGAGGCTTCATAACATTACAGTTCCTGGTTCACTCTTGAGATTGACTTTCTCTTCTTTGGGTTCTCCATATTCCTCTCGCCTCCCAAAAACATGTTAGTAAATTTCCTCTAAACTTCTAAATTTTCTGTAAGTGCAATTGAGTATGCAAATGTGTATGTAAATTGTGCTTTGTGATTCTTGGGTTTCACATGGTGTCACATCTGCCTCATTAGTTATTCAAAACTTTAGCTGGTGGTCTACCAAAGCTCAATTGACAAAGTGTTTGTACAAAGAAGGTGCATAACTTCCATGAAAAATGCCTTACGCTTGCAATGTTTTAAATTGTTTGAATCGATCTAACGGTGAAACTGATAAAAGTTTCTTCAAGGTTCCCCGTGAACTCATCAAAAAGGGTGAACAAACACAGGATTTCACAAAAAGATGTCGAGAAAGGTGGCTTTTGAACATCTCACTGAAATCGAAGGGAGCCAAGTTGAAGCATGTTCGAGTTTGCAGTGATCACTTCGTGAAAGGTTTGTATCTCCCTCTCAGCTATGTCCTTAGTGTTTTCCAAGTACTTTTCTTGCTATGTGTCGTTATTTTATGGTACTTTTTTTTAGTCACGAAGCCATACAGTTACAATGTGCCATGATCACTTCTCTGTCTTGTTTAACTAAGATCCAGGTCTTTAAATGGGTTTCTGATGATCTTTGTGAATGATTTACCAGAGAGATAAGCACAAACACAAGTGAGAATCAAGTGATCTGTTGTTTGTTTACACTTCAACTTGCAGCGCTTTGCTGTAAAGACGTGAATGAAAAGCTTAAAAAAAACATACTTACACGGGCAAAAACAATACAGGATTCATTCGGCAGCGACTTGATACCGAGGTCCTTTACCCAGCCACATACAAAAAAAAGTTGTAAGCCTCCATACTCTTCCACGCTTTCATCTGTTTTGCGGTGTAGAAGGATGTCTGCAACACCAGATAGTTCGAGATGTCTGGGAACTCGACTGAAGGGTAGTTTTCGAGATCATATGACAAATCCTTCTTTCCCAGACCTTAGGGGTCGATTCCATTGCACAAAGCAATTTTCTGAATATATCTAAAGTGAGCAGTGGCTTCTAGATTATTAGCATACTCTGATCAGTTATCACTAGTTGTTTGCACTACGGCAGCCATTTTGGTTTGCTTGACCACCAGATGTTTTACAGGAAGTGAAATCGCTAAGAAAAGTCACGTGACTGAAACCCAAGAATAGACTGGTGTCCTTTCCATAGGCTGGTCTCGCTCTCTTTCTCTGGCCACTTTAATAGGAACACCTACACCTATACACCTGGTAATTCATGCAATTGTTCATTCAGCAAGGTCAGGAGACAGTGTCCTGACTGGTTTGAGCTGGCAGGATGTTAAAGATTGGAAAGCTTGGAAAAGCACCAAGCTATGTTTTTCCACTCTCCAGTTGTTTGGTTTTTGTGAACAATTGTAGCCATCAACAAGGCATTTCTGCCCACAGAACTGCTGCTCACTGGATGTTTTTGCACCACTCTGTGTAAACTCTAGAGAGTGTTGTGTGTGAAAATCCCAGGAGATCAGTAATTTAAGAAAAACTCAAACCGGCCTGTCTGGCATCAACCACAGCACAGTCAAAGTCACTGAAATGTCAAGTCCAAAGACATGCGGTTCACTTAATATGGGACGGCCTTGGGCTGAGGTGCCCTTGAGGAAGGCACCTAACTCCCAACTGATCCCCGGCCGCTGTTAGCATGGCTGCCCACTGCTCTGGGTATGTGTGTGGGCTCATTGCTCACGTGTGTGTGTGCATGTGTGTGTTCACTGCTTCAGATGGGTTAAATGCAAAGAGGAAATATCACAAGTGTGTGATGAATAAAGTTGTTCTTTCTTTCTTTCTTTCTTTCTTTCTTTCTTTCTTTCTTTCTTTCTTTCTCCCATTACTATAATGTTCAGGGGCGTAGCTAGGATTTTTCGGGGGGGTCACACACTGACTGGCAGCCTGAGTACATACCTGCAGATTTGTAAATGAAAAAATACATTGAATACATTTGAGAAAATAACGCGGTCTTTGCATCATTCTTTCATCTCATGTTGCGAGCTGTTGAGATGTCAGACAATGATTAGGCCAAATCAACTTTATCCGGCAGTGTATGGATTGTGGCTCGTCATCTTACCCTAGTCAAACGATGCAGATCTCTCTATTCTTGTTGTCTTACTGCTCATCGGCCAAAATATTTAGCTGCAGCAGCCTTTTGCAGGTACTCGACAAGCTATGGAACACTGCCGAGAGTGGTAGGTGCTTCATAATCTTCAAGATTATTTCATCTGGCAAATCAAGAAAGCCTACATCGACCAAAAAGAATGGTTGAGCTTACTGACCGTACTAATGTTTTGCGCTAATTCTATCAAACCAAACAACAGTGACCATAGCATAAGCAAACCAAGCTTGGGCCGGTGTTTCTTGGTCTGCCGAAGGCGATGATGCATCTTGTTATGAATCTGTTTTATCATAAAAAAATTGACTTAGTACTAGAATAGAACTATGAAAAATATGTAACAAAACTAATTACCATTGCTAGTTTTAGGTAGCTTAGAAACCAGCTCTTCCATTATTGCTGCTTCTTCCACGTTTTCTTGATGTTGTGTTCTATAAATGGCACACTAAAACTTGCTTCGAAACCACAAAATGCAACTTTGATGGAAAAAAATATAGAATAAATTGGTTACCGGCGGCACAGTGGTGTAGTGGTTAGCGCTGTCGCCTCACAGCAAGAAGGTCCGGGTTCGAGCCCCGTGGCCAGCGAGGGCCTTTCTGTGTGGAGTTTGCATGGTGTCTGCGTGGGTTTCCTCCGGGTGCTCTGGTTTCCCCCACAGTCCAAAGACATGCAGGTTAGGTTAACTGGTGACTCTAAATTGACCGTAGGTGTGAATGTGAGTGTGAATGGTTGTCTGTGTCTATGTGTCAGCCCTGTGATGACCTGGCGACTTGTCCAGGGTGTACCCCGCCTTTCGCCCGTAGTCAGCTGGGATAGGCTCCAGCTTGCCTGCGACCCTGTAGAACAGGATAAAGCGGCTAGAGTTAATGAGATGAGATGAGATGAAATTGGTTACCTCTCTTCGCGTCGAAAGAAGGAGGAAAGTTTCGCTTGTTTTGACATGGTGAATTATTAACACAAGAGGAAATACTCATAATTCGCGACTAAAAAGACTGCAGCTACACTGGCAGCTTGACCATGCTTTCTAGTGCGATTGTGTTGCACTTGCGCAGAACTGGGTTTTCGCGCCCAAACCACAGGAAGTCCATACAAGGTTATAGAAACCTTAATGAGCCTGAGGTGACAATCTAGTTTAAAAAAAAAATGTTAGAAAAATTGCAGTGTGCACTTTTCTAAAATTCTTATGCGGCTATTGAAAAAATGTACACTACCGTTCAAAAGTTTGGGGTCACCCAGACAATTTTGTGTTTTCCATGAAAAGTCACACTTTTATTTACCACCATAAGTTGTAAAATGAATAGAAAATATAGTCGAGACATTTTTCTGGCCATTTTGAGCATTTAATCGACCCCACAAATGTGATGCTCCAGAAACTCAATCTGCTCAAAGGAAGGTCAGTTTTATAGCTTCTCTAAAGAGCTCAACTGTTTTCAGCTGTGCTAACATGATTGTACAAGGGTTTTCTAATCATCCATTAGCCTTCTGAGGCAATGAGCAAACACATTGTACCATTAGAACACTGGAGTGAGAGTTGCTGGAAATGGGCCTCTATACACCTATGGAGATATTGCACCAAAAACCACACATTTGCAGCTAGAATAGTCATTTACCACATTAGCAATGTATAGAGTGGATTTCTGATTAGTTTAAAGTGATCTTCATTGAAAAGAACAGTGCTTTTCCTTCAAAAATAAGGACATTTCAAAGTGACCCCAAACTTTTGAACGGTAGTGTATGGTCTGACGGGGGGTCATGGGCACCCCAGGACTCCCAGCTACACCCCTGATGTTTTATGTGAACATTGAGTGAAGCTTCTGAACTTTATCTGCATGATTTTATACATTGTGTGAGATAACTGGCTGAATGGATTGAGTGTGTGTGTGTGTGTGCACATTGGCCACCTTGTAGCATACTTTCCTTCTCTTTTCCTTTTTCCCAAACCACATTCCATTCATGCTTGTAGGAAGAACTTTACTGCACTGAAAGTCACAGCCTTAGGACATCCTTGTGCTGTAGTGTGGAGGATGTTTAAATCACAGTGTCTCTCATAGAAACTGAGTGGAGGTGAAGATTGTGCAATCTCTGCATTACTTCCTTATGAAGCTCAGTCAAGGCGTGGACCTTGTCAATGAGTGTTTTCGACAAACGAGGACAAATGAAGACGTGTTTACAGCTTCAGAAACGTTTCCTGACATTTTGTGGAGTTTGGGAACTTTACTGGATAACAACAACAGCAACAAAACTGACTGATATGACAGTTTATATGGCATGTTATTGAACCTGGAACGTGAAAGACAGTAAGATGGTGTTCTTCCAGACAGGGTGAGGTGTTGTCTCGCGCGCTGTCATAGGTGCCCTTCAGGTAGGTTCGAGTCTCATTTCAAACTACAGTATTTATTCATTCTCTCTCTTATTAATAATATAATATAGTTAGTGTTTAACCATAATAACAGCACTGATACAAGTCAAATCAGAGGGAACTTTACAGAATTACCTTTAAAAAAATAATAAAATTATATATATATATATATATATATATATATATATATATATATATATATATATATATATATATAGATAGATAGATAGATAGATAGATAGATAGATAACAGTTACGATGTTCTTTAGTTGTTATTCGTGAATGAGTCGGCTCTTTGAATCGATTCATGGCTGAAGTTTGAGTACATCTTCTTTTTATAAACTGTAGGTCATGTTATTGTCCTGGCAGTGTATTTGACCTAAAATGCGTCCATGGAAATGTCTTTTCAACATCTGAGTTATTTGTTAGTAATGTGACTCATTCATTCCCAGTGAGTGCTTTATTCTGGTCGGGTTCAGGATCGCGGTGTCGTTTGGTTTTGCGTTCGTGAATCAAATCAACTTTCGATTCTTCGGCTGTCAAATCTGCGCACCATTGTCCACTTCGACCATTTATGTTTAGACATGTGAGTTGTTAATCATTTATGTGGAAAAAACACAGTGTCACTCTGTGCAAACTTTCTCCAGTTCAGGACAACATGGCAGTGGGGCGGTGGGGAGTCGGCTCTTATTGGTGAAATGATCCGAATCACTCAAAATTCTAATCACTGCGTAAGGTACAGGTTGGCCAAACCCACACTGAATACCTTATAACCGGTTCAGACTGGTTACTGAAATACTCCCAAATGTAAGATTTCATCTTGGGATAATATGCTTTAAATATTTTGTAATAATAAATGTTCATTGATGACAGAAAAGTCACATAAAAGTACATATAGATTTGACACTTTTGCACATATACTTCAAAGCATACATTCATACCTTTTTCTGTACAGCGGCTACAGTTATCGACACCTTAACGATCTTTTGGCCATTGCAAAAGTCGAAAAGATTTTTTTCAATATTGTGCATGAATAATTACTAATTACTCAAACTTCCACTGGAAAAAAAAAAAAACGAGTTGATTCCCGATTACTTAGCGTATCAGATCATGTGACACCCTTCCACAATTATCGACACCTTAACGATCTTTTGGCCGTTGCAAAAGTAGAAAAGCCTTTCAATACGTAAATTGTGCATGAATAATTCCTCAAACTTCCACTAGAAAAAAACGAGTTGATTCCCGATTACTTAGAGTATCAGATCACGTGATACAGTTCCAAAATTATCGACACCTTAACGATCTTTTGGCCGTTGCAAAAGTCGAAAAGATTTTTTTCAATATTGTGCATGAATAATTACTAATTACTCAAACTTCCACTAGAAAAAAAAAAAAACGAGTTGATTCCCGATTACTTAGCGTATCAGATCATGTGACACCCTTCCACAATTATCGACACCTTAACGATCTTTTGGCCGTTGCAAAAGTAGAAAAGCCTTTCAATACGTAAATTGTGCATGAATAATTCCTCAAACTTCCACTAGAAAAAAACGAGTTGATTCCCGATTACTTAGAGTATCAGATCACGTGATACCGTTCCAAAATTATCGACACCTTAACGATCTTTTGGCCGTTGCAAAAGTAGAAAAGCCTTTCAATACGTATTGTGCATGACTAATTCCTCAAACTTCCACTAGAAAAAAACGAGTTGATTCGCAATTACTTAGAGTATCAGATCACGTGATACCGTTCCAAAATTATTGACACCTCAGTGATCTTTTGGCCGTTGCAAAAGTAGAAAAGATTTTTTTTCAATAGGTAAATTGTGCATGAATAATTCCTCAAACTTCCACTAGAAAAAAAACGAGTTGATTTCCGATTACTTAGCGTATCAGATCACGTGACACCCTTCCACAATTATCAACACCTTAACGATCTTTTGGCCGTTGCAAAAGTAGAAAAGCCTTTCAATACGTAAATTGTGCATGAATAATTCCTCAAACTTCCACTGGAAAAAAATGATTTGATTCCCGATTACTTAGCGTATCAGATCATGTGACACTGTTCCACAATTATCGACACCTTTGTCCACAGTTATCGACACCGTTCCACAATTATCGACATCCAGATGATTATTTATTAAAAAAAATAATCAGTATGTGTTATTAAGTTAACAAAACAGTTTTTATATAAAATTTGTTTTACCTATACTTATATTTAGTATAAAATCTCTTTTATGTAAATATATGGATGTCGGTGCTGAACGTAAATGAGGAAGTAATTCTAAAGTTTGTAAACAAATGAAGTGATAATGTTTAACCTGTCAGAAAATCTTTTTGTTCCACTTTCTACCCACTTTCTAAGTATTTTCATAGATCACATTTTGTTAATCATTCGTTGTTGTTTGCATTAATTTCTAGTTTTGTAGTTTACCAATAAATATCAACAGGAAATTGACATTGTAACCACATGAAAATCCAGGTCAAAGGTCGCATGTCATTCCTTGAACCAAAACTTTATGTTTTTACATCTAAAAATATAAAATGTTTGCTGATATTGTAATATGTGGTAGATATTTATAACAAACTGCAAAAAATATATATTTTCTGAATGGAATAGAAAAATCTGAATATATCAGGCATGTATTTTTTTATATGCTAGGAATTAAATTCTGGTCTAATTCTATTTATTGCAGTAGGATTCCAAATGCTCTATAAGCATTCCATTCTGTCATAAATCAGAAAAAATATTATTATAAATTACAGCAATTTTATTTTTTAAATACTTCAACAATGTTCCACAAAGATCGATCCATAACAGTTGTAAATGTCACTTAATTCCACAGGGTGTCGATAATGGTGGACACCGGCGAAAGTGATCACTATTATCGACACCTAAGGTGATTCTCAAACGTGCGTTTAGATACAAAATGCCGACTGTCAAATGAAAGAGTAAGAAACAAAGTAGGTTTTGACAAAGATATCATGAAATATCTGTGAATTTGATGAGTAAAAACATGTCCATGATCTTACCTGCGATGATAATGTCCAGGTTTTCCTCAAATTGCTGATCGTGTGAAAAAAATTCCATCTCAGGTAACGAGCTATCATCACACGACAAGAGAGAAGGGTGAGGCGGGTCTTCCGGTTGATTAATTAACCAATAATAACTGTTGTAACTGAAACTCACCTTTGTAAAATTGTTTTTTATTGGTAAATCTGAAAAGGTGTCGATAATTGTAACTGCCGCTCTACTACTAGTCAAAAGTTTGGACACACCTTATAATTCAGTAGTTTTTCTTTATTTTTCTTTATTAAAAGACACCTCAGGTCTGAAAGTAATGATGGACTGTTGTTCCGCTTTACTCAGTTGAGCGGTTCTTGACATAATATTGACAAAACATGAAGTAGAAGGCCACTCGGTTGAGTGTATACCTCTGCAAGCCACATATTCGGATATGCATCAGCATCTAATCAATTGTTCCGTGGCCCATGGTCCAAATTTCCTCAAAATTTCATCAAAATCCTTTTGCTACTTTTTAAGTTATGTTGGGAACAGACAAACAAATGGAAGCAAAAACATAACCTCCTCCAATAAAGTTGGCGGAGGTAAATATCTTACTTTCATACTGTCTGCAATGAAAAACAAGTCAAAGTAAATTTAGAAATCACTGCTTCCTTTTTTTATTTGCATTTTCCATATCATCCCAACTTTTTCTGATCTGGGGATGTAGATATTAGCAAGTTAACATTCAGGGGAAAAAAGCAGATAGCATATTAACTGTTTTTCAATAATATTTATAAAGAACTTAGCTGTCGTTTTATCAATATGATTTTGCAATTTTAATTATCAGAAAAATAACAGCAAATATAAGTTCAATCAACTTTTTAAATTTAGATTTACTGTGTAATCAAGCAGGTTACCCATAAATAAGCAGCTTTTCAGCGAGACAAACTCATGCATGTATTAAACTAATTTTATATGTACAATTTTTAAATTCATAGCAATCGTGCATATGCTACAGGAGCAGTAAGCAGACAAGAAGACAGGTTGATAGGTTGAGAAAAGTAGTATTCCTCAGTAAACACATGGAACCTTAAAATCCTAATTAAAAATACATCATAGATACATACTGCCTAATGACTTAAAAAACATGACACTTAACATGAAAACAAGCTAGCATGCAAGACGAACCAACAAGAGCATGGAATATCACTAATGTGTGTGTGTATATATATATATATATATATATATATATATATATATATATATGTATATGTGTGTGTGTGTGTGTGTGTGTGTGTGTGACGAGTCATGGAATCCACGGGCACATGTCGGCCGAAATGAATCCGAGAAAATCGCAAAAGAAGCATGCATTAATTAATTAATTAATTAATTAATTAATTAATTAATGCTTCTTTTGCAATTTTCTCGGATTTGTTTCGGCCAACATGTGTCCGTGGATTCCATGACTTGTCACAATGTATATATGTATAAAATACAATACTGTGCAAAAGCCTTAGGCACATGTAAAAAAAAATGCTGTTGACCAAAAATGGCTTAAAAATAATTAAATTAAATGTTTCAGCTTAAAAAAAACCACACTTTAAACAGCAGTAAGCCATAATAAATGAAACAAAGTCAATATCTGGTGTGAGGCGACCCTTTGCTTTAAAAAAATAAATAAATCGTGATATCAGGTACCGGTACAGTTGGTGCCATTTGATAAGGAAATGCGCTGTAGGTTTTACTGAGCATCTTGCAGAACCAGCCCCAGTTCTTCTGGACACTTTGACTGTCACACTCACTTCTTAATGTTGCAGCAAAACCCAGTAGCCTTCATTATGTTTGCTTTTTTAGTCTGAAAAATTGTCTCTTATGTAATATGCTGCTCAGATACAAACTTTTTTTTCTGTAACATTTAATTTTGTGCTGGAAAATGAATGTTTGGACTCTAAAATGTTTTTTGTACTGACTTGATAATGTAGAAGTTATCAAATAGAAATCAATAACAAATATTGTATGGAAAAAAATAGGGTGCTGAAGACTTTTAGCAAAGACTTTTGCCTCAGACTATATATGAGTCAATCTATAATTAGGGGTACATTTCATGTAAAGCAAAATCTCAAAATATCAGTATTCTTTTTCAATAAATAACCTATATGTTTCCATGGTATATACCCTCAAGTTCCTCATCTCATCTCATTATCTCTAGCTGCTTTATCCTTCTACAGGGTCGCAGGCAAGCTGGAGCCTATCCCAGCTGACTACGGGCGAAAGGCAGGGTACACCCTGGACAAGTCGCCAGGTCATCACAGGGCTGACACATAGACACAGACAACCATTCACACTCACATTCACACCTACGCTCAATTTAGAGTCACCAGTTAACCTAACCTGCATGTCTTTGGACTGTGGGGGAAACCGGAGCACCCGGAGGAAACCCACGCGGACACGAAGAGAACATGCAAACTCCACACAGAAAGGCCCTCGCCGGCCCCGGGGCTCGAACCCAGGACCTTCTTGCTGTGAGGCGACAGCGCTAACCACTACACCACCGTGCCGCCCCCTCAAGTTCCTAAACAAATTAATTGCCAAGCTTAATCTTAAATTACTTTTAAAATATTTTAATGAAAATGAACATTTGATTGTTTATTTTGTCAACCCTGTTACGGACAAATGTTATGTCATATTAAACATATATAAAAATACTACACATTTGAAAACACATTTGTTTGAAAGTGCTTAAGTCCATTAACAAGATGTTTTTAATTAATCTGTACAACTGTTATGGAAAATATGAATTTTGAGCTTCATAAATAGGATTTTATGGTTCACTGTGATGCAGAATGACACTTTTTTCAACATAAATCCTTGTTACGTCGAATTTAGAGTTATTCTCCCTCCTTATACAAGACTTCCCTATCCAGAGATAATCCCCAATCTTTTATTTTACAGTTCATCAAACACATAAGAGATTTATAGCACAAAAAACACTTGCAACACAGTTGACAGGCAATGTAACACAATTGACGGGAGTAACACAGTTGACAGGGCAGAAGAACAAGAGGACACTTTTTAGGATAAAAAGAGCTTTTTATTGTTTTAAATTTAACTACAAATAAGCTGATGAATTCAGGTGAACTGTTAAAACAACATTTAGACACAATTTCAGAGAAACGTAGCTTATTTAACAAATTGAACATATTAAATCATTCTGTTTGTTTGTCTGTCAATATGAAGATTAAGTGACAAAAACATACTCCTCCTCAACTGTGTCATAGCTGATGGGTAACACAGTTGACGGTAACACAGTTGACATTTCGGCCATTTTTAGAGTGTTGTGCTAACTGCAGACCTCAGAGCTTTCACTACAAGACCTTAATCAATTCATATTTTTATTATCTTTAGCTGTATACTTTGTAAATACAATTTCTAAATCAGGTTTATATGAATATGTTGACAACACAGTTGACAGACAAGTAACCCTCTCTAGGACTATACAACAGTATTGATGAAAATATTGAAGAGGTGAACTCAAAACTTACCACACGGTCTTCAAATTTCCCACCAAAGAGGATATGACATCACATGATGTTGGTCACATGACTTAGGACCAAACCATTTGCCGATTTATGGGGGGGGGGGGGGGGGGGGGGGGGTTCAGTGGGTAACACAGTTGACATAAGTTTCTCGGACGCACACAAAATTCTTCATTTAATTTATAATATAAAGCATTTTAGGCTTTTAAACACTTTTGTCATATTATAATAATTACCATGAATAAATATTTGTAAAAATTTTAAACAAAAACCTTTTTTTAAAATGTAAATATGAAGACCAAACCTGACATTTGGAAAATCGGACAGCATAAAAACACCAAATTCCAGTATTATATATGCATTTTTGCAGAGTAAAATGATGTAATTTGTTGACTTTTTGTATTATATAAAAGAAAAATGTGTGCTAATGTACAAAAGATCATTGGCTGAAGTTAATAGTTAGTGAAATTGACAAATACAGCACATGGACTTGAGATGTACCCCTAATTATAGAATGACTCCTATATATATATATATATATATATATATATATATATATATATATATATATATAATACACACACACACACACACACACACACACAGTGGTGCTAATATTTCTATATTTCAGATCTGTAATATTGGATCATTTTCCTCAATAAATAAATGACCAAGTATAATATTTTTGTCTCGTTTGTTTAACTGGGTTCTCTTTATCTACTTTTAGGACTTGTGTGAAAATCTGATCATGTTTTAGGTCATATTTATGCAGAAATATAGAAAATTCTCAAGGGTTCATAAACTTTCAAGCACCACTATGTATGTGTGTGTGTGTGTGTGTGTGTGTGTGTGTGTGTTTATCTATCTATCTATCTATCTATCTATCTATCTATCTATCTATCTATCTATCTATCTATCTATCTATCTATCTAATATTTCTGTTTCATGTTTAGTGATATTCCATGCTCTTGTTGGTTCATCTTGCATGTTATCAACTTCACGAACTGACTGTTCTCTGGCTGCCTAATATAGCCCACCCGTTGACAGGTGCCATTGTAACGAGATAATTAATGTTATTCATTTCATATGTCAGTCAGTGGTCATAACGTTATGGCTGACCAGTGTATATCCAGTACCAGTCAGAAGTTTGGAAACACCTTCTTATTCAATGGGTTCTCTTTATTAATGAAAACAGAATATGATAGCCTGCATATTTTAAACACTTTTTAGTTTGCCACATAATTCCATATATGTTCCAGATGTTATTTCATCGTTTTGATGTCTTCAGTATTGTTCCACAGTGTAGAAAACAGTCAAAATACAGAAAATCTTATGAATGAGTAGGTGTGCCCAAACTTTTGACTGCTACTGTATGTAAAACAGATAAGTAAGGTGGAAAAATCAATTCACATAAAGGGGGTGAAGGAACCAAAAACAAAACAGACACACGCAGAGTCGGATCTCCTGGAATGCGGAGTGCTGAAGGTGTGTCACTGGATATATACAATATTTATTGGATGACACTGTTAAGTTTACTTTCCTCTCCATCCAAGCCTGTCAAATTTACAATGAGCAATATCTTTTGGCTTTACAGCAGACTACTTCCTGACATCGGTAACCTTGTTAAGTTTAATGTGGAAAATGCGTCTGCTGCGATGCACTAAAAAATACATACTGTATGTCTAATGACTTCAAAATTCCTACAGTATCTTTCTAGTACATAGTCGGTTTGTCTGACTGTTTATTCCAGCTGACACCAAAGAAATGAGCAAATGCTGATACTAATCTCATCTCATCTCATTATCTCTAGCCGCTTTATCCTGTTCTACAGGGTCGCAGGCAAGCTGGAGCCTATCCCAGCTGACTACAGGCGAAAGGCGGGGTACACCCTGGACAAGTCGCCAGGTCATCACAGGGCTGACACAGACACAGACAACCATTCACACTCACATTCACACCTATGGTCAATTTAGAGTCACCAGTTAACCTAACCTGCATGTCTTTGGACTGTGGGGGAAACCGGAGCACCCGGAGGAAACCCACGCGGACACGGGGAGAACATGCAAACTCCGCACAGAAAGGCCCTCGCCGGCCACAGGGCTCGAACCCGGACCTTTTTGCTGTGAGGCGACAGCGCTAACCACTACACCACCGTGCCGCCCACGCTGATACTAATAATGTACCTTAATACTGTTTGTTGTAGTCAGATAAGGCAAATCGACATTCCCTTAAAATGGAGCATCTGGCTACAAGAGACAAGTTAACAAAATCATTTCTTAGTTGTATAAATGTCAGAAAGTGAACTCCAACAAGGCACATGGCTCAGATGGAAAAAATTTATACAGTCGTATTGGGGAAATATCTAGTTTTTAGGACTGATGAGAGATCTTGGTTGTGTTGACAATAGCATTCTTCACTGCCACCACATACCACGAGCACATAAGAGGTTTTGATAATACGATTGGATAATATGTTTCGTCAGATGTGTCTCTAATACAAGCTATACAAACATGGCAAGATAACCAACAAGCCAACTTGGTGCTCAATCCCTAACAATAATGTTATTGTATAAAGTTTAGACAGTGTTAGTGAACTAAATAAACTTAGACAGAGAGAAGAAAAAAATCTTTCCAAACAAAGCAATATTAGAAATACTCTCTGGCTGGGAGACCTTGTTTTGACCAGTTCAAAGTCCACATGTGCATGACTGTATCTGTAAATGCAGACAGGAATTGAAGTATCAAGGGTCGTAAGTTTTTTTTTTTCCCCCTTTAGGAAATGTTCACCTATTTATTGTAATTACACACTTCATGATTCTTAAAGGGTTTAAGATGTTCCTTACAAAACCCAATGTCACAATTTAAACTAATTATAATTTCATGTTGGCGGCACGGTGGTGTAGTGGTTAGCGCTGTCGCCTCACAGCAAGAAGGTCCGGGTTCGAGCCCCGGGGCCGGCGAGGGCCTTTCTGTGTGGAGTTTGCATGTTCTCCCCGTGTCCGCGTGGGTTTCCTCCGGGTGCTCCGGTTTCCCCCACAGTCCAAAGACATGCAGGTTAGGTTAACTGGTGACTCTAAATTGACCGTAGGTGTGAATGTGAGTGTGAATGGTTGTCTGTGTCTATGTGTCAGCCCTGTGATGACCTGGCGACTTGTCCAGGGTGTACCCCGCCTTTCGCCCGTAGTCAGCTGGGATAGGCTCCAGCTTGCCTGCGACCCTGTAGAACAGGATAAAGCGGCTAGAGATAATGAGATGAGATATTTGTATTGGATTTCTATGATATAACAGATATTGTACCTATAGATCTAAATAGTTTTATTACTATTATTGCCAAGTATAAACTTTTGAGTAATGTGTCGTGTAGTGGTTAACACTGTTGCCTCACAGCAAGAAGGTCCTGGGTTCGAGCCCAGTGGAGGAGATGAGATAATTTCATGTTTTGTTAAATAAATGTTATTCATACTCATTTGTAAGTCTCACTTGAATGATCAATAAATATACAATTACGGAAAAAGAATTTCATTCAGCAGTTAGTGATAATTGTCATTCATTTAAAGACCTGTTAAATGAATGATCTACAATGTAATTTTACTACAGTAAAATTGTTTCCTGGAAAAAACAATGTATGGCATTTAAACCAAATATGTCATTCTTATAATCAGAAAATGGTCACAGATCATTCAAAAACAGTCCGATGAAATTCCTTTACAAAATTTTGTCCACCAAAATATTCAATGTTAAAAGGCATACTCGCAAATAGCATTTTGTTACAAGATACTGGTTTGCATTCCTTTTCATTCTTATCAGAATTTATACATAATAACCAATAAAAATAAGGTGTAAATAGGCATTGCCACTGTTCACCATAAAGACGCCAGTTTCCTTCTAAAAATGACATCTCATCTCATTATCTGTAGCCGCTTTATCCTGTTCTACAGGGTCGCAGGCAAGCTGGAGCCTATCCCAGCTGACTATGGGCGAAAGGCGGGGTACACCCTGGACAAGTCGCCAGGTCATCACAGGGCTGACACATAGACACAGACAACCATTCACACTCACATTCACACCTACGCTCAATTTAGAGTCACCAGTTAACCTAACCTGCATGTCTTTGGACTGTGGGGGAAACCGGAGCACCCGGAGGAAACCCACGCGGACACGGGGAGAACATGCAAACTCCACACAGAAAGGCCCTCGCCGGCCACAGGGCTCGAACCCGGACCTTCTTGCTGTGAGGCGACAGCGCTAACCACTACACCACCGTGCCGCCCCTCTAAAAATGACATTAACTATTTAATTCACATACAGTACTGTGCAAAAGTCTTAGGCACATGTAAAGAAATACTGTAGACCAAAAACAGCTTAAAAATAATGAAATGAAATGTTTCAACATTAAAAAAAATACTATAAACAGCAGTAAGCCATGATAAATGAAACAAAGTCAATATTTGGTGTGAGACGACCCTTTGTTTAAAAAACAGGTACAATGAGTGCAGTTTTATAAAGAAGTGAGCTGTAGGTTTTACTGAGCATCTTGCAGAACCAGCCACGGTTCTTCTGGACACTTTGACTGTCACACTCGCTTCTTAATGTTGCACCAAAATCCAGTAGCCTTCATTACAGTATGTTTTCTTTTTTAATCGGAAAAGTGGTCTCTTATGTAATATGCTGCTCAGATACAAACATCTTATTTTTTCTGTGACATTTAATTTTGTGCTGGAAAATCAATGTTTGTAACTCTAAAATGTTTTTGTACTGATTCGATAATGTAGAAGTCATAAAATAGAAACATAAAGTTTGTATGAAAAAAAATAGGGTGCCTAAGACTCTTGCACAGTACTGTATATCAAAAATAGCAGTTTTAGGTTATAGGACACATAATTTGTTTACATTTTCTGACGCATAAATGTATGTGAAAATAATTAAAGCATTTATTTACAGTGTTTGTTCCCAAGTCCCTCAGTAAACAGGGTGATTTTGCCAAAAAAGTGAGGAAATGTGAGCTTCACTAGTGACTGTAAACCTAAGCAGTAAGAGTAGCACATTAAAAATGTGTATTTGTTCAGTGACATTCCTGAACGCCCCATTTCACACATTGTGGTCATCTGTGATCACAATTCCTTAAAATCGTATGACATTTAAAAAAAAAACCCCACAAAAATACAGTACTACTTGTGCTCGACTTGTATTTCCTTCCCCTGACTTTGTCCAACTGTTTTATTCATAGATCCTGGTGATGATCAAGAGGGTTTGAGGAACAGTGACTGTTATTTTCCTTAAGCTGCACGAAGGACAGCAGACACAGAGATGCTATTCGGGGCCTGGGCGTTCTTAGCATGTGTCTGGCTCCAGATCCATGTGACCTCGAATGCTGAAACCTGTCCTGAAGACCATCGAAAGGCTGTTGATTTTACTGTTCCATATCCCTCACGTCATTTTCAAACTTTGAAACCCATCCAGAACATAGTGGTGTACCAAGATTTTTCTGAGGTATATATAGCCTCACAAAATGTGATCGAGGCCCTGAACAGCAATCTTGAGAAAATATGGGAGTTACATACTGGTCCGGTATATAGTCCAGATTGTCAGACCTGCCACTGTGGTATTGAGGCTGATCCAAATGCATCAGCGGACACAGACAATCAGGTTCTACTTTTGGACCCTAAACCTTTTTTGCCCTTCCTGTACATATGTGGGAGCAATCAGTATGGGATTTGTACTTTTGCTGAACTTGAAAAACATGTAAAACCATCTAAAGTCAAATGTCTTTTCAATAAAGACAGTAGCTCACACACATTTTGTCCTGATTGCATTGCAAGTCCTCTCGGAACAAAAGTCAGCATTGTAGAAGAAGGCCAGACATCTTACTTCTATGTGGCTGCCACCATCAATAGCACGATTGCAAGAGATTATGGCAGACGTTCGATCTCAATTCGACGTCTACTTGCCACAGAAGATGGATTTGATGTTGCTGTCAAGGGTCTGACAGTACTTCCTATGTTCCAGGATCCGTATCCTATTGAATATATTTATACCTTCACCACTAAGTTTTATACTTACTTTTTGTCTGTCCAGAGAGAGAACCCCTTAGACAAAACCTCTGATCTCCAGACTCATCTGGGGCGGCTGCCAAATAGGGATAGCGAAGCCTGGATGTATCGAGAGGTCATCTTAGAGTGCCACTTCAGGCCCAAACGGAAAAGGAGAAGCTCTGAGAACATTTTGTACAATGTAGCCCAAGCAGCCCATTTCAGCAAAGCAGAGAAGGCTCTGGCAAATGAACTAGGCATGAAGGATGAGAAAGATAATAGCGTCTTGTACATAGTATTTACTCTTACTGACCAACAGGAAACTTCTACAAGGTCTGCCCTTTGTGCATTTCCCATAGTGAATATAAACCTATTCATTGAACAAGGTTTGGATGCGTGCTGCAGCAATAGATCTGGACGACTCTCCCGGGGCTTGTCTCACTTCCAACCGAGCACGAGCTGTCCTCATGAGGTAAATAGATCTCTTAATCAGTGCTTAAAAAGATATTCAATCTACAACATACAGTGTCTTGCAAAAGCATTCATCCTCGTTGGTGTTAGTCCTGTTTTGTCGCATTACAAGCTGGAATTAAAATGGATTTTTGGAGGGTTAGCACCATTTGATTTACACAACATGCCGACCACTTTAAAAATGCAAATTGTTGTTTTATTGTGACACAAACAATAATTAAGATATTAAAAAAAAACAGAAATCTGGAGTGTGCATAGGTATTCACCCCCTTTCGTATGAAACCCCTAAATAAGAGCTGGTCCAACCAATTCACTTCATAAGTCACATAATTAGTTGATTAAGATCAACCTGTGTGCAATCAAAGTGTCACATGATCTGTCACATGATGTCTGTATAAATCAACCTGTTCTGGAAGGACCCTGACTCTGCAACACTACTAAGCAAGCAACATGAAAACCAAGGAGCCTCCAAACAGGTCAGAGACAAAGTTGTGGAGAAGTATAGATCAGGGTTGGGTTATTAAAAAATATCCCAAACTTTGAATATCCCAGGGAGCACCATTAAATCCATTATAGCAAAATGGAAAGAATATGGCACCACTACAAACCTGACAAGAGAAGGCCGGCCGCCCACCAAAACTCACAGACCGGGCAAGGAGGGCATTAATCAGAGATGCAACAAAGACACCAAAGATAACACTGAAGGAGCTGCAAAGATCCACAGCGGAGATGGGAGTATCTGTCCATAGGACCACTTTAAGCCGTACACCACACAGAGTGGGGCTTTATGGAAATGTGGCCAGAAAAAAAGTCATTCCTTAAGAAAACATGTTTGGAGTTTACCCAACAGCATGCGGCAGACTCCCCAAACACATGGAAGAAGATTCTCTGGTCAAATGAGCCTAAAATTGATCTTTTTGGCCATCATGGGAAATGCCATGTGTGGCACAAACCCAACACCCTGAGAATACTATTCCTACAGTGAAGCATGGTGGTGGCAGCAACCTGCTGTGGGGATAATTTTCATCTGCAGGGACAGGAAAGCTGGTCAGGACTGAAGGAAAGATGGATGGCGCTAAATACAGGGCAATTCTGGAGGAAAACCTTTTTGAGTCATCCAGAGGTTTGAGACTGGGATGAAGGTTTACATTCCAGCAGGAGAATGACCCTAAACATACTGCTAAAGCTACACTGAAGTGGTTTAAAGGGAAACATTTAAATGTTTTGGAATGGTGTAGTCAAAGCCCAGACCTCAATCCAATTGAGAATCTGTGGCATAACTTGAAGATTGCTGTCCACCAACACAACCCATCTAACTTGAAGTAGTTGGAGCAGTTTCGCATTAAGGAATGGGCAAAAATCTCAGTGGCTAGATGTGCTAAACTAATAGAGACATACCCCAAGAGACTTGTAGCTGGAATTGCAGCAAAAGGTGGCTCTACAAAGTATTCACTTTGGGGGGGTGAATACCTATGCACACTTCAGATTTCTGTTTTTTCATCTTAATTATTGTTTGTGTCACAATAAAACAACAATTTTCGCCTTTAAAGTGTTGTGTAAATCAAATGGTGCTAACTCCCCAAAAATTCATTTTAATTCCAGCTTGTAATGTGACAAAACAGGACAAAAACCAAGGGGGATGAATACTTTTGCAAGACACTGTGTGTGTGTATATATATACTCTGCAACTGCAATGCAGTTTGCCACATTTTGAGGTAGTATATGACCTTATAGTCATTTGTTCAGATTGGAACAACAAAGTGTAATATTACCTGTGTACATAAACCGAGAAGATAAAATTGTGGCCGCGACCAGGAAATGACTCATTTTATTGTTTGTTAAAGTGATGTGCACACTTATTGCATTACAATGCCAAACCTTCCCAAAAGCTTGTGGATACAAGTTTGAAAACCTTGAAACAACTGTCTATTCAATGTATGCAGTCAAGTTCTTTTAGAGCATTGCTTACAGACACAGACACAAGTTTGATTTATGAACATACTGTCAACTTTTTCAATATTTGAGTGTGGTTTCAAGTGCAATGCATCACACCTGCTGAGACGGATAACAATAATATGACTTCTGGCTTTCCTTACATCTAAAGGTCATGAAATCCAACAGCACACAGGAAAGAAATATGTTATAAAGTGCACAGCAACTTGAAGTTATTGAGAAAATACACAGATAGTGTTCATTTTCTTTTTAAAACTGATGGAATTTTTCAGAAACTGGCTGTTAGGAAAGTGAGGTGTTCAGGTGGAGGTCTGTCGTGCATCGTTTTATATGGTAAAATTCTGGTTTAGAATTTTTACTTCTTAAGTATAGGGCTACAACGATTAGTCAGCTCTTCAACATGGATTTTTATAGTTGACGGGTTGTTTACTTAAAAAACACATTATAGCATGGTCTAATGTGAGAACTTACACTATATGCCTACACTACCATTCAAAAGTTTTGGGTTTTGGGTTTTCCATGAAAAGTCACACTTTTATTTACCACCATAAGTGGTAAAATGAATAGAAAATATAGTCAAGACATTTTTCTGGCCATTTTGAGCATTTAATCGACCCCACAAATGTGATGCTCCAGAATCTCAATCTGCTCAAAGGAAGGTCAGTTTTATAGCTTCTCTAAAGAGCTCAACTGTTTTCAGCTGTGCTAACATGATTGTACAAGGGTTTTCTAATCATCCATTAGCCTTCTGAGGCAATGAGCAAACACATTGTACCATTAGAACACTGGAGTGATAGTTGCTGGAAATGGGCCTCTATACACCTATGGAGATATTGCACCAAAAACCACACATTTGCAGCTAGAATAGTCATTTACCACATTAGCAATGTATAGAGTGTATTTCTGATTAGTTTAAAGTGATCTTCACTGAAAAGAACAGTGCTTTTCTTTGAAAAATAAGGAAATTTCAAAGTGACCCCAAACTTTTGAACGGTAGTGTATATCTGGGTAGAATGTAAACACTACTGAAGCTGTTGGGAGCACTACTGCATAATCTTTCATGAAAGTGGCTTACTAAATTTGATCCGGTTTGGTCAAAGTAGTGTGGGAGTTTGGTGAGTGTGTGGGATTTTTTTGGGCTTTTTTTTTAAGATTGATGGTAAGACAATGCATATGTGTAGCCTGTACTGATGTAGTAACATTTATATAAAAAAGATAGTGTCCAAACAGTGTCAAATATTTATACATACATACACTGATTTGTCAACAGTATGCATAAATCTTGTGTTTATAGATTTTCAGTGGGCTTGAGTGGGCCTGAAACACATCAGCAAAATGTACCTTAAAGCATAACGGAGCCACAAGCAAACAGACAAATGAAAAGTCGTCCAGAGCACGATACTTGTGAAAATCACAAAGAAACGGAAGTTATGGCCGATTAGGTGTTTTTACAAGATTTGACCTTGGTGACCTTGACCTTTGACGCTGACCCACCAAAAACTAATGATGTCTTTGTGTGACCCTAATGAGTTGTCCTCTGCATTTTGGTGAAGATTGGTCCAGAAATGACGACGCTAGAGCACCAACAAACAAACGGACAAATGGACAGATCAAGATACTTGCAAAAATCTTTGATTTTCGCAAGTAACAAACACATCACATTCACATCACATTATCTCTAGCCGCTTTATCCTTCTACAGGGTCGCAGGCAAGCTGGAGCCTATCCCAGCTGACCACGGGCGAAAGGCGGGGTACACCCTGGACAAGTCGCCAGGTCATCACAGGGCTGACACATAGACACAGACAACCATTCACACTCACATTCACACCTACGGTCAATTTAGAGTCACCAGTTAACCTAACCTGCATGTCTTTGGACTGTGGGGGAAACCGGAGCACCCGGAGGAAACCCACGCGGACACAGGGAGAACATGCAAACTCCGCACAGAAAGGTCCTCGCCGGCCCCGGGGCTCGAACCCAGGACCTTCTTGCTGTGAGGCGACAGCGCTAACCACTACACCACCGTGCCGCCCCAGTAACAAACATAATAATAATAATAATAATAATAAGTATCAATCTATAAATGATAGAGTGCAAATAGCTCTATAACTAGATGTCCGTGGGGTTGTTGAGACATGGAGGGGCAGGAATACCATCTAGCCCACAGTTCGGGTAGGAGTCCTTTGAGAGTAAATGCTTTGGCTTTTGTAGCACTCTGTTCCCCAAAGCTGATGTCGGGAAAAATTCTTTCTACAAAGAAGGTTTTCTTGCTTTTGTAGTTTTTTAACTGGTCTTCCGTGTAGGGACACTTCAAAAAAAAAAAAAAGGTTCATTCCAACATGTAGCTAATGTTAGGCTACAAATCTACACCATCACTCCAATCATTTCAAGGAATTTTGTACGGCTCATAACCGCTAATTAACTCTAATTTCTGCGGATATCTATCCTTTGCTTCTTTCTGACAAAGATTATCCAAGTAATCTGGTAGTAGAACTTTTTTAGCTGTAGTTTTTTTCGGACAACAGCAACAGACGTCGGACATCTTCGCTTGGCTTCAGTATGTGAACAGTATGTAAACAAAGTTTACTTGTCCCCCAGGATAAGGGTAGCAACGGTTGCTAAGGTAAATGTGACATCAGTGCAAGGGGTCTATATCAGATTGTGGCCAGAGGTGGGGGCTCCAGGGATGAGGGGCAGGGGTGAGGGGAGTTTATAGTGTCGACTATGTCACCGAAGGGAAATTCCACCCTAAGGAAATTAAGATGTTTAACCACTATGGACCCAAGAACGTCACACAGGTTCAAAAACACTTCAAAGTCCACAGACTTGATTCCATAAATAATGTATACATTTTATTACCAATTTGATTTCAAATGACAGACAGGTAGCTCCACCAACTGATAGAGCAGTACACCAGCAGCAGTTTGAGTAGACAGACAGTGTTAATATACACACAAAACATAAGAACAAGTAGCTGCAAGTACGGTAAAACATTGCACAGTGTCCAATAAGCCCAGTAGCCTACTAATGAAAGCAGAGGAGGACAGGAGCAGAGCTGGAGCTTACAGCAGCAGAGGGGACTAACTGAAGGGGAAGGGTCCTGATGGTACATCACACACACGAACACACGACACAATCCAAATAACACCCTGCTCATGCCTTTAATTTTCTGTAAAGCTGCTTTGCGACAATGTCTGTTGTTAAAAGCACTATACAAATGACTTTACATTTTTTCCCTTTGTCACACACTTGTATATTATGGAAGTGCATTGCTGTCACACCAGAAAAAAAAAAATCAGTATCACGTTATAAGTTTATTATATTTTTCATGTTATAACAATATATGAAACGGTTCATGTTATAACATGATAATTTGGTTTCACGTTATAACGTGATCATTTATATTGCTAAAACACGAAACTTTTCATGTTATACCATAACTTGAAATTCATATTTGAATCCATGGTCTGAATGAGATGTACAGAGAATAAACTGGGTCACATGGCTCATTTACCTGATTTAATCAAGTTCTCTTTCATGCTTGGGTTGAGACATGGCAAGATTCGGCTGTTACTGAACATGGTGGATGACACTGTAATAAGTATGCACACTCTAAGAAGCTTTTAAAATATATGGGGCTGTACAGAAGGAAGAATGAGTCTGACCCACTGGAGATAGCTTGTAACCAGTGGCGGCTGGTATTCTTTCAAACAGGGGAGGCTGGTCGGTTATGATATTTCCAGATTTTAAAAGAAAAAACACATCAATTTTGCCCATACTCTTGCCTCTGATCTGGCTGATTGTTGGCAGCGTCACAAACCGTGAAATAACAGGTTCTTTTGGCCCATTAGCCTACTGTCCAATATACATGATGGTGGTGTTGGGGGGGGTATATTTTAACATTTTATATTTTAAAATTGTGGCATGTTGTTTAAAAATTGACCTCGGCTGTGTTTTTGTTTAAAAATGTTTTCCAAATTGTAGCGGTGTTTAATTCATATCCAGAAAAACATATATTCCAATATAATATACTCAGCATAAACATTTTAAATAGATTCTATATTTTTGGTCCATCCATGACATATTACTAAAGTAGCCTATTTACTGTTGTTGATGTGGGTCACTTGCTGTTAGCCAATTCACTTTCTCGTACCAGGAGAGCTGAAAGGAACGAGTATTATTCCCTACCTTTTTCACCAAGTCAGTTTGAGGCGTTGGTCTACCCTGCTCTTTAATTTTAATTTTTTCCTCGAAAGGAAGACTGGCAAATGGCTTCGCCAAAATTAAATCAGCAATGCTTGGCATCCGTGCGCAGCTTTCTTGCTAGCTGACTAGCCCCCTCAAGTTCAAGTTCAGTCACTCAAATAAATGAAATTTCTGGAACTAAGATAGCAAACTTGACAACACTATATTTACACTTTATTTACAATGAAAATATATACAAACTAAAAAAGCTGGTAGAAACCGTATGTAATGAATGAAATCGAAATGTAAGCTGATCTCTTACAATACACCACAGCACTTGCGAATCCGCATGGGACTGAACTGATGTTGCCAGATACTGCTGACGTTACCCAGCCCAAAATATGTTCAAAACCCGCCAAAATGCACTTAAAACCGCCCAATTGGGCGGGAAACCGCCCAATCTGGCAACGCTGTACCGCTGCCTGTCTATAGTTGAAACGAGCTGTCAATCAAAGAAAATATCCGGCCGCTTTCACCAATCACCAGTCTCCTCGCGGAAACTGCCATGTCCCTCCCATGTGAGGCTCGGAGTCCGTGGGCAGGCATTTTCGCAGTATTTGTCCAATAACCGTCTTGCATTTTGAGATTGAAAAGCGCATAGCTCCCAAATGCCGTTGAAGTCCATTGAGGCTGGGAGTCCGTGAGACTCCGTGGGCGGGCGTTTTCGCAGTATTTGTCCAATAATTGTCTTGCATTTTGAGATTGACAAGCACATAGCTCCCAATCCACTGAGGCTGGGCTGCATCGCGCTGTCACGAGGGGGAAAAACTCACGCACACATTAGGCGAACTGGGGAAAGTTATAACGGAATGATTTCGCACTGTAGTTGGGTTGAGCACATATATTTCTATGATTCTGGATCTGAAATAGCAATGTTATAAGGTCGGCTATAACATAAGTCTAGCACAATTCATCCTACATGATGTTCGTCATTTTTAGAGGAGGCTGAGCCTCCCTCGTTGTCTTAGAGCAATCGCCCGTGCTTGTAACCATAGAGCTGCCCATGCCCCTCCAGCTGATCAATGAGAAATAATGCTGCCTCCTTCCTTCTGTACAGCCCCATGCCTTTTTAAATGATTAAATCATGTAAGTGAGCCATATTACCTAGTTTATTCTCCACACACCTCATTCAAACCATGGATTCAAACATGATTTAAAAGTTATCATGTCATAATGTGAAACGTTTCACATTTTAACAATATAAATAATCATGTTATAATGTGATACCAAACTATCACTTTATGACATGAAATGTTTTACATAATAACATGAAAATATATTGTTATAGCATGAAAAATATATTGTTATAACAATAAACTTTCCATGTTATTACGTGATACTGATTTTTTTTTTCTTTTTTCTGGTGTGGCAGCAATACACTTCCTTAGTCTGTATAGTACAGTATATGGAAAGATAAACACAATCCACTGAAATCTTTTAATTTCAAGTATATTTGGTCATTATTTAATTTTGTTAGATTCAAATTGTGATTTAAGTTTGTTCCTGTAATTGATTGACGGTTATAATTTTAATAGTCAACCAAATGTCTCATCTCATCTCATTATCTGTAGCCGCTTTATCCTGTTCTACAGGGTCACAGGCAAGCTGGAGCCTATCCCAGCTGACTATGGGCGAAAGGCGGGGTACACCCTGGACAAGTCGCCAGGTCATCACAGGGCTGACACATAGACACAGACAACCATTCACACTCACATTCACACCTACGGTCAATTTAGAGTCACCAGTTAACCTAACCTGCATGTCTTTGGACTGTGGGGGAAACCGGAGCACCCGGAGGAAACCCACGTGGACACGGGGAGAACATGCAAACTCCACACAGAAAGGCCCTTGCCGGTCGCGGGGCTCGAACCCGGAACTTCTTGCTGTGAGGCGACAGCGCTAACCACTACACCACTGTGCCGCCCTCAACCAAATGTTTGGTTATAAAAATAATAATTTGCGACAGCCCTACATAAGATTAAACATGTATATCGACAGCTCTGGAATTCCAACACAAGCACACTTCATTTTATGTAATGAGGTGCTGATTAGGCGATCACCTAAACCAAATCTTGTTTAACGAGAAAGTATAAAAACCACTGCTGTGGAATACAAAAATATCTATTCATCATGCCAGAGGAGTTAAAAGGAAAAGTTTTGAGTGAGAAAAAGAAAGATTCAGTTCTGGCTTTACTGGCAGAGGGATATAGTGAGCGTCAGGTTGCTTTCGTCCTCAAAATTTCAAAGACGGCAGTTCATAAGAACATGGTCATACAGCAAACATTGGGGGCAACAAAATTGTAGACTGGCAGAGAGTGAAAACAACCCTTGACTGACCGGGATGATCGTCAACTCATTTGAATGTCACTCAAGAATCGGAGGATGGCATCAAGTGACCCACCAAAAAAATGGCAAATGGCAGCTAGGGTTAAGTGGTGGGCAAGGATAGTATGAAACAAGCTCCACCGGGCAAGGCTGAAGTCATGCAAAGCTAGAAAAAAAGCCCTTAATCAGTGAGAAGCAAGGAAGAGCCAGGCTGAGGTTTGCTAAAGGCCATATGGTAGCCCATAGAGGATGGGAGTAAGGTTATCTTCTCTGATGAGTCCAATTTTCAGCTTTTCCCATCACCTGGTTATCTGGACAGACCTACAAGCCACAGTGTCTTGCACTCATTGTGAAATTTGGTGGAGGATCGGTGATGATCTGGGGGTGCTTCAGCAAGGCTGGAATGGGGCAGATTTTTGTTTGTGAAGGACCCATGAATCAAGTCATATACAAGGTTATCCTGGAAGAAAACTTGCTTCCTTCTGCTCTGACAGTGTTCCCTAACTCTGAGGATTGGGCTTTCCAGCAGGACAATGCTCCATGCGACACAGTCAGGTCAATCAAGGTGTGGATGGAGGACCACAAGATAAAGACCCTGACATGGCCAGCCTATTCTCCAGACTTGAACCCCATTGAAAACCTCTGGAATGTGATTAAGAGGAAGATGGATGGTCAAAAGCCATCAAACAAAGCTGAGCTGATTGAATTTTTGCACCAGGATTGACATAAAGTCACCCAAGAGCAGCGTGAAAGACTGGTGGAGAGCATGCCAAGATGCATGAAAGCTGTGATTAAATGTCAGGGTTATTCCACCAAATCTTGATTTCTGAAGCCATCCTAAGTTCAAATATTAGTATCGTGCTGTTTAAAATTGAATATGATCTTGATTTCTATGCATTCTTCAAGGTCTGAAAACACTTCATCTTTTTTGTTATTTTGGCCAGTTGCCATTTTCTGCAATTAAATGCTCTAATGCTTTTATGTGAAATTTTGGGAAAATGTTGTCAGTAGTTTATGTACAGAAGCCGAGAGAGGCCCTTCATATAATCCTTTTTTTTAATTCACCTTGTTATCCCGAGATAACGACATAATTAATTCAGGATCTCGAGAAAACAACACAACTAATTCGAGATCTCGAGAAAACAAAACAATTATTCTGTGATCTCGAGAAAACAAAACAATTATTTCATGATCTCGAGTAAACAGCTGAGAAATGGTTCATTCAGGTGCGCCAAGAGACTTGTGATATGCTGACTTTGGGGCTATTTCTCATTCTGTACAGACGCAACTTTGGTCATTAGAATGTCTGGAATAATCGATCACCTAATAAGGCAATATTTTGATCAGGGGTTGACACAGGGAGAGATTGCATTAAGGGGGCGCAGCTCTGCTAGAAATCTCAGCTGTTTTCTCGAGATCATGAAATAATTGTTTTGTTTTTTCAAGATCACAGAATAATTGTCTTGTTTTCTCGAGATCTCGAATTAGTTGTGTTGTTTTCTCGACATCCTGAATTAATTATGTCGTTATCTCGGAATAACGGTTTTGTTTTCTCGAGATCTCGAATTAGTTGTGTTGTTTTCTCGAGATCCTGAATTAATTATGTCGTTATCTCGGGATAACAAGGTGAATAAAAAAGATTATATGAAGGGCCTCTCGCGGCTTCCGTATTTATGGAATAAAACAAAAATGTTTATTTTCCTCACACACATACCTATAAATATTAAAACAAGAGAAACTGATAGTTTTGCAGTGGTCACTTAATTTTTTCTAGAGCTGCTGGATTTTTTGACAGATTTATTCATAAGAGGACTTGTAATATTTTAGCACTGCCTAAAAGTGGAGCTCCTAATGAGTGTCTGAGCAAAATATTTACAAGGGCACCAAACCAACCCGAATAGAATAATAATATTATAGCATATGAACCATTGAATTGTGTAGCGTCAGTGTATTTCATGTCAATAAATTGTTGCATTGTCTTGTGACAGTGATACCAATAATGAGATACACATCACAGTTACAAATACCTATTTAATCCTTTCTTTAACACCGCATGCTATGTGCCAGAAACAACACCATGACAGTTATTATGATGTGACTCTGCTGGGTGCCTGGTGGACAGCAGTGAACCAGCGCTTTCACTTTACATCAGTACTGTATAGTTACGATTGAATACCAAACTTAATGTCAAACAGTTGTCTGGTTATATCATTCACTTCCATGCACTTTTGGAGCCCAGAGATTGCAAAGCTGCAGAATGCAAAGCACGCACACGTCATTAGGACTGATTAGCATGCACCTGTTTCTGATTCAAGCTCAATCATAGCGTCCAATCAATCACAGTCCTTCAGCATATAAGGACTCTGAGTCACACAGACCCTGTGTCTGAAATCGCTCCCTACTCACTATACAGGGCACTAAATAGTGAGGACACAATTTTGTAGTACTGTCCGAAACAATAGTGAGGATTATTACACCCTATATAGTGCACTCAAAGTATCCCACAATGCATCACGAAAAGTAGTGTACAACCGATGGTCACTAACCAAGCAATATATCCCATCATGCATTGCGTCGTGCTGAAAGAAATCAAATTAAAAGTCTCAACTTTGATTTAATAAAACGCAGCGGCAAAGAAGAAAGTATTCAGCCTTGATTTAAAAAAACCTGAAAGTTGTAGGTACTTTATATTTATTAATGTGGGAAATACGCTCAGTATAATATGTATTTATCACAAAAATACATGCATGTGTTTATTATTTTGAAAATCCACCAGCTGACCGATCTGGCACGTTTTAACTGTGCGACAGTAATGACGTAAATACCAGCATGCCGGACAAGTGTCCGAAAGCGTTTTTTCATTTTACTAATGAGCTCACTATATAGTAATTCCCTATAGAGTGAGTAGGGAGTAGTGAACAAGTGAGCGATTTTGGACACAGGGAGAGACTTTGCGAAAGCCTTGTGTTTTATATTGCTTTTCTGGTTTTGACCCTGTTTGTGTTTTTGGACTTAAACTATTACCTCTGATATCCTGTCTGTGCCTCACTTGACCACTACCTGTTTTTTGACTCTGCCTTTGTCTCTGTTTTGGATCTGTTCGCTAGCATGTCTCATCTCATTCTCATCTCATTATCTCTAGCCACTTTATCCTGTTCTACAGGGTCGCAGGCAAGCTGGAGCCTATCCCAGCTGACTACGGGGGAAAGGTGGGGTACACCCTGGACAAGTCGCCAGGTCATCACAGGGCTGACACATAGACACAGACAACCATTCACACTCACATTCACACCTACAGTCAATTTAGAGTCACCAGTTAACCTAACCTGCATGTCTTTGGACTGTGGGGGAAACCGGAGCACCCGGAGGAAACCCACGCGGACACGGGGAGAACATGCAAACTCCACACAGAAAGGCCCTCGCCGGCCACGGGGCTCGAACCCGGACCTTCTTACTGTGAGGCGACAGCACTAACCACTACACCACCGTGCTTCCTTTTGCTAGCATGTTTTCAGTAAAAATTATTTTTGCACTTACATCCATCTATCACCCTTACATGACAGAAACTGTCAACTGTCCAACAAGCTGGTGGACTAATAAAACTGTTTTAATTAATTTTTTATGAAACTATCATGGGTATTTTCTGTAAATTGTGTTAGTAAATAATCCTACATTATTAAAAAAAACAATTACAAATAAGCGCTGGATAAAAACCCATCTATCTTATGTAAATAAAGATACCAATTTCGTTGTCTAGTGGTCAAGTGTTTGAGATAAGTTGACTTGCACTTACGGTCAGATTCCCTGTAGTGGTACACGTTTGACGTTTATACGTACGTAAGGATGTCATGTGGTCAAAGCCATCAAAAATCAGGTTGATGCATTTATCTTAAGTATGGGGCTCCGTGCCGCACGTGCTTTGAGCTCTGCTATTAAAAGAACTTTTATACAATTGTATTAGGTATGCAATTCTGTATGGCGTTAAGAAGCATTCACCTTCTAAACATCTAACACATGATATAATGTATAATCAGGAGGCTGAAATTGATGCATATACCTACTGCATATGATAACTACAGTATATCAATATCTATAGTGCATATTTAACACATTATTGGTGTCCAACTGCTATTGTTTGACAAGTAAACAGAACGATTTATTTTCTGCCCAATAAGCAATCCTAGTGACAGTGTGTCCTTCCTGTGACTGGTACTGTAAGCACAATGGGTCAGGACACAGGGCTGCTTTTCTAGCACTGTCTCTTACACAACAAGAACAATGTGTTTTTCTCTATGAACATCTCATCTCATTATCTCTAGCCGCTTTGTCCTGTTCTACAGGGTCACAGGCAAGCTGGAGCCTATCCCAGCTGACTACGGGCGAAAGGCGGGGTACACCCTGGACAAGTCGCCAGGTCATCACAGGGCTGACACATAGACACAGACAACCATTCACACTCACATTCACACCTACGGTCAATTTAGAGTCACCAGTTAACCTAACCTGCATGTCTTTGGACTGTGGGGGAAACCGGAGCACCCGGAGGAAACCCACGCGGACACAGGGAGAACATGCAAACTCCGCACAGAAAGGCCCTCACCGGCCACGGGGCTCGAACCCGGACCTTCGTGCTGTGAGGCAACAGCGCTAACCACTACACCACCGTGCCGCCCCTCTATGAACATTTATTTTTTTATTCTATATGAACAATATTATGTTGTATTGTAGATTGTAGTCCTGTGATGTTTAATGTGGCACCATGGTCCTGGAGAAACGTTGTTTCGTTTTAACTGTGTTCTGAACCAACTGTGCATGGTTGAAATGGCAAATAAAAAAAACCTTAACCATAACAATACCACCAGCTTTTATAAAGATGCAGATACCACAAAAGGTTGACTAAGTGATCATGTTCATAAATGAGAAGAAAACTTTATTTGTATTTCAAAAAAAAAATATTTATAGTAAGGTATAGTAATGCCACAGGTGAAAATATCGTACATAGCCAAAGATGGTTTTAACATAATACCGCATATGCTGCAACCCCTAAAATATTTGACATTGTCATTATTTATGTATACTATCATTACATCTTATTAGGTTCATGACTCCAGAAGTGTTGAAAAGTGGCCAGCTGGCATCTGCAGACTTCCTGATATGTAGCTGCTACATCCTGTTTTACTGGCTTGAATGTGAAAAGTATCCATGCTTTCAATCCCAGGACTTTTTCTCTCTCTTCATCATTTATGTAAACCTCTTCAAAACTTTAGAAATTGTTATCATTCACTTGCATGTGAAATGTCTCATTTTAAAATGGGACATAGATTATGCGAGCAAAAATGCATTAAATCGCATTATAAGTAATTTTGTAAGCCAATCTTATGTTTCTTTATTTGTTGTTTTCTCACCAAATAATAATTAGGCCCTTTTATTAGTTCAGTTATATAATTTGTGGAGGAAGTATTGTCATTTTGGGAGGTTGTGTAAGTATTTCCTGCTGTGTAATGCTCATCAGTTCTCATACATTCAAGATTATTCTATCCACATTCACTGGATATGAGCAATCGCTCGCTCTGATTGAATACTCTACTACTAGGATATCAGCTCATATACCAGGGCTCTCAAGTTTTGAATGCAGGCAAGAGTGACATCCCCCCCCCCCCTCATTGGGGGGTCCGGTTGGATGGGTCGCAGGAATGGTGGTCTTTTATTAATAATAATATTATTATTAGTGTTGTTGTTATTAATAACTGCTCAGACTTGCAGAAGAAAGGATAACACACGGCACTGACAACTCAACCAAATACAAAGTCTTTATTCAATTTCCGTGTATTGAATAAGTGTATGTGTGTGTGAGAGAGAGCAGAGAGAGAGATTATGACTGGTGTTGTTTATTGTAAGTGTTTGTTGCCTTTTTGGAGTCCTTCATCATTTGTGTTGTTGGCTCCCACTTAAAACAGTTCGGCTCAAGTCCAGCCATTTTCAGGGTCATGATAGAGGCCAATGTCCCGTCCAGAGACAAGCTGTTTCGGGTTGAGGTTTTGTTCAGACTGACCATTGAAAATACCCTCTCGGCATCAGCATTTGAATGAGGAAGCACCAAAACCAAGGTTGTTATCTTTGATAGCCTCCCAAATTTGAGGATGTGATTCTTCCGGATTTTTCCGGAATTCTGGATTTTCAGGCATAAAAATGCGACCCTCGTGAATCATGCGAATTCTTTTTTTTTTTTTGGGGGGGGGGGGGGGGGGGTAGGACTAGCCTGGCAAGCCAGACTAAAATATTTTTAGGGTAGGACCATATTACCACATTATCCATAGGCAACTCCAATGAGCCACGCGTGCGCATAATAACCTACCCTAGGTTAAGCAGTACCAATAATAATAAAAAAAGCCCATTATGCATAACGCGAGAGTAACCTTCATGTGACCCGAGTCAAGTAATGTAAGATGCACGCGTGTTAGTAGTCAGTTTGTTGTTGGAATGGATACAGCGGTCACCCTACTCTCGTGTGTGACATAGCATTAGTGTCTTCGATGTCTTCAGTTGTCAGTAGGATCGACATTTGGATGATTCAGGTAGGCCTATGCTAATATTGTTTTCATGTATTTGTTTGCATGTCTATTATCTAATAGTTTTTCACTGATCTCAATGTCCAAGATTTGCCACGGTGGTATTAATGCTAACGTTAGTCAAATGTTTCTTAGTTAGCCAGTTATGGTACTAGCCAGATTAGTCAATGTGTAGCTACCAGGCTAGGTTGAAAAAAATGAAAACGGCAGGTATCAGTGAGTAAACATTTCTCCTCTTGAAAGTGTTTAGATGATTTACTTGTATAGTTGGAAAAAGGCATTTTTTTGTTTTTGGGAAAGGAAAGTTTCGCGTGTCAGCATTCAACATGATTTGCCACAGCTAACAAAATTGTTTGCCTAGCAATTGCTTAGCCGTTCTCATGAGATGGCTTCCTAATGTTACTAAGGTTTTAGAATGTTAGCATTAAGTGAATGTTAAGTGAACAAGGCAATTAAAAGTGTTAAATTTGGTTGTAGAGGTATTATTTTTTTGACTATGAGGTGTCCTAATTTGATTGAAATTCTGTCTGCTACAATGCGCATCAGTTTGTTTAAATGGTGGGCTTTAGCCTATCAAGATTATCGTCTCAAACCTGAGGTCTCAACAGTTTGATGCCGACGTCATAGCAATTCACTGGTTGTTTGTCATTTGAAACACTAGTATGTATAGCATATATGTTAAAAATCTGTGTACACATTACAAAAGGTCGCTGATTAACACTTGCAACTCTGTCATGATGGTGTAAAAATCTAAAGGTAGTAAAAAAAAAAGGTATTAAATTTAATTTAAGGATTGCTGTACAGTATACCCTGTTCTGTAGTTGAGTTGGTAGAGATGATTGGAATGCCTTGCCAAGATAGCAATACTCATTGATTACTCTCAGCCCCGGCTTCATGCCTGCAGCTAAACCACACCTGTGAGGATATCCAGGAACAGCCACACTCCCACCCTTGTTATATTGCTTAATTACAAAATGTTCAATGTGGTTCATAATAACATAACAACAACAGTGTAGGCAACATAATATCAACATCAACATTGATGCTGATGAAAAACTTGTAGCTCTGGCACATCCAGGGAATGACAGCCCTAAAAATACTACATACTGTACGACTTATATGACTCGGACAACAAGATGGCGGCAGGTAGCCAGGGTCGGTGCGTTCGAAGTTGGACAGGTGCTAAGAATGCACCGCGAAAGCTGCCTTGTCAGCCTCCTAATAACTCAACAGGGGTAAAAAAACCGAAATGTAACCAGCGAATAATTTTCAGTTTTTTGTAGGTTTGTGCATAGCTGTATTCGTGTGCACTACCAAACATCGAGTTACCACCGGTAACGGCACCTCACTCTGCTCTCCTGCGAATGGTAGTCAACATCTACTATACTCAACTTTTCTGAAAAATGGTAGTGCCAGGTTTCCCACCATCAAATGGGACACTGGCCCAAACCGGACTTTTATCAGAAATGTGTATTTTGTGGTGACACTGCTTCTGGCTGGCGATGTGGAGTTAAACCCGGGCCCTTTACCTCTTTCTGGTAATACTGGATTATCGGACGGCAAGGATGGAATATCTGAGGTGAATTATCCGGCTGGCGGGGGTCTGGGATATGGCTTGTTACAGCAACCAGACCAAAACACTCAAGCGCTAGCAATCAGGATGCTAGCTGGGGCCTCCTATGCAGCGGAGATCAGGCGACCTCAGTTGGTAACCAGACGATGGCTAATCAACAGCGACCCGGAGTTAAACCCGGGCCTATTACCACCAGCTGATAACCCAGGATTATCGGATGGCATTGGAGGTATGCCTGTGGGGATCTCTCAGACCAGCGGGTCACTGGGTTACGGCTCAGTACAACAACTTGGCCAAAACACTCAAGCGCTGGCAGCTAGGATGCTAGAAGAAGTGGATTCCCTTGCAGTGGAGGGGAGGCAAACCAGCAGCGACCCGGGGCCACGGAGTGGAGGTGAGGTGGTGCAATTAGCCCTACCGATGGTGAGATTTCCACAACCAGAGAACACCAAAGCGTGAATGGCGCGGGTTGGCACCGGGGTGCCAGTTGTCTCACAGGCGAGGGGGAGTAAGTGGCAGCCTCGGACTGGACACCTGAGGCGTTCACGGTCGGTGAATGACAACAACCAAGCTCCTGTACTCGGGCGATCTATGCGCTCCCCTGTAAGTCACCAAGCCCAACATCTCTCCGCATATCAGCAAATGGATTATCGTGTCAGCAAATTCCAAGCAGAGCGCACTGTGACTCCAGATCAAGCACATCCTATCAGGTCAGAACATTTATATGACAATGGCATTACACCTAGAGTTCCACTTAAGATCATTTTTAAAAAACAAAAATCCATAAAGTTATATCATACTCTCAATCATGCCAAGATTATTTGGGACCCAAAATGTAAGCCCAAGGGACTGCTCGGTGGTCACATAAACATCTGAAGTATTATACCAAAAAGTGATCAAGTTCAGCATTTGTTAAGTGACTCAAACTTGGATTTTTTATTTATTTCTGAAACGTGGCTACACAGCAACTCTCCAATAGCTGGCTTAAATATACCAGGATACAACATTTTCAGACTGGACAGGACTGTGGGAAGGGGTGGAGGGGTAATGTTTTATGTGAAGGAACACCTCAAATGCAATCAGTTAAAATGGGTTTCTGTAAACAACCTGGAATGTATTGGCTTGAAAATAATCCTCTCTCCAGAAATGTCTGTTGTACTGATAGGAATCTACAGGCCACCATCATCCTGCAATGGTTTTTATGATGACCTACAGGACATACTGAAAGAATGTAATTCAAAAACTGAAACTATTTTACTTGGGGACTTTAATATAAACTGGTTTGACAAAGTGAAACGAAGGCCTCTGAAAACTCTTGCAGCAAAGTTTGACTTGTCTCAGTTAATAATATGTCCTACTAGAATAACTAATACAACACAAGCATGTATAGATCTGGTTTTTAGTAATAAATGTGATAGGATCCAGAAAACATACAGTCTGCTTACAGGTTTGTCAGACCACAACCTGATTCTGTTCTCAAGGAAACTGTCTAAAAACAGACTGTTACGCCCACCCACCCAAAGGAATGGACATGTAAGGATACGCAAGAGTGAGACTGAAAACTTAAAACAAGCCTTAAATCAAATAAACTGGTGTGACCATCTGGTCAATAGTGATGCAAACAAAAATTGTGAGGAGTTTATGAGGGTGATAAAGGACACTATGGCGCAGTTTGTGAAAAAGGTTAAACAAAAACCTCACAAAAAGAACCATCTACCATGGCTTGATGAAAACATATGGACACTGATGAAACAGAGAGACTACGCACTCAAGACATCTCTTAAAACAAAAAACTGCATGACAGACAGATATTTGTGTCACTGAGAAATAAGGTGGTGAGGGCTCTCAGAGCTGCGAAAGCAAACTTCTTCATCAATGTAATCAGTAGTGCTAAGGGAAATGCTAAAGAAATATGGACTAACATTAAAAAAACGACAAATAACAGTAACACACACAGAGAAATTAAAGAGTTGTTGATAAATAACATTGTAGTCCAGGATCCTAAGGCTATTGCAACAGCATTCAATGTATATTTTATTGATTCTATAACACATCTAATACAGAGCTCAGGTCCTGAAATTTGTCAGATAAGCCAGATGCCCATCAGCACCACAGCACCAATCTTTAACATACATATGGTGTCGCAGTCACAGATTGACAAGGTGATCTGTGGGCTAAAAAGCTCTAGAGCTAAAGATGCCTATGGCATGGACACATTATTTATTAAAACTTATAAGCAACCCCTCCTTTCACCAATTACAAATATTATTAATAACTCTATTATCCAGCAGGTATTTCCAGACTGTTGGAAAAGTGCAGTAATTACTCCAATCCTCAAATCTGGTGACCCAATAATAACTAGTAATTATAGACCAATTAGTATACTCCCCTCTATATCTAAAATAACTGAGAAACTGGTGGCAGAACAACTCATTCAGCACCTAAATAATAGTCTTATGCTTAACAGCATGCAGTTTGGGTTTAGAAAACATCACTCAACTGAGACAGCTGTCTGCTTCTTTCTGGAAAATGTCAAATATAAACTTGATGCAGGTAGTGTTGTTGGGGCTGTTTTTCTCGATTTTAGAAAAGCCTTTGATACAGTCAATCATCAGATACTGTTACAAAAGCTCACTCATTTTAACTTTTCTAGTGACTCATTGAAATGGATGGAGTCATACCTAACATCAAGGACGCAGTGTGTTAGAGTGCAACACACAACATCAACAACATGTTCAAACCATCTTGGAGTACCACAAGGGTCCATACTAGGCCCACTATTGTTCAGCCTGTATATTAATGACCTGTCAAGTTGCTGTCCTGCATCAGTAACCTGCCAGTTATATGCAGATGACGTAGTGTTGTACGTCTATGCAAAAGACAAAATTGTAGCAGCACAACAGTTAACATCAGTCATGAACAATGTGTGTACATGGTTGCAAAACTCACACCTTCATCTTAATGTGTCAAAGACTGTATGTATTTCTCAAAAAGAGTTAGCACTGACCTTGATCCCAACGTCATGGCGCATGGTGAGAAACTGGACGTTGTTCAAGAATTTAAGTACCTTGGAGTAATCATTGACTCACAACTTGGTTTTAGGCAACATGTGAAGAAAACTATTGCCAAAATAAAATTTAATTTATCTAATTTTAGGTACATTAGGAACAATTTAACAATTGAGTCAGCTAAATTGTATTTTAATGCAATGATTATGTCACATATGTCTTACTGTTTAACCAGTTGGGCATCAGCTAATGTCACAACTTTAAAAGCCATTACAACATTACACAAACAAGCACTGAAAATTCTAGACAGAAAACCCAAAACATACCATCACTGTCATATATTGAAAAAACACAAACTATTGGACTGGAATAACTATGTTAAATACAATGATGTTGTTTTAGGCCAAGTTTACATTAGACCGTATCTGTCTCGTTTTCTTCGCGGATACACTGTCCGTTCACATTAAAACGCCGTGAAACACCGGGAAACGGGAATCCGCCAGGGCCCACGTATTCAACCCAGTTCGTATCTGATCCGGTGCTGTGTAAACATTGAGATACGAGGATATGCTGTGCTGAGCTCTAGCTGACATCGTCATTGGACAACGTCACTGTGACATCCACCTTCCTGATTCGCTGGCGTTGGTCATGTGACGTGACTGCTGAAAAACGGCGCGGACTTCTGCCTTGTATCACCTTTCATTAAAGAGTATAAAAGTATGAAAATACTGCAAATACTGATGCAAATACTGCCCATTGTGTAGTTATGATTGTCTTTAGGCTTGCCATCCTTCCACTTGCAAGTGGTAAGTGACTTGCGCATGCCCGATATGCACTGGGATCACACACACAGCGGCTCAGTCCCGAATCACTGCTCGTGCGCTTCACTCGCGTGCTCTGTGAGCCGTGCAGGGCCGGGGAGTGCGCACCCTCCAGAGGGCACTCGCTGTTCAGGGCGGAGTGATTTGGAGCGCAGGATGCCTGCGGAGCCGAGACGCTGAGGAGAAATTTACACATTACATTTCAACTTACGTGCCGTCTAATTAGTCATGTGATTAGCGTATCCGTGTATTGGCGTTGCTGTGTGCACGCGAATCGTGTATTGGCGTTGCTGTGTGCACGCTAATCGTTTTTAAAAACGTTAATCTGATGATCCGCTGATACGGTCTAATGTAAACCCCATCTTAATTTATAAAATCCTTCATGGTCTGGCCCTCCTCCCCTACAGACATTTATCACGAAAAGCACAAACAGGGCAACCAGAGCCAGTTCCAGGGGTGATTGCTCTGTTCCACTTAGGAAGAGCACCTTTAGTCAGGCTGTATTCTCATACAGAGCCTCTCACACCTGGAACACCATTCCCAGCACAATCAGAGAACTACAAACGTTCAACGCATTTAGTAAACAGGTAAAATTATGGCTATTGGATAATCAATACTGTCAACATAATTCTGCATAGTATGTATTTGCATTTGTTTTTTTCTTCTTGTTTGTTTTTAACTAATTTTACATTAGTTAATCAATGTGTGTAATATTTTTTACTTATTTATTTTAACAATTTGTGCAATATTTGCTTTTACTTTTTTAGGGACCATCAACCTGTCTAGGGACAAAAGATGGAAATTAGCCTTTTGGCTACAATCTTGTATATTTTGCATTTTTTAAATGTTATTAATATATGCTGTCCCTTTGTTAAATAAATAAACTTTCAAACTTTCAAAACTTGAACTATTATTATAGTCCATCTTGGCTGCATAGCACATTATCATACATGCTGCATAATAACAATGTCAGTATACTGGTGATAGACCAAGTTCATGTGTACTGCAGTTTGTGTTTATTGGCTAAAATATGCAGGGATTGTGTCATAATTGTATAATTTATTTTATTATATCTTTTCCAGCATATTTTGGACTTATGGCCAGACTTGCAGTGAACAGCCCTGACATTAAAGCTGTTGATGAGGGAGTTTAGTGTTTTTTCACTTGTATGTCCATGTTACACTTCCTGACTTTGTACTTTGTTACACTTCTTGTTAGGACTGGGACTGTTTTGGCCTCTAGAGGCCGCTGTTATTTCCTTATCTTGTCATGTTTGTTTTGGCCTCTAGAGGCCGCCACTGTTTCTGTGTTTTGTGTTTTTGTTTTGACAGCCATGTGCCTTTGTTTTTCCATGTGCCTTGTGCCCCGCCTAGTCCTCATTATTGTCATCTGTGTCCTATTTAGTTTGTGTATATATACTTCCTCAGTTTAGCCTCTTGTCACGGAGTCTTTGTGCTGTTATGTTTAGCTCCAGTAACCTCTGTTTCGTGTTCCTCGCCTGTGTCTTTGTGGTTTTGTACTTTGCTTTCTTTTGGACTTTGTGTTTACCAATTTTGGATCTTCTGAGCGTTGGTATTTTTGCCTCTTCTTTTCTGGTTTTTGGCTCTTTGTTTCGACTTTGGACTTTTGGTTTTTTCCCGGTTATCTTCTGAGCATTTGGATTATACTTTTGTTTTTGCCTTAGATTGTAGATATTGTAAATAAACTGTTTTTCTACTCTACTTTCGCCTCACTCCTCTGCACTTGAGTCATTCCCCTGGTGGCCTAGTGGGGGTTTGCTGGATCACTACACCAGCGACCCGGGTTCGATCCCCAGCAAAACCCTAACAGAAAGACTCCGTCATGACCGACTCAGCAGAGGCGTCTTCAATGGTCTACCCGGCTAACCTTCAGGGAATTATGGCTGCTTTAACACGCTTCGGAGCTACCATGGACACTCATGGACAAACACTTGCAAGCCAACGTGAGGCCCTTGTTCGCCACGAAGTACTGCCCCAGCAAATTGGGAAAACCCTGGCACAGCTGACTCCTCTGTCCTCATCCTGATCTGGCTCCCGCCACGCTGCCTCCTTCACCTTGCGAACCCAGCCTTCCTGCACCACAGAGGTATGATGGCAACTACGGTGAGTGCCGGGAGTTCCTTACCTAGTGCCAACTCACCTTTGAGCTCCAGCCTACCACCTACACTACGGATCGCCGCAAGATTGCCTTTGTGATAACCTTGTTAGCTGGTAAGGCTTGGGCAACGGCCATCTGGCAGAGACAGGGACCTGAGTGCTCTGATTTCAAGCTGTTTACGGAAGAGATGCTTCGTGTCTTCGATCAGGCGGACATCAGTAAAGACGCAGCCAGAAAGCTCATGTCCATCCGGCAAGGAGGAAGCGTTGCAGACTATGCCGTCTCGTTCCGGACGCTCGGAGCAGTCAGCGGATGGAATGAGACTGCCCTGGTTTCAGCCTTCCACCATGGTCTGTCTGACCCCATCAAAGACGGCCTGGCCTCTATCGGATGCCCAAGTGACCTCGAAACTCTGATCTCGCATGCCATTCGTCTCGATAACTGGATTAGAAAGTGCCACCAAGTCCTGAGTTCCCCTTGCCTCACTGCCTCAACCTGGAGTCCGTCCACCTCCTCCAGTGACTGTCCAGAGCCCATGCAAGTTGGCCGTACTCGTCTCTCCGCAGCTGAAAGGGAGCGCAGGAGGAGGGACAAGTGCTGCATCTACTGTGGCAAGCCTGGCCACTTCCGAGCATCATGTCTCAAGCTCTCGGGAAAAGGACCGCCCCGTCCAGCCAAGGGAGGGTTGTGACGGGGCCTACCCTCTCTCCCGAACTTCCCGGCCAAGGAGTCTACATCCGTCTCCATCTCTTGGAGTGAGTCCGTCCACTCTTGTCAGGCCTTGCTAGACTCCGGGGAGGCTGGAAACTTTATGGATATCCACTTCGCCCGAAGAATCAATGTCCCTACTGCACCTCTTGAAGTCCCGCTGTCTGTGTCTGCCCTTGATGGTCAAGCTTTAGGTGATGGAAGAGTCACCCAAGTAACTTCTCCAGTCTTTCTCCAGTCTCAAGCACACAAAGAAGAAATTTCCCTGCACCCGATTCATTCACCAGAGTTCCCAGTGATTCTAGGCCTTCCTTGGCTTACTCGCCACAACCCTCGCATAGACTGGGTAACTAGCCAGGTTGTGGAATGGTGCCCTGCATGCCATGCCTCTTGTCTGCTCTCTAGCTCTCCTGTGTCTCCTGCCGAGCCTCCTGACCTCACCGAGTTATCTCAAGTTCCCACAGAGTACTGGGATCTTAAAGAAGTTTTTAGCAAGAGCAGGGCCGCCGTTTTTCCTCCGCACTGTGCCTACAACTGTGCCATCAACTTGCTCCCTGGGGCTACCCCTCCTTGTGGCAGACTGTTTTCCTTCTCTCAGCCAGAACACAAGGCCATGGAGGAGTACATCAAGGACGCCTTGGCCTCTGTTTTCATTCGACCCTCCACCTCACCCGCTGGTGCCGGCTTCTTCATTGTCGGCAAGAAGGATGGGGGGCTCCGACCATGTATTGACTACAGGGGCCTGAACAAGATCACTGTGCGCAACCACTATCCCCTTCCGCTGATGTCCACAGCATTCGACCTGCTCCAAGGTGCCACCGTCTTCACCAAGTTGGACTTACAGAACGCATACCACCTCATCTGTATCCGACAGGGAGATGAGTGGAAGACTGCCTTTAACACCCCGTCAGGGCACTACGAGTACCAGGTGATGCCCTTCAGACTCACCAATGCACCAGCTGTTTTTCAGGCCCTTATCAACGACGTCTTGAGGGACATGATCAATCAGTACATTTTCGTCTACCTCGATGACATCCTAATCTTTTCCAAGACCATGCAGGAGCACCGCCACCATGTCCGCCAGGTTCTCAAGAGGCTGCTACAGAACAATCCGTTTGCCAAAGCCCAGAAATCCGAGTTTCATGTCCCCAAGGTCTCCTTCCTGGGTTTCATTGTACGAACGGGACAACTCCAGATGGATCCAGCCAAGACCCTGGCCATCCGGGACTGGCCCATTCCCAAGTCCATTAAAGAAGTTCAGCGGTTCTTAGGGTTTGCTAACTTCTACCGCAAGTTTGTCAGGAACTTCAGTTCTGTAGCAGCGCCCATATCGGACCTCACCAAGAAAACAGGTGGATCTTTTGTCTGGTCTCCTCAGGCGGAAAAGACATTCAGGGACCTCAAGCACCACTTCTGCACGGCACCCATCCTGGTCCTCCCAGACACATCACAACCATTCGTCGTCGAGGTGGACGCCTTGGACAGTGGCGTCGGCGTGGTCCTCTCTCAACATTTGGAGGGAAAGCTGCACCCCTGTGCTTACTTCTCCCACCGCCTGAGCCCTGTGGAGTCCCGGTATGATGTGGGGGATTGGGAACTGCTCACAGTCAAACTGGCCCTTGAGGAGTGGAGGCACTGGTTGGAGGGAGCACAACATCCATTCCTGGTTTGGACGGACCACAAGAACCTGGAGTACCTCCAGCAAGCCAAGAGACTGAATCCACGACAGGCTAGGTGGGCCTTGTTCTTTAGCCGATTCGACTTCACCCTATCATACCGCCCCGGCTCTAAGAACACCAAACCTGATGCGCTTTCCAGGCTGTTCTCTGCCACCAACAGGGAGAGTGAAGTTGGGCCTATTATCCCTGTGTCCCGGATTGTGGCCCCTGTCCGCTGGGGTGTCGAGGAGGTCGTCCGACGAGCTCAACGCCAGGACCCCGATCCTGGGACGGGGCCACCGGGCCTCTTGTATGTCCCTCATCAAGCCCGGGCCAAGGTTCTCCAGTGGGGTCACTCGTCCCCTCTCACCGCCCACCCGGGAGCTCGGAGGACCTTGGACTTCTTGAAAAGACGCTTCTGGTGGCCAAGCATGGAGAAGGAAGTAAGGTCTTTCGTCCTGTCCTGTGATGTGTGCACCAGAACCAAGAACCCACGACAGCATCCCCAGGGCCTCCTGCACCCTCTGCCCATTCCCCGGCGTCCCTGGTCCCATGTGGCTGTCGACTTCATCATGGGCCTTCCAGACTCTCAAGGTAACACGGTCATTTTGGTCATTGTCGACAGATTCTCCAAAACCTGCCGCTTCATACCACTGTGCAAACTTCCTTCTGCTCTTGAAACAGCCAAAAATATATTTACCCATGTCTTCCGAGTCTTTGGTCTTCCGCAGGACATCGTCTCAGACCGGGGGCCCCAGTTCTCCTCCCGAGTGTGGCGGGGGTTCTGCAAACTCATCGGGGCCACTGCCAGCCTCTCTTCTGGGTTCCACCCCCAGTCCAACGGCCAGACTGAGAGGCTCAACCAGGACCTGGAAACCACCCTGCGAGGCCTGGCGATGGATAACCCGACATCTTGGAGCACCTGGCTGCCATGGGCAGAGTACGCCCACAACACCCTGCAGTCATCTGCCACCAGGTTGTCGCCATTCCAGTGCCAGTTCGGGTTCCAGCCACTTATGTTTCCTGAACAGGAGGAGGACGCTGGGGTGCCCTCGGTCAATCAGTACGTGAGACGGTGTCGCAAGACCTGGATCAAGGTCAGAAGGACCCTCATCCAGACTTCCAGGTCCAACCAGACTCAGGCCAACCGCCATAGAAGGCCTGCCCATGTTTTCCGCCCTGGGCAGTGGGTTTGGCTGTCCACCAAGGACCTTCCACTGTGGGTGGAGAACCGCAAGCTTGCTCCTCGCTACATTGGCCCCTTCAAGGTTGTGCGCAGGGTGAACCCTGTCGCCTACCGGCTCCAGTTGCCCCGGACTCTAAGGATCAACCCCACATTCCATGTTTCCCTGTTGCGGCCCGTACTGTTGCCTACGTATGCCCCTGCCCCTAGGAATCCCCCGCCCCCCCTCATCTTCCAGAGTCAGACCATGTTCACTGTGCGCCGTCTGCTGGACTCCCGCCGGGTCCGTGGCGGGCTCCAATATCTAGTGGACTGGGAGGGCTATGGCCCTGAGGAGCGCTGCTGGGTTCCCGCTCGGGACGTCTTAGACAAGGAGCTGTGTCGGGAATTCTATTCGGCCCATCCGGATCGCCCTGGGAACGGCAGGAGACGCTCCTTGAGGGAGGGGTCCTGTTAGGACTGGGACTGTTTTGGCCTCTAGAGGCCGCTGTTATTTCCTTATCTTGTCATGTTTGTTTTGGCCTCTAGAGGCCGCCACTGTTTCTGTGTTTTGTGTTTTTGTTTTGACAGCCATGTGCCTTTGTTTTTCCATGTGCCTTGTGCCCCGCCTAGTCCTCATTATTGTCACCTGTGTCCTATTTAGTTTGTGTATATATACTTCCTCAGTTTAGCCTCTTGTCACAGAGTCTTTGTGCTGTTATGTTTAGCTCCAGTAAACTCTGTTCTGTGTTCCTCGCCTGTGTCTTTGTGGTTTTGTACTTTGCTTTCTTTTGGACTTTGTGTTTACCATTTTTGGATCTTCTGAGCGTTGGTATATTTGCGTCTTCTTTTCTGGTTTTTGGCTCTTTGTTTCGACTTTGGACTTTTGGTTTTTTCCCGGTTATCTTCTGAGCATTTGGATTATACTTTTGTTTTTGCCTTGGATTGTAAATATTGTAAATAAACTGTTTTTCTACTCTACTTTCGCCACACTCCCCTGCACTTGAGTCATTCCCCTGGTGGCCTAGTGGGGGTTTGCTGGATCACTGCACCAGCGACCCGGGTTCGATCCCCAGCAAAACCCTAACACTTCTTGACTTTATACTACACTTACTGACATTGTTATTGTGCATATTTTGAAAAAATGATGACACTGTGAGTGTGTGCTCATCACCTGTTCTAATATCTGCACCTATTGTTTGATGTTTGAGGTTGTTTGCCCTCAAAATAATTGTTTTCCAATGATGAAAATTGGCACTAAATGTTTGCGTATTGCACTTTTCATTAAAAGTGTCAAAATGAGGTTACTGTGTGTAGTGGCTGCACTGTTGCCGCACTGCGTCGTTGCCACGCCATACCACACCACACTGCTGCCGTGTCGCATTATGGGTCTATATATTTTCCTGCTTTTTTGTCCTTGGCCAATCACATCCCTGCAAATTGGTTCAAGCCAGTCACCTTTGAAAAAGGAACCAAGGGCCTCTATTACTTAAATGTTTTCCTTTTATCTTAATAATGAGCAAGTCATGTTGTGTGCAAAAGATTTCTTACTTTGTTCTTTTTTGAGGACATTCTTCCCCAAAACTCCTCAACGTCAAAGGATGTTGGGTCCTGTAATCTGTAATAGTTGGACTTTCCTCTTCCCTATATCTTCCCCTGGAGTCACGCAGTTTCTATATTATGAACAATAAAAACTTAATCTTTCACAAACGGGTCTTTCATAACTGCTGACAAATTAAAAAAAAATCTTCACTCTTGCTGGTATTCACATGCTGCTTTAAACACACGTTAGTGTCGCTGTTATTATTACTGACCAGCATCTGTTATTGCCTGTGAACAAGTGGAGCTGCTCGCCAGGGGATCATTTAAACAGGTGCAATACAGCTCAGCTCCTGTAAAACCTTACCATGTCCATGCTAATTATCTGGGCAACATTCTCTCACAGCAGGCGAGTTGTCATTTCTTGTATCAAACAAGTTGTGAATTTGTTGTAACATTAAAACAGAATATGACTTCCTCTGGTCTCTGTGCTACTCGGAGCTCATCCTCATGGTGTCCACTGAACAAAACTTTCAGAAGATGGTTGTAGCAGAATCACGTGAACAATTCCCGGGATGACAATGCTTTTTTCATTGGTTGTTGCGTTATCGACCCAGATACAATAGTACTTCTGATTGGCTATTGTGTAGCCCCGCCCCTTTCCTTTTTTTGATTGGCTGGTAAGTGGCAGGCTCGACTCATGGGAGACGCGCTTGTTTCCTGCCGTTTCCATAGCGATAGCGGCGCACCAGAGAAATTTACATTATACAATTTAATCAGCGTGAGAAATACAATGTGTGGCGGGAGTGCATGACAAAAGACCGAAAAGCGTGACTGTCACGCTCAATGCGTGAGACTTGAGAGCCCTGCATATACCGTGAGTAGAGAAAAACAAAATGGCGGAGCATGTTGCTGAACCAATCGAGGATAAAATAAAAAGTCCACTTGAAAACAAAAGCCCAAAAATACAAAAAAGCAACAAAATATGGAATAAAAGTATTTGATGGTAAGAACATTTATTTATTTATTTTTAAGAATTATTATTACAGCATTTTTCACAAATTGCTACTGTCATTTCACTGGTTTGTTTACATTCTAAGTGGAAATGATTTTGTCTGACATTTTGTATAAAGTTTTTGTTTCTTGAATTTGCAAAAAAGAAAAATGCCCTATTTCTCAAAATTCAGTGAATGTCGATAGAATAAAACAGTTATTCCAGTCAATCTCGTCGTACATAACTTATAGCCAACTCGGCGCTCTGCACCTCGTCAGCTATCAGCTCATGTACGACTCAATTTCGTGGAATAGCTGTTCAATAGTCAAGGTAATTTGCTGAAAGAGTTTCTTCAGCAAAATAATATTCAATACGTTTTAAAGTAAAACTGTTATTAGTTTTTTGTAGTTGATGTTTTTTTTTTTATACTTTCCATGTTTCCCTGGAGGGAGTGAACAGACAGGAATGTGAAGCTGTGCCCACCATGGTGGCTACACCTCACTCTAGATCAGATTTCTTCAATGGGCAGATGACAGATGTACTCACCTCCATTTTGGTTACCACGATTGGTGGTGACACTATAGCACACATTGGCACTAAAGATGGAAGACTGCTACAGGTGATCACTCCACCATTGCCCCAGAAATAGTCTTCTGATTTACTGTTTGTGAATTAATTTGTGTCTAAGAGTATTCATTTTTCATGCAGGTCATTCTGACATACTCAAGACCTCTTGTGTTTGCCAATTACTCTCTTGTGGAAAAGAAAGAGAGAGTATCCCCCATTGCCGCAGTGCACTCTGAGGAGTCTTTGCTCTTCGTGGTTGGAAACAAGGTACTGTTTCTCTGTTTTTGTCTCTCTCCCTGTTGTGACCTTACTATTCATAACTCAGGGTAGAACCTCATCATACAGTACGAAAGTCATGTTGTGTTTTGCTCTCTTTGTTTACCTTCCTCTCTCTTTTGCATACTTATTGTTGGGGACGCTGACCGATTTCACAGCATTTGTAACTAATTTGTAAGTCATTTGACTAACCTCCAAGCAAGTATCAGAGCAAAACGACTAAGCTTTAAATATTTATGTAGCGAATCTCTGATGTGGGTGGAATACTGAAGCGCAGTAGGTGGGAAATGATGTTCAGACAGACTTTTATTTTCACGTCCTCACTTGCTTTTCAGCTTTGCTACTTTCATCCGATTGCTCACACACGTGCTCGGGTTGGGAGCCTCCTCTCTCTTCGCTCTCTCCCTCCTTTCTACCTTCCATCCTCACTGCAAAACACACAGACACAACATTAATCGACAACAGTTGTACTGACTTTGCCACTCACCTTCCCTGGCTCCGCCCTCCATTCACAAACTGATGCTTGGCCACACCCACGCTGCCACAATTTACAATGCAATATCTATGTGACTAACATTTCTGTAAAGGTCAAGATGCCATTGTTTTTAGTCTGCTTTATCTGTAAACCTCTGTTTAAAGTCTTCAGATTTTTCCTGCTTTCATTTTCTCTCTTATTCTCCCACTCTCCCTTCATTCTTCAGTGGAGTTTTGCTTATTATGTAGTGTATTTTGTCCTGTATAAAAATGTATGTAAGTGTTTGTAGCATTGTCTCTGTGTCTGGATGTGTATAGATGGTGACCGTGTCTCCTAAAGGACCTGGCTGCACACATCTGCTAACTTGTTCAGCGTGTATGGAAGCCCCTCGCTTTATGGGCTGTGGATGGTGTGATGGGGTCTGCGCAAAAATAACGGAGTGCAAGGGCCAGTGGAGTAACAACACTTGCCCTCCATTTATCACCAAGGTGATTCACAATTCTCAAATTACCTGAAGCATCTCTGCACTTTATGATAATATTTTGAATGTATTGCCAAATGGAATGTTTGAGCAAATGGTTTGTTCTCAAGCAGTTCAAAATCAATAATAATACATTTGCTAGACCTTATTGGACAGGGGTTTAAATTCTGATGTTGTAGTGGTAAATAATGACTGTCGTCTTCAGTTCAACATCTGCATGCATTTGGGAAAACATGTAAAAACAACCAGATTGTTGATTTGGTCATGTTAATGTAAGACACTCATTGCTCTTTCAGGAGCATGTCATACATACAAAGAAAGTAACACTAATGATAATTAATTACTGTGAATAAATTAAGTAGAGTCATACATCAAGAAACCATGCTGTTAATGCATGGTACATAGTGGCATGGGTAATTATTATTAGCATTAAATCCACATCCACTGATATATTTACCAATGGTAAATTTATTGTATATACATCCATGTTTTTCGGCTCGGGACAGAAACACAAACAAAGATTGTCTTTCAGTGACACCTGAGAAACAGTATTTTTGAACTTGTGCCCAAGTGTCACAGGTAAGAGGACAGGATTTAAATTTAAACTTAAATTAAGTTGAAATGTCCTGTTCCTATAGCTTCTTTTATCATTTCATCTGACACATAGACAAATACAGATACTTAAAATGCTTTATAGTTAGACCATCAGACGATTCAGACCATTGGACATGAGGCACTATTTAGCACAGTACAAAACAGTTACTATCAGTCAGCATTAGGAGCGCCACAAATTTGTATATTATGGGGCCACTGGCTAGGAAGGTTGGGTGGAATACAGGAATCAAACTCACTTGGAATCATACTCTCATTGTAGCATGGAATTATGCTCTCATTGGTTGGGAGGGAATCATGCTTTCCATGGATAGTAGTCATGCTCTCACTGGGGAAGGGAATCATCATCTCACTGAATGGGAGGGAATCATGATGTCATTGAGGAAGGGAATCATGTTCCCACTGAGTGGAAGGGAATCAAGTTTTTACATGTTGTCACTGCATTGCAAAGAATCATGCTCTTGTTGGGTGGGAGTGAATAATGCTACAGCATGAAGTACCAGGGCTCAAAATTACAACCCAAAAAAGTACAAGAAAACATTGCGATAGTATGTTGGAATTGAAATTAAAACTGAAAACATCCATCATCCGCTTATCCTGTGCAGGGTCACAGGAGCCTATCCCAGCTAACTATGGGCAAGAGGCAGGGTACACCCTGGACAAGTCGCCAGATCATCACAGGGCTGACACATAGAGACAAACAGCCATTCACACATACGGTCAATTTAGAGCCACCGATTAGCCTAACCCGCATGTCTTTGGACTGTGGGGGAAACCGGAGCACCCAGAGGAAACCCACGCAGACACAGGGAGAACATGCAAACTCCATACAGAAAAGTCCCCATGGGCCACTGGGCTCGAACCCAGAACCTTCTTGCTGTGAGGCAACAGTGCTAACCACTACACCACCATGCCACCTTTAAAACTGAAAACAATGATTTATAAATAATCTTTGACTTGTATTGTGCTCAAAACAATACAGCAGAACATTATTTGATGTTTTACCTTATGAAGTGTTTTTTTTTTCAAAATAAACACTGATTTAAATTTTGATACTTGCACCACATTTAAAAAAAAAGTTGAGACAGTAAAGCATTTACCACTTTGTAATGTTGTCATTCCTTCTCACAGCAATTAAAAGATGTTTAGGGACTGAAGACACCAAGTGATGAAGCATTTTAGATGTTATTTTGTCCCATTCTTCCTGCAAACAGGTTTTAAGGTGTGCAATAGTATGGGGTTATTGTTGTCATATTTTTCATTTCAAAATTCACCACACATTCTCGACTGGGGACAGAGGGAACAAGCACCCTCTTCCTCCACAGCCATACCTTTGTAATGTCTACAGAATGTGGTTTTGCATTGTCTTGTTGAAATATCCCTGGAGAAGATGTCGTCTTGAAGGCAGCACATGTTGCTCCAAAATCTTAGTGCACTTTTTTGCATTAATGCTGCCATCACAGAAGTGTAAGGTACCTTTCCCAAGGACACTGACACAACCCCATACCATGACAGACCCTGGCTTTTGGACTTGTTGCTGGTAACAGTCTGGATGGTCCTTTTCATCATTAGTCCAGAGCACACAGTGTCCATTTCTGACAAAAAAAGACCTTGAATACTGATTTGTCTGACCATAATACATGTTTCCACTGTGTGATGGTCCCTCCCAGATGCCCCTGAGCCCAAAGTTGATGGTGCTTCTAGACACAGTTAACATAAAGCTTCTTTTTGCACAGAAAAGTTTTAACTGGCATTTGTGGATGTAACTCTGTACTGTAATATTTGACAAAGGTTTATCAAAGTAATCCTGAGCCTGTGTGGTTATATCAGCTATAGATGAATAACGGTTCTTGATGCAGTGCCATCTGAGGGATCGGAGACCACGGGTGTTCAGCTTAGGCTTGTGCTGTTGCCCTTTATGCACCAAAATTCATCCAGATTCCTTGAATCGTTTAATATTATGCATCATAGAGGGTGAAAGATCCAAATCCCTTAATATCTTTCTTTGAGGAACATTGTTTTTAAATATTCAATAATTATCTCACACATTTGTTGACAAACTGGAGAGAGAAGAGATCAGATTCGATGGAGATAGCAAATCAGGAAGTGGAGTTGGTTAGTAAGGATGAGGTGAGGGCAGCCATGAAAAGAATGAAGACTGGGAAGGCAGTCGGACCAGATGGTATCCCGATTGAGGCTTGGAGATGTTTGGGTGAGACGGCTGTGGAGTTCCTAACGAGATGGTTTAATAAGATCTTAGAGAATGAGAAAATGCCGAATGAATGGAGAAAGAGTGTGCTAGTCCCGATATACAACAATAAGGGAGATGTACAGAGCTGCAGTAATTACAGAGGGATAAAATTGATGAACCACACCATGAAGTTATGGGAAAGGGTATTGGAGGTGAAATTGAGAAGAGAGGTAGCAATCTGTGAACAGCAGTACAGGTTTATGCCAAGGAAGAGCACGTTGGATGCAATTTTTGCTTTAAGAATGTTAATAAAGAAGTACAGGGAAGGCCAGAGAAAGCTACATTGTGTGTTTGTAGACCTGGAGAAGGCATACAATAGAGTGCCGAGAGATGAGTTATAGTATTGTATGAGAAAGTGTGGAGTGAATGAGAAGTATATTAGAGTGGTGCAAGACATGTATGAGAACAGTGAAACAGCAGTGAGGTGTGCAGTTGGAACAACTGAATGGTTCAAGGTGAAGGTGAGACTTTATCAAAGATCTGCTGTGAGTCCTTTCTTGTTTGCCATAGTGATGGATAGCTTGACGGACGAAGTGAGGCAAGAGTCACCATGGAACATAATGTTTGCGGATGATATTGTGATATGTGGTGAAAGTTGAAAGGTGATTGAGTTGGGTTTGGAGAGATGGAGGTATGCATTGGAATGAAGAGTAATGAAGGTGAGCAGTAGCAAAACAGAATACATGTGTATCAGTGAGAATGGGGATGAGAGTGTAGTGAAGATGCAAGGAGTAGACGTAAAGAAAGTTGGTGAATTCAAGTGCCTGGGGTCAACTGTGCAGGAAAATGGGGGCTGCGATAGTGAGGTGAGAGAGAGAGTGCAGGCAGGGTGGAGCAGTTGGAGAAGGATTTCGGGAGTCATTTGTGACAGGAAAGTCCCAGCAAAAGTGAAAGGTATGATGTATAAGACAGTAGTGAGACCAGCTGTGTTGTATGGATTGGAGACCGTCCCCTTAACGAAGAGACAGGAGGCAAAGTTGGAGGTGACGGAGTTGAGGATGTTAAGGTTTGCGATGGGAGTGACAAGGTTGGACAGAATAAGGAATGAGCACATCAGAGGGACAGCACATGTGGAGAGCTTGGGAATTAAGCTAAGACAGATGAGACTGAGATGGTATGGGCACATCCTGAGAAGAGATGCAGAGCATGTTGGAAGGAGAATGTTGAGGATGGAGCTGCCGGGCATACAAAAACGAGGAAGGCCAAAGAGGAGATACATGGATGTGGTGAGAGAGGACATAAAAGTGGCAGGTGTGGTAGAGAAGGATGTGGAAGACAGGGAGCAATGGAGACGAAAGATCCGCTGTGGCGACCCCTACTCGGGAGCAGCCAAAAGAAGAAGAAGAAGCAGATTTGTTGACAAACTGGAGATCCTTGGCCCATCTTTGCTCCTCAAACACTAGGCCTTTCCTGGATATTGATCTTGTACTAAATCACGATTACAATCACCTGTTGACATCACCTGTTTCAAATCACATCATTATCTAATTGTTTTACTTCATTACTAGGCCTAAATTGCCCCAGTCTCAACATATTTTGGAATGTGTTGCAGGCCTGAAATGCAGGGATGAATGTATATTAACAAATGAATTAAGTTGATCAGAAAAAAAAAAAGAAATATCTTGGGTTCATACTGTCTGCAATGAAATACAAGTCAAAGTAAATTTAGAAATCACTGCTTGCTTTTTTATTTGCATTTTCCATGCTGTCAAAACTTTTTTCTGATTTACGATTGTGTAAAACAGTACAAAGACAGCAAAAGTTTTTTTTTTTTAAGTTAAGGCTATTGATTCTTAAATTCAGAGGATGGTCAATGATTGTCATTGTGATTCCATTTTGTTGTGATTTTGCTGTTGTGACTACAACTTAATTATCCTGAAATCTGTTTTTCTGTCTTTCACCATTTTCTATCATGCTTGTTTAGGTTTTTCCAAAAACTGCACCACCTGATGGTGAAACAGAGATTACACTGTGTGGCTGGGATTTACAATCTCTCATGAAACCTGCCATCACTACATCTACTCACCAAGTCAGCGTGGGACAGACAAGCTGCACCATAATACCAAAAAAGTGTAAAAGCACAGAGTGAGTAACACACACACACGCTTACATACTGTATGTGCACCAACATTGAATCCATGTCCTATTTTTCTTTTCAGGCTGGTATGCAGGATCCTTCCTCAGTCCTCAGATGTGACGCAGGATGTAGAGATTAACGTGAATGTGAATGAAAAGAGAATGGAGCATGGTTTCTCCATCTCTGGACAGGCACGCCTGCAAGGCTTTAGCTTTGTGGTAAGGAGAGGTTCTTTTTAAGACTTTGTAACCCAAACTATACACAATGCAATAGAAAGTAAATTAAATCTAGCTGAATTTTTATTCACTGTGCTATTTTTCATTCATTTGATTGCAAGTTTTTTCAAAGCTAGCAGTGTGTCTCAATTTTTTTTTTATGAAATATACAAATTCCATATTTAGACGCCAGTTGTCACAGATATCAGTCCCAACTATGGCCCCAAGATTGGTGGTACCAGGATTACACTGTCAGGGAAATACCTGGATGCTGGACAAACAAGAACAGTCCATATGGGAGACAAAATCTGCCGTGTTGAAAGGTTTTTTTTTTTTTTAAAGAAATACAGCATGTTTATGATTATGGAATATACTTTACTCTTGGCCTTCTATCATGAACCAAATAATTTTTTTTTACAGCACATCCAAAAACGGGACCTGGTCCTCTGTAGTCTTTGTGTCTGAGGGAGTGGAGGATCTGACACAAGTGAATGTGACCCTTCTAATTGACAAATCAGTTATATTTCCAACCCAACAATTCAACTACAGGAAGAATCCTAGGGTGAAAGAGCTGATGCCTAACTGCAGCTTTAGCAGGTGAGACCCAGAATAACATTGTGTATGTGTGTGTGTACAGTACCAGTCAAAAGTTTGGACACACCTTCTAATTCAATGGGTTTTCTTTATTTTTATGAATTAAAAGTCGTTTCATGTCTTAAAGTAATGATGGATGTCATTTCTCTTGACTTAGTTGAGCGGTTCTTGATTTAATATAGATTATTACAGTTGTCAAATAGGGCTATTTACTGTATTTTTATTATTTACTATTTACTGCTTGATCTCAAACACATTAAGAAGGCAAGAAATTACACTAATTATATTTTGACGAGACACACCTGTTAATTGAAAAACATTCGAGATGACTACATCATGAAGCTGATTAAGATAATGCCAATTGCTGAGTTTCACGTGACGTCGCATCCGCCTCATTAGTTATTCAAAACTTTAGCTGGTGGTCTACCAAAGCTCAGTTGACAAAGCGTTTGTACGGAGAAGGTGCATTGCTCGTGTGAAAAATGCGTTACGCTTGCGTTGTTTTAGGTTGTTCGGATCGATCAAACCATGAAACTGATAAAAATTTCTTCAGGGTTCCCCGTGAACTAATAAAAAACGGTGAGCGAACACAGGATTTCACAAAAAAAAAATCAAGAAAGGTGGCTTTTGAGCCTCTCACTGAAATCGAAGGCAGCTGAGTCAAAGCATGCTCGAGTTTGCAGTGATCACTTGGTGAAAGGTTTGTATCTCCCTCTCAGCTATGTCCTTAGTGTTTTCCAAGTGCTTTTCTTGCTATGTGTCGTTATTTTATGGTACTTTTTTTAGTCACTAAGCGCTAAAGTCCCCAGCTGTTTCTTTGTTTATTCCTCACTCCTCACAAAGTCCATATGCATGAAGGTCACGACAAAATTCTTCCCCAGCCGTACAGTTACAATGCGCCGTGATCACTTCTCCGTCTTGTTTAACTAAGATCCAGGTCTTTAAAGGGGTTTCTGATGATCTTTGCGAATGAGTTACCTGAGAAATAAGAGCCAACACAAGTGAGAATCAAGTGAACTGTTGTTTGTTTACACTTCATCTTGCAGCACTTTGTTGTAAAGATGCGAACGAAAACCTTTAAAAAACATACTTACACGGGCAAAAACAATACAAGATTTATTCGGCAGCAACTTGATATCGAGGTCCTTTACCCAGCCACATACAAAAAAAAGTTGTAAGCCTCCATACTTTTCCACACTTTCATCTGTTTTGCGGTGTAGAAGGACGTCTGCAACACCAGATACAGTGGTGCTTGAAAGTTTGTGAACCCTTTAGAATTTTCTATATTTCTGCATAAATATGACCTAAAACGTCATCAGATTTTCACACAAGTCCTAAAAGTAGATAAAGAGAACCCAGTTAAACAAATGAGACAAAAATATTATACTTGGTCATTTATTTATTGAGGAAAATGATCCAATATTACATCTTTGTGAGTGGCAAAAGTATGTGAACCTCTAGGATTAGCAGTTAATTTGAAGGTGAAATTAGAGTCAGGTGTTTTCAATCAATGGGATGACAATCAGGTGTGAGTGGGCACCCTCTTTTATGTAAGGAACAGGGATCTATCAAAGTCTGATCTTCACAACACATGTTTGTGGAAGTGTATCATGGCACGAACAAAGGAGATTTCTGAGGACCTCAGAAAAAGCGTTGTTGATGCTCATCAGGCTGGAAAAGGTTACAAAACCATCTCTAAAGAGTTTGGACTCCACCAATCCACAGTCAGACAGATTGTGTACAAATGGAGAAAATTCAAGCCCATTGTTACCCTCCCCAGGAGTGGTCGACCAACAAAGATCACTCCAAGAGCAAGGTGTGTAATAGTCGGCGAGGTCACAAAGGACCCCAGGGTAACTTCTATGCAACTGAAGGCCTCTCTCACATTGGCTAATGTTAATGTTCATGAGTCCACCATCAGGAGAACACTCAACAACAATGGTGTGCATGGCAGGGTTGCAAGGAGAAAGCCACTGCTCTCCAAACAGAACATTGCTGCACGTTTGCAGTTTGCTAAAGATCACGTGGACAAGCCAGAAGGCTATTGGAAAATGTTTTGTGGACGGATGAGACCAAAATAGAATTTTTGGTTTAAATGAGAAGCGTTATGTTTGGAGAAAGGAAAACACTGCATTCCAGCATAAGAACCTTATCCCATTTGTGAAACATGGTGGTGGTAGTATCATGGTTTGGGCCTGTTTTGCTGCATCTGGGCCAGGACAGCTTGCCATCATTGATGGAACAATGAATTCTGAATTATACCAGCAAATTCTAAAGGAAAATGTCAGGACATCTGTCCATGAACTGAGTCTCAAGATAAGCCGGGTCATGCAGCAAGACAACAATCCTAAGCACACAGGTCGTTCTACCAAAGAATGGTTAAAGAAGAATAAAGTAAATGTTTTGGAATGGTCAAGTCAAAGTCCTGACCTTAATCCAATCGAAATGCTGTGGAAGGACCTGAAGTGAGCAGTTCATGTGAGGAAACCCACCAACATCCCAGAGTTGAAGCTGTTCTGTATGGAGGAATGGGCTAAAATTCCTCCAAGCCGGTGTGCAGGACTGATCAACAGTTACTGGAAACGTTTAGTTGCAGTTATTGCTGCACAAGGGGGTCACAGTAGATACTGAAAGCAAAGGTTCACATACTTTTGCCACTCACAGATATGTAATATTGGATCATTTTCCTCAATAAATAAATGACCAAGTATAATATTTTTGTCTCATTTGTTTAACTGGGTTCTCTTTATCTACTTTTAGGACTTGTGTGAAAATCTGATGACGTTTTAGGTCATATTTATGCAGAAATATAGAAAATTCTAAAGGGTTCACAAACTTTCAAGCACCACTGTAGTTCGAGATGTCGGGGAACTCGACTGAAGGGTAGTTTTCAGGATCATATGACAAATCCTTCTTTCCCAGACTATAGGGATCGATTCCATTGCACATGGCACTCTTCTGAATATATCTAAACCGAGCAGTGGCTTCTAGATTACAAACACACTCTGATAAGTTATCACTAGTTGTTTGCACTACAGCAGCCGTTTAGATCACCAGCTATTTCACTTCCGCTAAAACTGCTAAGAAAAGTCACATGACTACAATATTGTGCAAATATATGCGGTGTCTTTTTTAATTAATTAAAAAAAACCTAAATGAATTAGGAGGTGTGTCCAAATATTGAATGGTACTGTACAGCAATAAAGAAAGCATAGATGAACATACATGTCAGGTTCTGTGACAATGGCTCAATGCTAACAGGATAAAATACCTGATGAAATCTTTTTGGCTGATGGTGGCCATGTTTTTGAAATAACTCTGTTATCAATACAAATCCACTTACAGATGAGCACAATGATGCAGTACACCAAATTTCAGCTTGACTTTGTCCTGAGAATGTCTTTCCAATTTTGTGCAAATCAATGCATCCAGTCCCGAGTTAAATCTCATCTCATCTCATCTCTAGCCGCTTTATCCTGTTCTACAGGGTCACAGGCAAGCTGGAGCCTATCCCAGCTGACTACGGGCAAAAGGCGGGGTACACCCTGGACAAGTCGCCAGGTCATCACAGGGCTGACACATAGACACAGACAACCATTCACACTCACATTCACACCTACGGTCAATTTAGAGTCACCAGTTAACCTAACCTGCATGTCTTTGGACTGTGGGGGAAACCGGAGCACCCGGAGGAAACCCACACGGACACGGGGAGAACATGCAAACTCCACACAGAAAGGCCCTCACCGGCCAAGGGGCTCAAACCCGGACCTTCTTGCTGTGAGGCGACAGCGCTAACCACTACACCACCGTGCCACCCTGAGTTAAATCTGTTTGAGTAAAATGAGATTTTACAAATCCCAATACAATTATTCATTTTCCGACTGAATATTTTGGCACCACTATATATGGCAAAAATCGTAAAACAAATTTGCAAAAGTAGGTTACATATAATAATTTGCATAATGAAAAGTTACCTAATTTACATTATGTAAATCATGTCAAAATCTAAGTGGGAATCAGACAAAAAAAATGGAATTTTGCCTCTAGGCCTGAAGGTTCTTGATAGGTATAGTGTTGAGCTATCGTGTTACCATAAAGCCGATGGGGTAGAGGAGTAGCAGGAGGTAGTACTATGTATTGACCAAGTTTCACATCTCTACAACTTTTAGGGGACAAAATTAAGAATAAGAAAAATTTGAGCAAAAACAATGGGATTCCAACACCTCTGATCCTTTTCTCAATTGATTTGACACATTTCTCAAACCAAAAATGCCATTCTCATGACTGTGAAAGCATTTCTCAAAACAAATAATCCATCCATTATCTGTAACCGCTTATCCTGTGCAGGGTTGCAGGCAAGCTGGAGCCTATCCCAGCTGACTGTGGGTGAGAGGCGGGGTACATCCTGGACAAGTCGCCAGATCATCACAGGGCTGACACTGAGACAAACAACCATTCGCACTCACATTCACACCTACGGTCAATTTAGAGCCACCAATTAGCCTAACCTGCATGTCTCTGGACTGTGGGGGAAACCGGAGCACCCGGAGGAAACCCATGCAGACACGGGGAGAACATGCAAACTCCACAAAGAAAGACCCCCGTCAGCTGCTGGGCTCAAACCCAGAACCGTCTTGCTGTGAGGCAACAGTGCTAACCACTACACCACCGTGCCGCCCAAAACAAATAATGCATTTCTTAAAATCTAACCAAAGTCGATCAGTCACTACAACACTGTGACCAAATGGTTCAATTATGTTTGTCATTTACAAATGCTTATACCACAGTAATGTTTTTCTGTTCATCAAAACTTGGTATGGGTGGCATGGTGGTGTAATGGTTAGCACTATCGCCTTATAATCCACATAATCTCAGACCCAGTCCTCTCAACATGCCTTGTTCCTGTGCCACAGCTTCCTGCTCCACGTAGCACTCCAGTACGTCATAAAGGGTCAGTATGTGTGGGAGTAATTAGCCTGAGGATATGTACCTGTGGAATGAGATTGACAGCATTCAATCATTTGAAAAGGAGGAAACACTACTACAAACATTTGCTCTGTGCTTCTTCACACCAGCTTTATCCTGTGTGAAGGGATTATGCAAAAGCTGCATGCATGAAGTGTTTATTATGCTGTGATTAAAGCAATGAACTACTGTTTCAGTGCGAGAGTTGTTTTTTAAGTTGACTGATAAATGTTCAAACTGTTTTGATGAGTTTCTCAGAGTTGAATGAGAAATGCACTACACAATGAAGAATGTGTTGGGAGTTTTGCAATACATTCCTCAGCATTCGTAGGTTGTGATAAAACAAAGAGAAATTTGAGTGTGCTGTGACCTCATGCATTGTTGCTGTGAGAATTTGATGAACAGTTGTGAGAATGCTGTTTTTGTTGTGAGAAATGTGTCAAATCGATTGAGAAATAAACCATAATATGGCATGCAATTGTACTTACAAAAACAAATTTCAATCATATACATTGTGCACTATATGGCCAAAGGTGTGTGGATGCCTGACCATCACAACCGTACGGTATGTGCTTTTTGAACAACCTATATCCAGATTTAGTTCCCCTTTGCTGTTACAATAGCCTCCACTCTTCTTGGAAGGCTTCCCACTAGATTTTGGAATGTGACTGTGGGGATTTGTACTCATTCAGCCACAAGAGAATTAATAAGGTCAGGCACTGATGTTGGGCAAGAAGGTCTGATTTGAAGACAGGGTTCCAGTTTATTGCAAAGGTGTTCACTTGGGTTGAGGACAGGGCTCTATGCAGGCCACTTGAGTTCATCCACACAAACCTTGGCAAGCTATGTGCTCATGGGCCACACTTTGTGCACAGGGGCATTGTCATACTGGATCATATTTTAGTCAGGGTCCCCTCCAGTGAAGGGAAATTATAATGTTGCAGTTTGGAGAAAAAAATACATATGGGCATGATGGTCATGTGTCCACAAACTTTTGGCTATATAGTGTTTCAAGTAGCCAACTGGGCGGTACGGTGGTGTAGTGGTTAGCGCTGTCGCCTCACAGCAAGAAGGTCCGGGTTCGAGCCCCGTGGCCGGCGAGGGCCTTTCTGTGTGGAGTTTGCATGTTCTCCCCGTGTCTGCGTGGGTTTCCTCCGGGTGCTCCGGTTTCCCCCACAATCCAAAGACATGCAGGTTAGGTTAACTGGTGACTCTAAATTGACCGTAGGTGTGAATGTGAGTGTGAATGGTTGTCTGTGTCTATGTGTCAGCCCTGTGATGACCTGGCGACTTGTCCAGGGTGTACCCCGCCTTTCACCCGTAGTCAGCTGGGATAGGCTCCAGCTTGCCTGCGACCCTGTAGAACAGGATAAAGCAGCTACAGATAATGAGATGAGATGAGAAGTAGCCAACTGACATGCAATGAGTTTGAGGTACTTAAATATGTTTTTTTGGATGTCTTATGCAGTGGTTCCAAAATCATCATATTGGGGGAAAATCTGGACATCGCATCCCAGACTACAATTTATTACACACCCGAGAACTCGAATCCTGTCCAAAGTGTAAGTATTTTAGCACATTGCCTGCTTTACATAACATACTGTGTATGCTGCCACCAATTTTAACTCAGCTGAAATCCCTCAGGTGTGCGTGGGTCCTGTGAGCCCAACACAGATGGAGTGTGTGAGTCCAGCATGTGAGGAATCAGATGGTGTCCTCTCAGTGGATATGGATGGAGCGAAAAATCTTATTTCTCTGCCTTTTTCCTGCTACCACAATGGCAAGCCAATCCCCTTTGACGACATGCTTCTACTCGGACCTGGGACGGACAGAGTATCACTACATGTATGTCTGCATTTGCATCTATTTTCTGTATATGAATGTTTATTTAATTTGGCTGCAGTCACACAAAGTTTACATCTTGTACTTGAAGTGGATATGTTATGTGCATTATTTGTTGAGTGCTTATGACTGGATACAACTGTGATTATTGACCTCAGCACGAGAGACTGAACTTGGTGAGCCATTGCATGGACATCATCATGACAATAAATGGCGTGGACTGCAATGCTCATATTTCGAAAAATGAAATGTTCTGCAAAATCCCTAAAAATATTCTGATCCCCAAAGAGGGGGCACCAGTCAGGGTGAGAGAACCAACTTCAACTACTATTTGTCTTTTGCTGTATTCTGTCTTCACTGCTTAGCAACAGATGTCCCACTGAGTTAGGCCATGTCTATTAATTTTACAGCAGTGCAATTGTGAGAGATTACAATACAAAATGTCATAGCTGGAGTGTTAGTAATGTAAACAGTACACTGTAAAAAATGATTTGTTGTTTTAACTTAAAAAAGTTAGTGCAAGGGTTGCCTTAAGGGCTGCCTTAAAATTTTGAGTTCACTGAAATTAATATAGTAAGTTCACAACAATTTAACTTACTATGTGAATTCCAGTGAACTCAAAATTTTAAGGCAGCCCTTGCACTAACTTTTTTAAGTTAAAACAACAAATATTTTTTTTACAGTGTATGCATAGCGTTTAATCCCCTTCACAACCATGGGCATCTTTCAAGACAATTTTCAAAAGTATTATTTCTGTAATATAAGCAGATTTTCAAATATTATTTTCCTTATTTGTTAGTGTAACTGAACCAAACCTACAACCCCGATTCCAAAAATGTTGGGACAAAGTACAAATTGTAAATAAAAACGGAATGCAATGATGTGGAAGTTTCAAAATTCCATATTTTATTCAGAATAGAACATAGATGACATATCAAATGTTTAAGCTGAGAAAATGTATCATTTAAAGAGAAAAATTAGGTGATTTAAAATTTCATGACAACAACACATCTCAAAGTTGGGACAAGGCCATGTTTACCACTGTGAGACATCCCATTTTCTCTTTACAACAGTCTGTAAACGTCTGGGGACTGAGGAGACAAGTTGCTCAAGTTTAGGGATAGGAATGTTAACCCACTCTTGTCTAATGTAGGATTCTAGTTGCTCAACTGTCTTAGGTCTTTTTTGTCGTATCTTCCGTTTTATGATGCGCCAAATGTTTTCTATGCGTGAAAGATCTGGACTGCAGGCTGGCCAGTTCAGTACCCGGACCCTTCTTCTACGCAGCCATGATGCTGTAATTGATGCAGTATGTGGTTTGGCATTGTCATGTTGGAAAATGCAAAGTCTTCACTGAAAGAGACGTCGTCTGGATGGGAGCATATGTTGCTCTAGAACCTGGATATACCTTTCAGCATTGATGGTGTCTTTCCAGATGTGTAAGCTGTCCATGCCACATGCACTAATGCAACCCCATACCATCAGAGATGCAGGCTTCTGAACTGAGCGCTGATAACAACTTGGGTTGTCCTTCTCCTCTTTAGTCCGAATGACACGGCGTCCCTGATTTCCATAAAGAACTTCAAATTTTGATTCGTCTGACCACAGAACAGTTTTCCACTTTGCCACAGTCCATTTTAAATGAGCCTTGGCCCAGAGAAGACGTCTGCGCTTCTGGATCGTGTTTAGATACAGCTTCTTCTTTGAACTATAGAGTTTTAGCTGGCAACGGCGGATGGCACGGTGAATTGTGTTCACAGATAATGTTCTCTGGAAATATTCCTGAGCCCATTTTGTGATTTCCAATACAGAAGCATGCCTGTATGTGATGCAGTGCCGTCTAAGGGCCCAAAGATCACGGGCACCCAGTATGGTTTTCCGGCCTTGACCCTTACGCACAGAGATTCTTCCAGATTCTCTGAATCTTTTGATGATATTATGCACTGTAGATGATGATATGTTCAAACTCTTTGCAGTTTTACACTGTCAAACTCCTTTCTGATATTGCTCCACTATTTGTTGGTGCAGAATTAGGGGGATTGGTGATCCTCTTCCCATCTTTACTTCTGAGAGCCGCTGCCATTCCAAGATGCTCTTTTTATACCCAGTCATGTTAATGACCTATTGCCAATTGACCTAATGAGTTGTAATTTGGTCCTCCAGCTGTTCCTTTTTTGTACCTTTAACTTTTCCAGCCTCTTATTGCCCCTGTCCCAACTTTTTTGAGATGTGTTGCTGTCATGAAATTTCAAATGAGCCAATATTTGGCATGAAATTTCAAAATGTCTCACTTTCGACATTTGATATGTTGTCTATGTTCTATTGTGAATACAATATCAGTTTTTGAGATTTGTAAATTATTGCATTCCTTTTTTATTTACAATTTGTACTTTGTCCCAACTTTTTTGGAATCGGGGTTGTATGAAGTATCATGTTGGGAAAAAATATATATATTTTCTAGCATTGTTCCACTTTTAGTAAGGTAAAGTCAAGTAAGTTGTCAGTAACTGAAATTGGACCAATTGGGTCATTCTGTACAGAGTATAGCTTAGCTTGATTCATGTTACTTTCATTCAGTTGAATTCAATCTAAAGCACACCTACAAGAGAATTATTTAATTCTAAAATAGTTTTCATCATTCCAGGTGTCAGTGAATGGGGAGGTATATGATGTTGGCCTGGTGGCGTATTCCAGCAGCAACCTCCCTGTTGGTATCGTGTTGGGTATTCTTGCAGCACTGGCAGTAGGGGCTGCTTTAGCATTTGCAGTAATGACCCATCTGCGCAAGAGGAAGAAAGGTGAGGCGATGTACTTGGTAACTACTCATGATTAACAGTTACTCCACGAAATCGAGTCATACATGAGCTCATAGCCGACAAGGCATGTATGGTAGCACCGAGTTGGCTACAAGCCATGTACAACGAGATTGAGTGGAATAAATGTTTTATTCTGTCCACATTCACTGGCTTTTAAGAAACGGAGCAGTTTTATTTTTATTTTTTGCAAATATGATAAATAAAAAACTTTATACAGAATGTCTGACAAAATAATTTGCTCTTAGAATGTAAACAAACCAGTGAAATGACAGTATCAATTTGTGAAAAATGCTACAATAATAATTCTTGAAAAATTAAAAAAAAGATACACTCTTTCAATCAAATACAGTTATTCCATATTTTGTTGATTTTTTTTTTTGTGTATTTTTGGGGGGTTTGTTTTCGAGTAGAGTTTATTTCATCCTCGGTTGGTTCAGCAGCACACTCCCCCATTTTGTTTTTCTCGACTCACGGTATATGAGCTGATAGCCTAGTAGTAAAGTAGCCAATTAGAGCACGCGATTGCTCATATCCAGTGAATGTGATTAGAATAATTATGTCGAGAACTGCAGCATACTTGTGACTTACTGTGTGATGTGAAATAACCTAGTTAGCATGTTTTATCATGAATCTACCATGTGTTTTTTTTTTTTCTGCCATCCAATATCAAAATGATAAAATCAGTTTAAAGTTAAATGCCTAGCTACAAATCAGATGAGGAAGATGGATGGGAATGAGGTTACAGGCTGCTTGTGACCCAAGATATGTATTTAATAGTTAATGTTCACATAAAGTATCAGTGAATGAAATCAGCTCGCTGAAGTTCCTGTTAGTCAAGTGAGCAAGTTTGCGTGGTAAATTATTTATGTAATAATTCAATTGTAATAAACCTATACAAATGAATAATACTAATAAATTATCATGTAAAACCTGTAGCTATGCAGGCAGAGTTTCGGTTGTCATCGATGTATTCCGTTCGCAATGGGAACATATCACCTATAGGAGACTACAGACGAGGTAAAAGCGACATTATCATGATGATCAGTCACATCTCTGCTACACCTTACTAGATTTCACAGTGAATCCAGAAATGAATATAATTCTGACATTTTCATAATATAATATGTTTGGATCACTTTGGCATGAGAGTAAAGTGGCAGAAAAGGGTCAAACATATGATTAAAAAAAACAATACCAGAATTTTAAACAGTACATTAAATTGTCATTTTATGATGAAACATATACAGTATGTTGCCACAAATATTGGTACATCAGGACTATAGCCATAACTATATAAGTTAGCAGTTTCTCCTGCCTTTTAGATTTGCCCATTGGTACCTCGCATGGATCGGGCATGGCATTCTCTGGGTTGGTGTATACCAGTGGTGTAGACCCTGCCACACTTCCTCTGGTGTCACCTCAGACCATCTCCCTGTCAGCCCTGCGACCTGAGCTGCTGGAAGAGGTAAAGGATGTGCTGATCCCTCCCGAGCAGCTCAATATCCAGCAGGACGACATCATTGGCAAAGGTACATATCTACAGTGGTGCTTGAAAGTTTGTGAACCCTTTAGAATTTCCTGTATTTCTGCAGAAATATGACCTAAAACATCATCAGATTTTCACGCAAGTCCTAAAAGTAGATAAAGAGAACCCAGTTAAACAAATGAGACAAAAATATTTCACTTAGTCATTTATTTATTGAGGAAAATGATCCAATATTACATAACTGTGAGTGGCAAAAGTATGTGAACCTTTGCTTTCAGTATCTGGTGTGACCCTCTTGTGCAGCAATAACTGCAACTAAACGTTTGCGGTAACTGTTGATCAGTCCTGCACACCGGCTTGGAGGAATTTTAGCCCATTCCTCCATACAGAACAGCTTCAACTCTGGGATGTTGGTGGGTTTCCTCACATGAACTGCTCGCTTCAGGTCCTTCCACAATATTTCGATTGGATTAAGGTCAGGACTTTGACTTGGCCATTCCGAAACATTAACTTTATTCTTCCTTAACCATTCTTTGGTAGAACGACTTGTGTGCTTAGGGTTGTTGTCTTGCTGCATGACCCACCTTCTCTTGAGATTCAGTTCATGGACAGATGTCCTGACATTTTCCTTTAGAATTTGCTGGCATAATTCAGAATTCATTGTTCCATCAATGATGGCAAGCCGTCCTGGCCCAGATGCAGCAAAACAGGCCCAAACCATGACACGACCACCACCATATTTCACAGATGGGATAAGGTTCTTATGCTGGAATGCAGTGTTTTCCTTTCTCCAAACATAACGCTTCTCATTTAAACCAAAAAGTTCTATTTTGGTCTCATCTGTCCACAAAACATTTTTCCAATAGCCTTCTTGCTTGTCCATATGATCTTTAGCAAACTGCAGATGAACAGCAATGTTCTTTTTGGAAAGCAGTGGCTTTCTCCTTGCAACCCTGCCATGCACACCATTGTTGTTCAGTGTTCTCCTGATGGTGGACTCATGAACATTAACATTAGCCAATGTGAGAGAGGCCTTCAGTTGCTCAGAAGTTACTCTGGGGTCCTTTGTGACCTCGCCGACTATTACATGCCTTGCTCTTGGAGTAATCTTTGTTGGTCGACCACTCCTGGGGAGGGTAACAATGGTCTTGAATTTCCTCCATTTGTACACAATCTGTCTGACTGTGGATTGGTGGAGTCCAAACTCTTTAGGGATGGTTTTGTAACCTTTTACAGCCTGATGAGCATCAACAACGCTTTTTCTGCGGTCCTCAGAAATCTCCTTTGTTTGTGCCATGATACACTTCCACAAACATGTGTTGTGAAGATCAGACTTTGATAGATCCCTGTTCTTTAAATAAAACAGGGTGCCCACTCACACTTGATTGTCATCCCACTGATTGAAAACACCTGACTCTAATTTCACCTTCAAATTAACTGCTAATCCTAGAGGTTCGCATACTTTTGCCACTCACAGATATGTAATATTGGATCATTTTCCTCAATAAATAAATGACCAAGTATAATGTTTTTGTCTCATTTGTTTAACTGGGTTCTCTTTATCTACTTTTAGGACTTGTGTGGAAATCTAATGATGTTTTAGGTCATATTTATGCAGAAATATAGAAAATTCTAAGGGTTCACAAACTTTCAAGCACCACTGTACATACCTGTATGTATCATTTTATGACTCATTTCTCCAATGTACAGTGGGGCAAAAAAGTATTTAGTCAGTCACCGATTGTGCAAGTTCTCCCACTTAAAAAGATGAGAGAGGCCTGTAATTTTCAGCATAGGTATACCTCAACTATGAGAGACAAAATGAGAAAAAAAAAATCCAGAAAATCACATTGTCTGATTTTTAAAGAATTTATTTGCAAATTATGGTGGAAAACAAGTATTTGGTCAATAACAAAAGTGCATCTCAATAATTTGTTATATACCCTTTGTTGGCAATGACAGAGGTCAAACGTTTTCTGTAAGTCTTCACAAGGTTTTCACACACTGTTGCTGGTATTTTGGCCCATTCCTCCATGCAGATCTCCTCTAGAGCAGTGATGTTTTGGGGCTGTCACTGGGCAACACGGACTTTCAACTCCCTCCAAAGATTTTCTATGGGGTTGAGATCTGGAGACTGGCTAGGCCACTCCAGTACCTTGAAATGCTTCTTACGAAGCCACTCCTTCGTTGCCTGGGCGGTGTGTTTGGGATCATTGTCATGCTGAAAGACCCAGCCACATTTCATCTTCAATGCCCTTGCTGATGGAAGGAGGCTTTCACTCAAAATCTCACGATACACGGCCCCATTCATTCTTTCCTTTACACGGATCAGTCATCCTGGTCCCTTTGCAGAAAAACAGCCCCAAAGCATGATGTTTCCACCCCCATGCTTCACAGTAGGTATGGTGTTCTTTGGATGCAACTCAGCATTCTTTCTCCTCCAAACATGACAAGTTGAGTTTTTACCAAAAAGTTCTATTTTGGTTTCATCTGACCATATGACATTCTCCCAATCCTCTTCTGGATCATCCAAATGCTCTCTAGCAAACTTCAGACGGGCCTGGACATGTACTGGCTTAAGCAGGGGGACACGTCTGGCACTGCAGGATTTGAGTCCCTGGCGGTGTAGTGTGTTACTGATGGTAGCCTTCGTTACTTTGGTCCCAGCTCTCTGCAGGCCATTCACTAGGTCCCCCCTTGTGGTTCTGGGATTTTTGCTCACCGTTCTTGTGATCATTTTGACCCCATGGGGTGAGATCTTGCGTGGAGCCCCAGATCGAGGGAGATTATCAGTGGTCTTGTATGTCTTCCATTTTCTAATAATTGCTCCCACAGTTGATTTCTTCACACCAAGCTGCTTACCTATTGCAGATTCAGTCTTCCCAGCCTGGTGCAGGTCTACAATTTTGTTTCTGGTGTCCTTTGACAGCTCTTTGGTCTTGGCCATAGTGGAGTTTGGAGTGTGACTGTTTGAGGTTGTGGACAGGTGTCTTTTATACTGATAACGAGTTCAAACAGGTGCCATTAATACAGGTAACGAGTGGAGGCCAGAGGAGCCTCTTAAAGAAGAAGTTACAGGTCTGTGAGAGCTAGAAATCTTGCTTGTTTGTAGGTGACCAAATACTTATTTTACCGAGGAATTTACCAATTAATTCATTAAAAATCCTGCAATGTGATTTCCTGGATTCTTTCCCCCCATTCTGTCTCACATAGTTGAAGTGTACCTATGATGAAAATTACAGGCCTCTCTCATCTTTTTAAGTGGGAGAACTTGCACAATTGGTGGCTGACTAAATACTTTTTTTGCCCCACTGTATCTAGTTATATTGAGTCATCATTCTTTTTTCTGTTATACAAACCCTATCTTCATTTGATATCCTCTCCCATCTCCTTATTTCTCTGATCCCTGCAGGTCATTTTGGAATAGTTTATCATGGCTACCTTAAAGATGGTGACAACCATGAAATTCACTGTGCAGTCAAGTCATTAAACAGTGAGTGAATTCATAACTTATGGCACCAAATGATCCTTAACTATACTTTTTGTATTAGTTTTACAGTGGGTTCCAGAATTGTACACTTCTATAATACAAATATAATGTACTGCTATAAATAAAAAAAAAAACTTATTCCTTGAACTAGGTAACAGTGATGCACAATTTAAAATAATAAGTCTATTATTGATTTCTAAGTTGTAAATATCAACCGTTTAAAATATTAAGCTCACGACCATTTAAAAAGTTTAGTTTTAGATGATGGTGTGATCAGTGATAATATATGGGGTATAAAGAATTTTGTTCTGTACTGACAGGGATTACAGATATGGAGGAGGTGGAGCTCTTCTTGAAAGAGGGCATCCTGATGAAAGCCTTTCACCACCCTCATGTGCTCTCACTGCTCGGAATCCTGTTACCTGCTGATGGCCTTCCTCTTGTGGTCCTGCCATACATGAAACATGGAGACCTCCGGCACTTTATCCGCTCAAAAGAAAGGGTATGGATGGCTTGGTGGGGTTTTTTTGTTTTTAATTCTTCAGCCCAGCTGTATTTCTGCAACCCATGGATTGTCTCATCTCATCTCATTATCTCTCGCCGCTTTATCCTGTCCTACAGGGTCGCAGGCAAGCTGGAGCCTATCCCAGCTGACTATGGGCGAGAGGCGGGGTACACCCTGGACAAGTCGTCAGGTCATCACAGGGCCGACACATAGACACAGACAACCATTCACACTCACACCTACGGTCAATTTAGAGTCACCAGTTAACCTAACCTGCATGTCTTTGGACTGTGGGGGAAACCGGAGCAAACCCACGCAGACATGGGGAGAACATGCAAACTCCACACAGAAAGGCCCTCGCCGGCCATGGGGCTCGAACCCGGATCTTCTTGCTGTGAGGCGACAGCGCTAACCACTACACCACCGTGCCACCCCTCCCATTGATTGTCTCATCTCATTATCTCTAGCTGCTTTATCCTGTTCTACAGGGTCGGAGGCAAGCTGGAGCCTATCCCAGCTGACTACGGGTGAAAGGCAGGGTACACCCTGGAAAAGTCGCCAGGTCATCACAGGGCTGACACATAGACACAGACAACCATTCACACTCACATTCACACCTACGGTCAATTTAGAGTCACCAGTTAACCTAACCTGCATGTCTTTGGACTGTGGGGGGAACCGGAGCACCCGGAGGAAACCCACGCAGACACGGGGAGAACATGCAAACTCCACACAGAAAGGCCCTCGCCGGCCACGGGGCTCGAACCCGGACCTTCTTGCTGTGAGGCTACAGCGCTAACCACTACACCACCGTGCCACCCCTCCCATTGATTGTAAAAATGTAAATTAACAGCAAGCACAAGTAGACTTCAGTTGAAGCAAGCGTTACAACCTATGAAAGTTTATTTAGTCCCTGATACATAACCTCCATCCCTTAGTTGAACTTGTACATTCCTGCTTTCAGAGGATCCCTAAATATAAAATGTATAAAGTAACATTTGGCCTCAACTGCACCTGCAAAAGAGAAAAATATTTATGTTCAGGAAAGTCTGTACATAGTCGAAAATATCACAGTTTTATCATGGTTTATAACTGCATTGCTATACAACCAAAGAGGTGACCTGGGGTAAATGGATACTCACGGTCATGTAGTAAACAGAGCATTAGGGTTAAAGTGGCAGATTATTTTATTTTGTGTCAGTGGTTGATACCGTAAATATATCCACATAATTTTAATATGCTTTGCTTTTAGAATCCCACAGTGAAGGAGCTGATTGGTTTTGGGCTTCAGGTTGCTCAGGGAATGGAATATTTAGCACAGAAGAAGTTTGTGCACAGAGACCTGGCAGCACGTAATTGCATGTGAGTGGCTATTTTTTCTCTCAATGTGGCAATAAGGATTGTTTTGTTAAGGAGTAACTAGTATACATGAGTTTCTGTTCAGGCTGCTATTGTTGAAACCTTTAAAAAATGAATATTGGTGACTTAAAGGGCTGATGACACGTTTCTGACATCTTTGGTGATGTTTTATAACATAAAAAGTAATTCCCGATGATCCATATATTAATTCACGAAGGCGCCTATTTTACAAGTTATGATAAAAAACGCGGCTATTTGGGCAAATTTGACGGGGCTGCAGCACCCAGGAGACGAAAGAGGAGGAGGGGCTATATGACGTCATCGAAAGACTCTTCCTCCTCACTTACCAGTTTGTTGTTGATGCGAGAGGTGTTCAGTTTATCATTATTAGTATTATTATTATACATTATTATAATATATATATATATATATATATATATATATATATATATATATATATATAGTTATTAGTTATTATGCCTTCGCATTGTGTTGCCGGCTTTTGCTCCAAAACCCACAAGGATGGGGTAAGTTTATTCAAGTTTCCCAGAGATCCCGAGCTGCATGCGAAGTGGGTGAAGCAAGTCAGGCGCACTCGTGACAAGTGGGAGCCCTCACCAACATCCGTCCTGTGCTCTGAACACTTCGATTTGGATTGTTTTGACACCCTTCCCAGCTTAAAGGAATCTCTTGGGTGTTCAGTTCAGCACAAACGTGTGCCGCTACCATCAGCAGTGCCTGCAGTATTCCGGAGGGGGTCTACTAGTAGCTATGCCGGATCCAGCAGTCGCCTAGGACAAGGCGACTCCTCCAAAGACAGTCCAACTGTCAGAACATGTGTTGAGAAACAACATAAGATAAAGGTACGTAGAGCTATAGAGTGCTCCGACATGATGCTAAAAATAGTAACCATGCGGTCTGCGCGGCCATCTTGGAAGTGACTCGCTCCAGAGCGCTCATAGAGTACACATCATAGAGTACACATTCATGATAATCATAAATGTAATCATAAAGTCGGCGTGATATCAGTCATGTATTTGCTTGTGAAAGCTTGTTTCTCAAAGCAAACACTGAGGGAAAGCTAACTTAGCCAGACAAGTAGGCTACAGATTGTCATTTGCTTACGCTGATGTAGGTTATCAAATATTTTGCTTCATTCAAGGATAAAACTAAGAAGCCATAAACTAGAAGACGTGCCTGCCAATATTATCCTAAATGTATCACGGATCAGGCATAGTCGTAAGCTTATTATGTTAGCCGTTTGCATGCTCCATTAGGAACTATGTATTCAGTGTAGCATACGGCTTACATGATATAAGCAGTGTTTACACATACAAGACAACAATACACAATATTAAAATATTGATTCCGTAACATTTTGAACAAATACGGGTTGACCTACCAATCCTTGTTATCCAACCTTGTGGTGTTCAATGCTGGGCTGTTTGCCTGTCCGCTGTCCATCTCGGGGTCGGAGTCGCTCTCAGATTGCACAGTAACAGGTTCAAACCTGTACAGTTGGATGCACCCGTGTTCGTCATCACTTGATTCTTCCGATCTATCCCACTCACAACACAATTCTAGACTCCCAGAAGAGGAAGAGCTAGAGAGTTCACCGGCGTTTTCATGCGCCATTTCCATTGAGTAGACAGCCAGTGAACCGCAGCGTGTTCTTCCGCTGACGTCACAACATGGCCGCGAGCCACGGACCCAGTTTTCTTGCGCTGTGCAATTAAAAGTTGGATATTCGCGTAACAACAGCTTCTTTTCACGTAATTATAACAGAAATCTAACATGTTTGCCATGTTGTATAGTTTATTTAAGAAATTGCATAGAGTCATGTTCGTGTCATCAGATCTTTAAGTTTAAATTATCTTGATATTTATATGGGGACATTTGCATTAATTTGCAAATTTGTTTTTGCAAATATTAAAATCCATGCACATTTTCAGTGTATAGTGTTAATAGTATCTAGAACATTATCTTTAAACACAAGCACTTGCCCTTAAGCCAGAAAAAATCAGGGACAGAAAATGTGGACTTAAGAAGAAAATAGAGCGGCGGCTACAATTACGGACAGTCCATAATTATCGACACCTTTTCAGATTTACCAATAAAAAACAATTTTACAAAAGGTGAGTTTCAGTTACAACAGTTATTATTGGTTAATCAATCAACCGGAGGACCCGCCTCGCCCTTTGATCTTGTCGTCTGATGACAGCTCGTTACCTGAGATGGAATTTTTTTTTTCGCACGATCAGCAATTTGAGGAAAACCTGGATGTTATCATTGCAGGTAAGCATGGTGGAAAGATCATAGACATGTTTTTATTTATCAAATTCACGGATATTTCATGATCTCCTTGTTGAAATCTACTTTGTTTCTTACTCTTTCATTTGACTGTTGCCATTTTGTATCTAAATGCGTGTTTGAGAATCACATGAGGAGTCGATAATAGTGATCACTTTCACCGGTGTCCACCATTATTAAGTGACATTTTAAGTGAGGAATCAAGTGACATTTACAACTGTTATGGATCGATCTTTGTGGAACATTGTTGAAGTAGATGAAATACTTTAAAAAAATGAAAGTGCTGTGATTTATGATAATTTTTTCTGATTTATAACAGAATTGAATGTTTACAGAGTATTTGGAATCCGATTGCAATAAATAGAATTAGAGCAGAATTAAATTCCTAGTATATAAAAAAATTCCATGCATAAAATATTCAGATTTTTCTGTTCCATTCAGAATTTTTTTTTTTGCAGTTTGTTGTAAATATCTACTACATATTACAATATCAGTAGACATTTTATATTTTTTTATTTATATGATTTTATATTTATCATTTGAGGAATGACATGTGACCTTTGACCTGGATTTTCATGTGGTTACATTGTCGCTTGCCTGTTGATATTTATTGGTAAACTACAAAACTAGAAATTAATACAAACAACAATGAATGATTAACAAAATGTGATCCACGAAAATCCTTAGAAAGTGGGTAGAAAGTGGAACAAAAAGATTTTCTGACAGGTTAAACATTATCACTTCATTTGTTTACAAACATTAGAATTACTCCCTCATTTATGTTCAGCACCGATATCCATATATTTATATAAAAGATATTTTGTACTCAATATAAGTCTATGTAAAACAAAATTTAAATAAAAACTATGTTTTGTTAATACCACTTAACGATTTAAAAAAAAATAAATAATCATCTGGATGTTGATAATTGTGGAACGGTGTCACGTGATCTGATACACTAAGTAATCGGGAATCAACTCATTGTTTTCCAGTGGAAGTTTGAGTAATTATTCATGCATAATTTACATACTGAAAGTCTTTTCTACTTTTGCAATGGCCAAAAGATCGTTAAGGTGTTGATAATTGTAGCCGCCACTCTAGAAAAGAAAGAAAGAAAGCACAACTTTATTCATCACACACTTGTGAAAGTTCCTTTCTGCATTTAACCCATCTGAAGCAGTGAACACACACATGCACACACGTGAGCAATGAGCACACACACATACCCAGAGCAGTGGGCAGCCATGCTAACAGTGCCCGGGGAGCAGTTGGGAGTCAGGTGCCTCGCTCAAAGGCACCTCAGCCCAAGGCCGTCCCATATTAACCTAACCTGCATGTCTTTGGACTGTGGGGGAAACCCACGCAGACACGGGGAGAACATGCAAACTCCACACAGAAAGGCCCTTGCCGTTGCGCACAGTGTGACAAGCAGTGCATCCATGTTCTGAGTTCATGTCAGGAGGTTAAACTCATGTCATGTGCTTGTGTCTGATCATGTGCATTTGTTTTGATTCTAGTCTTGTCTCCACCCCTGTCCTGTCATTGGTGTATTTCCTGATTGTTATTACTTGTTCTCTGTTCAGTCCTTGATTGCTTGTTTATTTATACCCTTTTGTCTTTGTCTAGTTGCCTCGTTAAGTACAGTATGTGCCTTTCCCCCACATGTTTTGTTACTTGGTACTGACCCTCTCCCAGTATGTACTTTTGATAATGGATTATGCTTGTGCTGCCTCATTCCTGACCCCTGTTATGGATTTTAGTCATGGATTGCCTGTAATAACTCATACACTGAATATATTGTCTGTGACCTGCCTCTCACTATTGCATGTTACAGCAGTAAATTGGCAATATATTGCTGCATGAATTGTCTTAAAGCTAGACGGCCTTTCGATTTCATAAAATCAGTGAAATTTAGTTCCCTCTGAAATTTGGTCATTGTGATATATGTTTATTTCTAGAATATCTAAAAAAAAAAAAAAAAACAGGCCATTCTGTGGCTGGGAAGTTATTTAATTTGAGGAGATTCCCGAACAAATAATGTGCATGAAATCGCTTGCTTTGCGCAATCAAGCAGACAGAGGAAGTCCGGTGTGCGCATGTGCAGGTTTACCTTCTTCTTCTTCTTCTTTTGGGTTTTACAGCAGCTGGCATCCACAGTGTTGCAGTACTGACATCTATATTATTATATTATTATAATATTGACCAGGGCCGTTGACAGCTTTGGCTGGGCCCGGGACAAAATAATCTGAGTGGGCCCCCCCCAAATAATCTGAGTGCCCCCCCCCCCCCCCCACACACACACACATACACGCGCACGCACATCGCCACACAGCAACCACCCACACCCGACCCCTCTTTTCACAGTCTCCATTCACTCCAACCCTTAAATAACAGGTATTCCAAGCCCATTATAACAGTCAACCATTTTATTTCAACATTTCAACATATTTTACAGTTTGAACATTTCCTTAGTCTGCAACTATTCAGGTGCGAAATGCAATGCGCCGGACTTTTGCTGTGGCAAAGTCGTCAATAAGGTCATTGAAGTCCAGCTTCTTTGCAAGTTCGCGCTCTATAGAGAGCATAGCCAGCCCATTGAGCCTCTCCTGTGACATGTTTGAGCGCAGGTAGTTGATAAACCAAAATGATTGTTTACGGGATGGAACTGGGCCTCAATGAGAACGGAGTTATGGCTTTCCCAAAATCTGAACATAGAAGCATCACCACTAGTCACACACGGACTGGCCATTGGGAGTAGCTGCAGTTTTCCCAGTGGGCCGGTGGTTCAGTGTGGGCCGGCGGAGAAAAAAAAAAAACAGTTGCGCGCTGGCCTTTAATATGATAAGCAATGTTAACAGTTTCTTAAAGAAACTGTTAACATTGCTTATCATATTAAAGGCCAGCGCGCAACTGTAATAAGCAATGTTAACAGTTTCTTAAAGAAACTGTTAACATTGCTTATCATATTAAAAGCCAGCGCGCAACTGTTTTTTTTTTTTTCTCCGCCGGCCCACACTGAACCACCGGCCCACCGGGAAAACTCCCGCTACTCCCGATGGCCAGTACGTGTGTGCCACTAGTGATGTGTACAGTGAGTTTTTCAGTGTATTTTTTTTGTCTTGTTTTTCATAAACGTCCTTTCCGTACTCGATTTAGAATGTTACAAAAAAAATTGACACCCTCCCAACCACGTAACATTAGCCTATCTGACCTGGGGGCTGACACGTTTATTACGGATAAACCAAAAGGATTACAACGTTCCCTGGATATAGAACTGGACCGAGAAGATTTCAAAATCTTAACGTGTAAGCAACAACAATAAAACAGAGGTTGTTTTATTCATTTAGGGCTTATTAGGCTACTTTCATTAATTGCGCTTTTCATACAGGCCTATCATTTTTCACTTGAGCAAGGGAACTGTTTGAAGAGTATCCAGTCTAAGCGAAAGTTTAATGTTTTGCAACAGACTAACCTCAAAACACCCCATTTATAGCCCATTCGTTACATTAAACTCTATCTAGCTGGCAATTTCACATGCCATCATATCTACACGGGATGATTTCCAACAAAATAAGGTTTAATTAACAAGACGCAGCGTTCCACGGGCTTTCAGCTAACCGGAGTCCAGCTCAGCGCAGCTCAGCAAGCGTGCCTAAAACATTTGGATATGATTGCGGGCCAATGTGCTATTCTTTGCTTCATTGAGATATATGCAACACAGTGTTATTAAACCGATATGTTTATGAAATAATTCAATGCCCTGTGCATTTCAGTATTCACTCAGTGTACCCTGCTGTCCCCTACTTTATAATTATGAATGGCGTGTCGCGCGTGCTGGGGTTACATTACGGGGCTGGAAAAAAGTTATCTGTGTCTTACCTGGCTCAGCTGCCCCACTGCCTTCACCACCTGCTGCATCATCTAAATCTTTTCTAAAATATCTATGCAGTGAGCCCCTGAGGCTCTTGGCTTCTTCATCTCTTTTTCTCTTTTCTTTTCTTTGCTCCTGACTTGTGCATGTTGGCAAACGGGCTCGCACGCTTATTGTCGAAGCGTTATGACGGAATAGTGCCGTGTTATTTGGCGCCTTAATCAAAGACCAAACCATTTCTGCATTAGGGGTGGTAGGTGGGTTCTTGAATCTATTTTCGAAGACAATAAAGGCAAAAGAACCAGAAATCATTCATTGAATGCAAATATAGCACATTTTTCTCCCCAAAATCAACACATTTTGAAATGAAACAGAATGATTAATGGCATCTTCATGAGGGACCAGTTCTGGGCCCCCCCTCATGCCTGGGCCCGGGACAAAATACCCGGTTGTCCCCCCCTGTCGACGGCCCTGATATTGACCATGCACTGACAGTTACATCATTCTGTCGCCAAACGAACAGCTGATCACACCGAGGTGCTCGCTGACCGCTGAAATTTATTAATTTGGTCCTGTGTTTCCTTTCCTTCGCAACATAACGTCTTTTCTTCTCGCTTTCCATTACTGTAGTTGGTCTTTCACGTTTCATTCATGTCCTCCATTTTCCTCTCCTGTTTCAAATTTGTATCCCACAATGCCTTACACGAACATGGAAAGCCCACCAGTTGATGCATGACGTAGTATCTTGAATTGCGTCATGGTGAAGCAGGAAAAAATAGTGGAGAATTTAGGGACACGTGGCCTTAAATTCATTAATTGTTCTATTTAAAAAAATAACTAATAAAATTGGAAGTCTGTGATTTGAATTCAGTCACTTTTGGTCCACTAAACAAAAATAATTGGGTGTTGGGGAAAATTATTTTTCTGACCTCCATGTGAAAAACCTGAAACGCAGTCTACCTTTAATTAATGTGGTAATTGCAATCACTGCAAATTTGGTTTAATTTAACAATATGACTTCCACCCTCATAATCTTAATTCCTCTAAAATAAGACTTGGTGGAGCACATATTATTTTTTTGATATTTGATTTCGAGTTTGATTGGTCAAATTAATAAACTAATGACTTTTTTGTGAATTTCTGCTTTCCTGTAAAGAAAATATGGAGATAGTTTGAAAGATCAGCTGACTGAAAAAAGTACTGTCTCTGATTAAGGTGCTGTCTCCTCAGATGTCCTCCATGCTTTAAAACAACAAACAAAAAAACCTTTCCTGAACTTTAAAGTGATGATAGTACAAATTAATAAAGTGTCAAATTAATGTACAGAGGTGCTTGAAAGTTTGTGAACCCTTTAGAATTTTCTATATTTCTGTATAAATACAACCTAAAACATCATCAGATTTTCACACAAGTCCTAAAAGTAGATAAAGAGAACCTAGTTAAACAAATGAGACAAAAATATTATACTTGGTCATTTATTTATTGAGGAAAATAATCCAATAGTACATATCTGTGAGTGGCAAAAGTATGTGAATCCCCTAGGATTAGTAGTTAATTTGAAGGTGATATTACAGTCAGGTGTTTTCAAGCAATGGGATGACAATCAGGTGTGAGTGAGCGCCCTGTTTTATTTTAAGAACAGGGATCTCTCAAAGTTTGATCTTCACAACACATGTTTGTGGAAGTGTATCATGGCACGAACAAAGGAGATTTCTGAGGACCTCAGAAAAAGCGTTGTTGATGCTCATCAGGCTGGAAAAGGTTACAAAACCAGCTCTAAAGAGTTTGGACTCCACCAATCCACAGTCAGACAGATTGTGTACAAATGGAGGAAATTCAAGACCATTGTTACCCTCCCCAGGAGTGGTCGACCAACAAAGATTACTCCAAGAGCAAGGCATGTAATAGTCGGCGAGGTCACAAAGGACCCCAGGGTAACTTCTAAGCAACTGAAGGCCTCTCTCACATTGGCTAATGTTAATGTTCATGAGTCCACCATCAGGAGAACACTGAACAACAGTGGTGTGCATGGCAGGGTTGCAAGGAGAAAGCCACTGCTTTCCAAAAAGAACATTGCTGTTCATCTGCAGTTTGCTAAAGATCATGTGGACAAGCCAGAAGGCTATTGGAAAAATGTTTTGTGGACAGATGAGACCAAAATAGAACTTTTTGGTTTAAATGAGAAGTGTTATGTTTGGAGAAAGGAAAACACTGCATTCCAGCATAAGAACCTTATCTCATCTGTGAAATATGGTGGTGGTAGTATCGTGATTTGTGCCTGTTTTGCTGCATCTGGGCCAGGATGGCTTGCCATCACTGATGGAACAATGAATTCTGAATTATGCCAGCAAATTCTAAAGGAAAATGTCAGGACATCTGTCCATGAACTGAATCTCAAGAGAAGGTGGGACATGCAGCAAGACAACGACCCTAAGCACACAAGTCGTTCTACCAAAGAATGGTTAAAGAAGAATAAAGTTAATGTTTTGGGATGGCCAAGTCAAAGTCCTGACCTTAATCCAATCGAAATATTGTGGAAGGACCTGAAGCAAGCAGTTCATGTAAGGAAACCCACCAACATCCCAGAGTTGAAGCTGTTCTGTACAGAGGAATGGGCTCAAATTCCTCCAAGCCGGTGTGCAGGACTGATCAACAGTTACTGGAAATGTTTAGTTGCAGTTATTGCTGCACAAGGGGGTCACACCAGATACTGAAAGCAAAGGTTCACATACTTTTTCCACTCACAGATATGTAATATTGGATCATTTTCCTCAATAAATAAATGACCAAGTATAATATTTTTGCCTCATTTGTTTAACTGGGTTCTCTTTATCTACTTTTAGGACTTGTGTGAAAATCTGATGATGTTTTTGGTCATATTTATGCAGAAATATAGAAAATTCTAAAGGGTTCACAAACTTTCAAGCACCACTGTATTTAATATTAGCCTAAAATGACATTTCCAAGGTTTTTGAGTGTATTTATAAAGGCCAAAAAATTATTTAAGCATGTCATATTGTGGTTACATCACATGGTCAGACAGCTGAGGTTTTAATATCCATGGGCACAATTTGTGTGTTAAGTTCTCACCATGGTCTATTCTGGCAATGACACTTTATTTTCATATTTGCACTGATTTGTCTTTTGTATTACTTCTTTTAAAAAATAGCCATATTTGGATTAGAGTAGTTTTATCAGGGGAGTGCCTGTAACAAGTTTTTAACATGTCTCAACAGTGATACAGCTCTCATATCTGGACAGGAATAACATTACAACAGTATGAGTAAGCTAGTGGGTATTTTTCACGGAACTGAACGTTTGTATCATGTGTTGATATGTTCAAGCTCCACAATTAAATATTTTACAGTATTAATTTCTCAGCATTTCACATTTTAATTATTTAAGGAACTAACAAGGATACAATTAGTTATTATTTATTGAAAGCAAAAAGCTGATGATATTGTGCATATGAGAATAGAGGGTAATACTTTGTACCTGTAGCTGCCAGTATACTAGTTCCATTCATCCTCTAAGCCTTTAAATACTTTCCCAGGTAGTGTTTGTGTAGTCGAGGTTTTACCACCCAGATGAAGTATATTATTGAGTGCCTCTTCTACAGCATGCCCCCCCGTTTCACAATTTGGGAATACACACACACACACACACACACACACACACACACACACACACACACACACAGAGTCATTTGAAAATATAAGTATGTCCCTTGGAAATTGTCAACTTTTCTCAACATATTTAAACAAGCAAACATTTCAGCCTTTTGATAAAGTATCTACAGATAAAGGTGACATACTTGAATGAAACAACAAGGAAAATGATCTCTTTCAATCATTTATTCAACAAAAATATCAATAGATGTAATATTCTTCTCTGGAGAAAGTAAGTACACCCTTGGCTTCAGAAGCCAGTATTGTCCCCTTTAACAGAAAAAAAATTATTGTCAGCGTTTTGCAAAATTGTTCACCAGTCTCTAACATTGGCTTGCTGAAATTTTTGGCCACTCTTCCATGCAAAATTTCTGTTTGGACTCGCCTTCTAATTCAATGGTTTTTCTTTATTTTTATCAAGACACTTCCTGTCTTAAAGCAATGATGGATCTTTTCTTGACAGTGTTGATTACTACAGTTGTGGAATAGGGCTATTTGCTGTATTTTTATTATTTACTATTTACTGTTTGATCTCAGACGCATTAAGAAGGCAAGAAATTGCACTAATTAACTTTTGACGAGGCACCTGTTAATTGAAAAGCATTCCACGTGACTACCTCATGAAGCTGGTTAAGATAATGCCAGTAGTGTGCAAAGTGTCATCAAGGTAAATGCTGGCTACTTTGAAGAATCTAAAATATGAAACTTATTTTGTTTTTTCACACTTTTTTTGCTTACCACAAATTTCCATATATATTCCATATGTTATTTCCTAGTTTTGACGTCTTCAATATTGTTCTCATCTCATCTCATCTCATTATCTGTAGCCGCTTTATCCTGTTCTACAGGGTCGCAGGCAAGCTGGAGCCTATCCCACCTGACTACGGGCAAAAGGCGGGGTACACCCTGGACAAGTCGCCAGGTCATCACAAGGCTGACACATAGACACAGACAACCATTCACACTCACATTCACACCTACGGTCAATTTAGAGTCACCAGTTAACCTAACCTGCATGTCTTTGGACTGTGGGGGAAACTGGAGCACCCGGAGGAAACCCACGCGGACAACATGCAAACTCTGCACAGAAAGGCCCTCGCCGGCCACAGAGCTCGAACCCGGACCTTCTTGCTGTGAGGCGACAATGCTAACCACTACACCACCATACCGCCCAGTATTGTTCTACAATGTAGAAAATAGTTAGAATACAGAAAAACCTGTGAATGGGTAGGGGTGTACAAACATCTGATGGGTATTGTATATAATTTATATATAAATATATGATACTAAACAAACACACAGTGTTATAGAGCTGCATATTTTAAGTCTCATAACACTGTTGTTCCAGGCTGGATGAGACATTTACAGTCAAGGTGGCTGACTTTGGCATGGCACGGGATATCTTCGATAAAGAGTATTACAGCATTCAAGACCACAAAAGAGCCAAACTACCTATCAAATGGATGGCCATTGAAAGTTTACAAACTCAAAAATTTACCACCAAATCTGATGTAGTAAGTAATTGTAATGGTTTTGAAAATAATTGTGAGCAGTGCACTGGTGATTTGTTTTTGTACATATGTTCACTGTATTGTGATCATCATATTATTTGTGAAAAACATTATCTTATTTCATAAATCTGACACCTTGTCTCTGGTGTGTTCTCTAGTGGTCATTTGGTGTGTTAATGTGGGAGATGCTGACCAGAGGAGCAAGTCCGTATCCTGATGTTGACCCATATGATATGACACCATATCTGTTACAGGGACGGCGACTGCCGCAGCCCCAATACTGCCTCGACTCGCTGTAAGAAAAAGTGGAAATCTGCGATTATTATTAATCATAATTTAACTGTTGAATGCTGTTTCTATAGACCATCTTATTATCTTATTAGGTTTGCATTTATCCTCATTTATAGAAAACTTCTTTCTTCAGTTGTTACTTATTAGTGTTACACTATTAGATAAAATGTTTATTTAACTGTTTTTAGTTCAGTTCAGGGCAGAATTAGAGGTCAGTTTGTGCTTCTTTAACTATTTAAATCATGAGAAAGGAAGCACTCACTGCCATGTATCTCTGCATAACATATTTTCATTATGTTTACATAAAGTGTGTTTTACTGGCTCTGTGCAATGTGTTATTTCTTGGATCCCTGCAGGTGGTGTATCCTGTTGCAGTGCTGGAACCCGGAGCCTGATTTCAGGCCAACTTTCTCCATGCTGGTGAATAATTTGCAGGAAATCCACTCTATGCTGGAAGGAGAATACTATGTTAACCTGCAGGTGACTTACGTGAACTTGGAGCAGGGACGTCCCTACCCCTCTATTGCTTTGGCCTCTCCTTCAGTACCTGAGAGCCAAAGTACTGAAACACTGCATCAGTTAGAGAATAGTGGAGAAACCTAACCTTCAGCCAGCATCACTGAGGGATTCACTTAAAGACACTTGTGGAATGTTTGCCATTTGGACAGAGTTTGGGGTACTAAAGAATTCGGCAGTGTGTCGGTTTACAGCATGGAGTTACTATTGTGTCGAATCCAGATTAATCCATCATGTTGGATGAAATGCCATAGTCTTTTGAGTGGGCGTGGCTAGGTTCAGAGGACTTGTCACTCCAAATTCTAACTGACCATTAGACATTTTTGGTGTCTTGCTTATAGACAATCACACATGTACGTAATGTGCCAAAAGTTTGATTCAAAGAAGTAAAGGAAGGATTCAAGAAGTTGAGAAGAAAAAAATACTAACCAAAAAAAAGCAAATTAGAGAAACAAGGGAGATAATGATTTTCTTTTTGTTTTGTAAGTTTGATTGTATTCTTACTACTTGAATGTTCAAGATTTTGAAAGATTTTGATATTGTTGCTTTTGATCATATTTTATTTGCTGTTGTGTAATTTTTGACTGCAACTTCCAACAACTTCCACTTTTGTAACAAGATTAACTCCGCCTTGCAGATTACAGTAGCATCACATTGACTATGAAAATGAACTATGGTACCACATTTGTCCTCAGGTTTGCTCTAGTCAATCTGGACTAGATGTTTACTGTATTCAGAAGACAAAGTAACCTTGTCCCTTGCTGCTTGTCCTGTTTTGTTGCATTACAAGATGGAATTAAAATGGATTTTTGGAGGGTTAGCACCATTTGATTTACATAACATGCCGACCACTTTAAAGGTGCAAACTGTTGTTTTATTGTGACACAAACAATAATTAAGATGAAAAAAAAAAACAGAAATCTGGAGTGTGCATAGGTATTCACACCCTTTCGTATGAAACCCCGAAATAAGAGCTGGTCCAAACAATTAACTTCATACGTCATATAATTAGTTGATTAAAATCCACCTGTGTGCAGTCAAAGTGTCACATGATCTGTCACCATGATCTCTGTATAACTCAACCTGTTCTGGAAGGACCCTGACTCTGCAACACTACTAAGCAAGAAAGATGAAAACCAAGGAGCAAACTCCCCAAACACACGGAAGAAGATTCTCTGGTCAAATGAGACTAAAATTGATCTTTTTGGCCATCATGGGAAATGCCATATGTGGTGCAACCCAACACCCTGAGAACACCATTCCTACAGTGAAGCATGGTGGTGGCAGCATCATGCTGTGGGGATATTTTTCATCTGCAAGGACAGGAAAGCTGGTCAGGACTGAAGGAAAGATGGATGGCACTAAATACAGGGCAATTCTGGAGGAAAACCTGTTTGAGTTAGCCAGAGGTTTGAGACTGGGATGAAGGTTCACATTCCAGCAGGACAATGCTAAAGCTACAATGGAGCGGTTTAAAGGGAAACATTTAAATGTCTTGGAATGACCTAGTCAAAGCCCAGACCTCAATCCAGTTGAGAATCTGTGTCATAACTTGAAGATTGCTGTACACCAACGCAACCCATCTAACTTGAAGGAGTTGGAGCAGTTTTGCCTTGAGGAATGGGCAAAATCCCAGTGGCTAGAAGTGCTAAGCTAATAGAGACATACCCCAAGAGACTTGTAGCTATAATTGCAGCAAAAGGTGGCTCTACAAAGGATTGACTTTTGGGGGTAAATACCGATGCACACTCCAGATTAATGTTTTTTCGTCTTAATTATTGTTTGTGTCACAATAAAACAACAATTTTCACCTTTAAAAATGTAGGAATGTTGTGTAAATCAAATGGTGCTAACCCTCCAAAAAATTTCTTTTACTTCCAGCTTATAATGCAACAAAACAGGACAAACACAAAGGGGGATGAATACTTTTGCAAGACACTGTATATTGTTGCTTGTAGCATTGTATCATTACTGTTTTTCTGACAATTTGGACAGATGCCTTACATACTCTCTCTTCATTCTTTTCATGATCACACATTCAACAAAGTGTTGAGATTTTATGTTTATTGAATGTAGAAGTATAGAACAATTACAGCATCCTAAAATAGCCAGTGATTACATAATCCTGACGTTTACTCATAATACAATGAGAATACTGTTCTGTCCTATTTAGATGATGGCACCATCTGTGTGTCTTTTACCTTTCATTTTTACTTGCTCCAGTTCTAATTATCTGATGATGATAATGTGGTGGACATATCAATTACACTGTATATGGTTCCAAAGAATTAGGTGAAAACATGAGCAAATTAAAATGGGCATGTCAAATTATGTATGGCTATTTGAGATTATTCCTAATCTTGGATTCCTTGAAAAAACTACAGTTGAGGCCAAAAGTATGCATACACCGAAGGTAAAACTATGCAATCTCAGTTTTTTCACAACTCCACACGTCATGTTACCATACATTTCTTTTGGAAGATCAATTAAGGCATCTACTTTGTTCAAATCAGAGGCAATTTTAAAATAATTGATAAGTCATATTTTATTTCAGCTTTAATTCGCTAAATGACAATTCCTGTGGGTCAAAAGTTCACATACACCAAGTTGACTGTCTCTCTTTTTAAAGATTTTTTTGGGCTTTTTTCACCTTTATTGGATAGGACAGTGTAGAGACAAGAAATGAGCTGGAGAGAGATCAGGAAATGACCTCAGGTCAGAATCGAACCCAGGATTTATGGTATGGCACCTTATCCAACTGAGCCATAATGCCCCAAGTTGGCTGTCTCTTAAAACAGTCTGGAAAATTCCAGACATTGATGTAATGACATTTTTAGAAGCTTTGATTTGGTAATATCACACGACTAGGAGTTAATTAGGTGCACATATGTGGCTGAAAAGGGCTTATCTTTAGAGACAGTGCATTTTTGCCCTTGATACCTTGGAAAAATACCAACAATCCAGCCAAGACTAAACTTTTCCCCCTTAGCAACAAGTTCCAAACAACTGAAGGTACTATCAGCATCTGTACAAACAACTGAATGGAAATATAAAAATATTGGGACCATACAGATTGAATAATTGCATCATTCAAGAAGGAAGGAGGCACAGATGAACTCCCATGGATGAACTAATTTTGGTCTGAAAGGTTCAACTGAACCCCACAATAACAACAACAAATGATCTGGTGAAGGAGCTGGAGGCATCAGCTACCAAACATGGACGTCCACCGTCAAGAGAGTCTTATCTCGTCAAGGCTTGACAGACTGGCATTCAAGGAAGAAACCCCTATTCCAAGACATTAAAAAGTCAGACTGAAGTTTGCAGGTGATCACCATGACAAAGACATTGCCTTTTGAAGGACAAAAAATAAACTGTTTGGACATACAGATCAGCAGTACGTATGGATGAAAAAGGCTGAGGCTTTTAATCTTAAGAACACCATCACATCACAACTGTGAATCATGCTGTGGGCTGTTTTGCTGGAAAAGGTCCTGGTGCACTTCAGAAAATAGAGGGCATCACGATGAAGGAGAATGATCTCGAAATACTGATGCAAAACCTCGATATCAGCCAGAAAGTTAAAACAACTGGGTCTTTCAGCAGCAAAATGATCCTAAGCATATCTCCAAAGGTGTAACTAAATGGCTTAAAGACAACAAAGTATTGGAGTGGCCATCACAAAACCCTGACCAGAATCTGACAGAGAGTACGGTATATGGACTGAAAAAACGTGTCTGAGTAAGGAGGCCAGACAAACCTGAGTTACAATAGTTGTCTTAAAACAGGAAATGTATGGTGACATGAAACATATACTGTTGTTTAAAAAATTGTGTTTGAATTTTGGTAGCTTAGGTGAATGTAAACTTTTGTCCTCAGCTATAGGTATCAAAACCAAAAGGAAATTTATACAGTCCCCTCTGAATGATTTGGAACGGCAAGGTCAATTCTTTTGTTTTTGCTATACAGATGAATATGAGGTGGTAAATTAGAATTTCCTGATACTGTATTTATATCTCAGGGCGGCATGGTGGTGTAGTGGTTAGCACTGTCGCCTCACAGCAAGAAGGTCCTGGGTTCGATCGCAGCGGCTGGCGAGGGCCTTTCTGTGTGGCGTTTGCATGCTCTGTGTGGGTTTCCTCTGGGTGCTCCGGTTTCCCCCACAGTCCAAAGGCATGCAGGTTAGGCTAATTGGTGGCTCTAAATTGAGCGTAGGTGTGAATGTGAGTGTGAATGGTTGTCTGTGTCTATGTGTCAGCCCTGTGATGACCTGGTGACTTGTCCAGGGTGTAGCCCGCCTTTCGCCCGTAGTCAGCTGGGATAGGCTCCAGCTTGCCTGTGACCCTGTAGGACAGGATAAGCGGCTACAGATAATGGATTGATGTATTTATATCTCGATGTGTTAAACAACGTAGAACACGGCACCTTTGGTAGCAGACCACCCAATGATTGTTTTTAGGTGAGCAAAAGTACTGGAACAGATAGTCTTAACACTTATTATATCTACATTCACTGGATATGAGCAATTGCAGACTCTGATTGGTTACTCTACTCCTAGGCTATCAGCTCATATATTGTGAATAGAGAAAAACAAAAATGTCAGAGTGTGTTGCTGAACCAACCGAGGACGAAATAAAAACTCTACTCAAAAACAAAACCCCCCAAAATACACAAAAAAGCAACAAAATATGGAATTAAAGTATTTCATGGTAAGAATGTATCTTTTTTATTTTTCAAGAATTATTATTACTGCATTTTCCACAAATTATTACTGTCATTTTGCCAGTTTGTGAACATTCTCCATCTTTAATCATTAAAATTTGTTGAATTTTTTTTAGAGGGGTTCAAAAGCTCAAAGAAGTTTGAAAATTACATAACTGAAATGTCACAGGAAGAATTAAATAAATGTCTAAAGCTATTCCATACCCCGGCAAGACAGCAAGATGGCACTTTCTACAAAAAACAACACTAAAGTCAATTCGTGCAGTCATCGTTCGGTTTTTAAGAAGTCTGCCGAAGCGGAAATGATTTTGTCGGATGTTTTGTATAAAGTTTTTATTTATCAAATTTGCAAAAAATAAAAATACTGTCTTTCTCAAAATCCAGTGAATGTAATAAAACAATTATTCCACTCAAGCTCATCGTACATTGCTTATAGCCGACTTGCTATGTGCCTCATCGGCTATCAGCTCATGTACGACTCGATTTCATGGAATAACTGGAATATTTTATTGCATATCCCTTTCTTTTAATAACTGTATACATTTGGCAATCCACTGACCATCACCTAATGTTTGCATTATTCTTCTGTGATGCTTTTCCAGGCTTGTACTGCAGCTTCTTTCAGTTGTTTGTTTGTTTTGGGGGGTTTCTCCCATTAGTCTCATCTCATCTCATTATCTGTAGCTGCTTTATCCTGTTCTACAGGGTCGCAGGCAAGCTGGAGCCTATCCCAGCTGACTACGGGCGAAAGGCGGGGTACACCCTGGACAAGTCGCCAGGTCATCACAGGGCTGACACATAGACACAGACAACCATTCACACTCACATTCACACCTACGGTCAATTTAGAGTCACCAGTTAACCTAACCTGCATGTCTTTGGACTGTGGGGGAAACCGGAGCACCCGGAGGAAACCCACGCGGACATGGGGAGAACATGCAAACTCCGCACAGAAAGGCCCTCGCCGGCTACAGGGCTCAATCCCGGACCTTCTTGCTGTGAGGCGACAGCGCTAACCACTACACCACCGTGCCCCCCCCCCCCCCCCCTTAGTCTCCTCTTGTAAATATGATCATTCATGTTTTTATCTAGATGTCAACATTGGGAAATGATGCTCTGACTTGTTGTCTCATGTTCATCTTTTGAACTCAAACTGTGTTTGTATTCAGTGTGTAACCAAAGCAAAAGAATCATCCTTGCTGTTCCAGTAATCTCGGAGGGAACAGTGTAGTCATGTCCGCTCAGCCAAGGAAATTTTTTGGCCAGAGTATTATATAAACCTGTTTGTTACTATGTGATTATTTTTTTTTAAGACCAGTTCTTGGTTTCCATGCATTACAAATGTTTGTGCTTTCCCTACTGCAGTGTTGCTGATGACTCATTTCATGAAGGTCTTCATTATTACCTGATGAGTTTAGTGCAATATAGTAGAGAAAATGCAAAAATGTGTCTTTTATTGGACAGGTAGACGCAACCCAGTAGGATACACTGGGCCGAAATACTATAAAGCTTTAAATGCTGAAAGAGTATAACTGGAGACCTTTTACAAATTAAAAATACTGTCAATGGAATGAGGAGGGCTTTTGCATTATCTTATGTACATTTGAATAATATCAGGAATAATAATTAACAGAAAACATTCATTCTTTATTGACCCTAAAGCTCACAACCCGCCATAAGTGTTTTGGACATGCACAGGTCGCAGGGTTTGGTAGCTTGCACCTGTGCTGCAGGGTTGCAGTGAACCCGGGGGAAAGTTTGGGGGAGGAGTATGGACAAAGTACTTGTCAAGTACAGGTTGCACACCTGACTTCCTCGAGGCGTGGGAAAAATTACGCCATTAGCCCGTGGAAAGCGTATATCTGACGCACGTGATCAGTGTGTGTTCAGTGAGTGTGGAGTGCGTGTGACTTGCATTTTACCAGTTTCCTGCATTAGGAGTACGGGCCGCACATGTGAAGCGTGTGTGATGCATGTGATTAGCACGTTACAATCACTCATAACCTGCATGTGATGCAAGCCAGGAGTGGGTATAAAACCAGCGTGTCTGCAGCATTCTGCATCTGTCTTTCGACTGAACAACATTGGCTATTTTGTAGGAAAAATTTTAAATTTCAGTTTAAAGTTTAGAAAATGGGACCCAAGAAGAAGCGAGCAAAAGTGAAGTAATCCAGCCTGAAACAGCAGAGGGGGAGGAGGAGGAAGAATTTGATGATGATGGTAGCAGCACTAGCGAGCCCTGCACGGACAGGGAGAAGTATGCCTTCAAGCCGGTAGAAGGCACAGCACCCCGCCAGAGGGATTTTCACAGGTAAATACACATGCTTTAAACCAGGGGTTTTCAAAGTGTGGGAGAGTCAGCCCCCCCTCAGAGAGCAAATAAACAACAGCGCCCCCCCCCCCCCCCCCACACACACACACACAATTTTTGTTGTTGCTATACTTAATGTTCCATTCGTATTTAAAAAAAAAAAATGGTTGTTGTACACATTTTTATTTTTTTATTTTACACATTTTAAACATCTGTGCTTTTTTAAAAAACATCTTGTTTTACACAGTTAAACATCTGTGCTTTTTTAAAACATTTTTTACACACTTTAAACATCTGTGCTTTTTTTAAAAAAACATCTTGTTTTACACATTTTAAACATCTCATAGCATTGTTAGCTCGCACCTCTTGGCAGACAACACACTGTGGCAGTGGAGCATCTTCAGATCCAGTCCATGAAAATCCAAACTTTAAATAATCGTGGTCATACTTCCTTCTTTTTTTGCTTGGCCCAGACTCTGTCTCCTCACTCACTGTAGCTTTAGGTACTAAAAATCGATCCATTTTGTCTCTAGCAAAGGCTAGCTGAAGTTTGCTAAATGTCCGCAATAGTAACTTATTCTGGTTTATTTTTCCTCATGTTGCGCCCCCCCGAAGAACTCTGGCACCCCCTAGGGGAGGCGCGCCCCACACTTTGAAAAGCCCTGCTTTAAACATTCATTTCGGGATCTATATGCTTATGTAATTAATATATATATATTTTTTGTGGTCCGGTTTCCATCAAATCCTGCACTCTGATTGGCTGGCGAGCGAGTCCGTATCCAACAATACGGACCCCAGTTACGGACCTCTGGCGACTCGCTTGTTCACAACAACAACAAACATAGTAGCAATTTTTGTCAACATTTATTTTCGCATTTCTCAAGAGAATAGCATTAATTTTACAGCATGGATAGCGATAACGACAGTGTTCACAGCAAAAGCGAGTTTTACTACCCTGAGGAAGAAGAAATAAAATAAAACATTTCAGGAGAAAGCTAAAAACCTGTAACTTGCTAATGCCGAGCAAAAACATGGCTGAATCCTGAATGACTCAATTTTGTATAAATAGGGGACTACATAGGCGGCAAAATGCAGGGTTTTTTTCCTGCTATGGAAGTGCACTTGTATACCGAGGAGGAAGCCATTTGCATTACAGCCGTGAATGAGGATTCAAAATAGCATTAATTTTACAGCATGGATGGCAATAACGACAGTGTTCACAGCGAAAGCGAGTTTTACTACCCTGAGGAAGACAAAATAAAATAAAACATTTCAGGAGAAAGCTAAAAACCTGTAACTTGCTAACAGTACAGTACAGTTTATTTTCTCTGTTGTTGACCTAGTCAATGAGGAGCCAGAGTGAATCGCTGGTGGATCACTCTGCTGAACTCATTTTTGGACTGTGCCAATCTCTTTGCCTGGTCCACTGATGTTCCCAACAACCGTCCGATCTTTATCCATGGATCCCTGTAATATCTCCTACTCGGCTTCGCAAATAGGACCTTCTTTGTGATTGCAGTGTTGTCAGCTCTACATATATGCGCAATGTACTTCAGATATTGTGAGTAAATGAAATCTCTGAGGGATATCGTCTTCATGATATTCTGGATTTCATCATTTGTGTAGACAAAGCTGTAAACTTCTTCTGAATCTTCTGATGCTTTCTTTCTTTTCCACCCTCCTTTTACCATGCTCTGTAGTATCTGGTGCCAACAAACTTCAAGTCTATTTAGTTGTTGTTCGTTAGGAAACCATGCTTGTGTACCATAAATTAACACACGCTTCCAGGATTTTCCGTCTTGTGCACAGGTTGACATTGTTGTCCGTTAAGACAGTGCAAAGCTCATTGAATTTTGCATTTGCCCTGGCCACACGAATTTCAGTGAAACATCCCTTTTCCTCAGTTGTTATCATTTGCCCTAGGTACATAAATTCTCTGACATTTTCCATGACTTGACTGTTAATGCTGAATAGTGTTGGCTGTTTTGCAAGATCGTCATCATTAAATACCTGTGTTTTGGTCTTCTTGAATGAAATTTGAAGCCCAAATTGTTGGCACACATTATCTATTATGCTGAGAAGTTGCTGTGCCTCACTCGTTGTTTTACAGAAAAGAGCAGCATCATCTGCATAAAGTATCCACCTCATTATCTCCACTCCACGCATTCTTCCAGCACACCGCTGCTCCCTGTTGGTGCACATATACGGGATATTGAATTTGAGATTGATACCCCAGCCATCAGGAAAGGCTTTGTCAATTTCATAGGCGGCCACTTTCAGAACGTAGTCAAAGTAGCAGTTGAACAAGCATGGAGATTCTTGTCCACTTTGTCTACATCCTATGAGCACATCAAACTTTTCTTTCATTCCCTGTATCGACGCGGTGGTACCTTCATATAATTTTTGTAGTATGGCTACCAAATGAGTGGCTCCTGTTCATATCTGCAGTACTCGGAAAAGAAAATTACGTGATATATGGTCATATGCTGCACTAAGATCAACGTACACTATGATCAGGGGTCCTCCATATTTCTCAATCACTGTCTTTACAATGAAGATTCCATCTGATGTAGATCGATTGTGACGAAATCCATACTGACACTTGCTGATGTGTGTTTCATATGCACCTTGTAATCTGTTAATAATAATTTTTGCAAGGATACGGCTCATATTTGCTCCAATAGACTAATCCACGATAGTTCGCTGCTACGCTCTTCTTGCCTTTTTTATAGAGACAGGTGATACTGGAGTGTAGCCATGAGTTTGGGACCTGAACACAAGTCCAGATCAATTTTATCAACGTCAGGATCACGCTCACCAAGTTCTTACTTTCATTGTATTTCAGTCCCTCTGTTTTCAGGTTATCAGTCCCAGCACTTTTGTTGTTCTTAAAACTCTTCAAAACCCTTTTTATTTCCTGTTCATCAGGAGGATCTTTGTTGATATATACTAGTTCATCCCTCAGATGTGGGTACTCCTCTGGGTTTGCAAGCTCAGGTGGGAGTGGTAATTGTTGTGCCTTGAAATGATCTTCAAAGTGTATCTTCAGTTTTTCATTTGATATCAATAACTTTGATTTGGATTTTAGTACAAAGTACTTTTTTGCAATTGCAAATTCCCTCTCAACCATCCTTGCTTCTGCTGCTGTGTTGATGTTCTCCGCCATTTCCTTGTAATAATTATTCTTCAACTCTCTTCTTCACTTCTTGATCGTTTTCTGAAGCTTTCTCATATCATCATGTTTAGTACAATTTCATAAACTTCTCATCTGTTGTTGAAGGATCATATCTTCCCAAGGTTCTTTCTTCTTTACTGGATCAATTTTCGGGCAAACCTCATCAATATTTTTGACTACCATTGTTACTATTCGCTCATTCAGCTCATTCATTTCATTACATTCAAGTCCCTGGAATGCTCTAGCCAGTTTCTCTGTTAATCTTTGTTGGATATCTAGATTGATCCTTAGTGCCCGCAAATCAACCATTGGCTTTTTATTACATGTACATATCTTGTTCAATTGGTGATGTAATTCTTGTTTTGTACTTAGGAATTAAATATTCATCACTAGTAACCGATGATCAGTATCGAATAAGGATGAGGGTCCAATATACACTCGACAAGAATGGACAAATCTTGAAACCCACTTGGTGGTGCATATGTAATCCACTCTTTTCCATTTCCCAGTTCGAGCATGTCGCCATGTTTCACGGTGGATTCTCTTTGTTCTTAAAATCGTGTTCATGATTTTCATCTGATTCTTTAAACACCACGTCAATAAGCGTTTAAACACCACGTCAAAACGCTGAGCAAAAACATGGCTGAATCCTCATGTCTCATCTCTGACTCAATTTTGTATAAATAGGGGACTACATAGGCGGCAAAATGTAGTTTTTTTCCTGCCATGGAAGTACACTTGCATAAACCAGAATAAGGAAGCAATTTGCATTATAGCCATGAATGAGGATTCAGAATGGTGGCTCGCCTCGGCTCGGCTTGGTTTTCCCTTTCGGGCGCTCTCGTTTTCTGTTAGAATTTGGTAAAGAAAAAATAAATATAATTTACCAGCTTAAGGTCGGCCCGTATGGTGAAATACCGTGACCTCGGCCTTGAATACTGACCTCGGCCCAGAGGGCCTCGCTCAATACTTTCAAGACCTCGGTCACGGTATTTCACGATACGGACCTCCCAGCTGGTAAATTATATATATATATATATATATATATATATATATATATATATATATATATACTGTATGCTGATTTTCATGTATGTTTCAGCTAACGATGCCCAGAAGTGAGGACATTGAAATCCCATCGTCGCTGTCAGGCCATTGTGCCATGCTCAGTGATAAGGATAAGGACATCCCGACACCCCATCCCACCACTCAGCAGGAGTAGGAGCAGGACAGCAGCTCGGAGTCAGAGTGTGTTTCGGTGCTCAAACTGTTGGGTTATTTAGTTGGGATTTTTTTACAATGTAATATAATGTGTTATTCCCTTATACTGTACTCATGTTTTATTATTTGACGTTTGCATGGTAAACATATACTCAAATAAAAACAGCAAATGAGGTGGTCTTCTTCCTTTCTACAATGCTACACACTACATGATCGGTTCCTTGGTTTCTCCCCAGTATATATACCCAGAGTCTTCCCCCTCGTGTCGCGTGCAGGTCGCGTGTGCTGTGTACACACCACACATAGGGCTAGAAAGTGAGATGTACTTCTGTCTTGCGCGCCGCACAAATAGCAAGTGTGGATACTTGTGTAGTATTTCTGAGGCACGTCACTCATACAATGACCGTGCGTCACTCATGCGTCTTACTGTCATCGCAAAAAGCCCCTACTAGCCGCGCTGCTGACTTGGTTCAGGCGTACAAAAGGAGTACGGGTCCCGTACATAGTGTATGTGTTCTTGATTTGTCGCAAGACCTGTACAATTTGCATGTACAGGACCAAAAGTCTCCACAGGCAGTCTGCGACCTTCTATAGCACTGAACACACGCAAGTGTCGCGCAAATCTCAAGCACGGTTTTGCCAAATTTTTTTTTACCGTAAACCACCCGTAGCAGCACGTACAGAGGGTTGTGAACATTGCAGAATTCTGTTTGTGCTCATCTTTGTTCCATGCACCAACAGAGGTCAGTAAAAACTAAATAATGTGAGTGCTGAGTGTGTGCTATATTAAACAAGGTCTTAGAACCACTGTATTTTAGTCATGCAATTTTTTTTTTTTTTAGAATTTCTTGTATCAGAACTTGATTTATTTGTATGTGAGTGAGTTTGTATTTTACATGCATCACTTCAAGACTAAATCTACCCGGTAAGTAGCTACTGGTATTGGTATTTCTGATCCCTTGTAAAATCAGTAATTCAAAAATAATAAATTTTGCAGATTTAATATTGTCTCATATTTGACATAAAACAACAGAAAGAAAAGTGACCTCTGAAGTATGAAAGCCCTGACCAATGGAGTGGAATGGTGTGTGTAGATTTAAAAAAAAAAAAAGTGAAAACATTGCAAATCTAGTGCACTGTAGTGTTGTAACTTGTTTTAAAACTGTGTTTTAAAATGTCCATGATAATATTGTGTGGGCATAAAATTGTTGTATATCATATTCTGACTATAGGAACCACCTTCTTCTCCTGGCACTGTGGTGCAGTGGTTGGCACTGCTACATGTACCTCACAACAAGAAGGTTCTGGGTTCAAACTTCATGGCTGACTGTGGCCTTTTGTGTGGAGCTTGTATGTTTTCCTCACGCCTGTGTGGGTTTCCTCCAGGTGCCCCTGTTTCCTCCCACAGTGCAAAGACATGTAGATTAGGTCAACTGGCTACTCTAAATTACAAAGAAGAAGCCTTTATTTATTCACACGTACACTCAAGCACACAGTGAAATTCCTCCTCTGCATTTAACCCGTCTGAAGCAGTGAACACATGCACAAACAAGTGAGCAATGTGCACACACATACCCAGAGCAGTGGGCAGCTATGGGGGTTAGGTGCCTTGCTCAATGGCACTTCAGCCCAACCTTCAAGCCATACAGTGGTGCTTGAAAGTTTGTGAACCCTTTAGAATTTTCTATATTCCTGCATAAATATAACCTAAAACAATATCAGATTTTCACACAAGTCCTAAAAGTAGATAAAGAGAACCCAGTTAAACAAATGAGACAAAAATATTATACTTGATCATTTATTTATTGAGGAAAATGATCCAATATTACATATCTGTGAGTGGCAAAAGTATGTGAACCTTTGCTTTCAGTATCTGGTGTGACCCCCTTGTGCAGCAATAACTGCAACTAAAAGTTTCCGGTAACTGTTGATCAGTCCTGCACACCGGCTTGGAGCAATTTTAGCCCATTCCTCCGTACAGAACAGCTTCAACTCTGGGATGTTGGTGGGTTTCCTCACATGAACTACTCACTTCAGGTCCTTCCACAACATTTCGATTGGATTAAGGTCAGGACTTTGACTTGGCCATTCCAGAACATTAACTTTATTCTTCTTTAACCATTCTTTGGTAGAACGACTTGTGTGCTTAGGGTCGTTGTGTTGCTGCATGACCCACCTTCTCTTGAGATTCAGTTCATGGACAGATGTCCTGACATTTTCCTTTACAATTCGCTGGTATAATTCAGAATTCATTGTTCCATCGATGATGGCAAGCCATCCTGGCCCAGATGCAGCAAAACAGGCCCAAACCATGATACTACCACCACCATGTTTCACAGATGGGATAAGGTTCTTATGCTGGAATGCAGTGTTTTCCTTTCTCCAAACATAACACTTCTCATTTAAACCAAAAAGTTCTATTTTGGTCTCATCCATCCACAAAACATTTTTCCAATAGCCTTCTGGCTTGTCCACGTGATCTTTAGCAAACTGCAGACGAGCAGCAATGTTCTTTTTGGACAACAGTGGCTTTCTCCTTGCAACCCTGCCATGCACACCATTGTTGTTCAGTGTTCTCCTGATGGTGGCCTCATGAACATTAACATTAGCCAATGTGAGAGAGGCCTTCAGTTGCTTAGAAGTTACCCTGGGGTCCTCTGTGACCTCGCCGACTATTATACGCCTTGCTCTTGGAATGATCTTTGTTGGTTGACCACTCCTGGGGAGGGTAACAATGGTCTTGAATTTCCTCCATTTGTACACAATCTGTCTGACTGTGGATTGGTGGAGTCCAAACTCTTTAGAGATGGTTTTGTAACCTTTTCCAGCCTGATGAGCATCAACAATGCTTTTTCTGAGGTCCTCAGAAATCTCCTTTGTTCGTGCCATGATACACTTCCACAAACATGTGTTGTGAAGATCAGACTTTGATAGATCCCTGTTCTTTAAATAAAACAGGGTGCCCACTCACACCTGATTGTCATCCCATTGATTGAAAACACCTGACTGTAATTTCACCTTCAAATTAACTGCTAATCCTAGAGGTTCACATACTTTTGCCACTCACAGATATGGAATATTGGATCATTTTCTTCAATAAATAAATGACCAAGTATAATATTTTCATCTCATTTGTTTAACTGGGTTCTCTTTATCTACTTTTAGGACTTGTGTGAAAATCTGATGATGTTTTAGGTCATATTTATGCAGGAATATAGAAAATTCTAAAGGGTTCACAAACTTTCAAGCACCACTGTAGCTGCCCCATGTTAACCTAACCTGCATGTCTTTGGGGGAAACCAGAGCACCCAGAGGAAACCCACGCAGACACAGGGACAACATGCAGACTCCATACAGAAAGGTCCCCCCATAGGTCATTGGGCTTGAACCCAGAACCTTCTTGCTGTGAGGTGACAGTGCAAACCACTACACCACCGTGCCACCCTTGCACATTGCCCATATGTGTGAATGTGAGTGTGAATGGTTGTTCATCTCTGTGTAGCCCTGTGATAGATTGGTGACCTGCCCAGGGTGAACCCCAACTCGCGCTTGAAGTCAGCTGAGATTGATTCCAGCTTCCATTGTGGCCCTCATGGTAAGCGGTATAGGTAATTGTTGAGATTATTATTATTATTATATTTTTCTTTTTTTTTTTCATCTGACATCTGAATGGGGAGGGAGAGCTTTCTGGTGCTACATTTGCCAGAAATTGCTTTGCAGTTGTACTGTGTATTGTGATGAACTTTTGAGAATGGCTCAAAATGATTCAGGTGAGGAACCGCTGCCAGCAATTCTCCAGGGTAAGCTTTTGCTTAATTCGTAGTTAATGAGTTTATTACATGGCTTACTCTGCAGATGGCGGTGAACTGCAGAACTGGAAATGTAGTTCATTTCATGTTTTATAACATTTTGTGGTTATACGTTTGGATAAAGTTCTATGTTATAAAATAACTGCACGTGAATTTACATTGGAGAACATTGGAATATTTGGGGAAATCATTAAAATATTGATGTTCAACCTATGGGCTGTTAAACCATAAAGCAACCATAGTGTCGTTTTTGGGTTGAGCAGAAGAACAGCTAAAAAAACTGGGAATCACTGCTCCACATACGGTATGTCACCAATGGCTTGCTCATTAGAGACTTAAATAATCAACATTCTGATTTTTGGAATGCTGCAGTATAACAGTCAGAGATCAATCCTTGCATGCAGCGGGTTACTAAGCATAGGCAATTTGCTAAAGCTAAAATTAGCACAGATGTAATGTTTTGTGGCTCCAGTGGTTATAAGCTTATTTTACACCTTATTCTCATGGTAGTACAGAAGGTAGCATTGCCACCTCACAGCTCTAGGCTGATAGGATCAATTCTGATTTTTTTTTGTGTGTGTCAAATTTTCTTCAAAAATGTCCATTAGTTTGCTTATTTGGCTAATTTGCAACTGTTATAGGTTTTAATTTATTTATGGCTACAACCCTGACCAAGATCAAGTGGTAAATGAAGATGAATGGTTGGATGAATGAATATGTAGGCATCAGCAGCATGAATCCATGAACCCAACCTGCCTTGTGTCAACAGTTCAGGTAGGAAGTAGTGTAATAGTGTGGGGAATGTTTTCTTGGCACACATTGGGCCCCTTAGCACTAATCAAGCACTGTTTGAATGCAACAGCTTATCTGAGGACTGTTGGTGACCATTTGCATCCTTTTATAGCCACAATTTTCCCATCTTATAATAGATACTATAATCCAGCATGATAATGCACCATATCACAAAGCACAAGTGGTTCCATGAACATGATAATAAGCTCACTGCACTTTAGTGACCTTCCCAGTCACCAGATCTACATCTAAATCCAGTAGAGCATCTTTGGGATGTGGAAAAATGACAGATTCACAATATGAATGTGCAGCTGACAAATCTGTATAAATTATGTGATGTGATCCTGTCAACATGGATCTGAGTCTTAAAGAAATGTTTCTATTTCTGTTTCTTGTGGAATCCATGTGAAGAAGAATTGGGGCTATTGAGTGAAGAGGGTCCAAATCAGTATTAGTATGATGTTCCTTATGAAGTAGCCAGTATACAGTATTGTGCAAAAGTCTTAGGCACATGTAATTCTTTATATGTAATGCTGTCAACCAAAAATGGCTTAAAAAATAGTGAAATGTCTCAACATAAAAAAAAACGAATGAAACAAAGTTAATATCTGGTGCAAGACAACCCTTTTCTCTCTCTCTCTCTCTCTCTCTCTCTCTCTCTCTCATATAAGGGCTTTACATTAACTTTTTTGCTCACCGGCCACTGTGGCTAGTGGTTTTCCTGAGTCACTAGCCATTCAGCCTTTTCACTAGCCACAATTTTGTTGCCAGGAAATCGCAGTTTTTTCTTCAGCATGATACATTAAAGTTTGGAAGATCTAGATTTAATTATGAATGGCAGCGTATAATGTATCTCTACAGTAGCACTCAAGTATTTAGTGCTGTTAAGGTAGCTCCCTATATGAAAACATGGAACCAATTCAGACAAAAATATAAACAGAGTATTCTGTTTATTGAACTCAAATTCAAGCCCCTTACAATATGAAATATATAACATGAAAAATAACATTCAGTACAACTGAACTGATTCTAATATTAAAAGTCCCATTCAAAGCATTTATCACTGAAAAACATTTGATGTTTTGATATGCAAGTATGATGTGTATTATCAAGTATTATTATGTATATTATGTATTATCTATTAATAGTGTGTGTGAACATGTATAGAGAGAGACATTAAATGTCCTCATTACATTCATCATCAGATGAGTCTGAATGGTCCATGAAAAATGGTCTTCGTGACCTGAGGCTTCCAGCATGCCATAAGTTGATAGCTGGGATGGGATCAACTTCTTTCCAATCGCATGAACGTTTCTAAACAGCAGCTCTATCCTTTCCAGCTCAGCCGACTTCATGACAGCCAGGGACTGAAAGCAATGCTGTCCTGTAGTGAACCAGCCGTCTCCGCCTGTTTTGATGTTATAGTACCGATGTGTGCATTTGACTTTTCATGGTCCTTTATAGTTTCGAGTTTAAAATTACTGGTGCCTGTCTTTGCCAGACTTTCTACAGTCTTCGCAGTACAGGGTATTTTCAGTTTTGCTATGAACTAGCCAATCTCGCCCAAACTTCCATTTGTAATTCAACTGTCTTATCTTCCTATTAGTGTCTTGTTCATCTCCATGGCCGGAGCCAGCTCTGAGGCCCCTGCAGTCCAGACCTCGGTCATTTTTAAGAGCTGAAAATACATTTGTACGCTAAATATTCAACTGGATAAAAAAATAAAGAATAACATTAAAACGTCTCCGTAAAAAGTGCATTGTTAATTACGTTAAACATTGACTCTGAGGGCGTCATGGCTCAGGTAGATAAGGCGCCATGCCATAAATCCAGGGACCTGGGTTTGATTCCGACCCGAGGTCATTTCCTGATCTCTCCTTGTCCCTGTGTCTACGCTATCCTATCCAATAAAGGTGAAAAAAAAAGTTGATTCTGTTTTGTGCGTGCGGCTCTGAGACCAAGAACACAAAAGCGAATGAGCGCGCAACTCGGTGGAGGAATGCAGTGCAGGAGACATGGGGTTTCCATGGTAACCATCAGCATGCTTTCATCAAGCTGTTAAATTGACATTTTCGAAGCAGCGCAGTTGTAGCCTGCCTTGTTTGTGATTTTAAAAATAAATCATTCGATAAGCCAAAGCAATAGAGTGGAAAGTTTCAACTTATGTTTGCCTTGGATAACTTTGCCTAAAACATGGTGGTGTATACTGTTTTTTTTTTTCCCCAGAATGTTTTTTTTTTTTTGTGTAGGTGTAACGGATGCCAGATTGTTAATGTATCTTAGTTCCATAGGCTACATGGTTAGGGTATCTTTTGTCCTCATTGCTTGGGCCAGATCAAACCATTAAACAAGCTTAAATTATTCTTACTCTTGCCACATACATGATTTTTTTTCCAGAACTGATTATATTCAGTTCAAACACCATTAAAAGTAATTTCAGGAATAGATCTCTTGTGTGATGTGTAATTCACCCCTCTCATTTAAATATGGCGAACATTTTTGGTGCGCGCTTTGCGCATCACGGACCTCAGGGATTTTAAAATGCTGCCTCCGGCCCTGATCATCTCTGCCCCTTTTTTCCTGAGCAGCAGGGTTTGAATCCAGCTATATGCCGCCACATAGTACGCTTGTCAGTCGTCAGCAACTTTGTTGCTTCGTTCATTAACCGCAGGTTACCGTATCGCTGATTTTATCTGAGACATTAACGAACGTTCTCAACAATTCTAACACGTTGTCAGAATGTTTATGCAGGTGCTCATAAGAGTTGTAGGCACGTAATATTACATTGCAATGTGTTTATTATATCAGATGCCTTCAGAGAAAACTACAATTAAAATATATTGTCATACCACAGAATAAACCACCCGCCAAAGTGGCTAGTGGGACTAAAGTCATTACCCGCCAAAGCCGAATTTTACCCGCATTTGGCGGGTGGGCTGGTGCTAATGTAAAGCCCTGATATATATACACAACCCTGATTCCAAAAAAGTTGGAACAAAGTACAAATTGTAAATAAAAACGGAATGCAATAATTTACAAATCTCAAAAACTGATATTGTATTCACAATAGAACATAGACAACATATCAAATGTCGAAAGTGAGACATTTTGAAATTTCATGCCAAATATCGGCTCATTTGAAATTTCATGACCGCAACACATCTCAAAAAAGTTGGGACAGGGGCAATAAGAGGCTGGAAAAGTTAAAGGCACAAAAAAGGAACAGCTGGAGGACCAAATTGCAACTCATTAGGTCAACTGGCAATAGGTCATTAACATGACTGGGTATAAAAAGAGCATCTTGGAGTGGCAGCGGCTCTCAGAAGTAAAGATGGGAAGAGGATCACCAATCCCCCTAATTCTGCACCGACAAATAGTGGAGCAATATCAGAAAGGAGTTCGACAGTGTAAAATTGCAAAGAGTTTGAACATATCATCATCTACAGTGCATAATATCATCAAAAGATTCAGAGAATCTGGAAGAATCTCTGTGCGTAAGGGTCAAGGCCGGAAAACCATACTGGGTGCCTGTGATCGTTGGGCCCTTAGACGGCACTGCATCACATACAGGCATGCTTCTGTATTGGAAATCACAAAATGGGCTCAGGAATATTTCCAGAGAACATTATCTGCGAACACAATTCACCATGCCATCCGCCGTTGCCAGCTAAAACTCCATAGTTCAAAGAAGAAGCCATATCTAAATACGATCCAGAAGCGCAGACGTCTTCTCTGGGCCAAGGCTCATTTAAAATGGACTGTGGCAAAGTGGAAAACTGTTCTGTGGTCAGATGAATCAAAATATGAAGTTCTTTATGGAAATCAGGGACGCCATGTCATTCGAACTAAAGAGGAGAAGGACGACCCAAGTTATCATCAGCGCTCAGTTCAGAAGCCTGCATCTCTGATGGTATGGGGTTGCATTAGTGCGTGTGGCATGGGCAGCTTACACATCTGGAAAGACACCATCAATGCTGAAAGGTATATCCAGGTTCTAGAGCAACATATGCTCCCATCCAGACAACGTCTCTTTCAGGGAAGACCTTGCATTTTCCAACATGACAATGCCAAACCACATACTGCATCAATTACAGCATCATGGCTGCGTAGAAGAAGGGTCCGGGTACTGAACTGGCCAGCCTGCAGTCCAGATCTTTCACCCATAGAAAATATTTGGCGCGTTATAAAATGGAAGCTACGACAAAAAAGACCTCAGACAGTTGAGCAACTAGAATCCTACATTAGACAAGAATGGGTTAACATTCCTATCCCTAAACTTGAGCAACTTGTCTCCTCAGTCCCCAGACGTTTACAGACTGTTGTAAAGACAAAATGGGATGTCTCACGGTGGTAAACATGGCCTTGTCCCAACTTTTTTGAGATGTGTTGTCATGAAATTTAAAATCACCTAATTTTTCTCTTTAAATGATACATTTTCTCAGTTTAAACATTTGATATGTCATCTATGTTCTATTCTGAATAAAATATGGAATTTTGAAACTTCCAAATATTTATGTTTCATGTTTTTTCATTTGACCTTTTTCCAGAAGAAAATAATGTTTAAAGCAGAAGGCATATTATAGGTAACCCTGTTTGACTGTTAAATGATCCTTTTGACTTCATTGGGCTGGACATATAAACTCACCGGCCACTTTAATCAGAACTTGTTCTTGAGTCTGATTCCTGTTCTTGGCTGGCAGGAGTGGAACCCAATGTGGCCTTCTGCTGTTGCATGCTGAGATGCTTTTCCACTCACGATGGTTATAAAGAGCTGCTATGAGTTTCTTTATCCTTCCTGGCAGCTTGAACCAATCTGGCCATTTTCCTCTGACTCGCTTATCAACAAGGCATTTCCACCCACAGAACTGTCATGCACTCGGTGTTTTTTGTTTTTCACACCATTCTGTGTAAACTCTAGAGAGTGTTGTGTGTGAAAACCCCAGGAGATCAGCAGTTTCTGAAATACTCAAACCAGTCCATCTGGCACCAACACCCATGCCACAGTGAAAGTCACAGAGATCACAATTTTTCCTGTTCTGATGTTTGAAGTGAATATTATCTGAAGCTCTTGATTTGTATCTGCATGATTTTATGCATTGTGGATTATGCATAAAACAGCAGGTGGATGGGTGTACCTCATAAAGTGGGCAGTGTGTGTGTGTGTGTGTGTGTGTGTGTGTGTGTGTGTAGCAATACTAATGAAATCTAGACCCCAGAGAAATAGTTACAAAAGGTAATGCATTTAAGTTTTAGGTGCATTTAGTGCTCTAAGATCAGCAATGTCAGTATCTGTCATCTACAGGACACTCTCTCTCTCTCTCTCTCTCTCTGTGTGTGTGTGTGTGTGTGTGTGTGTGTGTGTGTGTGTGTGTGTGTGTGTGTGTGAAGTGTGTGAAAATAGAATATGAGTGCAAAACTGCAGGAGTAGGTAACTGGTCTATTTATTTACATACAGTTCCACCATGAATCTGCATTAATTTACTTGCATAATATCTATATCCAAACTATTACACTATACAAGTTTGAATACAGGGCAGCAGAGTGGTGTAGTAGTGGTTAGCACTGTTGCCTCACAGCAAGATGGTTCTGAGTTCAAGCCCAGCGGCCGACGGGGGCCTTTCTGTGTGGAGTTTGCATGTTCTCCCCGTGTCTGCGTGGGTTTCCTCTGGGTGCTCCGGTTTCCCCCACAGTCCAAAGACATGCAGGTTAGGTTAACTGGTGACTCTAAATTGACCGTAGGTGTGAATGTGAGTGTAATACACGAGTGTCATGTCAGAGAAATGTGGAGCTTTCATTTCTGTACAAATATCAACTGACTGTTAGATGATTATGAAAAGAATAAATCATTTATTGTCAAGTCTGATTGGTCAGAAGACAATTAATTTTCTATACTACCTCAGGGAGTAGTGTAAATTATTATTATTCTATCAGCTAACTGACAGATTTCACCACAGCAGACCTGTTCTGCATAGGCTTTTTTTTTTTTTACACCAGATGCTCTTCTTGACACAACCCTCCTCCATCTATCCCAGCACCAAGTATGCACTGGCTTGTACAACCCCAGTGGCTGGGGATTTTACCTAACCTGTATGTCTTTGGACTGTCAGGGAAACCGGAGCACCCAGAGGAAACCCACACAGACACAAGGAGAACATGCAAACTCCACACAGAAAGGCCTCCGTCAGCCATGAGGTTTGAACCTGGAATCTTCTTGCTATGAAGCAACAGTACTAACCCCTACACCACCCAGGGAGCAGTGTAAGTTAATGGTTTATATTAACATGTTTGCTCTAATGTTTTTGTTTCTATTTTAACAGCTAACTTGGTTGCTCCTAGCAACAGATGTACCAAAACATCTAAGAAAATTAATAAATGGATTTTAAAAATGTTATTTCACAAAGGAAAATGTATAATTGTTGACATTATCTTTAAGGAGATGATTATTTCACATTTCATGGAAGAAGGCTTGTGTGTCAATGCTTTTTCCCCCATTCCTTCCACCAATTTGATCTTGCCAGTTCACACCCACTAACTAGCTCTGCCCCGATCACACAAATGGATGGCTTTAAGAATTTGAACTTCTGATCTCTCATCAATAAAGTGAACATTTTGGTTTTTGCACAGCTTGGGAGCCCATGTCAGTGCTTTATAAGAGTTAGTAAGTCTTCCACAATGGTTGAGTCTTCAAGACAGAGTGTGTTCGAAAAAGTGGAGTTACTGGCAACACTTATGGACATGCTGTTCAAGAAAAACAGTCAACTTTGGGGTAGTGTGATCATTTTCTTATAACAGTACAATCTATTTTGATTCATTCCTTACATTTACAATATAGTGATTTTTTTTTTCTTTGCCTATCCTAGCTTGTTGGTAAGCTGGGGTCAGAGCGCAAAGTCAGCCATGATACTGGACCCCAGCTTTCTTAATGGTCCAGCAGTAGCAGCTCACTGGTGCTGGAACTCACAATCTTCTGATCAGTAACCTAGACCCTTTAACAAATGAGCTCAGTACCCCAAACCAGAATGTCCTTACCATTGTACATATGTTGTATTCCACTACCTTAATATGATATTTTACCGCTATAGCAGGTAGATTTTTTTTCCGAAAGTTTGATTTCACAGGTCACCAATCTATCGCAGGGCTAACACAGAGACCAACAAGAAGGACACTCGGTAGAGTGTATACCTCCACCAAGCCACACATTTGGATTTGCATCAAAATCTAATCAATTGTTCCTTAGCCCAAGGCCCACCTTTCCTCAATTTCATCAAACTCTGTTCACTACTTTTTGAGTTACACTGGGAACAGACAAACAAACAAACAGGGGCAAAAACATAACCTCGTTCAACAAAGTTAGCAGAGGTAACAACCATTCACACTCACATTCACACCGAGGCAATTTAGAGTAGCTGACCCAATCCACATGTTTTTGGACTATAGGGGGAAGCCCACGCAAGCACTGGGAGAACATGCAAGCTCTAAATAAAAAGGCCCCAGTCAGTAACAAGGTTCAAACCCAGAACCTTCTTGCTGCTAGGTGATAATGTTAACCATTGCATCACAGTACTGCCCTGTGTGTTTCCAGGGAACTCTAAGTTGCTATGTGTTACCTGGCATGGAACTTGTAACACAAGCATTGGTGTGGAGAGTGCACATTACAGTCCAAATTAATGTGTCTTATTTTACTGCTTACTGGTGTCCTTTGCCCTGTGATGACCTGGCGACTTGTCCAGGGTGTACCCTGCCTTTCGCCCATAGTCAGCTGGGATAGGCTCCAGCTTGTCTGCGACCCTGTAGAACAGGATAAAGCGGCTACAGATAATGAGATGAGACGAGACTGGTGTCCTTTAAGAAGCAGAGGGAATGTATTTATAAGAAAAAGAGTGAAAATATCTCTATTATTGCCACATCTCCACACTCCACCACCAGATGTCTCAGTCTCTGGAGTTCAGCACTCATTCTCTTGTTAATGAGTGCTTTCACACCTGCTACTCCTTTTCTATACAGACAGCATTTTTCAGAGTGTTTGCTGTAAAGTTTTGGCAGTTCATTAGTTAGGCTAGGCTAATAGTTCTTAGGTTACTGCTCTATTTATTCTCAGTTTTCTTGACCTTGAATTGTTTTTCTAATAATTACCTCCACCAAGTTTGTTGGAGGTGGTTATGTTTTCACCTCCATTTGTTTGTCTGTTCCCAACATAATTGAAAAAACAGTGAACAGATTTTGATGAAATTTTGAGGAAAGGTGAGCCATGGGCCAAGGAACAATTGATTAGATTTTGCAGTGGCGGCTGGTAGTCTTTCAAACAGGGGAGGCTGGTCGGTTACGATATTTCCAGATTTTAAAAGAAAAAAGAAAAAACACATCAATTTTGCCCATACTCTTGCCTCTGATCTGGCTGATTGTTGGCAGGGTCACAAACTGTGAAATAACAGGTTCTTTTGGCCCATTAGCCTACTGTCCAATATACATGATGTTGGGGGGTATATTTTAACATTTTATATTTTAAAATTGTGGCATGTTGTTTAAAAATTGATCATTATTGAAAGCAGCTCTTTGTCAGGAACCTCAGCAGTAACAGCAGAGTGTTCTGGAATAGGCACAAGCACTGACCTTGGGGAGCCAAACATAGAGCTGGGTGCCACACATTTCATTCAATGACACTTTCCCTATATTTTACTTATTTTGACTGAGAAATGTTTTATTGACAATTTTGATAACCCTTCACTTTTAATCCAGGTCTGTAGTGTGAAATGTTCTCGGCTGTGTTTTTGTTTAAAAATGTTTTCCAAATTGTAGCTGTGTTTAATTCATATCCAGAAAAATATATATTCCAATATAATATACTCAGCATAAATATTTTAAATAGATTCTATATTTTTGGTCCATCCATGACACATTACTAAAGTAGCCTATTTACTGTTGTTGATATGGGTCACTGGCTGTTAGCCAATTCACTTTCTCGTACCAGGAGAGCTGAAAGGAATGAGTATTATTCCCTACCTTTTTCACCAAGTCAATTTGAGACATTGGTCTACCCTGCTCTTTAATTTTAATTTTTTCCTCGAAAGGAAGACTGGCAAATGGCTTCACCAAAATTAAATCAGCAATGCTTGGCATCCGTGCGCAGCTTTCTTGCTAGCTGACTAGCCCCCTCAAGTTCAAGTTCAGTCACTCAAATAAACGAAATTTCTGGAACTAAGATAGCAAACTTGACAACACTATATTTACACTTCATTTACAATGAAAATATATACAAACTAAAAAAGCTGGTATGTAATGAATGAAATCGAAATGTAAGCTGATCTCTTACAATACACCACAGCACTTGCGAATCCGCATGGGACTGAACTGAGATTCACCGCTGTCTGTCTATATTTGAAACGAGCTGTCAATCAAAGAAAATATCCGGCCGCTTTCACCAATCACCAGTCTCCTCGCGGAAACTGCCATGTCCCTCCCACTGTGAGGCTCAGAATCTGTAGGCGGGCATTTTCGCAGTATTTGTCCAATAACCGTCTTGGATTTTGATATTGAAAAGCGCATAGCTCCCAAATGCCATTGAAGTGCACTGAGGCTGGACTGCATCGCGTTGTCACGAGGGGGAAAAACTCACGCACACATTAGGCGAACTGGGGAAAGTTATAACGGAATGATTTCGCACTGTAGTTGGGTTGAGCACATATATTTCTATGATTCTGGATCTGAAATAGCAATGTTATAAGGTCGGCTATAACATAAGCCTAGCGCAATTCATCCTACACGATGTTCGTCATTTTTAGAGGAGGCTGAGCCTCCCTCGTTGTCTTAGAGCAATCGCCCGTGAGATTTTGATGCAAATCCACATATGTGGCTTAGTGGAAGTATGCACTCTACCGAGTGCCCTTCTAGTTGACTTTGTATTACTCTCTGTATCTATTTCACTCTGCTTTTTTACTTTGAACTTGGACAGTTTTACAGCTTCTGATCACACGAACGTGATTTGATTTTTGGATGTTGTAGATGTGGGTAACCTCTAAGCTCTGCACATGGATCCATTTAACTCCACCACATCCTCATGTGTACACTTGAGTTACCTCCACTTTTTCCTTTCAGATTCCTTTAATTTAGCCTTGAGCTGGAGTGCAACTACCGAATAACAGCTGCAGAACTTTTTTTTTAACCTCCTCCACATCTTTTTCAGTATTATCACACAGTGGTGAGGGTTTTATATATATATATATATATATATATATATATATATATATATATATATATATATATATATATATATAAAAAACAATGGTCACAGGGAGCCAAGGCTGTTATTGACATTCACAGGAGTTGAATGTGTCTGTAAATGTGAGTTAATTGAAAAATGCTTGCTGCACCATGAAAAGGAGCTTTTGAAAGATTCAAGGCCATGCAAGCCAATGTGGGCACTCTGGAGTATAGAGAATATCTACAGTGGAGAGAACAGTTCAAATCCAGAGCTTATCTTAGTTTGCCTGCCAAATGCTTCATATATTTTTTTCTATATTTCCTATGAAAGTACACTGCTTTACAGCATGTGTGTATGTTAAAGATTGTCTTCATGTCAATGATTTGAAGACAGAATATATGGTATTCAATCAACCTGAAGGTAATTTAACATAAACAAAGGGCCAACTAGTGTGAATGGTTGTTTGTCTCTGTGTCAGCCCTGCAATAACCTGGCGACTTGTCCAAGGTGTACCCCGCCTCTCGCCCATAGTTAGCTGGGATAGGCTCCAGCTTGCCTGCGACCCTGTAGAACAGGATAAGCAGCTACAGATGATGGATGGATGGATGGATGGATGGAAAGGGCCAACTATTGAACTGTGTGGAAGACTTCAAGTACCTGGGGTCTTGGATTAGCAGCTCCAGTCAAGACAAAGTAAAAATTGCACTAGCATGGGCAACCATGAATAAATTGTCATTGATATGGAAGTCCAGTCTGAGTTGAGCAGTGAAAATCAACTTCTTCAGAGCAGCAGTGGAGAGCATATTGCTATATGGAGCTCAATGCTGGATACTAACAGAAGCTCTTGAGAGAAGGCTCAATGGGACTAACACAAAAATGCTCAGAATTGTTCTAAATGTATTGTGGTGGCAAAAACTCACAAACAATGCATTATACAAAGATCTACCACCACTTAGTGAAACAATCCGCAAGCGTAGATTGAGATTTGCAGGTCACTGTTGAAGAAAAAAAGGATGAAGTAGCTAACAAATTGGTGCTGTGGGAGCCGACTCATGGAAGAAGTCATGGCAGACCAAGAAAAAACTACATTAATCAGCTCCTCTTCTTCTTTAGGCCCCCGTCACACTTATTTGGAATTAGCAGGAATCAAGCAGAACCAGCTGGAATGAAAAATTTTTCAAAATTCGTGCCACATTCAGTTAGGAATTTCAAACTGACCATCATTCTTACAGCTTTGTAAGAATGCCGTTCAAATACTTAGAATGCGCTTTGAACCCGCCTCGAATGATTCTTGCACATTCCGGGTGTATTAGCTTTCGAATGCAGTTCAAATGTAGTTGGAACACAGTAGGAATACCTAGAATGCTGTCAGAATGCAGTAAAAATATTAAGAATGTACTTCGAATGCCGTACGAGTGCAGTTTGATTGCTGTCCGAATACCACCTGAAGTCTGGTCGAAAGGTGCCTTGAATGCTGTACGAATTCACCTCAAACGCAGTCAGAATGCTCCTGGAATAGCCGCCAAATATGTTTCGAATGTCTAAGAATTCAAAGAGATTGCAGCTCGAATACTTAGAATGTACTTCGAATATCCCAGAATATACGAAGAATTTTCATTCTGATGGCATTCCACCTCATTCGAGGCACATTTGGGACATTCTGGCAGGATTTGAAGTGGCTTGCTATTTTGATTTTTCCCTCGAATGCGATCAGAATGTTTCAAATGCTGTTGGAGTGCCGTAAGAATATTTAGAATGCAGTCAGAATGCAGTTAGAATACACTTCGAATGCCATTCGATATTTCTCCTCTTTGAATGCACCTTGAATGTTTTGAGCATAAGCAAAACATTCGGGCTGGCCACAATAATGGGCCCGAATGTTTGGAATGCACTCAGAATGCAGTCAGAATTTTTAGAATGCACTTCGAATATCCCAGAATATACGAAGAATTTTCATTCTGACGGCATTCCGGCTTATTCCGCCTCTAGTGTGACTACCCTATTAGTGTTCTGCCTGATGGCAGGTCCCAGTTTCTAGGGAAGAATTACAGTAGTGGTTTCCTGTTGCCTTCTACTGGATTATTTATAAAGGTTTACTCCTCTCAGCCATTCACACACATTCACACCTATGAGCAATTTAGAGTAGCCAGTTAACCTAACCGCAAGTCTGTGGACTGTGGGGGAAACCGGAGCAAACCCATGTAGACATGAGGAGAGCATGCAAACTCCACACAAAAAGGCCCCAATCAGCCACTAGGCTCAAACCCAAAACCTTCTTGCTGTGAGGTGACGGCACTAACCATTGCACCACCATGCTGCCCCCTAATCAGCTCCAAGAAGATACAAATATGAACAGGAGAAGGCGGCACGGTGATGTAGTGGTTAGCACTGTTACCTCACAGCAAGAAGGTCCTGGGTTCGAGCCCAGTGGCCGACGAGGGCCTTTCTGTGTGGAGTTTGCATATTCTCCCCGTGTCTGTGTGCCTCCTCTGGGTGCTCCGGTTTCCCCCACAGTCCAAAGACATGCAGGTTATGCTAATTGGTGGCTCTAAATTGACCGCAGGTGTGAATGTGAGTGTGAATGGTTGTTTGTCTCTGTGTTGGCCCTGCAATGACCTGACGACTTGTCCAGGGTGTAACCCGCCTCTTGCCCATAGTCAGCTGGGATAGGCTCCAACTTGCCTGCGACCCTGTACAGGACAAGCGGCTATGGATAATGGATGGATGAACAGGAGAAACTTGATGAAAGTGATGGAAGATAGGAATTCATGGAGGCAGCTAGTCAATGATCGGTTCCAAGTGAGTTTGCTTTGAAGAAAGAAGAAGAAGTGCTGCAATGTCCTCTTAAAGAACTTATTTATTTAATCAGTAGAAGGTAGGCCTAAGTTTCTGAGAGCTGTATTGGAAAATTAGGGGAAAAATAAAAATGCTTGCATTACAAGGGTCCCACAGGAATGGTGCTGAAAAATACTTCCTGACATTATTAGGAACCATTTAGCTCGAACCTGAATTGAACCTTAATGGCAACTAGGAATAAGTGACTTTGTAGAAATTAATCCTCATGACTTGATTACATTAAGATACATAGTATGTTTCAGTCTTATCCCTCAGTTTCTATCTATTCCAGCTCACATACTCACTGTAGTGACCAAAACACAAGAAAGCAAAGTCATCATATACATAATCCTATAATCCATAAACCTAACAATTAGGTAATACAATTTTGTCACTGACATAGAAAAAAAGACAAACACATCACAAAAGACCACTGTCAAGTAGTGATGTAACCAAATACATTATTCAGAATAAACATATAATCTAAACAGAATAATAAACAGAGGTGCACTATTCTTCTATTTATTTGTTTGCTTATTTGTTTTGTTTTGTTTTGTTTTACAGCTTGCCAGAAATGTTCGCAGGGCATCTGGTTGAGAGGAGAGTTGAGCAAACAGGATCCTTCTGCTTTCATACAGATGTAAGCAAGCAGGTTAGATATGAAGCTCACAACACTGACTGCAGTGAAAAGTTGAAATCACTTCCCCTTGGAGAAAAAAAATAGCACAGAACAATCTCACAACCTGATGTATACTAAACAGTATGCTGCTAAAAAGGTATAAAACAGCCTACATGAGGTGTATTCTGACATTAAATGCAGTATTTGCTGGTTGAATGATGTCTTTGTTCTACCAAGGGCTGGAGTCAAGCACAAAAAATTGAAACCGCTTCTTTCTGGTGCTTGTGTTGCAGATGAAGTACTTTTACTGCAGGTGATAAAGACCACCAGTAATCAGTGAAAAACAGAGAAGCTCTGGGGCTTATGCCCAATGATACTGCAGAATAAAGCATCAGAGGTTCCTAGCTGAAGTGTTACACAGAAACACACTAGTACGGTAAATGTCACTGTCAAGACAGTAAACATGCCACATGTACAATACTCTGAAGACTCTTGCATCACCATCAGGATTTCAAAAATACACACTGAAGCACTGGGTGAGTTCTTAACAAGCTTGACACCCTGTAGCCATTATTATGTCTGGTGACCGTCAAATGAGACCGGCCATTCAAGTTGTGACCAGTTCCCATATGTACATTAAATGAGACTTTATTATCTTGAAACAAGTGTTTCAAGAAGTAATGTGCATGTCTATTTGGGCAATAATCTTGAATCAGGCAAAAATAAAACAGAAAAATGTGCTCTTGAGTCTTGAGACTGTTACTGTATTTATAACGTTGCATTCACTCTAACACCTTCTCTTCAATCCAAGGGGAAAGTTGCAAGGGCACATTTTTCTGTGCTAACCTTCAAATCAAAAGGAATCAAATACAATTTATCTGATGGGCTGAATTACCTCAAACCTAAGTGACAAAACAACAGAGATACTGTATATAATTCTATATTTTGTCAGACTTAGGACTTGACTTGGAACCTGCGAGAAGAAATTTAAAAAATACATAAATAAAAGAAACCTCAGTTGAGACATGCAAAATTTATTTTTGAGGAGAAGCTCAAGGTAAAAAAAATTTTTGGTTGCATGAAGGGAAGAATAAGTTCCTATTCAGAAAGTGAGAAGAAATGTGGGTGTAGAAAAATATTTAGATGTTGTTATCAACAATGGAGATGTATTACAATGGATATCTGGATGGAGATGCATGTGAATCTCCCTAGAAGTCTGAGGGACACTGGCAGAACACAGAAGGATCTTAAGTTTCCAAGGTCAGCATACGACTCAATGTGTCTTTTGTAGTGAGAGCTCCTCTGCCTGAGAGTAGTCTAAATATAAGACAGTTGCTTGTCACTGCATAAAGTGACAGTTTGATTACCAGGTTTAACTTTTTTTTTGAAGCAACAAAGCAAACATGTTTGAGGCAAAAATCAAATCTGCAAACTCTTCCTTGTATTAAAAAAAAAAAAAACAGGCAAAATGGGTCGAAAACTCCAACCATACCCTATACACACCATGGCCACTGTTACAAAATGCACTGTATTTCAAAGGAATGTCTTGTCGTACATGTTAATGAGAATTATGAAAAATGATGAAAAACGCTGACTACAAAAGTAGGTCATGGCAAAACTAACCTGGCAACATTGCAATGTAATGAAATGTGCTCAGTCGAAAGCCCTCTCAAAACTATTCTCTCAGTGTCCTCAGAATATGTATGCAGTTACATAAACATCCGCAATGGCTGCATGTTCTATCATTGTGCTTTCTCATTTAATTCTTTTGTTGTTTAAATTATACCACCAGCATCCTGATAGTCATGCCATGGGCATTCAAATTTATTGGCTGTAGAAGCAGAGGACTGGTTCTGTATTATGAAAGGGTTTGCATACTCTCACCCAAGAGTCGTAAGTATCGAGTTCTCAATATATGTGATGACTTTGGTCAAATGATTGAGTCCCCCTTATACAAAGGTACTGGTCCTATCATTCAAGGGGTGACCCAAAGCTCAGTTCTTGGTCCCCTCCTTTTTTTAACTTAACTAACTAACTAACTAACTTTTATTGTATCCATACTACTTGTTGGACAAATTTACTATGGTCATGGTCTCATCTCATCTCATTATCTCAAGCCGCTTTATCCTTCTACAGGGTCGCAGGCAAGCTGGAGCCTATCCCAGCTGACTACGGGCGAAAGGCGGGGTACACCCTGGACAAGTCGCCAGGTCATCACAGGGCTGACACATAGACACAGACAACCATTCACACTCACATTCACACCTACGGTCAATTTAGAGTCACCAGTTAACCTAACCTGCATGTCTTTGGACTGTGGGGGAAACCGGAGCACCCGGAGGAAACCCACACGGACACGGGGAGAACATGCAAACTCCACACAGAAAGGCCCTCGCCGGCCCCGGGGCTCGAACCCAGGACCTTCTTGCTGTGAGGCGACAGCGCTAACCACTACACCACCGTGCCGATGGTCACAACTTTCAATATTATACTGAAGCCATTCAGTTATATGAAATATGAGTGCAAATATGAATACAGTTCCCAACAATAAGTCTCCCATCATACCAGCAATACTAATACTGACAGCATGCATTTCGGGCCTAAATTTTCTTCAGATTAAACACAGACAAGACAAAGGATTGCTGTCTGATTTCTCTATTGATATTCATGGTGTGTCTGTTAAATCTGTTCTTCCTAATTTTACAAATCTCTCTTTGTACTTTGTAACATTGCCTTCCTCTTTCCGAAATACAGTGTCTTGCAAAAGTATTCATCCCCCTTGGTGTTTGTCCTGTTTTGTTGCATTACCAGATGGAATTAAAATGGATTTTTTTTTTTTTTTTGGGGGGGGGGGGGGGAATCACCATCTGATATATACAACATGCCTACCACTTTAAAGGTGCAAATAGTTTTTTTATTGTGACACAAACAATAATTAAGATGAAAAAAAAAACAGAAATCTGGAGTGTGCATCAGTATTCACCCCCTTTCATATGAAACCCCCAAATAAGAGTTGGTCCAACCAATTCACTTCATACGTCACAATTAATTGATTGACTGCACACAGGTGGATCTTAAAGTGTCACATGATCTGTCACATGATGTCTGTATAAATCAACCTGTTCTGGAAGGACCGTGACTCCACAACACTACTAAGCAAGCAACATGAAAACCAAGGAGCCTCCAAACAGGTCAGAGCCAAAGTTGTGGAGAAGTATAGATCAGGGTTGGGTTATAAAAAATATCCCAAACTTTGAATATCTCAGGGAGCACCATTAAATCCATTATAGCAAAATGGAAAGAATATGGCACCACTACAAACCTGACAAGAGAAGGCCACCCACCAAAACTCACAGATGAGGCAAGGAGGGCATTAATCAGAGATGCAACAAAAACACCAAAGATAACACTGAAGGAGCTGCAAAGATCCACAACAGAGATGGGAGTATCTGTCCATAGGACCACTTTAAGCCGTACACTTCACAGAGCAGGGCTTTATGGAAGAGTGGCCCGAAAAAAGCCATTGCTTAAGAAACCATGTTTGAAGTTTTCCCAACAGCATGTGGCAGACTCCCCAAACACATGGAAGAAGATTCTCTGGTCAAATGAGCCTAAAATTGATCTTTTTGGCCATCATGGGAAATGCTATGTGTGGCTCAAACCCAACACCCTGAAAACACCATTCCTGCAGTGAAGCATGGTGGTGGCAACATCATGCTGTGGGGATATTTTTCATCTGCAGGGACAGGAAAACTGGTCAGGACTGAAGGAAAAATGGATGGCACTAAATACAGGGCAATTCTGGAGGAAAATCTATTTGAGTCTTCCAGAGGTTTGAGACTGGGATGAAGGTTCACATTCCAGCAGGACAATGACCCTAAACATACTGCTAAAGCTACACTTGAGTGGTTTAAAGGGAAACATTTAAATGTCTTGGAATGGCCTAATCAAAGCCCAGACCTCAATCCAGTTGAGAATCTGTGGCATAACTTGAAGATTGCTGTACACCCACGCAACCCATCTAACTTGAAGGAGTTGGAGCAGTTTTGACTTGAGGAATGGGCAAAAATCCCAGTGGCTAAATGTGCTAAACTAATAGAGATATACCCCAAGAGACTTGCAGCTGGAATTGCAGCAAAAAGTGGCTCTACAAAGGATTGACTTTGGGGGGTGAATACCTATGCACACTCCAGATTTCTGTTTTTTCATCTTAATTATTGTTTGTGTCACAATAAAACAACAATTTTCACCTTTAAAGTGGTGGGCATGTTGTGTAAATCAAATGGTGCTAACCCCGAAAAATTCATTTTAATTCCAGCTTGTAATGCGACAAAACAGATCAAAAACCAAGGGGGATGAATACTTTTGCAAGACACTGTATAAACTATGCTACAGCATTAGCATGCTCCTTCCCAAGTGCAGGATGAACAGACTTAAAAACTCCTTTGTCCCTCACGGCATCAGACTGTACAACTCCTCTCTGGGGGGGAGGAGGGGTAACAGGAGGACAGAGGATGGGAAGGAGCAGTAGCCTAGCCTAACAATAAGCAATACCGGACAATGTGCAATATAATGTGCAATATAAAGTGCAATATCTCTCCTGCCGCCGCCCCCCCTTCCCCCCTTTCCCCATATCTTATTCTTTTTACATTTGTATATGTAAATAATTTATTTTAATTTATCTAGAAGTTTTCTCTATTTATTTTCTCTGTTTATCTGTAGGGCGGCATGGTGGTGTAGTGGTTAGCGTTGTTGCCTCACAGCAAGAAGGTCCGGGTTCGAGCCCCGTGGCCGGCAAGGGCCTTTCTGTGTGGAGTTTGCATGTTCTCCCCGTGTCCGCGTGGGTTTCCTCCGGGTGCTCCGGTTTCCCCCACAGTCCAAAGACATGCAGGTTAGGTTAACTGGTGACTCTAAATTGACCGTGAGTGTGAATGGTTGTCTGTATCTATGTGTCAGCCCTGTGATGACCTGGCGACTTGTCCAGGGTGTACCCCACCTTTCGCCCGTAGTCAGCTGGGATAGGCTCCAGCTTGCATGTGACCCTGTAGAACAGGATAAAGTGGCTAGAGATGATGAGATGAGATGTTTATCTGTAATGATGCTGCTGGAATCTTAATTTCCCTGAGGGAACCCGCCCAAAGGGATCAATAAAGTTTTATCTAATCTAATCTCTATCTAGTTAATGCTTTTATTAGTTCTTGATTGTAGTAACGCTCTCATTAGTGCTATTTCAGCTAAAATCCTAACAATCTTCATCCGAAATTCTGCTTTTGGTATACAAACATCCAAAGGTTATCTACTTACTGTATATCACACTGGTGTTGTATCTGTTACACTGGTTGCCTGTTTCTTCCCACATTCAATATAAACTATTTATTCTGTATTTCAAAGCTGATTATGGTCTTGCTCCTGTCAGTGTTTCTGAGCTTCTCCATCTGTAAATGGAATTTTGCACCTTTAGGCACTCTGTCAGCAGATGGCTTGAGGTATGCCATTCCAGGCTTTCTTCAGTGGGTGGTAAGATATTTAGTGCCATGGCCCCCAAACTGGAGAATGCCTTACCCTATTTTCTCTGTGACTGTGATTCCACTGTGTCTTTTGAATCGCCTTTGAAAACTTATTCCACACTATATTATTCTTTCTTTCCTGCTCCCTAAAGCTTTTTTAAGTGGCCAACACCTGAGGGCTGTAGGAGGCTTCAGAAAACCTTGTTAGTTAGATGTTGTGTTCCCCATTGATGCTCATACATGGGTTGCAGTTTTTATTTTATTTAAATCATTGGCAATAAAACAAACAAGCCAAAATATTAGATAATAATTAGATCTTGTTGTACTTTCATTAGCTCACTGTGGTGGTTTGCTGGTAGAAAAGCATAGGGTTCCAAGCTGATTTTGGCACTATATGGCCAAAAATTTGTGGACACTTAACCATCAAACCCATATGTGCTTTTCGAAAACCCAATTCCAGATTTAGTCCCACTTTACTGTTATAATAACCTCCATGCTTCCTGGAAGATTTTGGAGCACAGCAGTGGGGATTTGTGCTCATTCAGCCACAAGATTATTTGTGAGGTATCTCACCATCCAGCTTACCTCTATCTTCTATTAAATAGTTATACTGTCTGAGTCACATAGCTCACCAAATATGAACCACAGTGATTTCTTTAGCCTGGCTTCAATCAGACCAAAGACTGCCTTAACGTAGCAGACACTTTATTGTGTATGAAGAAGAAGAAGCCTTTATTTGTCACATGTACACACAAACACACAGTGAAATTCCTCTTCTGCATTTAACTCATCTGAAGCAGTGAACACACTCATGCACACACACGAACAAGGAACCTAAAGCGTTGCTGGTTCAATTCCTGGGAACAGCAGGACAAATGTGAGGGGACTTGAGTGAATGAATCCCTCCCTCTATATTATGACTGAAGTGCCCTTGAGCAAGGCACCTAACTCCCAACTGCTCCCTGGGTACTGTAGCATAGCTGCCCACTGCTCTGGGTACCTACCGTAGATCCCAGGAATCGAACTGGCAACCCTTTAGGTCCATGGCTGCTTCTCTAACCTTCAGGCCATGGCTGCCCCCCATAAACATGTGTCTATGTGTTTGCATTGTTTCCTGTTTTCAGTTAGTTTTAGAAACTGACACAGAAGAATCATGTTGGGTATGTTTGTGGTATTAGGGTCAGTTTACTGTACACATATTTGGTCCAGAACTCACTGGCCCTCAGCGTCATAATGTACCAGAAAGCCAAAGTGCTGTAATACATCAGTCCTTAAAGATTTGGGAGAATTTTCCAGTTCCTGTGACACTGGCACTTTAAAAATGTATAATTAACAAGCTTTGATGAGTGATTAGTGATTTAAGAGTAATCCTCTGAAATCTCATTCTAATGAGGAAGTGAGGGTAAGCACAAAGCTTTATTTGAGGGAAAAAAAATAGCATGTTTACAATATTAGAATATTAACAAGTATCAAATATTTTCATCAAACTATTCTGTTTATTTTTCAAGCATTAATAGAACTGATTTTTTTTTAAAAATCTGCCTGTTTGTCTGTCACATTGCCTACATTATTGCCGTTTCACAATATTCCAATTTCCCTAATCTTGTTTGACAGATTCTTCTTATGTTGTTTCATATTTGTGGAAACTACAGTACATAGTAGTGACATGGCGATTTTTTGTTTGTTTGTTTTTTGCTTTAGGATTCCTTATTTGAAGATGTTATATTTCAGACCTCTGTGCAATACACTAAAGCTATACACCCTGAAGGAGACAGCAGTATTACATTTTTATTTTAGTGAGGTTGTCAGGGTTAGTAAATTGCGGCTGTACTATTCTTACAGAAGTGTTGATTTTGTTGATTGTTTTGTGCACATAATGTAGTCTATTTAATATGTCCTTTAATTTGTTAATGTATCTTTCAATGTATTGGTCACCTTGGAACTTGATTATCTTATCTAAAGGCTTATTTAAGCCTTTTATTTCTCCCAGGGAGATAAGCAGGGATGAGTCATAGTCATAATCAACCAGTGACTAAGAAACATTTTTCACAGCTCATATCCTTATAAGCATGTCTCACTATTCTCATGTTCTTGTCTACTTAGATCCCAACCTATGCCCGAATGAAACTGTAATATATATTTTCAAAATAAAATAAGTCATTATTAATGACCTGCTCTTAGTTACATAACAGGCACAGCAATAGGACTTTATATTCTACAAGAGATTATTGAATGATGAGCTCTGTCTACATCATCTATCTTTATGAAGCAAGATATTTCTCTCAATATTTCCTTGTTTTAGTGAAAATGAACCCTATCGGTGAAAGCAGCTTGGAGGTGACCATATGAACTTCCTGTTTTATAAGTAATCTGGTTTTGATCCCTGAACATCTGTCTTAACTCTGATTATGACCAGTGATAACTTTGTCTGTATCCTGATCTGATTATGGAAAAAGCCCAAGTCCCAAGAGGCTGCACACATACTTGTTACTGCCACACAATTAAAAAAATATATTTATGAAATGCTAATGAAACGCTTAAATGTGTATCTTTTATTTTACCTTCAAGTTAAAGGGTCTTCGATCTTATCCACAGGGGGTCAGTGTGACTGCAGATTTAATTTCAGCCAATCAGAAGCAGACATTTTCCCTTGGTTTTGCTCTTCAAATGACTAATTTGCATGGCTCCTATTTTGCTGGGGGGAAAAACACCCTCCAGCCACACCAGCCCTGTGAGGATAATACTGAAGAGCTCTGTTATATCATTTGCAATGTAGAATACTGAGAGTGTCCAGGAAAGGATACATAACATGCAGTACCTCAGGTCTTTCTGATACTTAATGGTACTTTATTATCATTGTAATAAATTATCTAATTTTGCCTGGTGAACGCTCAATGATGAAACTGTACGGTAGTTAAAAAGCAGTCTGAGAAAAGCTGCAGTATCTAGTATGTCCTCTGTGTATCAAAGATGCTTACAATTAAAGTGAATTGAGCAAATTTTGAGATATGAGTCATTATTTGACCTGAAAGGCCTTAAGTACTTAGGGAGGTAGGGGGTGCAGCAAGAGCTTAATTCTATTTCCCTTAATCCTAGTCTACTCTTCTACCTCACACATGCAACTACACATGCACACTTGTCATCCAAGGACCCTGTTTTGGCTTCCAAGCTCATTGCTATGGCAACCTTGCTTTGACTCTGAATATGTAGGAAGGTAAAAGCAAAGCTTTACAGATTCGTATGGCTTTTTTTTTTCCTCCCTTGAATATATGAGGCATTTCCTTATCTGTAATGACGACAACATGGTGCAGATTTTTAAAAAATCAAATCCAATAATATCAGTTAACCACTGGTCACACATTTAAAAAAAAAGTTTTCATTAAAATACCCTGTAAAAACAAACTATTAATTGCAATGCCATTATTTATTTATTTAATGCAGTGTTAGCCTTAGGTTTGTAGTGTTGGGAGCTGTAATGCTACGGTAGAAGCTTTAGGCTTTCAGCACTTCAACTGGAGAAGTGAAGATACTAGAGCTGAGAAGCTGGTGCCATAATGCATTGAAGTGGATCTATAGGAGAAACCATGGAATATTTATAGCCTACAGGGAGGGCAGCTACATCTTTTCACAAATAATGCAGGCATTTTATGATTCAAAATTCAGGGAACATGTAACAAAACCCCATAGGTTGATGCAATTTGGGTATCAACATATCAGTAAAGGGTATTTTACTGACAAAATATTCAGCAGAGATAAATGCACAAATAGAGGCACTTCATCAGCTGGTAGAAGTAATTTGAACGGAACAAACGGACAGTCGTATTCATTAGTAGGATTATTAACACTAAATTACTAAGAAAGAAAGAAAAAGAAAAAAGAAAGCACAACTTTATTCATCACATACTTGTGAAATTTCCTCTCTGCATTTAATCCATCTGAAGCAGTGAACACACACGTGAACAATGAGCACACACACATACCCAGAGCAGTAGGCAGCCATGCTAACAGCGCCCGGGGAGCAGTTGGGAGTTAGGTGCCTCGCTCAAGGGCACCTCAGCCCAAGGCCGTCCCATATTAACCTAACCGCACGTCTTTGGAGTGTGGGGGAAACCGGAACACCCAAGAGGCAGGGTACACCCTGGACAAGTTGCCAGGTCATCGCAGGGCTGGCACAGAGACAAACAACCATTCACACTCACATTCACACCTACGGTCAATTTAGAGCCACCAATTAGCCTAACCTGCATGTCTTTGGACTGTGGGGGAAACCGGAACACCCGGAGGAAACCCATGCAGACACAGGGAGAACATGCAAACTCCACACAAAAAGGCCTCTGTCAGCCACTGGGCTTGAACCCAGGACCTTCTTGCTGTAAGGTGACAGTGCTAACCACTACACCACCGTGCTGCCCCTTTAGTTCCAGTGAAGGGAAATTGTAATGCTATAGCATACAAAGACATCCTATACCAGTGTTTCTCAACCACTGGGCCGCGGCCCATTTGTGAGCTGCGAAGTGCCATCTAGTGGGCTGCGAATTTTTTTCCAAGTTTGAAGCCAAATACTAAATAGTTCAGGATGTTGTTGTGTCCCAAATCCGGTAGCTGGTTTGCCAAACACTTTTCTTTTAAATATATATTTTTGGGCTTTTTGCACTTTTATTGGATAGGACAGTGTAGAGACAGGAAATGAGCAGGAGAGAGAGATGGGGAGGGATCGGGAAATGACCGCGGGCCGGAATCGAACCTGGGTCCCCGGATTTATGGTATGGCGCCTTAGCCACCTGAGCCACGACGCCCCTGCCAAACACTTTTCAAGTGGAATAAATACGTTTGTGGGTAAATTAAGATGAACAAGCCTTTACTTTATCACATTTCTCCTCTACATTGAACCCACACATGTGCACACATGCGCACGCACACGCACACACACACACACACACAGAGCGCTATAAATAAATACATTTGTGGGTAAATTCTATGGATCTGTGATGCCTGCTGGTAGAGAAGAGCAGGGAGGATTGGGAATCAAGCGGCTGTGGTTTGTTTACACCCAGTACCAAAACTTGTAGCGTCCTACCAACCATCACAAAGACGCGGACAAAAAGCCCAGAAATTCCTCCTTACCCAGGCAAAAACAATACAGGATTTATCTTGTAGTGTCCTGATCCCCAGATCTTTAACCTAGCCACATATAAAAAGTTGTACTCCTCCATGCTCTTCCAGGTTTTCATCTCTGTGTCCATGTAGAACAATGTCTGCAGCACCAGGTAGTCTGAGATGTCGGGGAACTCAACAGATGGATAATTTTCCAACTCATAATGAATGAATAACTTTATTTAAACAGGATAAGTTGATCAGCAGAGCTGGTGGGGTCGTATACAGATACAAATAATTACAAATACAAAAGACTAAAAATATACACAATCTTTTAAAAAAACAAACAAACCTTAAAATCTGTTGATTATATGTTAATAATCTTCACATTAAGTTAATTAATAGCATGCATAACTATTGTCTTTGTATTTAGTTATGGCTGCAGTAGGATCAAATTTTATTCTACTAATGTCAAATTTATAGAGTAAATTTTTCTTTCATCAGAAAAATCCTTCTTTGTTAGCGTGTAAGGATCTAATCCCATTGAGTGGTTTCTATATCCACTTCTTTTGAGTGTACTTCTTGGTTTTAATAACTAGCTTGTTTGCTGAACACAAACATGGCAATAAGTTCTTGTGTTAATCGATCAGACTCCACTTTTGGATCATTAATTCCTTTTGACTGAGAATGCCCTGCATGAATGGTTTGGCTTCTGGCACATCCATACAGTTGTAAATACAATACCTACAATCTAAAAATGAGTTTTTATTGCATTTATTTAATTCCCATCTGTAACAGGGAGTGATGTTGCATCCCATTAATACACTTTACAATAGTTTATTAGATTTGAACAGAATAGATGAGCCAAACTAATTGGAGATCTTTTTTTTAACAGGCCTCAATTTGGTACAAGTGTGAATAGGTGGGCCTCAAAGCAGAAAAGGTTGAGAACACCTGTCCTATACAACTGGGTGCTTCCAGCTTTGTGGCAACAGTTTGTGGAAGAACCACATATGGGTGTGATGTTCAGGTGTCCACAAACCTTTGACCATATAATGTACATTTTCATTTGCTGTATACATACACAACCTCTTATATGCCTAGAACATTTTCTAGTCATCTAGGTTATTTTGAGTGTTTGTTAGTAACAAATCAAGATTACTGGACTCATGGTATCATCTTGATTAATCACTCACCCTCAGCTCTGAAGTGAAGTTTCTCAGTCTTCATGATACTGATAACTTTGTAACAAGTAATAAAATTAGTTTTGGCAAAGGCTTTTGCATATTACTTTAACTCTTACTTTTTTCATCTTGCAACCACAGATAAGTCTTGCTAGATTGCTCAAACCAAACACAGGGTAGGGGTATTAAACCAGAAACAACAACCTTGGATTCAAAACTCACTTTACTGAGGTTTCATTTGTGTTGTATGAGTGTTGTGACACTCGCTGTAATAGATAATGTGCCAATGTTCATTGCGCTGGACATAACTAGGGCATCTGTGTTGTGGTAACCATGGCAACACACTTGTCACCCACAGTGGCTAAGTGTTAAGGGTATTATGTACTCAGTGTCTGTGTGGCAACCAAAACACACACACACACACACAGGTAAAAGCAGAAAGATTATGCTGTTGTGATCTTATGTACACGACATTCATTCTTAAATGGATTGTGAAATAATTTAAACATAGCTTTGCTACCTTTGTCTAAACATAAGGACTAAAATCTCATCTCATCTCATTATCTCTAGCCGCTTTATCCTGTTCTACAGGGTCGCAGGCAAGCTGGAGCCTATCCCAGCTGACTACGGGTGAAAGGCGGGGTACACCCTGGACAAGTCGCCAGGTCATCACAGGGCTGACACATAGACACAGACAACCATTCACACTCACATTCACACCTACGCTCAATTTAGAGTCACCAGTTAACCTAACCTGCATGTCTTTGGACTGTGGGGGAAACCGGAGCACCTGGAGGAAACCCACGCGGACATGGGGAGAACATGCAAACTCCGCACAGAAAGGCCCTCACCGGCCACGGGGCTCGAACCTGGACCTTCTTGCTGTGAGGTGACAGCGCTAACCACTACACCACCATGCCGCCCCAAGGACTAAAATACCATATGAAATTTCTTTTTAATACAAATAAAAAATAAGTTTCCCAAGTGGTGCAATACAAAACCAGTCTCCCAACTGTCCAGAGATCACAAGTTCGAATTGCAACAAAGCCACAGCCATTTGTGGGATAATTAACCTCACTCTCTCCCCTGTCAATTAGAGCAACACTAGCCAATCAGGGGTGTCTGTGAGCTCGTGTATGTGGAAGAGAGCAGATAGCACTTTCCACTGAAAGTTATGCTACCCTGTGGTGTAACATGAGCAGCAGTTTGAAAAGCTGTGTTTGGATAACTTCACACATGTCTGACAAAATACACTGGTTGGTGGGTGGGAATTAGCAGGTGCCCATATTGGGAAGAAATTAAGTAATTAATTAATAGTAGCATATTGTTCCTTTAAAGTTTATGAAAATATGTTTATCACACATGGATATTCATATTAACAGGGGACAGTATCTTAATTGAAGACAATGGATACTTTTTTGTGGATGAGATAATGAATGACACTTACTTCTGCCAGCTGTAACTGAGCTGCAATTATAGCAGATGAAATTCTTGGTCAGTTTATTCTTCAAACCTTTGCTATATTTTCTTTACAGGAAAGTGCAACAAATGAACATAAAAAACTGACATTATTTTACCACATCAGCAGATCAAAATAGCAAATTAAAAGCATGATAAAAATAAATAGCCTACATCCCACAAACACATTGCGATTTCATAACCACAATTTAGTGTTATGTGGCAACATGTGTGCACAATTAACTGTTGAATTATAATATAAAACAAATATAACCCAATGCTACCAGTACTGACAGAGATGCTTCTGCCAAAAGTCTAGTCCTTTATCAAACACTAAGGAAGCTATTGAATATATATATATATATATATATATATATATATATATATATATATATATATATATATATATAATTTCAGACATTTGAACTTGTTGTGACCATTACCATGACATTTGGATCAATTCCAAAATCTAATCATACATCCTTTGTTTACAATGATAATTCTGTAGAAAACATACAAATATTCAACCACCTATTCTTGACATATTACGAGACTCAGATGGATGCACAGACAGATTCATGGCAAAAATCATAGATAGCCAGAAAATGGGCATTGAGGATGTGCTAGATCAAACTGCTGAATACTGAGGATGGAAGTCCACTCATCCATCCATTATCTGTAGCTCCTTATCCTGTCCTACAGGGTCGCAGGCAAGCTGGAGCCTATCCCAGCTAACTATGGGTGAGAGGCGGGGTACACCCTGGACAAAACACCAGGTCATCGCAGGGCGTTTTTTGACCCTTGTTGTGCATTAGAAGGGGTGTGCATATGTTTTGCATCAAAGGGTTAAATGTTTTCCCCCTCAGAATTTAAGTTTAATAAATTATACTACATACGGTAACTCTAGGCTACTTACTTTAATTCCTAATAAATCCTGAATTCATCAGCAGATATTACACCATAGAATGGAGGTGGACTGTGAAATAGAAAATACAAGTTTTGGTTGACAAAAATATTTAACTCCACAGACCTTACCACAGTGTCCATCTTTGTGGTTCCAAAGGAAGTAGGTTACTGTAAGGGTCAACATCTAACTTCTGATCTAATCTAAAACCTGATTGATTGAAATTAAGTTATTGGAATACAAACTGTCCCAAGTCTCCCTGCTCTCCTCTACTTACTGAATGCAAGACTGAAAGCAAAATCCCCCAAAGACTTCTCATCCTATCTCACTTTGCAAAGTCACATCCTGCTTCACAGTTACTGATTTTGTCCTGTCCTATTCATATTGCTTGCCAATCATCTGACCATTTGTCTACCTCCCATTTCTGACTACTTAGTTGCCTTTTTGTTTGTTTGCTATATTGGTTTAAGTAAAACCAGGAAATGTACACTTGTATCCATCTGTCCACTTTATGAAACTTCTCTGAAAGGAAAATACAGTTGTGAAGTCCTGCATAAACCTTAAGGTTCTCACAGAGTGACAAACTGAAGAATTCTTAAGGGTTTTAGGTTAAAAAGATTGAGAGTACACATATGGGTTATCATGCAGGGATTTTGTATATAAAGTAGCTGTAATTACTATAGGTTCACATAACATAAATGCAAAGACCCTCAAAGCAGACTGCACTTTAATCTTACAGTTAATGCTTCATGTGTTAACCCTTGATCCAAATAAAGTTCATTGTCTCAACTGCTTATTGCTCACTTTGTGGCAATAAACTACACTTTGATGCACTGGTGTTAAATGTAATGGAGTATACTTAAAGGTTAAGAAGCAAAAACACCCAGTCATATTGCACTACTCATCTTACCATGAAAACCTCCTTTATTTCTCTCCATTGTACTAAATTGATTTTTTTTTAAAAAAATCCATGTGATAAAGACAGTTTGTTCTCACTGAGCTTTGGCTTGTTAGTTATTAAAAGCTTTTTGTCCTCTCAGCTCTATGCTGTTATGATGTTGGCAAAAGACGAGACAATCGTTGTCAAGGAAACCAAGCAGAGCCCATAATGGCAGTCGCCTCAATTGCTTCAAGTCAATTATAGTGCGAATTATGGGAGGTCTTTCCATACCATACTTAGAAAATGGATCATTTGTATTCTTTGCTCTAACAGTACCTCTAAACATTAAGCACTTTGTAGTTATGTTTTTCCATCTGGTACAACATACCCTTGAAACTGAATTTCTGTTAACACTACAAGTAATTTTTTCATATTTGCTCATCATACATACTCATTTTATACAGTGAGTGTGTGTACATATATACTAATTATTATTATTATTATAGTTGGCAACATTCTCAGTGTTTTCTGCCGAAATGTCTTTAGATTTAAGGCCACTGCTTCAGAGCATTTGGTGTTGAATATTTGTGTTGGTGTGACTGGAGAGTGAGGACTGAAGAGTGCTAATATGACACTGATGGAACATGTCTTCTCTGCAGACTGATGTACCCATCTGTACTGCTCCAATAAAGTAAATGACAGTTCAGCTGACTGAATTACAAAGAAGCCTTAATTAATATTATGAGGGAAGGAGGAGAGAGAAAGAGAGATTATGTAACCTCTGCTTTTGTATTTTGCTAGTTTATGGAGCATGCTAGTGGATGGCTCAGAGTATAGAGCAAAGGTTTAAAACTTTTGGGGCTAAGGCACATGAAAGGCCAAACTAGAATGCCAAGGCACACCAAATTAAGGTTGGTTATCGAATATGAAGAATGTCACACACATTATGATAGGCTATAATGTCATTAGTGAGATTTAATCCATATTGCACAGGCAATTGTACATGATGTATGCCTATTATGAATACTGGAAGTGATCAATTACTGCAGGAATCTCGGCGATGGTGGCTCATTGTTAGTTATCCCCAACCACTAGCTTAAACTTTAACAGTCCCAAGTCCCTTTGTGGTTGCAATGTGGAAAGAATAACAATTAGAATGACCGCATTTTACGGTTGTTACAAAAATAATTATCCTCCATGGACTAATTTTTTTTAATCAAAGTGAGAATGGTATTAAAGGCCATTTAGAGTAAAAACATATTGTAAAATTTGTAAATAAGTGACTACCTACGAATGGTTTTAGTTAGGAAGCAGTATCATTGGTGTATTTAAAAATATTTTATGAGCCTGAATAAAAATGAATTGAGTTCCTCAAAATTCTGCGGCACACTTCACTTTGCTTTATGGCACACCAGTGTTGAGAACCACTGGTGTAGAGTATTGATTGTGGAAAGACATGCCCTCATCTGAGGTAATCCACAAGACAGCAGCCTTGAAAAAAAAAAAAAAACTGTTCAATCTGTATAAACACACAAAAACTGCAGCTTTCTTACTGATTTATATATATATATATATATATATATATATATATATATATATATATATATATTAGTGGTGCTTGAAAGTTTGTGAACCCTTTAGAATTTTTTTATATTTCTGCATAAATATGATCTAAAACAGTGGTCCCCAAACTACGGCCCGCGGGCCGGATACGGCCTGCCTCCACATTTTGCCCGGCCCCCTGAACAATACCAGAGATGCATTATGATTTTTTTTTTCCAGTCTGGCCGCGTGATCGCAACTTGTACATGCATAGAAACGTAACATTCTATTCCACCCTTCTGCAGTCTGTGCCATATCTGAAACCCCTCCCTCAAAAAAAAAAATCCTGGACACACCACTGTCAAATAACACGGAATAATGGCGAAAAGATTAGGTAAGAGAAAAATAGATTCAGAATGCAGGGTATTTAACCTGCAGTGGACAAACAATTATTTTTTTGTTCAATGCAAAGAAAAGGCTGTCTCATCTGTCAAGAGACAGTGGCTGTATTCAAAGAATACAATCTGCGCCGACACTATGAATCCCGTCACAAAGACAAGTATGATAGCTTGCAAGGCCAAATGCGAGCAGACAAACTCTCAAAGCTAAAAAGTATACTGTTAGCTCAGCAGAATACATTTGTACGCCAAGCTCAGCTGAACCAGTCGTCTGTTCGAGCGAGCTTTCGGGTTGCTCAACTGATAGCTAGCAGCGGTAAACCTTTCACTGATGGAGAATTTGTCAAGAAATGTTTGAATGCTGTCGCGGAGGAGGTGTGTCCCGAGAAGAAAGATGTCTTTAATGCCGTGAGTCTGTTGGTGACTACAATCACAAGACACATTGAAGAACTTGGGGGTAATGTATATGCCCAGCTGCAGCAGAAGACGAAAGAATATGACTTTTTTTCATTAGCACTGGATGAGAGCACAGATGTGCAGGACACAGCGCAGCTGCTAATTTTTATTCGTGGAGTTAGCGCAAACTTTGAAATGTGCGAGGATCTGGCAGCCCTCCAAAGTCTCAAAGGGACTACGACGGGGGAGGATATTTTTGGCAAAGTATGCCAAACCATGGAAGACTTGAATCTGGACTGGTCAAAGCTTGTTAGCATCACGACTGACGGAGCTCCTAGTATGGTGGGCACGTCTCGGGGTCTGATCGGGCTCGTGAACCGGGAGATGGAAGAACGGGGTCTTATCGCCCCGCTACAAGTCCACTGCCTAATTCACCAGCAAGCACTGTGCTGCAAAGTGTTGAAGTGGGATTCTGTCATGAAGATTGTGGCGTCATGCATAAACTTCATCAGGGCAAAGGGACTTAAACACAGGCAGTTCCAACAATTCCTGTCTGAACTGGAGTCTGTGCATGGCGATGTGCTTTACTACACAGAGGTCAGATGGTTGAGCCGCGGCAGAGTTTTGAGGTGTTTTTATGAGCTGCTACCTGAGATAAACGCATTTCTTCATTCAAAAGACAAAATGGTCCCCGAGCTGATCGACCCAGAATGGAAATGGCACCTAGCATTTTTAACAGACGTGATAGAAATACTGAACAGCCTTAACTTGCAGCTACAAGGCCAAGGGAAACTAATCTGCGACATGTATTCCCACATAAAAGCATTTGAGGTGAAACTAGCGCTGCTTTTGGATCAAGTGAAAAACAACAACTTCATCCATCTTCCTGCTACCCAAAACCTCTCTACAGAGAACCCAGCGGTCCCGTTCCCAGCTGAAAAGTGTGTGGAAGCACTGGAAATGCTGAAGGCGGAGTTCGGTGTGCGATTCCGTGAACTACATGTTAATGCAAAAGATATCCGCCTTTTCCAGAACCCCTTTGTTTCCGACATTGACGAAGCCCAGCCTTCTTATCAGTTTGAGTTGGCCGAGTTACAGAACTGTGATGCCCTGAAAGATGCATTCAAGCCCAACAGTCTCATTGACTTCTATGCCGCCCTCCCAAACAACACGTACCCAAACATTAAAAAACACGCAATGAAGATGTCCACAGCTTTTGGCAGCACGTATATCTGTGAGCAAACCTTTTCATGCATGAACCACCTGAAAACTCCGATGAGATCAAGATTGACAGATGAACATCTCCATCAGTGTTTGAGACTTGCTGTGACTAAAATGGAACCTGACATTGAACTTCTCACCAGCCAGATGCAGGCCCACAGTTCACACTGATGAACATATATAGGTAAGCTTACTTTTCTGACTTGAACGAGCCATTCTGAGTACAAACAAATATAATCATAATGAAATCTACTGAGATAAAATCCGTTCTACAACCATACTGGTAGTGAAATGTATTGTGTTGGTAGGTGTTGGTATCAGTTCGGTTTCATAGCCTGCTTGCTTTCTGGTTTTCAGAGTGAAGATGATGAGAGAGAGCTGCAAACAGTTGTGTCTACAAGAAAGTTAATGTTCCATGGTCTTTTTTTCTGTGAAAAACTTGAAAATGGTTATTTGGTTATTATTTATTTCATAAATAGTGTTATATATTTCATTAATAATGTTATTATTTATTTTCAGATTTTTTTTCCTGTCAAGATCCCAGAAAGGGTTAATTTTTGGTTATGTGTGGCTTTCTGGAAAACAATAAATGTTTACGTTTAGACACCTCTGCGATCGTCTCACTTTTTGTTACAAACTGGCCCCGGCCCGCCGTCAGAGAAGGGAAAAGTTATTTGGCCCTCACAGGAAAAAGTTTGGGGACCCCTGATCTAAAACATCATCAGGTTTTCACACAAGTCCTAAAAGTAGATAAAGAGAACCCAGTTAAACAAATGAGAAAAAAATATTATACTTGGTCATTTATTTATTGAGGAAAATGATCCAATATCACATATCTGTGAGTGGCAAATGTCTGTGAACCTTTAGGTTAGCAGTTAATTTGAAGGTGAAATTAGAATCAGGTGTTTTCAATCAATGGGATGACAATCTGGTGTGAGTGGGCACCCTGTTTTATTTAAAGAACAAGGATCTATCAAAGTCTGATCTTCACAACACGTTTGTGGAAGTGTATCATGGCACGAACAAAGGAGATTTCTGAGGACCTCAGAAAAAGCATTGTTGATGCTCATCAGGCTGGAAAAGGTTACAAAATCATCTCTAAAGAGTTTGGACTCCACCAATCCACAGTCAGACAGATTGTGTACATATGGAGGAAATTCAAGACCATTGTTACTCTCCCCAGGAGTGGTTGACCAACAAAGATCACTCCAAGAGCAAGGCTTGTAATAGTCAGCGAGGTCACAAAGGACCCCAGGGTAACTTCTAAGCAACTGAAGGCCTCTCTCACATTGGCTAATGTTAATGTTCATGAGTCCACCATCAGGAGAACACTGAACAACAATGGTGTGCATAGCAGGGTTGCAAAGAGAAAGCCACTGCTCTCCAAAAAGAACATTGCTGCTCATTTGCAGTTTGCTAAAGATCATGTGGACAAGCCAGAAGGCTATTGAAAAAATGTTTTGTGGATGGATGAGACCAAAATAGAACTTTTTGGTTTAAATGAGAAGCATTATGTTTGGAGAAGGAAAACACTGCATTCCAGCATAAGAACCTTATCCCATCTGTGAAACATGGTGGTGGTAGTATCATGGTTTGGGGCTGTTTTGCTGCATCTGGGCCGGGACAGCTTGCCATCATTGATGGAACAATGAATTCTGAATTATACCAGCAAATTCTAAAGGAAAATGTCAGGACATCTGTCCATGAACTGAATCTCAAGAGAAGGTGGGTCATGCCGCAAGACAAATGACCCTAAGCACACAAGTCGTTCTACCAAAGAATGGTTAAAGAAGAATAAAGTTAATGTTTTAGAATGGCCAAGTCAGAGTCCTGATCTTAATCCAATCGAAATGTCGTGGAAGGACCTGAAGCGAGCAGTTCATGTGAGGAAACCCACCAAGAGTTGAAGCTGTTCTTTACAGAGGAATGGGCTAAAATTCCTTCAAGCTGGTGTGCAGGACTGATCAACGGTTACCGGAAATGTTTAGTTGCAGTTATTGCTGCACAAGGGGGTCACACCAGATACTGAAAGCAAAGGTTCACATACTTTTTCCACTCACAGATATGTAATATTGGATCATTTTCCTCAATAAATAAATGACCAAGTATAATACTTTTGGCTCATTTGTTTAACTGGGTTCTCTTTATCTACTTTTAGGATTTGTGTGAAAGTCTGATGATGTTTTAGGTCATATTTATACAGAAATATAGAAAATTCTAAGTTCACAAACTTTCAAGCACCACTGTATATACACTGTACTTGCAAACACCCCTTTGTTCACTAAATATTTTGTGTACTATACAGCTGAATTCAATAACGACACTTTACAATTTAGTTCTTTCTTAGAGGAACAAAACATGTTATTGAATAACAGCATAAAAGACTAAAGACTAGAAGCTGTGCATCATTCTAGCAACAATAATGTTGTTCAAGTAGACCAAGCACTAAAAACGTTTGTCCCCAAACAAAACTGCTTGGGTTAGCAAGACCAGAGTATTTCAGTTAAACTGAAATGTGATATTTTTAGAAGCATTGATTTTAATTCCTTTTTTTTTGTTTGTTTGGTTTTTTTGCATTGGTCAGGGACCAGGCAGCACAGTGGTGTAGTGGTTAGTGCTGTTGCCTCACAGCAAGAAGGTCTGGGTTCGAGCCCCGTGGCCGGCGAGGGCCTTTCTGTGCGGAGTTTGCATGTTCTCCCCGTGTCCGCGTGGGTTTCCTCCGGGTGTTCTGGTTTCCCCCACAGTCCAAAGACATGCAGGTTAGGTTAACTGGTGACTCTAAATTCACCGTAGGTGTGAGTGTAAATGGTTGTCTGTGTCTATGTGTCAGCCCTGTGATGACCCGGTGACTTGTCCAGGGTGTACCCCACCTTTTGCCCGTAGTCAGCTGGGATAGGCTCCAGCTTGCCTGCGACCCTGTAGAAAAGGATAAAGTGGCTAGAGATAATGAGATGAGATGAGATGGTCAGGGAACTGGGACTGTACCATTCAACCAGTGGTACCCTGTTCACTGAACTTAGACACAAAGCAATTTCCAAATAACAGTCATGCTTAAATTCCAGTTCTGTGCTGCACAAAATACAGTTATTGTTGAGACTGTTTCATACGGATGCTGATATGTATTCATTTTTTGTGCAAGTCTCTCCAACTGCTATCCTGTTAAGTATCTTTTGTTGATGTGGTTTGTCAGTGTTTATCCTGTGTTCATGATTTTTCACATTTTTCATACTGCCATTTTAACTATATGGCTTCTTGATCTTAATGTCCTAGTGGCATTTTGAAACTTACATATCAAGTTCTTACTCTCATGTTTCATATCTCATGACATATCCTTATACCAGTAGTTGGGATTCAGGTGAATGAGAGCAGCAACATCTAACAGCGATGTTGCCTCTAGCTTCCCATACTCTGGACATATCTCTTGGTAACATCTTAATATTCTGTACATGAAAACCAGAAGTAGAAGTGGAGATAAGACAGACTCACCATAAACTATTTCAGTGTCATGTTGGGGGGGGGGAACTGAATACTTTACCACCTGCTCAGAAGGCCTCCTTCTTCAACTTGATAGCTTCACCTTCCCACCTAGTGACCACCATGACAGGCTTCGACAGCCACAACTCCTTAGGTTCTTTCTATGATTTAGGATTTGAACTTTTCAACTTCATGTGGTACGAAGGTGAGGACTTTAAAGAGTTAAATAGGTATCTCACTGAAGATTTTGCAAGATGCTCCCAAGCAAACCAGAAGGCTGTCCTGAGTTTTCTAGGCCAAAACATAGTTCAAGCCTTAAGTTGATATAACCTGACACAATTAAAAAAAAAAATTGATCATTGTCTTTTTGAACAAGGTGCTCTGAAACTCCCAACTAGCAGCCTGTTGGAAGAGTTTAAAGTGAGCCGTACAAGGGAGGTGTTGCAGTACTGAGAGTCAAAGGACCCAAAGGTCTCTCAGGCCGGCATTGAAGTTAGGACGGGGCAGAAGTGGAGAGCTGTGGATGCTGTGGAGGTGGCTGAATCACGGCTACGATACAGGACACTGGTTGAGACAGTGGCTCAAGATAGAGAAGGCCTTGGCAGCAATGTAACACCTCGCTTCGACCAGGTAAAGGGAGAGGACAGGAGAGCACTGGTTCAGAAAGAGGTGCGGGCATTCATCGAAGAGGAACGAGCCAGCAAGGTGGTGGGGATGCGGCAGCAGGGAGCCTGGACTCGATGGGAGCATGCACTAGACCGTAAAGTCTCCTGGAATGAGCTGTGGAGAGCAGAGCCCCAGCGCATTTGGTTCCTAATCCAGGCTGTCTATGATGTGTTACCAAGCCCATCAAACCTGTTCAGCTGGGGGAAGGTAGAGTCACCAGCCTGCACCCTGTGCCAGAAAAGGGGGACATTGGAGCACATCCTTAGCAGCTGCCCAAGAGCTTTGGGTGAGGGACGCTACCACTGGTGCCATGATCAAGTACTAAGGGCGATTGCGAATACCATTTGCAACAGAATCAACCAGTGCAAGTGCCTCCGCCCTGCAAAGCAGACCATCGCTTTTGTGAGAGCCAGGGAGAAACCACTAGCTGTGGCCAGGACCAAGTATTCTGGTTTGTTGGCAACAGCTCAAGACTGGGAGTTGAGAGCTGACTTGGGAAGGCAACTTAAGTTCCCGGAAAAGGTAGCCACAACAACACTAAGACCAGATCTAGTCCTCACCTCAGAAACCATCAAACAGGTGGTCCTCTTGGAGCTCACTGTCCTGTGGGAGGAGCGCATTGAGGAAGCTAATGAGAGGAAGAGAGCTAAGTATGCTCAATTAGTGGAGGAGTGCCGTCGCAATGGGTGGGGGACAAGATGTGAACCCATTGAGGTTGGATGTAGAGGGTTTGCAGGCCAGTCCCTCTGTCGGGCTTATAACATGCTGGGCATCACAGGGGCAAGGGCCATAAAGGAAGCCACTGAGGCAGCTGAAGTTGCCTCACGGTGGCTGTGGATCAAAAGAGGAGATCCGTGGGCAGGGTAGCGCTACCTGGACACAAGCTGGGGCTTGATCACCCCTGGCTGGGTCGCCTGGGTGAGAGTGTATGATGTTTGAAAGACCCAAAACACTCGAAGACCCCAGGTAACATCACTGAAGATGTGTCCAGGTTGCATCACTTGCTGAGGTATGTTATTAGTCTGGTACAAAGTACTCTTTTGAGCAACCTTGTGTTCAAACAGTGTGTTTGTTCTTGTATAATTTTTGTTTGCTTAAAAAAATAATTTCACAGCTCAGGTTCAAATCTGAGAGGCTGTTACTCCCAATCACATTCCTCCAATATAAGCACTGAAGTCATCCAGTAGCACTATAGAATCTGTAGGAGGTAACCTCTTGTCACCTGCTCTTCTTCCTCCAAGAAGATTGAATACTCTATTTGGTGCATGCACAGAAATACAGTTTTCCTTCCTGACATCTGAAACCTTATATAGGCAACCCCTTTGTCCACTGGGAAAAACTGTACTTAGGTTATCAGCCTGGAACTGGTGAGGCCTATAGCTGGTGGAAAAATATAATAGTTTGGTACTATGTGTGGATCTAAGGATGACTAAATCAAGTCCATACTTTTTTGTTTCACAAACTAACATAAGCTTTTTTCCTGCCAGCAAAATGTCATTCCACATTCCTAAATCCAGTTTCCATTGCAAAGGTTTAGCCCTAAGAGTGTCCATCACACGACCGCTGCCCAACTGGCATTGCACATGACCCCCATAAGACCACAATATCAAGTCAGGCCAAATGGGTTTTTATTGTCATATTGTGAGTGTTGGGAAGGGTTTGGCTAATCCAGGTGGATGTTGGAGGCAGCAGTGTGTTGAATAGTCTGACTGCCTCAGGACAGAAGCTGTTTTGCAGACTGTTGGTTGTGGCATGGATACTCTGCCTCCTACTGCCAAAAGGCAGGAGAGTGAAAAGTCCATGAGGGGATGGGGAGGGATCATCCATAATGCTGGTGGCACTGCACATGCAGCATTCCCGGTAGGAGGTGTCAGTGGTGAGTAGAGAGACCACAATGACTTTGACATCTTATCACAATCTGCTGTAGGGCCTTGCAGTCCAAGACTAAAGTTATCATATCAGATCCTCTCTCTATTATCCCTCTGTAGAACATGGTTCCAATCTGCCATTTTGGGTTAAGCCTGACTGGGTTACAAAGGTGACCAGGTCACCAGGTACTTATCTCCAGACAGCACCTCCAGGCCAGGCTCCAGGGGTGGGTGTCCATATTCCAAATCTGGGTAGGGTACACTTATTAGTCTTTTTGTGACTTTCATTGCTCTTTGTCTGACCTCTCTTGTCAAACCTGTTCACCAATTGTAGCCCTACTGAGAGCAATCATTTTCTATTGACAGAGCTATGAGGTTCAGTCCCTTCATTAGAAAAAATATCTTGATCCATAAAGGGGAATTATAAATTGTCTGAGCTAATGCCCCTGGCAAGTACAGATGACAAGAACAAAACAGAAGAAGAGTTATGATGACTCAAATCTTGTTTAAGTCCTGTGATTATACATGTGGAGCATTATGTTGTATAGCAGCTTTAAGGTACAAATGAGCAGAGATCCCTGAATGTAATTTGTGTTATCCGGATTCCACCACATTTTAATTTTAAAGGTCTATATTTATTCTCATTTGTGACCAGTTCTGTCCACATAACAACAAGATTCTTTCACTTATACAACATATAATATGGATGCTTTAAGTGGTCTGCTTTTCTCCTCACACATAACTGTTCTTGCCTTAAAATGATACATTTTCCTTGTCCAGGATTGATTTTTTTCTTTAACAAGTAGGTTTAGAGTTGGGATATTTTTTTTGAAGACCCTTGCTATCTCCTACCCTTTCATACATCAGTTGATAAGGAAGTCCAGAAACAAGCAGGTTCCTGGACATATTATCCAGGCAGCCAACAAGCCCCAAAGCATCAAAGATCCTGATTCACTTTTGGTAATTTTTTTCTCTCTTTTCTATGCACCTGCACTAACTGCTTGATTAATATATTTGTCAGAGCAGTAGGCCAATTATCTTGTCAGCCATTCTGCATCACCTCCTTCTGTTGATTTCTTTTTCATGGAGAACAATGGAGAAGGCCTTAGGCTGTGCATTGATTATAGAAGAATCAATCATATCACAGTAAAGTACCCCTATCATTTGCCTTTAGTTCCCTCAGCTCTTGAAAAAACTATGTTCAGCTAAAGTATACTAAGCTCGACCTATGCAGCACTTAAAATTATGTGCACATCCAGGAGGGTGGTGAGTGGAAGACAGATTTTAGCACCATCTCTGGCCACTATGTGCTACTGTATGGGCTATCCTGTGCTCCAAGTGTCATCTAATGCCTAATTAATGACATTTTGAGGGACATGCTCAAAAAATTAATCATTGCCTACATAGACAATATGTTGATATATTATCCTACTCAAAAAAGTAACGTGCACCATGTCAAAAAGGTCCTATCTTAACTCCTTGAGAACCAACTGTTTGTCAAAACAGAGAAGTGTGAGTTTCATGTCTCCCAGATATCCTTCCTGGGATACATTATCAGCACTGAGAGGGTAACCATGGATAAAAACAATGTCTCAGTAACTACTTGGCCCACTCCTACCATAGTCAAGTAGCTCCAACATTTCCTAGAATTCACCAACTTCGACAGGAGATTCATCAGAGAATTTAGTTCCCTTGCCACTCCACTCACAGTCCTGCTCAAAACAGGTCCCAAGGGCCTACACTGGAACCAAGAGGTTGAAAAAGCCTTCTCCTAACTCAAGACAGCATTCACGTCTGCTTCTGTTCTGAAACACCCTAATCCCACTAAGCCTTTTATTGTAGTGGTTGATGCATCTCAGTCCACAGTTGGAGCAGTGTGGTCTCAGTATTTCAGTGAAAAGCTCAAGTTGCATCCTGTAGTTTTCTACTCCAAGAAACTTATCCCCACAGAACAAAATTATGATGTTGGTAACTGGAAGCTTTTGGATGTCAAACTGACACTGGTGGAGTGGCAACACTAGCTGGAGGGGGCAACCTATCTGTTTACTATTTTCACAGATCACAAAAATCTGGAGTATCTCAAGACTGCTAAGTGACTGAATCCACATCAAGCCAGCTGGGCCCTCTTCTTCACCATAGCCTACAGGCCTGGCTCTAAGAACATAAAAGCTGACTCTCTGTCCCATATCCACCCATCTACAGCTACAGATCAGGATCCAGAACCCATTATCCCTCCAGCCTGCTTTGTGAAAGCCCTGACTTGGGAGATAGACCAAGAGCTCACACAAGCTTTACCATATCATGTTCCTACTGATTGCCCCAGCAGCAATGCCTATGTTCCTCAATGACTCTGGGGCTGGCTGATCACCCGGGAACACAGTACTCCTGCCACTGGGCATCCAGGCAGCCAGTGCACTTACCAACTGCTAAGAACTAAATACTGGTGGCCAAATATGTTAACAGATATCAATCATTTCATCTCCTCATATTCAGCACTTCCAGCAGGCAAACTCATGCCACTTCACATGCCTCAGTGTCCTTGGTCCTACATAGGCATAGCTTTAATCACAGAACTTCCCACATCCCAAGGCAACACAGTAATCATGATAATCATCAACCAATTCTCAAAGTCTTTAAGACTTATCCCTCTACCTGGTCTCTCCACAGCATGTAAAATGGCAGAATTAATCTTTTCCCATGTGTGTCAATACATTGGCATCCCTGAAGATATAGTTAGTGGTTTTGGTTCTCAGTTTACATCACAATGCTGGTCAAGATTCATGGACAAACTGGGAGTTTTGGTGAGCTTAACATCTGGTTATCACCACAGCCAAATGGACAGGTGGAAAGAGCCAATCAAGAGATTGAGTGTTTCCCCAGAGTCTTTTGTGCCAAAAACCAGGGGAACTGGATGCAGTTCTTACCATGGGCTGAAGATGCCCAGAACTCTTTACCTCACTTTGCCACTCATCTTATGCCCTTCCAATGTGTACTCAGCTATCAACCTTCCCTCTTCCCATGGGACAATTCTTCCACCGATATACCCACAGTAGATTAATGGCTCAAATCCAGTGAACAAGTGTGGGAGAGTGTCCACCAGCACTTAGAGCAAGTGGTGCAAAGCTAGAAGCACTATGGTAACTGCCACAGGGGAGAAACCCTCCCCAGTATAACCCAGGAGACTGAGTATAGCTGTCAGCCAAGGACATCAGAAACCCACAAGCTTGCAAGAAACTCAGTGCCAAATACATTGGCCCCTTTAAAATTCTACAATGCATCAACCACATGACTTATAAGCTGGACCTGCCTGGATACAGTAGGCTCTTGTGCACATTCTACATATCATTCCTGAAACCTGCCATTCCAAGTCACTTAGCCACCAATGTTCCCACCACCTCACCTCCTGCACCCCTCACCCTTGACAAACAACCAGTCTATATTGTCCATGACAAATTAAATTCTTGCCACAAAGAGGGCAAACTAGAGTATCTGGTGGAGTGGGAGAGCTATGGCCCTGAAGAGCACTGCTAAGTCCCTGCAAAGGACATCTTGGACCCAGTCCTATGTCAAGAATTTCATGCCAGGCATCCCAACAAACCAGGCCCTCGCCCCGGGCCTGCTCAAGAAAAGATATTGCTCCCAGAGTGAGGGGGTAGTTCTGTCATGTCTGCACCTACAATCACTCGAGACTCCAACTTCCCAGCATTCATAGCAGCCTTCAATATGGCCACCATGGACTACAACACCCATTCTGCACTTCCCTGCTCACAGTCCCCTGATAACTGATTGCACTCACCTGGACTCTATCACCACAGCACACTAAATAAGCACATTCACTGCACATGCACCTTGCGAAATAAATGCCCAGTTCCGCTGAACTGGCTTTACCAAACCATAGATTTCTGTACTGATTATTGTTTTGATTTTGTCTGTGTTTTTTGATTTTGCTCTTTTGCCTCTGCCCTTGATATCCTTTATGTGCCTCGCCTGAACCTTGCCTGATTATCTACTAGAGCATCTCAAACAATTAGAATATCATGAAAAAGTTCAATATATTCCATCAGTTATTTAAGAAAGTGAAAATTTAATATATTCTAGACTCATTACTTGTGAACCAAAATGTTTCAATAATTTTCCAATTTTAATTTTGATAATTATGACCTACAGCACAAAAAAAATCTCAAAATATTAGAATATTTCATTTTGAGCTTGAGTAAAACAGTACCGTTTATCTCTCGGTATAGTTCAGTACATGCAACCACAATCATGGGGAAGACTGCTGATCTAACAGTGGCCCAGAAGACAATCAATCATTGGCACCATCCTTAAGGAGGGTAAGCCACAGAAGGTCATTCCTGAAAAGGCTGACTGGAAAAGGTGCACAAGCAACAGGGATGACCACAGCCTTGAGAGGATTGTCAAGAAAAGTCAATTCAACAATTTGGGAGAGCTTCACAAGGAGTGGACTGATGCTGGTGTCAGTGCATCAAGAGCCATCACATAAATCATCATCATCGTTTCCCACCTGGCACGAGATCGGCCTAGGGGCGTGACTGTCTGGAGGTTGGGAATCTGCATTCCAGCAGTCGCATAAAATCCTTTTTGTCCATCATGGTTTTGAAGGCCTGTTTACGGTCGACCCCGAGCAACTCTTCTGTTTTCTTCCAACTCCTCCTTTTGTCAAATAAAAATTTTTTTGCAGTGCATCATTTGGCATGCGACATACCGTACATGCAATAGATATCTTAAGTACTGTACGTGGCAAAACTCCTCGATAAGTTGAGATTGGGTAATTTCATAAAGTTTCGTGTTAGATTTTAGATGCCCAGTTCAGTTCCCCATCCACTTGGGATGATGGGTCGATACCCTTTTTGTGTTGGTTTCTGGTAGGGGCATTTTTCCTTGCATAGCCTCCAGCTATCATTCTTCTCAGGAACCCATTCCAGACAGCGTTGATCTTCTGGAGTTCGATAGTGGGAAGCTCCCATGTCTGAACATTATATAATAGCCAGGAACGTACACATGCTGTCAAGATTTTCATGCGGGTATTCAGATGAATCTCGTGATCAATAAGTACATGTTTCAGCTCGTTCCATATTTCATATGCTAAGGCGATCCTGTGATGTATGAATAATGATGATTTTCCAGTGTTAGTAAGGAGGTGGCCAAGATAGCGGAACTGCCTCACATTCTTGATTTCTACACCACTGACAGTCAGTAGGCTCTTCTGATCTTTAATATTCTCCTCCACATTGAAGGCCATTGTCTCGGTCTTTTTGTAGGACATCTGTAGCCCAAATCTAGAGAACATGTTGTCATAGATCTCGAAGATCTTCTTCAGTTCATCTATGTTTTCGGAGAACACTACAATGTCGTCAGCATACATGAGCTCTGTTATTCTGGTCACATCATACACTGTACTGGTGCAAAGTTCACGAGGGGAAACTTCATTTGGTATGACAAACTCGATACGTGCACCAGTCTGAGGAAACAGTTTGGAGATCTCGTGTTTAGCACATCGCATAACAAAGTCCATATACACATTGAATATTATAGGGCTTTCAAGTGCACCTTGACGACAGCCTACATAGGTATTAAAGTAGTGACCAGTACCCTTTATACAGGCCATTGTGCCAGTGTACAAGGCTTTCATAATAGAAATCAATTTGGGGCACTGGAGACAAATTTCTAGAACACGGAACAGTGCTTCTCTTGGGATCCAGTCGTATGCCGCTTTAAGGTCAATGAAGCACACATAGAGCAGGTGTTTCTCTTTTTCTAGTATGTGCCGCACTATGCAGATTGCATCACAAGTTGAACGATTTTTTCTGAAGCCAAACTGGTTAGGCATTATTATCATTTCATAAATTGATCTTATTTGCTGAATAACAACCATAGATATTAACTTAGAGAGTGTTGCAATAATAGACAGGCCCCTGTAGTTTTCTGCTAGAGACCTCAGTCCCTTCTTGTAGAGACATGTGATTGAAGAAAGCAGCCACGTACTTGGGACCATAATACATTCCCAGATCATTCCCATCAGAAACACGATGTAGAGGATAAGTTGTTTCGAGTATGAATACTTTTGTTGCTCACTGAAGATCTTGTCAGTTCCCTGGCATCTCCCATTTTTTAACTTTGACATGCACTCCCCTAACTCTGAGGCTCCAGGTGCATTCTCGTTAATACAATCTACATCGCAAGGGGGTACTATATGAGGGAAATGATCAGGGGTCAGCATCTCAGGTTGCATACTAAATGTTCTCTCTCCCAAGTGTTGTGCAAAATGTTCCTCCAATTTCTCTGGCTGTATAACCTGTCGACTCAGTTTTTGAAGTGCAGAATAGTCTTTAGCTAGACGGAATTCCTCTTCAGTATTCCTCTGCTCACAGGGAAAGTTGATCTTACTTGCTTTAACTTTATAGTATGTGCTTTTCAACTTAAGATGGAGTTTACGTATCTGGTTAGACAGTTGTTTTCTTTCCATGGCATCAGTTGTTTTTCGCCTTTTCTCAAGAAGGGTAAGGAACTCCTTGTCCACCCAAGGTTTATTGTCAGTGTTTCTATGCAGTGTTGGAATCTTTTCCTCTGTGGCTATGTGGATAGCACTGACAATATCTTGTGTGATCTCATCTATAGCTTTAGTGGATGGAGGTTGCTTAAGAATATCATCAAGTTGCCTACTGTATTCAACCCTAACATCTTCAGAGTCCCTGAGTACTTGCATGTTTGGTACCTGACGGGCTCTATCGCATGACTTCTTTCTGAAAATGATTTTCCTTTTGCCTTTAGTTGGAAACATAACATCAAGGACCACTACCCGGTGGTCAGATTCAAAAGGAACACTGGCACTTGGATACACTCTGCAATTCTGTGAGGCTCTTTTGACAAACCATTCTCCCATTATGTAATCAAGCTGTCTAAAGTATCCTAAGTTAGATTTAAAGGACCATCTATGCTGAGGTGTCTTGGCAACAAACAAGGTGTTAAGAATATAGAGACCATTGTTTTCAGCAACTTCAATAAGCTTCATGCCATTGAAACTTGTGGGCTCATCATCATTAAATTGGCCAACACATACCCAGCTGTTACTCTGGCTGCAATCTTTTCCTATGGTGGCATTGAAATCGCCACAGACAACTAATTTGAAGGAAGGATGTGATTTTTTTGCTGTTGTTATGACCCTTGAGAGGGTATTGTAGAATAATTCTTTACTCGAGGCGGCATATGTTTCATTTGGAAAATAGCATGATACTATGGTAAGTTTAATCCCATGCAGAGCCACTCTAGCCAGAATAATTCTGCCTTCCATAAGGTGTTCAATATCAACAAGTTTAACATGGGGTGACAACACTATTGCCACACCGGCATTAGCTTTTCGTTTTAGCCCATAGTAAAAGACCTGCCAACCCTTCAGTACATCATCCCCAAACTCAACCTCTCCCAGGCCTGTCATGAGAGTTTCTTGTATACAACATATATCATGTTGTAATTTCTTAATCTGCAATACATGTTCTGCCAACTACATCTCGCATTTTGAAGTTCTTACATTTATTGTTCCAATCTTGACACGATGGTAATTCTTAGGTTTCCGTTTTGCTTTATGATGCTTTGCAGTTTGGTGGCATTCCACCATACTCATAAGACAATCTACTAAATGCAATTAAATGTAAATGAAAATAAATCAAACTATATAAGTGGGTAGAAGATACAATAAGATTAGCTGCGGATACTAATATCCAGATAATATTTAAATGGTCATCCCGACTAGAGGACTAGGACTTTTCAACCTTTTAATAAAGCTACTCCAAAAAATTTCTGACTGAGCTTTCCAACTAAGAAGGAAGAGGCTACTTCACAACTTAGCGCCAGTGGCTCCGTTGGCTCGCCTAGCTGCAAAGCCAGGCTCCCCAGGGTGCACCTGTCCTATTGACGGAGTTGGAGTATGGCTTAAGTGTGAGAGGCATTTAGGCTTATCAGGACTTACAAATTGCCTTCTAAGACTAGCGGAGAATCTGAAAGTTAACGCGTCAACACTCCATGCACCCCAAACAAACATCTTCAGGAAAGGGGCCACAACTGTCACATTCCTAATATCAAGCCACTCCTGAACCAAAGACAACATCAAAAGCATCTTACCTGGGCAAAGGAGAGAAAGAAGTGAACTGTTACTCAGTGGTCCAAAGTCCTCTTTTTTAGATGAAAGTAAATTTTGCATCTCATTTGAAAATCAAGGTCCTAGACTCTGGAGGAAGAGTGGAGAGGCACAGAATCCAAGGTGTTTGAAGTCCAATGTGAAGTTTCCATGGTCTGTGATGACTTGGGATGCCATGCCATCTGCTGTTGTTGATCCACCGTGTTTTATCAAGTTCCAAGTCAACGCAGGTGTCTACCAGAAGATGTTAGAGTACTTCATGCTTCCATCTGCTGATAAGCTTTATGGAAATGCCGATTTCCTTTTCCAGCAGTACTTCGCACATGCCCACAGTGCTAAAACTACTACCAAATGGTTTGCTGACCATGATATTACTGTGCTTGACTGGCCAGCCAACTCGCCTGACCTGAACCCCACAGAAAATCTATGGGGTATTGTCAAGAGGAAGATGAGAAACACCCGACCCAAAAATACAGGTGAGATGAAGGCCGTAATCAAAGCAACCTGGGCTTCAGTAACACCTCAGCAGTGCCACAGGCTGATCGCCTCCATGCCTCGCCACATTGATGCAGTAATTCATGGTAAAGGAGCTCCAACCAAGTATTGAGTGTATAAATGACCATACTTTTCAGAAGTTGGACATTTCTGTATTGTAAATCCTTTTTTTGATTGATCTTAGGAAATATTCTAATAATTTGAGATACTGGATTTTTTATTTTCATGAACTATAAGCCATAGTTATCAAAATTAAAACAAAAATGCTTGAAATACTTTACATGTAATGAAAATAGAATACATGAAAGTTTACCTTTTTAATTAAATTAGGAAAACAGTTAACTTTTTCATGATATTCTATTTGTTTGAGATGCACTAGTACACAGATTTTGTCTCACCATGGCCAAGTGTCAGTTTGTGAATGGCCAGGGAAGGTGAGTGGCAAAGTCAGTCAGTACCCCTGTTGTGTGTGTGTGTGTGTGTGTGTGTGTGTGTGTGTGTGTGTGTGTGTGTGTGTGTGTGTGTGTTTTGCAGTGAAGACAGAAGGTAGAAAAGGAGGGAGAGAGCAAAGAGAGAGGAGCTCTCCTGACCAGTGCACGTCTGTGTGTTGTGTGCAGGTGTGTCAAGCTAAGCTGAAAAGCAAATGTCAAAAACCCATAAAATAAAGTCTGTGTTAACCTCATTTCCTGTCTGCCATGCTTCAGTATTCCACCCACCTTAGGGACATGCTACACTGGTGCCAAAAGCCAGGATACTGAAGCGGACCACCCATGGAATCCTCCCCACTCAAGGACTTTATCCATGCCCTTGCTGCCACCCAACAGAGCCAGCACCAAGCACTGATTGCCCTCCAAAAGGAATAAGAACAATGTTTTGAAGCCTTGCTGCTGGCCAAGCAGGAAGATTGCCAGGCGTTCCGGCACCTGCTTGTGTCAGCGGGGTCCTAGACTGCCACCGTTGCAGCTCCACCCCATGTTACCCTCACCAAGATGGGGCTGCATGATGATCTGGAAGCTTTCATCGCGCTCTTTGAGCAATTGGCCGAAATGTAGGGGTGGCCGGTCGAGCAACACATGGTGCGTCTACTACTGCTGCTGACTGGACAGGCGCAGCTCGCCGCACAACAGCTCCCCACCAACAGTTGGCTTGTCTACACTGATTTGAAGTGAGTCATCCTGCAGCGTGTCAGCCGCTCCCCAGAACAACACCGCCAGCACTTCCACACATTGACATTGGAGGAAGTTAGCCAGCTGTTTGTATTTGGCCAACAGCTCCGGGATGCCTGCCAGTGGTGGCTAAGTGTGGAGGACTGCGATGTCGAGGGGATCATTGACCTGGTGACACTGGAGCAGTTCATCACATGGCTTCCAGAAGGAACAGCAGAGTAGGTCCAGTGTCATCACCCAGCGTTGCTGGATCAAGCCATAGAGTTGCCAGAGGACCATTTGGCAGCGGTTCTGGTGGCAGGCAGACATTCTGTATCTTCTCTTTTTCTCTCTCCTTCTTCTTCCTCCTCTCTTCCCTCTCCCTGTCCCTGCCCCAGTCCCCCACCACAGATGCGCCACCCCCCAGCCAGGTCACCGCACCCATGGTGTCCCCTTCCCTTCTTACCCTTCTGTATCTGTGTCTTCTCCCCCCAGGTGACTGACTCCCATATTGCCAGTGCAGAGGTGAAGCCTAGGCTGGTATGCTGATGCTGTGGGGAACCCAGGCATCTCCAGGGCCAGTGATCTGTATTGGAGGTGGGACCTGTGGTCCAGATCTCCGATACGCCAGAGACCACCCTCGATTGAGCCAGAATGTATTGTATACCAGTGAGTATTCAAGGGGATACATATCATACGTTGGTGGATTCTGGCTTTAATCAGACCTCAATCTACCAGAGTCTGGTGCAAGGTGAGGCATTGGGGAGAGCACAAGTGGTGAAGGTTTTGTGTGTGCATGGGGATGTTCACGAATATCCACTAGTGTCTGTCCACATTCTATTTCAGGGAGAAATGCATCGTGTAAAGGCAGCAGTTAACCTGTATCTCACCCACCCACTGATTCTGGGAACCGATTGGCCGGGGTTTAGAGGTTTAATGGAACATGTAGTAGTGGGCATGTCCTGCAGTAACACGTCAAGCGGGGATCCCAGTGTGGCACTGATTGGGGAAACTGTCTCAGAGCCATCTATGTCAGAACCACGTTAGGGTGATACAAGGAGTGGGGAGCAGCTTGCCCATCCTCCCTGTCTCAAGGATTCCCTTGAGAATTTCCTATTAGAACAAATGCAAGACAAGACACTGCAGCATGTGTTTGACCAAGTGAGAGTCATCGATGGTCAACCCCTCCAGCCAAATGCGACACCCTCCTTCCCGTACTTCGCAATTATTAGAGATAGGTTGTATTGAGTGACACAGGATACTCAAACTGGTAAACAGATAACCCAGTTGTTAATCCCAAAGAGCTGTAGGGAACTCGTATTCCATGCAGCTCACTTTAATCCAATGGCCAGATGTTTAAGTCAGGATAAGACACTATGCCTAATAATGGTCCAGTTCTTTTGGCCAGGGATTCACGGGGATGTCCATCAGTGGTGTGCTGCAAATGCCAACTAGTAAATCTAGTGGCCACCCCAAAAGCACCTTTGTTCCCTCTCCCTCTAATTGAGACCCCCTTTGAAAGAATTGGCATGGATCTCATCAGACCATTAGATTGGTCAGCATAGGGATATCACTTTATTTTAGTTCTAGTGGACTATGCAACACGATATCCAGAAGTGGTGCCTTTCTGCAATATTTCAGCACACAGTATCATGGCGGCATTCTTCAGTGTTATCTCCCAAGTTGGGATTCCCAAAGAAATCCCGACTGACCAAGGCACTACATTTATGTCACAAACAATTCACAAGCTGTATGAGTTATTGGGAATTAAATCCATCTGCACCAGTGTTTATCACCCACAAACCTTCGAGGTCACACAGTGAATTGGGGACATCGATGATGAGATGAGGCAAACAGATAGGGGTGGAACACCACAAATATACCACCTCAACCTGCTAAAACATTGGAATGAGGGGATCCCTGTGGCATTGGTAGTTTCAGAGAAGGCAGAGCTGGCGCTCGAGGTAAAAACAAAAGTAATAGCTCAAACTTCTCCAGTCCCCTGTAGAGACTACCTCTCACCAGCCCAACTCACGGAGGCTGCCAGGTTGCAAACAAAATTTTCTGACGTGTTCTCACCCCTTCCCGGCCGCACCCACCTAATAGAACATCACATTGAAATGCCCCCAGGGGTGGTAGTGTGTAGCCGCCCATACTGCTTGTCTGAACACAAAAATGGTGGCTTGAGGTGAACTCAAGGCCATACTCGAAATGGACATAGTCAAGGAGTCCCACAGTGACTGGAGCAGCCTGCTGGTCCTGGTCCCCAAGACCGATGGGTCAGTCTGGTTCTGTGTGGACTACAGAAAAGTCAGCATGGTGTCTAAATTCGACACATACCCAATGCCTCACATTGAGGAGTTGCTTGATTGATTAGGTGCTGCTCACTTTTGTTCGTCACTGGATTTGACAAAGGGATATTGGCAGATCCCCTGTCCCAAAAGAAACCGGCCTTTTCCACACTGTTCAGATTACACCAATTCATCATGCTTCCTTTTGGGTTATTTGGGGCTCCTGCTATGTTCCAGCGGCTCATGGGCAAGATCCTCCATCCCCATGCCACCTATGCTGCAGCCTACCTCAATGACATTATTATATATAGCAATGATTGACCATGGCACCTAGAACACCTTCGGGCCATCCTAGAGTTGCTGAAGCATGCAGGTCTCACAGCTAACCTGAAAAAGTGTGCAACTGGGCAGGTGGAAGTATGGTATCTGGGTTTCCACTTGGGTCATGAGCAGGTGCATCCCCAAATTGATGAGACTGCAGCGATTGCGGCCTGCCTGAGGCCCAAGACCAAAAAGTTCCTGGGGCTGGCTGGCTAATATTGCAGATTCATACCTAATTATTCAGACGTCACCAGCCCACTGACTGATCTCACTAACAAGGGAGCACCAGATCCAGTCCAGTGGACAGAGCAATGCCAACAGGCCTTCACCAAGGTAAAAGCTGCACTATATATGTGTGTGTGTGTGTGTGTGTGTGTGTGTGTGTGTGTGTGTGTGTGTGTGTGGGTGGGAGGGGCACTTTTACACTCCCCTGACTTTTCTCTTCCTTTTATTTTACAGACAGACACATTGGACAGAGGGCTGGGGGCCATTCTGTCCCAGGAGACGGAGGGCAAGGAACGTCTAGTACTGTACATCAGTCGCAAGCTCTAGATGCGTAAAAGTAAGTACAGCACCATTGAGAAGGAGTACCTAGCCATCAAGTGGGCAGTCCTCACCCTCTGGTACTACCTGCTGGGGTGCCCTTTCACCCTACATTCAGATCACATGCCGCGCCAGTGGTTCCACCGCATGAAGGATGCCAGTGCACAGATCACCCGTTGGTATCTCGCCCTCCAGCCGTTTAAATTCAAGGTAGTCCACAGGCCGGGGGCGCAGATGATGGTGGTAGACTTTCTGTCCCACTGGCAGGGGAGTTTGCTGCAGGCCAGATGGCTCTCCAGCCTGAATTGGGTGGTGGGGGTATGTGGTAGCGTGGGCGTGGTCAAGCATCAGTTTGTGAATGGAGGGCAGGGCCAGGTAAGGTGAGTGGTAAAGTCACTGCACCTGTTATTGATTAATGTTTTGTGTGTGTGTGTGTGTGTGTGTGTGTGTGTGTGTGTGTGTGTGTGTGTGTGTGTGTGTTTTGCAGTAAGGTAGAAAAGGAAGGTAGGTAGAAAAGGAGGGAGAGAGCGAAGAGAGAGGAGCTCACCAGCGCACGTCTCTGTGTGTGTGTGTGTGTGTGTGTGTGTGTGTGTGTGTGTGTGTGTGTGTGTGTGTGTGTGTGTGAAGCCAAGCTGAAAAGCGAAAGTCAAAAACCCGCAAAATAAAGTCTGTGTTAACCTCATTTCCCACCTGCCGCGCTTCAGTATTCCACCCACGTCAGGGACGTACTACACTCATGTTTTGGATTTGTTTGCCTGATTGCCTGAATAAAGTCTCTTTCTGCTTTTACATGTTAACTTGACAAAAACAAGCAAGTTTTGGGCCTTTAATTTACAAATGTTTTAAAACAGAGTTTAAAATTATGGATTACAAGTGATTACGAATGTCAAAATGTAAAATCTTAAAAATAAAAATTTTATGACAACTGGGTCAAAGGAAAACTATCCAGAATTTCCAGGGAAAAGTAGATGCTTTCAGAGTGGTCAGATGCAGCATTTAGTCAGTCACAGCCTTGTATTTCATACTTGCATCAGTGAAGTGTTGTGGAGTAGATGTCTCGTTAATTTTCAAAATGTTTTAAAGTATGTGATTAGTGCTGTATTTACTGCAGCTCTCTCTCTTGTATTCTCATTCTCTCCTTAACCCTCACATACACATTCTGTCATTCTCTTCTCTCTTTCTCCTCTGTCTCTCTCTCACACACACACACACACACACACACACACACACACACACACACACACACACACACACACACAGAGACAAACACAAACACACAAATCCCTTCACATGGTTGTCTGTGGGGATGGTGTCGATAGTGAAACAAGTTTGGTACACATCAAAATCCACCCACAGTGTTCCTATCCTGCACAGGTGGCCAGCCCCCATCAGACTCGCACAACTATCTGACTCATACACACAGACACATACATGCACATTATATCATCAATTATACAGACCTTAGGGTTATAAATATTTCTGCAAACTATGTAGATTATGAAATCCTCATTACCCCCACAGCATGGTAGTGTGAGGTGGTATTATTTAAAAAAGACGTTAATTTACTAGTCCAAAAAACAACAGTTACACATAGTGTATAAATGATTGCAGCATGCACAGATACTCTCCTCTGTTTTTTCCTATTGTATTCTATTTCACATTGTGTCTCTGTAAGGTTACCAACAGTAACATAATATATGGATCATCATAACAAACATTATTTCATATGTTACTTGAAAACCAGACCTATATATGAATGGACAAATGATGGAAAGAAATATTAAGTTTGAATTTGTGAAGGCTCGAAAAGAGCTTACACTTTTGGTAATTGTAATGGATGGATAGCTGCATCAAATAGTTGTTTTCCCAACTGTGTCCATAAGACAGAATATGCTATGCATTTTCCTTGATAAACAAATAAAGGATAGGCTACTGACAAGTTAGTTAAATCACATGATTTCACACAATTCTCATCTTAATTAAGAATTCTATTTTTTACAAGTTTAATACATTTTTAACAGGGAATCTGCCCAGTGATAATAATAGTTTAAAAAAAAATGTGCCAGCTGCTCACGGTATATGTTCATTTACAACAAACTCCATCAGGTTGTCTTGTTTAAAGGCATAATATAATGTTCCATCTTTTACAGTGTTTATGATAATTACAGCAAATTGGGACATAGCAGAGAAAAACAATCAATGGTTCATAGTGAATGTGGGGGATTTAGTGCAACTGCTAAAATTCTAATTATAGAATTTATAAACTGCTCCTCTAGCAGGCGGACTGCCAGTGGTACAGAGATGTCACCTCTTCCAATTTTAGATTGGGAAAAAGCATAACAGCCATTATTTAACATGAGAAATCGTCCGTTCCTCTGTAGTAGCCATTGCAAGAACCCTTTTTGGGAAGTTTAAATTTAACTGAATTGTCTGATAGAATTAGTTCAAGACAAATGTAATCATATAACTGATATATAACTTTTATGTAGGGGTGTCATGGTGCATCTTGACACGATGCATTGCGATGCAAAAATTTGACAAAATGTGCCCTATGGGAATGTGTGATTCACACTGTGGGATAAGCAGTCTATTATTTATGCATCTAATGCAATTGCACTGTTTGAACACCACCGGTTCCAATCTGTGCAACCCATAGAGTTAAAATATGTAGAGAGCACACTGACTGAAAGCTATGGATCACAATGACTGACATGAGTTATAGGTTATATGATGAGAAAACTATGCTATAACAGTCAAAAAGCACTCTTCAGGAAGTTTTAAACAACACCAGCCCTGCACTGATCTACAATGCCCAAGAAAGAGGCTGTGGAACCTGGTCATTTTAGCCCACTTTGGAGCTCTATTTCTGGTGAAAATGATACCTCAGATACTGCTACAGAACTCATTATGTTTCAATGGATCATTTTCTCCAGGTTAGAGACTTTGTTTATTTAATCAGTTTTGGGGGAATTTATAAATTTATAAATAAATAAATATTTTTATGATATAGTGAACCTTCGTAACATTTAGTTTAGAATATTAAACTTCTTTTGATTTATTTCATTTTATTTGGAAAGAAATGCACATTATTTTGCATTGTTTATGATTAAGAAATAAAAAAAGGAGTCTTTCGGTCACATTTTTTTCTTCATTCACATTTTATTAAAAATATTCTGAGAATGGAAACCTGAATCTGTTTTGATGTGGTTTATGGAGCAGACACGAGACCTGAGTTCTAGGATTCAGACATGTTGTTTATTTAATCATCTTCCCCATCCCATAGCTCCTACAATACTTGCAGCAAATGAACTTAAGTCACATTGTATAAAGCCCAATAATCACTGCTCAACATAACGACAGGATTTTTTTTTCAACAGTTCAACAGTTGGGCTGGTGATGCTTCAGTATCCTCCATAGGGGTGCTCCTCAGATTCAGCAGAGACAGGTAAGGATCTTTCCCATCAGCCATAGCCTTCTTAAGCATGAGCTTGATAGTCTGTACTCCTCTTTCAGCCATTCCATTTGACTGTGCATGGTGGGGGCTTGAAGTTTTGTGAATAAACTCCCACTCTTTCACAAAAGCTTGGAATTCATGTGAGCTGAACTGCGGCCCATTATTTGAAATTGCTGTTTCAGGAATTCCATATCTGGTGAATTGTGACTTCAGATGGGTAATTACCGTTGCACTTCTTGTGTCAGATTTCAACCACTCTACCTCAATAAACTTGGAATAATAGTCCACTAAGAGTAGATACTCCTGCTGGTCAAAGGTGAATAAGTTGACACCTATCTTCTGCCAGGGTTTTTCAGGAACACTGTGTGGATGTAATAAGTCTTTGGTTTGGCATTTCTGGTGTGTGCTGCACACATTACAGTTGTTCACCATTTCTGTTATGCTTTGTGACATCCCAGGCCAAAAGAGTACATCTCTCGTGTTCCTTCTGCAGCACTCTATGCCCAAGTGTATTCATGAATTCGCTTTAGCATTTCCGCTCTCATTGCTGCTGGAACGATGAGCCATTCTCCTTTAAATACAACTCCATCCACAACTGAAATTTCTTCTCTGAAGTTCCAATGGAGCACTTGCATGTGACGTCACAGCTGATCCAGATTGTGACAGATGCCATCTTGTCGGTCAAACGCCATATTTCCGCCTTCTACTTCTGGTTCTACTTCTGCTTCTACCTTTTCTTCTGGAAAACCCTACTATATACAGTTCTACTACAACGGCTGCGGCTACAAGCTCTCCCTACCTGTGCATGTTTTTTGTGTGTATTTTTGCGCGTTGTTCATCTGTACCGGACTTCAATATCCACTACAACAGTATGGACTTACTGGACATTGGTTTCCAGCAGAAAATGACGGTTTGTAGTGATTTCCATCGCATGCACAACATTCCGGATGAGAAAAAAAAAACCATTCCGGACGAGATAGCGAGACCAGCGGGGTCTCCGTGGATTGTTATTGGAAGCAAAGCGAAGGAGGCGGTGCCGGGAGCGGAAGCAAAAGCGAGGCTGCAGGCAGAGCCGGCCTGTTGACTAAGCTCAAAAAACAGCCACTCAAATCTCCACTGCCAAGCCTCTACCTCTCCAACGCCAGGTAAACAAGACGGACGATTTGGAATTATAGCTGGAATTACCTTATTCTATTCTATAATCGGCTGGTCAGTGCTATACTCAATACTTAAGTGACTTACCCATCCAGTGAGGATCATTTTCTTGTTTACAAGATGCCACATCTGAGTCGCTGACAAATCCTGAATTTCTGTAAAGATAACTGTCCAGAGATTTATAAGCACGCAGTGCTTCACCACTGAACATCGAGGGAAAGTTGATGAGGTAATTATACACGTCCGGGTATTCCACCTCTGGCAGTTCCATATCCATTGACACGGTCATGAAAACTCCGTCCGGTAAGCCATAAGGGTCACAAATCTGTAGATCGTTTATTTTAGACATATATCTAGTTATCTGTTCATTAGAAAAATGAGCCGTGTAGTCCGTCGGTTGAAATTGATCCATTCTGTACACGAGTGCAGCAGTATTCAGCTGTGCTGTTGACTGACAAGATGGCGGCTGTGTACTTTCCGGTCACGTGACTGCAAGATCTCTATACCCTTGTATTTCTTTTGCCTCTTGGCTTTTCCTTTCTGGCCATCCATTCAGTACTGTCTCTGTGAGTTTTGTCAGTGTGATGTCCTTTTTAGTTTCCTTTTTGAATTCTTCCAATTTATCATTTAACACACGTAAGTTTGACATCACCATGTGCACCTGAGCTTCTATTTCTTTATCAGGCATGCCAGTCACTGGTAGGTAAGCTCTGGATAATGCATCAGCAATGTGCATCTCTTTTCCTGGCTTATACTGTACTTTCGCTCGATACTTTTGTAATCTCATTAACAGTCTCTGTATTCTAGCTGGAGCACTGCTCAACGGCTTTTTCATGATCGCTTCAAGCAGTGTGTGGTCAGACTGTACTTCAACCTCTCTTCCATTCACATATTGATGAAAGCGTTCTGCTCCAAACACAATTGCCAACATTTCCTTTTCTATTTGCGCATAGTGTTGTTTTGTTTCAGTCAATGCATGCGACGCGTAAGCGACTGGCTTGTCCTATTGAAGTAAAACAGCACCAAGTCCACTTTTAGATGCATCTACAGAGTGCTACTGGTAGCCTAACATTATAGTATCTAAGCAGGGGGGCTTCAGTGAGCACTGTTTTCAATTTACTGAATGCGTGCTGATGCTCATCCTCTCATTGCCAGGCAACATCATCTCTGGTAAGTCTACACAATGGCTCAGTATGTTGTGACGTTTGGTATGTTTGGTATGTTATAACTTTAAGAGGTGTATGACCATGCCTAGAAATCGCTCCACATCTTTCTTGCATTCTGGAGTGGGTATTTTTCTAAAAGCCTCAGATCTGGTTTCAAACCGTCCTTTGAGAAGATGTGACCCAGGTACTTGATTTCCTCTAGGCTTACCTTGCATTTTTCTTTATTCAGCTTGAAATTCTTGACCCTTGCTCTTTCCAACATTTGCCTCAGTCTGTAATCATGCTGCTCTTTTGTTTCACCCCAGACCACAAGATCATCAATGTACATCTCAACCCCTTTCGATTCCCTCAAACAGCTGTCTCACCGTCCTGTGAAATACTTCTGGGGCAGAGTTGACCCCAAACAGAAGTTAGAGGAATCTATGGAGCACTTGCATGTGACGTCACAGCCGATCCAGATTGTGACAGACGCCATCGTGTCGGTCAAACGCCATATTCCACCTTCTACTTCTACTTCTGGTTCTACTTCTGCTTTTACTTCTACCTTTTCTTCTGGAAAACCCTACTATATACAATTCTACTACAACGGCTGTGGCTACAAGCTCTCCCTACCTGTGCACGTTTTTTATGTTTTTTTGTGTGTATTTTTGCGTGTTGTTCGTCTGTACCGGACTTCAATATCCACTACAACCGTATGGACTTACTGGACATTGGTTTCCAGCAGAAAATGACGGTTTGTAGCAATTTCCATCGCATGCACAAAATTCCGGACGAGAAAAAAAATAATAATAACATTCCGGACGAGATGGCGAGACCAGCGGGGTCTCCGTGGATTGTTATTGGAAGCAAAGGGAAGGAGGCGGCGCCGGGAGCGGAAGCAAAAGCGAGGCTACAGGCAGAGCCGGCCTGTTGACTAAGCTCAGAAAACAGCTACTCAAACCTCCACTGCCAAGCCTCTACCTCTCCAACGCCAGATCCATGTAAACAAGACGGACGATTTGGAATTACAGTGGTGCTTGAAAGTTTGTGAACCCTTTAGAATTTTCTATATTTCTGCATAAATATTACCTAAAACATCATCAGATTTTCACACAAGTCCTAAAAGTCGATAAAGAGAACCCAGTTAAACAAATGAGACAAAAATATTCTATTTGGTCATTTATTTATTGAGGAAAATGATCCAATATTACATATCTGTGAGTGGCAAAAGTATGTGAACCTCTAGGATTAGCAGTAAATTTAAAGGTGAAATTAGAGTCAGGTGTTTTCAATCAATGGGATGACAATCAGGTGTGAGTGGGCACCCTGTTTTATTTAAAGAACAGGGCTCTATCAAAGTCTGATCTTCACAACACATGTTTGTGGAAGTGTATCATGGCACGAACAAAGGAGATTTCTGAGGACCTCAGAAAAAGCGTTGTTGATGCACATCAGGCTGGAAAAGGTTACAGAACCATCTCTAAAGAGTTTGGACTCCACCAATCCACAGTCAGACAGATTGTGTACAAATGGAGGAAATACAAGACCATTGTTACCCTCCCCAGGAGTGGTCGACCAGCAAAGATCACTCCAAGAGCAAGGTGTTTAATAGTCATCGAGGTCACAAAAGACCCCAGGGTAACTTCTAAGCAACTGAAGGCCTCTCTCACATTGGCTAATGTTAAGGTTCATGAGTCCACCATCAGGAGAACACTGAACAACAATGGTGTGCATGGCAGGGTTGCAAGGGGAAAGCCACTGCTCTCCAAAAAGAACATTGCTGCTCGTCTGCAGTTTGCAAAAGATCACGTGGACAAGCCAGAAGGTTATTGGAAAAATGTTTTGTGGACGGATGAGACCAAAATAGAACTTTTTGGTTTAAATGAGAAGTGTTATGTTTGGAGAAAGGAAAGCACTGCATTCCAGCATAAGAACCTTATCCCATCTGTGAAACATGGTGGTGGCAGTATTATGGTTTGGGCCTGTTTTACTGCATCTGGGCCAGGACGGCTTGCCATCATTGATGGAACAATGAATTCTGAATTATACCAGCGAATTCTAAAGGAAAATGTCATGACATCTGTCCATGAAGTGAATCTCAAGAGAAGGTGGATCATGCAGCAAGACAGCAATCCTAAGCACACAAGTCGTTCTACCAAAGAATGGTTAAAGAGGGATAAAGTTAATGTTTTGGAATGGCCAAGTCAAAGTCCTGACCTTAATCCAATGGAAATGTTGTGGAAGGACCTGAAGCGAGCAGTTCATGTGAGGAAACCCACCAACATCCCAGAGTTGAAGCTGTTCTGTACGGAGGAATGGGCTAAAATTCCTCCAAGCCAGTGTGCAGGACTGATCAACAGTTACCGCAAACGTTTAGTTGCAGTTATTGCTGCACAAGGGGGTCACACCACATACTTTTGCCACTCACAGATGTGTAATATTGGATCATTTTCCTCAATAAATAAATGACCAAGTATAATATTTTTGTCTCATTTGTTTAACTGGGTTCCCTTTATCTACTTTTAGGACTTGTGTGAAAATCTGATGATGTTTTAGGTCATATTTATGCAGAAATATAGAAAATTCTAAAGGGTTCACAAACTTTCAAGCACCACTGTACCTTATTCTATTCTATAATCGGCTGGTCAGTGCTATACTCAATACTTAAGTGACTTACCCATCCAATGAGGATTATTTTCTTGTTTACAAGATGCCACATCTGAGTCGCTGACAAATCCTGAATTTCTGTAGAGATAACTGTCCAGAGATTTATAAGCACGCAGTGCTTCACCACTGAACAGCGAGGGAAAGTTAATGAGGTAATCATACACGTCCGGGTATTCCGCTGGCAGTTCAAAATCCGGTCATGAAAACTCCGTCCGGTAAGCCATAAGGGTCACAAATCTGTAGATCGTTTATTTTAGACATATATCTAGTTATCTGTTCATTAGAAAAATGAGCCGTGTAGTCCATCGGTTGAAATTGATCCATTCTGTACACGAGTGCAGCAGTATTCAGTGGTGTTTTTGACCGACAAGATGGGGGTTGTGTACTTTCCGGTCACGTGACTGCAAGATCTCTATAGCGGCCAAAAGGAGTGTTAAACATACAAAGGCGAGAGCTGGCATCGTCTAGTTTGAGTTGCCAAAACCCTGAACTTGCATCCAGCACTATGAAGTATTTAGCTTTTGACAGTCTGCAAGTTATTTCCTCTACCATTGGTAGCTGATAGTGTTCCCTCATTACTGCTTTGTTGAGATCACGTGGATCTATACAGATTCTTAATGTCCTGTTTGACTTTTCAACAATCACAATGGGGCTGATCCACTTAGTGGGCTCTTCGATCCTTGTTATTACTTTCATTTTTTTTCCATTCTGTTCAGTTCTGTTTTCAGTTTTTCTTTCAAGGTGACTGGAATTTTCCTTGATGGGTGTACTTTTGGAACTACATTTTCATCAATTTGTATTGTGTGTTCCTCCTTGAGGCAACCTATGCCCTCAAACACATCAGCATACTCCTTGAAGATATCCATTTTGCCACTTTTACTTAGTGCCATCATTCTTTGGATGAGCCCCATTTGTTCACATGCATGAATTCCTAGTATTGGTTTAGCATCTGATTTCACTGCAATGAATTCTAATATAATTTTTTTTCTTTTCGGATTTCACTGTCCAGTTACACTTTCCTTTCACAGGTATTTTATCTCCAGTATATGGTATGTTGACAGTTTTACATTTGTGGGCCTTAGTATGTTCTTTTTCCCAATTCTTTGCAGCAGACTGTAAGGGATTACATTGGCTTGTGCACCAATGTCAAGTTTGAATTTGACATATTTTCGCTCCAATTTCAATTCTAGGATAAGATACGATAAGATATACTTTAATGATCCTTTGCAGGAAATTAGATTGTTACAGCAGCAAAGACACAAACACTTTAACAATCAGTCCCACACGCACACACAGAGTCCATATTACATAAAGACATATTGCTAAAAAAGTGTATTGACAATGAGCATAAAAGTGCTGACAGTATATCTAAGTCTAAAACAATGGCAAAATTTAATAAATAAATAAATAAATAAATAAATAAAGGGTTTAAAAACTAAAAACTGAGAGCATGTGGATAAAAGGACAGAAGCAGTTATTGCACATTAAACAGTCTGATAGCAGTAGGCAGGAAAGACTTCCTGAACCTCTCAGTTCTACAGTTTGGAAGGATGAACCTGTGACTGATAGACTAGGGATAAAATTAGCTCATGGTTAAAGTCACTAAAATTCTGTAAAGCTGCTTTGCGACAATGTCTATTGTTAAAAGTGCTATATAAATAAACTTTACTTGACAATTCAACTGTCCATTCATCTGTCTGTTACTGTGCTTGCACTACACCAACGAACCAACTACGTCTCTGATCTGTGATGTCATCATCAACAGCGTGCACTTTCTTTGATCTACACATCTTAGCAAAGTGGTTAATTTTCTTTCAGTTCTTACACTGTTTGCCATATGTGGGGCATTTGCATGATGCATGCTCAGTTCCACTCAGTTCCAGACTCAAAAGGGAACCCATCCCCATCCGGGCAACAACAGACAACATGACTATAACATTAACAGTCCTAACATAAAGTCAGCTTCGTTGATGCTATAAACCCCCCACCGACGGAAACCCGAGCGCAAAACCATTCACGACAACCATAGTCCCAAAGCCAGCAAGTCAACTCCAGTCCTAAAGTCAGTAAGTCAACTGCAGTCCCCAGCCACAAAAGCACCACTGCAAGAGTCCAGAGCGTCCTCCAGGCGCGACCCCCAACTGTCCACATGGGGCCGCCCTCCACAGGAGCGATGCGATGAGACTCCAACCAGACACAGGGCACCAGGATGGATCAGGCAGGTCCAAGGAGCAGAAGAGGTCAGCATCTCGATCCCAGGACCGACATGTAACTCAGAGGGACAGATTTGGGGGGGGGGGAAGAAGACACAGGTTGTTAGGTATGCCCAATGTCACCTGAATAAGTAGGAACAGTATACATATTGCACTGAGTACAAGCAGGGACTCCGGCAACTAACTATGACAGCATAACTAAAAGGGGAGAGCCAGAAGGTAACAGAGGCATGAGGGAGCCCCAGGACATAAAGCAGCCAGCCACTACACCGTCAACAAACTCAAGTGAGCAAGCGAGTGGGGACTGACAGCATCCATACATCCCAGTTTACCAAAACACTCTATGTCTGGGGACCCTCCAGATCTACACCTTTACCTCATAAACACTGTTAGGACTAGGACTGTTTTGGCCTCTAGAGGCCGCTGTTATTTCCTTTTCATGTCGTGTTTATTTTGGCCTCTAGAGGCCGCCACTGTTCCTGTGTTTTGTGTTTGTGTTAATTGCCTAATTATCTTCACCTGTGTCCTTAATTAGTTTGTCTATTTATACCCCTGAGTTCAGTCCTCTTGTCACGGAGTCTTTGTGCTGTTATGTTTATCTCCAGTTTCCTTTGTACTGTGTTTTTTGATCTTCTTAGCTTTTGAATTTTTGCACTTTGCTTTTCTTTTGGATTATACTCTTTGGTTTTTTTTGTCTTTTGTTTTGCCCTGTATATAGTGTATATAGTTTAAATAAACCTTTTGATTCTTTTTCTACTTCCGCCTCACGCCTCTGCATTTGAGTCATCCCCCTGGTGGCCTAGTGGGGGTTTGCTGGATTATCACACCAACGAACCAGGTTCGAATCCCAGCAAAACCCTAACAGAAAGACTCCGTCATGACCGACTCAGCAGAGGCTGCTTCAACTGTCTACCCGGCCAACCTTCAGGGAATTATGGCAGCTTTGACACGCTTCGGAGCGACCATGGACGCTCATGGACGTACGCTCACCAGCCAACGTGAGGCCCTCGCTCGCCACGAGGAACTGCTTCAGCAAATTGGGAAAACCCTGGCACAGCTGACATCTCTGCCTGCATCTCCTGCTCCTGATCCAGTTCCTGCTCCTGATCCAGCTCCCACTCCTGCTCCAGTGCCTCCTGCAATGCTGCCTTCTTCACCTCGCGAACCCAGCCTTCCTGCACCACAGAGGTATGACGGCAAGCACAGTGAGTGCCGAGAGTTCCTTACCCAGTGTCAACTCACCTTTGAGCTTCAGCCTACCACCTACACTACGGATCGCCGCAAGATTGCCTTTGTGATCACCTTATTAGCTGGTAAGGCGCGAGCCTGGGCTACTGCTATCTGGCAAAGACAGGGACCTGAGTGCTTTGATTTCCAGCTGTTTTCTGAAGAGATGCTTCGGGTCTTCGATCAGGCAGACATCAGTACCGACGCAGCCCGAAAGCTCATGTCCATCCGGCAAGGAGGAAGCGTCGCAGATTACGCCATCTCGTTCCGAACACTCGCAGCAGTAAGTGGATGGAACGAGACTGCCCTGGTGTCAGCCTTCCACCATGGTCTGTCTGACCCCATCAAGGACGGTCTGGCCTCTATTGGATGCCCAAGTGACCTCGAAACCCTCATCTCACATGCTATTCATCTGGACAACAGGATGAGAGAACGCCACCAAGCCTTGAGCCCCCCCAGCCTCCCTACCTCTACCTGGAGACCATCTACCTCCTTCAGTGACTGTCCAGAACCCATGCAAGTGGGTCGTACTCGCCTCTCCGCATCTGAGAGGGAGCGCAGAAGGAGGGACAAGTGCTGCATCTACTGTGGCAAGCCTGGTCACTTCCGAGCATCATGTCCCGAACTCTTGGGAAAAGGACCGCCCCGTCCAGCCGAGGGAGGGTTGTGACGGGGCCTACCCTCTCTCCCGGACTCCCTGGCCAAGGAATCTACATCCCGGTCTCCATCTCCTGGGGTGAGTCTGTCCACTCTTGTCAAGCTTTGATAGACTCAGGGGCGGCTGGGAACTTTATGGATATTCACTTCGCCCAAAGCATCAATATTCCGACTGCACCTCTTGAAGTCCCACTGTCTGTGTCTGCCCTCGATGGCCAAGCGTTAGGTGATGGAAGAGTCACCCAAGTTACTTCTCCAGTTTTCCTCCAGTCTCAAGGTCACAAGGAAGAAATATCCCTGCACCTGATTCCTTCACCTGAGTTCCCAGTTATTCTAGGCCTTCCTTGGCTTACTCGCCACAACCCTCGCATAGACTGGGTAACAAGCCAGGTTGTGGAATGGGGCCCTGCATGCCATGCCTCTTGTCTGCTCTCTAGCTCTCCTGTGTCTCCTGCCGAGCCCCCTGATCTCACCGAGTTATCTCAAGTTCCCACAGAGTACTGGGATCTCAAGGAGGTATTCAGCAAGAGCAGGGCCGCCGTTCTTCCTCCGCACCGGGCCTACGACTGTGCCATCGACTTGCTCCCTGGGACTACCCCTCCTCGTGGCAGACTGTTTTCACTCTCTCAGCCAGAACGCAAGGCCATGGAGGAATACCTCAAAGATGCCCTGGTCTCTGGGTTTATTCGACCCTCCACTTCACCTGCTGGAGCCGGCTTCTTCTTTGTCGGCAAGAAGGATGGGGGGCTCCGACCATGTATTGATTACAGGGGCCTGAATAAGATCACTGTGCGCAACCGATATCCCCTTCCGCTGATGTCCACAGCTTTCGACCTGCTCCAAGGCGCCACCGTCTTCACCAAGTTGGACCTACGGAACGCATACCACCTCATCCGTATCCGACAGGGAGACGAGTGGAAGACTGCCTTTAACACCCCGTCTGGGCACTACGAATACCAGGTGATGCCCTTCGGACTCACCAACGCACCAGCTGTTTTTCAGGCCCTAATCAACGACGTCTTAAGGGACATGATTAACCTATACGTTTTTGTCTACCTCGACGACATCCTTATCTTTTCCAAGACCGTGCAGGAGCACTGCCACCATGTCCGCCAGGTTCTCCAGAGGCTGCTACAGAACAATCTGTTCGCCAAGGCCCAGAAATGCGAATTTCATGTTCCCGAGGTCTCCTTTCTGGGATTTATTGTACGGACAGGCCAACTCCAAATGGACCCTGCCAAGACCCTGGCCGTCCGGGACTGGCCTACTCCCAAGTCCGTTAAGGAGGTTCAGCGGTTCTTAGGATTCGCTAACTTCTACCGCAAGTTCATCAGGAACTTCAGTTCTGTGGCAGCACCCATGTCAGACCTCACCAAAGGGACAGGTGGATCTTATGGCTGGTCTCCTCAGGCAGAAAAGGCGTTCAAAGACCTCAAGGACCGCTTCTGCACGGCACCCATTCTGGTTCTCCCGGACACCTCCCAACCATTCATCGTGGAGGTGGACGCCTCGGACAGTGGTGTCGGCGCGGTGCTCTCTCAACATTCGGAAGGAAAGCTGCACCCCTGCGCTTACTTCTCCCACCGCCTGAGTCCTGCTGAGTCCCGGTACGATGTGGGGGATCGAGAACTGCTAGCGGTCAAACTGGCCCTTGAGGAGTGGAGGCACTGGCTGGAGGGAGCACAACATCCATTCCTGGTTTGGACTGACCACAAGAACCTGGAGTACCTCCAGCAAGCCAAGAGACTGAACCCTCGACAGGCTAGGTGGGCCCTGTTTTTCAGTCGGTTTGACTTCACCCTCTCATACCGCCCCGGCTCCAAGAACACCAAACCTGACGCACTGTCCAGACTGTTCTCTGCCACTAACAGGGAGAATGAAGTCGGGCCTATTATCCCTGTGTCCCGGATTGTGGCCCCTGTCCGCTGGGGTATTGAGGAGGCTGTCCGACGAGCCCAACGCCAGGACCCCGGTCCTGGGACGGGGCCACCAGGCCTCTTGTACGTCCCACATCAAGCCCGGGCCAAGGTTCTCCAGTGGGGTCACTCTTCCCCTCTCACCGCCCACCCGGGAGCTCGGAGGACCCTGGACTTCCTGAAAAGACGCTTCTGGTGGCCTAACATGGAGAAGGAAGTAAGGTCATTTGTCCTGTCCTGTGAGGTTTGCACCAGAACCAAGAACCCACGACAGCGTCCCCAGGGTCTCCTGCATCCTCTGACCATTCCCCGGCGTCCCTGGTCCCACGTGGCAGTCGACTTTATCACGGGTCTCCCTGAGTCACAAGGTAACACGGTCATTTTGGTCTTAGTTGACAGATTCTCCAAGGCCTGCCGCTTCATACCACTGTGCAAACTCCCCTCTGCTCTTGAAACTGCGAAACTTTTGTTTAATCATGTCTTCCGAGTCTTTGGTCTTCCACAGGACATCGTCTCAGACCGAGGGCCCCAGTTCTCCTCCCGAGTGTGGCACGGGTTCTGCAAGGTCATCGGAGCCACTGCCAGCCTCTCCTCTGGGTTTCACCCACAGTCCAATGGTCAGACGGAGAGGCTCAACCAGGACCTGGAAACCACCCTGCGAGGCCTGGCTATGGATAACCCGACATCGTGGAGCACCTGGCTGCCATGGGCGGAGTACGCCCACAACACCCTGCAGTCATCGGCCACCAAGCTGTCGCCATTCCAGTGCCAATTCGGGTTCCAGCCACCTCTGTTCCCGGACCAGGAGGAGGACGCGGGGGTGCCCTCGGTCAACCAATATGTGAGACGGTGTCGCAAGACCTGGAGCAAGGTCAGGAAGACCCTCATACAGACCTCCAGAACCAACCAGACTCAGGCCAACCGCCATAGAAGACCTGCACACGCTTTCCGCCCTGGGCAGCGTGTTTGGCTGTCCACTAAGGACCTTCCACTGCGGGTGGAGAACCGCAAGCTTGCTCCTCGCTACATTGGCCCCTTCAAGGTGGTGCACAGGGTGAACCCTGTCTCCTACCGGCTCCAGTTGCCCCGGACTCTGAGGATCAACCCCACTTTCCATGTTTCCCTGTTACGGCCCGTACTGACATCTACGTATGCCCCTGCCCCTAGGAACCCCCCACCCCCCCGCATCTTCCAGGGGCAGACTGTGTTCACTGTGAATCGCCTGCTTGACTCCCGCCGGGTCCGCGGCGGGTTGCAATATCTGGTGGACTGGGAGGGCTATGGTCCTGAGGAGCGCTGCTGGGTTCCTGCTCGGGATGTCCTTGATAAAGAACTATGTCGGGACTTCCATTCGGCCCATCCGGATCGCCCTGGGAACGTCAGGAGACGCTCCTAGAGGGGGGGGTCCTGTTAGGACTAGGACTGTTTTGGCCTCTAGAGGCCGCTGTTATTTCCTTTTCATGTCGTGTTTATTTTGGCCTCTAGAGGCCGCCACTGTTCCTGTGTTTTGTGTTTGTGTTAATTGCCTAATTATCTTCACCTGTGTCCTTAATTAGTTTGTCTATTTATACCCCTGAGTTCAGTCCTCTTGTCACGGAGTCTTTGTGCTGTTATGTTTATCTCCAGTTTCCTTTGTACTGTGTTTTTTGATCTTCTTAGCTTTTGAATTTTTGCACTTTGCTTTTCTTTTGGATTATACTCTTTGGTTTTTTTTGTCTTTTGTTTTGCCCTGTATATAGTGTATATAGTTTAAATAAACCTTTTGATTCTTTTTCTACTTCCGCCTCACGCCTCTGCATTTGAGTCATCCCCCTGGTGGCCTAGTGGGGGTTTGCTGGATTATCACACCAACGAACCAGGTTCGAATCCCAGCAAAACCCTAACAAACACCATTAACAAAAGGCTTGACTAAACAGATATGTTTTCAGCCTAGACTTAAACACAGACTGTGTCTGATTCCCGAACACTAAAGAAAGAAAGCACAACTTTATTCATCACACACTTGTGAAATTTCCTCTCTGCACTTAACCCATCTGAAGCAGTGAACACACACATGCACACACACGTGAGCAATGAGCGCACACACATACCCAGAGCAGTGGGCAGCCATGCTAACAGCGCCCGGGGAGCAGTCGGGAGTCAGGTGCCTCGCTCAAGGGCACCTCAGCCCAAGGCCGTCCCATATTAACCTAACCGCATGTCTTTGGACTGTGGGGGAAACTGGAGCACCCGGAGGAAACATACAAACTCCACACAGAAAGGCCCTCACCAGCCGCTGGGTTCGAATCCAGAACCTTATTGCTATGAGGCAACCGTGCTAACCACTACACCACTGTGCCGCCCAACTACTTGGAAGGCTGTTCCATAACTGTGGGGCATCACAGAATGGACAGACATGACACGACCCTTCACCAGACTGCACAAGCTCGAGGGCAGTGGTAAACGTCAGAAAATGAAGCGCCAGTGGGTTTCTTTGAGCCCATGGACTATTGATTGACTTTTGACAGGTTTACATTCATCATAGCTGGTGAACTCTCTCAGATCAGATGAATGGTGAAATGGCTTCACTATCAGTCACATGGGGCGGCACGGTGGTGTAGTGGTTAGCGCTGTCACCTCACAGCAAGAAGGTCCGGGTTCGAGCCCCATGGCCGGCGAGGGCCTTTCTGTGCAGAGTTTGCATGTTCTCCCCGTGTCTGCGTGGGTTTCCTCCGGGTGCTCCGGTTTCCCCCACAGTCCAAAGACATGCAGGTTAGGTTAACTGGTGACCAGGGGCATGTTTAGCCTATTTTTGGGGGTGCTCAAGCACCCCCAAAAATGAGCTCAGCACCCCCTAGCTCAGCACCCTCAAAAACACTGCTTTTGGACGTAATTTTCAGAAATAAGTGCCCTTGCGCACTGCGCAATGAGTGTGTGTGTTCTTGAATTCACCTGTTACGTGATAGTTCTATGACCAGTAAAATACCTCTCCTCCTTGTGTCCCCTCTGATTGGGTTGCCTGTACGCGCGAGTGCTTGCTACGACATGGTGTTTTTTTTAACTGGATTCCACGCCGAACGGGTGGCACGGTGGTGTAGTGGTTAGCGCTGTTGCCTCACAGCAAGAAGGTCCAGTTCCGAGCCCCGTGGCCGGCGAAGGCCTTTCTGTGCGGAGTTTGCATGTTCTCCCCGTGTCTGCGTGGGTTTCCTCCGGGTGCTCCGGTTTCCCCCACAGTCCAAAGACATGCAGGTTAGGTTAACTGGTGACTCTAAATTGACCGTAGGTGTGAATGTGAGTGTGAATGGTTGTCTGTGTCTATGTGTCAGCCCTGTGATGACCTGGCGACTTGTCCAGGGTGTACCCCGCCTTTCGCCCGTAGTCAGCTGGGATAGGCTCCAGCTTGCCTGCGACCCTGTAAAACAGGATAAAGCGGCTAGAGATAATGAGATGAGATGAGATTCCACACCGATGAGGAACTCGAAGTAGCACCTGAGTATTACTGGCATAGCGAGATGTGAAGGTACGGACTGGAGTTACAATTGTTAAACACAACACAATAATATGCATAATGCAATATTAATGTTCCCTGGTCTATGAACAGAATGATAAAAACGACATTTATCATCCATATCGAGATACTTTTGTGCAGAGCTGTACAAGTGCTACGGTGCTAGACCACCATGTGTTAGTCAATTTTATTTCATGTAACATAGCGTTTACTAATGTAAATTAATGTAAAATCATAATAATACACACTATTATTACACAATACACAATAACACATTAATTAACAATTACCACTGTTCAAAATGAATAGCTCCAACATTACAAATGCAGTAGTAGGTCTTGTTTAGTTAAAAATATAACGTAAATATTTGTGTCAGTGGTTGTAAATGTGTAGATATCATAGTTTATTGGGTCAGCTTCTGTTAAAACATTGCATAAGTCTAATCTTGTCTAGTCTAGTCTTCTTGTCTAGTTAAGTCTAGTCTAAATGCGGAATAAACGTGGAAACAACTGTCGTTCAAGCCAGGTGCCTCTGTCAGCTCTGGGGGCTAAGCACCCCCAAAGATCAGATGCTAGAATCGCCCCTGCTGGTGGCTCTAAATTGAGCGTAGGTGTGAATGTGAGTGTGAATGGTTGTCTGTGTCTATGTGTCAGCCCTGTGATGACCTGGCGACTTGTCCAGGGTGTACCCCGCCTTTCGCCCGTAGTCAGCTGGGATAGGCTCCAGCTTGCCTGCGACCCTGTAGAACAGGATAAAGCGGCTACAGATAATGAGATGAGATGAGATGAGATGAGATGAGATGAGTCACATGATAATTTGGGTGGGTGAAAATGATAAATACAGTGTAGTAAGACTTTTCTGTCTCTGTGATGGATTTTAGGGACCATTTTACTCCAGGATTACTCCAGGTGCTTGTGGTGTATACTGTAGTGACAATTTTAACACCATTCTGAATTCAGAACTAAAACCTGACATCACACACACACACACACACACACACATACAGAGAGAGAGAGAGAGAGAGAGAGAGAGGCTCCAGCACACAGCTCTCAGTGGAAGTTGAACTCGAAGCTAGTTCGGAATATTTTAGACATTTTCCCATCATTAAACCCACTGTAAGAAACAAAAGAGCTCGTCCAGTCGAAGATAACAGCATAGCATACACAGCCTTTCGGATTCAGCGGTAAGTGATGTCAATGTGAGCTATTTGTTTACAGCTGAGCATTTATTTATTTATTATTATCATTATTATTATTATAATAACCAGAGTTATATATCCACGCGCGCGCCAGCATGTCTGTGTAACAGAGTGACGCACCATAGCCCACAAGCTTTATAGTGTTACCTTCAGTATTTTCATTTATTAGTTATTTTAAAGCGCTATATAACGCGGAATAGCTCTTTATTCAGAGAGTGAAACTTCTTTATGCCATACTATTTTAAAGGCTGATCTGTCTACCATGTACTGTAAGGGAGACCGGGGATGGATGTAACACGTTTTGCCTTAGCGCCTATAACTTGCAGAATTGTTGTGATACACCGTTCAAATTTTGACACACATACCCTCATTTGTCTACTACAAATAGCAATCTTTTCAACTTCTCTAACTATATCACGGAATTCATTATTTGATGCCAAATGCAAGGAGGGTCATTGTTGTAACACAACCTGGGGTAAATTGTCACAGTAGAATTAAAAATTGAGACCACACCACAAAATATGAATCTATATATAAGCTTAATGTGCATGTGCCAACACTTGAGCATCTTCCTGTGGTTCACTAAGAACAAAAGGAACTCATCACTGATGGCTCAATGAAGAAGAGTGTCAGTGGTGTGCGTCCAAACATGAGAAGAGCATTCTTAAAGAACATCTGATATTATTTGGCCCACATTCACTGCTCTAATTGGCTACTCTACTACGAGGATATCAGCTCATATACCATGAGTAGAGAAAAACAAAATGGCAGCATTTGTTGCTGAACCAACTGGGGACGAAATAAAAACTCGACTCGAAAACAAAACCCCCCCAAAATACAAAAAAAGCAACAAAGTTTTTCAAGAATAATTCTCATAGCATTTTTCACAAATTAGCTACTCTACTACAAGGATATCAGCTCATATACCATGAGTAGAGCAAAACAAAATAGTAGCATGTGTTGCTGAACCAACTGAGGACAAAATAAAAATGCGACTCGAAAACAAAACCCCAAAAAATACAAAAAAGCAACAAAATATGGAATAAAAGTATTTAATGGTAAGAACATATCTTTTTTTTATTTTATCTTCCTGTCGTTCACTAAGAACAAAAGGAACTCATCACTGATGGCTCAGTGGAGAAGAGTGTCAGTGGTGTGCGTCCAAACATGAGAAGAGCATTCTTAAAGAACATCTGATATTATTTGGCCCACATTCACTGCTCTAATTGGCTACTCTACTACGAGGATATCAGCTCATATATCATGAGTAGAGCAAAACAAAATGGCGGCATGTATTGCTGAATCAACCAATTTAAGTTTGGATGAAGTAAAATATCTACTCGAAAACAAAACCCCCCAAAATACAAAAATGCAACAAAATATGGAATAAAAGTATTTGATGGTAAGAACATATCTTTTTTTTATTTTTCAAGAATAATTCTTATAGCATTTTTCACAAATTGGCTACTCTACTACAAGGATATCAGCTCATATACCATGAGTAGAGCAAAACAAAATAGCAGCATGTGTTGCTGAACCAACTGGGGATGAAATAAAAATGCGACTCGAAAACAAAACCCCCAAAAATACAAAAAAGCAACAAAATATGGAATAAAAGTATTTGATGGTAAGAACATATCTTTTTTTATTTTATCTTCCTGTCGTTCACTAAGAACAAAAGGAACTCATCACTGATGGCTCAGTGAAGAAGAGTGTCAGTGGTGTGCGTCCAAACATGAGAAGAGCATTCTTAAAGAACATCTGATATTATTTGGCCCACATTCACTGCTCTAATTGGCTACTCTACTACAAGGATATCAGCTCATATATCATGAGTAGAGCAAAACAAAATAGCAGCATGTGTTGCTGAACCAACTGGGGACGAAATAAAAATGCGACTCGTAAACAAAACCCCCCAAAATACAAAAATGCAACAAAATATGGAATAAAAGTATTTGATGGTAAGAACATATCTTTTTTTATTTTTCAAGAATAATTCTTATAGCATTTTTCTCAAATTGCTACTGTCTGTCAGGGTGCAGGCACTTATGGATGCTAACGCAGGGGAGAGCGGGTGCATCGCAAACTGTAAACAAAGTTAAATTGGAAAACTGGAGACGTAGTCAGGGATGGGCGAGGGTCAGTCGATCAGCGAACAGAATATCAGAGATCGGGTGAGAGAACAAAGTCAGAAATAAATGTAAACAGAGTTCAATAACGGGAAGTCAAATGGCTCAGTAAAGTCAGGCACAGAGACACAGAAAGATATTTCGCAAAGTCAGAGTGTGAGAGCTAAGCTTATATAGGGAAGGTGGTTGTTGGTAAATTAGAGACAGGTGTTGAGCTTAGAATTCTGGTTGACGAGGGGTGCTGTGGTGCTTGGGAAGTGTAGTCTGGAGTGGCCATGTTTGGAAACTTCTCTGAACTCTGGTTTTCAGTGCTGTTACTGACAGAACCCCCACCCCCCCAAGCAACTTCTTTTCTTGGGCAACCTCTCTTCCTTGGTGCTGGTTTGTCTGGGTGCTCCCTGTGGAACTCTTGAGTGAGGAGGGGGTCTAAGATGTCCTTGAGGCTAACCCAGCTGCACTCTTCTGGGCCATACCCCTCCCATTCAACCAGGTATTTGAGTTGTCCTTGTCTGCAATGGGAGTTGAGGATCTTATTGACTTGGTAAATGGGGTCTCCTTCTAGATCTAGGGAGGGAGGTTCTTGGGTGGGTGTGTCTGTGGCTAGGGGACCTTGGATGGCAGGTTTTAACCATGATACATGGAATGTGGGAGCCATCGTACAGTGAGGTGGGAGCTGGAGCTTGTAGGAGACCTCATTGACCTTGTGCACTACCTTGTACGGGCCGATGTATTGGGCTTGAAGCTTCTTGCAGGTGTTGGGTTCCCTCAAGTCTTTAGTGGATACCCACACTCAGTCCCCTGGAGCATACTCTGGGGTCTCCCCTCTGTGCTTGTTGGCATATTGTTTGTACTTTGAATTGACATGCTCCAGTGGACCTCCTCCCATACCTGGTGACTCCACTGGAACCAAAAGTCTACTGCCAGGATCTGAGTGGATGCAGAGTGCCAAGGGAAAAGTGGTAGTTGATAGCCTAGAATGCACTGGAGAGGGGTTAACTGAGTAGCTGAGTGTTTTAGCGAGTTCTGTGCATATTCGACCCAGGGGAGGAATCGTGCCCAGTCTTTCTGGTTCCTCATGCAGAAGATTTGGAGGAAGTAACCCAACTCTTGGTTCATGTGCTCCACCTGGCCGTTGGATTGAGGGTGATATCCTGAAGTGAGACTTACTGATACTCCTAGCCATGAATTTGGACCACAGTCTGGCAGTGAAGTGGGGAACCTGGTCACTAACAATGCCTTCAGGAATACCATAATAGCAAAAAATGTGATTGAACAACAGTTATGCAGTTTCAACTGCTGTGGGTAGGCTGGGTAATGGGATGAGCTTGAGTGCCTTGGAGAACTGGCCTATGATCACCAGGATGACTGTATGCCTTGGGATTGAGGTAGGTCATTGAGAAAGTCAATGGTGATGTGTGACCAGGGTCAGTGGGGTACCGGGAGAGGACAGAGTTTACTGGCAGGTGGAGCTTGAGGTACTTTGACTTGGGCACAGGTGGAGCATGAGGAGACAAAGTGGTTCATATCAGAGACCATGTTCTCCCACCAATACTTACTCCTCAGAAGCTGGTAAGCGTGATGGCTGCTGGGATGCCCTGTGGCTGGAGAGGAGTGAGTCCATGTAATGAATTTGCCTCTGAGTCTTGGTGGCACATGCATGAGTCCAGGAGGACAGTTCTCAGGTGGGTTAGCCAGTTGAAATTACCTGATTTCTTTGTTGATGTCCCAAGTGATAGCTTGTACAAAACAGGCTGGTGGAAGAATGGTAGTGGGTTCGGATGAGTGAGTTGATGTGTTATGGATTCTGGAGAGGGCGTCAGCCTTATTTCTGGAGCCAGGGCGGTAGGATATCGTGAACTGGAATCAGGTGAAGAACAGGGCCCATCTGGCTTGGTGGGGAATCCATGTTCTTGTGGTCAGTGATGATGGTGAATGCATGTGTAGCGCCTTCCAACCAGTGCCTCCATTCCTCTAGCGCCAGTTTAATGGCCAGGAGCTCTCGGTTTCCAGTGTCATAATTTTGTTCGGTTGGGGTGAGCTTCTTGGAGTAGAACACAATGGGATGTACAGTAGCTTGGACTTTTCACCAAGATGTTGAGACAGAACTCCTCCTACTCCAGTCTCTGAGGTGTCTATTTCCATGATAAATGGCTTCGTAGGGTCTGAATGTTGTAAGATAGGGGCTGTAGTGAAGGCAGACTTGAGCCGGTTGAATGCATCTTTGGCTGCTGTGTTCCACTGGAGGCAGCATGATCCATTTTCCAGCAGGGTCGTGAGAGGAGCAGCGATCATGCTGAACCCATGAATGAAGCATCGATAAAAGTTTGCAAACCTCAAGAAACACTGTAGCTTCTTCACTGACGTGGGAGTGGGCCATGATGTGACTGCCGAGTCTTTGCCCTGATCTAGGCTCACATCCTCTGAGCTGATGATATCTCCAAGAAACAAGATCTGGTTGACATGGAACTTAGATTTTTCAGCTTTGACATACAGATGATTCTTGAACAAATAGGAGAGCACTGACCTGACATGTTCATGATGGGGATCCTCATCTGGTGAGTAGATCAAGATGTCATTGATGTAAGCGATCACAAACCTCCCCAGCATGTCCCTGAGCATGTTGTTAATGAGGCACTGGAAGACACTTGGAGTGCAAGAAAGGCCATAAGGCATGACCAAATATTCAAAGTGACCAGTGGTGGTGCTAAATGCCGTCTTCCATTCATCACCCTCTCAAAATCTGACCCAGTTATATGCATCACGGAGGTCTAGTTTAGAGCAGATTTTGGCTGTTATTAACTGTTCCAGAGCTGAAGGCACCAATGGAAGCAGATAGGGGTATTTGACAGTGATCTGATTGAGGCCTTGGTAATAAATACATGGGCGGAGACCTCCCTCTTTCTTCTCAACAAAGAAGAAGCCAGCTGAAGCTGGAGATGTTGACGATCTAATATACCCTTGTTTCAATGCCTCTTGAACATACTCCTCCATAGCAGCTTGTTCAGTCATGGACAGGGGGTAGATACAGTTGCGAGGAAGAGCTATACCTGGGAGGAGGTCTATGGCACAGTCGTAGGAACAGTGAGGAGGCAGGCCACTGGCTTTACCCTTGCTGAACACTTCTTTGAGATCTAGGTCGCATGAAGGAACATTATCTAGTGAATCGGGCAGAGGGCTCTCCACAGAGGTGGATGAGAGCACGAGCTGGGGGAGTTTCAGGCAGTTCTGGAAACAAGATGGGGACCACTGGATGATTTCTTTTTATTGCTAAGATATTAAAGGATTGTGAAGCTGAAGCCACGGGAATCCCAAGATAACGTTGTGATGGGCAGTATGGGTGATAAACAGAAAAATGAGCTTAGAGTGGATTGCCCCCACCTGAATTTCAAGGGATGACATGTGCGCAGTCACGAGTGCATCACCGATGGGACCTCCATCGATGGCTTTTAATTTGAATGGCCTTTGGAGTTCGTCAGTAGACAAGTGGAATTTCTGGACAATCAAGCTGTTGATGAAATTTCCTTCGACTCCTGAGTCTATGAATGCAGAGAGAATATGGGTCAAGTCTGGCAGTTTTAACACAACAGGTACCTTAAATGAGTGAGACTTGTGAATAGCTTTGGAACTCACTGGGCTAGGAAGACTGGTTACTTGGTGGGTCTGATTCTCCTGTGGTGGGTGAATGGGGCACTTAGCAATCTGATGACTGGACTCACCACAATAGAAATAGGCCCTTGTGCCATCTCCTTTCTCTCTCAGACCATTGTAAGTGAGCTTGAGAGACCTCCATGGGAGTTGGGGAGGCCAAAATACAACCCCAATTCCAAAAAAGTTGGGACAAAGTACAAATTGTAAATAAAAATGGAATGCAATGATGTGGACGTTTCAAAATTCCATATTTTATTCAGAATAGAACATAGATGACATATCAAATGTTTAAACTGAGAAAATGTATCATTTAAAGAGAAAAATTAGGTGATTTTAAATTTCATGACAACAACGCATCTCAAAAAAGTTGGGACAAGGCCATGTTTACCACTGTGAGACATCCACTTTTCTCTTTACAACAGTCTGTAAACGTCTGGGGACTGAAGAGACAAGTTGATCAAGTTTAGGGATAGGAATGTTAACCCATTCTTGTCTAATGTAGGATTCTAGTTGCTCAACTGTCTTAGGTCTTTTTTATCGTATCTTCCATTTTATGATGCGCCAAATGTTTTCTATGGGTGAAAAATCTGGACTGCAGGCTGGCCAGTTCAGTACCCGGACCCTTCTTCTACGCAGCCATGATGCGGTAGTTGATGCAGTATGTGGTTTGGCATTGTCATGTTGGAAAATGCAAGGTCTTCCCTGAAAGAGACGTCGTCTGGATGGGAGCATATGTTGCTCTAGAACCTGGATATACCTTTCAGCATTGATGGTGTCTTTCCAGATGTGTAAGCTGCCCATGCCACACACACTAATGCAACCCCATACCATCAGAGATGCAGGCTTCTGAACTGAGCGCTGATAACAACTTGGGTCGTCCTTCTCCTCTTTAGTCCGAATGACACAGCATCTCAGATTTCCATAAAGAACTTCACATTTTGATTCGTCTGACCACAGAACAGTTTTCCACTTTGCCACAGTCCATTTTAAATGAGCCTTGGCCCAGAGAAGATGTCTGCGCTTCTGGATCGTGTTTAGATATGGCTTCTTCTTTGAACTATAGAGTTTTAGCTGGCAACGGCGGATGGCACAGTGAATTGCGTTCGCAAATAATGTTCTCTGGAAATATTCCTGAGCCCATTTTGTGATTTCCAATACAGAAGCATGCCTGTATGTGATGCAGTGCCATCTAAGGGCCCGAAGATCATGGGCACCCAGTATGGTTTTCCGGCCTTGACCCTTACGCACAGAGATTCTTCCAGATTCTCTGAATCTTTTGATGATATTATGCACTGTAGATGATGATATGTTCAAACTCTTTGCAATTTTACACTGTCGAACTCCTTTCTGATATTGCTCCACTATTTGTCGGCGCAGAATTAGGGGGATTAGTGATCCTCTTCTCATCTTTACTTCTGAGAGCCGCTGCCACTCCAAGATGCTCTTTTTATACCCAGTCATGTTAATGACCTATTGCCAGTTGACCTAATGAGTTGCAATTTGGTCCTCCAGCTGTTCCTTTTTTGTACCTTTAACTTTTCCAGCTTCTTATTGCCCCTGTCCCAACTTTTTAGAGATGTGTAGCTGTCATGAAATTTCAAATGAGCCGATATTTGGCATGAAATTTCAAAATGTCTCACTTTCAACATTTGATATGTTGTCTATGTTCTATTGTGAATACAATATCAGTTTGTGATATTTGTAAATTATTGCATTCCGTTTTTATTTACAATTTGTACTTTGTCCCAACTTTTTTGGAATCGGGGTTGTAGGAGAGAGTGCTGGAGGTGGCTGTAATGAGGGTCTGTTCTTGATAAGGTGATCCAGCTGAACAGCCAGATCGATCAGAGAGTCAAGGAAGAGATTTTCATCACGGCAGGCCATTTCACTGAACACTTCAGGGCGTAGACCTTGACAAAACATGGCTTTTAGCTCTTGCTCGTTCCAAGCACTGTCAGAAGCCAGTGTGCAAAAGTCCAGTGCATATTCAGTGACTCTCCTATCTCCCTGTCTGATGGTCAACAAGCTCTCGCTGACTTCAACTCCTTCAGGCTGATGATCAAACACTCACTTAAAAAGCTCTATGAACTGGTCATAAGAGGTGGTCTGTTCACCCCCAAGCTTCCACACAGTGCTAGCCCACTGTAAAGCCTTGCCTGAAAGGAGATTGATGAATTGAGCAATCTTCTGTTCTTCTGTGGCTCCTCTGAGAGCAGAGAAATAGAGGGAGCACTGGAGCAGGAATCCCTTGCAGTTAGACATTTCACCCGAATACTTTTCAGGTTGTGGAATCATCTGAGAAGCACCAGCGGAAGATGAGGGGCATGTGAGGATGGCCTGCGACATGACAGCAGTGAGTTGCGACATCCTTGTGTTGAAATCGCTGATCATCTGCTGGTGTTCTCCGAACAGACACCCCTGCGTGTTAATCGCAGTTTGCTTGGCTTCCTCTGCTCCATCTATGGCAAAGTATCCTGTCACGGTGCAGATACTTACGGATGCAAATGCAGGGGAGAGCAGGTACATTGCAAACTGTAAACAAAGCCAAAATGGGAAACTGGAGATGTAGTCAGGGATGGGCAAGGGTCAGTCGATCTGTGAACAGAATATCAGAGATCAGGTGAGAGAACGAAGTCAGAAATAAATGTAAACAGAGTTCAATAACGGGAAGCCAGACAGATATTCAAACAGCTCAGTAAAGTCAGGCACGGGGACACAGAACGATACTTCGCAAAGTCAGAGTGTGAGAGCTGAGCTTATTTAGGGAAGGTGATTGCCGGTAAATTAGAGACAGGTGTTGAGGTTTCAATTTTGGTGACGAGGGGCGCTGTGGCACTTTGGAAGTGTAGTCTGGAGCGGCCATGTTTGGAAGCTGCTCCGAACTCAGGTTTTCAGTGCTGTTTCTGACAACAGAAATAAACACATCACAATGACCAAATTTCAGAGGGAACTAAATTTCACCTATTTTATGAAATCGAAAGGCCATCTCGCTTTAAATGAAATGTTTCAACATTAAAAAAAAATACGATAACATCAGTAAGCCATAATAAATGAAACAAAGTCAGTATTTGGTGTGAAATGACCCTTTGCTTAAAAAAAATAGTCATCTTAGGTACAATGAGTGCAGTTTTATAAGGAAATGAGCTGTAGGTTTTACTGACCATCTTGCAGAACCAGCCACAGTTCTTCTGGACACTTTGACGGTCACGCTTCTTAATTTTGCATCAAAACCCAGTAGCCTTGATTATGTTTTCTTTTTTAATCTGAAAAGTGGTCTCTTGTGTACAACCCCGATTCCAAAAAAGTTGGGACAAAGTACAAATTGTAAATAAAAATGGAATGCAATAATTTACAAATCTCAAAAACTGATATTGTATTCACAATAGAACATAGACAATATATCAAATGTCGAAAGTGAGACATTTTGAAATGTTATGCCAAATACTGGCTCATTTGAAATTTCATGATAGCAACACATCTCAAAAAAGTTGGGACAGGGGCAATAAGAGGCTGGAAAAGTTAAAGGGAACAGCTGGAGGACCAAATTGCAACTCATTAGGTCAATTGGCAATAGGCCATTAACATGACTGGGTATAAAAAGAGCATCTTGGAGTGGCAGTGGCTCTCAGAAGTAAAGATGGGAAGAGTATCACCAATCCCCCTAATTCTGCGCCGACAAATAGTGGAGCAATATCAGAAAGGAGTTCGACAGTGTAAAATTGCAAAGAGTTTGAACATATCATCATCTACAGTGCATAATATCATCAAAAGATTCAGAGAATCTGGAAGAATCTCTGTGCGTAAGGGTCAAGGCCGGAAAACCATACTGGGTGCCCGTGATCTTCAGGCCCTTAGACGGCACTGCATCACATACAGGCATGCTTCTGCATTGGAAATCACAAAATGGGCTCAGGAATATTTCCAGAGAACATTATCTGTGAACACAATTCACCGTGCCATCCGCCGTTGCCAGTTAAAACTCTATAGTTCAAAGAAGAAGCAGTATCTAAACATGATCCAGAAGCACAGACGTCTTCTCTGGGCCAAGGCTCATTTAAAATGGACTGTGGCAAAGTGGAAAACTGTTCTGTGGTCAGACGAATCAAAATTTGAAGTTCTTTATGGAAATCAGGGATGCCGTGTCATTCGGACTAAAGAGGAGAAGGACGACCCAAGTTGTTATCAGTGCTCAGTTCAGAAGCCTGCATCTCTGATGGTATGGGGTTGCATTAGTGCATGTGGCATGGGCAGCTTACACATCTGGAAAGACACCATCAATGCTGAAAAGGTATATCCAGGTTCTAGAGCAACATATGCTCCTATCCAGACGACGTCTCTTTCAGGGAAGACCTTGCATTTTCCAACATGACAATGCCAAACCACATACTGCATCAATTACAGCATCATGGCTGCGTAGAAGAAGGGTCCGGGTACTGAACTGGCCAGCCTGCAGTCCAGATCTTTCACCCATAGAAAACATTTGGCGCATCATAAAACGGAAGATAAGACAAAAAAGACCCAAGACAGTTGAGCAACTAGAATCCTACATTAGACAAGAATGGGTTAACATTCCTGTCCCTAAACTTGAGCAACTTGTCTCCTCAGTCTCCAGATATTTACAGACTATTGTAAAGAGAAAAGTGGATGTCTCACAGTGGTAAACATGGCCTTGTCCCAACTTTTTTGAGATGTGTTGTTGTCATGAAATTTAAAAATCACCTAATTTTTCTCTTTAAATGATACATTTTCTCAGTTTAAACATTTGATATGTCATCTATGTTCTATTCTGGGTGGCACGGTGGTATAGTGGTTAGCGCTGTCGCCTCACAGCAAGAAGGTCCGGGTTCGAGCCCCGTGGCCGGCGAGGGCCTTTCTGTGCGGAGTTCTCCCCGTGTCCGCGTGGGTTTCCTCCGGGTGCTCCGGTTTCCCCCACAGTCCAAAGACATGCAGGTTAGGTTAACTGGTGACTCTAAATTGACCGTAGGTGTGAGTGTGAATGGTTGTCTGTGTCTATGTGTCAGCCCTGTGATGACCTGGCGACTTGTCCAGGGTGTACCCCGCCTTTCGCTCGTAGTCAGCTGGGATAGGCTCCAGCTTGCCTGCAACCCTGTAGAACAGGATAAAGCGGCTAGAGATAATGAGATGAGATGAGATGTTCTATTCTGAATAAAATATGGAATTTTGAAACTTCCACATCATTGCATTCCGTTTTTATTTACAATTTGTACTTTGTCCCAACTTTTTTCGAATCGGGGTTGTAATATGCTGTTCAGATACAAACATTGTTTTTTTCTGTAACATTTAATTTTGTGCTGGAAAATGAGCATTTGGAACTCTAAAATGTTGTTGTACTGACTCAATAATGTAGAAGTCATGAAATAGAAACTTATAACAAAGTTTGTATGAAAAAAAATAGGCTGCTGAAGACTTTTGCACAGTACTCTACATTGCAAAGATTAGGAGAGGGAAATTTATCAAGTGGATAATATCCACAGGGCTGTGTGCTGAGCCCCCTCCTGTACTGCCTCTACACCCACGACTGTAGTTCGACCCACAACAACAACCTTGTCGTCAAGTTTGCTGACAACACCACAGTGATCGGACTCATCTCAAAGGGAGACGAGGCAGCCTACAGAGAGGAGGTCCTGAAGTTGGCAGCCTGGTGTTCAGAAAATAACCTCGCTCTGAACACCAAGAAAACCAAAGAGCTCATTGTTGACTTCAGGAAGCACAGCACCGACCTAGCCCCCCTCTACATCAATAACGTGTATGTGGAGAGGGTCCACACCTTCCGGTTTCTCGGCGTCCTCATCTCCACTGACATTTCCTGGTCAGTAAACGTCACAGCAGTCATTAAGAAGGCTCAGCAGCGGCTACACTTCCTGAAAGTCCTCAGGAAGTACAACCTAAATTCCAACCTGCTGCTGACCTTCTACCGCTCATCCATCGAGAGCCTGCTGACGTACTGTATTACAGTATGGTACGGCAGCTGCACTGCTGTAGACAGGGAGAGGCTCCAGAGGGTAGTTAAGGCAACACAGAAGATCATTGGCTGCCCTCTCCCCTCCCTGATGGACATTTACCGGTACACCTCCCGCTGCCTTAGCAGAGCTAAAAACATTATCAAGGACAGCTCCCACCCTGGCTTTGATCTGTTTGACCTGTTGCCCTCAGGGAGGCGCTACAGATGCATCAGGACAAAGACAAACCGATTCAAAAACAGTTTCTTTCCAAAAGCCATAACCGCCTTGAACTTGCATATGCTCTGACTTTATAGTCTATTTATTTTACTATGTGACTCTCCTCATGCAATAATTTATAATGTGCAGTACTTTATAAGGGACTCTCTCTGTGCAATACTTTTATAATGTGCAATACCTCACTCCATAATGTGAAACACAACACATTCACCTCCCCTCAAGACTGTGCACCTTACATACAGCACATGCACCTCAGGACTGTGCACCTTACACACAACACATACACCTCAGGTCTGTGCACCTTACACACAGCACACACACCAAGTCTGTGCACCTACCTTACCTTGCAATACTTCATAAATGTGCAATATTTTATTTTATAATGTGAATCTCTCGTGCAATAATTTATAATGTGACTCTCTCTGTGCAATAATTTATATGTGCAATGAGCAATACCTCACTCCATAATGTGTAACACAACACGTACACCTCAGGACTGTGCACCTTACCCCCCTTACACCCCCCCTCCCCCCTTTCTCTCTCTCTCTCTCTCACTCTACACGCTGTTTTGCACTGTTATTGGAGATGCTTTAATCTCATTGTACATGTGTATAGTGACAATAAAGGCATTCTATTCTATTCTATTCTATTCTATTCTATTCTATTCTATCCTGCTTGGGCGGAAACAATAGTATAATAAGGGTTTTGTATGAACTGCTTGTTCTTAATATTTGTACTGAATTCAGATTTTAAAATGATTAAGGTGACAGAAGAAGGAAAAATATCAGGACAATATTTATCATTAATTTAAACAATTATAAAATGTTTATACAATTTACAATATCAGTTTTCTGTAGAAGTTTATTTTCTGCTGCTTGAAGGAGAAATTTCAGGAAAATTTCTCAGAATTGTCTCAGGAACATCAAAAAATTTTCTAAAATACAAATATAGACAAGATTAGAGTTGGCATTAGATTACATAGATATTAGCATAGGCGGCATGGTGGTGTAGTGGTTAGCGCTGTCGCCTCACAGCAAGAAGGTCCGGGTTCGAGCCCCGTGGCCGGCGAGGGCCTTTCTGTGCGGAGTTTGCATATTCTCCCCGTGTCTGCGTGGGTTTCCTCCGGGTGCTCCGGTTTCCCCCACAGTCCAAAGACATGCAGGTTAGGTTAACTGGTGACTCTAAATTGACCGTTGGTGTGAATGTGAGTGTGAATGGTTGTCTGTGTCTATGTGTCAGCCCTGTGATGACCTGGCGACTTGTCCAGGGTGTACCCTGCCTTTCGCCCATAGTCAGCTGGGATAGGCTTCAGCTTGCCTGCGACCCTGTAGAACAGGATAAAGCGGCTAGAGATAATGAGATGAGATGAGATATTAGCATACATTAAGGTCATAAATATACAGTACTAGTCAAAAGTTCGGACACACCTTCTAATTCATTGTTTTTTCTTTATTTTTATTAATTAAAAGACACTTTATGTCAAAGTATGATGGATGTCGTTTCTCTTTACTTAGTTGAGTGGTTCTTGACATAATATGGATTACTATAGTCGTGGAATTTATTGTATTTTTATTATTTATTTACTATTTACTGTTTGATCTCAAACACATTACAATGGCAAGAAACTGCACTAATTAACTCGTCTTCGACTCATTCAATATCATGCGAGCTGAATGGAATATATCTGATATACCACGAAAAAAAAGCCAGCCAATATTATTTAAATGTTCGATTTATTTTGCTCCACTATTGGAAATAGATCCTGAAGAAGCCACAATCACTTTGTAGCATGTTGGCTTGCTACATTGATTTGTACATTTGTACAAGGTGCTTCCAGTCAAATTTGTGTCCCTTTTTTGTTTTTTCCACACAAACAAGTGATACTTACAGTGAAAAGCCTCAGTGCAGTTATATTAAATATAAGCACTCATGGAATGCCACTTAACCAATTGAATTAGTGGACTAGAACTAACCCTTGTATATTCTTTAGTTTAGGTTTTAGCATAAGTGTATTAGGTGGCTGAGAAAACCTCTTTACTCTGCTCCCCTCTCAGTCTGAAATCAGCAAGCACCCAGCACAGCCAGACAATTTTCCTTTGAGAAAAAAAGTGGGGGGGCTTCACAGCAAAAACCACAGTAACACTAGAATAAACTCTTGGCGTTTTCATAAAGTCAGAATTAGTGATGCCACTCCTGCCCAGGTCTGTAAAAGAAATCTGTATAAAGCTTTAAATTATTTCAACAACCTCCTTTGCATAACAAATCAAGTAATTGCATTCTTATTTAACTGCAAAGACAAACAGAACAGCAAAGGCGCTTGACCATTATAATAAATTAGTATGAGACAAATTTCATGTGTTTTTAATGTTATAACTTGGCTTTCAATCAGCATATCAAGTAGCGTCAAATTTTAACCCGGAGCTGCAAGGCTCAAAATCTCATTTCCAAAGAAACAGCGATTGTACTCATGACCCTTCTCTAGGGTTATAACTTAGCTTTCAAGCAGTTAAATGGCCAAACGTGGTTGAAAGTAATTTCACGACAGTCCTTGCGAACACGAATGCTAATTAGCACGCTAACTGTAGTTGAAGCACCAGAGGTCCAGGGGGCAGAGCTGCGTGTCCATGGATGAGAATGTGAGCAGGCTCAATGAGTAAAAGAAAACTCTTATTCAACTCCAACCACTGAACTTTTAAAGACGTAATCTTCAAAAAATTTGATAAATCTTCCCTCATGTTCCTTTATGATAAAGTCTCAAAGCAGATGCATTATGTAGTATTTTTACACATGCTAAACTTTTATAAATCAGTGCACCCATATAATCAATCATTTGCTTGCCTGCAGTGCTAGAACAATGCTACTTCTTTATTTCCATGTCATCTACATGGATGGCATTGCTAGTTGATGAGGATACTAACTTTTTGACTGGCATCTGGAGGCATTATCTTCAATCTTTATCCTTTTCATCATTATTACACTGAAAAGAGATTGTCATGTTATGGATGTAGCTTTCAAATGCATGTTAGAGTACTTTACTTCTTTATGAAAATTTAGATGTATTGTTTAAGAAAGTGTGCGAAAAGTCAGTCTCACATGAGTTCAGTCTAGTGTGGTCTAGAACTTAAAAATGAGAAAGCTCTTGCTTTTCATAAGGTGGCATTTCATTTAAAAAGAAAGATAAGTTTTAAACTGTCAGATTCAACTCACTGGCCACTTTAATAGGAACTTCTTCTTCATTCTAAGATTCCTGTTCTTGGCTGGCAGGAGTGGAACCCGATGTGGTCTTCTGCTGTTGCATGCTGAGATGCTTTTCTGCTCACCATGGTTGTAAAGAGTTGCGACAGTGTCTTGCAAAAGTATTCATCCCCCTTTGTGTTTGTCCTGTTTTGTTGCATTACAAAATGTAATTAAAATGGATTTTTGGAGGCTTATCACCATTTGATTTACACAACATGCCTACCACTTTAAAGGTGCAACTTTTTAAATTGTGACACAAACAATAATTAAGATGAAAAAAATAGAACTCTGGAGTGCACATAGGTATTCACCCCCTTTTGTATGAAACCCCTAAATTAGAGCTGGTCCAACCAATTCACTTCATAAGTCACATAATTAGTTGATTAAGAGGCACATGTGCGCAATCACATGATCGGTCACATGATTTCTGTATAACTCAACCTGTTCTGGAAGGACCCTGACTCTGCAACACTACTAAGCAAGCAGCATGAAAACCAAGGAGCCTCCAAACAGGTCAGAGACAAAGTTGTGGAGAAGTATAGATCAGGGTTGGGTTATAAAAAATATCCCAAACTTTGAATATCCCAGGGAGCACCATTAAATCCATTATAGCAAAATGGAAAGAATATGGCACCACTACAAATCTGACAAGAGAAGGCCGCCCACCAAAACTCACAGACTGGGCAAGGAGGGCATTAATCAGAGATGCAACAAAGACACCAAAGATAACACTGAAGGAGCTACAAAGATCCACAGCGGAGATGGGAGTATCTGTCCATAGGACCACTTTAAGCCATACGCTTCACAGAGCGGGGCTTTATGGAAGAGCGGTCAGAAAAAAAGCCATTGCTTAAAGAAAAAAAAAAGAAAACACGTTTGGAGTTTGCCCAACAGCATGTGGCAGACTCCCCAAACACATAGAAGCAGATTCTCTGGTCAGATGAGACTCATCTCATCTCATTATCTCTAGCCGCTTTATCCTTCTACAGGGTTGCAGGCAAGCTGGAGCCTATCCCAGCTGACTATGGGCGAAAGGCGGGGTACACCCTGGACAAGTCGCCAGGTCATCACAGGGCTGACACATAGACACAGACAACCATTCACACTCACATTCACACCTACGGTCAATTTAGAGTCACCAGTTAACTTAACCTGCATGTCTTTGGACTGTGGGGGAAACTGGAGCACCCGGAGGAAACCCACACGGACACGGGGAGAACATGCAAACTCCACACAGAAAGGCCCTCGCCGGCCCCGGGGCTCGAACCCAGGACCTTCTTGCTGTGAGGCGACAGCGCTAACCACTACACCACCGTGCCGCCCCAGATGAGACTAAAATTGAAATTTTAAGCCATCGTTGGAAACGCCATGTGTGGCGCAAACCCAACACCTCCCATCACCCTGAGAACACCATTCCTACAGTGAAGGATGGTGGTGGTAGCATCATGCTGTGGGGATGTTTGTCATCTGCAGGGACAGGAAAGCTGGACAGGAGGTTTCAGACTGGGCTGAAGGTTCACATTCCAGGAGGACAATGACCCTAAACATACTGCTAAAGCTACACTTGAGGGGTTTAAAGAGAAACATTTAAATGTCTTGGAATGACCTAGTCAAAGCCCAGACCTCAATCCAGTTGAGAGTCTGTGGCATAACTTAAAGATTGCTGTACACAAACACAACCCATCTAACTTGAAGGAGTTGGGGCAGTTTTGCCTTGAGGAATAGGCAAAAATCCCAGTGGCTAGATCTGCTAAGCTAAGAGAGACATACCCCAAGAGACTTGCAGCTGGAATTGCAGCAAAAGGTGGCAAAAAGTATTGACTTTGGGGGTTGAATACTTATGAACACTCCAGATTTCTGTTTTTTCATCTTAATTATTGTTTGTGTCACAATTTAAAAAAAAAATTACATCTTTAAAGTGGTAGATATGTTGTGTAAATCAAATGGTGCTAATCCCCCAAAAATCTATTTTAATTCCAGCTTGTAATGCGACAAAACAGGACAAATACCAAAGGGGATGAATACTTTTACAAGACACTGTATAAGTTGCTATATCCTTCCTGGCAGTTCGAACCAATCTGGCCTTTTTCCTCTGACCTCTGTTTTCAACAAGGCGTTTCCATCCACAGAACTGTTGCTCACGCAATGTTTTTCGTTTTTCACACCATTCTGTGTAAACTCTAGAGACTGTTGTGTATGAAAATCCCAGGAGATCATCAGTTTCTGAAATACTCAGACCAGTTCATCTAGCACCAACACACATGCCACAGTGAAAGTCACAGAGATCACAATTTTTCCCGTTCTGATGTTTAAAGTGAACATTAACTGAAGCTCTTGATTTATATCTACATGATTTTAAGCATTGTGCTGATGTCAAGGGATTGGCTGATTAGAGAACTGCATAAAACATCAGGTGTAAGGGTGTACCTAATAAAGTGGCCAGTCAGTGGATGTGTGGAAATTTTGCTCACATGAGATTAAAGTGTTTTTATGTTTACTTTTTTTAAACAAATAATGTCATCTCACCTCATTATCTCTAGTCGCTTTATCCTGTTCTACAGGGTCGCATGCAAGCTGGAGCCTATCCCAGCTGACTACGGGCGAAAGGCGGGGTACACCCTGGACAAGTCGCCAGGTCATCACAGGGCTGACACATAGACACAGACAACCATTCACACTCACATTCACACCTACGGTCAGTTTAGAGTCACCAGTTAACCTAACCTGCATGTCTTTGGACTGTGGGGGAAACCGGAGCACCCGGAGGAAACCCACGCAGACACGGGGAGAACATGCAAACTCCACACAGAAAGGCCCTCGCCGGCCACGGGGGTCGAACCCGGACCTTCTTGCTGTGAGGCGACAGCGCTAACCACTACACCACCGTGCCGCCCTAAATACATAAATATTATTTATATAATTATTAAATCTCCAGCATTCAGAGTGTTGCATGTTCTCCCCATGTTCAAGAATGTTTCCTTTCAATTCCCAAAAGCATGCTTGTAGATAGATTGGGTACTTACTGGCTTGTGTGTGTGTGTGTGTGTGTGTGTGTGTGTGTGTGTGTGTGTGTGTTTATTACCCTGTTATAGGTTTGTGTTACATCCAGGGTGTAATCCAGCTTTGCTCCTAGTGTTTCTGGAATACGCTTCTCATCTCTTATAGTCCTGATTTGAATAAGCAGTATTATAATGTTGGAATTTTCCATCGATGAAAAAGACAGCCCCATGCAGTGTTAAGTACCTGTAGTGAGCTCATAAAACTAAAGGAAAAATCCCATTCGCTGCTACATCCTAAAGTCCACTTGTTTATGATCAAAATGTGAGGAAATTATATGTCTTATTTTTACTATTTGGATCTGACATGTTCTTACATTGCAGTTTGAATCCCTGGGAAAGGCCATTGTGGTGGTCTGTAGATTTAAAGGTAGACCGCCTTTCATATTTTTCAAGTTTAGGTCATAAAAAGAATTTTCCCTGACACCCAATTATTTTTGTTAAGTGGACTGAAAGTGACTGAATTCAAATCACAGACTTCCAATTTTATTAGTTTTTTTTTTTAAATAGAACAATTCATGAATTTAGGGCCACATGGCCCTAAATTCTCTGCTATTTTTTCCTCCTTCACCATGACCCAATTCAAGATACTACGTCATACATCACGTGGTGGGCTTTCCCTGTTTGCACAAGGCATTATAGGATACAAATTTGAAACAGGAGAGAAAAATGGAGGCTGTGAGTGTGCGAATGAAATGTGAAAGACCTACAGTAATGGAAAGCGAGAAGAAAAGATGCTATATTGTGAAGGAAAGGAAACACAGGACCAAACTAATAAATATCGGCAGTCAGCGAGCACCTCGGTGTGATTAGCTGTTCGTTTAGCAACAGAATGATGTAACTGTCAGTGCACGGTCAAGATAAACCTGTAGATGGCAATAATGCAACACTGTGGATGCCAGCTGCTGTAAAACCCAAAAGAAGAAGAAAAAGAAGTGGAAGAAGAAGCAGGTAAATCTGCGCATGCACACACGGACTTCCTCTGTCTGCTTGACTGCACTAAGCAAGCGATTTCATGGACATTATTTGCTCGGGAATCCCCTCAAATTAAATAACTTTCCAGCCACATAATGGCCTGGGTCTTTTTAGTTTTTTGTTGTTAAGCTATTGCAGAAATAAACATATATCACAATGACCAAATTTCAGAGGGAACTAAATTTCACCGATTTTATGAAATCAAAAGGCTGTCTACCTTTAATAATAATAATAATAATAATAATAATCTCATCTCATTATCCCTAGCTGCTTTATCCTGTTCTACAGGGTCGCAGGCAAGCTGGAGCCTATCCCAGCTGACTACGGGCGAGAGGCGGGGTACACCCTGGACAAGTCGCCAGGTCATCACAGGGCTGACACATAGACACAGACAACCATTCACACTCACATTCACACCTACGGTCAGTTTAGAGTCACCAGTTAACCTAACCTGCATGTCTTTGGACTGTGGGGGAAACCGGAGCACCCGGAGGAAACCCACGCGGACACGGGGAGAACATGCAAACTCTGCACAGAAAGGCCCTCGCTGGCCACGGGGCTCGAACCTGGACCTTCTTGCTGTGAGGCGACAGCGCTAACTACTACACCACCGTGCCGCCCCAATAATAATAATAATAATAAATTATTATTATTATTATTATTATCTGTTTGTTTTTGATGGTCAGAACAGTGTGATGTTGTTTGTAGTCTTTAATTCTCCCATCTGTAACACACACATGAATAGGATTTGTTTGTGCTTTATGCTTGTTTCTAGTGACATCATGTCCGTTACAAAACAGTTTGTTTGTGACAGAGGTAGTTCCATTTACTTAATTCCAGTCATTAACAGGATGATGATTCACCATTTTGCTAAATTGCCAAGAAGTGCCTACTGTTGAATAGTGCAGCTGAAAAAGAGCCATTTGCTTGTCATTAATCATTGTCCTGTCAGCAAGAAATACCCTTTAAAATGGTTGCTTCTCTTCTGCTTCTCCATTATACGTTTATATGTAATCCCTTTGATATCATGATAATGTTAATAATGTTGATAGGAGCAGGAATTGCTATAGGAACGTATGGCAATTGATCTCCATCAGCTCTTTGATACTTCATTATAAAATAATCAAATATACCATGCACTGAGAGGCTCTGGTTGAAATTATGGATTCTCTGAGGTAACTGACACAGCTGTGAAGAAAGTAGTACTATGCCAGTCACCTCAAAGAGTCCATAATTACCAGTGCCTCTCAGTGCATGGTATATGAGGTTTATATCCCTCATCAAAAAATTCCAAACTAAAAGAGGTAAGATTGAATCTCGGCATAAACTTGCTGGAGGCAGCCATGTTTGTTGTTTACATCAGAGGGACTTTCGACCTGCACATGTACAATGTACCACGCTATCGCCTGCCTCACTAGGCATGATCATGATATGTAGATCTACACACACAGAAATGCTCGCGGAACCACAGCTGTGACTCAAGCCAGCCATAAAGCTTGAAACTGTGACGTCAGTTCATGGTATATCTAGGATATATCATGACTGATTCGCATCATATCCTTTTTTTTTTTTTACATCACAAGATACATTGCTTAATCAACGGTGGAACTATTTTATGTCACGTGAGCCATCCTTGGCCAATCCCTGCACAGGAATTTTTTGATGAAAGACATTTCACAGTTATTTCACGAAATCGAGTCGTTATAGTTGATAGCTGACAAGGCGCATAGCACCAAGCTGGCTATAAGCCATGTATGACGAGATTGGGTGAAATAACTGTTTTATTCTATTCACATTCACTAGATTTTGAGAAACAGAGTATTTTTATTTTTTACAAATTTGATAAATAAAAATGTTACACAAAATCATTTCTGCTGAGAATGTAAACAAACTGGCAAAATTACAGTACCAATTTGTGAAAAAGGCGATAATAATTCTTGAAAAATAAAATAAATTTGTTCTTACCATCAAATACTTTTATTCCATATTTTGTTGCTTTTTTGTACTTCTTAGGGTTTTCTTCTCTGCTTCTTCTTCTTCTTCTTCTTCTTTAGGGTTTTTGTGGCAGTTGGCAAACCAACTTAAAGGTGACTGGGCTAGACTGTGGCACAGGAGATATTGGGGGGGGGGGACCTATATGCTTTTAGCTATTTCTGTTTCTTTTAAATACTTGATACGTTTTTGGGTTTTGTTTTCGAGTAGAGGTTTTATTTCGTCCTTGGTTGGTTCAGCAGCTCACGCCGCCATTTTGTTTTTCTCTACTCATGGTGTATGAGCTAATATCCTAGTAGTAGAGTAGCTAATCAGAGCGCCCAATTGCTCATATCCAGTGAATGTGGATAGAATAAAATATGTTATATTAGCAGTGCATTTCGAAGTGCAAAATCTGTAGTTTGCTTTTATAGTATTCTCAGAGACAACTGATCAAGGTGGGATCACCAAAGCATTCTTCATGCTAAGTACTCTATTACCTTGTTGTTTTGACCATTATTGTTGCATTTAAATCTGTGTTTATGTAAATCAATTCACATGGAGCCAACAAGTTAACTGTGAGAGATTAATTTGTGTTGAAGTAGAAGATTTAATTGATGTGGAACCGATGTACACATTTCAGTGAATTGAAAAAAGTCAGTGAACCACTTTGCTGGAGCTTTTGTAATCCCTTTGGTTGTTGTGTTAGACACTGAAAACAATAAACACACTCTTGGCAGAGCTTTTCCATGTAGCTGAAATTAGTGATGCTGCTCCTGGATGGTTCTTTAAACACAATCTGTAGAATGATATGAATTGTTTCAATGGCCTCCTTTGCATAACAAATAGGCACATTTTTATTTGATTGCAAAGAAAAACAGGAAAAAGGCAAAGGCACTTGGCCAAAGAGTTGATTATGCTTGCATCTATCATGCACTATTCATAAATATTGTCTATATGTGTGTGTTTTTAGTGTTTAAGTCTCTCTGATTCATAGAGTGCCAGTCAAAAGTTTGGACACCCCTACTCATTCATAGATTTCTTTCTCTGTTTTGACTATTTTCTACATTGTAGAACAATATTGAAGACATTAAAACTATGGATAACACATGGGACATATATGGAATTATGTGGGAAACAAAAAAGAGTTAAAAAGCAGAATATGTTTGATACAGTGTCTTGCAAAAGTATTCATCCCCCTTTGTCCTGGTGGTTGTCCTGTTTTATTGCATTACAAGCTGGAATTAAAATGGATTTTTGGAGAGTTAGCACCATTTGATTTACACAACATGCCTACCACTTTAAAGGTGAAAATTGTTTTATTGTGACACAAACAATAATTAAGATTTAAAAAATAAATAAAAACGGAAATCTGGAGTGTGCATAGATATTCACCCCACCCCACGTCAGCACTTTGTAGAGCCACCTTTTGCTGCAATTACAGCTGCAAGTCTCTTGGGGTATGTCTCTATTAGCTTAGCACATCTAGCCACTGGGATTTTTACCCATTCCTCAAGGCAAAACTGCTCCAACTCCTTCAAGTTAGATGGGTTGCTTTGGTGTACAGCAATCTTCAAATTATGCCACAGATTTTCAATTGGATTGAGGTCTGGGCTTTGACTCAGCCATTCCAAGACATTTAAATGTTTCCCTTTAAACCACTCCAGTGTAGCTTTAGCAGTATGTTTAGGGTCATTGTCCTCCTGGAATGTGAACCTTCGTCCCAGTCTCAAACCTCTGGCTGACTCAGGAAGGTTTTCCTCTAGAATTGCTCTGTATTTAGCACCATCCATCTTTCCTTCAGTCCTGACCAGCTTTCCTGTCCCTGCAGATGAAACGTATCCCCACAGCATGATGCTGCCACCACCATGCTTCACTGTAGGAATGGTGTTCTCAGGGTGTTGGGTTTGCGCCACACATGGCCTTTCCCATGATGGCCCAAAAGATCAATTTTAGTTTAATTTGACCAGAGAATCTTCTTGCATGTGTTTGGGGAGTCTGCCACATGCTGTTGGGCAAACTCCAAATGTGTTTTCTTAAGCAATGACTATTTTCTGGCCACTCTTCCATAAAGCCCCATTTTGTGGAGTGTACAGCTTAAAGTGGTCCTATGGACAGATACTCCCATCTCCGCTGTGGATCTTTGCAGCTCCTTCAGTGTTATCTTTGGTGTCTTTGTTGCGTCTCTGATTAATGCTCTCCTTGCCCGGTCTGTGAGTTTTGATGGGCGGCCTTCTCTTGTCAGGTTTGTAGTGGTGACATATTCTTTCCATTTTGCTATAATGGATTTAATGGTGCTCCCTGGGATATTCAAAGTTTGGGATATTTTTTATAACCCAACCCTGATCTATACTTCTCCACAACTTTGTCTCTGACTTGTTTGGAGGCTCCTTGGTTTTCATGTTGCTTGCTTAGTAGTGTTGCAGAGTCAGGGTCCTTCCAGAACAGGTTGATTTATACAGATATCATGTGACAGATCATGTGACACTTTGATTGCACACAGGTGCCTCTTAATCAACTAATTATATGACTTATGAAGTGAATTGGTTGGACCAGCTCTTATTTCGAGGTTTCATACGAAAGGGGGTGAATACCTATGCTCTCTCCAGATTTCTTTTTTTTCATCTTAATTATTGTTTGTGTCACAATAAAACAATAATTTTCACCTTTAAAGTGGTAGGCATGTTGTGTAAATCAAATGGTGCTAACCCTCCCAAATCCATTTTAATTCCATCTTGTAATGCAACAAAACAGGACAAACACCAAGGGGGATGAATACTTTTGCAAGACACTGTATTTTAGATTCTTCAGCGTAGCCAGCGTTAACCTTGATGATGCTTTGTACACTACTGGCATTATCTTAACCAGTTTCATGAGGTAGTCACCTGGAATGCTTTTCAATTAACAAGTGCCTCGTCAAAAGTTCATTAGTGCAATTTCTTGCCTTTTTAATGTGTTTAAGATCAAACAGTAAAATAGTAAATAATAAACATCCAGGTACAGTAAATAACCCTATTCCAACTGTAGTAATCTATATTATGTCAAGAAGCGCTCAACTAAGTAAAGAGAAACGACATCCATCATTACTTTAGGACATGAAGTGACTTTTAATTCATAAAAATAAAGAAAGGACATTGAATTAGCAAGTGTGTCCAAATGTTTGCCTATTAATGTATGTTAAATTTACTTTGAGGTTTAGTTGTTTAGATCTGGCAGAACACCTCATTTTGCCTGTTTATGTCGATAATTCTGCCTGTATGCTTTACCTGCCTGTATGTTTCACATTGCAATATTGCAAAAATAAATTGAGAACCAGACAATATAATGGAGTTTTCAACAAGCTCATAGAATACTGTTTATTCTGCTATCAAACTCCATAACACTCAAAGTTTTGTGGAAATATTGCTACCACCTGAGGCAATGCACTGACCCTGCTCATTAGTCTGGCTTCAGTAGACTTGTATGACATGACACATCACCAGATGGAGTTGGAAATGTTGCCTTTGTAGCAGCATGAATAGAGAAGGCGAGTGAAATACTCATTAACATCTCCATTTCATATCTCTTTTATTTCCTTATATACACTTAATGACCATTCACTCAGGCTGCTTCTACACATTTTAATGACCAATTTTATCAGTGGCTAGATATTAACTATTTATTTTTATATTCAGTAGAGCCAGCCACTTGCATACAAGCTCTGCAACTAAAGTACATCATTGACCATATTCCCTTGACCGTTGTAGCACATTTGGCAGATCAGTGGTGTCTGAGAGTCGATAGGGTTTTGCTTATTTGCTCTTTGGATGTTCAATTAACATAAGCAAGAATGAGGTTATACTGAATATCGGCACAGCTGCGACTCGCCAGAGGTAGGTAACCATAGGTAATCACATCCATGCTGATATACTACAACCGCATGATTGTGAATGCAGTATTACTTTTATCTCATCTCATCTCATCTCATTATCTCTAGCCGCTTTATCCTTCTACAGGGTCGCAGGCAAGCTGGAGCCTATCCCAGCTGACTACGGGCGAAAGGCGGGGTACACCCCGGACAAGTCGCCAGGTCATCACAGGGCTGACACATAGACACAGACAACCATTCACACTCACATTCACACCTACGGTCAATTTAGAGTCACCAGTCAACCTAACCTGCATGTCTTTGGACTGTGGGGGAAACCGGAGCACCCGGAGGAAACCCACGCGGACACGGGGAGAACATGCAAACTCCACACAGAAAGGCCCTCGCCGGCCCCGGGGCTCGAACCCAGGACCTTCTTGCTGTGAGGCGACAGCGCTAACCACTACACCACCGTGCCGCCGTATTACTTTTATACAACAAGAAATTAATATTGAATAAGTGACATTTCAGACACAATATGGCCAAATGTTCTGTTTATTTTTACTCCGCAAGCAGAAATAGATCCCAACGAAGCCACACCTATTTTACAGCATGCCAGTTAGCTGGCTGTCTAACTCACATTGATTTGTATACTCCCATTATTAAAGGTGTTTCTGCTGAAATTGGCATCCCTTCTTCCTTTTCATCTTCAACTGATGAACTTTAATAGTTTAAGACAAAAGTTATATTCAGGGCTCGACATTAACGGTCGTCCGACTGTCCCGGACAACCAAATGTTTGGTCCGGACAAGTCAAATCTGTCTGTGCCTGTCTGACAGGACAAGCTGAATATTTGTTGAAAATCACCATTTTTGTAGTAATTATTCAAGAGTTACATCAATAAAGTTCCAACAAAACGAGTTCAGTCCCCTCAGTGAGCCAGCTGTTTTACTGTTTATGAAATTCTGGGGAAGCCGAGTACAGCAGGTGCGTGTGTAAAAATAACCACATTGTAATATCTAATTATAGATTTTATTAGACTTTGATTTCATCGAAATCAGAGAAATGGTGATCAAACACTTCAATAAAATAAATACCTGTGGTGAATCTTCATTTCATTCAGACATTCATTGTATTTTTCTTTTGTATGGTACAAATTAACCATCACAAATGTCGTAAAATATTTCAGGGGAATTTTACGACAGTGCTGAACTCACTTATGGCCCTTTTCCACTACCCTTTTTCAGCTCACTTCAGCTCGCTTCAGCTCACTTCAGCCCGACACGGCTTGCGTTTCGACTACCAAAAACCAGCACGACTCAGCTCGCTTCAGCCCTGCTTAGCCCCTAAAACTCGCACCGTTTTGGAGTGGGGCTGAAGCGAGCCAAAGCGAGCCGAGTGAGGCTGGGGGCGTGAGCAGACACTCCCCTGTGCACTGATTGGTGAGGAGGAGTGTCCTCACACGCCCACACACGCCCCGCAAGCACGCTGGGATCTGTAAACACTGCAAACCCGGAAGGAGAAGAATTACGAATTACGAGAATTTCTGAAGCCTTATGCGCCTCGCCTCATCTATACGCTCTTGCCAGTATCTGTCCGCGTTGTCGGTGACAACAAGCCACAGCACCAAGACCAGCAACACTAACGACTCCATGTCCTCCATGTTTATTGTTTACTATTCGGGTTGTGAGACTACCGCTTAAAAGCTCACTGATGTCACTGTTTGCGCTGCTTAACGACATCACATGACGTCCACCCACTTTCGCTAACTCCACCCAATGTGTCCACCCACTTCCAGCCAGCACGGTTCAGCGCGGTTGTAGTCGAAATGCAACTCCAACAGCCCCGCTCAGCCCGACTCAGCACGGCACGGCTCAGCCCGACTCAGCCGCGTTTGTAGTGGAAAAGCGGCATTAGGGTTTGTTTTCATTCACAACCTGATTCTGTCACCCTTATCATTTCCAACTTTTTTTTTTTCGGTTTCATTTCTTTAAGTTAGGGCATCACGGTGGTATAGTGATTAGTATTGTCACCTGACAGCAAGAAGGTTCTGGGTTCGAGCCCAGTGGCCAATGGGGGCCTTCCTGTGCGGAGTTTGCATGTTCTCCCCGTGTCCGCGTGGGTTTCCTCCGGGTGCTCTGGTTTCCCCCCCAGTCCAAAGACATGCAGGTTAGGCTAATTGGTGGCTCTAAAATTGACCGTAGGTGTGAATGTGAGTGCGAATGGTTGTCTGTGTCTATGTGTCAGCCCTGTGATGATCCGGTGACTTGTCCAGGGTGTACCCCGCCTCTTGCCCATAGTCAGCTGGGATAGGCTCCAGCTTGCTTGCAATCCTGCACAGGATAAGCAGTTATGGATAATGGACGGATAGATTTCTTTAAATTAATTTTTACTTCAAGTTTTACTGGATTAATCAAGATTTAACTTTATTTCCTCCAGAAGCTTTGAATTTAGACGAGTCTAACTCTTAATACTGTAGATAAGGTAATGGGTTATAACAACACATGCACCATAATGGGGCGTTGGATAGTTTTTGTTTATTGTTACAGCTAAAGTTTGAGTTTTATTGAAAAATTGTAAATACATCCATCCAGTATGCGTATATGAAGTTTATCTTCTCATGTTAAAAAACTCACATTTTTCATATGAAATGCATCACAGATCTGAGTGACATATTTAAATGATATTGGCTGGTGATTAGTGGTATATCAGATATATTCCATTCCATGAATGGAATATATCTGATATACCATGAAAAAAAGCTTACCATTATTATGATTATACATACAAACTCTCTTTTCCAGTTTTTCGATGTCCGTTGGTATGTTTTTCTCTTGTAAGCAGAGGGGTCCATCAGGGCCTTCTAGGTCTTCAGAGAAGGCCCAAACATCAGCATTTCAGATGTTATATTTAATTTTTTTTCATTCTTTAATTGCTTTCATGGCGGCACGGTGGTGTAGTGGTTAGCGCTGTCGCCTCACAGCAAGAAGGTCCAGGTTCGAGCCCCGTGGCCGGCGAAGGCCTTTCTGTGTGGAGTTTGCATGTTCTCCCCGTGTCCACGTGGGTTTCCTCCGGGTGCTCCGGTTTCCCCCACAGTCCAAAGACATGCAGGTTAGGTTAACTGGTGACTCTAAATTGACCGTAGGTGTGAATGTGAGTGTGAATGGTTGTCTGTGTCTATGTGTCAGCCCTGTGATGACCTGGCGACTTGTCCAGGGTGTACCCCGCCTTTCGCCCGTAGTCAGCTGGTATAGGCTCCAGCTTGCCTGCGACCCTGTAGAACAGGATAAAGCAGCTAGAGATAATGAGATGAGATGAGATGAATTGCTTTCATTCCTTCATAATTTCATGAGAATTATTCTCTTCTAATTCAGCCTCATTTTCTATCAAATTTGCTTCAGAAATGAAAGGGTTACTATCCTGAAAACATTAAACTAGAGTTGTCCAATCAGATTTTTTTGTTTGTTGTCTCTAGACAGAGAAGAGTTTAGAGCCAGCTCACTCATTGGTTAGGACTTCATTGCCAGGACAGAAGGCCATGGCAGTGTATGTTTATGTAGGAAGAGACAGATTAATTAACCAATCAGATTTTAATTTATAGTGGGAGGGACCAAAACTTTATTGCCCTCGGCCTCCTCGAAGGCCAACGCGAGCTTAACCACAAATCGCACCATCAGCGCAGCAGTGAAGTCACCTGCCAGCCGGTGTTGCAATCATCAGTAGTGTTAGCGAATGCTAATAAAGCAGTCAAGCCAGTGCTGTCGCGAGCAAGTAGCACAGGCTAACGACTGAGAAACTAAGATTTCTGTCTCCAGACTCTTCTTCCACGTACGCTCACCACAGTATTTTTCACTCAGACTTAAGTATTCATTTCCCTGTGTAATTTACTTAGCGACTTTTAAAATCAACATCGACAGTGACACACAACGGAGTGACCTGGAAGTCTGCCGCCAATCCCTTGCAAAATCCTTTGCCCTGTTGCTTTTTTGGTTTGTCTGGCTAAGGTTTGGCTGAGCTGAAATCCCAGCTCTAATAGTAATGTTTCGCCACTGCTTGTAAATATGTGTGAAGAATATCTAATGAAGTTTTGGTAGCCTTTTGGGTGTTCAACTTGTCTTTAGTTTCAGTTTATTTATTTAGTGCTTAATTATAGCATAGCTAATCCTAGCACTGGAATGGCCTTGTGTTTCTCTTTCCCAGAGAACAAAGAAATGCTTCTTCACAGGCATAGCAGAAAACTCTCTCATTGGTTATGAGCATCAGCTCCGATGTGTGACGTCATGTTATCTTGACAGAGTGCAATATCGTAAACCATATTCAATGCGCATTCTTTGCGAAGTCCATGAGTGAAGTCCTCTTGTAAAAGTCTCCATCACTTTTCCTCACCTCCAAGTAGAACTTTATATTTCCGCTATTGCTCTCTTTTCCAGTTTTTCGATGTCCGTTGGTATGTTTTTCTCTTGTAAATATGCGTGAAGAATATCCAGTGAAGTTTTGGTAGCCTTTCGGGTGTTCAGCGCATCTCTCTCTTTAAATCTTCGACTTTTAATGAAGCAAACCTCACGGTCATTTTTGTGAACAAACTGTCACAGTCACTCACTAGCACGGAAGTTTTACATCTCTCATGCTCTTTTCCAGTTTTTTTAATGTCCGTTGGTATGTTTTTCTCTTGTAAATATGCGTGAAGAATATAATAATAAAGTTTTGGTAGCCTTTTGGGTGTTCAGCATGTCTTTAATTTCAGTTTATTTAGTTAGTGCTTAAACCTAGCACTGAATTAACCCCGTCTTCTCTCTCTCCCGGCCGACAAAGAAATGATTGTGCGCATATGTAGCAGAAAAGTTTTGTCATTGGATCTTTGCGTGTGATGTTGCGTTGTCTTGACAACGTGCAATATTATAACAATATTGCATGCTCATTCTCCATTGGGGAGAGTGGCATAATACATGGATATGATAATATTGCATGGCATCAATAAACCTGCCAGAAGGGAATAGAATACATGTTTTTATTCCTTGGAAAAATTGTATGTATAATAATTCCCGATATTCCACCCTGATGATGTCACTCCCAGTGTTTTCTTACTGACTAGACATACGTTGTCAAAATGGTGAACCAATTTAAAATTAAAATTCTTTTGATTAACTTGCATTTTTTTGTGTGTGTGGATATGTGTGTATCATATAAAGAACATTACACAGTGGCGCGAAGATATGAAGTTTATCTTCTCGTGTTGAAAAATATTTTCACTTGTTCGCTTCGAACTTCATATCTTCACGCGACTGTGTAATATCCTCTATACATGACTCAATGAGAGTAATGTATTCTAAATACATCGGATTACTTTCAAACTGTCTTACATTTCATGTAACAACATGTGGCATTCACAAGTTCCTGCTTGCTCAACTATTCTGTTGTTGTATCACCTGGCTGAAGACATTTGAGTAACCCTGAATATATATATATATATAAAAAAAAGTGCTCCCCAGAGCACTTTTGTGTGTCGGGGCCAACACACTTTAATTTCATGCAGACACGCTTTAAATTTGCCGACATGCTATTTATTTGCTCTGACACTCAATGAAAACTGCCCTGTCAACTCTCACGACTTTGCCATGAGACTCACGATTTTTTTGCACTGAATCACACAGTGAAAGGATGTTCGTGATTGTTTTACTGCAGAAAGTCGACCAATGAAATCGCGTCTTACTTTGTCTTCATCATTTCCTCGTTACCGGTGGGAAAGACGCACCTGGCGAAAATGAGTGACAGCGATTCTGGATCAGAGGGCCCTCCGAGTTCTAAAAAACAGAAAATTTCAAAGTATCAAGGTGCAGCTAGGTATGATATGAAGTTTAATTCCAACTGGCCCAAAACCTGTCCATGCATTATCACTGATTCAGTGAGCAAGTACCATTTCCGATGCACTGTTTACAACAGGAGTATCAGTTGTAAACAGCAAGGCCTTTGAGATGTTGAACTTCACATGCAAAGAAAGTCTCACAAAAATCTTGAAAAAGTTAGCTCGTCATCAGGATCACTCTTGACCGCATTTGCAGCACAGACTTCTGTCAGTGAGAAGGTATATTTTTATATTTTATCGTGTTTGAAAAAAGTTCAACGTGCTTTGTTTCAGTTAATCTAAGCTCAACTAGCTCTATTTGCAAAGTTGCTAAGTTAAAGTAAAATAATAGCTTATTTTGAACTGTCCCACAGATATGTTATCATAAATGTATAACCAAATGTTTTTTTTCAACAGGAACTTTGCATGCTGTGTTTGGTATGTTTATTATTGTTACAGTAGTAGCCGAGCTAGTCTGTGTTGGTGAAGGGAAATAAAAAAAATAAGCACATAAATGTATAAATCTATAGCTATATAACTGGAAGTTGTTAATATATAATTGTCATAATGGTTTTGGGATTTTTGGTGATGGTATTACTTTGATTAATTCACTAATTGTATATTCCTTTAATATTATCTCATCTCATCTCATTATCTCTAGCCGCTTTATCCTGTTCTACAGGGTCGCAGGCAAGCTGGAGCCTATCCCAGCTGACTACGGGCGAAAGGCGGGGTACACCCTGGACAAGTCGCCAGGTCATTCCTTTAATATTATCTTTCTGATAATTTATTTATTGTTATAAACTAATGAATAAATATTTTATAAATTATATTTAATACATAGGACAGAATATTAAATTTACTCAGTTTGTAGTGTTATATTCAGATAATTTTTTGTCATGATATGATTATTTATTTACGCTTTCATTAAACAAAGGGCAAAATAAACCTCAAACTCTGCTGCAATAAATTGCAAACACATGCACTTTTACTGAGTTAAAATGTTGATTTAGAAATTACTTGGTGGCAACACAATTTCTGTTTCCTGTTTTCCTATGAAGTGACATGCATATGTAGTTTTGCGGTGAAAGCTTATTGAAATATGATCATTGCATACCTTTCGTTTCATGATCATGTTGAAATGTGTTATTGTTTACCTGCCATTGTTTTGTTAATACATGTGGTGTCTTCATGAAGCCATTTTTTTTTCATTAATAGTAACAAGAAGGTGAAAACTAAATATTCATCCTAAGGCCACCAATCCCCTCTTAAAGTTGGCAAAATTGTTTTTGGCTGGGGGGCCTCAGACCCCCCACTAGAGCTTTGCTTTGGAACGGACTGGGGCCTGCAGTCCCTGGACCCCAGCTTTCTCACTTCTTTTTTTCATTTTGGGGTTGACAGCTATGTTCAACCATATTAACAGTAAAAAGTGACCATTTCAGTACCACCATAAAATGCTCCTAAAGGAGGCCCCTCAGACCCTCCCAAGGACAGTGATGGGAATAACGGTGTTAGAAATAAATGGCGTTACTAACGGCGTTACTTTTTTTAGTAACGAATAATCTAACTAATTACTTTTTACATCGTTATAACGCCGTTCCCGTTACTTACAATAAAATGCTCTGCGTTACTTTATTAAAGCTGTTTTCATCTGGCACACTGCTCGTTCAGCCTTTCTTTACTCTGCTTTAGTACGGGGCGGGGAGACGCGAGACAACGGCATAGTCAGCCAATCAGAGTAGATTTGGACAACATATGTAGGTAGGCTCTGCCTACTGCACTACTGCGCACTCTTTCAATCAGAAGACCCAGCGATGGCGAGCGGTCAGCCCAGCACTGCGCTTTCAAACTGGAAATACAGCCATTACTTTTCATTACTTGAAATAAAAGGCAAAAATGTGTACGTGCAATGCACATTATGTCGAGGAACAAAGCGTTTGTCCTCGTCAGTGGCCAGTAATTAGTAACAATTTTAATAACTACAAAAATATATTAAATTTGATAGATGTCTTATCTCACATTGTCCCACAAAAATATTAATATAGTGTAGATAACGTTACTAACTGGTTCTGTTAAGTGTCCATTTCAGTCATTAAATACATTTAACATTCACTTTTATTATGATTACACTAATTTAATTTGTTTTTTTTTGGGGGGGGACACAAAATGTAACGGAATAATTACTTTCCCTGGTAATTAGTTACTTTTATGACAAAGTAACTCTGTTACTAACTCCGTTACTTTTTGGGAAAAGTAACTAGTAACTATAACTAATTGCTTTTTGAAAGTAACATGCCCAACACTGCCCAAGGACACCCCCCTCTCATACTCTCCTCCCACACGCCTTTGGCGCAGGGCGTGGCCCTGCAGGTCCCCCAAAAGTTAGGGCTTTATTTTGATCCTGGGGAAAACACTGTATAAGCACTTGCTGTAGAGGAGCAAATACTATTTGAGCAGGTTCACAAAAGCCATTCGATGTTTTGTCTGGTTAAAAAAAAAAGAGAGAGAGAGAGAGAGAGAGAGAGAGAGAGAAAGAAGGCCCAATTTTTCCTTGACCTTTTCTTTATTTCCAGAACTGCAAGAACATGAAAATATACTGTTTTTGTCTTGAATTTACTGTCACATTAACATTTAGTTATCACTCAGTTTTCTGAAGTGCATTTTGTGTTTCAGCAAATTTTAAAAATGGCACAAGAGAAAGAAAATCGGTCCCTTAACGTTTCTTGATTTCAAATGATTTAATAAGTCAGCCTATTACACAGACGTGTCCTGTTTAGCACTCAGTAGAAGCCCAACCTCGTCAAACACATCCTGAAACCATTGTGCTCGCCAACGTAAACAGTTTTCGGAGCAGTACTGCACATGAATAGGCTCCCCATAGAGATAGATATAACATTGGTCTCGAAGCTACAATGCTGTACTTGGCGACGTAGCTGACACTAGCTAGGATAAATAACGTCAAGTGGTTTGCAAATGCAAATTTCCAGATAGTCAGTTGTCATTTCAGGTAATTAGGTGGCTGTCTAATCACTAGCTAGTGAGAATAGCCAAGCTAACCAGTAAGTTAGCAGATAACTTTAGCCAGACAAAAAAAAAAAAGAACTGACTTTGAGATGCTTCTTTGGGTTAGAAGTGGAGTCTTTTAACGCTGAAAGCAACTTGGTTGCTGGAAAGCAGAGGATGCACTGTACAGTGATGTTGCGATCTCCTTTTCCTTCTTTAAAAGTGAAATAGTGCTTGAATTTCCATGAGACAAACATGTCTGTCCTTGCTATATGCCAACTGTATTAGCTCGTTTCATAGTGTGTGAGCAGATGTAATGGTGTAATATGAAGGCAGGTTACAATTTTTTCAGTCAAAGGTTTCTGGGAAATTCATTGAATTTCTGCAATTTAATTGAAGTGCGGGCGGCACGGTGGTGTAGTGGTTAGCGCTGTCGCCTCACAGCAAGAAGGTCCGGGTTCGAGCCCCGTGGCCAGCGAGGGCCTTTCTGTGCGGAGTTTGCATGTTCTCCCCGTGTCCGCATGGGTTTCCTCCGGGTGCTCCGGTTTCCCCCACAGTCCAAAGACATGCAGGTTAGGTTAACTGGTGACTCTAAATTGACCGTAGGTGTGAATGTGAGTGTGAATGGTTGTCTGTGTCTATGTGTCAGCCCTGTGATGACCTGGCGACTTGTCCAGGGTGTACCCCGCCTTTCGCCCGTAGTCAGCTGGGATAGGCTCCAGCTTGCCTGCGACCCTGTAGAAGGATAAAGCGGCTAGAGATGAGATAATGAATTGAAGCGCGAATGAATATGTGAGCTAAGAAATCAGTTCTTTCAAGTAAGCCATTAATTTCAAGAATGTAACTGTATTCTGATGACCATTGATTTATATTCGAACTGTATCTGAATACAGTTCTAATATAAATCAATAAATCTCAATCAATATAAATCAATGTATATAAATCAATATCTGAATACAGTTACTCATATTTTGTATTCTAAATACATAATGTCGTTACATGTATTCTGTTATTCCCCAGCACTGAGTACGCATTGAATTGATGCATATGTTTTCAACATTTGCCTGTGTTGTCTTAATCGTAAAGTGCTGTGGCCTCTTCTGGCCACCTTACAGAATGATGTAATTCAAGTAAAATTAAAAAAAAAAAAGCAGCATGAATCCGTAATAAACAGAAATGACACATCAAATAGTATTGACTCCTTTCACATACCCATAATGCCTTGCACCTTGGGGGGTAACCAGGTGCTGTATTTGTTTACTAAGTCAGATAACCTCAGTCATTTCTTTGAATTCACATGGGGAAAAATGACTTTTCCTGATTTAAAGTTTTATAGAATACCTAAAGAAGCTAAGCATCGAAAAGCGTGGTTAGTCAGAATTCATTGTCAAAACATCACACCGACAGAAACACGCGACTGTGTTCTGCACACTTCAGTGGTGGAGTAAAGTCTGATGATCCAAGTCACGAAGCCTATAGCCTCTCTGTCTTTGTGTTTAGTCATTAAAAGTGCGAAAACCAAAAAACAAGGACAAGTCAGAGAACTGAAAAGGACAACTTTATTGAAGGATCAACTCCCAAAACAAAGCGCAAACGATGCAGTTTAAGTAAGCTTACATATCCTTCTCCTTTTAGTGTTTCTGCGGGTAGATCGAATGTAGTATTTGACCCTGTAGTCCTAACAGCTCCTTTTAACAGCCCAAAGATTGTCGTAATCTGGTAGCATATGAGCTCAAGGAAAATCAGAGTGAAGGAAATCAAAATCTCATCTCATCTCATTATCTCTAGCCGCTTTATCCTTCTACAGGGTCGCAGGCAAGCTGGAGCCTATCCCAGCTGACTACGGGCGAAAGGCGGGGTACACCCTGGACAAGTCGCCAGGTCATCACAGGGCTGACACATAGACACAGACAACCATTCACACCTACAGTCAATTTAGAGTCACCAGTTAACCTAACCTGCATGTCTTTGGACTGTGGGGGAAACCGGAGCACACCCACGCGGACACGGGGAGAACATGCAAACTCCACACAGAAAGGCCCTCGCCGGCCCCGGGGCTCGAACCCAGGACCTTCTTGCTGTGAGGCGACAACGCTAACCACTACACCACCGTGCCGCCCGAAATCAAAATCAACTTTAAAAAAAATAAAGCGACAGTCCTGCTGTGTTTACAGTTCTTATTTGACTGAGTGAATTCCTTGCTTGTGTTCCCATGCACGAAGCGTTTTGTATTTTCTTACAGCTTTCTCATCGTAACCAGCAAAAATGATTTCACTGTGGATTCTTCTATGATCAGCGTTGATCTTTCTCAGCTTTTCTGCCAATCTTTTAACTTCTACAGGTAAGTAATTGTTGGAACACCCGTGTTGACAGATGAAGAAGGCTGTTGACTGTCACCCGAAGTAGAGGTGTTCAAAAAGTGTTCAATACAATATTTACAAGCGCTTTTTTACCGATTGAGTACTCGAAGTCCACAGAAAAGGCTTTGCAGATTTCTTTAAGCTTTGGTTTTAGTTAGTTTTGTCAATTCTTTGAAGGTTTTAGGGAGATTTTGTTAGGGGTGGTGGAGGTGTGGTGAGATAAGGATCCACAAGCAGAACACAGACAGTAATCCAATAAATAAGGTGCTTTAATCCAGGGAAAAGGGCATGGCAAAAATAGTCCCGGTAAAGAGACAAAAACTTGACAAAAACACGAGACAGACAAGGACAAAAACACTAGAGCAAAAAAAACCATAAACAAGAAAAAGCCCTAAGTGCAAAAACCATGAACTAGAAAAATAGCTTGAGCAAAAACCATGAAACACAATGAAGGCACAGAAACAGCTAGAATAGCAAAACGAGATGTTCTGGCAAAGTCAGGGTCTGAGAACGGCTTATTTATATACAGCAGAGAGAACCAGGAAGTGAAATGCAGGCTAGATGGAATTCCCGTCCCGGATCCCGATTAACGCTGACCTGAGAGATAAGTAGTCTCCGGAGTGGAAGTCCGGGGCGGAGCATGACAGATTTAAATTCGAAAGATTACTGTCAGTGTTGTTTTAGTTTGTTAATATTTTGGTTACCCCCCCAAGGCGCAAAGCATTATGGGTAATGTGAAAGTAGTCAGTGCATTAGGCCCTGGTCACACTACAGCTCGCGATGGGTTTGCGAATACTTGGCAATGAAAAATTAGTAGTATCGCCACTAAGCATGCAATACACTGCGATCGTTCTCCAAGCTTCGCGAGTTGTTTTTTTTGTTGTGTCTTCACCTAGTGAGTGGCCAAAAACATCATGAAAAATTTCAGTGCATGCTTTGAAATTTACTGCCGATGTTTTCGTCAGCAACCTAAGCGATGAATACTCACAGATGGGTTTGGGAATACTTCCCGACGCTCGGGGAACCTTCTTCAAGCCTCTTGAGATGTATTTGTCTCGAATCCATGTCCCCAGTTCTTGCGGGAGCCTCATCAACACAGCAGCGAGGCAGAGCCTAACCTTCGCCGAGACTTGAAAAGTGCATTTACTTTCAGGGATCCTTCGGAGCGCATTGTGTGCGCTCTTGGGACCCAGCTGTTATGGGAAACACCTAATTCTGATTTGAGTGCAATCGGCACATGTATATAAGGACACTGTATTTACAGAGACTTTGTGAAGTATTCTGTCAGGTATGTAGCGGTAGACGGATCCAAGTGCAGGAAGAGTGTTTATTAGCAGGCGTGATATTTACAAAAACAAAAGAAACGAAATTGAAAGCAGAGTCATAAACATGACTAGAAACAAACAGACGCGCAGCTTGTGAACAGGCAAGGCAGGCAACTGCTTGGGGCCCCCTAGCCCAGGGGCCCCCCCGAGACTCGGGGCCCAAGGGCTTATTTATTTTGTTTTTATTGTTTTTATTGTTCTTTACCATTGTATTTTCACATTTGGAATTTTAAAAACTTTGGTTTCATACATTTTTTGTTGGTGTCAGATTATTTATAACATATTGGTGATGAACACTGGTCAGAAGGGCCCCCTGGAAATTTTTGCTTGGGGCCACAACAGACTCTAGAATCGCCTCTGGAAACAAACATGACGGTGATAATGATAATACTTTGCAAAGTCTCAGTGTCCTTATATGCATCTGCTGATTGTGCTCAAATCAGCATCAGGTGTTTCCCATAACAACTGGGTCCTGTGAGCGAGCGTGGCCGCTTGAGCATGCAAAGGCATGACAGTCAAGTGTTCGCCTGCTGTGTGACCACAACTTTTAGCTCGCCTGTATATTGCCATGCATCGTCATCAAAACGCCTCGCTTCCATTGACAACCCATCGCAAAGCATCGCAGGCTGTAGTATGACCGTAGCTTTATCATCCCAATAGCGCCCATCTTCAATCTTTGGACAGCAACAGTATCATAATACATAGAAATCTTATTTCCTTTGCTACAGAGTGTCAGAAGCTGTATGTTGCATGTTGAATAAACTTTGAAAATGATTAATAATTGTCACATGCATTCATCTAAACATTTCTAAACCTATGGGTTAAATAGAAAGCATTTTTTTCCTGTTGCGCCCAGTGGAAGTTAAATCTTTGCTGATTTCCTGCGAGAGCTCCTGTGAATAAAAAATCAGGAATCCAGACATACTCTTGCTTTCCCACCCCTTTTGTTGCCTGGGAAACATGTTATTAGGAAGTGGGTACTAGTCTTTAAGCAATCCTCCCCGTCTTTTTCTGCCCCCCCCCCTTCAGATGGAAGCATTCCCACCAAGAAACTGATCAAGTTCATTGAGCAGCACTTCCCTTCATCCTTCTTAGAAACTCTAAACCAGGTCCAGTGTGGTCACTGCTTTTTATTTCTCTCCTTACTGTGTAACATTTGAAACGGAGGGATGTGATTCTGTTTTTTTGGTGTAAACCGATTAGAAGTATGAGAATGTTTAAAAGTCTTCGAATTGGCTGAGAGTTAGATGAATTATTCATAATGGCATGGACAGAGCGGCAAGCAAAAAATAAATAACAGATGGATGGAAGTGACTTCACTTCTGCAGTTCTTTATCTGTGCCTATGAACGCATCTCATTTGCTGTGGCTATTAATAGTGCAATTCTGGATTCATTCATAGATACGTCAGATTCCCAGGAGACATGGAAAATGAGATAAGAAATCAAATTTTGGTGGCATATAGGGAGGGATGAGCATGAGTTGTATAATTTTAGAGACGTGACTGCTTGCTTGGGCTTTGCAGTGCTATGTTAATGCACAACAAACACACACACATGCGTAATTCTGTCTTGGTGGGATATTTTTGTCAATTTTTTTTTTTGCATATTTTCTACACAGTACCAGCCATATGTTGATAGGGACATATCTTTATGGGCGCGTTTGTTCTCCATAATGAGATTTAAAAAAACAAAACAAACAAACAAACAAAAAAAACATTCCCACACATAAAGCACACTGGTGGCTGATGGCTTGAAGGAACACACTGTAGCGTATGGCAGTGCTTATGTAGGGCTTGGTAACCAAGGCAACAAACAACATCAGAAACAGAATGATCAGCTTAGTCAGCTGGGTGTGAAGAGAAGCAAAGGGCGCTAATACACTCAAAAGCAAGTGCGCACAGACACCAATTAAGCCATTTTGGACAGACGGCTTGTAAGGCATTTTCGACATCCTGGGGTCTCACAAATTTGCATGGAGTTAAGGAGAAGGTAAAATATTTACCTGGGGGCTAACCAGTGTCTTGTTCCTCATTGCAGCATGCAGAGTTTATGAAGTGTATCTGCAATGTGCAAAAAAAACAAAACAAAAAACCCTTACTAGTTTAGAAAAGAACTCTTTGCATACTCTCTATAGTAGGGTATCAAGGCCCTGTACTGCTATGTGATCCTGTGTGTGTGCACGTGTATGCACCTCATGGATGGAGGGCGTTTTTAATCTTGGTAGAAAAATGGACGACTGAAACTAATTGACTGAAATCTAGTTATTAGTGTTTCACATGTGTTTTCTGGCACTTCACCAAATTTGCAGCAAAACTTTCTTGTTTTGACACGAACTAGAAATCAAGAATGCATTTGTTCGTATTGAGAGTGGACTCATGGTGGTATAGTGGTTAACACTGTCGCCTCACAGTAAGAAGGTTCTGGGTTTGAGCCCAGCAGCCAACAAGGGCCTTTCTGTGTGGAGTTTGCATGTTCTCCCTATGTCTGCATGGGTTTCTTCCGGGTGGCCTTGTTTCTCCCACAGTCCAAAGATATGCAGCTTAGCAGAAATAAATGCATTCTTGATTTCTAGCTCGTGTCAAAACAAGAAAGTTTTGCTACCGATTCTCTGTATCAGCCCTGTGATGATCTGGCGACTTGTCCAAGGTGTACCTCACATCTCGCCCATAGTCAGCTGGGATAGGCTCCAGCTTGTCTGCGACCCTGCACAGGATAAGCGGTTATTGCTAATGGGTGGATATGTTCATTTTGAATTTTAATGTCAGCAACACATTTCAAAAACGTTGGGACAGGGGCATGTTTACCACTGTGTGGAACTGAGGAGAACAATTGCTGTAGTTTTGAAAGAGAAATGTTGCCCCATTTTTGCCTGATATACAATTTTAGTTGCTCAACAGTTTGGGGTCTGTCCGTCCATCCATCCATCCATCCATCATCTGTAGCCACTTATCCTATACAGGGTCGCAGGAAAGCTGGAGCCTATCCCAGCTGACTATGGGCGAGAGGCAGGGTACACCCTGGACAAGTCGCCAGGTTATCGCAGGGCTAACACAAAGAGACAAACAACCATTCACACTCACATTCACACCTAAGGTCAATTTAGAGCCACCAGTTAGCCTAACCTGCATGTCTTTGGACTGTGGGGGAAACTGGAGCACCCAGAGGAAACCCATGCAGACATGGGGAGAACATGCAAACTCCACACAGAAAGGCCCTCATCGGCCGCTGGGCTTGAACCCAGGACCTTCTTGCTAAGAGGCGACAGTGCACCACTACACCACCGTGCTGTCCAGTTCAGGGTCTCCTTTGTCATATTTTGTGCTTCATAATGCGTTTGAGACATAATGGGTCTGGACTGCAGTCAGGTCAGTTTAGCACCTGGACTCTTTTACTACGGAGCCATGCAGTTTTAACCCTCTGGGATTGAGAGCTTTGCCAGCGAAGCTCAACAGGTTTAGAGTAGATCATGTATTTAGATAAATATCTTCATGAGTTTATCATCATACAAGCATGATAAACATATTGATAGAAACTTTATACTTTACATTTCCCTATGTGGGGCGGCACGGTGGTGTAGTGGTTAGCGCTGTCGCCTCACAGCAAGAAGGTCCTGGGTTTGAGCCCCGGGGCCGGCGAGGGCCTTTCTGTGTGGAGTTTGCATGTTCTCCCCGTGTCCGCGTGGGTTTCCTCCGGGTGCTCCGGTTTCCCCCACAGTCCAAAGACATGCAGGTTAGGTTAACTGGTGACTCTAAATTGACTGTAGGTGTGAATGTGAGTGTGAATGGTTGTCTGTGTCTATGTGTCAGCCCTGTGATGACCTGGCGACTTGTCCAGGGTGTACCCCGCCTTTCGCCCGTAGTCAGCTGGGATAGGCTCCAGCTTGCCTGCGACCCTGTAGAAGGATAAAGCGGCTAGAGATAATGAGATGAGATGAGATTTCCCTATGTGCCCACTGCCAAATAATATTATGGTTTTTAAATCACCTAAATTAGATGAAACATAAAACTTGTCACCTTACTCAGTCACACTGGACTTGGAGTGCTGAGTGACCACTTACGCATTCATAAAAGACTATTCACTGGTAGCGGCATGATGATCACTTTCACTCTTTCAGTTTCGATTGGTTTCTCTTTTGCAGTGGGAACGCCCACCGTAAACATAGTTTAGGTTATTTGGAGGTAAAACTTGTTGCGACATGGCAGGCAGATTTTATGCGCTTCGGATGATTCAGGACAGCGATTCAATTTCAGGACAGCAAATCAATTCATGATTCATTTTATGATTCAGGACAGCGATTCAATTTAATCTTGAGAACTGTGACACTGATGATGAGCAGTGCCTTTTTTTTCTTTTTTTTTTTACTTCAACTCAATCCAGCCGAAGATCAACTCAAGTAAGTGTAAGTATTTCTTCTATTTCTTTTGAGCAGATCGGTTGATATGTGTGCACTGTAGTGCATATACAGGAAAAATGACTGAGCAATTTTTCCAGAGTTAAAAGTATTTTCCACAAAAATAATTAATTTTGCTCTACTTTGACTTTAGAGAGTAAAATTTGGAGTTGAAGTGGGAGCAAAATTACAGAGTAATTGTGTAAAAGAGTAACAAAGTTGGTTGTGGCTCTGAACTGAGTAAAATAGTACAAGAGTTAATTTCAAGACAGATTGAATAGAGTCAAATACCAAAATAAAGTCAAATACCAAATAAATGAACCTGTTGTAAAAAAAAAAAACAGTTTTAGAACTGTTTTGGAATATGTGAAAAAACATTACCTTACCCATTGTGACTTGACCTGATGGGATTAAGAGTTGGCAGTGGGAGGGGTTTTCACTCTTCTCATTGAATGGAATGGAAATTTTTTACACTTCTCATTGAATACCCCTCCCACTGCCAACCCTTTATCCCAAAACAATAGGACATAAATTTTTTGATGGCCAGTTAATTATCCAAATCAGTTGAGCAGATTTAAGTTTTTGTGTTTGATACATTCCTAAGACTGAACAGAATCATGTCAAGTGACGAAAACGGGTTGACGGAATGGGTAAGGTCATGTTTTTTCACACATTCCAACACAGTTCTAAAACTGCTTTTTATGACATCTTCATTTATTTGTTTTTTTTTTTTAAAGTACAGTCATGTCATACATACTACATACAGTGGCATGCAAAAGTTTAGGCACACTTGATGAAAATGTCTGTTACTGTGAATAGTTAAGTGAGCAGAAGATGAACTGATCACAAAAAGGCATAAAGGTAAAGACGAGGCATTTCTTTTCAGCATTTTATGCAAGATTTGTGTATTATTTTTGTTTTGTACAATTGGAGAGTGAAAAAAGAAAAAGAACACCATGCAAAAGTTTGGGCACCCTAATACATTTGAGTTCTCAGGTAACTTTTACCAAGGTTCCAGACCTTAATTAGCTTATTGAGCTGTGGCTTGTTCAAATTCTTCGTTAGGAAAGGTCAGATGATGCAGATTTCAAAGCTGTATAGATTCTCTGACTCCTCAAATTTGTCCTTAAAATCAACAGCCATGGGCTCCTCTAAGCAACTCCCTAGCATTCTCAATAATAAAATAATTGATGCTCACAAAGCAGGAGAAGGCTACAAGAATGTAGCAAAGTGTTTTCAGGTAGCTGTTTCATCAGATTGTAATGTTATTAAGAAATGGCAGTTAACAGAAACAGTGGAGATCAAGGTGAGGTCTGGAAGATGAATAAAATTTTCTGAAAGAACTGCTCATTGGATTGCTAGAAAGGCAAATAAAAACCCCTGTTTGACTGCAAAAGACCTTCAGAAAGATTTAGCAGACCCTGGAGTGGTGGTGCACTGTTCTACTATGCAGCAACACCTGAACAAATATGACCTTCATGATAGAGTCATCAGAAGAAAACCTTTCCTGTGTTCAAACATCACACCATCTGTAAAAAAGTTGAAGTTAAAAAGAGGATGGGTCCTACAATAAGACGATGATCCAAAACGCACCTCGAAATCTACAATGGAATACCTCAAGAGGCACAAGCTGAAGATTTTGCCATGGCCCTCACAGTCCCCTGACCTAAACATAATTGAAAATCTGTGGATAGATCTCAAAAGAGCAGTGCATGCAAGACAGCCCAGGAAACTTGTAGAACTGGAAGCCTTTTGCAAGGACAAATGCGTGAAAATCCCCCAAGTAAGAACTGAAAGATTATTAGCTGGCGACAGAACATGTTTACAAGCTGTGATACTTCCCAAAGGGGGTGTTACTAAGTACTGACCATGCCAGGTGCCCAAACTTTTGCTTCAGGTCCTTTTCATTTTTTGGTATTTTACGCCTATAAATGATGGAAATAAAAATGTAATCTTGTGGAAAATATTAAAGAAATGTGTCATCTTTACCCTTATGCCTTTTGGTGATCAGTTCATCTTCTGCTCACTTAACTATTCACAGTAATAGACATTTTCATCAAGTGTGCCCAAACTTTTGCATGCCACTGTAGATATTATTGTAGCTGAACTCGTGCTGAATACAAAAAAAGTCATATGACTTTGAAAATACTGTTTAGATTTGTTGAAATTGACAAAATCAGAGCATACCAAAATCATTAGAGTGCCAGAAAATACTCTCAGACCCCAGAGGGTTAATATGTGCACAAAGCAGTTTGGCATTGTCTTGCTGAAAGAAGGAAGGCCTTCGCTGAAAAAGATTGTCTGGATGGCAGCACGTTGCTCTGAAACATGTATATATCATTCAGCATTAATGATGCCTTCCCAGATGTAAAAGCTACCCACGTCATGTCCACTAATGCACCCTCATACCATCACAGATGCTGGCTTTTGAACTGTGCGCTGATAACAAGCCAGATGGTCCCTCTCCTCTTTAGCCTGGAGGACATGATGTCCATGATTTCTGAAAATAATTTCTACTTTTGATTCGTCAGACCTTGGGACAATTTTCCACTTCGCCTCAGTCCATCGTAAAAGAGGTCGGGCCCAGAGAAGGTGGCCATGTTTCTAGATATTGTTTATATATGGTTTTAACTTGCATTTGTGTATGTAGTCATGAACTGTTTTCACAGACGATGGTTTTGTGAAGTGTTCCTGAGCCTATACAGTGATTTCCACTACGGACACGTGTCTGCTTTTAATGCAGTGTCGCCTGAGGGCCTGAAGATCACAGGCATCCAATGTCAGTTTTCAGCCTTGTCTCTTGCATACAGAGATTTCTCCAGATTCTCTGAATCTTTTAATGATATTATGTACCACAGAAGATGTAATCCCCAAATTCTTTGCAACTCTGAGGAATGTTATTCTGAAAAATTGTTGCACTGTTTGCTCACACAGTCTTTCACAGAGCAATGAATCCCTCTCCATCTTTTCTTCTGAGAGACTCAGCTTCTCTGGGATGCTCTTTTTATACCCAATCATGTTACTGACCTGTTGCCAATGAATCAAATTTGTTTTTTGGTTTTTTTAGCATTACACAACTTTTTCAGTCTTTTATTGCCCCTGTCCCAACTTTTTTGAAACATGCTGCTGACATCAAATTCAAAATGAGCATATATTTTTCAAAAAACAATAAAATTTCCCAGTTTCAACATTTCATATGTTGTCTTTGTGCTATTTTCAATGAAATACAGGGTATCCATGATTTGCAAATCTTCACATTCTGTTTTTAGTTATCTTTTACACAGTGTCCCAACTTTTTTTTGGAATTGGGGTTGTATGATAAGTGGATAGTATTATATTTGTCTCACCCAAAAATATGACATTGGGTGGAACCCTTTCTGTTCGCAGCTTCATGTGTTGAAAGAAGATGGAGTAGAAGTTAATTTGTCTAGGGAAAGTGATAGAATATTTTCATCCAAACCTGTCCATGTTATAAACTGTAGAAATACCATGTTTAAAACGAGAACTCTGGGTGCTTTTAGTCTTCATTATTTGAGGGGGTGTGCTGCATGTTGTTTGTTTATTGCAATCTGTATTGGTAGAAAATACCATTAAGATTTGCTTATCATAATATTTGCCTGAAGTGTTTGCACCGAAGTACCTTTACATTGTCACATTCCTAGTCACCAGTGAGCTAGATTATTTCGTGGTGAGCTGATGAAGAAGTGATGATGAAGTCAATTTGAAATCCTTATCATCTACAATGGCCTGTTGTGAAAATAGAAAGCAACAATCAAAGGGCATCAAGTTTTGATCAAGGAGTGCAAGGTTTCTGGGTTTTGGCTCTGTCTTGAACCATCTGCACTGTCTCACTACAGCTTGAGTGTATTCGCCCTTTGAAGCCATCCAAGGACCCTGCTGTCTGCCAGCCCTACTGTGGACATTGAAAACTGCTTTACAGAAATTTTCTGTGAATATGTTGGGATCTGCATTACAGGCATTGGCCTTGGTTCAACAAGGAAAAACATTGTCAGAGAAAAAAAGAATAATTTCTTCTTCAGTAGCACGTCTGGTGTCCTTTATCACAATCAGATCAACCAATTAGTGAACAGTGTGTTCTTTTATATCATACCATTATTGAATATGTACTAAAATAAATCTGTTTTAGCTTGCTAGCTGGTGAATTGTGTGGTTTGCTTCGATACTGGGGAACTCTTTTCTGAGTTCATTTTGAGACTGAGTGCTGTCATGGAGAGTGGACTTGTCCCAGATGGGATATTCTTTGGTAAGGGCACTTAGGAGCCAGTCATCCAAGTACAGCAGTACCCTTATGGGGCTGCTTGCATGCGTCTTGAGAACACCCGTATGAGTAGAGAGAGGCTGAAGAGTAGGACTTTGAATTGGAAAGCATGTCCTTGGAATGGAAACCTCAAAAAGCATCTGTGCTCTGGAGCAATGGAAACATGAATATATGCACTACTTGGATCTACTGACATAAACCAGTCTTGAGGCTGCACAGCATGAATAACATCCCTAACATATGGAATGGGCAGGCTCTTGGGAATCAATTCAGCCCTCTCAAATATAGAATCAGACTGTTTAGAGCCCAACCCATGGGAGAAAAATGGGATGCTAGTCCACAACAGTTTTTAGAGGGGCTGCCATGGCCTGTTTCAAGTGCAAGCAAGCAGTAGAGGATGATTCAGATTTATTTCTGCACAATGCTGAAGCCAAAATTGCACATCGTGGATCTACGTCCAGTTCCAAATGAACTGTCTGTTCGTTTCTAGACTGGAAATGTCTCCTAGACATGGCTACATCTGACAGGGAGAACTAGCTTTTTGCTTATCAGGAGGACTCTGCTGTGGGTTTGAACTTCTTTTATTATTATTATTATTATTATACAAACACAAAGGCTGTACAATATAACAAAACAAAGACAATAGACAAAGACCATAGTGCACAGACAGTGAATACAAGATATGTCACGAACCAAGGGAAGAGGTAGATTTTTAAAGTGCAAATTAAATCCTTGAGTGATTTATACAGTATCAGTCATTTGTAGTATACTGTATATGCCATCCCGATCAAAAGTTTATACACCCCTACTCATTCATAGGTTTTCCTGTATTACCATTTTCTACACTGCAGAATAATACTGAAGACACCAAAACTCTGAAACAACATATGGAACACACATGGAACCATGTGACATAGGAAAAGTGTTTAAAAAATTAATATTTTAGATTCTTTAAAGTAACCACTGTTTAAACACCCCCCCCCCCCCACACACACACACACACACAGACTACCAGGAGTGAGAGACCATATAAGAAATAAAGGGATATTAAAAATTAGAACAACCGAGATAATAGAAATAAAAGAGTAATGACAAAAAAGGCAAAAGTCAGGAAAGATAAACCAAAAACAACCAAGAAAAAGAAAAAAGAGAAAAAAACTTGTAGTACTTGTAAAATGATTGTAATGCAAAAGGACAGCAAGAGAGAGAGAGCAAAACCCCATCATCCCCTAGCCACCGGCGAAGCAGACAGGTGTCCGATGCAGGCACGGCAACCACCGACGGACACACATCACCACACCCAACACCCCAGACAGACTAACACAAGGCAGCGAATATGAGAGTAGAGTGGGTTTAAACTTCAACTGCATGTGGCTTCAATTCCAAGATCAAAGTTTGCTTCTCTAAGATGGTCAATACAGAGGCTGTGAACACATAACAGGTTCTTCTTTGGCTTCCAGGAAGTTTAGATATGCAGGAGCACAAATCCTACATTTGGTGGAAGGTGTTCTCAGGGTGATAAGCAGTCTTGGGTTATCAACAAACATAGTGCTTTTTGCCAAGGCCAAAACATTCAATGTTTTTCACGTATTTGCTGAGCATGTCTTAGGAAATCTGCCTTTTCCCCTCTTCTAGTCACTCTTCCAAAAGTCCAGCTTTGGTTATGTTCATATTACCAGGCTGAAGTGACTCAAATCTGATTTTTTTTTTTGCGTTAATGTGACACAGATCTGAATTTTTTCAGGGCTGTGTAGACACAGAAATCCAATCTTTTCAAATCAGATTTGAGTGTCTTTCACATCTCATCTCATTCTCATTATCTGTAGCCGCTTTATCCTGTTCTACAGGGTCGCAGGCAAGCTGGAGCCTATCCCAGCTGACTATGGGCGAAAGGTGGGGTACACCCTGGACAAGTCACCAGGTCATCACAGGGCTGACACATAGACACAGACAACCATTCACACTCACATTCACACCTACGGTCAATTTAGAGTCACCAGTTAACCTAACCTGCATGTCTTTGGACTGTGGGGGAAACCGGAGCACCCGGAGGAAACCCACGCGGACACGGGGAGAACATGCAAACTCTGCACAGAAAGACCCTCATCAGCCACGGGGCTCGAACCCAGACCTTCTTGCTGTGAGGCGACAGTGTTAACCACTACACCACCATGCCGCCCGACTTTCACGTGGTCCTAAATAGACCTCCTCAGACTCAAGATCACGTGATCCGAAATGGGTAAACACAAATCCAAAATGACGGTCGGTATTAATATATCCTTCCTTGCTAAAATGTGCCGAACACACTTTCGTCGAATTAGACAACTTTTAAATCTTTTCTTTTATCTCTCTTAATTCTTGTAATGCAAATCTAAAAGAAATACAAATTTAACTGGCTCAGCAAGATGAAGGTTTCAATGCTACAAGCGTACACAACTAATGAACAATGCAAATTCATTTGTAAATTTAATAAATTTTTACCTCCTGAAGTCTTTTATCATTGGGAAAAGAATTAAATGATAGACGACTATCAGCTGAATTGTTACTGCAGCCATAAGCTGCACAAATAATGTACCATTTTGAGCTATATCTCAGACTTTGTAGTTCATGAATACAGATAATCCAAACAAGCACATGAGGCATGTAGGCATTTGTTTACCCATTTCAAACCACGTGACCACAGCACTCCAATGGAGCCGAGGAGGGCTATTGGATATGTATCCGATTTGTGGCCATGCGACATGAATGAGAACAGGTTAGATCGGAATTCATGTGGCTTTTTGCCTATACACATGTGCCAGGCTTGTAGTACTCGAGTCTGACTCGTGCTCTAATTTTAAGGACTTGTGACTTGACTTGGACTTGAGCACTGATGACTCGGACTTGGACTCGGACTCGTGCATCAACTGTATTCGGACTTGTAAATTGGAGATGAGAACTCAGATTTTTTTCTTTATTTTTTGTAACATGCCATAATAATTTGGCATAAGATATTTACATCTACATTAATTTTTGTACTAATTTCATGCAAGAGTGTCACACCTGTGTCCCTTGGTGCATGCATCAGATAGACTCTCTGGCGCGCTCTGGACAGCATGCGCCACCGTAAACGACTCGCACCTGCACAGCATTAAGGCACAATCAGCGCGCCTATATAAAAACTGTGAAAAAACACTGACTTTGCGAAGTATTGAGTTGCATTGCTGACATGTTACTGAGCCTTATTTTCTTGTTTGGTTTCCTGATCTCTGATTTCCTGTTTCTCGTCTTTGATTCTGCCTCATCTACGTACAATAGCCTGTTTGTGCCTCGCTCGACCTATTGCCTGTTTCACTGTTTTACGATTTCGCCTGCTGTTCTGGATTGTTTATGTCTTCACTTGTACAACCCCGATTCCAAAAAAGTTGGGACAAAGTACAAATTGTAAATAAAAACAGAATGCAATAATTTACAAATCTCAAAAACTGATATTGTATTCACAATAGAACATAGACAACATATCAAATGTCGAAAGTGAGACATTTTGAAATTTCATGCCAAATATTGGCTCATTTGAAATTTCATGACAGCAACACATCTCAAAAAAGTTGGGACAGGGGCAATAAGAGGTTGGAAAAGTTAAAGGTACAAAAAAGGAACAGCTGGAGGACCAAATTGCAACTCATTAGGTCAATTGGCAATAGGTCATTAACATGACTGGGTATAAAAAGAGCATCTTGGAGTGGCAGCGGTTCTCAGAAGTAAAGATGGGAAGAGGATCACCAATCCCCCTAATTCTGCGCCGACAAATAGTGGAGCAATATCAGAAAGGAGTTCGACAGTGTAAAATTGCAAAGAGTTTGAACATATCATCATCTACAGTGCATAATATCATCAAAAGATTCAGAGAATCTGGAAGAATCTCTGTGCGTAAGGGTCAAGGCTGGAAAACCATACTGGGTGTCCATGATCTTCGGGCCCTTAGACGGCACTGCATCACATACAGGCATGCTTCTGTATTGGAAATCACAAAATGGGCTCAGGAATATTTCCAAAGAACATTATCTGTGAACACAATTCACTGTGCCATCCGCCGTTGCCAGCTAAAACTCTATAGTTCAAAGAAGAAGCCGTATCTAAACACGATCCAGAAGCGCAGACGTCTTCTCTGGGCCAAGGCTCATTTAAAATGGACTGTGGCAAAGTGGAAAACTGTTCTGTGGTCAGAAGAATCAAAATTTGAAGTTCTTTATGGAAATCAGAGACGCCGTGTCATTCGGACTAAAGAGGAGAAGGATGACCCAAGTTGTTATCAGCGCTCAGTTCAGAAGCCTGCATCTCTGATGGTATGGGGTTGCATTAGTGTGTGTGGCATGGGCAGCTTACACATCTGGAAAGACACCATCAATGCTGAAAGGTATGTCCAGGTTCTAGAGCAACATATGCTCCCATCCAGTCGACGTCTCTTTCAGGGAAGACCTTGCATTTTTCAACATGACAATGCCAAACCACATACTGCATCAATTACAGCATCATGGCTGCGTAGAAGAAGGGTCCGGGTACTGAACTGGCCAGCCTGCAGTCCAGATCTTTCACCCATAGAAAACATTTGGCGCATCATAAAACGGAAGATACGACAAAAAATACCTCAGACAGTTGAGCAACTAGAATCCTACATTAGACAAGAATGGGTTAACATTCCTATCCCTAAATTTGAGCAACTTGTCTCCTCAGTCCCCAGACGTTTACAGACTGTTGTAAAGAGAAAAGGGGATGTCTCACAGTGGTAAACATGGCCTTGTCCCAACTTTTTTGAGATGTGTTGTTGTCATGAAATTTAAAATCACCTAATTTTTCTCTTTAAATGATACATTTTCTCAGTTTAAACATTTGATATGTTATCTATGTTCTATTCTGAATAAAATATGGAATTTTGAAACTTCCACATCATTGCATTCCGTTTTTATTTACAATTTGTACTTTGTCCCAACTTTTTTGGAATTGGGGTTGTATTAATAAACACGCTTTCTGCACTTACATCCATCCCCCAACCATCTCTGACAGAATACTTCATACTCCCTCACAAAGAGAATGCACATTCACCTGTTCATACATTGTGTTCAGGAACAAACTTTTCACTTTCTGCAGAATGTTGTTCCGTGAACATTTTGAGCTTGATGGTTGCAACAGAATGCTATGGTAACCCACATAAGCCTCATGTATGCCTCAAGGATGCTTATAGATGCCTTTACAGTTGTGATGGATTAATTTCCCCGGTGCTTAACCCATGGCAATTTTCAACACAGCAAAACTTTATGGGGATGGAAGCCACACCCTCCCAGTTGTCAAGATAGCTCTCTGACTCTCAAGTATTCTGATGGAAGGGCCCAAAACGCATGCCAGTTGATCCCCAGTAGGTTCAAAATTGTCTACTGGTGTCTACCATGAAGGGATTCCAGCTATGTGAGACCTTCGCGTTAATTTTAAATGACACAATGCAAATTGTCATCACATTGTTTTCGGCTGCATGTCATGGAGCCTGTTCTTCTCTTACGCCAGGTTGTTTTTATGTTCTGTCAAAAGTCAAACTGTCTTAAAGGACACTATATGAAGATAAGACCTAATGTACATTTAGAAACACTTATCATTCAGATGCAGAGCTTGAATTTGGAGTCGTTCTTAATATAATAGAAGAACAACCACAAGGAATTTAACTCTGAGGATGAGATGTTTTTGAATTGAAATGCTGAAATAAAATATGCTTTGAACTGGACAAAGTTGTGGCACATGTAACAGTAAAATGACACATTACAGTGTGAAAAAAATATTTGTAACCTGTTGTATTTCGGGTTCCTATATTTGTGTGATAAATTGTATATTATATATATTCAACAATTATTCCATGAAATCGAGTCGTACATGAGCTGATAGCCGATGAGTCAGCTATAAGCCTTGTATGACGAGATTGAGTGGAATAATTGTTTTATTATATCCACATTCACTGGATTTTGAGAAACAGAGCATATTTATTTTTATTTTTTGCAAATTCTATAAATAAAAACTTTATACAAAACGTCTGGCAAAATAATTTCTGCTTAGAATGTAAACAAACCGGCGAAATAACAATAGCACTTTGTGGAAAATGCTATAATAATAATTCTTGAAAAAAAGTTCTTACCATTAAATACTTTTATTTCATATTTTGTTGCTTTTTTGTATTTTGTATTTATTTATTTTGTTTTTGAGTAGAGTTTTTATTTCATCCTTGGTTGGTTCAGCAAAACACTCTGCCATTTTGTTTTTCTCTACTGAGCTGATAGCCTCGTAGTAGAGTAGCCAATCAGAGCACGTGATTGCTCATATCCAGTGAATGTGAATATAATATATAATAGAACAGGCTGGAGGTCCTGTGCATTGCTGATATTTTAGAGATTTCTGTATGTGTTTCTTTCAATCCAAATATTGAATCCATTATCATCCATCTATTCCATCCATTATCCATAACTGCTTATCCTGTGCAGGGTCGCAGGCAAGCTGAAGCCTATCCCAGCTGACTATGACAAATATTTAATATAATATTTAATCTAATATTGATGTTGGGGATTATATAAACAATTTAAATATTTTATGCTGTGTTCCCTGGGACCTACATGTCAGGAGATCACTGTGGAGATTATATGATATGACAAAATGGGACAGGGTTAGACATTGGAAGTAATGGAAATGTAACGAAAGACTGAGGATGAGAAGAAGTTTTAGAATTTGTATGCTTAATAGAAGTTGTGGGATGTAAAACAGTAAAATAACATATTTGAACCTTGAAAAATATTTGTAACTTGTTGTATTTGAGAGCAGGCAGAAATACTGATCAAGATGATGAGAAAAATAAAACTTAATCAGACATAAGCCATTATTTGTGCCTTTTTGTATAATGCATCTGTGGGTCTAGCAGGGTTGTGGGTGGCCAGAAGGGTGATTAATTAAAGACCCTGGAACTCGACTGATGAGCAGTGAGACGCCCCTGCCTTTAAGCTAGCTATTTATGTAATGACTCACCTCCTTTTCAGGAGATTGGTGATTTTTATGCATATAGCGCTAAGTTATGGGATTTTGACAATAGTTCATTCCTCCGTTCCTGCTTTCCTGATTCTATTCTGGAATGACTTGAGCCAGAGAGTAGACATGACTGAGATAAAACACGTAAACATATTTATAAAAAGTCTTGTTTGCAGCAACCTGTCTCAAGAGATTATTTTTAAGTAAGTAAAGTACCCAGTACATTTAAATTTATCATTTGGCGCATATATTTATTCAAAGCTCCTTACAATTCCACAGAATACACTCCCCAAGCTAAGCAGGTCAGAGTTAATGATTTTACTCGTGTTTTGGAATTTAAACCAGTGTCCAGTCACTTGGTGCAGAAGTTATTCGTGCCCAGAGTAGAGTTTGAAGGCTTGCGCCAAAGTCTGACAATAAAGCATGATAAAATATCTTCTTGCTACTCACACTATGTCAAGGCTTTGGCATATAAACAGTCTAAAAGAGGGTCAAGCTTCAATATCTGTGGTATGTGATAGCAAATCATTGTGTGTGTGACTGCAAACAGCCATGAAAACGGAGATCTTTTCAAATGCTTTATCTCAGCTGTGCAAGGTCTCCTGCTGTGCTAGTACCACACCAATTATTAAGTATTTCTAACCGGTCTTTTGGCTCTTCCTCCTGTCCTCCTCATTCTGAAAGGACGCTATCATTTGGTCAGACCAGAAAATACAATGATGGTGTCATACCTGAACATACAGTACTCTGTGTGTGTGTGTGTGTGTGTGTGTGTGTGTGTGTGTGTGTGTGTGTGTGCGTGTTTTCCTCAACACTAACAGATCTGAGATGATGTATATTTAAATAATATTGGCTGGTGTTGAGTCATACATGTCAACCTTTGGTCAATCAAACCTGTATAACCAACCTCCAAAATCCTTATTTCCCTTATAAAATCCTTATAAGATCCAAATTAAAATAATTTACCTAAAATTTGAATGATAATTAACAATAATATATCCCAGTTACTTTTTATTCAATATTAATAACAATAAACCTTCAGAATGAATACAAAGCTCCAATGTTTGACAAAAACACAAAGTGTCACTCTAATGTTCTGAAGTGTACTCCATGACAGCTTTTTTAGCACTCTGCACCAATACCTCACTAGGCTGCATGTCACAGCAAGTGTCTGTGTTGATCTTACACTGCAGTAGGCCAGGTCAGTGTGTCTGCATTCAGGTTCTTTCTGCTCTCTGTGTGTATCTTCCTGACTTGAGAGAAAACTCTCTCACAGTCAGCATTACTGTGGGGTAAACAGAGCATTGCCTAACTTGAACTAAAACACCCACTACCTTGTGTTTTCTGTCTTTTCCAGTTGTTGGCATATCAGTTTTTGAGCGCACAAATACTGTCATCAGTGGCTGATTTTACCTTTGGCTTGCATTCCGCTGATGTAGTTTCGATTTGAAATGTTCTTTCACATCATACATTCCTGATGCTGCAACTTTGATGTCACGCACACACAGTGTGCAGTGTGCATATTCTTCGTTTTTGGAGGCTGCCGGTTGGATTATGTCATTGAAAAGGTCCTTCCATTCAGGGAGAAACCTACCGCTGTATTGTGTTTTGAATTTCTTTACCGGAGTGCCCATTCAGAATCTTTTCAGTCGCTGTTGAAAGTTGCTCAGGTGGAAATACGCTTTTAAAAAAAAATGTTACTTCACGGTTGGCGGGATTCTCGCAATGCGGTGTGCGCATGATCAAAAGTGGAACGAAGTCTCGCTACCACAAGATAATGTGCGATTTCATAAGACTCTTTACTGGCTGTCTGTGCTTTCTGTGGTGTACAGTACGTTTGTAAGTGTTATGCGCTCTTTTATCATCGTGGGAATTGATTATAGCTCTAAATAAATATTGAAGTTTTTTTAAAGAATCCGTAAAACTTTATTTGTACGCCCGTATACTACGTTTATTGAATAAAATCCGTATAAAATATGGACATTCCGTATAGGTTGACATGTATGGTTGAGTGGTATATCAGATAACCATGAACCACGAGTTCAGTATCATGCTAGCTGAATGGAATACAGTATGTCTGATATACCATGAAAAAAAGCCAGCCAATATTATTATTATTATTCATACACATTCCTTTCAGGTGTTCAACGCATCTTTCTCTTTCAAAATTCTCTCAAACTCTTCCGTATTTAACGAAGCAAACCTGGTAGCCATGCTTGTTTACAAATTGTCACAGTCGCTCATGAGCACAGAAGTTTTACGACTCCGATGTGTGATGTCATGTTGTCTTGACAACCGTGTAATATCGTAAACCATATTCAACACTCATTCTCCATTGGGTAGTGTGGCGTAATACACGTAGGCTAAACAATATGCTAACAATATTGCATGCTATCAAACCAACTGAATGGAATCCGCTAGAAGGGAACAGAATACATGTTTTTATTCCATTGAAAAAGTGTCCTGTATGTATAATAATAATCATGTATATTTAGTCTACATTCTGCTTTACTGAAGTCTTTTAGAACTTAAACTCATTTACATCATTTACATCTGTAACAAAGCAAATTTTGTGGGAAAAGAAATCCATAACACAAGTAGCATACAGTTTTGTGCACCTCTGTGGCAAGGAATTTAACATGAGTAGCTAGCAACAACGGCTAAAGCAGCATTTAGTTTCCTTGTGGGTGTAACTGGCTGAAGGTCCTGTGCAATGCTGCAATGACAATAAAAACTTTATACAAAATGTCAAACAAAATCATTTCCACTTAGAATGTAAACAAACTGGTGAAATGACAGGATCAATTTGTGATAAATGCTATTATAAAAATTCTTGAATACTATATTACAGGCATTTAGCAGACGCTTTTATCCAGAGCAACGTACAACATACCCAGAGCAGCCCAGGGAGCAGTAGGGAGTTAGGTGCCTTACCCGAGGGGGCTTCAGCCACTCCTGCTGATCCAGGTAATTGAACCGGCAATCTTTTGGTCCCAAGGCTGCTTCTTTAATCATTTGGCCATGGCTTCCCCCTGAAAAATAAAAAACGATATATTCTTACCATCAAATACTTTTATTCCATATTTTTGTGTTTGGCTTCTTTTTTTTTGTATTTTTAGCTCACCGTCCATAGGGCGGTGAGCTATTGCCATCATGCAGCGTCTGTCCATCCACAATTCACAAAAATTACTACTCCTCCCTGAGTTTTCACTGGATTTTGATTCTGATTGTTTTGTTTGGAAGATCAAGTTGTTCTAATTATTCTCATGAAGAGCAACTTAGCTAATATAAATGAGTCTGGTTTCTCATGGTATGGCCATGTGAGCTACTGCATCGCTGACGCTCTGGTTGGGGCTTTTGTTTTCGAGTAGAGTTTTTATTTCATCCTCGGTTGGTTCAGCAACATGCGCTGCTATTTTGTTTTTATCTACTCATGGTATATGAGCTGATAGCCTAGTAGTAGAGTAACCAATCAGAGCATGTGATTGCTCATATCCAGTGAATATGGATAGAATATATTCCATCTATTTGATATAATACTGCAAGTTGGCCTCATGGTTAGCATGTCTGCCTCTCGACCAGGAGATTGCGAGTTCTACTTACAATTGGGTCATACCAAAGACCATCATAAAAATGGTACCTACTGCCATCTGGTACACTTGGCCCCCAGTGTCACCCTAGCTAATGTAATAGGCGAGAGGCTGAGGGCTCCATGGAAATGGAAATCAGTGCCACCCAGTGCAACTTAAGGCCCACAGTGTAACCCTAGCTAATGTAATAAGCGAGAGGCTGAGGGCTATGGAAATTGGCGCCAGCCAGTGCAACTTAAAGCAATATGGCCTTTCAATTTCATAAAATCGGTGAAGTTTAGTTCCCTCTAAAATTTGGCCATTGTGATAGTTTATTTTTATAATATCTTTAAAAAAAACGGCCATTCTGTGTCTGGGAAGTTATTTAATTTGAGGGGATTCCCTAGCAAATAATGTGCATGAAATCACTCGCTTTGCACAGTCAAGCAGACAGAGGAAGTCCGTGCACACATGCTCACTCTTACCTGAGCCGTCATCGTCTTTTTCACTTTTCGGGTTTTATGGCAGCTGGCATCTAGTGTTGCATTACTGCCATCTACAGGCTTACCTTGACTGCGCACTGACAGTTCCATCATTCTATCACTAAACAAACAGCTGATCACACCAAGGTGCTCGCTGAGCGCCGATATTTATTAGTTTGGTCCTGTGTTTCCTTTCCTTCGCAATACAGCGTCTTTTCTTCTTGCTTTCCATTACTGTAGTCGGTCTTCCATGTTCCGTGCGCACACTCATGTCCGCTATTGTTCTCTCCTGTTTCAAATTTGTATCCCACAATGCATTGTGCAAACAGGGAAACCCCACCAGGTCATGTATGACCTAGTATCTTGATGTGAAACAAGGAAAAAATGGCGGAGACTTTAGGGCCAAGGGGGCTCTAAATTAATTAATTGTTCTTTTAGGGAAAAAAAAGTAATAAAATCGGAAGTCTGTGATTCAAATTCAGTAGCTTTTGGTCCACTAAAAAAAAAAATTGGGTGTCAGGGAAAATTCTTTTTATGGCCTAAATTTGAGAAATATGAAAGGCAGTATACCTTTAAGGGCCTGGTTAGTACTAGGAGCATTTTATTTTTCTTTTTTCCCTTTGATTTTCTTTTGTGCTTGTACGGTTTGATGTTTGTTCTTTGTTTGAATGTTCTTTGTTTCACTGTTTTGTCCACTGGTTGTGGCATAGCTCCAGGTCCAGTTTTGGGGGTCAGTTTCCTTCAGGCCTTGGTCTGCCATGGGTGATGCCTATGTGCCTCGCTATGGACTACAGTGAGCCTGTTGCTCTTTTTAACATTGGAGTTGTCCAGCGCTCTGTGTGGCAGTGTTTCTGTGCTTGGTGCGGTGTTCCGAGCGATGTTGCCCCTTGACATCGTGGTGGCTGTGCAAGCCAAGTCAAGTCAAGTTTATTTGTACAGCTCTTTTAACAATAAACATTGTCACAAAGCAGCTTTACAGAATTTGAACGACTTAAAACATGAGCTAATTTTATCCCTAATCTATCCCCAATGAGCAAGCCTGTGGCGACGGTGGCAAGGAAAAACTCCCTCAGACGACATGAGGAAGAAACCTCGAGAGGAACCAGACTCAAAAGGGAACCCATCCTCATTTGGGCAACAACAGACAGCATGACTATAACATTAACAATTTTAACATGAAGACAGTTTCACTGATGTTATAAACTCTTCATTGATGGAAACTTGAGTGCAAAAGTGTTCATGATAACTGCAGTCCTAAAGTTAGCAAGTCAACTGTAGTCCTCAGCCATAAAAGCATTACTGTAAGAGTCCAGAGCATCCTCCAGGTATAACCCTCAACTGTCCTCATGGGGCCGTCCTTCACAGGAGCGATGCGATAAAACTCCGACCAGACACAGGGCACCAGGATGGATCAAGCAGGTCCAAGGAGCAGAAGAGGCCAGCAGCTCAATCCCAGGACCAACATGTAACTCAGAGGGACAGACTGGGGGGGAGAGAAAGAAAATACATGTTAGGTATGCCCTAAAAATGACAAGTACTAAATCTGTGTGGTAGGCTCGCAGAGACGAGAGTCTTGACATCAGGCATAACACACAACAATGGCATGTTAATATGGTTAAAAAAATATCATGACCTGCTCTGGCTGGAAGCTTGATTGGGTGATGGGAGCACACTCCTCAGCAATGATGAGATGCAGATGGGACCCTTAGGGTTGGCCAAGACAATTCAGCTACATTTCACCGGGTCTGGGACATGCGACAGAACGTCCGACGGCCGATTCCCTGCAGGCTATGATAGCCAGTCGAGGTCTCCACCCTCTCCACCAAAAGATTTCCTGTTGACTCCATGTAACTCAGAGGGACAGATTTGGGAGGGGAGGGAAAGAAAACACAGGTTGTTAGGTATGCCCAATGTCACCTGAATAAGTAGGAACAGTATACATATTGCACCGAGTACAAGCAGGGACTCCGGCAACTAACTATGACAGCATAACTAAAAGGGGAGAGCCAGAAGGTAACACAGGCATGAGGGAGCCCCGGGACATAAAGCAGCCAGCCACTACACCGTCAACAAACTCGAGTGAGCAAGCGAGTGGGGACTGACAGCATCCATACATCCCAGTTTACCGAAACACTCTATGTCTGAGGACCCTCCAGATCTACACCTTTACCTCATAAACACCATTAACAAAAGGCTTGACTAAACAGATATGTTTTCAGCCTAGACTTAAATGCTGAGACTGTGTCTGATTCCTGAACATTACTTGGAAGGCTGATCCATAACTGTGGGGCTTTGTAAGAAAAGGCTCTGCCCCCTGATGTAGCCTTCACTATATGAGGTACCAGCAGATAGCCTGCCCCTTTTGATCTAAGTAGGCGTGGCGGGTCATAGAGGAGCAGAAGTTCACTCAGGTACTGTGGTGCGAGACCATTTAGTGCTTTAAAGGTCAATAGTAGTATTTTATAATCAATACGAAATTTGATTGGGAGCCAATGCAGTGTGGATAAGACAGGGGTGATGTGGTCATATTTTCTAGTTCTAGTAAGGACTCTTGCTGCTGCATTTTGAACTAACTGGAGCTTATTTATGCACTTATTGGAACATCCAGACAGTAAGGCATTACAATAATCCAACCTGGAGGTAACGAAAGCATGGACTAGTTTTTCCGCGTCATGCAATGACATTAAATTTCTTATCTTTGCAATATTTCTGAGATGAAAGAAAGCTATCCGGGTAATGTTATCAATGTGAGTTTCGAATGAAAGACTGGGGTCAATAATCACTCCGAGATCTTTTACTGCGGTACGTGAAGAAACGGAAAGGCCATCCAGAGTCACTGTGTAATCAGAAAACTTACTTCTAGCTGTATGTGGTCCTAGCACAAGTACTTCAGTCTTGTCAGAGTTAAGCAGAAGGAAATTAATAAGCATCCAGTGTCTAATGTCCTTAACACATTCCTCAATTCTATTAAGCTGGTGTCTCTCATCAGGTTTTGCAGAGACATACAACTGTGTGTCATCAACATAACAGTGGAAACTAATACAATGTTTACGAATAATATCACCCAGAGGCAACATATATAGAGAAAAAAGCAGTAGACCCAAGACAAAACCTTGTGGAACACCAAACTTTACCTCAGTACGTCTATAAATATCACCATTTATATCAACATACTGATAACGATCAGTTAGATAAGACCTGAGCCAGGAAAGGGCCATTCCCTTAACTCCCACAACATTTTATAGTCTATCCAGAAGAATGGAATGATCAATGGTATCAAATGCTGCACTAAGGTCAAGCAACACAAGTAGCGAGACACAGCCCTGATCAGACGCCAACAGTAGGTCATTTACTACTTTAACCAGTGCTGTCTCTATGCTATGATGAGGTCTAAATCCTGACTGATACATTTCATGGATGTTATTCCTATGTAAATATGAGCATAACTGTTGTGCCACAGCTTTTTCAAGGATCTTGGAGATAAAGGGGAGGTTTGATATTGGCCGATAATTGGACAGCTGACAGGGATCAAGGTCAGGTTTTTTAATCAGGGGTTTGATAACTGCTAGTGTAAAGGATTTGGGTACATAGCCAATCATAAGAGAAGAATTTATTATTTTTAGAAGCGATTCAATTACTTCAGGTATTATCTGTTTGAATAGACATGTAGGTAAGGGATCTAGTACGCAAGTTGAGGCTTTTGATGTAGAGATTAATGAAAGTAATTCAGTTTCTTTAAGGGGAGTAAAACATTCTAACTGATGATCTGATACAGTTATATAGTTAACTACAAGGTCACCATCATTGTCTGACCTTAAATTAGTAGTTTGAATTTTTTGTCGGATATTCTCAATTTTGTCATTAAAAAAATTCATGAAGTCGTTGCTACTACATACTGCAGGTGTGCATGTATCAATAGTGGACTTATTCCTGGTTAATTTTGCTACAGTATTAAATAGGAATCTAGGATTATTTTTGTTATCTTCTATTAGGGAGGAGAAATATGTTGATCTCGCAGCACTAAGAGCTTTTCTGTACTTCAAGAAGCTCTCCTTCCACGCTAATTTGAACACTACCAATTTTGTTTGACGCCATTTGCGTTCCAATTTTCGAGTGGTCTGTTTTAATGTGCGAGTGTCATCATTATACCAGGGTGCTAATTTTTTGTCTCTGACCATTTTCCTTTTTAGAGGGTCTACATTATCTAAAGTATGGCGGAATGTTGACTCTAAGCATTCAGTTGCCTGATCAAGTTCTGCAGGGGCTGACAGTGACCCAATCAAAGTTGACAACTCTGGGAGAACATTTATAAAGCTCTGTGCAGTAGTTGACGTGAAAGTATGTTTAATACAGTAGCATGGTGGTGAGGTGCATATATTATTACTCAGACATAGTTTGAATGAGATGAGATAATGATCTGAGATAACTTCAGACTGTGGAAGTATGACTATATTGTCTACGTTTAATCTGAATGTTAGTATTAGATCAAGGGTGTGACCACCATTATGGGTCAGTCCTATGACATTCTGCTTAATCCCTACTGAATCTAAGATGGACACAAACCTTGTTTTTAAAGGGTCTTCTGGGTTATTGAAGTGAATATTAAAATCTCCGACAACTAAAGCTTTGTCTAAGGAAATAACCAGATCTGAGATAAAATATGCAAATTCAGAAAGAAACTCAGAATATGGCCCCGGGAGCCTGTAAATAATAAGCAATGGAATTTACTGGGTAGACTTATTTTTCGAGGCTACATACATTATATGAGTATGAAGAACTTCAAATGTATTAAATTTATAACCAGGTTTTTGTGTTACACCTAGATAATCGTTATAAATAACCGCAACGCCTCCTCCTCTGCCAGTTAGACGAGGCTGGTGTATATAACTGTATCTAGGAGGACTCGCTTCATTTAATGTTATATATTCATTTGGCTTAATCCATGTTTCAGTTAAACAAAGTACATTAAACTCCTGATCAGTAATGAGTTCATTAACCATTAGCACTTTAGATGTAAGAGATCTAATATTTCATAGCCCCACCTTTAGATCAAAGGTGCTAGCAGCAGCTGTACAGTCAGTATGATCTAATTTTATATTGATTAGGTTACTGGAACAAACTCTCTGAAAATTTCTACCTTTTTGTTGAGCTCGGGGAACAGACACAGTCTCGATGTAGTGGACCCTGAGTGACGACTCTGTGCAGCTAGCAGACAGTCGGTTTAGCCTGTTCGTCTGCTCCCTGGCCTTGGCTCTGGATTGTCAGAAATTAACTCGGCCTGTTCTGAGACTATGACCTATGCTGCAGGAAATGAGAGCAGCACCTTCCCGAGTGGGATGGATACCGTCCCGCCCTAACAGGCCAGCAGTGCCCTCAAAATTAGCACAATTATCTATAAAGCGGCTTAAGACATACCAGCCTTCTGTGTGGCGATGCTTCTGTGCTCGCTTTGTGGATCCATGGCACAGTATTCTGAGCAATGTTGCCCAGTGGTGTGTTGCGGCAGCTGTGCAGGTGGTGTGGGTCATATTTTCATGCACCTTTTGGTGAATTGTGGGCACTTATGCCACTGGAATTACATCTTGACCCTCTTTTGGTGGACTCTTTTTTTTTTGTAATTGTAAAGTGACCTTGGGTATGAGAAAGGCGCTGTATAAGTTGAACTTATTATTATTATTATTATTATTGTTGTTATTATTATTATTATTACCTGGCCACTTGTCCAGGGTGTACCCCACCTTTCGCCCGTAGTCAGCTGGGATAGGCTGCAGCTTGCCTGCGACCCTGTAGAACAAGATAAAGCGGCTAGAGATAATGAGATGAGATTATTATTATTATGACAGGAGACTGCTTGACAAAACCAGGCCCTGGCACAGGAGGGACTTTGACTTTGCTGTGATATAATTTGTCCACTTGTCCATATATAATCCACATGTCTTTGGACTGTGAGTGGAAACCAGAGAACTCAGAGGAAACCCATGTAGGCACTGGGAGACACGGGCACTGTGAAGTGACAGTGCTAACAACTGTGCCACCCCTATTTTGTTATATAATAGAATATTGAATTTAGGATCATACAAGGATTTTTTATTTTTTTTATACTGTGTTCCTTGAGACTCACATGTCAGAAGCGAGCTATGGAGATTGTATGATATGACAAAATGGGACATGATTCGTACAAAACATTGCCTTATTTGAAGTGTTCAAATAATGTGACAAATAATTCATAATTCACTTATAACCTACCCTGTTCTGCTTTCATGATCTCAGAGTGTCTGGAAAACAAATGATTCATCTCATCTCATTATCTCTAGCCGCTTTATCCTGTTTTACAGGGTCGCAGGCAAGCTGGAGCCTATCCCAGCTGACTATGGGCGAAAGGCGGGGTACACCCTGGACAAGTCGCCAGGGTCATCACAGGGCTGACACATAAACACAGACAACCATTCACACTCACGGTCAATTTAGAGTCACCAGTTAACCTAACCTGCATGTCTTTGGACTGTGGGGGAAACCGGAGCACCCAGAGGAAACCCATGCAGACACGGGGAGAACATGCAAACTCCGCACAGAAAGGCCCTTGCCAGCCACGGGGCTCGAATCCAGACCTTCTTGCTGTGAGGCCACAGCGCTAACCACTACACCACCGTGCCGCCCCAAATGATTCGTCTTAAAGAAATAATACACCTAAGTGAACATCAAGCAGGTTAAAAGAATAATTTATAATGGTCTTAACTTTTTATTGTGATCAAGTTTTATTTAATTTTTATCTTATTACACATAAAATCAGAGTGTGTCAAAAGATAAATGCAGATTACAGTGACAGCAGTCACAAAAAAAAAAAAAAAAAAACTCACACCAAATGGAAAATATACCACAAAAGGGAATACATTTCAGTCTTCACTGGGCAAGTCCTTCACAATTAATGTAATCTTTGTCCATGTCCTTACTGTATCTCACTTGGTCTTATTAATCACAGCAATGGTTCCTTCGAATTAAACTATTTCATAATAAATATAAAAGCCTTTGCCTAAGCATATTTCTACCTGAATTGTACCATTTCTCATCTCATCTCATTATCTCTAGCTGCTTTATCCTGTTCTACAGGGTCACAGGCAAGCTGGAGCCTATCCCAGCTGACTATGGGCGAAAGGCGGGGTACACCCTGGACAAGCCGCCAGGTCGTCACAGGGCTCATTTTTGCAGCTGTGAAGCCAGTGAAGATTGGTCACTTATGATTCCATGTAAAGGTAAAAGAGCTGTCATCATATAATAAACATAGACAGGGATTTTCCCAGAGGGTATTCTTGTCCTCTTTGGAGGAAGGAGGCGTAATGGTTTTGACATTATAGCCTAATTGTGGCATTAAACATTGCAAGAGCATACAGAACAAATTATAATCTCCTTATGTTGGCATGATGCCATACCAACTGTATAATAATTGTTAATTATCCCTATAGTAAATCCACACTCTACCAAAATAATTAACAAGAGAGGTAAGCATATTTAGAATTTTTTGAGGAGAAAAATCCTTCTGCCAGTATGTGTTGCCAGCCAAAGACCCAGTTGAACAATCTTCTGTTCCATAAAAGCTTTGTGGGATTTAGGGTCTCCTGTGATTTTCTGAAAAACATCAATAAACATTAAATCTTGAATGAAGCACATACAGTGAGGGGAAATAAGTAATTAAACACTTGTATTTATATGTCCATTGTATATATCCACATCAAATTTACACACAGTGGCCCTCATTTACGAAACAAATGTACAACAGAAAACTGGGCGTACGGTCATTTCCTTACAAAGCTTGCCATTTATCAGTGTGGACGTGAGCAGAGGCTATGATCAAATCTCATGTTAAGTCTGACCTCGTGTATGGCAGTGCCACACAGTACAATCTGGCTGAGTGGAGAATTGTTATTTGACCATATATTCTGACTGGCTTATGCAGCCACACTTAAAAATATGTAGCATATGGCAAAATCTTATATTTTGTAAAGGCCTACATCAACTATGTTCGTAACATACAGTGTGTTGCAAAAAGTATTCAACCCCTTGGCATTTGTCCTGTTTTGTTGCATTACAAGCTGGAATTAAAATGGATTTTGGAGGGTTAGCACCATTTGATGTACACAACATGCCTACCACTTTAAAGGTGCAAATTGGTGGACTGAGGTGGACGTGGCTCTGTGACTTCTGTCCCTTGCAGTAGCGAGACATTATCGTCTGTCCTCTTCGAAGGCAGCTGTTACTCTGGAAGTGAGCAACCTCCAGGCTTTCCTGTCTGTGGCAAAGGCTTCAGGTTCTTGTGGTTGAATGCCACACCATTTGAGGTTGCTCTTCAGGGTGTCTTTGTTACAGCAGTTTGGGCCTTCCCTGTCTGCGTGAGCCCTCCTTGAGCTCTCCGTACATCAGCTGTTGGGGGATGTGGTTGTCATTCATTCTGATGATATGGCCAGTCCAGTGTAGTTGAGCCTTCAATAGCATTGACTCGATGCTTATTGAGTCAGCTCTGTCCAGCACCTCTTGGTTCATAGCTCTGTCTTGCCAGTGTATGCCCATGATCGTGTGCGGCGACCTTCTGTGAAACTGTTCCAGCTGTTTAATGTGCTGTCGATATAGGTTCCATGTTTCACACCTATACAGGAGTGGAGAAAGGACTATGGCTTTATAGATTTTGAGCTTGGTGGACAGTCTTATGCCCTTCTGCTGGAGAACCTTCACTCTCAGTCTTCTGAGTGCTTGGCTAGTTTTCTGGATCCTAGACGTGATCTTATCCAGTGAGCTGTCTGCAGGGATTGTGTTGCCCAGATACTTGAAGCTCTCCACACATTTCAATTAGTCTCCATCAATGGTGATGGATGCTGTATTTGGGTCGGCTTGAACCAGGACCTCTGTCTTTTCTAGACTGAATGTTAGTCCAAACAGCCTGGATACTTTAGTAAAGCGGTCAACGATGGTCTGCAGGTGATTCTCCTTGTGTCCCAGGATGGCACAGTCATCTGCAAAGAGGGCTTCAAGGATGAGTTTCTCCATGGTCTTGGTTTGAGCAGAGAGACGATGAAGGTCAAAAACAGATCCATCTGAGCGATATTTGATGTACACGCCCAGGTCAAGGTCTTTCACAGCATGGAGTATGACCTGCAAGAACAACAAATTGAACAACATGGGGGCAAGGACAGAGCCCTTTTTCACTCCATTTGAGATGTTAAAGGAGCTTGTATAGTCACCATTGGAGAGGACTTGTCCAGTCATGTTGTCATATAAGAGCCATATCAGTGTTGTGAATTTACATGGGCAGCCCAGCTTCATGAGGTTAGTCCACAGAGCTTCCCTGTTGACTGTGTCAAATGCTTTTGTCAAGTCTATGAACACTGCATACAAGTCCATCTGTTGCTCGATGCATTTCTTCTGGACCTGACGCACAGCAAACACCATGTCTATGGTACTGCAACCAGGGTGGAATTCACACTGAGCTTCAAGCAGAATGCTGTCAGAGATGTTGGTGATGAGTCTGTTGAGGAGGATGCAAGCCAGGATCTTTCCGGCAGTGGAAAGTAGTGAGATTCCTCTGTAGTTGCCGCAGCATGACTTCGCTCCTTTGTTCTTGTATAGTGCCACTATAGTGGTATCCCAGAGGTCTGATGGCATGCCTTCTTCCTCCCAGATGGTTGAGAGGACATTATGGAATGCTTTGAAGGCTATGGTTCCAAGTGCTTTGTACAGTTCTGCAGGAATTCCATCCTTTCCAGGTGCTTTGCCACAGTTCATCTACTTTTGTGGTAGTCCTGACCTCATCCGCACTGGGCGGGAAGTCAAGATCCTCCTGTGTTGGCTTCTGGGGGATCTGTTGTAAAGCACCCTGGTCGACAGTAGAAGGTCATTTGAGAAATTGGCAGAAGTGTTCCTGCAATCTTGCCCTGATTCCCTCCTTGTCCTTGATGATGGTGGAGCCATCAGCAGAGAGCAGAGGGGCCGTTCCTCCCCTTGAAGAGCCAAAGATGGTCTTGATGGCACTGAACAGCATTTTGCAGTTGTTGCTGTCTGTGTAGAGCTGCACTTCATCAGCCTTCTTCTTCCACCATCGATCTTGTATAGCATGGAGTTCTCTTTGGGCTCTGGCCTGACAATCCTTGAATCTGTCACATCACGAGGAGTAGTTAGGATGGGTCTGCCAGTCAATGTAGGCCTTTCTCTTCTCATCCAGCAGTGCTTCCATGGCCTTGTCCTTTTCGCCAAACCAGCCTTGATGGAGCCTCTTCTTTGGGCCTAGTACTGTCTTGGCTGTCTCTGTGACCATTTCTTTGACCTGGTTCCATTTCTCCTCTGGTCCACCAATTAGCAGTCCTGTTGCCTCGAACTTGTCATCAAGACTGGTTTGAAATTCTTGCTGGCAACTGGGAGATAGCAGTCTATCTGTGTTGAAGGCCAGTCTGACAAGCTTTGGGCATTTGTGATGGTGAGGGGCTATACGGATATTGAGCTTGGCTCTAACAAGTCTGTGGTCCGTCCAGCAATCAGCACCATGCATTGCCCTGGTGATAAGGACATCACTATTGCCACATTGGTGGGTAATGATGAAGTCAATGAGATGCCACTGTTTGGATTGCGGGTGTATCCACATAGTCTTGTACTTGTTGGGCTGCCTGAACATTGTGTTGGTTATTAGCAGTCCATACTCAGAGCATTTGCTCAGCAGTAGCAGACCATTTCTGTTCATCTTTCCAACTTCATGTTTCTCTATCACTCCTCTCCGTTGGTCATTATCTCTGCCTACTGTGGTGTTAAAGTCGCCTAGCAATATAAGCTTGTCAGAAGCAGGCATGGCTTGCAGCAGAGCATCCAAGTCAGCATAAAACTGATCTTTGATGTTCTCTGTGCTTGCTATGTTGGGTGTGTAGGTGCTGAGGATGGTAACAAAACACTTGTTGCTGATAAGGAGGTGGATCTTCATCAGTCTTTCATTGATGCCAGTAGAGAGATCGGGAATCTGCTTCAGAAGGCTGGACTTGATGACGAATCCAACTCCATGGATTCTGTCCTCGTTCTGGGCTTTACCTTTCCAGAAAAATGTGTACCCACTGCCTGTTTCTGACACTGATCCTTCTTTATCAAGTTGAGTTTCACTGAGTGCTGCAATGTCGATGTTGTATCTTGACAATTCCTTGGCAATGAGAGCTGTCCTTCTCTGAGGTCTCAAGGCATTGTCTCCATCCATAAGGGTATGCATGTTCCACGTCCTGATGATGAGTTTCTTCTTTTGGGGTCGACCGCAGATGGGTAAGTCAGCCAGCCACGGTGAGCTGGCCAGACAGTTGAGGGCAGGCTTTGTTTGTGCCACCTTTCCTAGGCCCCTCCTTTACTAGGGTGAGCAATGTGATCCTGAAGAGGCTGCTCAGTCACCTGAGATGTTGCCGAAGTTCTTTGCTGCCCCAGGTTCAGAGAGTGATGACCAGAGTCTCAGGCCACCTGCATGTAGGCTTGTGACTATGACTTCCAGTGGTTACCTCTACCTGTCATTTTCGCCACTCCCCCATCACCACAGGACTTGGTGATTGGGGGCGTGGGTTGCACAGACACCTGTGCATGAATTTGATTAAAGTGGAAGAACCATTGCACAGAGGCAATCCGACTCTCTCAGCAGTAGAAACCTTGACCCAGTGGCATGGAGAACCATTACATCTGGAGACCTCCTCTGCTGCAGTGGATGACCAGGACTCCCTTGTGTCTCATCATGCTCTGAAGTGCTCCACAGCACCTGCAGGGACAGGAAACCTGGTCAGGATTGAAGGAAAGATGGATGTGACTAAATACAGGGCAATTCTGGAGGAAAACCTGTTTGAGTCAGCCAGAGGTTTGAGACTGGGACGAAGGTTCACATTCCACCAGGACAATGATCCGAAACATACTGCTAAAGCTACACTGGAGTGGTTTAAAGGGAAACATTTAAATGTCTTGGAATGACCTAGTCAAAGCCCAGACCTCAATCCAATAGAGAATCTGTGGCATAACTTGAAGATTGCTGTACACCAATGCAACCCATCTAACTTGAAGGAGTTGGAGCAGTTTTGACTTGAATGGGCAAAAATCCCAGTGGCTAGATGTGCTAAACTAATAGAGACATACCCCAAGAGACTTGCAGCTGGAATTGCAGCAAAAGGTGGCTCTACAAAGTATTGACTTTGGGTAGTGAACACCTATGCACACTCTAGATTTCTGTTTTGTGTCACAATTTTGTGTCACAGTTTAAAAAAAAAAACAGTTTTCACGTTTAAAGTGGTAGGCATGTTGTGTAAATCAAATGGTGCTAACCCCCCAAAAATCCATTTTAATTCCAGCTTGTAATGCAACAAAACAAGACAAATACCAAGGGGGATAAATACATTTGCAAGACACTGTAGGTATTTTAAAACTGTTTGCAATTAACGGGGTGTCAGTCCTGCATGCTTTGGCATGCACACCTAAAGGACCCTCAGGCAAGCATGCGCCAAGCGGACTCTTGTGCACGCCGAGCAGACTCTCGCGTGTGCGCCTTTAATGACAGACACCTGCTTATGATTAAGGAGCAGTATGTGCACCTATATAAAGACTGTTTAGACACACACTCAGTGCGAAGTATTGAGTTCATTGCAACACTTTACCAAGCCTTGTTTCTGTGGTTGAGTTCCTAGTTTTCTGAATTCTGATTCCTGTTCCTATTTTACGTTTTTCTCTGTGCCTGTGACATCCCATTTGTGCCTCGCCTGACCCCTCACTCATTTAACAGTTGTGATTTTGCCTGCTCATTTGGACTGTCTGCCTGTGTGTTTTCACTATTAAAATGAAACATAATTCTGCACTTACATCCACCTCCTACCTCATCCCTGACAGACTACTTCACTGAACAATGGATGTAGCAGAATTATACCAGTATGCCGTTCCATGCTGCTTCCTGGTTTCTATATCTCAGCCCCTCGCCTCTTATTTCCAGCGGCATTGTGGAATGAGTCCCCCGGCACCCTACGATGGAAGGTATCGTCCTAGAGGATTCAGTTTACAGTGTGACTTTATCTATGCAGACCTCCAAGAGCCCAAGCCGCCAGAACCCATCTGGGTAAGCTTCGTACTCACTTGCCTCTCTGGACAGCCACACTGATGGGCAGATTCCCTTGTCAGAGTAGAGTACCCATGCCTTCGGTGCTCACAGACTTTTTTAGCTATGCTCCGGTTCATCTATGAATCTTTAGAAAAAGAGGACCCCCATGAAATTTTTTGGGAGGGGGCTATCACGCCTGAGGTTGACGCAGTGGCAGCGGAGGAGGTTGTTGCTCCAGAGCTCCCTCCAGTGGCCGACGCAGAGACAGCAGAGGAGGCTGTTGCTCCAGAGCCAGTCTCACAGTCAGAGCCAGCACCTGAAACAGAGCTAGAACCAGACCCAGTGCAAGAGCCAGAGCCTGTGTCAGAGTCAGAACCAGTGCTGGAACTAGAGCACCAGCCAGAGCCCATACCAGAATCAGAGCCTGCATCAGAACCAGTGCCTGAACCAGAACCAGTGCCTGAACCAGAACCAGTTCCTCAGCTTGCATCAGAGCCAGTATCTGAACCAGAGCACCCACCAGTGCCAGCACCAGCATCGGCGTCAGCTCCAGTGCCTGCGTCAGCTCCAGTGCCAGCGCCTGAGTTGGAGTCAGCTCCAGTGCCAGCGCCTGAGTCAGAGTCAGTTCCAGCACCAGTGTCAGAGCCAATGCCAGTGTCTACTCCAGAACCAGTGCCAGCATCAGAGTCAGCTCCAGTGCCAGAGCCAGCACCAGCACCAGTGTCAGAGTCGGAACCAGCACCAGGGCCAGTTCCAGTGCCAGAATCAGAGCCAGTGCCAGCTCCAGTGTTGGCTACAGTGTTGCCAGATTGGGCGGTTTCAAGTGCATTTTGGTGGATTTTGAACATATTTTGGGCTGGGAAACGTCAGCAGTATCTGGCAACACTGGTTGGCTATGAAGATGTCGTTGTCCTGCTGCTACTCAGCTATGAAAACATCGTCGTCCCACCGCTGGGGCCTGACCAGGACTAGAACGATGCGCTGACAGAACTCGCATCCAATCCAAGGTCCAGCCCAGGGTCCATTCCAGAGTTCAAGCCCATGCCTGAATCCATTTCAGAGTCCAAGCTATGTCCAGAGCTCAAGTCCAGTCCAGAGCCCGAGTCATCTCCTGAGCTCGAGCCCAAGTCCAGTCCAGAGCCCAAGTCCAGGCCAGAACCGGAGTCATCTCCAGAGCCTGAGCCCAGTCCAGAGCCCAAGTCATCTCCAGAGCTTGAGCCCGAGTCCAGTCCAGAGCCTGAGTCCAGTCCAGAGCCCAAGTCATCTCCAGAGCATGTGCCCACTCCAAGCCCAGAGTCCAAGTCCTTCCAAAGCATGAGCCCAAACCCCCACCTGAGCCAAGTATGCGGTGCAACATTGGTTCAGGCAACCAACAGCAGGCCCTCATCCGTGGGGCTAGGAAAGATGAATTTTCGCTCCCGGAGGAAGCTCTTGGGGGGGGGGGGGGGTTCTGTCAGTATAAAGAACCTAAAGGACTCTAAGACAAATGGTGGCTGTACAAAGTATTGACCTTAGGGGGTGAACACCTATGCACACTCCAGATTTCTGTTTTGTATCACAATTTTGTCTGGATGGCAGCATATTGCTCTGAAACATGTATATATCATTGAGCATTAATGATGCCTTCCCAGATGTACAAGCTACGCATGTCATGTAATGTACACTGATCGGTGTATGGTCAAAAAGTGCAATTGTGTAACCAGGAAACTCATTATAGTTTGAGCATGAAGTCTATTTTGTTGAAATTATCAAATGTTCACTGATGGAGACTTGAGTACAAAACTTTTAATGACAACTGTGGTCCTAAAGTTATCACGGTAATTGTAGTCCTAAACCATCAGAGCAAAACTGTCAGTGTCCAGAGCTATCTTCTAATTATATCTTTAGATTGTCTATATGGGGCCATCCTCCACAGGAGTGAAGCGATGAGAACCTCAGCCAGAAGTAGAGCATCAGGATGGATCAAGGCCTGTACATATGGAGCTATTCTTGCAGGAGTGAAGTGATGAGTACTTCAGCTAGAAGTAGGGCATCAGGATGGATCAGGCAGGTCCAAAGAGCAGGAGAGGCCAGCATCAAATTGCTTAGTGGGATGATTATTTGTTTTTCAACAGGACGATGACCCAAATCACACCTCCAGGCTATGGGCAATTTAACCCTCTGGGTTTGAAGGCTTCACCAGTGAAGCTTGGCAGGTTTAGAATGATGAGGTCATGTATTTAGATAAATATCTTCATGAGTTTTTATCATACAAGCATGATAAAAATATTGACAGAAATTTTATACTTTACACTTTCCTATGTGGGCGGCATAGTGATGTAGTAGTTAGCACTGTCGCCTCATAGCAAGAAGGTCCTGGGTTCAAGCCCAGTGGCCAACAGGGGCCTTTCTGTGTGGAGTTTGCATGTTCTCCCCGTGTCTGCGTGGGTTTCCTCTGGGTGCTCCGGTTTCCCCCACAGTCCAAAGACATGCAGGTTAGGCTAATTGGAGGCTCTAAATTGACTGTAGGTGTGAATGTGAGTGTGAATGGTTGTTTGTCTCTATGTGTCAGCCTTGTGATGATCTAGTGACTTGTCCAGGGTGTACCCCACCTCTCACCCATAGTCAGCTGGGATAGGCTCCAGCTTGCCTGCGACCCTGCACAGGATAAGCAGTTATGAATGGACTTTCCTATGTACCCACTGCTAAATAATATTATATTTTTAAAATTACCTAAATTAGATGAAACATAAAACTTGTAACTGTACTCAGTCACACCTGAGTCAGAGCGCTGAGCACCCACTTACGCATTCATAAGACTACTCACATGGTAACGGCATGATAATCACTTTCACTCTTTCGGTTTCGATTGATTTCTCTTTAGCTGGGGGAACTCCCACCATAAACAGGATAAAATATGTCAGCCATAGTTTAGGCTACCTGTTTGAAGGTAAAACATGTTGTGAGATGGCACGGAGATTTGATGCTCATGAGGTGCTTTGGATGATTCAGGACAGTGATTCAGTTTCAGGACAGGGATTCAATTCATGATTCAGGACAGCAATTCAGTTCAATCTTGAGGACTGAGACATTGATGATGAGTGGTGTCATTTTGAACTTCGACTTGATCCAGCCAAAGAGCAACTCGAGTAAGTGTAAGTATTTCTTCTATTTATTATGAGCAGATCGGCTGATATGCGTGCGCTATAGTGCATACACAGGAAAAATTACTGAGCAATTTTTTTTCCAGAGTTAAAAGTATTTTCCTCAAAAATAGTTAATTTTGCTCTATTTTGAGTTTAGAGAGTAAAATTTGGAGTTGGAGTGGGAGCAAAATTACAGAGTAATTGTGTAACAGAGTTGGTTGTGGCTCTGAATTGAGTAAAATAGTACAAGAGTTAATTTCAAGACGTACTGAATAGAGTCAAAACCACCAAAAAGAGTAAAATATTAACACTGAATTGAGGAGAATTGACTCTGGAAAAAACGGCTCTATCAAAAGGGTAACTTTTACTCTTTTTAGAGAGGGACCAAATGTTAGCTGGTGTAGAGTAAAATTTTCTCCAATTTGAGTAAATTTTACTCAGGCAAATTTCCTGTGTAATCTTTGTGTGCTTCTTGAGTAAACTAAATGTGTACCGGTGCTTGTTTGCATTCTTTTCTTCTTCGTCTTTTTCTGTCACTCTTATGATTTTGGTATGCTCTGATTTTGTTCTCAGTTTCAACAAATCTAAGCAGTATTTTCAGTCATATAACTTTTTTGTATTCAGCAAAAGTTCAGCTACAATAGTATCTATGTAGCATGCATGTCATGATTGTACATTTAAAAAAAATACCAGATAAATGAAGCTGTTGTAAAAAGCAGTTTTAGAACTGTGTTGGAATGTGTGAAAAAACATTACTTTACCCATTGTGACTTGACCTGATGGGATTAAGAGTTGGCAGTGAGAGGGGTTTTCACTCTTCTCATTGAATGGAATGGAATTTTTTACTCTTTTCATTGAACACCCCTCCCACTGTCAACCCTTTATCCCAAAACAATAGGACATAATTTATTTGATGGCCAGTTAATTGTCCAAATCAATGGAGCAGTTTAAGTTTTTGTGCTTGTTACATTCCTAAGAATGACCAGAATCACTTCAAGTGACCAAAATGGTCCATCACAATGGGTAAGGTCATGTTTTTTCACACATTGCAACACAATTCTAAAACTGCTTTTTACAACGTCTTCATTTATCTGTTTTATTTTGTTTAAAGTACAATCATGACATACATACTACATAGATATTATTGTAGCTGAACTTGTGCTGAATAAAAAAAAAGTCATATGACTTTGAAAATACTGCTTAGATTTGTCAAAATTTACAACAAAATCAGAGCATGTGTGTGGCAGTGGGGGCGTGGCCAAGCGTCGGTCTGTGACCGGAGGGTGGAGTCGGGGAAGGTAAGTGGCAGAATCACTACACCTGAGGTTGATTAATGTGTTTGTGTGTCTTCCCCAGTGACCGTGCCCTATTTAAGGAAGAGAGCGAGAGCAGAAAGGGTTCGCTCCCCAACCAGACGACTGGTCTGTGTGTGTGTGTGTGTGTGTGTGTGTGTGTGTGTGTGTGTGTGTAGAAAAGTATAATTAAGGCTGAAAAGCTATAATAAACGGTTTTGTGAACTCAGTTCTGGCCTGCCGTCCTTCTGTGCTCCACCCACCCATCCGAGTTGCTACAGTGCTGCCGAAACCCGGGATTTGGAGCGCCGAAGCCGAACAGCCCCATGGAGTCCTCCCCTTTCACCAAGCTGGTCCATGCCCTCGCCACGGCCCAGCAAAGCCAGCACCAGGCCCTAGTCGCCCTCCGGAAGGAACAGGAACAGCAGTTCGAGGCCCTGGTGCTGGCTCAGCAGGAAGAGCAACAGGCGTTCCGGCACCTCCTCGCGTCAGCGGGGTCCACCGCCGCGGGACCGTCCCCCTTCACCCTGACAAAGATGGGCCCGCAGGACGACCCCGAGGCCTTCCTCATGCTCTTTGAACAGGTTGCAGAGACCTTGGGGTGGCCGATGGAACAGCACGCGGTGCGCCTCCTCCCCCTGCTAATGGGAGAGGCGCAGCTGGCCGTGCTACAGCTCCCCGCTGACCGCCGGCTGGCCTACGCGGACCTTCGCCGGGCCGTCCTCCAGCGTGTGGGATGCACCCCCGAGCAACAACGGCAGCGCTTCCGCGCTTTGCGCTTGGAGGAAGTTGGCCGGCCGTTCGCGTTTGGCCAGCAACTCCGGGATGCCTGCGGGCGGTGGTTGAGGGTCGACAACCGCGATGCCGAGGGGATCATCGACCAGGTGGCGCTGGAGCAGTTCATTGCGTGTCTACCAGCTGGAGCTGCAGAGTGGGTCCAGTGCCACCGCCCGGTGTCGCTGGATCAGGCAATCGAGCTGGCGGAGGACCAATTGGCGGCTGTCCCGACAGCAGGACAGCAGACAACCTCTTCTCCCCTCTCCTCTCTCTCTCTCTCTCTCTCTCTCTCTCCCCCTCTCCTCCTGTGTCTCGTCCTCGCCCCATTCCTCCATCGTGGAGGCGGGGGCCGGCTCCACCCCAGCCAGCCCGTCGCACCCGCGGTGCCCTCCCGTTTCTCCCGTCTGTGTCTGTCTCTCCCCCCCCCCAGGTGAGTGAGCCCCAGAGCACCAGTGCAGAGAGGAAGCCTGGGCCGGTTTGCTGGCACTGCGGGGAGCCGGGCCACCTCCAACAGCAGTGCTCGGTAATGAATGTGGGCACGGTGGTTCGGATCCCTGATGCACCAGGAGCCGCCCTCGATCGGGCCGGAGCGTATCGCATACCGGTGAGTATCCAAGGGGATACATATCAGGCGTTGGTGGATTCGGGTTGTAATCGGACCTCAATCCACCAGAACCTGGTGCAAGACGAGGCATTGGGGGGAGCACAATTGGTGAAGGTGTTGTGTGTGCACGGGGATGTTCACAGCTACCCTTTAGTGTCGGTCCACATTTTTTTCCGAGGGGAAAAATTTATAGTGAAGGCGGCGGTTAATCCTCGCCTTACCCACTCGATAATTTTGGGGACGGGTTGGCCGGGATTTGGGGAATTAATGAATCACCTAGTGAAGAGTGGGTCCTGCCATAGTTTAATGAGGGGAGGTCCCGGTGTTGCGTTGGCGGGAGCAGCTGTCACAGAGCCATCTACATCAGCTCCCCGTCAGAGTGAGGAGCCGCCGGCCCCTCCTCTCTCTCTTGGGGAATCCCTCGCGGATTTTCCATTAGAGCAGTCGCGAGACGAGACTCTGCGGCATGCATTTGACCAAGTGAGAGTAATCGATGGTCAAATGCTCCAGCCAAACGCCACCCCGACCTTCCCCTACTTCGCGATTATGAAGGATAGATTATACCGAGTGACGCAGGACACTCAAACTAAAGAGCAAGTCGCGCAGCTTTTGAATCCGAAGAGCCGCCGGGAATTGGTATTCCAGGCGGCTCACTTTAATCCCATGGCTGGACACTTAGGGCAGGATAAAACACTAGCCCGAATAATGGCCTGGTTCTATTGGCCAGAGATTCGCGGCGATGTCCATAGGTGGTGTATGGCGTACCGCGAATGCCAGTTAGTAAATCCAGCGGCCATTCCAAAAGTGTCTTTGCGCCCTCTCCCATTAATCGAGACCCCGTTCGAAAGAATTGGGATGGATCTTGTCGGGCCATTAGATCGGTCAACACGAGGGTACCGCTTTATATTAGTTCTGGTGGACTATGCAACGCGATACCCGGAAGCAGTGCCTCTTCGCAATATCTCAGCACGCAGTATTGCGGAGGCACTCTTCCACGTCATCTCCCGAGTTGGAATCCCGAAAGAGATTCTGACTGACCAAGGCACCGCGTTTATGTCATGTACACTAAAGGAACTGTATAGGTTGTTGGGTATTAAGCTGATCCGCACCAGCGTTTATCACCCACAAACAGACAGTTTAGTTGAACGGTTCAATCACACCCTCAAAAATATAATTAAAAAATTCGTAAGTGAGGACGCACATAATTGGTATAAGTGGCTCAAACCCTTGTTGTTTTCAGTGCGAGAGGTCCCCCAAGCCTCCACGGGGTTCTCCCCGTTTGAATTGTTATATGGGCGTAAGCCACTCTGCATTCTAGATGTGCTGCAGGAAAATTGGGAGGAGGGACCTTCACCAAGTAAAAATGAAATCCAGTACGTTATTGACCTGCACGCAAAACTCCACACACTCACCCACCTAACCCAGGAGAATTTGCGGCAGGCCCAAGAATGACAAACCCGCCTGTACGACAAGGGTACGTGCCTCAGGGAGTTCGCACCGGGAGATAAAGTGCTCGTACTGTTGCCCACATCGAGCTCCAAATTAGTCGCCAAGTGGCAAGGACCCTTTGAGGTCACACGGCGAGTTGGGGACGTTGACTATGAGGTGAGGCGAACGGACAGGGGTGGGGCGTTACAAGTTTACCAGCTCAATCTGCTCAAATTCTGGAACGAGGAGGTCCCCGTGGCGTTGGTGTCGGTGGTTCCGGAGAAGGCGGAGCTGGGGCCGAAGGTTCAAAAGGGAACATTGGCATCGCGTACCTCTCCGGTCCCCTGTGGAGACCACCTCTCCCCAACCCAACTCACGGAGGTTGCCCAGTTGCAGACCGAGTTTTCGGACGTATTCTCGCCCCTGCCCGGCCGCACCCACCTCATAGAACACCACATTGAGACGCCCCCGGGGGTGGTAGTGCGTAGCCGCCCTTACAGGCTACCCGAACACAAGAAAAAAGTGGTTCAGGAAGAACTCGAGGCCATGCTCGAAATGGGCATCATCGAGGAGTCCTACAGTGACTGGAGCAGCCCGGTGGTCTTGGTACCCAAGGCCGACGGGTCGGTCCGGTTCTGTGTAGACTATAGGAAAGTCAACGCGGTGTCTAAATTCGACGCGTACCCAATGCCTCGTATTGATTAGTTGCTCAATCAGCTAGGCACAGCTCGCTTTTACTCGACACTGGATTTAACAAAGGGTTATTGGCAGATCCCCTTGACTCCATTATCCTGAGAAAAAACGGCCTTTTCCACACTGTTCGGCTTACACCAGTTCGTCGCACTACCTTTTGGGCTCTTTGGGGCGCCCGCTACGTTTCAGCGGCTGATGGATACGGTCCTCCGCCCCCACGCCACCTATGCTGCTGCGTACCTTGACGACATCATTATTTATAGTAATGACTGGCCGCAGCACCTACAACACCTGAGGGCCGTCCTTAGGTCGCTGAGGTGGGCGGGTCTCACAGCCAACCCGGAGAAGTGTGCGATCGGGCGGGTGGAAGTACGGTATCTGGGCTTCCACTTGGGCAATGGGCAGGTGCATCCCCAAATTAACAAGACTGCAGCGATTGCGGCCTGCCCGAGGCCCAAGACCAAAAAGGGGGTAAGACAGTTCCTGGGGCTGGCTGGCTATTATCATAGATTTATACCTAATTATTCGGACGTCACCAGCCCGCTGACTGATCTCACTAAAAAGGGGGCACCAGATCCGGTCCAGTGGACGGAGCAATGCTGGCGGGCTTTTTCTGAGGTAAAGGCTGCACTGTGTGGGGGGCCACTGTTACACTCCCCTGACTTTTCTCTCCCTTTCATATTGCAGATGGATGCGTCGGATAGAGGGCTGGGGGCTGTTTTGTCCCAGGAGGTGGAGGGGAGGATCGCCCAGTGCTGTATATTAGTTGAAAGCTGTCGGTGCGTGAGGGGTGCTACAGCACCACAGAGAAGGAGTGCCTGGCCATCAAGTGGGCAGTCCTTGCCCTCCGTTACTACTTGCTGGGGCGCCCTTTCACCCTCTGTTCGGACCACGTGCCCCTCCAGTGACTCCACCGCATGAAGGATGCCAATGCGCAGATCACCCGTTGGTATCTGTCACTCCAATCCTTTAACTTCAAGGTGGTCCACAGGCCGGGGGCGCAGATGGTTGTGGCGGACTTCCTCTCCCGTCAAGGGGGGGGGAGTCGGCTGCGGGCCGGATGGCTGCCCGGCCTGAGTCGGGCGGTGGGGGCATGTGGCAGTGGGGGCGTGGCCAAGCGTCGGTCTGTGACCGGAGGGTGGAGTCGGGGAAGGTAAGTGGCATAATCACTACACCTGAGGTTGATTAATGTGTTTGTGTGTCTTCCCCAGTGATCGCGCCCTATTTAAGGAAGAGAGCGAGAGCAGAAAGGGTTCGCTCCCCAACCAGACGACTGGTGTGTGTGTGTGTGTGTGTAGAAAAGTATAGTTAAGGCTGAAAAGCTATAATAAACGGTTTTGTGAACTCAGTTCTGGCCTGCCGTCCTTCTGTGCTCCACCCACCCATCCGAGTTGCTACAATGTGAAAATCATTAGTGCCAGAAAATACCCTCAGACTCCAGAGGGTTAACCAAGAAGGAGAGTGGAAACTGAAGGAGTGCTGCATCAGATGACCTGGCCTCCACAATCTCCCAACCTTAACCCAGTTGAGATAGTTTGGGATGAATTGGATGGCAGAGTGAAAGAAAAACAGCCAACAAGTGCTCAACATATATGGGAATTCCTTCAAGCCTGTTGGAAAACGATTTCAGGTGACTAAATCATGAAGCTGGTTAAGAGAATGCCAAGAGTGTGCAAAGCTGTCATCAAAGCAAAAGGTGGCTACTTTGAACAATCTAAAATATAAAACATATTTTTCTTAGTTTATACTTTTTTTGCTCACTACATAATTCCTTATGGTTTATTTCATAGTTTTGATGCCTTCAGCATCATTCTACATTGTATAGAATAATAAAAATAAAGAAAAAACACTGAATTAGATGGTGTGTCCAAACTTTTGACTGGTACTGTATTCAAGCTTCTTTGATTCCACACTTCACATACATAGTATCTCACTCTCACATCTCGGAAATGCTACAACATCATAGGAAGGAAGGAAGGAAGGAAGGAAGTTACTGTGTTCAGAAGTATGTCGTAATTACAACTTTGTGTGGTTTCCTATTCAGCCATAAACAATAAGTATGTAGAGCCCTATTGTTGGTAAAAGATTATTCAGGTTAACAGTGCTGAGCTCCTCCACTGGTGACCAACAATGGGTTAAGAACCTGAAAGCATTAATAAGCAGTCCTTATACATGATTTTTTTTTTGTCTGGAGCAGTCACAATTGCATTCCAAGTATAGTTAAAAAAAAATCCCAAAGGTGGCAAACCAATAACTCATAAACCAGTGTACAATATAAATAGCAGATGCTTCGACTCTCATCTCAACTAACATAGATCAAATCCCTGTTGTGCAGCAACTTGTGCTTTATTAGGGCTTGAGAGTGTTGTTTACAGCGATATTGTCATGGCTGACTCATCGATGCTTACACATGCACACATACTCTTGGCCTCTCAGCTTGCTACCTGGGTTGTTGTCTCCTACTACGGTATTTTGAATGTACAAACATTGACAACATAAAAATACTGTTCTTCACATATCAGAAATTTATTTTAATCAATCAGAGTTTTCTTTAGCAAGGCAGCTCTACAGGGTTTGAAATGACATTGAGATTTGCATTACATTTGGCTTGTAGCTTGTTTAGAAGAGCAGGAAATAGAAATGCAACAGGAAATAGCAATTTCTTTCAAAGCCCACCATGTACCCCAGTGCCCATCAGACTCCATATCTTTGAAGTCTTTGAAGTTTCAGCTTTTTAAGAGCAAAAGACATTGACATAATTTATAGCTGTTGCCTGTAACTTTTCTTGACAAGCATCAATAGTCACTCAAAACAACAGAATGCACAAGCATTCAGTTGTGCCAAAGCATTTTTAGCATAGATGCTTCATAAGCAGATGGTACAGCAAATCCCCAATCCTGAAGGCAAGGATATGTGATCTTACTGTGCTGGGCAATGAAAGGAAATTGCTTGATGTGATAAGTGGTTATAGACAGGGTTTATATTAGGACATGAGGAGGCACAACTTTTTCTATGACGTACAGCATTTTCATTCACAAAGGAAAAAGAAACATACTGTGGTTAAAAAAATGCAGCAGGACTGATGGGCATAAGTTGGATTTCCTTTAGACTGTCTGCTTCATTTAAACCTCTTCCAAATAGTTCATCTTCAACTTTAGTGGTTTAGACAGAAATGACCTGCAGGAAAGGCAAGTGCCAAGAAGCAGAAGTAAAAAGCGGGAACAAATTTGCATCACATGCAATGGTAAATATTACTGAGTTGGACGATGTCCAGAAATGCCAAGGAATTGCATTGTGTTGATTTTAGATGCCATGTGATCCTGTGTATTTCTTTTGAAGAAATTCACTGTTTTTATTTGATCATTTTGATTCTTTAATTATCATTTGATTGTAAATAATTATTAGTACATACATATGTAGGTGATTATAGAAAATCGTGCGTGCTGATTGGTTGAGAAATTCAGACTATTTCTCGATAACCACTTCAAGTGAATTGGCAAAATGGTGGCCAATCGCTTTGTCACCCTGAGGAAGAATTACAAATTATGAAAGAAAATGCTGTTCCTAAAAACACTAAAGATGCTACCAAGTTTGGTCTAAAACTATTCAAAGGTAAGCTGGAATTGGGATTTATTTTATCTGTTTCAAAACAAAGTATTTTATGTGACTTGCATAGATAAGTGACACAAGTCTGCACCGTGCCTTTATTACATTTGGATGCTGCTTTTGAAGTTTGAAATTATCTCATCTCATTATCTCTAGCTGCTTCATCCTGTTCTACAGGGTCGCAGGCAATCTGGAGCCTATCCCAGCTGACTACGGGCGAAAGGCGGGGTACACCCTGGACAAGTCGCCAGCTCATCACAGGGCTGACACATAGACACAGACAACCATTCACACTCACATTCACACCTACGGTCAATTTAGAGTCACCAGTTAACCTAACCTGCATGTCTTTGGACTGTGGGGGAAACTGGAGCACCCGGAGGAAACCCACACGGACACGGGGAGAACATGCAAACTCCACACAGAAAGGCCCTCGCCAGCCACAGGGCTCGAACCTGGACCTTCTTGCTGTGAGATGACAGCGCTAACCACTACACCACCGTGCCGCCCGTTTGAAATTATTTTTTTTAACATATTTTTTTAAATAATCACCTGTGCATTTATATAAAAGCAATTATCCGCCTCAGGTTCAGTGAATATCGGTCAATACCCCAGCTTCATCTCTGTTATTATTCACCGATATTCACTTCGCCTTTGGCAAATAATTGCTAATTGGCAATGCATTAATTCTGTGTCAAAGAACCGATACTTTTCCAGTCCTGATGTACCTTTTTTTATGAAATACACTATGATACACTTTGAGTTTACTCATGTAAAATAGTGTTTCCTACTAATTCTTCCTACCACCAGTCAAGCAACTTGAGCCTTTTAAGCAATATTTTGCTGTGAAAATTCTACATATATTCAGTGTCGTGGCATAATTGCCATTAGCATATTAGATAGGGCAGTGTAGTGGTTAGCACTGTGGCCTCACAGCAGGAAGGTTCTAGGTTCGATCCCAGCTGCTGACAGGGGCCTTTCTGTGTGGAGTTTGCATGTTCTCCCCGTGTCTGTGTGGGTTTCCTCTGGGTGCTCCGGTTTCCCCCACAGTCCAAAGATATGCAGGTTAGGTTAATTGGTGACTCTAAATTGACCGTAGGTGTGAATATGTGTGTGAATGGTTGTTTGTCTCTATGTGTCAGCCCTGCGATAACCTGGCGACTTGTCCAGGGTGTACCCCGCCTCTCACCCATAGTCAGCTGGGATAGGCTCCAGCTTGCCTGCGATCCTGCACAGGATAAGCGGTTGTGGATAATGGATGGATGGATATTAGATAGAACTTGTTCTCTTTTTCTCCCAGTATTCTCCTTGGTGCAGTAGATCTTGCTGGGTTCTTGCACAGAGAAAGAAAAATGTCACAAATCTAACTCACTACTCCATGAAAAGCACAATAGAAAAGTCTGTGTATTGTAATGGGATTATTGGATATTTTGCACATTGCTTTTCCAATTAGCTTTTATTTCAGCATGTACAAGAGAAAGCAATGTGAAAAAGATCATTTCGGCTAACTTGTGCATCGGGTGTTGTAATTGAGTCAGCTTTTACTGTATTGTTACATAAGAGTATTGCTTTTTCTGTTTTTTTTTCTGAAAAGGCATGTTGTGCTTTTAATTGCGACATGATATTATGCAGATCTGCTGCAGTACTGTCTGGTGTTTTGGACAACATGTTTAAGAAGGAAAAGTGATATGGTTTAAGTTTCATCTCTCATCTCATCTCATTATCTCTAGCCACTTTATCCTGCTCTACAGGGTCGCAGGCAAGCTGGAGCCTATCCCAGCTGACTATGGGCGAAAGGCGGGGTACACCCTGGACAAGTCGCCAGGTCATCACAGGGCTGACACATAGACACAGACAACCATTCACATTCACACCTACGGTCAATTTAGAGTCACCAGTTAACCTAACCTGCATGTCTTTGGATTGTGGGGGAAACCAGAGCACCCGGAGGAAACCCACGCTGACACGGGGAGAACATGCAAACTCCACACAGAAAGGCCCTCGCTGGCCACGGGGCTCAAACCTGGACCTTCTTGCTGTGAGGCGACAGCGCTAACCACTACATCACCGTGCCGCCCCGGTTTAAGTTTCATATTCATGAAATCATAAGAAAGTTTATGACTGCTAATTCTGTCCTTTTGCCCTAACCATAACTGTTCATAACAAATGAGCCTGTGCCAAGTTCTTACTAAGACCCTTGCATATACTGTACTTATCTGTAACATGATTTGCTTTTGTCTGTCTAGCATCTATCTCAAAGGGTGTTGCACACATCTCTTTTAGTGCATAAGAGCAATGTTTCTATGTGGGCGGTGTAGTGGTGTCGCTTCACAACAAGAAGGTTCTGAGTTTGAGCCCAGCTGCCTTTCTTTGTGGAGTTTGCATCTTCTCCCCTTGTCTGTGTGTATTTCCTCCCACAGTCCAAAGACATGCAATTAGGCTAATTGGCTACTCTAAATTGTCCATAGGTGTGAATACGTGTGTGAATGGTTGTTTCCCAAGCCCAGAAATGTGAGGGTTGCAGCAGGAAGGGCATCCAGCATAAAACTGTGCTCCAATTAATATGACGTGGGTTTATTAGTTTATTAGCTGGGTCCATATGGACCCTAACCTGGCAATAGTGCTGGACAAGGAGGAAGAAGAAGCTGGGTTTCTATGTAAATTCTTCACCCTAAACTTCTATATTTGTTTTTGTAGGAAAATATATCCTACTTTTTGTCTTCTATCTGGAAGCCTTGACGCAGCCATGCCATTTGGCTGTTTAATTTTCGGAGAGAAGAAGGATTATAACAGTCCTGGTGAGGTCACTGACAAATATGACCTGGGGCAGATGGTCAGATCGTAAGCATAACTCAACCTCTGCACTCTTGTTTATGTTTTTCTATTTGTGACCATATTGTCATGCTTCATATATGAACTTTTGCTCTCTGCCAAAACAGGGAGGAGTTTTGTGAGATTTTTCGGGCGAAGGAGAAGAGCACACAGAAAATGTACACCTGCAAGAAATTTCTAAAGAAAGATGGAAGAAAAGTGCGAAAGGCTGCAAAGAATGAGATCCTTATCTTGAAAATGTAAGTTGTTGGTGTTCAGTTTTTCAGTGTTATTGGGAACCAGCAACTACAGTGGTGCTTGAAAGTTTGTGAACCCTTTAGAATTTTCTATATTTCTGCATAAATATGACCTAAAACATCATCAGATTTTCACACAAGTCCTAAAAGTAGATAAAGAGAACCCAGTTAAACAAATGAGACAAAAACATTATACTTGGTCATTTATTTATTGAGGAAAATGATCCAATATTACATATCTGTGAGTGGCAAAAGTATGTGATCCTTTGCTTTCAGTATCTGGTGTGACCCCCTTGTGCAGCAATAACTGCAACTATAAACGTTTGCGGTAACTGTTGATCAGTCCTGCACACCGGCTTGGAGGAATTTTAGCTCATTCCTCCATACAGAACAGCTTCAACTCTGGGATGTTGGTGGGTTTCCTCACATGAACTGCTCACTTCAGGTCCTTCCACAATATTTTGATTGGATTAAGGTCAGGACTTTGACTTGGCCATTCCAAAACATGAACTTTAGTCTTCTTTAACCATTCTTTGGTAGAACGATTTGTGTGCTTAGGGTTGTTGTCTTGCTGCATGACCCACCTTCTCTTGAGATTCAGTTCATGGACAGATGTCCTGACATTTTCCTTTAGAATTCGCTGGTATAGTTCAGAATTTATTGTTCGATCAATGATGGCAAGCCGTCCTGGCCCAGATGCAGCAAAACAGGCCCAAACCACGATACTACCACCACCATTTTTCACAGATGGGATAAGGTTCTTATGCTGGAATGCAGTGTTTTCCTTTCTCCAAACATAACACTTCTCATTTAAACCAAAAAGTTCTATTTTGGTCTAATCTGTCCACAAAACATTTTTCCAATAGCCTTCTGGCTTGTCCACGTGATCTTTAGCAAACTGCAGATGAACAGCAATGTTCTTTTTGGAGAGCAGTGGCTTTCTCCTTGCAACCCTGCCATGCACTCCATTGTTGTTCAGTGTTCTCCTGATGGTGGACTCATGAACATTAACATTAGCCAATGTGAGAGAGGCCTTCAGTTGCTTAGAAGTTACCCTGGGGTCCTTTGTGACCTCGTTGACTATTACACACCTTGCTCTTGGAGTGATCTTTGTTGGTCAACCACTCCTGAGGAGGGTAACAATGGTCTTGAATTTCCTCCATTTGTACACAATCTGTCTGACTGTGGATTGGTGGAGTCCAAACTCTTTAGAGATGGTTTTGTAACCTTTTCCACCCTGATGAGCATCAACAACACTTTTTCTGAGGTCCTCAGAAATCTCCTTTGTTCATGCCATGATACACTTCCACAAACATGTGTTGTGAAGATCAGACTTTGATAGATCCCTGTTCTTTAAATAAAACAGGGTGCCCAGTCATGCCTGATTGTCATCCCATTGATTGAAAACACCTGACTCTAATTTCACTTTCAAATTAACTGCTAATCCTAGAGGTTCACATACTTTTGCCACTCACAGATATGTAATCCTGGATCATTTTCCTCAATAAATAAATGAGCAAGTATAATATTTTTGTCTCATTTGTTTAACTGGGTTCTCTTTATCTACTTTTAGGACTTGTGTGAAAATCTGATGTTGTTTTAGGTCATATTTATGCAGAAATATAGAAAATTCTAAAGGGTTCACAAACTTTCAAGCACCACTGTACTTTATGTATAACTGCTTTATTTCGAAGTAGCCATATTGAGATGTTTTTTGTTTTGTTTTGTTTTGTTTTTGCAAGTGAATGCCCCTTTGTCAAACTTTTACTTCTGCTTCCTGTCTCACTGTTACAAACTCACCCTCTTGTATCCTCACAGGGTGAAGCATCATAACATCCTCCAGCTGGTTGATGTCTTCGAGACAAGAAAAGAATACTTCCTCTTCCTGGAACTGTGAGTAGAAATGGTGTGTGTGTGTGTGTGTGTGTGTGTGTGTGTGTGTGTGTGTGTGTGTGTGTGTGTGTGTGCGTGCGCATTTATGAATGACATATCAGTTCTGTATAAAATAATGTTATATGTAATATAAGCTATGTTCTAGTATTTTATATGAGTTGTTTTATTAACTAATGTATAGTTCTGCAATTACTGTATTAACTATGGCTGTTTATCAACTAAGGTAGGTGAATTAATGTATGTACATTAATGTATATATGCATTGTATGTAATTATGTTTAATAATATATGTAACTGGATCTTTTACCACTGGATAACCACTGGTGCAGTGTATATAGGGGTGTGTTCTATGAACACTGGATGGTTCGCTTAATACTGCCAGGGTTTGCTGTTATTATCTGTGTGTACTGAGACCTTCAACAAAATTATGAAATGACTGTATGGGGTATTATTTGACATAAATACCATTGTCAAATGGCCATCATTTCTCTGGACCCTTCTCTTCGAGTTCAAGCCGAATTGACATTGGTTTTAAATAACAGGGAACCCTTGCTGTGTTCAAAGAATCCTCTGGTGCTCATAGAATCACAGTTACCTACAGTACATAACTAGCATTCTATTTAATTCTGCTTTACCCCTTCTGACTGAAAATGCAATCAGCTCATTTCCATGAAAATCAACTGGCTAGTATCAGTCATATGTGCTCACGCATGATGGATATGTTAAAAAAAAAGCGGCTGATTTTGATGTCATTTTTTAAAATTGTAACAAAAAAGATGGGACAGGAACAGATGCAAAAAAGAACGAGAGGTACTGTTTCTGTTTCTAAAACCTGTTGACCCACTGCTCACAAAATTCAACTCTCTACTGTTTGTGCATTCTTGGATTTTAAGAACTCTGAACTGCCGTTGATGAGTAGTGCAACTTGAGACATTGGGAGAACAATGTAAGTTACATGGCTGCATTCTGGAATAATTTTCAGAATTGGACAAGCTAGCTAATATTGGTATTAGTGCTGTTATAATTCATGTTATGTTGTTTAAAAAGTACTTTTATTGTGAGGTTGGGAGCATATGAAGCTTAACACAGAGCAAATATGAAATTGACTCCAATCTTTCCACAGCATCATGGAACTGTTGCAACCTCTCATTGTATTACTAATTGTACTATGGTTGCGTTTATGGGACTCCAGTGCAAGGGTGAGATCCCACAAATGGTTCTTGGAGAGCATGGTGAATGGGTGCCTTGTCCCTTTGCCCTTCAAAAAGGTTGTGACAAGTTTAAGAGCTCTCAAAGGGATGTAATGCATGGTGCTGGGAACCACTGCAATAGTCCCATATATACCTTTGACATAAACAGGAACATTTTGCTGTCTAGCAGTCTCTGCAGGAAGGCCAGAACTCTAGGAGCTCTGGTTTGATGGACTTCACACCATTTTAGCATTTACACTATTCCCATCATACTTAGGACAATGGATCTATTGTCCCAAATTGACAGGAACATTTGGCAAAAACATCCTTGGCCAGATCTGTAAGAAGTGATGGGGAAGCCATGGTCTAATGGTTAGAGAAGTAGCTTTGGAACCAAAAGATCATGGGTTCGATTCCCTGGACTAGTAGGAATGGCTGAAGCAAGGTACCTAACCCCCAACCGCTCCCCAGTAAGTTGCTCTAGATAAGAACATCTGTTCAATGCCTGTAATGTAATGTAATGTAAAGTAAACATAATGTGATGTGCAGGTTGGAGACATGAGAAAACTGTCAAAATTTTCAGAGCACTCATAAGAGCAGCAGTGGAAATCAAGGCCACACTATACACTTTGGGGACACAACAGGACTCTGTGGTTGGATCAGTGAATTCTGTGCAATGTGGGCAGAGGTAGAGACAGAAAAGTGTACAGTGTCCTGGCACAGTAGACTGTAGAGCTCGGTCAAGGAGAACCATAGGAAACAATGAGTGACTTTGGCATTAGTGAAGACGGCCACTTCTGACCTGCCAAATATTTGCTGCAGATTCAAGTGATTGCTCCAATGCAATGGCTAACTAATTGCTTACATGCACAGATGTCTTAAAACCTCACCATAATATCATCACTGCATCAGCATTTGGTGCTTGGGCAGTGTATGTCTGAATATAGTTCTTCGTCCAGTGAAACCACCAGTGATGCAAACGTGGCCAAAACCAGTTCATCATGTAAGCTAAGGCACAAAGCACAGAACCTGGGTATGGTATAACAGAGTTCCAGAACCTCCTGACACTCTCTTAGTCTTTACACTGTGGCACAGAAAAACATCTTTCTGACTGGCACTGTGTAGAAGTAAGCATTCTGTGCTATGGGCTGCACACCAGCATCCTATTAAATTTGGGTTGCCACCATTTTAATGGTGGCTGTCATAGAGTGTTTGGAGCCTGCCGGTGGTGCATGCGACCTGGAAGAGGCCAATTTAGATTCATTTCATATGCTGCTGAAACCAGAGTTGAACACTTTGGTTCAATTGTTGGCTCACTCTCATACTGGAAATCGGAAGGGAGAAACAGCTTTTTGGTTATACAGTGGTGCTTGAAAGTTTGTGAACCCTTTAGAATTTTCTATATTTCCGCATAAATATGACCTAAAACAACATCAGATTTTCACACAAGTCCTAAAAGTAGATAAAGAGAACCCAGTTAAACAAATGAGGCAAAAATATTATACTTGGTCATTTATTTATTGAGGGAAATGATCCAATATTACATATCTGTGAGTGGCAAAAGTATGTGAACCTCTAGGATTAGCAGTTAATTTGAAGGTGAAATTAGAGTCAGGTGTTTTCAGTCAATGGGATGACAATCAGGTGTGAGTGGGCACTCTGTTTTATTTAAAGAACAGGGATCTATCAAAATCTGATCTTCACAACACGTTTGTGGAAGTGTATCATGGCACGAACAAAGGAGATTTCTGAAGACCTCAGAAAAAGCATTGCTGATGCTCATCAGGCTGGAAAAGGTTAAAAAACCATCTCTAAAGAGTTTGGACTCCACCAGTACACAGTCAGACAGATTGTGTACAAATGGAGGAAATTCAAGACCATTGTTACTCTCCCCAGGAGTGGTCGACCAACAAAGATCACTCCAAGAGCAAGGCGTGTAATAGTCAGCGAGGTCACAAAGGACCCTAGGGTAACTTCTAAGCGACTGAAGACCTCTCTCACATTGGCTAATGTTAATGTTCATGAGTCTACCATCAGGAGAACACTGAACAACAATGGTGTGCATGGCAGGGTTGCAAGGAGAAAGCCACTGCTCTCCAAAAAGAACATTGCTGCTCATCTGCAGTTTGCTAAAGATCACATGGACAAGCCAGAAGGCTATTGGAAAAATGTTTTGTGGATGGATGAGACCAAAATAGAACTTTTTGGTTTAAATGAGAAGTGTTATGTTTGGAGAAAGGAAAACACTGCATTCCAGCATAAGAACCTTATCCCATCTGTGAAACATGGTGGTGGTAGTATCATGGTTTGGGGCTGTTTTGCTGCATCTGGGCCAGGACGGCTTGCCATCATTGATGGAACAATGAATTCTGAATTATACCAGCGAATTCTAAAGGAAAATGTCAGGACATCTGTCCATGAACTGAATCTCAAGAGATGGTGGGTCATGCAGCAAGACAATGACCCTAAGCACACAAGTCATTTTACCAAAGAATGGTTAAAGAAGAATAAAGTTAATGTTTTGGAATGGCCAAATCAAAGTTCTGACCTTAATCCAATCAAAATGTTGTGGAAGGACCTGAAGCGAGCAGTTCATGTGAGGAAACCCACCAACATCCCAGAGTTGAAGCTGTTCTGTATGGAGGAATGGGCTAAAATTCCTCCAAGCCGGTGTGCAGGACTGATCAACAGTTACCGGTTGCAGTTATTGCTGCACCAGGGGGTCACACCAGATACTGAAAGCAAAGGTTCACATACTTTTGCCACTCACAGATATGTAATATTGGATCATTTTCCTCAATAAATAAATGACCAAGTATAATATTTTTGTCTCATTTGTTTAACTGCATTCTCTTTATCTACTTTTAGGACTTGTGTGAAAATCTGATGATGTTTTAGGTCATATTTATGCAGAAGTATAGAAAATTCAAAAGGGTTCACAAACTTTCAAGCACCACTGTAAAGTGGACCATGCTAAAGGGCATGAGCTTCTGCTGCATGCAGCTTCAGTTCCAGGATGAAAGTTTTCAGCTAAGATACATCTAAACCCAGGTTGTCCACAGGTCTAGAAATGGACTCTGATTACTTTCTTGGTTTCTTACTCTACTTATCAGTCATTGTTGGGCATACATTTTTGCAACTAGCAATTGTATGATCTGCACTACTTCTGTCATATTATGCTTTGAATCAGGATCTAAATATAGCAGCAAAATGTGATGTTGGCTTTGAAGACAGCCAAACTAGAGACTGCTTCTCTACAGTGGTCAATGCCAAGACAATAGACACATGACTCGTCTTCCAGGGAAATTGGACATTGGCTGCATGAGAGCAGCATGGCTCGTTAGTCAATTAGATGCGAAGCGGTGTATAAGAGAAACCAGCTAAGTTGGTAGACAATCAGGAAAAGTACGCCTTACAGGAGGAAAAATACACTTGAAATGTTCAGGTAGCCTGAACAGAGTTGTCGAGGGAAGGTATACCCCCATGCCCGCTAGTCCTGCTAGGAAGGGTGAGAGTGTGGAAATATGGGAATTACGTGCAGAGAGAGGAAAAAAAATGTCTCAGTGGAGAGAATGAGGGTTTAGTGGAGGAAACTCAGCCTATTACTCAAAGATCCGCTGGTCAGGAAGCCTGAACAGAGTTGTCGAGGGAAGGTAGAAGCCTGGCGAATGTACAAGTAGTAAACTTAACAACAGGTAGTGGACAAGAGATTACTCATCCACGTTAGACATCCTTAGCCACAAGCCTGCTAGTCAGGAGACGTTGGTGGCTGTAGGACTGAGCTGATGAAGTGCAAAGGAAGGTCCCACTCTGTGGAGATATAAGGAAAATGGAGGGAAATTTAGGTTAATGGAGTCCAAATAACTTTGCAAGTTCAGTGATAGAAAGCACAGTACAGCGAGGGCGGACCACTCAGCAATGCTAGTGCCATGCATTCACAGGCTAATAGTTCACCAGACAGCAAGTAACCTGAAAATTTCAGAGTGCCTAAGGAAAGTCACACCCAGTGAGGAACCGTGAGGTGAGACTGTACACCAGAACAGTTTGTAGCTAACTCTTGGACAGCACAGGTGTAATAAACAATTAGACTAACAAACTAATGAGGGAAGGAAGCTCAAGATAGTAGTCATGGAGTTTTGATTAACTCCAAAAAGTATGAAATGCAGGGCGGCCCTGTGGTGTAGTGGTTAGCGCTGTCGCCTCACAGCAAGAAGGTCTGGGTTCGAGCCCCGTGGCCGGCGAGGGCCTTTCTGTGTGGAGTTTGCATGTTCTCCCCGTGTCCGCATGGGTTTCCTCCGGGTGCTCCGGTTTTTCCCCACAGTCCAAAGACATGCAGGTTAGGTTAACTGGTGACTCTAAATTGACCGTAGGTGTGAATGTGAGTGTGAATGGTTGTCTGTGTCTATGTGTCAGCCCTGTGATGACCTGGCGACTTGTCCAGGGTGTACCCCGCCTTTCGCCCGTAGTCAGCTGGGATAGGCTCCAGCTTGCCTGCGACCCTGTAGAACAGGATAAAGTGGCTACAGATAATGAGATGAGTATGAAATGCACTCGCCACAGCCATGATGACGAAAGGAGCCTATCGACAGGTTACCTGTAGTTCTAACTTTAGTCACAAATTTATAGTCATATACTGTAACACTAAGGGAAACATGAATTCCAACAGGTGCATGAGGCAAGAAGCAGAAATGGAAATGATAGGATGACAGTAGTATTTATATCAAATATTACATCATGTGTCTCAGGATGCATGTGCACAAAAACAAAAAGCTATCCAGTTGATATTGACTGGCTTTGTTAGTTAGGCTTGGTGAAATACAATTTTTTGACAAGTCAAAGCTAAAATAAAAAACTTTTTCATTTTTCACTTAACTGTGTCACTATTATACTGAAATCAAATTTGTTGGAACACTTGTTGGAACATGTGTTCCATAATTATGTAAAATCAAACTGAATATAATTTATTTTCATGAGATGATGTTTTGATCAGCATTTTCACAAAGATTTTTTATACTTTTTTTTGTGGCAGACCATTAGGTCATAGAAGAAAGTGTTTTTAAAGGTACAATTTCCCTTCATCTGCTCTAGAGCCACAGGCAGGGAGGTGTTTGACTGGATCTTAGACCAGGGCTACTACTCTGAACGTGACACTAGCAACGTTATCAGACAAGTGCTTGAGGCTGTGGCTTATCTTCACTCTCTCCGCATTGTGCACAGGAACCTGAAGGTAATATGCTGCTTTACTCCCATCAAATGGCTATAAGTGGTATTACACTAGTAAGACAGGTGTATGGATAGACAGACTGACAAATGGATGAATGAATTGCACACCACTACATTCAACTCAGTTCCTTATGAGTTAAAAAACAAATATTATTTAAAAGCATTTTAGTATTTACATAAGACTTCAATCTTGTACTTTGGATCATTTCATTATGTCGTGGAACTAGAGTAAAGATATTGATGTTTTCACCCCATTTCCAGAAAAATTTGGATATTTTCCATAATGCAATAAAAACAAAAATATGTGATTTTTTTTTTGTATTCACATGAACCTTTAGTTAACTGACAAAAGTACAAAGGAAAGATTTTCAGTAGTTTTACTGACCAATTTATTGTATTCTGTAAATATAACCAAAGTTAGAAGACTGAAAATTTATAGGGTATTCAAGTAACACCATTTTGGAAGATTCCACAATAAGCAGGTTAATTGGTAACATGGTTGGGTATTAAAAAAAAAAAAACAGCATGCACCAAATGCTCAGTCTTTGCAAACAAAGATGGGTCGTGGCTCACTCCTTTGTGCCAAAATTCATGAGAGAATTGTTAGTCAATTCAAAGAGAACATTTCTCAATACAAGATTTTAGGTCTTTCAAAATCTACAGTACATAATATTGTGAAAAAAATTCAGGGAATTCAGAGACATCTCAGTGTGTAAAGGGCGAGGTGGGAAACCACTGTTGAATGTGTGACCTTCAAGCCCTCAGGCAGCACTGCCTGAGAAACCGTCATGCTAATGTGACAAATATAGCCACATGGGCTCAGGAGTACGTCAGAGTACATCCAGAAATGCAACCTGAAACTGTATTATGTAAGGAGGAAGCCATTCATCAATTCTATGCAGAAACGCCACTGATTGCTCTGGGCCTGAACTCATCTCAGATGCACTGAAAGACAGTGTAAATGTGTGCTGTGGTCAAATGAGTACACATTTCAGCTTGTTTTCAGGAAAGCCAGACGTTGAGTTCTCAGTGCCAAAGGTGAACACGACCATCCAGTTTATCATCAGAGAAAGGTGAAAAAGCCAGCATCTTGATGGTATGGGGTGCATCAGTGCCCATGGCATGGGTGAGTTGTATGTGTGTGAAGGTACCATTGATATATTGGGGCATATATTGGGACTTTAGAGAGAAATTCATCAAGGTAATGTCTCTTCCCGGGAAGTCCATGCTTATTTGAGCAGGACGATGCCAGGCCTCATTCAGCACAGGCTACAACAGTGTGGCTTCATAGACACAGAGAATGTGTGCTTGACTGGCCTGCTGCCAATCCAGATTTGTCTCCTATTGAGAATGTGTGATGCATCATAAAAAGGAGAATCATACAACGGTGACTACAGACTGTTGAGCAGCTGAAGTCTTTTATCAAGCAAGAATAGATAAAAATTCCAATTGCAAAACTGCAACAATTAGTATCCTCAGATCCCATACAGTTAAAAAGGAAAGGTGATGTAATACAGTGGTAATAATGCCTCTGTCACCAACTTTTTTTTTAGTGTGTCGCAGGCATCAAATTCTAACTTTGTATATATTTACAAAATACAATTAAGTTGGTCAGTAAAACTATTGAAAATCTTTCCTTTGTACTTTAGTCAGTGAAATAAAGGCTCATGTGAATTAACAAATCATATATTTTTGTTTTCATAGCATTTTGGAAAATATCCCAGCTCTTCTGGAAATGGGGTTAGTACACAATATGGATAACATTCTCTGACAACCTTGGACTATCTTCTCCTCTCCCTTTTAGTTGGAAAACCTTGTTTACTACAATCGTCTGAAGCACTCTAAAATTGTCATAAGCGATTTTCATTTGGCCAAACTGGAGAACGGACTCATTAAAGAGCCTTGTGGCACTCCTGAATACCTTGGTAAATACTAGCACACACAAGGCTGCTTGACATATGCGTACATTACGTTTTCACATTCTGGTCATTGCATAACCTTTTATCTTGTTCTACATATTTTTTTTCAAAATATTGCTTAAAAACTCAAACAAAGAAAAAACCTGTATCTCCCTTGTTGTATTCAATTTTAACTGCCATTACATTATGTACAGTACAATATGTGTGTCATCAATTCAAACATGCTGTACACTTTATTTTGTATTTATCTGCTTAGACTTACAGACATTTATTTGGATATGCAAGCAATGGTGCATATAGAGATGGTTGCTCATTCAAGTTTTATGTGTTTGATTTGCTCAGCTCCAGAGGTAGTTGGCAGACAGCGATATGGCAGACCAGTGGATTGTTGGGCCATTGGAGTGGTCATGTACATCCTGTCAGTGAGAATCAGTTTCTCTGTGTGTTATCAAACAATACCCACAAGTTTGTTTATTTTATTTAACTGGTCTGTGTGCATAACCTCATTCTGCCATTGTGTGTGTCTCTAATTCTCTGGATGACATTAAGAAGAGAAAACACATACTTAAGTAGTCTAGAGTAACAATATCAGTAAGGACTTATAGTATATGATTATACATGCAGGACACTTTTTCCATGGAATAAAAACATGTACTCTATTCCTTTCTAGCGGGTTTCATTCATTTGGTTTGATAGCATGCAATATTGTTAGCATATCGCTTATCCTACATGTATTACGTCACTCTACCCAATGGAGAATGAGCATTGAATATGGTTTACATGGTTTTCATGGTTGTGCAACATGACGTCACACATCAGAACTGATGCGAATATCCAATGAGAAAGTTTTCTGCTGCGTATGTGCAAAAGCATTTCTTTGATCGCCGGGAAAGAGAAAGACACGTTGAACACCCAAAAGGCTACCAAAACTCCATTAGATATTCTTCATGCATATTTACAAGAGAAAAACAGACCAACGGACATAAAAAAACTGGAAAAGAGACACGTCAGAGATGTAAACTTCTGACCGATTGACAATTTGTGAACAAACATGGTCGTGAGAATTTTGAAAGAGAAAGATGCGTTGAACACCCGAAAGGAGTGTATAATAATAATAATAATAATAATAATAATAATAATAATAATATTGTCTGGCTTTTTTTATGGTATTTCATACATATTCCATTCAGCTAGCATGATACAGAACTTGTCTTCCACTCATTCAATATCATGCTAACTCAATGCAGTGCAAAAAACTGAAAACTGAATTTGAGGAGAAAATTACTTAATACTCATGAAATTATCTTGCTGCATGGACAGATAATTTTACTTGACAAGACATCTTGGAATAAGTTGGTTACAATCTAGAACTAGTTTTAATAAACTGTTTATGTTGAACTGGTTTAATGAACTGGCTTACGTGCCCAAATGCATATACCTGGAGCATACCGAAACACATACCGGCCGACATATCTTCCTCGTGTTCTGCCCATCGTCAACAACAAACTTCCTCGTACACCGGCAAACATTATGCATAGGCCGAGAGAGGTAGTACCAGTTGCACTCACGAACACTCAGAATTCTAAAGTTAAGCCTAGTACCTTATGTCAAATTACTGCACCATCTGTATGTCTTTGCAATGCTCGTTCTTTAGTGAACAAATTAGATGAGTTTCATTTGTTGTTGTTAAGCGAGAATGTTGAGGTTGCTGGTGTGACAGAAACTTGGTTTAGTAATGATGCTCCTCTTGACTTTTGGGCCGTAGATGGCTACACTGTGTTTTCCAAATCCAGAGAAGATAGACGTGGTGGAGGTGTAGCACTATATGTAAGGGATTGTATAGCTACACGTCAGATAACGACAATCACTGTACCAGATGATATAGAATGTATGTGGATCATGTTACGGCCTAGGCGCCTACCGAGGAAGATCTCCTCCATTATTATCTGTGTAGTGTATGTACCACCACAGTGTGCCTGTGAAGACACTTTAAGACAACATTTGATAGAAACTGTAGATAAGCTAAGAAGCCAATATGATAATGCAGGATATTTCATAATGGGTGATTTTAATCATGTTGACATATCTGCGGTGTGTTCTGGCAATGGTCTGTATCAAATAGTTAATATCCCAACCAGATGTGAGGCAACTCTAGACCTCATAATGACAAACCTTAACGAATTCTATTACCCCCCCACTGTGATCGCACCTCTGGGATGTGGCGACCACAACATCGTTCTACTGAAGCCCAAGTATCAGCTGGTCACGAACAAGATCACAAAGCGTCAGATATGACCAATGATTGAGTCAAACATTCGATTGTTCGGCCAATGGATTACTCAGTACCAGTGGGAAGAAGTGTTGGAGGCACATGGAACACAAAACAAAACCTCTACTTTTTACAGAATCTTAACCCAGGCAATAGATACACACTTCCCCTGTAAAGTAATCAAGACCCACGTCCAAGATAAAGCATGGATATTACCAGTGATCAAGAACGCGATTAAGCTCCGTCAGCATGCGTTTGTAGAACAAAACTGGGCAACATGGCAAACACTTCGCAACAAAGTTCAAAGGGCAATCAAAAGGGCCAAAAGCGAGTTCTACCGCAACAGAGTTCAGAAGCTGAAGAAGCAGAATCCCAGTGCTTGGTATAAGGAGCTTAAAGTCCTCACTGTTACACAGAGGAAGGAGATGACAGTACGAGTGCAAGGTGTACCCGATGACCCCAGTGACATCGCAAATATCATCAACAAAAAGTTTACCTACATCACGACATCCCTGCCACCTCTCAATGTCACTAAGTTACCAGCATTTCTTCCGTCACACGTTCCCCCCACAGTCCATCCATGGGAGGTGTACAATAAACTGTTACAAGTGAAGGTGAAGAAATCTCCTGGACCGGATGGAATCAATGGTGTGTTACTGAAAGAGTTTGCTTATGAATTCAGTACACCCATTGCTAATATTTTCAGTGCCTCTCTACACGAAGGCCAAGTGCCACAGGAATGGAAGGAGGCCATTGTAGTTCCACTTCCTAAGTCCCACCCACCAAGCATTGATCAGTTACGTCCAGTGTCATTGACTTCCCTTATCGCCAAGGTATGTGAGGGCTTTATTGCTTCTTGGATACTGTAGGACATAGAGAGCAGCATATCTCCCAGTCAATTCGGGTGTTTGAAAGGTTGTTCGACGACGCATTGTCTTGTTAGTTTGGTAAATCATCTTTTTAAGTCAGCAGACAAGCGTGGAACAAGCACCACGTGGGTACTGATGGACTTCAGTAAGGCTTTTGACTTTGTTGATCACACCACAGCTATATGTCATCTTTTAGAGCTTGGAGTCCGACCAGAGATACTACCATGGATTGCTAGTTTTCACACTGACCGGACTCAGAAAATCAGATACCAGGGAGCTCTCTCACAAGTGAAACATCTTGCCTGTGGCCTGGCACAGGGTATGAAGCTTGGCCCTATTGTCTTTATTGCCCATGTCAATAGGATTGCTGATAACATGAGGGCTCAGTCATGGGGATATATTGATGACTTAAACCTTGTTGAAGCAAGATTTATAGCTCACCCATCCAACCTGCAGGATGATCTTAACAAACTCTCTACGTGGACTGAAACCAACAAAATGAAACTGAACCGGGGAAAATGTAAAGCCATGCAGGTCTGCTTTGTCCAGAACCCACCTCCACCCCCTGTTCTCACCATTGGCGGCCATGAACTTGAGGTCGTCAGTATTGCCAAATGTTTAGGAGTAACCTTCCAGTCAGACCTGAAGTGGGGCACGCATTTCACAGAAATGACTAATAAAGGGAAACAGAGGTTGTACCTCCTATGTAGGCTGAAGCAGTTTCAGTTACCCATACAGGACCTGCTTACAGTCTACACATGTTTTGTACGACCGGTCCTGGAGTATGCAACACCCCTGTGGCATCCAGGCTTAACGAACAGCCAACGGATGAAGATAGAGAACATCCAAGTACGTGCAACTAAGATCATCCTTGGCAATAACTTTCACAGTTACTCTGCAGCTTGTGAAGCTCTACGACTCCAAAAACTTGAGGACCGACGTGTTACGCTGTGTCTGAAGTTTGCCCAGAAACTATACAAGTCTGAACAGTACAAACATTGGTTTCCACGACTGTGGGGAGAGATAAGTGGTAGGGAAACTAGACAGAACAAAAAACTTGATCAGTTGCCAGTTCGCACTGTACGATACTCTAAAAGTCCACTTCCTTACCTTGTTCAACTTCTGAATAGTACATTGCAATTGGAATGGCTAATCATGATGTTTTATTTTGTATATATATTTGTTTGTGATTTTAACTCTAAGTATGTTTGATTTGTCAATGTACCTTTTATCCAATGTACAGAACATGTAATTCAGCTCTTGGGCTGCCAAATGTTCTTTGAATAAAACCCATTTATAATAATCTCAGAGTTGGTGTCTTGTGTTCTTCTAATAGGAAATGCTAGATCGTTTCAACTATATTCAAGATATTCTAACTTGTTAAGATATAAATTTTTTGCAGTGTGGAATATAGGTCAAGGTCAAGGTTCTTCACTGCAAAAAATGATATCTTAGCAAGTGAAAATATCTTGAAAATAGTTGAAACGATCTAGCATTTCTTATTAGAAGAAAACAAGACATCAATTTTGAGATTATTAAACCTAGTTCTAGATTGCAACCAACTTATTCTAAGATGTCTTACCAAGTGTAATTATCTTACTGCACTGGCAGATTATTTCACTTGATTATAGTCTAAATGTTCTCAAATTTATTATGTTTTTCCTTATATTAGGATGGCTAGTTTTTGCAGTGTTTACTGTCATTTGCATGTTTCACACGTAAACTAAATTTGTGCCTCAGGGCCAGCAGCGTATATAAATAGAAGAATTAAAATAAAAAATAAATAGAAAAATAGAATAGAAAAATAGTGCAACCATGATTAAAAAGTGTTCAGGTGAACAGTAAAAACTTCAATATGTGTAAAATGCAAAATGGGGGGCGTGGGGCGGCAGCATCAGAGCTTAGGCTTAGTGTTCAGTAGTCTCACAGCTTCTGGGAAGAAGCTGCACTGGAGCCTTGATGTTTTGGCCCTGATGCTGCAGAGTCTTTTTCCTGATGGGAGGAGGCTGAATAGACTGTGTGCTGGGTGGGTGGAGTCACCCATGATGCAAGCTGGTCTGCTCCTGCACTGGCTGTTGTAGATGTCTTCTATGGACGGCAGGCTGCAATGGGTGATCTTCTGTGCTGTGCACACCACCCTCTGCAGAGCCTTCCTGTCTGCAGCTGAGCAGTTTCCATACCAGGAGGTGATGGAGGAGGTCAGTGTGCTCTCCACCACACACCTGTAGAAGGCTCCGAGGACCGCAGGGCTCAGTCCGGCCTGCCTTAGCCTCCTCAAAAAGTATAGGCGTTGGTGGGCCTTCTTGACCACGCTAGCTGTGTTCATGGTCCACTTCAAGTTGCTAGAGATGTAGACCCCCAGGTACTTGATGCTGTGGACCATCTCTACAGCTTCTCCTCCGATGTAGGGGGGAGGGGGCGTGGTCACCTCTCCTGAAGTCCACAATTATCTCCTTTGTTTTCCCCACATTGATGCAGAGATTGTTGTCCCTGCACCAGTCCACCAGGTCCTCTACCTCCTGTCTGTACGCTGACTCGTCACCGTGTCCCACCACCGCCGTGTTGTCTGCGAACTTCACAATACGACTGCCCGGATGTTTAGCAGAGCAGTCATATGTGAGCAGAGTGTAGAGCAGGGGGCTAAGGACACAACCCTGGGGGGAGCTGGTGTTAAGGATGATGGTAGAAGAAGAGACGCCGTGGATCCTCACTGTCTGTGGCCTGTGTGTCAGGAAATCCAGTACCCAGTTGCAGAGGGATGGTGGTAATCCAAGCGGCAGCAGTTTGTTGACTGAAGTCTGCAGGTCAATCGTGTTGAACGCTGAGCTAAAGTCCAGGAAGAGCAGCCTCACGTAGGTGTCTCTGCTCTCGAGGTGGGTGAGAGCAGAGTGGACGACGGATGAGATGGCGTCCTCTACAGACCTGTTCCTCCTGTATGCGTACTGGTCTGAGTCCACATTTATGTCCACCTTCTCATTAATGTGGTCCATGACTAGGCGTTCGAAGCATTTCATGACTATCGGGGTGAGAGCCACTGGTCAATAGTCTTTCATGCTCCTCACTGATGCACATTTGGGCACTGGAACAATGGAAGATGTCTTCAGGCACACTGGCACCACAGCCTGGGAGAGGGAGGTGTTAAAGATGTCTGTCCACACCTCAGTGAGCTCATGTGCGCAGGCCCTGGGATGTTGTCTGGTCCTGCTGCCTTGCAGGGGTTGACACGCTGCAGATTCCTCCTCACGTCATCTGCTGACATGCTGAATGATGGTAGCAGGGCTTTACATTAACTTTTTTGCTCACCGGCCACTGTGGCTAGTGGTTTTCCCGAGTCACTAGCCATTCAGCCTTTTCACTAGCTACAATTTTGTTGCCAGGAAATCGCAGTTTTTTTCTTCACCATGATACGTTAAAGTTCAGAAGATCTAGATTTAATTATGAATGGCAGCGTATAATGTATCTCTACAGTAGCACTCAAGTATTCAGTGCTGTTAAGGTAGCTCCCTATATGAAAACATGCAACCAGTTCAGACAAAAATATAAACAGAGTATTCTGTTTATTGAACTCAAATTCAAGCCCCTTACAATATGAAATATCGTATAATATGAAAAATAACATTCAGTACAACTGAACTGATTCTAATATTAAAATATTAAAAGTCCAATTCAAAACATTTATCATTGAAAAACATTTGATGTTTTGATATGCAAGTATTGTGTATTATCAAGTATTATTATATATATTATGTATTATCTATTAATAGTGTGTGTGTGTGTGTGTGTGTGTGTGTGTGTGTGTGTGTGTGTGAACATGTGTAGAGAGAGACCTCATTACGTTCATCATCAGATGAGTCTGAATGGTCCATGAAAAATGGTTTTCGTGACCTGAGGCTTTCAGCAGGCCATAAGTTGATAGCTGGGGCGAGATCAACTTCTTTCCAATCGCGTGAACGTTTCTAAACAGCAGATCCATCCTCTCCAGTTCAGCCGACTTCATGACAGCCAGGGACTGAAAGCAATGCTGTCCTGTAGTGAACCCGCCGTCTTCGCCTGTTTTGATGTTATACTACCAATATGTGCATTTGACTTTTCATGGTCCTTTATAGTTTAGAGTTTAAAATTACTGGTGCCTGTCTTTGCCAGACTTTCTACAGTCTTCGCAGTAAATGGTATTTTCGGTTTTGCTATGAACTAGCCAATCTCACCTGAACTTCCATTTGTCATTGAACTGTCTTATCTTCCTATTAGCGTCTTGTTCATCTCCATGGCCATAGCCAGCTCTGAGGCCCCCGCGGTCCGGACCTCGGTCATTTTTAAGAGCTGAAAATACATTTGTACGCTAAATATTCAACTGGATAAAAAAGTAAAGAATAACATTAAAACGTCTCCGTAAAAAGTGCATTGTTAATGATGTTAAATGTTGATTCTGTCTTCTGTGTGTGTTTGGTGTGTGCGGCTCTGAGACCAAGAACACAAAAGCGAATGAGCGCACGACTCAGCGGAGGAACGCAGTGCAGCAGACACGGGGTTTCCATGGTAACCATCAGCGCACTTTCATCAAGCTGTTCAATTTACATTTTCGAAGCAGCGCAGTTGTAGCCTGCCTTGTTTGTGATTTTAAAAATAAATCATTCGATAAGCCAAAGCAATAGAGTGGAAAGTTTCAACTTATGTTTGCCTTGGATAACTTTGCCTAAAATATGGTGGTGTATACTGTTTTTTTTCCCAGAATTTTTTTTGTGTGGGTGTAATGGATGCCAGATTGTTAATGTATCTTAGTTCCATAGGCTACATGGTTAGGGTATCTTTTGTTCTCATTGCTTGGGCCAGGTCAAACCATTAAACAAGCTTAAATTATTCTTACTCTTGCCACATACATGATTTTTTTTTCAAAACTGATGATATTCAGTTCAAACACCATTAAAAGTAATTTCAGGAATAGATCTCGTGTGGTGTGTAATTCACCCTTTTCATTTAAATATGTTGAAAATTTTGCTTTGCGCATCACGGACCTCGGTGATTTTAAAATGCTGCCTCCAGCCCTGCTCATCTCTGCCCCTTTTTTCCTGAACAGCAGGGTTTGAAACTCCAGCTATGTGCCGCCACATAGTGCGCTTGTCAGTCGTCAGCAACTTTGTTGCTTCGTTCATTAACCGCAGGTTACCGTATCATTGATTTTATCTGAGACGTTCTAAACAATTCTAACATGTTGTCAGAATGTTTATGCAGGTGCTCATGGGAGTTGTAGGTGTGTAATATTACATTGCAATGCGTTTATTATATCAGATGCCTTCAGAGAAAACTACAATTAAAATATATTGTCATACCACAGAATAAACCACCCGCCAAAGTGGCTAGTAAGACTAAAGTCATTACCTGCCAAAGCCAAATTTTACCCACATTTGGCGGGTGGGCGGGTGCTAATGTAAAGCCCTGGATGGTAGCTCACCCTCTGGGATAGTGAGCCTGGTACGGGTAGGGGGGTTGGTGGGTTCAAAACGGGCATAGAAGACATTGAGTGTGTCTGGCAGGGATGGGTCCCGAGGACACTCGGCGTTCTTCCTGTTGTAGCCTGTGATTGCCATTATGCCCTGTTGCATGCTCTGAGGGTCGTTGGATGCAAAGTGGCCCTGGATTTTGTCAGCATGTGCTCTTTTTGCGCGTGTCACACCCGCTTGGAGGTCCCTCCTCACCGCTGTCAGTGCCAGTGCATCTCCAGACCTGAAAGCTGTGTCACATGCTCTCAGGAGACGCTGAACCTCACCATTCATCCACGGCTTCTGGTTGGGACATATGGTGATGTTCTTGGTGGTGGTGACATCAGTGATGCATTTCTGGATGAAGCTGGAGACGGCCGAGGTGTACTCCTCCAGATCTACACCTTCACCGATGGTAGCAGCTTCCCTGAAGACCCGCCAGTCCGTCCGCTCAAAGCAGTCCTGCAGTGCAGGGACTGCTGTGCTGGGCCACACAGTGATGGTCTTCCATGTTGGCCGGTTGTTTTTCAGCACAGGTTGATGGGCAGGGACCAGCAGGACAGAGATGTGATCAGAGAAGCCCAGGTGGGGCCGTGGCACCGCAGCATACGCACCCCGCTTGCTGGTGTAGACCTGGTCCAGAGTATTGCCTCCCCTGGTTGTAATGTCTATGTTCTTGTAAAACCAGGGCAGGCAGTCCGTCAGGCAGGTGTGATTAAAGTCCCCAGCAATCACAAAAAATGCCTCTGGGTGTTGATCCTGCAGCTCGCTGACATGCGCATGCAGCTCTGTCAGCGCCGTGCTGGCGTGCGCGCTCAGAGGAATGTAAACAGTCACCAGCAGCACTACCATAAACTCCCGAGGCAGGTAATGCGGGCGGCACTTTAGCGACATAAACTCCACAGTCAGAGCAATGCTGGCTTACCAGGATGCAGTTTGTGAACCAGTTCTTGTTGATATAAGCACAGAGTCCTCCACCATGGCTTTCCCCCGACAGCTGATCGTGGTCGGCGCGGAAGAAAAGTAGTCCGTCCAGGTGGTACACGGAGTCTGGCATGTTGTCATTCAGCCAGGTCTCGGTGAGCAGGAAAGCACAGCAATTCTTCATCTCCTTGTGGAAGTTCAGTCTCAGCCTGAACAGGTTGCTCTTGTTGTCCAGAGACCGGATGTTAGACAGGAACAGAGTTGGAAGAGCGGGTCTGTTGTTAGCCCTTAGCCTAGCTAGCAGGCCGGCTCTCTTCCCCCTCTTCTGCCTCCGAGTGCACCCTTGTCTCCTTGCACACTGCTGCTTTGTTTTCCTTTGTCCACTCTCCTTTAGCAGCCCAAAACGTCCTAATGCTGCCTTGACATCTGGTTTCAGTCCCACATTCAGGTTCCCCAGAATAAATAGGTCCTGTGTGCTGTATTTCAGCCTCAGATTGTTGCACAAGTTAATAGAAAAGGCAGGAAGGGGTCATACGCTAACCGGGAGCCAAGAAGCCGCTGCACCACTGCGCGCCGCCATCACCAGCATTGAGTGGTATATATTTGATATACCACTCAATGCCAGCCAATATTATTTAATGAGACCACAAGATTGTCCTTTTCTTGCTTTAAAAGCAAAGAAGAAAAAAGAGCCAAATGTACATGGCCAAACAGCAATTCTGTTTATCATTGGAGAAGAGAAGATACATATAATTGTACAGAACTTCCCGACTTGATGTTTATGCTACCGGATCATTATGACAACTGTCTGTAAGATCTGTAAGGAGATTTGTTTTGAGATTACAAGCTTTCAGAAGACATTCATAGCAGTCAGTGGAAGTTCTCAGAGCATGTAGTTTGTTCGTCACTTTTCATCATCGCATCGTCTGAATTCACTGTCAGGATGTGCTGTGAGTATATGTTATTACATCTCTCATGTGTTCTGTTTCATAATTTTTTAGTCTTTTTATCGTGCATTCTTTTGTTATCATCTACTGAAATTTATGCACCAGTTAGTTCCAGTCCACTAATTTAATTGGTCAAACAGCATTCCCAGAGTACCTGTATTTCCTATAACCGCATTGGGACTTCTCACAGTGGATCCTTTTTAGGAATGTAAATTTTGGCTTCAAATATGAAAGCTTGTCAGGTAGAAATGAAAAGGAAGGAGAGACAATGATTTTACCAAAAGTACCTTTAACAGGAATGTACAAAGCAATGTGAGCTAGTTAACCAGCGAGCAGGTGTGCTAAAAAGTGAGTATGGCTATATTGAACAAGTCATTCAATATCATGCTAGCTGAATGGAATATATCTGATATACCATGAAAAAAGCCAGCCAATATTATTATTATTATACATACACATTCGATGGAACAATTATATATTTTACAAAAAAGTTAAGAACAGGGGGGAATTTACCAATATTGAATGCTGATTCTGATCGAATGTAATTCAGTGTTCTGTCAATCCAATGTACAAAGTCAACGTTCTAACAAAAAAAATGGTACAAGTCCAAAAAGCCTGAACAACAACTCAATTTATATCCAAGCTATAAACAGGTTGACAGTTCAAGTTCAAAGTTACTTTTGGTAGGAGTTAATTGTTACATTGCAGTTGTTCAAAACAAAAGGGCTTTGCTGAATGAAGTCCACGAGTAAACAATATTTCCGCTATTGCTCTCTTTTCCCGTTTTTCGATGTCCGCTGGTATGTTTTTCTATTGTAAATATGCATGAAGAATATCCAGTGAAGTTTTGGTAGCCTTTCAGGTGTTTAGCATGTCTTTCTCTTTCAAAATTCTCTCAAAATCTTCCACTTTTAACGAAGCAAACCTTGTGGCCATGTTTGTGTGCAAACTGTCACAGTCACTCACTAACGCGGAAGTTTTACATCTCCGGCATGTCTCTGTTCCAGTTTTTCAATGTCCGTTGGTATGTTTTTCTTTGTAAATATGCGTGAAGCATATCTAATAAAGTTTTGGTAGCCTTTCGGGTGTTCAATGCGTCTTTAGTTTCAGTTTTCAGTTTACTTATTTAGTGCTTAAACCTAGCACTGGATAAGCCACGTCTTCTCTCTTTCCCGGCCAACAAAAAAATGATTGTGTGCATGTGCAACAGAAAAGTTTTGTTGTTGGAGCGTCACATGAGCTCCGATGTGTGACGTCGTGTTGTCTTGACAACGTGCAATATCATAACAATATTGCACGCTCATTCTCCATTGGGGAGAGTGGCATATAACATGGAGGATCAACAATATGATAACAATATTGCATGCCATCAATAAACCCACTAGAAGGGAATAGAACACGTTTTTATTCCATGGAAAAAGTGGCCCATATGTATAATAATTAGCCATATTGTGTCTGAAATGTCACTTATTCAGTATTCATTTCTTGTTTATAGAATTGTTGTATAAAAGGACTATATCACTCTCACATTTATAAGGGTATACTGAATACTGGCACAGCTGTGATTAACTCATGCATGAGCCCACAGGGTTTTAAGTATAACTGCAATGTTACTCGTGATATTGTTTGAGTATACGTTTCTAGTCAGTTTCATCACTCTGTCCAGGACTGCTTTTTTATGAAGAGACTCTAATAAAAATATGCTAGATTCAATGTATTGTGATTTTTTTTTGTTTGTTTTGTTTGTTTGTTTGTTTACCAGACTGTCAGGAAACCCTCCTTTTTATGATGAGGCAGATGATGATGATGACGACAGTCATGACAAGAACATGTTCCGGAAAATTCTGTCAGGAGACTATGAGTTTGACTCACCCTACTGGGATGATATCTCAGATTCTGGTAATGGGAGACGCCACACTTTTTGGAGGAAATATTTGGCAAAGTTTACTTTAGCAGTTTGCCATAAAGTCAAAGTTGAAAACTATCGACTACGTTTTTGCCTTGTCCTACCGAAAGGGTTTGCCTTGTCTTCACAGTACTGTGATGAGAAAAATATGTTTCTGCATTCTAGCCAAAAGTCTAGTTGCATCTTTAATGGAAGTGGATCAAGACCAAAGACTGACTGCACAGGAGGCAATCAGCCATGAATGGTTAGAACCCTCTTTAAATACATGATGCTGTTTGAATTTTGCCCCATTACTGCAATTTGAAAATGTCACATGCAACTGAGGAAATGTATTTGTCTTTCTATACATTTATTATTTAGGATATCTGGGAATGCTGCTTCTGACAAGAATATTAAAGATGGTGTGTGTGCTCAGATTGAAAAGAACTTTGCAAAAGCAAAATGGAAGGTAAAACAATCATTTTAGTTCATGCTGCCAATAAAATTAGTTCTTGCTTGTACAACGTCCTGTCATTCTTTTTTCAAAGTCCGCATTTCGTTCACAATTCAATATGTCTTGTTTTCTTTCATGCAGAAAGCAGTCCGTGTGACCACTTTAATGAAGAGGCTCCGAGCTCCAGATCAGAGTGACTCTGGGGCCTCAAGTCCCGCTCTCGGAGCATCGGCAGGATCAGTGACTCCGAGCAGCACACCGGTTGCTATGGCTGCAACTCCTGAACCTCCCTGCGGCACCCTGGAGCTTCAGGAAATAAGAGCAGGAGAGGCTCCAGCACGGTGTAACGGAGAGATCCCTGCTGCTATGCAGCTTAGTGTGGAGACCAGAGAAGAGCAGAATGGCTAACCTGGATGTACACAAAGGCAAACACACTCATTTTAGAAAGGAAGACATATTGAAAAATCACTGGTCAAATGAACCTAACTTGTTGAGAGCCATTTACTCGTACTCGTTTTGTTTGCATATCCTTCGCTGTTTGTACGTCTAGGAATTGTTCACATTTACTTACAAACTGTTTTGAGTAACAAAACGACAGGCATTATATTTAAAATGGAGCATTAATTCATGTTAAGTCGTGTCTTAAGTACAGTCTCAAAACATTACATTAACAGTTTGTAAATAAAATAAAATAACGAGCAAAATTGCATTTTGCTTCCTGTTAACATTTAGATGGATGTAGGGGCAAAGTAGGAATAATTGAAAAATGAATAAATGAAACATAAGAAATGGAAAGGAATATGATGCAGTTGACATGCCTTACTGCAGACGATTTACCTATTATGATGTTAGTATGTTGCCAAATAATGAAATTTCCCATTAAGTTAATGAAAGACTTGTGTCTGATCTTGAGTTCTGTTTTTTCATTGAAAGTGAACACTTATTGCTGTATATCATAACATTTCCTGACAAAGTTTGAGAATAAATCACCTTTCACTGTCTAGTGACTCAAAACACAAACATATAGCATTCTTTCTGATGTGTCAAACGCAGCACTGCTATAGAAATGATAACGAGGGTGACAGTGATGTGTGGTAATGACCCTCATTTAATGATTTGATGTTTTTGGATGTGTAAACATGAAAAATCCTTAATATTACGCTGTTGCGTGTCAGTATTCTGTGTTATTTCTTGCTGCGCAAATGCCTTTACTCTCTTTATCTCATGTTGATGCCTTTCTCTGTCTTTGTGGCATTTATTAACTTATTGGGCCACATTTTACAAATTGGATATGAATTAATTTATTAATTCACAAGAGCACTTACACAAGAGATGTGTTATTGACAGAAGTCCAGTTAGTTTGTAAAAACATTCATATCCTACGAGTGCTCCTGAGATTGTCTAAATATGTGTCGATAAAGAGATTTAATAACGTAAACCCAGATTGTTCGGTTTCAAGTAATATAATTAGTATGAATTTTACATATACAGTGGTGCTTGAAAATTTGTGAACCCTTTAGAATTTCCTATATTTCTGCATAAATATGACCATCATCAGATTTTCACACAAGTCCGAAAAGTAGATAAAGAGAACCCAGTTAAACAAATGAGACAAAAATATTATACTTGGTCATTTATTTATTGAGGAAAATGATCCAATATTACATATCTGTGAGTGGCAAAAGTATGTGAACCTTTGCTTTCAGTATCTGGTGTGACCCCCTTGTGCAGCAATAACTGCAACTAAACGTTTCTGGTAACTGTTGATCAGTCCTGCACACCGGCTTGAAGGAATTTTAGCCCATTCCTCCGTACAGAACAGCTTCGACTCTGGGATGTTGGTGGGTTTCCTCACATGAACTGCTCGCTTCAGGTCCTTCCACAACATTTTGATTGGATTAAGGTCAGGACTTTGACTTGGCCATTCCAAAACATTAACTTTATTCTTCTTTAACCATTCTTTGGTAGAACGACTTGTGTGCTTAGGGTTGTTGTCTTGCTGCATGACCCACCTTCTCTTGAGATTCAGTTCATGGACAGATGTCCTGACATTTTCCTTTAGAATTTGCTGGTATAATTCAGAATTCATTGTTCCATCAATGATGGCTAGCCGTCCTGACCCAGATGCAGCAAAACAGGCCCAAACCATGATACGACCACCACCATGTTTCACAGATGGGATAATGTTCTTATGCTGGAATGCAGTGTTTTCCTTTCTCCAAACATAACGCTTCTCATATAAACCAAAAAGTTCTATTTTGGTCTCATCCGTCCACAAAACATTTTTCCAATCACCTTCTGGCTTGTCCACGTGATCTTTAGCAAACTGCAGATGAACAGCAATGTTCTTTTTGGAGAGCAGTGGCTTTCTCCTTGCAACCCTGCCATGCACACCATTGTTGTTCAGTGTTCTCCTGATGGTGGACTCATGAACATTAACATTAGCCAATGCGAGAAAGGCTTTCAGTTGCTTAGAAGTTACCCTGGGGTCCTTTGTGACCTCGCCGACTATTACACGCCTTGCTCTTGGAGTGATCTTTGTTGGTCAACCACTCCTGGGGAGAGTAACAATGGTCTTGAATTTCCTCCATTTGTACACAGTCTGTCTGACTGTGGATTGGTGGAGTCCAAACTCTTTCGAGATGGTTTTGTAACTTTTTCCAGCCTGATGAGCATCAACAACGCTTTTTCTGAGGTCCTCAGAAATCTCCTTTGTTCGTGCCATGATACACTTCCACAAACATGTGTTGTGAAGATCAGACTTTGATAGATCCCTGTTCTTTAAATAAAACAGGGTGCCCACTCACACCTGATTGTCATCCCATTGATTACACCTGACTCTAATTTCACCTTCAAATGAACTACTAATCCTAGAGGTTCACATACTTTTGCCACTCACAGATATGTAATATTGGATCATTTTCCTCAAAAAATAAATGACCAAGTATAATATTTTTGTTTCATTTGTTTAACTGGGTTCTCTTTATCTATTTTTCGGACTTGTGTGAAAATCTGATGATGTTTTAGGCCATATTTATGCAGAAATATAGAAAATTCTAAAGGGTTCACAAATTTTCAAGCACCACTGTAGATTACACTCTCAAGTTTATGACATTACTCTACTGTGATTAACATATCAATACTGGTGTTAATATTGACCTTTTTGTTAGAAAAAAAAAGTCAGCATTTTATTAGTTAAAAATGGATCAAAAAGCCATCTAGTGGTCAGAATCAACCTGAACCTTGTAAGGCTGATGCTGATGGAGAATCGACCATTTGGTACTTCTATACCTCATGATTTTATATATATATATATATATATATATATATATATATATATATATATATATATATATATATACAGAGAGAGAGAGAGGTGTTTTACTGGGAAATCCCCTACTCATATTTTTTATACGAGCTTCATCTAGGACATGGAGTAACATATTTTCCAATATCTTCACTTGTGAGGAAATCGATGACTTGTTTTGATTAACTTGCCTACTTTTTGTTTGTGAATGTGTTGATATACTAAAAAGAAAATCACACATTGGCTTGAAGACATGAAGTTTATCTTCTTGTGTTGAAAAACTCATTTTTCATACAAAATACATTGCGGATCTGAGTGACATATTTTCCAACATCTTCATTCGTGAAGATATTAATGACGTCAGTCCCAGTGTTTTCCCACTGACTTGATGTGCGTTGTCAAAATGGAGAACTGGTTCAAAATTACAATTCTTTTCATTAACTTAATTTTTTTTTTTTTTTTTTTTTGGGGGGGGGGGGGGGGGGTGTTGTGGATGTGTCCATATAATAAAAAGGATATTACATGGGGGTGCGAAAATATGAAGTTTATCTTCTCATGTTGAAAAATATTTCACTTGTTCGCTTCGCTCACTCGTGAAATATATATTCACCACTTGAAGATAAACTTTTTAGCTTTGTGCCTGTGTGTGTGTGTATATGTCACCCTTGTGTGGGAGGAAGTCTGTGTAATTGCGCTCATTTTTAAATATAATCATTCAGACCCTTCCATACACTAAGAATTCGTGTACAGTACCAGTCATAAGTTTGTACACCCCTACTCATTCATAGGTGTTTCTGTATTTTGACTATTTTCTACATTGTAGAACAATACTGAAGACATCAGAACTATGAAATAACATATATGGAATTATGTGGTAAACAAAAAAAGTGTTTTAAAAAATATTTTATATTGTTCAAAGTCGCCAGCGTTTACCTTGATGACGCTTTGCACACTATTGGCATTATCTTAACCAGCTTCATGAGGTAGTCACCTGGAATGCTTTTCAATTAACAGGTGCCTCATCAAAAGTTAATTAGTGCAATTTCTCGTCTTCTTAATGTGTTTAAGATCAAACAGTAAATAGTAAATAAAAAAACAGTAAACAGTAAATAGCCCTATTCCACAACTGTAGTAATCTATATTATGTCAAGAAGGGCTCAGTGAAGGAAAGAGAAACGAAATCCATCATTACTATAAGGCATGAAGTGACTTTTAATTAATAAAAAAAAAAACATTGAATTTGAAGATGTGTCCTGACTTTTGACTGGTACTGTATGTCTGTGGTAGGCAACACGTTGCAGTGGCTGAGCTGCATTACTGGAAGATTTAGCACATGTCACACTTAGGAAGCACTCTTTTGGTTAGCATTGCCATTATCGACTCTGAGCTTTGCCTTTTATGGAGTTTTCTGGAAGTCACTACTGTATATGTAAATCAAGTGTTCCATGAATGTGCTTGGATAATTATCATTATTATTATCAACATACCTACATGAGTATGAAGAAAATCAGCATTACTAAAACTTTTGTAAATCTGTCAAGAATTGTTTGAAACATTTCCTAAAAGATTGATAAATGATGCCCATTTCATGTGCCATAAACTATCTGTAGGCTCCAGCTTGCCTGCGACCCTGTAGAAGGATGAAGCGGCTAGAGATAATGAGATGAATGAGATGAGATAAATTATCTGTAAGTCTAACTCAAAGCTTTTAAAGGGGCTCATTGTCACTTATAAGAGATGATAAAATATATATATGTGCATGTGTCCTTAGTGAGCTTAATGTTTTGTAACAAATCTATTCTGTACACATACGTAGACCTTTGTCTTTACATGTATTTTATATTTTCCTAATGAACTTAATGAAATGCCAAATTCAATCAAGCCTTTACTATTTATTGTTCAAATTTAAGACATTTTGCCAAATAGCATTGGTAAAACATAGCATTGGACTTTTTAGCAGAATGTTTGCTGACTAAGGAAAGATTTTAATACGATTTCAGTAGTTTAGATCATCTTTGACATAATTGGCCTTTTCACTACCATTTATACTTGGATTAAATAGTCTACACATATTTAAAACTTTAGACTTAAGACCTGGTTTGATTGAATTTGACCATGAATTGTATGTTTGTGGTGTAGATGTGGTAGATATGTGTGCTGCATTTCCCAGAGAAATGCATAATATACCGAATACAGTAGTCATTGTGTAGTTCGTAAAAATAAATAAATAAATAAATAAATAAATAAATAAATAAATAGGTAGAGAAATAAAAATAATAAAATAAAAAAGTCCATCAGTGGATTGTTAATATATTCTGTTTCATGTGCAGTACAAACTGAGCAATATCTCTATTGCTGTGATACTGTGAAACTGCCATACTGGTGATGTAGAGAGCCACTTGCCATATTTCATACAGATTGTTGAGCAATTTAAATCATTGTTTCATGCTCAGCGTTCTTTTTTCGTTCGACATTAGGACGTCATCATACTTCACTATAAGTTTGTTTTCATTTAATAAAACTTTTGTTTATTTTTTAACAGCTGTATAACACTTGATCATGCTGTTGTGGCCATTTCAGCTAGCGACTACTTTCATTTTGTATGTTTTATTATAATTATTATTATTTTATATATATAGGTTTAACGTATTTTAGTGGATGCTGAGTCTATGCTCTGTTAATGTATCGATGCAGTAACTAACACCCTCAACAGCAGTAGCTGAACAGCAGACTCACCCTTATAAGTATCATGTTTGTGTTTGAATTGCACCTCTAATAAAGACATTACTTAAGCTGAGCATTCAGTTCTGTTCATTATTTAAGCTCAGAGAGAGAGAGAGAGAGAGAGAGGGGTTTAGTCAAATGCAGCAGTGGCATGTACAGTATCTTATCTATGAATCATTCACCCTTCATATTTATATTTACTTATTTGGCTGATGCTTTAATCCAAAGCCAATTACAACTGAGGTGGTACAACTGAAGAGCTGATGTATAAGGGTCTTACTTAAAGGAGATACGCAGAGCGTTTATTTTTAAATCAATTTCTGAGTGGATAGTATCTCCATCCTTGACTCTTGTATGCTGCATAAATGGGAATAAAAAAATATATATTTGAGAGTTAAAATTGACCACAAAGTTGGCATTCGAGCTGCCCCGCTGAGCTAGCCAGCCCTGAGTGCGTGACATCACAGCAGTAACCGGTTTTAAGGCCGAGGCCTTTGACAGCTATAGACCAAAGTCATATAAATAAAAATTTATAGTGAAAGTAAGAAGTACCGTTACCGACTTGCTCAACTAAGACTGATTTGACTTCACTGATTGTGGGTTGACTCTCATTAAAACAGGATAGGTGTTATACAGTGGTGCTTGAAAGTTTATGAACCCTTTACAATTTCCTATATTTCTGCAGAAATATGACCTAAAACATCATCAGATTTTCACGCAAGTCCTAAAAGTAGATAAAGAGAACCCAGTTAAACAAATGAGACAAAAATATTTCACTTAGTCATTTATTTATTGAGGAAAATGATCCAATATTACATATCTGTGAGTGGCAAAAGTATGTGAACCTTTGCTTTCAGTATCTGGTGTGACCCTCTTGTGCAGCAATAACTGCAACTAAATGTTTCCGGTAACTGTTGATCAGTCCTGCACACCGGCTTGAAGGAATTTTAGCCCATTCCTCCATACAGAACAGCTTCAACTCTGGGATGTTGGTGGGTTTCCTCACATGAACTGCTCGCTTCAGGTCCTTCCACAATATTTCAATTGGATTAAGGTCAGGACTTTGACTTGGCCATTCCAAAACATTAACTTTATTCTTCCTTAACCATTCTTTGGTAGAACGACTTGTGTGCTTAGGGTCATTGTCTTGCTGCATGACCCACCTTCTTTTGAGATTCAGTTCATGGACAGATGTCCTGACATTTTCCTTTAGAATTTGCTGGCATAATTCAGAATTCATTGTTCCATCAATGATGACTAGCCGTCCTGGCCCAGATGCAGCAAAACAGGCCCAAACCATGATACAACCACTACCATGTTTCACAGATGGGATAAGGTTCTTATGCTGGAATGCAGTGTTTTCCTTTCTCCAAACGTAACTCTTCTCATTTAAATCAAAAAGTTCTATTTTGGTCTCATCTGTCCACAAAACATTTTTCCAATAGCCTTCTTGCTTGTCCACATGATCTTTAGCAAACTGCAGATGAACAGCAATGTTCTTTTTGGAAAGCAGTGGCTTTCTCCTTGCAACCCTGCCATGCACACCATTGTTGTTCAGTGTTCTCCTGATGGTGGACTCATGAACATTAACATTAGCCGATGTGAGAGAGGCCTTCAGTTGCTTAGAAGTTACCCTGGGGTCCTTTGTGACCTCGCAGACTATTACATGCCTTGCTCTTGAAGTAATCTTTGTTGGCCGACCACTCCTGGGGAGGGTAACAATGGTCTTGAATTTCCTCCATTTGTACACAATCTGACTGTGGATTGGTGGAGTCCAAACTCTTTAGAGATAGTTTTGTAACGTTTTCCAGCCTGATGAGCATCAACAACGCTTTTTCTGCGGTCCTCAGAAATCTCCTTTGCTTATGCCATGATACACTTCCACAAACATATGTTGTGAAGATCAGACTTTGATAGATCCCTGTTCTTTAAATAAAACAGGGTGCCCACTCACACCTGATTGTGATCCCATTGATTGAAAACACCTGACTCTAATTTCACCTTCAAATTAACTGCTAATCCTAGAGATTCACATACTTTTGCCACTCACAGATATGTAATATTGGATGATTTTCCTCAATAAATAAATTACCAAGTATAATATTTTTGTCTCATTTGTTTAACTGGGTTCTCTTTATCTACTTTTAGGACTTGTGTGAAAATCTGATGATGTTTTAGGTCATATTTATGCGGAAATATAGAAAATTCTAAAGGGTTCACAAACTTTCAAGCACCACTGTAACTTATGCAACATACATGTACATGCATGCATTTTCACTGATAAAACGTAAAAGGCTAATTAAATAATCAGATGAACTGAGACAATCACATTCTGAAGCAAATTAAATAATCTTACACCACTAACTTAAACACACAATTCAAGTTACATGTATTAATCTAAATGCAGGTAAACAATGTGTTGTTTTTGTTTTGTTTTTTTCCAAATGAGAGTCAGAGATTACCCGTCTGTGTTCTCGCTTCTTGAAGGCCGATCTTGTGGCCGATTGTTTTGAAACAATCTGACTTTCAGTTGTTCGTTCAGTTCTCCGTTCATTCACTTCTTCCACGTAAGGGTGAGATGGCAGCAATATCCAGTGTGTATTCCCACGGGCACAGATAGAGGGGGGGACGGGTGGGATTCGTCCCACCCACATTTAAATTCACCTTGTTCGCTCCCCCCCACTTATAGGGAGGAAAAAACGTCTATGCTGTCTTTCTTTGCATAAGGCAAACCTCACGGAAAAATCAAAAGACTAATTACCATTCGGTTTATTGAGGTGCGCAGACTGCACAGGTTGCGAGCTCGAGCTTGGTTGCTATGGTTACCCACAACAAGTTTGACAGGCATATCGGGGACAGTGCCTCCTAGTTCAGGACCCCAACACGGCATGATGAAGGGTGCCAAAAGGCAGAAAACGATTGCATCGTTTTTTAAAAAAAAAAAACGACTGTAAGTAAACTGTGCCTTACTTTATCATATCACCTTGCAATTTTTTGATAGTCTGTTCAAAGTAATGTCGTAGTGAAAGTAAAATTGTACGGAGTGATGCCTTTCTGGTAGCCTCCTTCTTTCGGTGGTAGCCTGTAGATACAGTGCTCAGAAGGCAGTTTTAATGTTTAATCTGGCGTTCCCTGCCATAATTTCAGCGAGCATATTGTTTCATAAGGAAACTTTGCGAAGAGTTGTTGACTGACTGCCACTCACGCAACACACAGGCATAGTTAGAAAGTCAGGATGCACTGGTTTACACTTTACACACACACACGTAGCCCAGCCTCTCGCTATGTTTAACAGTTGGAACTTAGCGGTTTTAAAACTAGTTTTGCAGTTTTGCAATTTCTGTGCGTGATGATAACGTGTAAACTTTGGATTTCCATAGGCTATGTTAAAATTTTATCATTGTCCTGGCCTGCAGGTAGTTCCTGGTGATGGCAGTGAGGGAGGTGAAATAACATGTATACACACTACCGTTCAAAAGTTTGGGGTCACCCAGACAATTTTGTGTTTTCCATGAAAAGTCACACTTTTATTTCCCACCATAAGTTGTAAAATGAATAGAAAATATAGTCGAGACATTTTTCTGGCCATTTTGAGCATTTAATCGACCCCACAAATGTGATGCTCCAGAAACTCAATCTGCTCAAAGGAAGGTCAGTTTTATAGCTTCTCTAAAGAGCTCAACTGTTTTCAGCTGTGCTAACATGATTGTACAAGGGTTTTCTAATCATCCATTAGCCTTCTGAGGCAATGAGCAAACACATTGTACCATTAGAACACTGGAGTGATAGTTGCTGGAAATGGGCCTCTATACACCTATGGAGATATTGCACCAAAAACCAGACATTTGCAGCTAGAATAGTCATTTACCACATTAGCAATGTATAGAGTGTATTTCTGATTAGTTTAAAATGATCTTCATTGAAAAGAACAGTGCTTTTCTTTCAAAAATAAGGACATTTCAAAGTGACCCCAAACTTTTGAACGGTAGTATATATATATATATATACACACACGCACACATACATGCATACACAAAATGGAATCATTTGCTGACAGCTCAGTCCCCCCCAGTTCAAAAATCCTATCTGCGCCCCTGTGTATTCCGCCATTACTGCTCGACTCAGGCAATTACTAAAACCTGGGATGGAATGGGATATCACCAGTTTTAGCAACAACCGCGGGGAGGTCACTGCCGGAGCGATATGTCACGTCACGTTTCGTCCCGGGTTTTACCAACAACCCTTGGCTAACTCTGGGAGAACTGGTGCAACTGAACTCACTTTCCTTTTTTTTAAAAAAGTCCTTTTCTTGTAGTTTTCTTTTTCTTTAATTGTTGGTACTGCACCCTTTTTCAATACAGGCTTATAGCCAATGCTCCTCAACAGATCAGAGGTCTCGTACGAGTCTTCAGTAAAATATGCAGAGCAGAGGAGAGACCACTTCGTAGGTGCCCAATGTGCCCGTGAACTTCTCGCAAAATGCATCCAAATCTTTGCAGTTTGAACATTCTTGGGCCATGAATGCAACGTAAATCCACCTTCTGTCATGTTGCTGCACCGGCCAAAAACACATCTACGTGGCATGGCGATAAATTAGCTCAAAATGGAGGATCGGAGTTGCAGTCAACTCTGTGTTTTAGTATTGCGGAAATGGCGATGAACGTCCTGTTGTGACGTTACGGACATCAACGTCATTCACTCGGACCACTACCTATATGAATCACTTTAATCGTAAAAATTACTTTATTAGATTTATTGTTAACGCTTAAAACTATTCCTGTGCCATTCTTGAGGTCTCAAGGCATTAATAAACAAAAAGTGAGGCCATGGTTCTGTGTATCTGCTTTAAGGACCCAATAGTTGCACCATAGTGAAGATAGGATTTGAACCAAACATCAAAGCCTTTCCAAATCAGTTCATAGTCATTTGGTTTAGGCCTGTTAGATCACAGTATGAGTCCAATATTCCTACTTTGATGTGATATATGAATCTGTCAGTTTAGACTAAACATGTGAATTTTCCCCTTAATCCACCTTGAGGCAAAAATATTCAAATATCAAGGAGGGAAAAGCCTGTAATATATACAGTACTTTGTAAATGTCTTAGGCACCCTATTTTTTTAATATACAAACTTTGTTATAGATTTCTATTTTATGACTCTTACATGAGGCGGCACAGTGGTGTAGTTGTTAGCACTGCCGCCTCACAGCAAGAAGTTTCTGGTCTCTTTTGTAATATGCTGTTCAGATACCAAGTTATTTTTCCGTAACATTTAATTTTGTGCTGAAAAACGAATGTTTGGAACGCTAAGATGTTTTGTACTGACTCGATAATGTAGAAGTCCATCCATCCATTATCTGTAGCCGCTTATCCTGTGCAGGGTCGCAGGCAAGCTGGAGCCTATCCCAGCTGACTATGGGCCAGAGGCTGGGTACACCCTGGACAAGTGGCCAGGTCATCTCAGGGCTGACACACAGAGACAAACAACCATTCACACTCAAATTCACACCTACTTAATCTTTTAAAAAAAATTTCTACAAATAATTTTCCAGTATCATCTTCATTTTTATTGTACTGTCGCTTTCTTTTTTGTACTTTCCACTTTCGCTTTCCTTTTTACATTTTTTTTCTTTTTTTGGAAGAACGCCAGGACCGGAAGCTTCCTTTTTTTTCCTCCTGTGTAAAGACCACAAGTGGAGGCCATCCACATCAGATCTGCTTTAATATCAACAGATCTTTAATTAAGAGTACGTGAATCTTTTCATCATGGCACACCTTCAGCCTGTTCAGTGTGCTGAGTGCAGGATGTTTAGTCATTCTTCCTCCGTCGCTAGCGATAGCTTTATTTGTGATAAGTGCAGATTAGTTAGCTCTCTGATGGAGAAGATTACAGTGCTAGAAGCGCGTGTCCAGGCTTTAGAGAAGGTCAGTGAGTGTGAGAACAGTGTACAGGTAGTCGTCTACTTACGACCTATGCGACTTATGACCGATCGACTTTACGACCATCTGGTTATGACTGGCAAGTGTTTCCCAGCTGAGCTAGCTGAGCATACAACAGTTTCCGCCCCAGCTCCCGGCAGCGCCCAGCATCCAGCCAGTGTTGCCAGATACTGCTGACGGTTTCCAGCCCAAAATATGTTCAAAACCTGCCAAAATGCACTTAAAACCACCCAATCTGGCAACACTGCATCCAGCCTCTTCTATTATGTGTGCAGTGTTTCGCTGGACAAACAACGAGCGAGCTACAGCGCGCGTACGGCTTAACCAGATATTGTGCTATAATGTGTGCAGCTGGTAATCAAAGTAACTTTCACTTTTCTGTTCTGTTACACTGTTCTGTGTCCAATGTCCAAAATGAAAAGTTAATTTTCAACTGCTCAGCTAAAAAAATGTAATTAAAACAATTGTGTTGTTGAAATGATGTGTTTGCAATTTATTTATAATCAAAAACTGATACAGGTGGATGAAAGAGTGATAGTGTGATAAAAAAAGTACTATACTAGTACTACTGAGTGATAAGAAGTCCTAATGAATGCTTGATAAGTAGACAATAATAAATAATTAGTTGTATTTTTCGGCGCGCGCTGCATGCGCACACTATGACTCAAAATAATTTACCAGCAAGAAATAAAAGTTACTTTCACCCCTGAGTATGCAGTGTTTGACTTAAACCAAATAATGAGCCAAGGTAATGAAATAAGAAAATGTTGATAAAATAAGATTTTAAGATGATTACAATATCATTACACATCACAATATACTTGCGTTCATTTAACATAGGCCGACTAACGACCAGATCGGTTTACGACCGGTCAGTCGTAACCAAACGCAGTCGTAAGTCGACGACTACCTGTAGTTTCTGTAGAGAAAAGTCTGGATGCCCTAGGTGGAGTTAGTAATCTCCCAACTCCAGCATTAGAGCCCTTACAGTGGGGTGAATGGGTGACGGCTCGGCGGCATAAGCGTAGAGCCAAAGCTACCGCTGAGGCTCACCCACGGGAGCACCACTCCTCTCCGCGTCACGTGTTGAACAGGTTTGCTCTCCTTAGTGATGCACCCGCTGAGAAACCTGAAAGAGCTCTGATTATAGGGGACTCTATCATATGGCACGTGAAATTAGCTCAGTCTTTAGGGGCACCAGCAGCTTTAGTCAGGTGTATACCGGGAGCCAGGGCGCCGGACATAGCAGGTAATCTTAGGGTCCTAGGCAAGCACAGGTTCTCAAAGATAGTTATCCATGCAGGAGCTAATGATATACGCCTTCGTCAGTCTGAGGTTACTAAGAGTAACTTTGTAGAGGTGTTTAAATTAGCGAAGGTGATGTCCGATGCTGTAGTATGCTCTGGTCCCATCCCAATGCGGCGTGGCGATATAGCTTACAGCAGGTTATGGTCACTGAACTGCTGGTTGTCCAGGTGGTGCTCTGAAAACAGTGTGGGCTTTATAGATAATTGTGCTAATTTTGAGGGCACTGCTGGCCTGTTAGGGTGGGATGGTATCCATCCCACTCGGGAAGGTGCTGCTCTCATTTCCTGCAGCATAGGTCATAGTCTCAGAACAGGCCTAGTTAATTTCCGACAATCCAGAGCCAAGGCCAGGGAGCAGATGAACAGGCTAAACCGACTGTCTGGTAGCTGCACAGAGTCGTCACTCAGGGTCCACTACATCGAGACTGTGTCTGTTCCCCGAGCTCAACAAAAAGGTAGAAATATTCAGAGAGTTTGTTCCAGTAACCTAATCAATATAAAATTAGATCATACTGACTGTACAGCTGCTGCTAGCACCTTTGATCTAAAGGTGGGGCTATTAAATATTAGATCTCTTACATCTAAAGCGCTAATGGTTAATGAACTCATTACTGATCAGGAGTTTAATGTACTTTGTTTAACTGAAACATGGATTAAGCCAAATGAATATATAGCATTAAATGAAGCGAGTCCTCCTGGATACAGTTATATACACCAGCCTCATCTAACTGGCAGAGGATGAGGAGTTGCAGTTATTTATAATGATTATCTAGGTGTAACGCAAAAACCTGGTTATAAATTTAATACATTTGAAGTTCTTCCTACTCAAATAATGTATGTAGCCTCGAAAAATAAGTCTACCCAGTTAATTCTATTACTTATTATTTACAGGCCCCCGGGGCCATATTCTGAGTTTCTTTCTGAATTTGCAGATTTTATCTCAGATCTGGTTATTTCCTTAGACAAAGCTTTAGTTGTCGGAGATTTTAATATTCACTTTGATAACCCAGAAGACCCTTTAAAAACAGCGTTTGTGTCCATTTTAGATTCAGTAGGGATTAATCAGAATGTCATAGGACCGACCCATAATGGTGGTCACACCCTCGATCTAATACGAACATTCGGGTTAAACGTAGAAAATATAGTCATACTTCCACAGTCTGAAGTTATCTCAGATCATTATCTCATCTGTCAAGGACCAGACAGGAGAGGAGATCAAATGCACTTGAACCACAGTTTATTAATAACAGGGGAAAAGGGAGTTGGGAGAACATGTGTGCAGTTCAGTGGCAGGAGAACTGAGAGGCTGGTGGGAGCGTGGTGGTGACGTCTGAGGTCTCCCATCCAAGTACTGACCAGGCTTGACCCTGCTTAGCTTCTGAGATAAGACAGGACCAGGCGTAGTCAGAGAAGTGTGGCTGTAGGCTGACAGCTCTTGGGTTTCAGGCAGTCTCCCAGCAAGCAGTCCCTCAGCAGGCAGGAGATAGAGAGCAGGCTGGAACACAGAATCACAAATCAGGTAGCAAGATAGGGGACAGAAATGCAGGGTCAGGTTACCAGGGCAGAAGAGTAGGGCTCCAGGCAGGGCTGCTCACACCAGGCAGATGGAGAGGCAGGCAAGCAGCAGGGCTGGGCGAGCTGGAGATCAGGCGAAGGTACAGGAGAGGCAGGCAAGAGGCAGAGTCGACAGGACAGAAGGCAGATCAGGTTACCGGGGCTGGAGAGCAGACAGAGTCAGACGGAACAGAATATCTTCAGGAGTCAGAGTAGTAGGAACACAGAGCAGGTTATCATGCTGAGAGTTGCAGACGATCTGACACAGAAGCTTGGGAGGACTGCAGTAAAAATACACACAGGGGGAAAACAGGTGATCGGCAACAGCCAATGACAGTCACTGAAAGTTAATAAGAGGAAGTGAGTGCGGGCGTGGCCGGTAATGCTGAGTGGAGATGTTACCTGAAGAGAGAAGCCCACAGGTAGGACCATGACACTCATCTCAATCCAAACTATGTCTGAGTAATAATATATGCACCTCACCATGCTACTGTATTAAACGTACATTCACATCAACTACTGCACAAAGCTTTATAAATGATCTCCCAAAGTTATCAACTTTGATTGGGTCACTGTCAGTCCCTGAAGAACTTGATCAGGCAACTGAATGCTTAGAGTCAACATTCCGCCATACCTTAGATAATGTAGCTCCTTTTAAAAGGAAAATGGTCAGAGACAAAAAATTAGCACCCTGGTATAATGATGACACTCGCACATTAAAACAGACCACTCGAAAATTGGAACGTAAATGGCGTCAAACAAAATTGGTAGTGTTCAAATTAGCGTGGAAGGAGAGCTTCCTGAAGTATAGAAAAGCTCTTAGTGCTGCGAGATCAACATATCTCTCCTCCCTAATAGAAGATAACAAAAATAATCCTAGATTCCTATTTAATACTGTAGCAAAATTAACCAGGAATAAGTCCACTATAGACACATGTAGTATGTAGTAGCAACAATTTCATGAATTTTTTAATGACAAAATTGAGAATATCCGACAAAAAATTCAAACTACTAATTTGAGGTCAATGTAAGTGACCCTGTAGTTAACAATATAACTGTATCAGATCATCAATTAGAATGTTTTACTTCCCTAAAAGAAACTGAATTACTTTCATTAATCTCGGCATTAAAAGCCTCAACTTGCATACTAGATCCTTTACCTACATGTCTATTCAAACAGATAATACCTGAAGTAATTGAACTTCTAAAAATAATAAATTCTTCTCTTACGATTGGCTATGTACCCAAATCCTTTAAACTAGCAGTTATCAAACCCCTGATTAAAAAAACTGACCTTGATCCATGTCAGCTGTCCAATTATTGGCCAATATTAAACCTCCCCTTTATCTCCAGGATCCTTGAAAAAGCTGTGGCACAGCAGTTATGCTCATATTTACATAGGAATAACATCCATGAAATGTATCAGTCAGGATTTAGACCTCATCATAACACAGAGACAGCTTTGGTTAAAGTAGTAAATGACCTACTGTTGGCGTCTGATCAGGGCTGTGGCTTGCTGCTTGTGTTGCTTGACCTTAGTGCAGCATTTGATACCATTGATCATTCCATTCTTCTGGATAGACTAGAAAATGTTGTGGGAGTTAAGGGAACGGCCCTCTCCTGGCTCAGCTCTTTTTTAACTGATCGCTATCAGTATGTTGATGTAAACATTGTATTAGTTTCCACTGTTATGCTGATGACACACAGTTGTATGTTTCTGCAAAACCTGATGAGAGACACCAGCTTAATAGAATTGAGGAATGTGTAAAGGACATTAGACACTGGATGCTTATTAATTTCCTTCTGCTTAACTCTGACAAGACTGAAGTACTTGTACTAGGACCACATGCAGCTAGAAGTAAGTTTTCTGATTACACAGTAACTCTGGATGGCCTTTCTGTTTCTTCACGTGCATCAGTAAAAGACCTCGGACTGATTATTGACCCCAGTCTTTCATTCGAAACTCACATTGATAACATTACCCGGATAGCTTTCTTTCATCTCAGAAATATTGCTAAGATAAGAAATTTAATGTCACTACACAACACGGAAAAACTAGTTTATGCTTTTGCTACCTCCAGGTTGAATTATTGTAATGCCTTACTGTCTGGATGTTCCAATAAGTGCATAAACAAGCTCCAGTTAGTTCAAAATGCAGCAGCAAGAGTCCTTACTAGAACTAGAAAATATGACCACATCACCCCTGTCTTATCCACACTGCATTGGCTCCCAATCAAATTTTGTATTGATTATAAGGCAGCTGGGCCATAGAAGGTTCACGCTGCATGCTGCACGCTACACGCTACACGTTCACGTGAAGAACCGGACCCTGGGCCATTAAACTTCATGCTTGGATGTTCACGTGTTGCGTCTGTTCTACTTTGACCGAGTAACCAACAATATGGACTCTTCGGATGACGACGATTGCCTCATTCTGCTTTTACTGAGACAGAGGAAGAGAAAAAGGAACAGAATTTGGAGCCGAGAACACTTCCTTCTGAGAGAAACCCGTGGTGAATTTCACCGAACATTCTATAATCTGCTTGACAATCCCGATGAAGAACTATTTTTCAATTATACCATTCAATTATATTTTTTCTGAAGTTTTCCCCTGAAAGCATAGAGTTATCTCCCTAGACCCGTTCTGATTGGCTGGCGCGGCGGTGACCGCATGCATTGACTGGAATTTCCATCTTCACGCCTAGAAAAAAGTGTGCATGTTCATTTCTCGCTTCACGCGTGAAGTGTGCAGCATGCAGTGTGCAACGTGAACGCCGTTCTATGGCCCAGAGCAAGTCATGCTACGTTTGTCCACTTTTCTTTACACGCGTGTAGTGTGTAGCGTGCAGCATGCAGCGTGAACCTTCTATGGCCCAGCTGCCTAAAGTACTACTATTGACCTTTAAAGCACTGAATGGTCTCGCACCACAGTACTTGAGTGAACTTCTGGTCCTCTATGACCTGCCACGCCTACTTAGATCAAAAGGTGCAGGCTATCTGCTGGTACCTCGTATAGTGAAGGCTCCATCAGGGGCCAGAGCCTTTTCTTACAAAGCCCCACAGTTATGGAACAGCCTTCCAAGTAGTGTTCGGGAATCAGACACACTCTCAGTGTTTAAGTCTAGGCTGAAAACATATCTGTTTAGTCAAGCCTTTTGTTAATGGTGTTTATGAGGTAAAGGTGTAGATCTGGAGGGTCCTCAGACATAGAATGTTTTGGTAAACTGGGATGTACAGTATGCATGCTGTCAGTCCCCACTTGCTTGCTCACTCGAGTTTGTTAACGGTGTAGTGGCTGGCTGCTTTTTGTCCCGGGGCTCCCTCATGCCTGTGTTACCTTCTGGCTCTCCCCTTTTAGTTATGCTGTCATAGTTAGTTGCCGGAGTCCCTGCTTGTACTCAGTGCAATATGTATACTGTTCCTACTTATTCAGGTGACATTGGGCATACCTAACAACCTGTGTTTTCTCTCTCCCCCCCCCCCCCCCCCCAAATCTGTCCCTTTGAGTTACATGTCGGTCCTGGGATCGAGATGCTGACTTCTTCTGCTCCTCGGACCTGCTTGATCCATCCTGGTGCCAATGTGTCTGGTTGGAGTCTCATCGCATTGCTCCTGTGGAGCATGGCCCCATGTACTCAGTACAGGACAGTTGAAAGTCACACCTGGAGGACGCTCTGGACTCTTACAGTAATGCTTTTGTGGCTGAGGACTACAGTTGACTTGCTAACTTTAGGACTGCAGTTGTCATGAACAGTTTTGCACTCAAGTTTCCATCAATGAAGAATTATAACATCAACGAAACTGACTTCATGTTAAAACTGTTAATATTATAGTCATGCTGTCTATTGTTGCCCAAATGAGGATGGGTTCCCTTTTGAGTCTGGTTCCTCTCGAGGTTTCTTCCTCATGTCGTCTGAGGGAGTTTTTCCTTGCCACCATCGCCACAGGCTTGCTCATTGGGGATAGATTTGGGATAAAATGAGCTCATGTTTTAAGTCGTTCAAATTCTGTAAAGCTGCTTTGCGACAATGTTTATTGTTAAAAGTGCTATACAAATAAACTTGACTTGACCTACGGTCAATTTAGAGCCACCAATTAGCCTAACCTGCATGTCTTTGGACTGTGGGGGGAAACTGGAGCACCTGGAGGAAACCCACGCAGACATGGGGAGAAGATGCAAACTCCACACCGAAAGGCCCCTGTCAGCTACTGGGCTCGAACCCAGAACCTTCTTGCTGTGAGGTGACAGTGCTAACCACTACACAACTGTGCCGCCCACTTCATACAGGTTTTGATAATAAATAAAAATTAAACATGTAGGCCTAGGTATTTTATTTTTGTTCCATGTCTCCCAACATAATGTCCCATGTCTCCCCTCAAAAAAAAATGACAGAAAAAGTGAAGTCTGAAAGCCAGTATATGTAACAAGCTGAGAAACTAATGTTGTGGTAAGAGGGTATAGTAAATCCTCTCTAACGCAATATGAATGTGACGCTACCTGCAAAGAATTTCACACCATCTACAAAAGCTGAAAACTTGTCCCAAGTCTCCCTGCTCTCCCCTACATGTGTCAGTCAGGATCATTCACCAGCATCACAATTGGTAACAGGAGAATACATATAGCGAAAGAGAGAGAGAGTGAACAGATAGGTATGCTCTTATCTTACAGCGGTGTCACAGAACATTAATGGAAATCAACCACAATACTACCACTGACCAGATATTTACACAAAATGTAGTGAGTTATAGCTTTTAATCATCTCCAGCTGTAAACCTATAAAGTGGATCAACAAGGTCGATAAAGTGTTACATAAGAACACACAGTGTTTAAAATCCTCCCATGTGTGTGTCTCTCTCTCACACACACACACACACAGTTACTGCCCTAATAATCGTCTAAAACCCTAATATTTCCTCAGGGATGGTCTCTTTCTTTTTCTGTCTCATTGATGGATGGGGTAGAGCACTGATCTCTACGTAAAATGTCTGGATAGCTCATTGGCCAGTATGCGCTGTACAGATGAGTGAATCGTGTTGGCTTACGTGTTAAACCGTTGTATCTGATCAAATTTGCCCCAAGAAAAGTATTTCCTGACTTTTTTCCCATTCATAACCTCCTCTTATTTTCTTAACTTTACCCACATTCCTTACATATCTTTATCACGCGCCTCATCATTGTTACTGTTTTTTTTTCCCTTTTCCAGTTCAGTCTCTGATCATTTTTTGAATGGCTCTTTTACTAGAAGGGCGGCTACAATTATCAACAGTCCATAATTATCGACACCTTTTCAGATTTACCAATAAAAAACAGTTTTACAAAAGTGAGTTTCAGTTACAGCAGTTATTATTGGTTAATTTGCCCAAATTAAAGTAAATTTGGGCAAACAACACGAGTACTTTATCTCCTGGTGTGAATTCCCTAAGGCGCATGCCCCTGTCATTCAGATGGACTTGACATTCTTGGGCCTGCAGCAAATTCTCCAGGGTTAGGTGCATGAGTTTGTGGAGTTTGGCGCGCAGGTCAATAACATATTGAATTTCGTTTTTACTGGTTGAAGGTCCCGCCTCCCAATTTTCCCGTAGCACATCCAAAATGCCACACGGCTTATGCCCGTATAGTAATTCGAATGGGGAGAACCCCGTGGAGGCTTGTGGGACCTCTTGCACTGCGAATAACAGGGGCTCGAGCCATTTATCCCAGTTGCGTGCGTCCTCGCTTATGAATTTTCTAATTATGTTTTTGAGGGTGCGATTAAACCGTTCAACTAAGCCATCCATTTGTGGGTGATAAACGCTGGTGCGGATAGGCTTAATTCCCAGTAACCCATACAGTTTGCGCAGTGTACTTGACATAAACATAGTGCCTTGATCAGTCAGAATCTCTTTGGGGATTCTGACCCGGGAGATGGCGCGGAAGAGTGCTTCAGCAATACTACGTGCTGAGATATTGTGAAGAGGCACTGATTCCAGATATCGCGTTGCATAGTCTACCAGAACTAAAATAAAGTGATATCCTTGTGTTGACCGATCTAATGGCCCGACGAGATCCATCCCAATTCTTTCGAACAGGGTCTCGATTAATGGCAGAGGGCGCAAAGGCGCTTTTGGAATGGCCAGTGGATTTACTAACTGGCATTCGTGGCGTGCCATACACCACCTATGGACATCGCCGCGAATCCCTGGCCAATAGAACCAGGCCATTATTCGGGCTAGTGTCTTGTCCTGCCCTAAGTGTCCAGCCATGGGATTACAGTGAGCCACCTGGAATATAAATTCCCGGCGGCTCTTTGGGATTAAAAGTTGGGTTATTTGTTCCTTAGTCTGAGTGTCCTGCATCACTCGGTATAATCTATCCTTAATAATGGAAAAATAGGGGAAGGACGGGGTGGCGTTTGGCTGGAGCGTTTGACCATCGATTACTCTCACTTGGTCAAACGCATGCCGCAGAGTCTCATCTCACAACTGCTCTAACGGGAAATCCGCGAGGGAATCCCCGAGAGAGGGAGGAGGAGCCTGCTGCTCCTCACTCTGACACGGTGATGACGTAGACGGCTCTGTGACAGCTGCTCCCACCAATGCCACTCCGGGACCTCCCCCCACTGAACTATGGCAGGTCCCACTCTTCACCAAGTGCGTCATTAATTCCCGAAATCCCGGCCAATCAGTCCCCAAAATTATCGAGTGGGTAAGGCAAGGATTAACCGCCACCTGTACTCTAAATTTCTTCCCTCGAAACAGAATGTGGACCGACACTAAAGGGTAGCTGTGAACATCCCTGTGCACACGCAACACCTTCACCAACCGTGCTTTTCCCAATGCCTCGTCTTGCACCAGGCTTTGGTGGATTGAGGTCTGATTACAGCCGGAGTCCACCAAAGCCTGATACGTATCCCCTTGGATACTCACCGGTATGTGATACGCTCCGGCCCGATCGAGGGCGGTCCCTGGTGTGTCAGGGATCCGGACCACCACGCCCACCTCCATTGCCGAGCACTGATGCTGGAGGTGCCCCGGCTCCCTGCAGCGCCAGCATACCGGCCCAGGCTCTCTCTCTGCACCGGTGTTACGGAGATCACTCACCTGAGGGGGGGGAAGACACAGACACGGAAGTAGGAAATGGTAGGACACCGCGGGTGCGGCGGGCCGGCGGGGGTGGAGCCGGCCCCTGCCTCTGCGGTGGGGGAATGGGGTGAGGGCGAGGAACAGAAGGGGGGAGAGAGAGAGAGAGGAGAGGGGAGAAGGGGAGACACGCTGTCCTGCTGTCAGAACGGCTGCCATATGGTCCTCCGCCAGTTCGATGGCCTGATCCAGCGACGCCGGGCGATGGCACTGGACCCACTCCGCGGTTCCTTCCAGAAGTTGGGCGATGAATTGCTCCAGCGCCACCAGATCGATGATTCCCTCGGCGTCACGGTTGTCGGCCTTCAGCCACCGCTGGCAGGCATCCCGGAGTTGCTGGCCAAATGCGAACGGCCAGCCGACCTCCTCCAGGCGCAGCGCGCGGAAGCACTGCCGCTGCTGCTCCGGGGTGCGACCCATGCGCTAGAGGACGGCCCTGCAGAGGTCCACGTAGACCAGCCGGCTGTCGGCGGGGAGCTGTAGCGCGGCCAGCTGTGCCTCACCCGTTAGCAGGAGGAGGAGGTGCGCCGCGCGCTGTTCCACCGGCCAACCCCATGCCTCGGCTGCCTGCTCGAAAAGAGCAAGGAAGGCTTCAGGGTCGTCCTGCAGACCCATCTTCGTTAGGGTGAGGTGGGGAGGGTCCGCGGCGGTGGTGATTGGGGCCCCCGCTGATGCAAGCAGGTGCCGGAACGCCTGGCGATCTTCCTGTTGCGCCAGCACCAGGGCTTCAAAGCGTAGTTCTTGCTCCTTCCGGAGGGCGATCAGCGCCTGGTGCTGGCTCTGTTGGGCCGTGGCGAGGGCATGGACCAGGTCCTGGAAGGGGGAGGACTCCATGTGGCCATTCCCTTCTGCACTTTCCCGGGTTTCAGCACCACTGTAGTATTGGACCAGGTGGGTGGAGCACAGAAGCACGGCAGGCCAGAACTGAGTTCTCAATGAACTATTTATTTTTAACAATATGTGTGGCTTTTCAGCTCATTCACTCATTTCCCAGCCACGCAGGCACACACACACACACACACACACACACACACACACACACACACACACACACACACACACACAAGTGTTCTGGTTGGGGAGAGCTCCCTTTCTCTGCTCTCCTCTCCTTTAAAAGGGCGCGGTCACTGGGGAAGACACACAAAAACAGGTTAATCCCCATCAGGTGCAATGATTCCACCACTTACCTTCCCTGACTCTGCCCTCCATTCACAGACTGACGCTTGGCCATGCCCCCGCTGCCAAAATTATAAACAAACTTGTACTTTGGCAATTTCATCAAGGCTTGCTTGCTTTCTGAAACTAACTTCCTTCACAGTTTTTGGAGGAATTTCACAGAACTTGACAAGATTCTTTGTTATATATCGTTAAAACGCATATTGTAATTTCATTCAATTCGGTCGCATCTTACCAGAGTTACGGCCCTTGCTTAACAACCTTGTACTTTCACAATTTCATGAAGGTGTGCTTGCCTTCTGACATCAACTCCTCTCACAATTTTTGGAAGAATTTCTCAAAGCTTGGAAAAAGGCCTTGGTATATGACATTAATAAGCATATTACGATTTGATTCGTTTGTGAAAATTTTACCAGAGTTTTGACCCTTGAATAAATAACTTGTACTTTGACAATTTCATGAGGGTGTACATTCTTCTGAAATCAACTCCTCTCACAATTTGTGGAGGAATTTCACCAAAATTGGCAAAAAGCTTTGTTATATGACAGCTATATGCATATTGAAATTTCATTTAATTTGGGCAAATTTTACCAGAGTTATGCCCTTGATTATAAACAAACTTGTACTTTGGCAATTTCATCAAGGCGTGCTTGCTTTCTGAAACCAACTTCCTTCACAGTTTTTGGAGTAATTTCACAGAACTTGACAGGATTCTTTGTTATATGTCGTTAAAATGCATATTGTAATTTCATTCAATTCAGTTGCACTTTACCAGAGTTACGGCCCTTGATTAACAACCTTGTACTTTCACAATTACATGAAGGTGTGCTTGCCTTCTGACATCAACTCCTCTCACAATTTGTGGAGGAATTTCACCAAACTTGGCAAAAAGCTTTGTTATATGACAGCTATATGCATATTAACATTTCCTTTAATTTGGGCAAATTTTACCAGAGTTATGCCCTTGATTATTTACAAACTTGTGCTTTGACAATTTCATCAAGGCGTGCTTGCTTTCTGAAATCAACTTCCTTCACAGTTTTTGGAGGAATTTCACAGAACTTGACAGGATTCTTTGTTATATGTGGTTAAAACAAATCTTGTAATTTCATTCAATTCGGCTGCATTTTACCAGAGTTACGGCCCTTGATTAACAACCTTGTACTTTCACAATTTCATGAAGGTGTGCTTGCCTTCTGACATCAACTCCTCTCACAATTTGTGTCGGAATTTCACCAATCTTGGCAAAAAGCTTTGTTATATGACAGTTATACACATACTGAAATTTCCTTTAATGTGGGCAAATTTTACCAGAGTTATGCCCTTGATTATTTACAAACTTGTGCTTTGGCAATTTCATCAAGGCATGCTTGCTTTCTGAAACCAACTTCCTTCACAGTTTTTGGAGGAATTTCACAGAACTTGACAGGATTCTTTGTTATACCGTATGTCGTTAATACGCATATTGTAATTTCGTTCAATTCGGTCGCATTTTACCAGAATTACGGCCCTTGATTAACAACCTTGTACTTTCACAATTACATGAAGGTGTGCTTGCCTTCTGATGTCAACTCCTCTCACAATTTTTGGATGAATTTCTCAAAGCTTTGCAAAAGGTCTTGGTATATGACAGTAATATGCATATTGCGATTTGATTAGTTTGTGAAAATTTTACCAGAGTTTTGACCCTTGAATAAATAACTTGTACTTTGACAATTTCATGAGGGTGTGCTTGCCTTCTGACATCAACTCCTCTCACAATTTGTGGAGGAATTTCACCAAACTTGGCAAAAAGCTTTGTTATATGACAGCTATACGCATATTAACATTTCCTTTAATTTGGGCAAATTTTACCAGAGTTATGCCCTTGATTATTTACAAACTTGTGCTTTGGCAATTTCATCAAAGCGTGCTTGCTTTCTGAAATCAACTTCCTTCACAGTTTTTGGAGGAATTTCACAGAACTTGACAGGATTCTTTGTTATATGTGTTTAAAACAAATCTTGTAATTTCATTCAATTCGGCTGCATTTTACCAGAGTTACGGCCCTTGATTAACAACCTTGTACTTTCACAATTTCATGAAGGTGTGCTTGCCTTCTGACATCAACTCCTCTCACAATTTGTGTCGGAATTTCACCAAACTTGGCAAAAAGCTTTGTTATATGACAGCTATATGCATATTGAAATTTCCTTTAATTTGGGCAAATTTTACTAGAGTTATGGCCTTAATTATTTACAAATTTGTGCTTTGGCAATTTAATCAATGCATGCTTGCTTTCTGAAACCAACTTCCTTCACAGTTTTTGGAGGAATTTCACAGAACTTGACAGGATTCTTTGTTATACCGTATGTCGTTAATACGCATATTGTAATTTCGTTCAATTCGGTCGCATTTTACCAGAATTACGGCCCTTGATTAACAACCTTGTACTTTCACAATTACATGAAGGTGTGCTTGCCTTCTGATGTCAACTCCTCTCACAATTTTTGGATGAATTTCTCAAAGCTTTGCAAAAGGTCTTGGTATATGACAGTAATACACATATTGCGATTTGATTAGTTTGTGAAAATTTTACCAGAGTTTTGACCCTTGAATAAATAACTTGTACTTTGACAATTTCATGAGGGTGTGCTTGCCTTCTGACATCAACTCCTCTCACAATTTGTGGAGGAATTTCACCAAACTTGGCAGAAAGCTTTGGTATATGACAGCTATATGCATATTGAAATTTCCATTAATTTGGGCAAATTTTACCAGAGTTATACCCTTGATTATAAACAACCTTGTACTTTGTCAATTTCATCAAGGCGTGCTTGCTTTCTGAAACGAACTTCCTTCACAGTTTTTGGAGGAATTTCACAGAACTTGACAGGATTCTTTGTTATATGTCGTTAAAACGCATATTGGAATTTCATTCAATTCAGTTGCATTTTACCAAAGTTACGGCCCTTGATTAACAACCTTGTTCTTTCACAATTACATGAAGGTGCTTGCCTTCTGACATCAACTCCTCTCACAATTTTTGAAAGAATTTCTCAAAGCTTGGCAAAAGGCCTTGGTATATGACAGTAATACGCATATTGCGATTTGATTTGTTTGTGAAAATTTTACCAGAGTTTTGACCCTTGATAAAATAACTTGTACTTTGACAATTTCATGAAGGTGTGCTTGCCTTCTGACATCAACTCCTCTCACAATTTGTGGAGGAATTTCACCAAACTTGGCAAAAAGCTTTGTTATATGACAGCTATATGCATATTGAAATTTCCTTCAATTTGGGCAAATTTTACCAGAGTTATGCCCTTGATTATAAACAAACTTGTACTTTGGCAATTTCATCAAGGCGTGCTTGCTTTCTGAAATCAACTTCCTTCACAGTTTTTGGAGGAATTTCACAGAACTTGACAGGATTCTTTGTTATATGTCGTTAAAACCGATATTGTAATTTCATTCAATTCAATTGCATTTTACCCGAGTTATAGCCCTTAATTAACAACCTTGTACTTTCACAATTTCATGAAGGTGTCCTTGCATTCTGACATCAACTCCTCTCACAATTTGTGGAAGAATTTCTCAAAGCTTGGCAAAAGGCCTTGGTATATGACATTAATACGCATATTATGATTTGATTCGTTTGTGAGAATTTTACCAGAGTTTTGACCCTTGAATAAATAACTTGTACTTTGACAATTTCATGAGGGTGTACATTCTTCTGAAATCAACTCCTCTCACAATTTGTGGAGGAATTTCACCAAACTTGGCAAAAAGCTTTGTTATATGACAGCTATATGCATTTTGAAATTTCATTTAATTTTGGCAAATTTTACCAGAGTTATGCCCTTGATTATAAACAAACTTGTACTTTGGCAATTTCATCAAGGCATGCTTGCTTTCTGAAACCAACTTCCTTCACAGTTTTTGGAGGAATTTCACAGAACTTGACAGGATTCTTTGTTATATGTCGTTAAAATGCATATTGTAATTTCATTCAATTCAGTTGCATTTTACCAGAGTTACGGCCCTTGATTTACAACCTTGTACTTTCACAATTACATGAAGGTGTGCTTGCCTTCTGACATCAACTCCTCTCACAATTTTTGGAAGAATTTCTCAAAGCTTGGCAAAAGGCCTTGGTATATGACAGTAATACACATATTGCGATTTGATTTGTTTGTGAAAATTTTACCAGAGTTTTGACCCTTGAATAAATAACTTGTACTTTGACAATTTCATGAGGGTGTGCTTGCCTTCTGACATCAACTCCTCTCACAATTTGTGCAGGAATTTCACCAAACTTGGCAAAAAGCTTTGTTATATGACAGCTATATGCATATTGAAATTTCCTTCAATTTGGGCAAATTTTACCAGAGTTATGCCCTTGATTATAAACAAACTTGTACTTTGGCAATTTCATCAAGGCGTGCTTGCTTTCTGAAATCAACTTCCTTCACAGTTTTTGGAGGAATTTCACAGAACTTGACAGGATTCTTTGTTATATGTCGTTAAAACAGATATTGTAATTTCATTCAATTCAGTTGCATTTTACCAGAGTTACAGCCCTTGATTAACAACCTTGTACTTTCACAATTTCATGAAGGCGTGCTTGCCTTCTGACATCAACTCCTCTCACAGTTTGTGGAGGAATTTCACCAAACTTGGCAAAAAGCTTTGTTATATGACAGCTATATGCATATTGAAATTTCCTTTAATGTGGGCAAATTTTACCAGAGTTATGCCCTTGATTATTTACAAACTTGTTCTTTGGCAATTTCATCAAGGCGTGCTTGCTTTCTGAAACCAACTTCCTTCACAGTTTTGGGAGGAATTTCACAGAACTTGACAGGATTCTTTGTTATACCGTATGTCGTCAATACGCATATTGTAATGTTGTTCAATTCGGTCGCATTTTACCAGAGTTACGGCCCTTGATTAACAACCTTGTACTTTCACAATTACATGAAGGTGTGCTTGCCTTCTGACGTCAACTCCTCTCACAATTTTTGGATGAATTTCTCAAAGCTTTGCAAATAGTCTTGGTATATGACAGTAATATGCATATTGTGATTTGATTAGTTTGTGAAAATTTTACCAGAGTTTTGACCCTTGAATAAATAACTTGTACTTTGACAATTTCATGAAGGTGTGCTTGCCTTCTGACATCAACTCCTCTCACAATTTGTGGAGGAATTTCACCAAAATTGGCAAAAAGCTTTGTTATATGACAGCTATATGCATATTGAAATTTCCTTTAATTTGGGCAAATTTTACCAGAGTTATGCCCTTGATTATAAACAAACTTGTACTTTGTCAATTTCGTCAAGGCGTGCTTGCTTTCTGAAATCAACTTCCTTCACAGTTTTTGGAGGAATTTCACAGAACTTGACAGGATTCTTTGTTATATATCGTTAAAAAGGATATTGTAATTTCATTCAATTCAGTTGCATTTTACCAGAGTTACGGCCCTTGATTAACAACCTTGTACTTTCACAATTTCATGAAGGTGTGCTTGCCTTCTGACATCAACTCCTCTCACAGTTTGTGGAGGAATTTCACCAAACTTGGCAAAAAGCTTTGTTATATGACAGCTATATGCATATTGAAATTTCCTTTAATTTGGGCAAATTTTACCAGAGTTATGGCCTTAATTATTTACAAATTTGTGCTTTGGCAATTTCATCAAGGCATGCTTGCTTTCTGAAATTAACTTCCTTCACAGTTTTTGGAGGAATTTCACAGAACTTGACAGGATTCTTTGTTATATGGTTTTAAAATGCATCTTGTAATTTCATTCAATTCGGTTGCATTTTACCAGAGTTACGGCCCTTGATTAACAACCTTGTACTTTCACAATTTCATGAAGGTGTGCTTGCCTTCTGACATCAACTCCTCTCACAATTTGTGTCAGAATTTCACCAAACTTGGCAAAAAGCTTTGTTATACGACAGTTATACACATATTGAAATTTCCTTTAATGTGGGCAAATTTTACCAGAGTTATGCCCTTGATTATTTACAAACTCGTTCTTTGGCAATTTCATCAAGGCGTGCTTGCTTTCTGAAACCAACTTCCTTCACAGTTTTGGGAGGAATTTCACAGAACTTGACAGGATTCTTTGTTATACCGTATGTCGTCAATACGCATATTGTAATGTTGTTCAATTCGGTCGCATTTTACCAGAGTTACGGCCCTTGATTAACAACCTTGTACTTTCACAATTACATGAAGGTGTGCTTGCCTTCTGACGTCAACTCCTCTCACAATTTTTGGATGAATTTCTCAAAGCTTTGCAAATAGTCTTGGTATATGACAGTAATACGCATATTGTGATTTGATTAGTTTGTGAAAATTTTACCAGAGTTTTGACCCTTGAATAAATAACTTGTACTTTGACAATTTCATGAGGGTGTACATTCTTCTGAAATCAACTCCTCTCACAATTTGTGGAGGAATTTCACCAAATTTGGCAAAAAGCTTTGTTATATGACAGCTATATGCATATTTAAATTTCCTTCAATTTGGCCAAATTTTACCAGAGTTATGCCCTTGATTATAAACAAACTTGTACTTTGGCAATTTCATCAAGGCGTGCTTGCTTTCTGAAATCAACTTCCTTCACAGTTTTCGAAGGAATTTCACAGAACTTGACAGGATTCTTTGTTATATGTCATTAAAACACATATTGTAATTTCATTCAATTCAGTTGCATTTTACCAGAGTTACGGCCCTTGATTAACAACCTTGTACTTGACAATTTCATGAAGGTGTGCTTGTCTTCTGACATCAACTCCTCTCACAATTTGTGGAGGAATTTCACCAAACTTGGCAAAAAGCTTTGTTATATGACAGATATATGCATATTGAAATTTCCTTTAATTTGGGCAAATTTTACCAGAGTTATGCCCTTGATTATTTACAAACTTGTGCTGTGGCAATTTCATCAAGGCGTGCTTGCTTTCTGAAACCAACTTCCTTCACAGTTTTCAGAGGAATTTCACAGAACTTGACAGGATTCTTTCTCTGTCGTTAAAACGCATATTGTAATTTAATTCAATTCAGTTGCATTTTAGTTATGGCCTAGTTGCCGGGGGGTTATTGTGCTCTCAGAGCACTCTTGTTTCCACAGAGATCACTGGGCGGCCCACTGGGACAGAGGGTTGGATGAGATTATGCGTTGTCACAGAAAGGGCAGAATCACTCACTGTATATATCTGAATGGTAGATTTACAATAAAACAGCTAACTAGTGTAACTCCAATGCCAAAACACTTAATAAAATGGTTGCTGAATAATGTGTGCGTAAAATGAGCGATGACGAGCCAACTCCACCTCTTCCGGAAGTGCGGCGTTGTTCTTGTTCGCTCGCTTCCGGTCGCGTTCTAAAGAGTCGCGATAACAGCGCAGGAAAGGTTAGTTCCTTCACTGGTGGTTTATTTTTTAATTAATGTTTTTCATATCCGTGAAAGTTTAATTCACGACTGTTGCTTGTTCATGGATACCAGGTTTTAGATAAACCTTTGTTACACTAGTAATTGTGGGCTGGCTAGTGAATACACGTAGCTAGCTAGCTAGCTAGCTGGGGAATTCTTATTAGCTAACGCAGATGCTTCGTCGTTTTATTAGCTCAATAGTTAAATGTTTATAAATATAGCCAGCTGTGCTTGCTAGATCGGGTTAGATTCAGTTTTGAGCATTATTCGATAACTAACTGGCTTGCATAATAGATGTTTAGCTGCTAAGCTAATGGTCGCTGGCTTCATTTTTCTGAAGGAAAAAAAAAAGAGGTCTGAAGTGCCTAGCAGGAGCTCGTTTTCAGATCACACTGCCTGTTAAAGCTCCAGTGAGTCCAAGAATAAATATTTTTAATCTTATGGTAAAAGGTTTAGTTAGCTATCCAGTGTTTTAAGGCATAACCACGGCAACAGATTGACGTTTGCTAATTAGCCTTGTGAGTGTGGTGGGGTGGGATGGAGTGTGTTATGGGTGATTTGGGCATTTTTGCAAGGTTAGTCAGGTGTATAGACTCGAGTGGCGGCTACAATTATCGACACCTAATGATCTTTTTTTTTTGTCTATTACAAAGTAGAAAAGACTTTCAATATGTAGATTGTGCATGAATAATTACTCAAACTTCTACTGGGGAAAAATGAGGTGATTCCCGATTAATTAGCGTATCAGATCACGTGACACCGTTCCACAATTATCGGCACCTTTGTCCACAGTTATCGACACCCACATTATTTATTTTAAAAAAATAATCGGTATGTGGTATTCAGTTAACAAAACATAATTTTTTATTTAATTTTGTTTTACATAGACTTTTATCTTTAGTACAAAATTTCTTTTTATATATGGATGTCGGTGCTGAACGTAAATGAGGAAGTAATTCTCATGTTTGTAAACAAATGAAGTAATGTTTAACCTGTCAGAAAATCTTTTTGTTCCACTTTCTAAAGCCTAGGTCACAACCGGACATACGATTTTTTGGCCGTGCGATTTCTGGCATTTCCCAAATCGCTGCGTTTTTTTTTTTTTTTTTGTTCGTGGGGAAAGACGCACGTTGGCCGTAAGTTTGTCTTGCAACCTGTAAAAAATGTAAGCGCCCGTAGAGTTTGTTTGACATGACAAAGAACCCTCTGCGGCTCGAAAATCAGCACGTCGCATGCGCGCCCTCCGTGCGTTTCTTGCGTTTTTTTGCACGTAGACCAGCCGTAGGAGCACGTACGGCCGGTTGTGACCGAGGCAAAAGGCAGCGTTTCTCAACCTTTTTTCAGTCACTGCACCCTTCAGAAGTATGCAAATTCTCAAAGCGCCCCCCATATAAAATATACGCAGTCATGCTGACCATACGCAGGGCTCGAAATTCGCGGTGGTCCGGTCACCCGAGGCGACTTAATTTGTCATTTGGCGGGTAATTCCTGTCACTAGCCAGCCCGGCTGGCTAGTTGAAAATAAAAAATATATATGAAGCGAAGATTCAGACACAACCGTCAACTAAAGCCACCACATATTAAGCGCGTGCCGTGTCTGTGTTAATCGATGTGTTTATCGGCAGGACGGTCAGGCTGTCAGTTTTTTCACTACTGCGCATGCATATAACAGACATCCCAAGTCTCCCGGAAGTTCCGGGAGTCTCCTGCATATTGATAGTGGCTCCCTGATGCCCGCAAATTGGATAATATCTCCCGGAATCTAGAGCCAGCGAGCAAGAGCGTGCACGCCGAAACATTAATGTCTGCATCGCGCATATAGCCTAGTCACAACCGGACGTACGATTTTTTTGCCGTGCGAATTTTGGCATTTCCCAAATCGCTGCATTTTTTTTGTTCGTGGAGAAAGACGCACGTTGGCCGTAAGTTTGTCTTGCAACCTTAAAAAAACGTAAGCGCCCGTAGAGTTTGTTTGACATGACAAAGAACCTCTGCGGCCAGTCTACGGCTCGAAAATCAGCACGTTACACGCGCGCCGCCCTCCGTGCGTTACACGCGCGCGCCCTCCGTGCGTTACACGCGCGCCCTCCATGCATTTCTTGCGTTTTTTGCACGTAGACTGGCCGTAGGAGCAAATACCGCCGGTTGTGACCGAGGCATATGATGGAGTGCGCGAGGGAGCGCGAGAGAGACTGCGTGTGTGCCTGTTCATGAAGCGCATGCTAGACAAAGAGCATCGTGATTGGTTTACAAGACATCCCAACCTGCAGACACCCCCCCCCCCCCCCCCCCGCGATGGGGGAAAAAAAGTCCAATATATTATTATTTGCTGATATTATATTATGGTGCGGCGGCACGGTGGTGTAGTGGTTAGCGCTATCGCCTCACAGCAAGAAGGTCCTGGGTTCGAGCCCCCGGGGCCGGCGAGGGCCTTTCTGTGTGGAGTTTGCATGTTCTCCCCGTGTCCGTGTGGGTTTCCTCCGGGTGCTCCGGTTTCCCCCACAGTCCAAAGACATGCAGGTTAGGTTAACTGGTGACTCTAAATTGAGCGTAGGTGTGGAAATGTGAGTGTGATGAATGTGTGGTCTGTGTCTATGTTGTCAGCCCTGAGATGACCTGGCGACTTGTCCAGGGTGTACCCCGCCTTTCGCCCGTAGTCAGCTGGGATAGGCTCCAGCTTGCCTGCGACCCTGTAGAAGGATAAAGTGGCTACAGATAATGAGATGAGATGATGATATGGTGCTCTGTGTTGTTCTCATTTATGTATTTAACAACAGTATCAAAATACTCCGGTTCTTGAATTAAATCCACATTAGTCATGAACAATGGTAACTACTCTCTTCTTTTGTGTTATTTTTGACAGAAGTAAAATTCATACATGAGCAAATTTTGGCGAGTTGATTTTCTGTTTGGCTCGTTACTTTGGAGTGTAACTAGTCCAGCTGGCTGGTGAAAAAATATATGAATTTCAAGCCTGATACGCTGACCCCGGCAGTGACATTGTGACATGGGAAAGGGGGGGCGTGAGACAAATTTTGATGATGCATGAGGCGGCGATGATCTGCATTAGTGCAACTATCGTTTTTTTTGAATTGACATTATTTTATTTATTTCATCTCATCTCATTATCTCTAGCTGCTTTTATCCTTCTACAGGGTCGCAGGCAAGCTGGAGCCTATCCCAGCTGACTACGGGCGAAAGGCGGGGTACACCCTGGACAAGTCGCCAGGTCATCACAGGGCTGACACATAGACACAGACAACCATTCACGACTCCATGTCACGACCTGCGGTCAATTTTAGAGTCACCAGTTAACCTAACCTGCATGTCTTTGGACTGGTGGGGAAACCCGGAGCACCCGGAGGAAACCCACGCGGACACGGGGAGAACATGCAAACTCCACACAGAAAGGCCCTCGCCGGCCCCGGGGCTCGAACCCAGGACCTTCTTGCTGTGAGGCGACAGCGCTAACCACTACACCACCGTGCTGCCTTATTTATTTCAATGTTAGAATATATAATTTTTTGACGGCACCCCGGTTGAGAGAGGCTGTTCTAAGGATTTTCGTAGATCACATTTTGTTAATCATTCGTCGTTGTTTGTATTAATTTCTAGTTTTGTAGTTTACCAATAAATATCAACAGGCAATTGACATTGTAACCACATGGAAATCCAGGTCAAAGGTCGCGTGTCATTCCTCGAACCAAAATATAAAATGTCTACTGATATTGTAATATGTGGTAGATATTTACAACAAACTGCAAAAAAAAATCTGAATGGAATAGAAAATTCTGAATATATCAAGTGTGTATTTTTTTTATTTTTAAAATATGCTAGGAATTTAATTCTGGTCCAATTCTATTTATTGCAGTAGGATTCCAAATGTTTTATAAACATTCCATTCTGTTATAAATCTCATCTCATTATCTCTAGTTGCTTTATCCTGTTCTACAGGGTCGCAGGCAAGCTGGAGCCTATCCCAGCTGACTACAGGCGAAAGGCGGGGTACACCCTGGACAAGTCGCCAGGTCATCACAGGGCTGACACATAGACACAGACAACCATTCACACTCACGGTCAATTTAGAGTCACCAGTTAACCTAACCTGCATGTCTTTGGACTGTGGGTGGAAACCGGAGCACCCCGAGGAAACCCACGCGGACACGGGGAGAACATGCAAACTCCACACAGAAAGGCCCTCGCCGGCCACGGGGCTCGAACCCGGACCTTCTTGCTCTGAGGCGACAGCGCTAACCACTACACCACCGTGCCGCCTCTGTTATAAATCAGAAAAAAATGATTATAAGTCATTGTAGAGTAGTACTTCATCTACTTCAACAGTGTTACACAAAGATTGATCCATAACAGTTGTAAATGTCACTTAATTCCACAGGGTATCGATAATGGTGGACACCGGTGAAAGTGATCACTATTATCGACACCTCACGTGATTTCTCAAACGCGCATTTAGATACAAAATGGCGACAGTCAAATGAAAGACAAAGAAACAAAGTAGATTTCAACAAGGAGATCATGAAAAATCAGTGAATTTGAGAAGTAAAAACATGTCCCATGATCTTTCCACCATGCTTACCTGCAATGATAACGTCCAGGTTTTCCTCAAATTGCTGATCGTGCTAAAAAAAAATCCATCTCAGGTAACGAGCTGTCGTCAGATGACAAGATCAAAGGTTTAGGGGGGGGGGGGGGGGGGGGGGGGGGGGGGGGTGGGGGGGGTCTTCTGGTTGATTTAATTAACCCAATAACTGTTGTAACTGAAATTCACTTTTGTAAAAATTTTTTTTGGTAAATCTGAAAAGGTGTCGATAATTATGGACTGTTGGTAATTGTAGCCGCCGCTCTAGTGAGCTAGCCAGCATAGCTAGTCATACAAATCGACTTGTTTATAGTTTGAAGTGATTGCTGTGTAAAAAAAATTAAGGAAGTGAAGTCAGAGAACAATGTTTCTTCCACCAGAAATCTCCAGCCCGAATTGAAACACCTATGATCCGGCTGGTGATCTGAATAAGATGTGTTTTAATCAGGGTCGGAAGTGAGCTCTTCAAAATGGTGACTGAACACTATAAAGACCCCCCCCCCCCCCCCCCCCCCCCCCCTTCAGTGGATATTATAGGGATTTCATCCAGACGAATGATTGGATGGAATATGTAATTTACTTGCCAGTCAAAATGTGTGGCATTAGTGCAGTGCATTTCTCTGTGCAGCCGGGGCAGTGTTGTGTCGAATTAATTAGACTGTTTGTTTCTTTAATATCTGATACAGTCTCTCATGCGCTCTGTTCTAATTTAATACATTTAAATAATATTGGCTGGGTTTTTTTCGTGGTATATCAGATATATTCCGTTCAGCTAGCATGATATTGAGCAAGTCAAAAATGAGCTGAATGGAATATATCTGATACACCATGAAAAAACCCCTGCAATTATTATTACACATAGACATTCGATGGAACAATTATAGATTTTACAAAAAGTTAAGAACAGGGGGGTGACGTACCAATATTGAATGCTGATTTTGATTGAATGTAATTCAGTGTTCTATTAATCCAATGTACAAAGTTAAAGTTCTAACAATAAAAATGGTACAAGTCCAAAAAGCCTGAACAACAACCCAGCTTATATCCAAGCTATAAACTGGTTGACAGTTCAAGTTCAGTTACTTTTGGTAGGAGTTAATTGTTACATTTCCGTTGTTCAAAACAAAAGGGCTTTGCTGAGTGAAGTCCACGAGTGAAGTCCTCTTGTAAAAGTCTCCGTCACTTTTCCTCACCTCCAAATAGAACTTTGACAATATTTCCGCTATTGCTCTCTTTTCCAGTTTTTCAATGTCCATTGGTATGTTTTTCTCCTGTAAATATGCATGAAGGATATCCAGTGAAGTTTTGGTAGCCTTTCGGGTGTTCAGCGCGTCTTTCAAAATTCTCTTTAAATCTTTCACTTTTAACAAAGCAAACTTCACAGCCATGTTTTTGTGCAAACTGCCACAGTCACTCGCTAGCGCAGAAGTTTTACATCCCCGACATGTCTCTCTTCCAGTTTTTCAATGTCCATTGGTATGTTTTTCTCTTGTAAATATGTGTGAAGCATGTCTAATGAAGTTTTAGTAGCCTTTTGGGTGTTCAGCGCATCTTTAGTTTCAGTTTATTTATTTAGTGCTTAAAGTGCATATCACGGGTAAATTCAGGAGCAAGATCAATGTAATTCTCTATTTTATATTCAACTTTGGTCAAATATCTGTAACATTCTGCATTCTCTGCAATTTTTTTTACCTTGCGCAATACCAGAAAAATTCAGTTGAAATCAAGCCGTTTGAGGCGAATTGGTCCGCCTCTGAAAAAACTTGGCGTTTGAATTTCCCGGGAAACATTGATTTTTCATGACGTCATCTGCGGGACGCCTCCTTCTGAATCCTACGTCAGCGCTGGTTTGTTTGAGAAGAGGACCTGGTGGTTTTCTGCAAATTTCTTCAACATTATCACGTAATTATTAAAATGGTTAACAGATGTATCGTAGGAGGGTGTAGCAACACCAATCTTGATGGGATTAGTACTCATCGTTTTCCAAAAGACCGGACAACACGAGAGAAATGGGAGCGCTTGGTCTACACAGGCTGTGCACTGAAACCGTGCAAAGCTCGCGCTTCCGAAGGTAACATCACGAATCTGGCTCCAGACTCCCTTGGGATTTTTCCAGACGCGTTTTATTTTATTTATTTCTGCTGTAGACAGATGGCCTTGTGCAAAATTACCCTTCTGGATGAGTGTGTAAAGGGACATACTTTCATATAAAAAAAAAAAAACACAAAATTGGTCCAGAATATGCACTTTAAACCTAGCATTGGGTGAGCCTCGTCTTCTCTTTTTCCCAGCGGACAAAGAAATGATTGCGCGCAAACGCAGCAGGCAAGTTTTATCTCTGGATCTTCGCATGAGCTCCGATGTGTGACGTCGTGTTGTCTTGACAACGTGCAGTATTCTCCATTGGGGAGAGTGGCGTAATACGTGGAGGATAAGCAATATGACAACAATATTGCATGCCATCAATAAACCCACTAGAAGGGAATAGAACATGTTTTTATTACATGGAAAAAGTGGCCCGTATGTATAATAATTCTTCATATTTGACGTGATGGGAGAAATGAACTTGCATGACGTTTTCAGGCATTTCGCAGACACTTATCCTGAGTGTCGTGGAAACTCTTTCGAGCAAGAACACTCGAAGGTAGTGTGACTTGTATTAAATCAATAACAAAAGCCGAGTCCGGTCTGCAGAATGATCCGAGCCAAAATCACAAATTTCTTATTTTATACAGTTTCAAAACAAGCATATGGGCAATTCCATGTAAATGTCAACCTCACAGGAGATCCCAAATTTCAAACTAAACAAACTAAATAAATAAACAAATAAATAAATACATACATAAATAAATATTTTGATCACCTAATGTCACTGTCAGTCTTTCTTATAATGTAAAACCCAAGCTAAAATCAACTTTGATCATGTACAATTCTATATTATTGCCACAAGCCACAGAAATGTATGCTAAAATCCACAAAACAGCAAAACAATAGCTATTCTAAATATTATTTAAGAACTTTGATAGTTTTAGCTGATATTTAGAGAGTTTTTCAAAGGGTTATGGTGGTTAAATTGCTGATTTCCTAAACATATGCCATGTCTATTTCAGACGCGTCACATCCATAACGGAATTTCGTCACATCCATAACGCTGACTTTTCCTTCCGAAACTCTGCACGAAATACAAAATATTTTAAACAGAGATTTTTAAATATTCACCTTGGACCCCTCTGTCAAATGGATATCTCCATTTCGACATTAGATTTACAATTTCATAGAGTTTGATAAAATGTACAGTCACCCAAGAAAAGTGATACTTTTTCTGTCACATCCATAACGCATCTTTTATTGGCATTTCCTGGCATGCCCTAGATGTACTATGGGAATTGTTCTTGTTCTATCACTTCTCCAGTATGGTACAGCCTTAAAATATGCAACACCTGTTTAAATACTGGGAGACAATAAAACATGCACTGGGTCATTTGTTGCCATTTTGAGTTCAAGTGTCGCGTCCATAACGCTGGAATTGCTCATATGCAGATAATCTCATTGGTTAGAAATACCTCTTCAGTATTTTCTATTGGTTAGTATATCTCACATGTCTCATATTTTGAGTCAACCAGGCCAAATTTTCCAGTATGAATAGTCAATTCAGGAAGAATCAAAACATATATGATCAGAAGTTATGCATCGTGAACAACACAGTATTCAGAACGTACAATACATGATTCAAAATGACTGGAGTCAAATCAGCTTAACGATTGATACAGGCTGCAGGTACAAATGATCATAACATAGGAGCAATACGCGATTCAGAATGTATTACATTAGCGTGCAAAACACTCTGGCACATGAATCGCATGATTCGAAACGAACAATTGCTTAATTCAACATGGCCGTGGCTCAGTCATTACAACATATGGTAGCACTGCAGGTGCAGAAGTTAGAATAATAGCCTTTTTAAATAGGCCTGAGATTTAGCAGAAAACAAGCTTTCAGTATAATCAATCTCAGTGTCTTGCCTGTAATTATGATCATTCATAAATCAGTATATTTTAATAGAATCAGCTTAATTTACTCATTACTGTAAATCAACATAATTGTCTTTGAATCAATATACAATCAACATAAGACAAATCAGTGTGCGTGCTTACATATGCAGAAAAATATAAACAGGCCAGGGCTCGACATTAACAGTAGCCCAATTGCCCGGGGCAACCATCCAATAGATTTGGACAACCAGACTCTCACAAATGCTTCCCGATCGGGCAACTACCCAAATATGTCAACTTGCATGAAAAACGATGTTTATTCATTCATATTATGATGAAATTTCATCACCATTTGCGATTGTTTGACTTGGAAAGACCACGTCCATGTTATCATTACGGGATGTTCAACAACTAGCGGAATTCACATTTGCACATCGCGGGCTCGCAATGCAGTTTCCCATTGCTAATAATTATCGCGTAGTGCATATTCGGTGTTCTATGCAGACCCTCCAGGATTTCGCGATGTTGCGATTTGCAACTTCAGCCAATCCCCACGAATTCAGGGCGGTGTTGCAGTTATATCCAATCACCACAACTTTCCCGCAAATTTGACCAATCGTTGGCGTCGTCTTGAGGTGACGTCGACAAACTACCTTCCGCCTTACTTCCATGTATACATTCAAGAGAAGCAGCATGTGCGCAGTGTTGCCAGATTGGGCGGTTTTAAGTGCATTTTGGCGGGTTTTGAACATATTATGGGCTGGAAAACGTCAGCAGTATCTGGCAACATTGCATGATGTGCGAGTCAGTGTTTCTGTAGGCTTAAATTCTGTTACTGGAAGTGTGTTATGTTTACAGTGAAGGACTGTGTGCACTTTATTTTTTTTTACTTGATACAAGAAAGTAATGGATGCCAACATTTTTGCCAAAATGGTATTTTATTTCCCATTGTTTAGGCAGCTTCAGCATCATACTGTGAGATTCTGTTCAAATTGTTTTTTTTCTTCTATGAAGCCTGAGCCATTTATTTTATTAGCTTTATAATTATTGTTTAATTTAGTCTTCAGGAGAGACTGCCTGCACACAGCACTAGTGTAAATAGTTTTTTTTTTTTTTTCTTACATGAAAGCTAAGGCAGTTATATTATATTTTAAGGTAACTTCATGTTGTGCTGTGAGGTTCTCTGCACTTTAACTTTTGAACCAACAGGTGCATTTGGATAAGTAAAGCCTATTTTTCTGCATTTTTGTAGTCCTGCTAATCTTTTATATTGGTAAAGTTGTTTATAGGACCATTTCTCAGTGTCTTTGTTTTTTTAATCAATAGGGTCATTCCGTGCCAACTCACCTAAGGGTCCCCACATCACCGTCTCAGATTTTGCTCAAAAAATTCTATAATCAAGAATCATATGTTTGTACCACACATGCAAAATATTAGCTCCCAATTCATTGTAGTTTTGGAACTACTGGCCTTTGAAATTTTGATGTCAAAATACCACATGACGAAATGGCTCTTTCCCCAACTTCAGAGACCCATAACTTTTTATTGCAGCTATCTAGACAGTTGTGTTTGCAGATTCTTATTGAATGATACCCACTCTTTTCAAATCTGTTGTCAGAAAGCCTCTGAAGGACATACGTTTTGCATAATGGGAAGCCAAAAATGACGTTTTGGCCCAAATCACATAAAATTCATTAAAACTCTAGGGGGCATAGTAGAAATATGAAGCTAGTTAGATTTTTTTCCTCACTACATAGTATTTGTAGGGTTGTTATCTGTTCACAGGAACATATTTTGCCATGAAATTTCAATTCCTGAATTTACAAAAAAAATTTTAACATCTTACGTCCTTTCCGAGGGGGCTAAAATAGGGCATTTTCGCCATCTTATTTGGTCATGTGGCTAGGGGTTTAGGATCTTCAAATTTTTTGTGAAGATGCTCTCATATAAGATGTAACTACTCCCTGATTTTTTTTAACAAACGCCCCTTGCTTCATATTTTAATAATTTTTTTTGTACATGGACAGTTTCATCATTTTTCACTTTTTTCCACATTCAGAACTCTGTAACTCTAAATTGGAAGATTCCTACTAGCAGCTATTTCAGATTTACATACACTGACACACAAATTTTCATATTTTAGTAGTTGTATGCCCAAGAAATTCATATTTTTCTTTCTATTGGGACCTAAAAACAGCTATTTGGCCAAAAATGACAAAAACGCTGGGCAGCTTTTAATAAACAAGGGAATAATAAAGGGGTGTTTTGCACACAAATTAAGGCTTATAAGAACCTAATCTAGGCATACACATTTCCTGAACAACTTTTTCTGTATTGTATATTATTTTTTGCAATTAGAAAATTTTAGGTATAATTGCAATTTTTGTTGAATATCCTTGGAAAATATAGAAAAATAACAACAAAATTCTGGAGTAGTATTTTTTATATACTTCAAGGTTGTGTAAGCACAAAACATTTAGCAATGAGGTTTTATTTACATATTAACACATTCAATGATCCATGATCATGATGTTGAAAAACATCACAAGATTTGTACATAATTTAAAGTCAAATATGGGCATCCGTGATAATGGGTAATTCATTCACAGGCAGTACAGTTTCATGTGATGTGCTAAGACACTCATAAACTGTCATCTAGTAGTACATAAGTTAAAACTTAAGTCTTTCACAAGTTTGAAGTCATCCTCTGTTAGTTGGTAATGGCGTCCCCCACTTTTTATGTTTGGGGCCTCTACCACACAAAGGACATGAAGCAAAGGCACCCAACATTCATCTTTCCTGCTTTGTGGTGGCCATGAGAATGTGTTGCCTCGTCCTTGTCTCATGAAATTGACATACACATCATTTTCTTCTTCATTTCTGGTGACAATATTTCCAATGTACCATTTTCTGTCATAAACACAGGCAATATATTTGCCTGGCTGGTACATATTTGGTGCAGATTGGGACATTTGGCTTGGGGCCTGTAACTGGGACTGTAAAACTGGTGTGGTTTCAGGTCCTATGTCCACTATCGATGATGGTACCACATCAGAAGAAACCCTTCTCATCTCCAGCTGAGTGGGTGCAATTGGGCAGAAGCTGTGATGAGATCTTGTTCCAGGATAGAAAAAGTCACCACATCTTTAATTTATGAGGAAAATAGCCCATTCCCTCCAGAACTTGAAAAATATCAAGTCAACATTTTTGTCATTTTTGGCCAAATAGCTGTTTTTAGGTCCCAATAGAAAGAAAAATATGAATTTCTTGGGCAGACTACTACTAAAATATGAAAATTTGTATGTCAGTGTATGTAAATCTGAAATAGCTGCTAGTAGGAATTTTCCAATGTAGAGTTACAGAGTTCTGAATGTGGAAAAAAGTGAAAAATGATGAAACTGTCCATGTACAAAAAAAATTATTAAAATATGAAGCAAGGGGCGTTTGTTAAAAAAAATCAGGGAGTAGTTACATCTTATATGAGAGCATCTTCACAAAAAACTAGAAGATCCTAAACCCCTAGCCACATTAACAAATAAGATGGCAAAAATGCCCTATTTTAGCCCCCTCGGAAAGGACGTAAGATGTTAAAAAAATTTTTAAAAATTCAGGAATATAATTTTCATCGCAAAATATGTTTCTGTGAACAGATAACAACCCTACAATTACTATGTAATGAGGAAAAAAATCTAACTAGTTTCATATTTCTACTAGGCCCCTTTGAGTTTTAATGAATTTTAAGCGATTTTGGCCAAAATGCCATTTTTGGCTTCCTATTATGCAAAAAGTATGTCCTTCAGAGGCTTTCTGGCAACAGATTTGAAAAGAGTGGGTATCATTCAGTAAGAATCTGCACACACAACTTTCTAGATAGCTGCAATAAAAAGTTATGGGTCTCTGAAGTTGGGGAAAGAGCCAATTTCGACATGTGGTGTTTTGACATCAATATTTCAAAGGCCTGTAGTTCCAAAACTACAACATAATTGGGGGCTAATATTTTGCATGTGTGGTACAAACATATGATTCTTGATTAGAGAATTTTTTGAGTAAAATCTGAGACGGTGATGTGGGGGAGTTCCTGAAATTTAGGTGAGTTGGCATGGAATGACCCAATAGTTTTTCAGTAATAACTTAATATTAACATATCACTCAATTTTAATCACAAAAAGAGAAAATCGCAACAATTTCTCGCAACTTTCACTTCCTCCCGCAATGTTATCGCAACAAAAACCTAAACACCGCGACTTTCATCGCAATTTTTTGGAAACCCCCCGCAACATCAGACATTTTAGCCCGCAACAATCACAAAAAAGGCCCACAAAATCCTGGGGGGACTGAATATTGGTATGTCCTTCACTACATGACTAATTACCGCATTACTCGCACGGGACGCTAGTGTCAATGCTTGTTGATACAGACAGCGTCTGAGAAGGTTGAATAATAAATAAAAAAATATGTAATATTTGGGCAACCATGTTCTGAGTTCGGGCAACCAGATTTCTACAAATGGTTGCCCGAATAGGCAACCATGTCTCAAAGTTAACGTAGAGCCCTGCAGGCGCAAAAGTCAGGTACAAGAAGTGCTGAGCATCTAGACAAAGTTCTAGTGCCAACTGAACACGTAACAAAATAACACCTAGTGTAAAACTTTGAAGTAACAACAATCCGCAAACAGCCAAGGAAGACAAGCCAAACATGCAAATGAGCTGACAAAGTACACTACCGTTCAAAAGTTTGGGGTCACTTTGAAATTTCCTTATTTTTGAAAGAAAAGCACTGTTCTTTTCAATGAAGATCCCTTTAAACTAATCAGAAACACACTCTATCCATTGCTAATGTGGTAAATGACTATTCTAGCTGCAAATGTCTGGTTTTTGGTGCAATATCTCCATAGGTGTATAGAGGCCCATTTCCAGCAACTCTCACTCCAGTGTTCTAATGGTACAATGTGTTTGCTCATTGCCTCAGAAGGCTAATGGATGATTAGAAAACCCTTGTACAATCATGTTAGCACAGCTGAAAACAGTTTAGCTCTTTAGAGAAGCTCTAAAACTGACCTTCCTTTGAGCAGATTGAGTTTCTGGAGCATCACATTTGTGGGGTCGATTAAATGCTCAAAATGGCCAGAAAAATGTCTTGACTATATTTTCTATTCATTTTACAACTTATGGTGGTAAATAAAAGTGTGACTTTTCATGGAAAACACAAAATTGTCTGGGTGACCCCAAACTTTTGAACGGTAGTGTACAACTCAACAGAGAAAAATAAAACGCCATGTCACCGTGACTGGTTAGACAGTACACAGCCTGGGTTGGTCAAGACTGCTGCACGATTACGCAGTGGGCAGGGAAGCAGGGGAGAGGTGCGGCTTGAAGAGGGTTGTATGATTACTGCTTAAACAGTCAAGGCGAAAAGTTTTCTGCAGCGCATGGCATTAACATCGTTGTTTGTTTATTTAAAATTAGGGGTGTAAGGCCCCCAAAAAAAGTGTGTTTCCGGTTACGTAGATTTCAAAACTAGGGTCGGTAGGCAGGCATTTTTTTTTTTGAATTTTTTTTTCAAGATGGCTGCCATAACCTATATTTAGACAGGAATAATTTCACAAAATATAATGAATTTCTTTGCAGGTCACCTGAGTTACCACCTTCTGATGAATCTGATGCAGCATGAGACACCTTTTAACATGAATTTTTCTGTAAATTTAACAGCTCCATACACCATGAGAGAGAGAGAGCAGCCCCGCCCCTCTCTGCTCCCTGAGTGGAGCTCGTCGCCTTGGTAACGGTGCAGGGAAAAGACACAATATAACAAGCAAAGAGCGCTTTTTCTCAGAGTTCCCTCTCCTCGAACAACGCTGATTTACACGGAAACGGAAGGAGCTATTCACAAAATTCTTTCACATTGAGTGCTACAAGGCTCCCATGAACACATTAATTTATTTATTTTTTTGTCCCTAGTGTAAAAAATGTGGACACTAGAGCGAGTTAAAAACAAGTGACTTTTCTGATTTTGCAGTAAAAGCGCTGCCAGGTTTATAATGTGAGTCTATGGGAGAGTGCGGCTGTCCTCTCCTTACTTTCAGGCTTCTCATTCAAAAACTGTAAATTCTATCGCTCAGGTAGACACTTGTCTTGATTCACACAATGTGTGACTACAACTTTTGAGAAAGTTGTGTGTGTAGAGTGAAAATTGTGGCTGAGAAAACAGTTTAAATGAGAAAGTTAGAGCTTTTTTTTTTTTCAAGCTGCCTACACTCTAAATTCCTGAGCTCCACTGGTGTGTAACGCAATAGACACCCATTATAAAGTCTGAATTTCTCCAGATTTGCTCATGGTGTTTGATCTGTGACTGATCAAAAAGTATAGAACCTAGCAAAAAAAGTTGAATGCCAGATCCACACAGGAGAATGTTGTCTCCGTTTTAAAGTTTGAATCATGTCTCTAGGTGAAAGACACAATAAGCGTTATCTCTGCTTCTGTCCCCTCCAACGGCCCCGACACACTACTGCCTCCACCGAGTGCGCGCGCACACCACATGTCGGGGCCGCGGCTGAGTTACTCTCCCTTGATCAACGAAGTCGGCGGGGAATTTGTGGTTATTATCGGTACAAACAGCGCGAATCACAACTTAAATGAGTGCGGTTCAGTTTGACATTATTGTCAGTCCGTTAGATAAACATTTAATTTTATTAAAATCGAAAATTAATATTTAGAGCCTGTGGGCTACAAAAATAAGTCATTAAAATAGCCGGCTGGACTTAATTGTGTAGTCGGCTGTATGGCCGGCAGCCGGCGCTTGTGGAAAGCCCTGATTTTCCCAGTGAGTGACACAAACTTCCGGTTCACGCGGTTGGGTTATATGTAAAAGTCGCGACTGGGAAAAAAACGAAAAAAAAGTTTAGGGTCGGGCAGTACGGATTAGGGTCGGTCGGGTAACCGGAAAAAAACACACTTTTTTTTTTTTTTTTTTGGCCTAACAGTACACAAAAAAGCGCCATCAGTTAATAATGTTTTAATAACATTTTGAATGATATATATAAAAGATAAAATGGAATAAGGAATAGAATACTGCTGCAAACCACTGATAACTTCTTCAATAAATAAAAGATTCTCAGATAAATTAAAATGAAATGAACTTTCCCATATTGACTGAAGTGCAGCATGAACAGTTCCAGCTTGTAGGCCTGCTCAGATTTCTTTTTTTCCTTTTTTTTTTGGGGGGGGGTTGTTGTTTGGAAATGAACTTTTCGATATTGTCTAAAGTGCAGCATGAACAGTTCCGGCTTGTAACCCTGTTCAGTTTCATTCAACTTTCGTTTTTTTTTTTCCCCAGAAAAAATAACTTGTCCACATTGTCCTCTGAAAGGGCAGGTCTGCTGGCTGTTACAATATCTGAGTGATCGAGTTCGATGTGTTGCCAGAAGCATATCTGATTGACTGAACAGTGTCGGCACTCTGCTTTCGTCTTATCCACTTGTCTTTGTCATTGTATTTCACCAGGAAATCGAAGTGTTCCCAAACAGGAGGCCTTAATGAGAAGGGCAGGTCTTTTAAAGTGCATATCCTGGACCAATTTAGTGTTTTTATGCCTCCGCCACCGTAAGGTGCAGGAGGCATTATGTTTTCGGGTTGTCCGTCTGTCTGTGCGTCCGTCCCGAAACCTTGTGAACGCGATATCTCCAAGGCAGATGAAAGGAATTTCACCAAACTTTCACCATTTGTGCATTTGGGGACAAAGATAAACTGATTAGATTTTGAGATCAAAAGGTCTAAGGTCACCGTGAGGTCAAATGTCTGTCTGCGTGCGTCTGTCCCGAAACCTTGTGAACGCGATATCTCAAAGGCTAATGAAAGGAATTTCACCAAACTTTCACCATTTGTGCGCTTTGGGACAAACATGAACTGATTAGATTTTGAGGTCAAAAGGTCTAAGGTCAAGGTCATGTGAGGTTAAATGTCTGTCCGAAAACCTTGTGAACACAATGTCTCCAAGACAGATGAAAGGAATTTCACCAGACTTTCACCATTTGTGCATTTGGGGACAAAGATAAACTGATTAGATTTTGAGGTCAAAAGGTCTAAGGTCAAGACATGCATGCGTCCATCCGTCCCAAAACCTTGTGAACACGATATCTCAAAGGCTAATGAAAGGAATTTCACCAAACTTTCACCATTTGTGTGCTTTGGGACAAACATGAACTAATCAGATTTTGAGATCAAAAGGTCTAAGGTCAAGGTCACTGTGAGGTCAAATGTCTGTCCGCAAACCCTGTGAACACACTATCTCCAAGGCAAATGACAGGAATTTCACCACACATTCACCATTTGTGTGCTTTGGGACAAACATGAACTGATTAGATTTTGAGGTTAAAAGGTCACAGGTCAAGATTACTGTGAGGTCAAATGTCCATCCCCAAATCACAACTTAATAAGGCGTGTAGTCTACCAGGCGGAGGCATCCCCATCGACACCGTTGGCGTCTAGTTCTGTCTTTTTTTTTTTTTTTTAAATATGAAAGTATGTCCCTTTACACACCCATCCAGAAGGGTAATTTTGCACAAGGCCATCTGTCTACAGCAGAAAAAAAAAAATAAAACACGTCTGGAAAAATCCCAAGGGAGTCTGGAGCCAGATTTGTGACGTCACGTGCGGATCCGCCAGCAGGCTGAGAAACCCTGCATGGATTCACTGCACAGTCTGTGTAGACCAAGTTTAGCAGCTAGCGATTTTGCATTGGAATATGGAATTGTCACTTGAGCTTCTAAACCCATGGATTCATGTATCAATGCTCATCTATCTATTGTTACATAAATCATATTTTTTTCAAATCATTATTATGTATTTAGGCCAAAAAAAAAGTGTGTTTCCGGTTACGTAGATTTCAAAACTAGGGTCGGTAGGCAGGCATTTTTTTTTTTTTGAAATTTTTTTTTTCAAGATGGCTGCCATAACCTATATTTAGACAGGAATAATTTCACAAAATATAATGAACTTCTTTGCAGGTCACCTGAGTTACCACCTTCTGATGAATCTGATGCAGCATGCGACACCTTTTAACATGAATTTTTCTGTAAATATAACAGCTCCGTACACCATGAGAGAGAGCGAGCAGCCCCGCCCCTCTCTGCTCCCTGAGTGGAGCTCGTCGCCTTGGTAACGGTGCAGGGAAAAGACACAATATAACAAGCAAAGAGCGCTTTTTCTCAGAGTTCCCTCTCCTCGAACAACGCTGATTTACACGGAAAAGAGCGCGGCTGTCCTCTCCTTACTTTCAGGCTTCTCATTCAAAAACTGTAAATCCTATCGCTCAGGTAGACACTTGTCTTGATTCACACAATGTGTGACTACAACTTTTGAGAAAATTGTATGTGTAGAGTGAAAATTGTGGCTGAGAAAACAGTTTAAATGAGAGAGCTTTTTTTTTCAAGCTGCCTACACTCTAACTTAACGAGCGCCGCTGGTGTGTAACACAATAGACACCCATTATAAAGTCTGAATTTCTCCAGATTTGCTCATGGTGTTTGATCTGTGACTGATCAAAAAGTATAGAACCTAGCAAAAAAGTTGAATGCCAGATCCACACAGGAGAATTTTGTCTCCGTTTTAAAGTTTGAATCATGTCTCTAGGTGAAAGACAGAATAAGCGTTCTCTGCTTCTGTCCCCTCCGACGGCCCCGACACACTACTGCCTCCGCCGAGTGCGCGCGCACACCGCATGTCGGGGCCACGGCTGAGTTAATCTCCCTTGATCAATGAAGTTGGCGGGGAATTTGTGGTTATTATCGGTACAAACAGCGCGAATCACAACTTAAATGAGTGCGGTTCAGTTTGACATTATTGTCAGTCCGTTAGATAAACATTTAATTTTATTAAAATCAAAAATTAATATTTAGAGCCTGTGGGCTACAAAAATAAGTCATTAAAGTAGCCGGCTGGACTTAATTGTGTAGTCGGCTGTATGGCCGGCAGCCGGCGCTTGTGGAAAGCCCTGATTTTCCCAGTGAGTGACACAAACTTCTGGTTCACGCGGTTGGATTGTATGTAAAAGTCGCGACTGGGAAAAAAACGAAAAAAAAAGTTTAGGGTCGGTCGGGTAACCGGAGAAACACTTTTTTTTTTTTTTTGGCCTTATATATTTCTTCATTTAGAAGAGTACTGGCTCCTGTAGGAGAAAGATTTCATAAGCTGCACACATGGAATCGGCTAAGCAGGGTTGTACTGTATATACATTTAATGTGTTTGACAGGTCCCAAGATCTCAAGCCCTGACACGCATATCCCTTGATACATGTGAAGTGTGTTATCGCCCAGCGCTTTCATGTTGTTTACTTTTGTGTGTGTCAGTGGACAACATTGTCCGTGTACCACACACACACACAGGAACACCTAATTTAGAGTATAGTCTCTTATTTCTTACCCTGGCAACAGTCAACTTGTGAATTGCTGATTTTCTTGGTCTTTTTCTCGGCTCTGCTTGGTCCTTGGCTTTTTCCAGGTGCCTCGCACGAAGCGCTCCCGTTTCTTTCTCATTGTCCGGTCTTTTGGAAAATGATGAATACTAATCCCATCAAGATTGGTGTTGCTACACCCTCCTACGATACATCTGTTAACCATTTTAATAATTACGTGATAACATTGAAGAAATTTGCAGAAAACCACCAGGTTGTTTTCTCAGTAACAAACCAACGCTGACATGGGATTCAGAAGGAGGGGTCTTGCGAGTGATGTCGTGAAAATCAATGTTTTCCAGGAAATCCAAATGCCAAGTTTTTTCAGAGGCGGACCAATTCGCCTCAAATGGCTTGATTTCAACTGAATTTTTCTGGTATTGCGCAAGGTAAAAAAATTGCAGGGAATGCAAAATGTGACAGATATTTGACCAAAGTTTAATATAAAATAAGAGAATTACATTGATCTTGCTCCTGAATTTACCCAAGATGTGCACTTTAAGCTCTGGCTTCTCGTTCACATGAGCCATGACATTTGCAAGCTTGGCTGTGTGTGTAGTGTGCTCAAAGCGCGAAGTGGAGACTTGACAAACAAATGGTCCGCTACTTGTATTCGATACACATCTGTACTGTACCAAAAGTCCTGTACTGAAACTGTACGGTACAAATGTGTGTTACACCCCTATTTAAAATACAGTACATGCCACTAATGAAATGATCTGAGCAGACTCTACTGTGTTGGGATGGCTGGTAGTTTTTTCTATTAAAAAGAGCATCCCAGAGAGGTGGAGAGTCTCATAAGTAAAGATGGGGAGGGGTTCAGCACTCTGTGAACGACTGTGTGGGCAAACAGTGCAACAATTTAAGAATAACATTCCTCAATGTAAAATTGCAAAGAATTTGGGGATCACATCTATGGTACATTAATATCATTAAAAGATTCAGAGAATCTGGAGAAATCTCTGTATGCAAGAGACAAGGCTGAAAACTGACATTGGATTCCTGTGCTCTTCAGGCCCTCAGGCAACACTGCATTAAAAGCAGACACGTGTCTGTAGTGGAAATCACTCAGTGCGTTTACATGCACATCCAAATCGAGCTACTGTCGGTAATCGAGCTAAGGGTCCCAGCAGGGGTGCTAGAGAAATCCAATCCTACATGCACACAAGGAAATCGAGCTATTGTGTGAGGTACATTGTGCACCCGAGCCACAGGTGGCGCTACACACCCCATCGTGCTGGTACACTTCTGGTTGTCGTCATGAAGAGCTATTCAAGAGTATAAACAAAGTTCTTCTTGTTCCTCCTGACCTCTTCTGCTGCTCGCTACTACTGCTGTTGTCATGCCGACCGAGGCTGTTGTGTTTCCCGCTTGTGGTCTCGTCACTTCCGGAAGGGGCAGTGCTGAAGTAAGTAGCTCGACTACGTAGCTCGATAGGGTTTACATGCACTAAGTAGCTCGGCTACAATCGCATAATCTAGGTTGCGTAGCTCAATTACGAGAAATCCAGTTCGGTTCGATTTCAGCCGAGCTAAGGTGTTTCCATGGCATTTAGAACTTCGATTTCAGTCGAGCTATGACAAATTCGATTTTCTCTGTGCATGTAAACGCACTGACTGTATGGGCTCAGGAACACTTCAGAAAACCATTGTCTGTGAAAACAGTTCATTACTGCATCCACAAATGCAAGTTAAAACCAGATGATATAAACAGTATCCAGAAACACAGCCACCTTCTCTGGGCTCAAGCTCTTTTACGATGGACTGGGGTGAAGTGGAAAATTGTCCCGAGGTTTGATGAATCAAAATTAGAAATTCTTTTTAGAAATCATGGACACCACATCCTCCAGGCTAAAGAGGAGAGGGACCATCCGGCTTATCAGTGCACCGTTCAAAAGCCAGCATCTGTGATGGTATGAGGGTGCATTAGTGCGCGTGACATTGGTAGCTTTTACATCTGGGAAGGCATCATTAATGCTGAATGATATGTATGTTTCAGAACAGCATGCTGCCATCCAGACAAAATCTTTCTCAGGGCAGGCCTTCCTTCTTTCAGCAAGACAACGCCAAACCGCTTTCTGCACATATTAAAACTGCATGACTCCATAGTAAAAGAGTCCAGGTGCTAAACTGGCCTGCCTGCAGTCCAGACCTGTCTCCCATTTAAAGCCTTTGGTGCATTATGAAGTGGAAAATATGACAAAGGAGACCCCGAGCTGTTGAGCAACTGAAACTGTATATCAGGCAAGAATTGGACAACATTTCACTTTCAAAATTCCAGCAATTGGTCTCCTCAGTTCCCAAATGTTTACAGAGTGTTGTTAAATGTAGAGGTGATGCAACACAGAGGTAACCATGCCTCGTCCCAACTCTTCAAAAACGTGTTGCTGATATCAAATTCAAAATGAGCATTTCTGTTTCTACCTTTGATATGTTGTCTCTGTGCTATTTTCAATGAAATGTAGGCTTTCCATGATTGATTTGCAGATTATCGCATTGTTTTTATTTGCAGTTTACACAGCGTCCCAACTTTTTTTTGGAATTTGGGTTGTACACCAATGACCTGGGTTTTTTATTTTATTTATTTTATTTTTTTAAAAAGAGGATGGTGTGGCTCCTTGCCCTTCCCTTCTGGAGAAATTTAAATCAAAATTTCCACTCCCCCCAAATATCATCACTTGCCCCCTATTTTGTGAGTACTATATTTTTAATTTTTAATTTTTTTATTTTTTTAGGGAAACCATAGAATAGTTGTGAATTGCAACATAAAATGAAGATTTATGTTGATTTATGAAGATTAAACCTAAGAGGTGGATGATATATGGTTAGTCAAAATTATGTTAACACAAATGGTAGAAATCATTTATTCACAAAACATACACCATATGTGCAAGATGATTTTACAGGATGGTCTCAACCTGTTCGAGCAACAGTACCATTTTCACATTTACCAGTACACATTTCATGGTCACGGCGCACCACGCATTCAGGAGAAAAATAATCCATTAGTGTTAACATAATTTTGAGTAACCCTGTATAAATATTTTGTACAGGACTGGGTTCCTCTGATAACAGAAACAAAGCTCCAGCTCTCTCTGCTCTTAATCTGTTCTGTTCTTTCAGGATTTATTGCGCATGTCGCTCTTTGGTGAGTTGTTTTGTATGCCCAAGTTGTTTGAAACCAATCTAGGTTTTCTGTGTTGAATAAAGAAGCTGCTTCACCTGTAAGAAAATCAAACACTTTCATGAAGGAGCTAACTCGAATGTGAGCAGGAAAAAAAAAAAGAGATTCTTAAGCAAACTCTTCCATCCTCACGTCCGACTTTCTTCCATCCATCCATCTTCTACCACTTATCCGGGTCACGGGGGTAGCAGCCTAAGCAGAGCAGCCCAGACTTCCCTCTCCCTGGCCACCTCCACCAGCTCTTTTGGGGGAATACCGAGGCGTTCCCAGGCCATCCGAGAGATGTAATCTCTCCAGTGTGTCCTGGGTCTGCCCTGGGGTCTCCTCTCAGTGGGGCATGCCCAGAAAACCTTCCTTGGGAGGCATCCAGGGGGCATCCTAACAAGGTGCCCAAACCACCTCAACTGACTCCTTTCGATGTAGAGGAGCAGCGGTTCTACTCTGAGTCTCTCCCGAATGACCAAGCTTCTCACCCTGTCTCTAAGGGAGAGGCCAGCCACCCTGCAGTGAAAAGTCATTTCTACCGCTTGTATCTGCGATCTCATTCCGACTTTGTTTTTGTAAAATACATTTTAAATACAATCGTGAATTTCTCTGGAATTTTCAAGCTGAGCTCCTCTCTTCATATTCTTTAACCACTCATTTCCTTGTTGTTCTTGAAGCATTTGCTTTTATTTCTTAACAATTTTTCTTGATAGCGGGGAGATGGTAATGCCTTTTATCTATTTCTCTGTTTGAACAAGCAAAAACAGCGCAAAAATGAACCATACTGAAGACCAATTAACAGGGGCTTCAAAGTTTGGGAGAATTGGTACAAATAATTTACAGCAGGGTGCAAAATGGTAAAATGTCTGCCAGCAGCTGACATAATGCACGCAAAGCGTGCAGGGATGGATATATATATATATATATATATATATATATATATATATATATATATATAGAGAGAGAGAGAGAGAGAGAGAGAGAGATATGCAAGTACGAATTTTTCATGGGGCGGGATGGTTTGTAACAGGCCATCTAAAATTGGGATAACATTTACCCGGGACGGGTATTTGAGGCGGGTCATCTAGCTTAAGCTTGATTAGCGTTGTTACGCACGCCAGTGTTTCCCACAGAAATTTTGGAGACTATGGGGGAGGTGCGGGGGTTGTTTAAAATTGAGTGATATGTTAAATATTAAGTTATTACTGAAAAACCATTGATTAAAAAAACAGACACTGAGAAATGGTCCTATAAACAACTTTACCAATATAAAAGATTAGCAGGACTACAAAAATGCAGAAAAATAGGCTTTACTTATCCAAATGCTCCTGTTGGTTCAAAAGTTAAAGTGCATAGAACCTCACAGCACAACATGAAGTTACCTTAAAATATAATATAAATGCCTCAGCTTTCATGTAAGAAAAAAAAAACTATTAATACTAGTACTGTGTGCAGGCAGTCTCTCCTGAAGACTAACTTAAACAATAATTATAAACTAATAAAATAAATGGCTCAGGCTTCATAGAAGAAAAAAACAATTTGAACAGAATCTCACAGTATGATGCTGAAGCTGCCTAAACAATGGAAAATAAAATACCATTAATGGCAAAAACGTTGGCATCCATTAATTTCTTGTATTAAGTAAAAAAATATGTTGCCAGATACTGCTGACGTTTTACAGCCCAAAATATGTTCAAAACCCGCCAAAATGCACTTAAAACCGCCCAAATTGGGCGGGAAAACGCGCAATCTGGCAACACAGGCGGCAGTAATGGCTGCACTCGTGTCGAGGATGTAAACACAGTTGACGCGGCAACGGACATACATGACATAGTGGATGTAATTTATGTTCACAACTTTTTTTGCTGTCAGAAATATTTAATATTAAATTTTGTGACTCGACTGACAATACCCGGCGGCATAACAAGCCATAGCCGGCGATTTGCTGCCGGTGACCGGCTACTTTTGAGACCGCTGCAATTAAGCCTTGCTTGCATGAAAGACGGTGTCTGTCTGACCCCAGCTGTAATTATCACATGATGTGTGACATCATGCACAAGGGGTCTATAAACAGTTCGCGTACCGTACTACAACAGCAGGGGTATATAAAATAACTTGCAAAGCAGTAAATGAAACCGAGACTAAGAAAACAGCCAAGAGATAATGGTGGATATGTAGTGAGGGACGCTTTTAGGAACTGAAATAAAAGATCAAAAAGCCTAATCTTTGTGGTGCTAGTTGGTGATATATGCTCATTCCAACTTGCCCAGTCGGGTATGTCGGGGACATGTCCCACTTGCCTGAATGCATTTTTCACTTGCCCTGGGCAATCGGGCAGTCCTTAATGTCGAGCCCTGGGCTTTTTTTTTTTTTTTTCCTTCATTTAAACAAATGATGATGGGCAGAGCTACACATTATACTGCAGCCAGCCAACAGGGGTGCTAGACCTGTAGTTGCTTCATTTTTTTTTTTTTTTTAGAGACATTACGCTGTCCATGCCTTTTACAGTGATTGGCTGATACTATCAATAAGAATAATGTGAAGTCATGGAACAAACCACACTAAAACAGCAATCTCTTTAAGCTCTCGGTATGTGAATGGGTTTGTGGCATGTACAAGGAGAGCCGACCTTTTCAAATTGGCGGATCAACCATTCTTTATGGAATTGTTTGAGATGTGAACCTCATTGTAAGTTGAGTATGTATGGATTGTGCTGTGCCTCAGTTCACATTATTTTGCATGCTACCAAACCAAAAGTGTGCTGTATATTAATCGTAAATCACAGATTTGAGTAATTGTGAAAGTCTGTTTTGTTTGTAGGCGAACAGCTTTTTGTGCAGAAGAGGCTAGTGTAAGCTGAGAAGCTGACCCATAATGTGGAACGGTTCAAGATCTGGACCTCGAGGGGGGATGCCATTTTGGTAAGATCAATCAGAATGATTCTTCACACAAGGGATTTTTTTTTTTTGGGGGGGGATATATTTTTAGATACATTACAATTCCTTTGGAAACTTCTGCATTAGAGGTGCAACAGTCAGTATTTTTAATTTGTTACTAGAACAAATGATGTAGAAATGAAATAAGTATACACCACTGTCTCAGAACAAGTGTATTGCATAGCTGGAAAGAAGAAAAACGGTTTGAAAACCTTCCTTCTGGTCCAGAATGTTGTGTTTCTATATGGATTGGCCTCTTGTTAGTCGTTTTTATAGACAAGCTCCCAATGCCTCTTTACATCTTTATAAATCATTATGAATAGAAATAGTTTATAGAGTCATACCTCGGTCGAAACTGGTATAGAGTTGTACCAGTCGACTGTTCGAGTGCCCTTGAAAGTGGTGTCATGATCGTCCTTGCTAATGGTAACTCTAGTTATCATGCTAGCATGAGTTGGACCACCATTGATTTTGGGGGCAGAGCTTTGTGTACGTGGGTGGAAACATGGGTGGGTTCAGTGAATTTAAAAAAACAAAACTCGCTCATCATATTCAACTTCACCCATTTAACTGTCTTGACAAATCTTACCTAATGCACCAAATGTCATAGCCTGAATGGGATTTACATGGGTATATGAGTAAACATGCCAATATTTCAGTTAGTTCTAATGTATAGTATTTGATTGCGTTTTAATATCATTAGGGTGCAACATCTTGAGTATATTATAAAGTTTACAGATTTACCTCTGATATTTGTCTAGATTTTATGTTTCTTGGGTAAACTGGGATCCATGTAAACATCTACAAGCTTGTCTTCACACACAAATACCTTACTTGTTTAATAATTTTCAAATTTAATCGAAAGAAGTCCAGACAGCAACTTGACTTGCTTTCAAGGAATGTGGTGGCAGATGTGGCTCAGCTGAAATCCTTTGTTCTGCAACTGAGACCTCTCAGTGCAGAAGCTCATGTCCCCCAACAGAGCTCTGCTTGTAGCCCAATAATCTTTTCCTCCTATTCCTCATATCGGAGGTTTATTCCCAGGCTGAAATTGACTCAGGAAGCTGAACTGCCATATTCAAATCTAGCCTCATGAGCAAAATGAGTCTGACTCTTTCCAGAGACTCTAAACCAGCCATTAAAGCCAGTATCTAAACCGTGGCTCACCGAGTGGGATCAGATGGTAACGTTGAACCCCCAATACTGAATGCACTCTTTGGTGGAATTCATGATGCCACAGTGCAAAGATTTAATTAAGAGCTGTGAAGGAGGCGTTGGACTGACTCGGCCAGACCTCGGTCCTGTGGAGCATGTTTTCGCTAATGACTGATCTTGAGCAGGGCAGCCTGGGCCACATGCTTACCATTTGATATTTGCATGGCGTCACTAGTTATCTCATCGCAGGAAGCTCTATGTCTAGATGCGCACTGGCTGAGAATTGAATGCTCGTGATGGCTTAAGTATCACTAAAGCACGGGCAAATAAACAAGCCATCCATGGTCCGTTTAGCAATCAGCGATTCACGTAACTTGAAATCCAAGCAAATGAGAGGTAGAACTCTCAATCTATAACTATGAAGTGAAATGTTGATGTAAAACATGCTATTTTTCATGATTATAGCACCTTTCAATTTTTTCATATACTAAGTAATACTTGATGCATATGATTTGTGTATCTGACATTTGCAAATTTTGTGTCATGCAAATGTTTTATACCACGTATGCAACACTTCAATATGGCAGACTGTGATAAGGGTTTTTACAGAAGATTAAGAGAGGAGGCAAATGTTCTTTTCTACAAACATCCTTACATTTAGGGGAAGGGTCATATAAAGCTCAAGTCAAGTTTATTTGTATCGCGCTTTTAACAACAGACAGCAGCTTTACAGAAATTAGAACAAATTTTATCCCCAATACATTTATTTATCCCTGCTGAGCAAGCCTGTGGCGACGGTGGCAAGGAAAAACTCCCTCAGACGACATGAGGAAGAAACCTTGAGAGGAACCAGACTCAAAGGGGAACCCATCCTCATTTGGGTGATAACAGATAGCATGATTATAGATAGCTTGCTTCTGTAACTGTGTCCTATAGAGTCACAAAGTACAACTGTGTCACCAGGAAGGTCATTATCATTTTAGCATGAAGTGTATTTTGTTGAAGTCATCAACTTTTCATTGATGCGGAGATGCCAGCATACACAACTTGGGCGTAGCAGCTACAGATTTGAAGCACAATTACGGTGCTACGTGTAGACTGGAAAAATAATACGTTTTTCAACCGGTTTTGCCCAGGTATCGATCTACTCAACATATTTTCAGCGTTCGGACTGTTTCACGTGTCATTGTTTACGCTGATTCGGATAATTCCGGGAATTTCCATATCCTTATGTTAGCTGCACTGTGATTAGCCGAGAGGTGACCTGATTTGTGGTCTCGGCCAGTCATAGCACGTGTTCAATGCAGTGCTCAGAAATGCGCAGTAGTGATGCGTAGTCATCTTCCTGGAAGCAAACTGTCTTTGGTGGTCGTGTTCCTGAACAGAAACTTTTGATTTCTCTCACAAACTAGTGTCAGGTGTGAAGTGAAGACAGTTATACAATGGAAGTACACTGGAGAAAGCAAAGTCAGCTACAGACAACAAATTACCGTACCTAAGTAACTTCAGCATGCTCAGTTTAATTAAATGTTGTATGGATGGGCATCTTTCAATATTGACTTTTTAAGTTAAGTCCAGTATTAGACTGGTGCACAGTTCAGGAAGTAAATACAGTATTAATTTTTTTTTGTTATTGAAAGACCTATACATAAATCTTTGGCTTTTGTTGTTGATCATGACGAAACTGCTGAAACACTACAGTATATTACAGTACAAGCTCAGTTATCTGAACCCCTTTTATCTGAACATCCTCTTAGTTAGCCAAACTTTTTCCCCAGAGAGTTTGGATAATTGCGCTTATACTGTACAGTAAACCCTGCATTTATTTTTCTCAAAAAGTAGCTCAAAATGGCCTAGATTGCATCTCTGCACTTCCCTGAAATTTGGTTTCTGGGGTCCTTGGTGGCCCCCCCAGCCTAATAGGAAGCCTCACTTCGCTCTGCTTCGCCTCATTGTGCTCGGAGATGCTACTCTTTCTCACGTGTCAATGTTGGCATCTCTAATTGATGGGGACTTGAGTGCAAAACCGTTCATGACACCTGTAGTCCTAAAGTTATCATGGTGATTGTCGTCCTCAGCCATCTTAGCCAAACTATAAGTGTCCAGGGCCATCTTCCAAGTGTGTCTTTCAACTGTCCATATGGGGCCATCCTCCACAGGAGTGAAGTGATGAGACTCCAGCCAGAAGTAGGGCATCAGGATGGATCAGGCAGGTCCAAAGAGCAAAAGAAGTCTGCATCACTGGTGTCTCCGGATTGACATGTAACTCAACGGGGGGGCAGGTTGTTAGGTATGCCCGATGTCACCTAATAGTAAAGAACAGTATACATTTTGCACCGAGTGCAAGCAGGGACTCTGGCAAGACTAACTATGACAGCATAACTAAAAGGGAGAGCCAGAAGGTAACACAGGCATGAGCTGTGGGACATTAAACAGCTAGCTACTTCAGTCACCAAACCTGAGTGAACATGTGAGAAGGGTAGGCAACAGCATCCAGACATCCCAGTTTACCAAAACACACTTTGCTTGGATCCTCTAGATCTACTCCTTTACCTAATAAAAAGCTATTAACAAAAGGCTTGACTAAGAAGGTGTGTTCAGCCTCGACTTAAACACTGAGATTGTGTCTGAGTCCTGAACAGATAAAGCTCTTCTTTTCTCTGCCTCATGAGTTCTCATTTTTTGAGGTGCAACACAAAATGGAAGTCGGGCATCCATCAAAAAGGTCTACCACTTGTCATTACTGACTCGTTAGAACATGGTGTTTATAGTTGCTTCCAGCAGCTTTAAAGCTTCTATTATAGGAATGACTTGCGTGACATGTTTTATTAATTCCTATCTAAATGTCTGGAAATGTAGTTATAACCATAGAAAGGGTTTCTTTTTTAGCAATTGGTACATCATTACAACTCTCATCTTAAGGCTTTCAAGCATAAAATTTAACAGGTTGCCACCAGCACCCCATGTTTTGTGATATTACACCTTAACCGAGTCTGCTTTATTCTGCACACTTATTTCTGCATTTATTCCAAAGTTTAATAGACACTGGTAAAGCACATGATATCATTGCAGTGGGGACCCACGTGGGGAGATGTTTGAAGGAAGAAATGGACCAATGCCTGGCTTCAGAGGGCGAGAAGGAATGAATATGGGAGCTCAGGACCGACCACCTATGGACATGAGGAGATTTGACTACCTGCCAGATATGGTGGGACGAAACATGGGTCTTCTTGACAGAGGAAGAGACTCTCCTCGAGACTTCTTCATGCCTGAAAATGAACTAGAGTTTAGAAGACGTTTTGAGATGGAGCAAAATGCACCTGGTTATGTAGGGCAGGGTCGGCCTCCTGTAGATATGGGTGGCAGGGACATGCAAATTAGGAACATGCGGGGACCTGAAGATCAATTCATGGACATGAGGGAGAGGGACAGGTTTCGAATGGATATGCCTGGTTTCAACATGTCACCCATGGATATTAGGAGAAGGCTTGCTATGGAGTCTGTGGAAAGAAATGATCATGGAAGAGAAAGAGAGCGGGCACAGATGGGCATGAATGACATTGATGGATTTAGTATGGATATGCCTCCCCGGGAAAGGTCAGTAGACTTTGATAGACGAGGTTGCGCCCCTCCCTTGAGTCCCAGAGGAAGGTTTGAATCGGATATAGATTTTAGGAATCGGATGGGACCATCGGGTGTTTTTAGGGATCGCTCTCCTCAGATGTTTCGTGGTAGTGAAGGTATGAATCACAGGGGAAGACCTGATTTGCCTCTCGATAGGCAAGGTCCAGAGAAAGGTGTGCTTAAAGTCGGTGAACCAACTCTGAGGGACAGAGAATTTCCTGAACAAACTGAGAACAGGTCAGGGTTTAGAGGAGAAGATGGTAAATCCCTCTCGGAGGAGTGGTGCAGGCGAATGAATAGAAGTTCAACTTTATCCAGAGAGGTGAAGAAGCGATTTCCATCCGAGCTTGGCAAGGAAGGCGAAGTAGGAGAACCATCACAGTTCAAAGATAGAGAGCGGCCATCGGTGGAGAGTCCAGCTAAGGATCGTGGCACTTTAGAGTTTTCTCGATCAGAAAGAGAGGGTCGTACAGTCCAAAAGTGGGACAATATTTCACCTGATGTTCCAGGCAGAGATCCATCTCACTCAGTCACTAAGAAACTACCACACTTACCACTGAATCCCAATCTAAATATCCCCAGCAAAGACAAAGAAGGTCAACACTGGTCAAGAGATGAAAAGCCTGACAACACCATACCATCAGGGGGAAGACACCCGTTCTTTCCAGAAAAGAGCCTGTCAATCAAAGAAGGCCATTTCTCAGTTGAGCAAGGAAACTTCAAGGGAAAAGATGCGCCTCTTGATGAGGGCCAAAAGAAAGGGAATCTTTTGCCAAGAGATCCACAGAATAACCGAGAGGGAAGAAGAGACCAGGACTACGGAGATATTGATTACAGGACCAGTTCTGCGCAAAAATTTGACTATATCCTTGAGGATCTTCAAGGGCCTGAAAAGACCATGAAAGCACCCAAATCGGCTCCACCTGAAAGATCAAATACCTCTGGTTCTCAGGTCAGTGTCTTTGTTTGTATTGTGTTGAAAATGGCATTCATTGTAGTGAAATTTACTTTGCTGTAAATGTGGATGTCTGGAATGATCCGACTTTATGCAGCCATAATACACCTAAGATGACCTTACACTAACAAACAAGGGGCTGGTCCTCATCAACTAAATCATGGTTGGTGTTGGTTGGCTCAGATGCTGAACATGGAACCTCCTGCTGACATTACAGCAAACTCCTCTGTTTGACTTTCTTGAGAGAGGTGCTATATAAGTTTAACTAATTATCCATAATCCGTAACCGTGGGAAAGCTGGAGCCTATCCCAGCTAACTATGGGCGAGAGGCAGGGTACACCCTGGACAAGTCGCCAGATCATCGCAGAGCTGACACAGAGACACAAACACATTCACACCAACGGTCAATTTAGAGCCACCAGTTAACCTAACCTACATGTCTTTTGGACTGGGGGGGGAAACCGGAGCACCCGGCAGAAACCCACATGCAGACTCCACACAGAAAGGCCCCTGCTGGCCACTGGGCTCGAACCCAGAACCTTCTTGCTGTGAGGCAACAGTGCTGACCACTACACCACTGTGCAGTTGTTTATTATTATTATTATTATTATTATTATTATTATTACTACTACTACTACATTACATTAATGGCATTTAGCAGATGCTGTTATCCAGAGTGATGTACAGTGTACCCAGAGCTGCCTGGGGAGCAGTTGGGGGTTATGTGCCTTGCTCAAGGGCACTTCAGCCATTCCTACTGGTCCAGGGACTTGAACTGGTGACTGTTTGATCCCAAAGCCACTTCTCTAACCATTAGGCCATGGCTTCCCTGAATTTAGAATTTTAAATGTTCAGAATATTTTTTTCAGTATCTTGGAAGTGATGCAAATAATTTTATACACTCGTATGAGGATTGGTTTGCAGAGTCTTTACAAGCGTTTGCTGCTTTCTTGGAGAGAGACCTCTGTGACAGTACGAGTCCAATGTTTAGATTAAACTTTTTGCATCCTTTAAACACTTGTCAATTGTGCACAGGATCAAGATTACAGGAATGCCAGAATTCAGGATAAGCTCTCAAATACCATTGCCATCTCTGGAATTCCCAAAACTGCTACAATGCAGCAGGTAGTTTGTGAATATTTATTTTCCAGTTTTGTCATCTTAGATGAAAGCACCATGGGTTCTGACTCTAAAAAATTTCCTTTCACAGATACTGGATGCCTTTGCGGTGCGGGATGGAGTGCCCATGCAAGGCATGAAAATCAAGGATGTTGTTCCAGGTGAGATTTCCCTTTTAGAATCTTCTTTAACATTCGCAACACTTCGCTCTTCGCTCCCCGAGTCTTGCGCTCGTTACGGTTGTCTTCTAACGGTTTTCCGCACCTTAGACACCTTAGGTTTTCGAATATCCTTCCATTTTTCTTGTTAAAACAATTGGTTTCCTGTCCCTCATCCTTTGTCATCTTGTGCTGGAGCTTGTGCAGTTCTCTCTTAGCACCTTTCATCTTAAAATGATTTTGGATTTAGCAGATTTTCCAATACACTGCTGGGAACTGGTGATCACACACACACGTGATGCCCCTACTGCTTAGTAAAATATGAGGTTATTACATGTGGCCTCTTGGGTTGACCTCTGAGCTGTTTGAGGATTAAATTAGGCTAATAATGATTTTTTTTTAAATTATTATTTATTTTATTTTATTTTATTTTTTTGCTTGACAGTTGGTTAAATTGGGGGTCATATGTTGTAGATTGAAAGGTACAGTATCCGAATTATTGAATTCTTATTTATATTATTGCCTCTTTTGAGTCAAATATTCTTAAGGGTCTTACACAAGAAAATGTTTCCATACTGGATGTTGTCTGTTTTAAGAATGCTTAAAATGTCTGTGACTAGCAACTTTGGAGCTCTGAGGAATTCCCTACACAAACAAACCATGCTTTATAGATTGCGATGATGGTTTGGTCAGTTTTGTTTGTTTTTCAACAGCAGACCTCATACAGCGTAATACGAGTTCAGTTCAGTTTTGAACACCTGATTTGGTTTACATGATCATGCAGATTTGTCATCAGATATGCGAGCAATATTTAGGTGTGAATTTGCGCAGGTTGTAGCACATCATATCAACCATGCATTATACTGTTTCAAGCAACATCAGACACAAGCGCGATGAGCTTGCATTTTACACTGTTGCAAGCTGAATTAACTAGAACAATTCTTGTATGATTTTGCTTTTCAGTTACTGAAAGCAAAAAAGCTCTTGTGCAATTCTGATGGTCACCACTAAGACCACTAAATGTATGGATTGTAAGAGAATAGGTCGCTGTTATATTCACCGTGAAAAAAATTTTTTTAATGTTTTATCTATTTACTGGATTTAACTAATACAGACCCATTTGTATTTCAAATGCTGTCCCCAGGTTACAGCTCCGATACGGCCTATGTGGAGTTTTTAAACATCGAGGATGCTGTCCACTTCATGGAGTCCAACCAGGTGGCCCATTCTTGTCCCTCTACAGCAGCTGTGTCTTCAAAGAAGGCTTGGGCTGGGGCAGGGCCAAGGGTGGGATGGGTGGTCAGCACATGGGGGGCGGGTACATGGGAATACTCAAAGCGCCTTCATCCTCTCCATAAGTTATCACACACATGAAAATATTAGCAGTTTAAAAGAAAACAGCCCATTTTATATATCCATTAAACGGATAGTTTTTCTTTTATTCGGCTTGCGTGGCATGAAAGAAGGCCTGAACATTTTTACGCTTAGAAGTTTGTAATGGCAATATATTGCACAGAAAAAACTAGGACAACACAAAATATCCCCCCCCCCCCCCAATCTTAAATTCATACAGTTGTGTTTTTTTTTTCAAGTGTTTTGAAACCTTTATCAACATTAAATTTTCTGTGGGAATATAAATCTCTTTGGCTTATCTGGGTAAAAATGCAAATTTAATATTTTTAAGCTTTTGTTGATGTTATCCATGTGTTGAAGTTGCGAAACATTACTTGATAACGGACTTGCGTGGTTTAATGTCTCCAATTTCAGCTTCTACTTTTAAATTAGCTTTCGGTCACTTTCTCGTTTGATGACTTTATCATCTGATGGGTTTTGGCTCCAACAGGTTCATCCTTGCAGTGGTGCACTGCTTCCATTTCTTGATGGTGCGATGGCATCAGTCATTGTTCACCCATCCTCACAGCTTCTTATTGACTTTGGAAAATTTTCATCACCACTTGTTTCATCACTTCAAAAATCAGCACCGGTGGCGGTTTCCAGTAAAAGTACGCCACTTTCCATGGCCTGCAAGTTGTTCCATACACTCTCGGCCTTCATTCGCAGTTCCTTATTGGCATTTACCAATGTCACTCATTGTGGGCTGTGTTTTCTTCTTTTCTTTTCCCTCAGCCCTTGCCTTTTATCATGTGGAATTCTGTCGCTCTTTGCTTGCCATGTTTGAATCTCAGTCTGGAAAGCTTCACATGGATATTCAGTGTCTTGAATATTTGAACATCCTATTTTTTCAAGGCTTGGTTCTTTTTTTTTTTTTTTTGAAACCTCTTGACTTGTTTGAGATGTTGACTTTTTGCATTGTTAACCTTGGTGGGTGTCGGAGTGGGAATTCCGTGATGGAAAATGAAGTTGTTGGTTCAGAGGTTGGTTTCTGATATTTATGCTTGCACTGATTTTAATTTTTGCTGCTTAGCTCAAGAACCTGCTGTCTGTTATTCATTTAGAAAATTTTATTTTGAAAGTTCAGGTCACAGCCTCTCTTCTCTACTTATGTAGACATTTTGTCTTGCAAATCACTACAGTAAATCACATTTCTTGTAATTTTAATACTGAAATTACCACACCTCCAGGCCTGTTGGTTTGACGCATCTGCTGGAGCAAAAAGTTTGAGAGTGGTTGTAGAAAGGAAAGTTAAAGATGTTGTAGTAATGACCGTATCCTGTAGGATCCTTCCTTCTGTTTTACATTTTCATTCCAGCATCTTTGTTTCAGCTGCCTTGTTGGGCAAATTGTGTAGCGGGTGGATAGGCAGTAGCCTTCCGGTTGGGAGTGTGTTATGCCCATTCGGATTTCCTAAAGAGAGCCTCACTCTTAATGTTTTCACCTTTTTTTCTGCCTGGATTTTGGGTCGGTTTTGTTTAAGCATAGCTTCTAAATCGGAGAGGAATATTTGTCGAAGCATCCCTTCTTTATTGATTTAGAAGCACGTTTCTTCAGTACCCTTTCAAGATGGAACCTTGTGCCAAGTATCGCTAGAATTCCCTCTCATTATCTGCCTCAAAGTAGTTTAACATGCAAATTGGAGGTATTCAGTAAATGTGTCCACATGAAACACCCGTAAACAGTTTCTATTTAGATGAGCTTGCACTAAATCAAGCATAATATATCCTTTGTGTGAAAAGATTTCTGGACAGTTTGCAGGGGTGTGTGTGTGTGTGCGTGTAAAAAAGGTTCGTTGGGTACAGACGGCTGTGGGATCTCAAATTCCGAAATTGAGAAGAAAGCAGTTAATGTGCAACAATTTGTTCATTCATCTTCAATGACTTTAACCTGGTCAGGGTCACGGTAGAGCCGTAAGCCATCTTGGTAATAGTAGGCGTGAGAGAGGAATACATTTTGGATGAAATGCCAGTCTGTCAGAGGGCACCATACCTGCGTGCACACATTCATGCTTGGGGGGGCAAATTGAATATAGCCAGTCCTCCATCCAGTTTGTTTTGGGAACGGAACTAGAGAACTAGGAGGAAGCCTGTGCAGAAATGGGGAATGCATGCAAAATTCTCCACAGATGATAACTCGAGCTCAGGCTTGAACTGTGGGCCCTGCAGCTGTGCTGCCACCCACAAGGAACAGCTACACAAAGATGTACGTGGTTACTGCATGCATAACTGTAGATGGTAAAAAAAAAAAGCTGGCACATGGAGGTGCAACCTAGAACATGGTAAAAGTGAGTGGAAAAACCTGACATACAATCCATTCGGTCAAGTATACAGTACCATGAAACATTTTTACACACGTCAACTTTGGAGGTAAGTTGGGGTTAGATCACAGGTCACCATTAAATTGTCTGGATCAGTGGATCAGCAATGGCTTGCCTCTTTTTTTTTTTTTTTTTTTTTTTGGGTGAACCGGGGATTTGATCTCTCGACCCTCTGCTCATTAATACAGATATTAACAGTGGAACTGCCATTGTTCTCAAGTTCACAATGAAATGTTCTCTACTTTGATCCCCTTCTACACCATTTCCACAAAGAAAATGGGTGCTGTGTTCCAGGTTTTTTTTTTTTTTTTTTGGGAAAAACACTTACAAGGTAATTATTAATATGAATATTAAATGTTCCTTTTTTTTTATTGTGCCACACGTGGTTACTAAGCTGTATTTAATTAGCATTACACATTTACCTGCTTTAGACAGACGTAAATTGACACCTTTTTCCATAAGGACTGAAAGTTCAATTCTTAAAAGGTAAGGTAATTAATGGTCCCCAAAGAATACTTTTTTTTTCTCTTCTCAAATATTGGTCATTGTGCATGAGTTTGCACACTTTAGGCCTCTTTGCATATATTAGGCACAGATTTCGTTTTCTTTGGGAGTGCCTGAATATTAAAATGGAGGAGGACTGGATTTTTATCGGGGTTGAGTACTTGTTCTCCTCGTGTCTCCATCACATACGTCCTTACCAGTTACTTCTAAAGAGTCTGACCTGATGCCTTCTGGAAGAAACCTTGTCCAGATGCATTTGTAGGGGAAAATCGATCAAATAATCAGCAGTCGTCACTTTATGGTTTTTCTCTTTTCCAGGGATCTGTTAAAGTCGGTAGCAAGACTGCCTTACTGAAGTACATTCAACCTGACCGAAATGCGAAAGAACCGGTATGCTTTTCCTTTTATTGCATCATGACCTCGTGTGTCTGTAGTAAATTGCAACTCTGTTCGGAAGTTGGATAACGCAGCGTTTTCTTTGGCTAATAGCATGAAGACCAACCCCATACAGCCGTGCCATCTACCCAGGATGGCCTGCTACCATGTCCAGTCCTGCCCAGCCCCCCAAAAGTGAAGGAGGAAGGTTGTGCCAAAACCCTGAATGATCCCCCCTCTCAGGGTGAGTGGCAGAGGAGTTCCACCTTGACGCCCGAAGCCTGGCAGCAGCAGGTCGACAAGCAGCTACAGCAGCAAGAGCTGGAGAAGCGAGCTGAGGAATGGGCCCACCAGAGAGGACCTCGGTCCAGCCAGCAATTCACTGATCCAATTTTCAGGGAAAGCAGAAGTGAGTGCCCACTTTGCTCCATGCATCTTAGTGTATGGTAGGAATGTAACAATGTAAAAGTGTGGTGGTATGATTTTGTTCTTTGGGAATTTCAATGGTTTATTTATAATGTTTTTCGCTGTACTTTATTACAGATTAGGGGGAGAAAAGCGCCATATAATTACATATAGATGAAAGTCTGCCAGATTTACCCGGAAATCCAGATATTTGACAAAACTCTTGAAAATCTCCGGTTTCCCGAATGGAGAAATTTATTTTTCAGATTTTTCGCATTCCTAGACGCGGCGTAATACTTCGCATCGTCCTTGTATGGGCGCAGTCCTTAAATAGCCCAAACACAGTTCATTGATTAAAGACAGGTGTTCTTTGTTAACGGCGTGCGTGCCAGAGCTCGTTAGGCATGCGCGCGCCCAAGGCGTGCCTTCAGGTGCACGTGCTAAGGACTGATACCATTCTGCGCAAGCGCAACACAATCGCACTAGAAAGCATGTTCAAGCTGCCAGTGTAGCTGCAGTCTTTAGTTGCGAATTACAAGTATTTCCTCGTGTTAATAATTCACCGTCTCAAAACAAGCAAAACTTTCTTCCTTCTTTCGACGTGAAGAGAGGTAAGCAATTTATTATATATATATATATATATATATATATATATATATATATATATTTTCCATCAAAGTTGCATTTTGTGGTTTCGAAGCTAAGTTTTAGTGCCGTTTCTAGAACACATCAAGAAAACGTGGAAGAAACCGCAATAATGGAAGAGCCGGTTTCTAAGCTGCCTAAAACTAGCAAAGGTAATTATTTTTTGTTACATAATGTACTCAGGCTGCCAGTCAGTGTGTGACACACACGCATGCGCACGCGCACACCCTGAAAAATCCTCGCTACGCCCCTGATTTACATGAGAAATTTGGTATTCATTGGCGTGTTTAAATTTACAGACAATACGAGCTAATGTAAACAATTGGCTTCAACTCGCATAAATATGAATTGGAAATGTTTAGTTCACTTTAGCTTCTGCATATGCACAACTCTACTAAAAGATTGATAAACGAGGCTCAGTGTCCCCAACATTGAAACCTGAAACCTTTAGAAACTCTAACAGACTTTTACAGAGTGAGTCGGGGGTCGAGCCTGCTTCCAGTTCAGTAAACTCAGTCTGCGTGCTAGAAGAGATATAAATGTTATGCTATATTGAGAGCTAGACAGTACGAGACCAGGTCCTTTAACTCCAAAGATAGCTGTCAGTGGGTTAGGATCAATCACTCTTCCTGTGATGTCCGAGAAAGATTGGAAAATCTTTTGCCAGTATATAATTATTCTCCGACAGTGCCAGAACGTATGGGCTAACGAGTCTGGTGATTGACTACATCTGTCACATGCAGGATTTATATTTGGATACATTCTACAGAGCTTTACTTTTGAAAAATGAAATCGATGAAGTACTTTAAACTGCAAGAGAGCCCATGTCTTGCACAGACCAAAGAGGAGTGCGCCTGCTTCAAAGCTCCTGTCCAAAGTTCATCAGTTATGACTGTTCCCAGGTCATTTGTCCAGGCTGTTTTCAAATGATCTAAGGAGGTGGCACCATTTAAACATGAAAGTGCATTGTAAAGAGTCGAGATTCCTCCTTTTGTCAATGGATTCAGTAAGAATATAGAATCCATTGGTGTACTATCTGGTATGTTAGGGAAGGATTTGGTGTTTTTTCTGACAAAATCTCGCAGCTGCAAATACCTAAAATGATGTGAGTGAGGTAGATCAAATTTAATTCGTAATTGTTGGAATGATGGGAATTTATCCACAATAAAAAGGTCCCGAAAGAAGTGAATCCCTTTATCGTACCACTCACAAAACTTTGTATCAGAGAGCGAAGGAGCAAATAAATGATTTGCGATTAGAGGGGCCTGAAGTGATCCAAAGTGCCACCCAAAGTACTTTCTTATTGAAGACCAAATTCTGAGTGATTGTGAGACTATTGGATTGTTTACAGAATACGAATATGTGATGGGTAAAGCCGAAAAAAGTAGAGCTGATAAAGAAGTTGGGGAGCAGCATTTTTTCTCAATTTGAAGCCAAGCAGGTATATAATCTTGGGGCCAAAAGGAGAGCGTATAAGTCACCATCTTTAGTCTCGTTTAATCTCGTTGAATGTGATGTAAAATTCGTGTTATCTACATTATTGGTCAAAACATCGATGTCGAGACCATAATAGCCAATCAAAACAGTTTTTACAAAGACATCTGCTTGTTCTGACCCACTGGAGATAGTGTCACAGTGCTGTTAGCCAATCAGAGGTAACACGTTTACATGTCATGAATATTAATGAGAGCTGAAATCCTGTCGTTCTCCCGCCACCCACTCCTCCACCAAACTAGAACAGCCTGAAACAGGAGAACCACAGCATTTTTTTCACCAAAACCGGCTCGCAGGGCATTCATTCATACTAGAGACCACCGCACAATTAATGAAAAAACGATGCAATGAGACCTTTAAGAAGTTGAAGAAGCTTGGACAAATACATAGACAAGGAATTATTTAAGTCTATGTTAATTGTTTCGCAAGTTTGACAGTGTTTGCAGCTGCATTAAAATGGTTAGCCTATGCTTCTCTGACCTAGCTTTTGCTTCTCAAGCCTATACAAGAGACATCACGGTAGAGTAGGCTGGTAGAGTTCTGTTAGACTATAGCTTGGTGCTTATGGTTAATATGGTTATTAGAGTTGAGCCGGACACTCGGCTGAAACGAGTATCCGGTACGGATAAAGCACTTTTGCCGAGTACGAGTATTATACGAGTAATACGAGTCAATATCTGTGCTCGGCCTGAATGAAAATCCTCACACAGCATCACAGCGCCCCTCCGCTACACACACCGCTCTGCTCACTCACACAGAGAACAGCTCTCTGTCTCTCCCTCAGTCACTCAGGTTCGCGGCTCTTTTCCATTAAGGGTTGTTTTACAATCGGGGTACGCAAGCTAAAAATCACGTTTAACACTTATCTTCAATATCCAAAGGCTTGACTAAATAAACTTGGTTGTTTATTGTAGCCCTGTGATAGCTCTATTTACCATGCAAAAAAAAATGTGGTGATAACGTTATTTTTGGTGAATGTATGGCAATATGTGTCATATTTAGAAAAAGTGCTTTTTTGACCACAGGTAGCTCCAAAAGGGATGCACTTAAATCATTCTTTATACCATAAAACAAATATTTGGTTCCATATCATTGGAAACATAGTTAAGTTTTAATGTTGAATGCCAGTAAGTTTTCAGACTATTTTGATCAAATTAGTATGTAATTGTGTCAAAAAAAATGTCCTCTCCGCGACAGATAATTTTTCAATATAAAATAACATATCTAACATGATTATTTTCGTCCTAAAATGTGGTCAAGATATTGGGACATAAATATTAGAGACAACTAACACAAAGCACCTGGCGACTTGTCCAGGGTGTACCCCGCCTTTCGCCCGTAGTCAGCTGGGATAGGCTCCAGCTTGCCTGCGACCCTGTAGAAGGATAAAGCGGCTAGAGATAATGAGATGAGAACTAACACAAAGCTTACAGCCTTATACTTATATTTAAAAGCACGATGGAAGTAGTGGATTCTGAATTGTCAAAAAATGTCCTCTCCGAGAATCACTTCATTTGTTTCTCCCAGCCCTGCTTAAAGCTACACTTGTTATAATACAAACTATTACACATGCCTATCTGTTCTTTAACTTGTCCTTCACTTAAAAACTGGTACAAGAACCAGTTTGAATCAATTTGAATTTTGGACCCCTGTGACACAAACTTTGTACCCTGATTGTAAAACAACCCTTAACGTTTCAAGTTTCTTCAGCTTCAAGTTTGTTTTTATTTCACTTTGTACTTACTTATAACCAGTAGAGTTCTGGTAAACGTGGGTTTGTTCAGACGTGGTGCTTGGTAGAAAACGACTCGCGTTGCGTCTCTGCCTGTCGGAGATTTTTTTTTTTCTTTTTTTAACCGTTGGTTTAAAAGTTGTTGTTTTTTTTTTTTTTTACTTCACGCATTGAGTGTCCTGACACTTTCTTGCTGAAATTCATGTAAAAATAAAGGTAGTAGTGGCATAAGTATTACAAATTAAGCTTCTCTCTCTCTCTCTCTCTCTGCCGGTCGTCAGAGGTTTTTTTTTTTTTTTTAAACAGTCAGTTGGCTCTAACCAGTTTTATTTTACTTCACGCACTGAGTGACACTTTCTAGGTAGTAGTGGTATAAATAATATTACAAATTAAGCTACACATGCGTGCGCACACCTGGTGTGGAAATAAAAAAGAACCAAAAAAAAAATCACACTGATCATAAAAAAAATTAAGTTAAAAAAAGAAAGTTATGTTGAGTATGAAAACTCTTGTTCATTACATTTCATTTCATAATTGCAACCGCATGTGTTGTATTCATTGTTGCAAAACTTGTTCTGTAAATAGTTCGTTTGCTATCGTGATCAAAACCATTGATCTGAAGCTCAATGCTGATGCTGTCCTGTAAATAATTTTTCTAATCAGCAATAAATATAACAATTTCTGATCAATATCAATTGCATGCTTAAAATAACATACTGGTTAAAGCCCCGCCCATTTCAAGACAACCAGACCCACTTCTGGGTTAGGCCCCGCCCACTCCAAGTACGGATACAGATAATTCATATGGTTTACAGATGCAGATAATGCTGTACTCGCTCATCCCTAACGGTTATGGTATTTGGCAGATGCTTTTGTCCAAAGCGACTTAGACTATATAAACACTACGTTTATTAGTAAACCAATTAAGAATACAGTAATTGACAATGTCAACGTAGCTGACATCAGGCCACAACTTCATGTCATCTATCCATTCCGTGAGGGTAGACAGATGGGGCACTTTGATTGTATTATCCCCAGAGCTCGTCAGAAAATCGGACCCGTTTAACCAGTTTTGATCTTAACTACCGAAGAAAGATCCTGGCTTCCGCGATGACACAGCAGTGAATCTTGGGAAAGGTCAGCGTTCGGGAAAGTTGTGTGCTGTGTCCGAAATCACTCACTAATTCGCTACTCACTATCTAGGGAATTCTATTTAAAGGACTATATAGTGAGCTCCTTGATAAAATGAAAAAACACTTTCGGATGCTACTCAGCAGCGTCGTTATTTACGTCATTACTGTCGCACAGTTAAAACGTGGCAGATCAGTCGGCTGGTGGGTTTTCAAAATAATAAATACATGCATGTATTTTTGTGGTAAATCCATATTATACTGGGCGTATTTCCTACATTTAATAAATACAAAGTATTTTGTGTCCGCTGCATTTTTCAGTTCTTTTAAATCAAGGCTGAATAATTTTTTGCCTTTTATTAAATCAAATTTGAGGCTTTTGATTAATTCCTCACTCTTCACTGGAACGTTTATTCTTGTATTTTATCTGTCTTATTCTATTTTATCTTATTTTCAATTCTCTTACTATTTTTTAATTGTACTTGAATGTCCGTTTATAACGTTTTTCTTCCTCCATCAATTCACCCCAACACAATATTATTGCCATTTTCGCGCCACAGCTTATAAATTTGTCTCGTGCCCATTGTCATAAGGAAAAACAAACTACTGCTATACTCAATCTAAAATACTTAACGGTCCTTATGAAATCCGCACGACCACAATGCATGATGGGATATATTGCTTGGTTAGTGACCATCGGTTGCACACTACTTTTCACGGTGCATTGTGGGATACTATGAGTCCACTATATCAGGTGTAATAATTCTCACTGTACATTCGGACAGCACTACAAAATGACGAACTCATTATATAGGGAGTAGTGAGTGATTTCGGACACAGCAGTGGATATCGTGGCGCGATCTTAAAAACTCACAAACTGCTTTTGAATTTTGCACTTAACTTTTACTAGAATTCATAAACTTAGAGTGAAGGAAAGCAAAGAAAATAAAGGTACTCCAAGGAAGGATCATTTTTTATTTATTTGGGTTTTTTTTTTTTCATACTTCTCAAATCGTAGTTGTCCTTTGGGTAACGAAACCTCAAGTTTAATGGCCCTGGTCAGTTTTTAGTCACCACTGGTGACCGCCAAGTTTCAACCCTGGGCAAATAAAGTACTGCATGTTTAAGAATTGGCTAGTTAATGCATTAATAAAGATGGAGAATGTGCATTCATGTTATAACAATTTATGTAGAGGGGAAAGACCACCGCCCATAGTGCTCATCTTCCTTACTGGATTGATTTATCCATTGACTAGACATATAACAATATATCATGTAATGATAAATCACGATCCAAATGTATGATTCCTTTGAATCAAAACAAAAATTGAATCGTGGTTATTATCAAGCTGTGTAATTTCAGTTTTCCCTGACTGTAATTAAGTTGAGACAACAGATGGCGCAATAGCAGAAATTCACTTCCTTCACCCCAGGCAGAAGTAGCACAGTGTGAATGCCAGAGAAAACGCACAAAAAAAAAAAATGCTGTGTGATTTGACTGACTGTACAAATAGATTTAAATAGAAATCTGACTTTTTTTTTTTTTGGACAGACTTTTTACAGTCAAAAGCTAAAGAAAAGAGACGGAAAAATAAGCTCTTAAATGTTCATAAGTTTATTAAGAAAAGGCCCATTTTGTTAAGTTCCATTTTTAAGAAAAGGAAAATTTTTAGTTAATAGGCTACTATATTTTGCTCCAACCTTTACAAACCTGTGCATATTATTTTTGGGGTGGTTTTTGATTATTAAAAAAATGAAACAAAAACTTGGTTTATTTATTTGACAAAAGGAATCTTGAAGCTGATAATAGGAAAATAAATGTTGCTTTTTTGGCAATAAGTACCCCCCCCCCCCCCCCCCCCCCCTTCTCTTTCATAAATATTGTGGGAAAACCTAATTGTGGCTTGAGTATCATGAATTGAATTGAGCCATGGGTTGGGTGAATCGTTATGTGCCTGCCATTTATTAAGTGGTGGAAACTAAAAGAGGTTGACCATCAGAAGGAGTTTAGGGAAGAAATGAGACGAACATTGAGTGGTAATGGAAGTCTGCCAGAAGATTGGGATACTACTGCTGTACTAGTAAGAGAGGCAGCAAGGAAGATGCTAGGGTGGTCATCAGGAAGGAGGAAGGAAAACAAGGAGACATGGTGGTGGAACAAAAGTGCAGGAAATTATAAAAGAGAAGAGGCTAGCAAAGAAGAATTGGGGCAATCAGAGAGACGAGGAAAGCAGGCAGTTATACAGAGAGACGAGACCGAAGGCAAAAAGAGCGGTAGCGAAGGCAAAAGCAGATGCATACCAGGAGCTGTACGAAAGACTGGAGACCAAAGAAGGAGAGAAAGACCTGTACAGACTGGCTAGGTAGAGAAACAGGGAAGCGAGGGATGTACAGCAGGCAAGAGTGATGAAAAATGGAAATGTGCTGGCAGAGTGTATTAAGAAGGTGGAAAGAGTACTTTGAGGATTTATTAAATGAGGAGAATCCAAGAGAGAAAAGGTCAGATTCGTTGGAGACAGCAAATCAGGAAGCAGAGTTGGTTAGTAAGGATGAGGTGAGGGCAGCCATGAAAAGAATGAAGACTGGGAAAGCAGGCGGACCGAATGGTATCCCGATTGAGGCTTGAAGATGTTTGGGTGAGACGGCTGTGGAGTTCCTAACGAGATGGTTTAATAAGATCCTAGAGAAAGAAAATGCCGAATGAATGGAGAGTGTGCTCGTCCTAATATACAAGAATAAGGGAGATGTACAGAGCTGCGGTAATTACAGAGGAATAAAATTGATGAGCCACACCATGAAGCTATAGGAAAGGGTATTGGAGATGAGACTGAGAAGAGCGGTAGCAATCTGTGAACAGCAGTACAGGTTTATGCCAAGAAAGAGCACGTCGGATGCAATTTTTGCTTTAAGAATGTTAATAAAGAAGTACAGGGAAGGCCAGAGAAAGTTACATTGTGTGTTTGTAGACCTGGAGAAGGCATACGATAGAGTGCCGAGAGATGAGTTATGGTATTTATATGAGAAAGAGTGGAGTGAATAAGTATATTAGACATGTATGAGAACAGTGAAACAGCAGTGAGGTGTGCACTTGGAGCAACTGAATGGTTCAAGGTGAAGGTGGGACTCCTTCGAGGATCTGCTTTGAGTCCTTTCTTGTTTGCCGTAGTGATGGATAGCTTGACGGACGAAGTGAGGCAAGAGTCACCATGGAACATGATGTTTGCGGATGATATTGCGATATGTGGTGAAAGTAGAAAGGAGGTTGAGCTGGGTTTGGAGAGATGGAGGTATGCATTGGAACGAAGAGGAATGAAGGTGAGGAGGAGCAAAACAGAATACATGTGCATCAGTGAGAATGGGGATGAGAGTGTAGTGAAGATGCAAGGAGTAGATGTAAAGAAATTTGGTGAATTCAAGTACCTGGGGTCAACTGTGCAGGAAAATGGGGGCTGCGATAGTGAGGTGAGAGAGAGAGTGCAGGCAGGGTGGAGCAGTTGGAGAAGGATTTCGGGAGTCATTTGTGACAGGAAAGTCCCAGCAAAAGTGAAAGGTAAGATGTATAAGACAGTAGTGAGACCAGCTGTGATGTATGGATTGGAGACCGTCCCCTTAACGAAGAAGACAGGAGGCAAAGTTGGAGGTGGCGGAGTTGAGGATGTTAAGGTTTGCGATAGGAGGTTGGACAGGATAAGGAACGAGCACATCAGAGGGACAGCACATGTGGAGAGCTTGGGGATTAAGCTAAGAGAGATGAGACTGAGATGGTATGGGCACATCCTGAGAAGAGATGCAGAGCATGTTGGAAGGAGAATGTTGAGGATGGAGCTGCCAGGCACACGAAAACGAGGAAGGCCAAAGAGGAGATACATGGATGTGGTGAGAGAGGACATGAAAGTGGCAGGTGTGGTAGAGAAGGATGCGGAAGACAGGGAGCGATGGAGACGAAAGATCCGCCGTGGCGACCCCTAATCGGGAGCAGCCAAAAGCAGTACACATTCATTAACAAATGCATATAGACACTCCTGTTCATTTCATGTTGAGACATTTGGGTCTTTGTGTGATTTAGATCAGTGGATATCACTGCAAAATAAAAGTCTGAGCGCATGTATTTAAATGATGCTGTAGCGACATGTTTTTGATGTAAGCTAGCTCTCAAAGTTACCAATACCAGTGTTGTAGTCGAGTCACTAAACCTCAAGTCCAAGTCCAACCTTGAGTCCCCAATGTTCAAGTCTGAGTCAAGTCCAAGTCATTAAAGAAAATTGTGAGTCGAGTCCACTATTGGTCTCTGTTGAATCCGACATGAGCCCCGCTATCAACAGGGCAAATAACATGAGAGGGGGTTAACACTAGCTAGTTCATCAGTCGGCAAGCCCCGTCCACTATCAACAGAGCAATGAACATGGTGTGCCACTTCCTTCTCTGGGTGGAGTCTTGCCAAGTGACGATTGAAGTTTGAGGTCGTCCCCGTCGTCTCCTCGATAGTTCTTCTACATATGGAACACATAGCAGTGCATTTTTTTTTCCCACTGAACAAGAAGTCTGTATAAGCAAAGCGGACAATCCTAGGGGCTTCTCTCCAGGCATTTTAGCGCCATTAACGTTAGTTTGTTCCTGAACATGACGTATGAACAGGTGAATGTGCGTTCTCTTCTCTTGCATGAAATTAGTACAAAAATGAATGTAGATATAAATATCTTCTGCCAAATTATAATGGCATGTTACAAAAAAATAAAGAAAAAAATCCGAGTCCTCGTCTCCAATTTACGAGTCCGAATGCAGTTAATGTTCAAGTCCAAGTCAAATCACAAGTCCTTAAAATTAAAGCACAAGTCGGACTCGAGTACTACAAACCTAATACTAATAATAGTAAGGAATTATTAATGTTAATATTGACACAATCAATTGTCTGTAAACTCATGAGATAAAACGAGTAAGTTCTTGTTTATAAACATCCATAGATGATTCTAATACTTCTCAACAAATACTGTTTCTACTGCGTTAAAGTGCATATTCTGGACATATATATAATTTTTTTTTTTTTTAAATATGAATGTCCCTTTACAGACTCATCCAGAAGGGTAATTTTGCACAAGGCCATCTGTCTATAGCAGAAAAAAATAAAATAAAACGCGTCTGGAAAAATCCCAAGGGAGTCTGGAGCCAGATTCGTGACGTCACCTGCGGAAGCGCCAGCAGGCTGCACGAGCTTTGCACGGTTTCAGTGCACAGCCTGTGTAGACAAAGTGCTCCCATTTCTCTCTCATTGTCCGGTCTTTTGGGAAACGATGAGTACTAATCCCATCAAGATTGGTGTTGCTACACCCTCCTACGATCCATCTGTTAACCATTTTAATAATTACGCGATAACGTTGAAGAAATTTGCAGAAAACCACCAGGTCGTTTTCTCATAAACAAACCAGCGCTAACGTAGGATTCAGAGGGAGGCGTGCCGCATGCGACGTCACAAAAATCAATGTTTGCTGGGAAATCCAAACGCCAAGTTTTTTCAGAGGCGGACCAATTCACTGATTTTCAACTGAATTTTTCTGGTATTGTGCAAGGTAAAAAAAAATGCAGAGAATGCAGAAGGTTACAGATATTTGACCAAAGTTTAATATAAAATAGGAGAATTACATTGATCTTGCTCCTGAATTTACTCGTGATATGCACTTTAAGCTTGTCTTTCAACACTGTGGTAATCTTTTTTTTCCTTTTCACTTCCTTTACCCTTTTAGCAATGATCATTAAGAACATACTGCCCACCACTTCAGTAGAGACAATCTTGAGGTCATTGGATTCCTTTGCTTACCTCGATGAACGCAATGTCCGCCTCGTTAAGGGGAAGACGCCTGGATCCAAATGCTTTTGCTTTGTCGATATGGACTCGCATGAGGTAGAATTATGACAGTGCTTTATGATTCAGGTTGAGCGTGAATCTTTGTCATAGCATTTAACAAGCTGCCTTTCTGCCATCTTTCAGCATGTGACACGGTTGGTAGACCTGCTCACCAAACCCCGTCCAATTATGATTGATGGAGTTAGAGTATATGCAGAGGTAGCAAAACCTCTAAAGAATCAGAAGTGAGTTCCACTGTAAACTGTAATCAGATATTTAAATTGACTACAGTTCTGTCTGTGGTGAATCTGGTGATTTTTTTTTTTTTTTTTTTCTTTTTCCCCTTTTGACTTTTTTTTTTCCTCTTTCCCCCCTTCCCCCAGCTACCGGAGGGACCATGATAATAAGTCAAACACCACTACTTCTCTTCTGGGTTACCCACCTGATGTCACAGAGGTTGCTAATTTAATTCTTTGACCTTTTCTTTTTCTACTGTTTGATGAGGAACATACCTTAAATTCATGCCAATTTGCTTCTCCAGCAGCAACAGCAGTACTTCCAACAATCTCACCCAGCCGTCTCAGCTACTGCACAAGGTAGGCCAGTGCTAATTTTGAAATTAATGTAATTTCTTGATCGTATTGAGAATAAGCTACATGGTATAATCGCTTTTTGTGTGTGTAGGTATGGGTGCGCCTGCTGATCCCATGCACACAGATTCCTCCCTGACTTCAGCATCCTTACAGGGTTCAGGCATAACCCAAGTGAGTTCCTGACACACACCCACATCTGATTTGTATTCATGTCGCATGTCTGGGGTTATATTAATATGGGCTTGAGTGTTTTACTGGGAAATACGCCATTCATATTTTTCATAAGACCCAAAACCTTGACACAAATCTCTATACATAATTCGTGAGGAAATCACTGAATTGTTTTGATAAATTTGGGGACTTTTTGTTTGTAAATGTGTCTATATAATCAAAAGAAAATCGCACATTAGCATGAAGATATGAAGTTTATCTTCTCGTGGAAAAACTTGCATTTTTCTTACAAGATGCATCAGATCTGAGTGATATATTTAACAGTTATTCCACAGGTTTTTTTCTAGAAAAACTTAGTATGAGGGCGCTCACCATGGCGAGGGAGTGAAGCGACAGGGGGGGGTGTGCTGGTTGTCTGTCGTCCCCCCCCCCCACCGTGCGAAGCCTTTGAAAAACTGAGGCTACAATGGGACATTCTGAGGCTATCTGAGAGGGAAATTGTAACAAATTGTCTGTCAACATTGAAAAAGAAAGAAGTAATCTTCTTCTGCCCCGGACAGTCTTTGGCTTTCTTCCGTTTCGTGCCGCGGGATGACATCTTTAAACGCCCAAGTGTCAACAAAAACAACTCGCGAACTACTTCTGTCAAAAGCTCCCGCGCTGGTGGGTGAAAGGTCATTCAGTCTCGAGAAATCTCGCTCTACAAGTCAGCTGACCTTGTATGTAACCCATGTCAAATCTCACGAGAGCAGCCGCGACAAGTAAACAACTAAACAACATGGCGCCTCAGTCTGGAAAACACCAATTCGGATTGTTTTTGCACCGTCTGGCGGTGTATCTACTATGATTGGAATATTTTTGGAGTAATTATATTGTATTTGATGATCAGACACATTGTCACGTGGTGTTGCTGGGGTGTTTTCACGGAGAAAAGATCGTTTTGAGAAAGATTGCATGTTGTGCAGTAGCATATAAATGCATGGCCCAAATGTGACTTGGGGTTCAATCGGCATTTCGGTAAGGGGGCGCATGCTGAGAGTAAGAGGGCGCAGCGCCCCTGTTCCCCGGTTTAGACGAAAGCCTGTTCCATGAAATCAAGTCGTACGTGAGCTGATGCTTGGCGCTACGCGCCTCGTCAGCTATAAGCCATGTATGATTTAGATTGAGTGGAATAATTGTTTTATGTTGTGTGTTATGTTTTATTATATGGCTTGACTTGACATTCACTGGATTTTGAGAAACAGAGAATTTTTATTTTTTGCCAATTCGTTAAATAAAAACTTTATACAAACCATCCAACAAATTCTTGCCTGCTTAGAATGTAAAGAAACCGGCAAAATGACAGTAGCAATTTGTGAAAAATGCTATGATAATCCTTGAAAAAAAAAAGTTCTTACAATCAAATACTTTTATTCCATATTTTGTTGCTTTTTTTTTTTTTTTTTTTTGTATTTTTGGGGTTTTGTTTTCGAGGAGTTTTTATTTCATCCTCAGTTGGTTCAGCAACACGCTCCGCCATTCGTGCGATTGCGCATATCCAGTGAATGTGGATAGCCAGTATTATTTAAATATTCTGGTGTTGAGTGGTCGATCAGATATATTCCATTCAGCTAACATGATATTGAGCAAGTCGAAGATGAGTTCCATATCATGCTAGCTAAATGGACTATATCTGATAGACCACAAAAAAGCCATTATTATTATACATACTCTCTCTTCCAGTTTTTCAATGTCCATTGGTATGTTTTTCTCTTGTAAGCAGAGGGGAACCGTTGGGGTCTTCAGAGAAGGCCCAAACATATCAGAATTTCAAATGTTATATTTAATTTATTTCATTCATTATTTGCTTTCATTCCTTCATACTTTTGATTATAATTATTCTCTTCTAATTCGGCCTCGTTTTCTATGAAAGGGTCACTGTCCTGAAAACATTAAACTAGAGTTATCCAATCAGATTTTTTGTTTGTTGTCTCTAGGCAGAGAAGGGTTTAGCGCTGGCTCACTCATTGGTTAGGACTTCATTGTCGGGACAGAAGGCCATGGCAGTGTATGTTTATGTTGGAAGTGACCGATGAATTAACCAATCAGATATTGATTTATAGTGGGAGGGACCAAAAATTTATCATCCTAGACCTTCTCGAAGGCCAACGCGAGCTTGACCGCGAGTCGGCGCCGTCAGCATGGCAACGAAGTCACCTTCCTGCCAGTGTAGCGTTCATCAGTAGTGTTAGCGAATGCTAATAAAGCGGTCAAGCCAGTGCTATCAAGAGCAAGTAGCACAGGCTAACAACAGAGAAACTAAGATTTCTGTCTCCAGACTCCTCTTCCACACATGCTCGCTACAGTATTTTTCACTCAGGCTTAAGTATTCAGGGGCGGCACGGTGGTGTAGTGGTTAGCGCTGTCGCCTCACAGCAAGAAGGTCCTGGGTTCGAGCCCCGGGGCCGGCGAGGGCCTTTCTGTGTGGAGTTTGCATGTTCTCCCCGTGTCCGCGTGGGTTTCCTCCGGGTGCTCCGGTTTCCCCCACAGTCCAAAGACATGCAGGTTAGGTTAACTGGTGACTCTAAATTGACCGTAGGTGTGAATGTGAGTGTGAATGGTTGTCTGTGTCTATGTGTCAGCCCTGTGATGACCTGGCGACTTGTCCAGGGTGTACCCCGCCTTTCGCCCGTAGTCACCTGGGATAGGCTCCAGCTTGCCTGCGACCCTGTAGAAGGATAAAGCGGCTAGAGATAATGAGAATGAGAAATGAGCTTAAGTATTCATATCCCTCTATAATTAGTGAGTTTTAAAATCAACATGGACAACTACACACAACAGCACTACCTGGCAGCCTGCCGCCAATCCCTTGCAAAATCCTTTGCCCCGTTGTTTTTTTGGTTTGTTTGGCCGAGCTGAAGTCCCAGCTCTAATAGTAATGTTTCGCCACTGCTTGTAAATATGCATGAAGAATACCTAATGAAGTTTTGGTAGCCTTTTGGGTGTTCGACGCGTCTTTTAGTTTTATTTATTTAGTGCTTAATTATAGCATAGCTAATCCTAGCACTGGATTAGCCTTGTCTTTCTCTTTCCCGGAGAACAAAGAAATGCTTCTGCACAGGTGCAACAGAAAACTCTCTCATTGGATATAAGTGTCAGCTCCGACGTGTGATGTCATGTCTTGACAACCATGCAGTATCGTAAACCATATTCAACGCTCATTCTCCATTGGTTAGAGCGATGTACTACCTATAGGATAAGCGATATGCGAACAATATTGCATGCTGTCAAACCAAATGAATGAAACCCGCTAGAAGGGAATAGAATACATACATTTTATTTACCAGCTGGGAGGTCCGTATGGTTAAATACCGTGACCGAGGTCAGTATTCAGGGCCGAGGTCATGGTATTTCACCATACAGACTGACCTTAAGCTGGTAAATAATATATTTTTTTCTTTATCAAATTTTAACAGAAAATGAGAGCGCCTGAAAGAGAGAGCTGAGCCGCCATTTTGAATCCTCATTCACGGCTGTAATGCAAATGGCTTCCTCCTCGGTATACAAGTGCACTTCCATGGCAGGGAAAAAAACTACATTTTGCCGCCTATGTAGTCCCCTATTTATACAAATAGGAGTCATTCAGGATTCAGCCATGTTTTTGCTCGACCAAAGTTCTACAGTATTATGACCTTTATATTGCATAAATAAAGCCATTTGGTGAAACTTTGAAGAAGAGATTGTACTGGTTTAAAGTTTTTACCTAACGTAATATTATGTATTAGGATAACATGGTCCAAAATGGGCCTCATTAACTAATGAGATCAAACTGTTAGCAAGTTAGAGGTTTTTAGCTTTCTCCTGAAATGTTTTCTTTTATTTCTTCTTCCTCAGGGTAGTAAAACTCGCTTTCGCTGTGAACACTGTCGTTATCGCTATCCATGCTGTAAAATTAATGCTATTTTGAATCCTCGTTCACGGCTTTAATGCAAATTGCTTCCTCCTCGGTATACAAGTGCACTTCCATGGCAGGAACAAAACTGCATTTTGCCGCCTATGTAGTCCCCTATTTATACAAATAGGAGTCATTCAGGATTCAGCCATGTTTTTGCTCTGTGTTAGCAAGTTACAGGTTTTTAGCTTTCTCCTGAAATGTTTTCTTTTATTTCTTCTTCCTCAGGGTAGTAAAACTCGCTTTCGCTGTGAACACTGTCGTTATCGCTATCCATGCTGTAAAATTAATGCTATTCTCCTAAGAAATGCTGGCAAAAATTTACAAGATTTTTGATAATCTTTTAAATAAATCTTATTAAAAAAAGGATAAACGTTGACATAAAATGCTACTATGTTTGTTGTTGTGAACAAGCGAGTCGCCAGAGGTCCGTAACTGGGGTCCGTACCATAGGATACAGACCCGCTCGCCAGCCCATCAGAGTGCAGGATTTGGACCGCGAAAAAAATAAATGTTTTTATTCCATCAAAAAAGTGTCCTGTACGAATAATAATTTCTCTGATGGCGTCACTCCCAGTGTTTTCCTGCTGACTCGACATGTGTTGTGTTGTCAAAATGGCAAACCAGTTCAAAATTGAAGTTCTTTTGATTAACTTGAATTTTTTTTTTTTTTTGGATGGATGTAGCCATATAAATAGCATTACATGGTGGTGTGAAGATAGATATGAAGTTTATCTTTGGGTGGTGAAAATATAAATCTTCACTACTCGAAGAGAAACTTCATATATTCGTGCGATCCTCCATTTATAGTACTTGTTTTCTGACATTGTTCAGGGTGCAGTGTATGCAGAGGGTTCACTTGAGGCAAAGCGGCACCAGACTGCATCTTCAACTGATGCTGCTCGCGCTAGCTCTGCTGGTGGCTCTGAGGACTTCAGCTATGGTAAGATGTCGTTTAGTTTCACTGGGGGGGGGGGGATGTGCCCAGGCATCATGAACCTTCACCGGCAATAATGGTAGTGTCGGCAAAGAAAACTTTCCAAGGAAATTTTGGCCTCACAGTTAATTGTGTTTGGTCTACAACATGGAACAGTTGATGACTTCAGTTTGATATGAGAGGCTTAAAGTTAAAACCCTAATGATGCTCGTACTCAAGTTCCTGTGGACACAACTAGCACTATTTGAACCTATAGCGTACAGTTATAGATGCTGTATAATCGCACCCTTATCACCTAGATGAGGATGGCTTCTCCTTTGCATCTGGTCCCCCTCAAGATTTCTTCATGCCGTCTCAGGGAGTTTTTCCTTGCCACGTCACCTGTAGCTTGCTCATGAGAGAGAGATTCTCTCCGAAATATGTTTTCTGTAAAGCTGCTGGGTGACGTCTGTTGTTAAAAGCTATGTGTGTGTGTATGTATATAAATATTGAATTAAACTTGGTGAGTGTCAGGTACACGAGGGAGGCGGATGTATGTGCAGAAGTGTTCAGTTTAATAAAGTGCATATATGTAGACAAATGCGCGCGCACACACAGGCAAACAGTACATCAAAGGCAGAACGAGGCCCAAGAATCAAGAAACCAGGAAAACGAGCACGGGAAGAAAGGCTCGGTAACGCGTACTTAACATAGCGTATTACTTCGTGATGCAACTGCATCAGCGCAGTCCTTAAATAGCCAAATGCACTTCTCTAATGCCGCTTTTCCACTACCAACGCAGCTGAGTCGGGCTGAGCCGTGCCGTGCTGAGTTGGGCTGAGTGGGGCTGTTGGAGTTGCATTTCGACTACAACCGCGCTGAACCGTGCTGGCTGGAAGTGGGTGGACACATTGGGTGGAGTTAGTGAAAGTGGGTGGACGTCACGTGATGTCGTTAAGCAGCGCAAACAGTGACATCAGTGATCTTTTAAGCGGTAGTCTCACGACCCGAATAGTAAACAATAAACATGGAGTCGTTAGTGTTGCTGGTCTTGGTGCTGTGGCTTGTTGTCACCGACAACGCCAACAGATACTGGCAAGAGCGTATAGATGAGGCGAGGCGCATAAGGCTTCAGAAAATCTCGTAATTCGTAATTATTCTTCCGGGTTTACGGTGTTTTACAGATCCCAGCGTGCTCGCGGGGCGTGTGTGGGCATGTGAGGACACTCCTCCTCACCAATCAGTGCACAGGGGAGTGTCTGCTCACGCCCCCAGCCTCACTCGGCTCGCTTTGGCTCGCTTCAGCCCTACTCCAAAACGGTGCGAGTTTTAGGGGCTAAGCAGGGCTGAAGCGAGCTGAGTCGTGCTGTTCTTTGGTAGTCGAAACGCGAGCCGTGTCGGGCTGAAGTGAGCTGAAGCGAGCTGAAGTGAGCTGAAAAAGGGCCATAATTGAGTTCAGGTGCGCCTTGTTCATGGCGCGCATGCTGGAGCTCGCTCAGCACGCGCGCAGCCCAAGGCGCGCCTTCAGGTGCATGCGCCACAGCGTGCAGGACTGGCAATGAGTAACCCTGAGCAGCAAAATGTGCATGAAAAGCAGGTACTGGACCACTTTTTGAGCCATCAACCACATTTTAAATATTGCAACATCAACAGGACATTAAAGTGTATATCACTGATAAGTTCAGGAGCAGATCAATGTAATTCTCCTATTTTATATTAAACTTTGGTCAAATATCTGTAACATTCTGCATTCTCTGCAATTTTTTTACCTTGCGCAATACCAGAAAAATTCAGTTGAAATCAAGCCATTTGAGGCGAATTGGTCCACCTCTGAAAAAACTTGGCATTTGGATTTCCCGGCAAACATTGATTTTCGTGACGTCACGTGCGGGACGCCTCCTTCTGAATCCTGCGTCAGCGCTGGTTTGTTTATGAGAAAACGACCTGGTGGTTTTTTGCAAATTTCTTCAACGTTATCGCGTAATTATTAAAATGGTTAACAGATGGATCGTAGGAGGGTGTAGCAACACCAGTCTTGATGGGATTAGTACTCATCGTTTCCCAAAAGACCGGACAATGAGAGAGAAATGGGAGCGCTTGGTCTACACAGGCTGTGCACTGAAACCGTGCAAAGCTCGCGCAGCCTGCTGGCGCTTCCGCAGGTGACGTCACGAATCTGGCTCCAGACTCCCTTGTGATTTTTCCAGACGTGTTTTGTTATTTTATTTTTTTCTGCTGTAGACAGATGGCCTTGTGCAAAATTACCCTTCTGGATGAGTGTGTCCTATAAAAAAAAAAAAAAAAACGAAATTGGTCCAGATTATGCACTTTAAACTGCACATTACCTCACTTCGTGTAAACATGACTGGAGCATATTTTCTTCCCACCACTGTTATTTGTCTGAGAAAAACAGTAGCAGTCAAATGTTTGTACACCCCTACTCATTCATAGGTTTTTCTGTATCTTGACTTTTCTACAATGAACAATACTGAAGACATCGAAATTATTCAATGACATACGGAACATCTGTTGAATTATGTGGTAAAGTGTTAAATTATGATATATATTTATATCTATATATATATATATATATATATATATATATATATATATATATATATATAAAAATAATTTTTTTTTTTAGATTCTTCAGCGTAACCGGCGTTTACCTTGATGACGCTTTGCACACTATTGGCATTATCTTAACCAGCTTCATGAGGAAGTCACCTGGAACGCTTTTCAATTAACAGGTGCCTTGTCAAAAGTTAATTAGTGCAATTTCTTTCCTTCTTAATGCGTTTGAGATCAAACAGTAAATAGTAAATAATACAGTAAATAGCCCAATTCCACAACTGCAGTAACCCATATGTCACGAACCGCTCAACTAATCAAAGAAAAATGACATTACTTTGACGTGACGTGTCAATTAATAATAAGAAACCAAGAAGCCTTTATTTGTCACACGTATGCTCAAGCACAAACTTAAGGACACAGTGCATTTAACCCATCTGAAGCAGTGAACACACACACAAGTGAGCAATGAGCGCGCACACATACCCAGAGCAGTGGGCAGCCATGCTACAGCACCCGGGAAGCAGTTGAGGGTTAGGTTCCCTTGCTCAAGGGCACTTCAGCCCAACCTCAGGCTGCCCCATGTTAACCTAACCACATGTCTTTGAACTGTGGGGGAAACCGGCGCACCCAGAGGTAGGCCTGTTGCGATATTCGATATACCGACTTATCGTACGGTAAATGAAAATGAACTCTGTAATTTTTTTTTTACCCCCCCGCGATTTTGGCATTTACGTCTACATAGGGAAGTTGCCAGAGTATTAGCTTGACCCACTGACTGAATAAAACACGCTGTCTGTCAGAGGTGGGGCCTCCCAGCATGCAACAGGTATCCAGCCAGGGTATCCACTGAATGAGGAAAAGACAACACGTTGCTCTGTTGTACAGACCATAGGCGTAGAATTGGGTATGGACGTGTCCCTACCAATATTTCTGATTGAAGAAAAAAAAAAAATCCTGCTCCGTGCATGGTACACAAATGCTTACTGTAGGTTTCCACTAGGACAGGGGTTTTCAAAGTGTGGGAGAGTCAGCCCCCCCTCAGAGAGCAAATAAACAACAGCACCCCCCCCCCCCTTACAATTTTTGTTGTTGCTATACTTAATGTTCCATTCGTATTTAAAACAATGGTGGTTGTGCACATTTTTATTTTTTTCTTTTACACATTTTAAACATCTGTGCTTTTTTAAAACATCTTGTTTTACACATTTTAAACATCTGTGCTTTTTTTTTTAAAAAAAACATCGTTTTACACATTTCAAACATCTCATAGCATTGTTAGCTAGCACCTCTTGGCAGACAACACACTGTGGCAGTGGAGCATCTTCAGATCCAGTCCATGAAAATCCAAACTTTAAATAATCGTGGTCATACTTCCTTCTTTTTTTGCTTGGCCCAGACTCTGTCTCCTCACTCACTGTAGCTTTAGGTACTAAAAATCGATCCATTTTGTCTCTGGCAAAGGCTAGCTGAAGTTCGCTAAATGTCCGCAATAGTAACTTATTTTTCCTCACGTTGCACCCCCCCCGAAGAACTCTGGCGCCCCCTAGGGGAGGCGCGCCCCACACTTTGAAAAGCCCTGCACTAGGCGAAACCACACAAAATTCACTCATGAATATTGTAAGGTTTTATTCCTTTGTAAGGATAAATAATTGTAAGTATTTATTCTTGACCAAGAAGGCAGTAACTTATTTTGTGACAAAATTGTAAGGATTTATTTTTAATATTGTTCTGTTCTATTTTACTATTTCAGCTAGGAGGCATTGAATTCTGTGTAACTTGACCAAGTTACTGTGTGACCTTCTGTCTAAGCTAGACACACTGCTCAAGACGTAATACTGATAGCTTTTGGAACATTCTATCTCTGACCTAAGGTTGTGCGTAAATGTTGATATCTGTTAGAACATCTGCTAATATGAAATATATTGCTTATTAAGATGTGTTTTGCTCAGTCCAAGGTTTACTGACCTAGTCACTGTTGTCATAGTCTGACATCCTACGACACACACACACACACTCACATTCACATGCACACACATAGCATAGCTGCATATCCACACAGACGGATATCAAACAGTGATGTCATTTCATCCACACAGATAAGACACATATAAAATCCCTGCATTCTCTCGTTGTATTGGGGGACTTGCGAATAAAGATTGCGAACTTGGGGTTCCTTTCTTTTTTCTGCGACTTACCCCCAGACGTCTGGGAGACACGAGGGGACTGATCTCGAGATTGTGAGGGCCAGAGATGGGGGGAAAAAAAAAAAACCCTAACAAATATTCACTCTGGGGGCGTGGTCGCGAAAACGGCAAGCAGTTCAGCTACCATGTCAGTTAGCAAGTGCAGTTGCAGTGCAGTGACCGGCTGCTAGCTAGCAAGCTGTCCTTGAGGAATGTAACGTTAGATTAGCTCATAAAATGAATCGGTTAACAAGAGTTCGTATTCAGTGTGTAAAAACAACTTACAAATATGACTGTTTTCTAGGTTTGTGTGGCATGTACACTAAATAACAATCCAACTTGATACTGACAACAACTGGTGTTCATTAAGGTCACAAAGACCTGCAGAGCCCTGACCAAGTTTGGGTAACAGGGCACATGTAAACAATGTTCGTGGCCCAGACACCTTTTAATCAAATAAAACATTTTCACGTAAGAAGCCTCCGCCTTCTTGATCAGAAATTTTTGGTTACTCCCGCCTCTCTTTTGAAAACGTCACATACTGAGTACATACATATGCTGAACTGATTTGGTTTTCGAGGGGGTTCGTTTGAAAGCGGGAGGCTAAAAACTTCTCTGTAGAACCCTGTCACTCCCTCCTCCCCTCTCCGCTCTGGGCTCAAGAAGACAACAAAAGGGCAATAATATAACAACAACCAGTCAGAATTCAGATACAATCTGTTGCCAAGTAAAATTGTAACCTTTCAACACGTCAGTTCTAGAGCCCTCGTCCTGTTTTACCGTTAGATCAATCACATATCAGCTTAAACTAGCATTCTAAAACTAGTTAAAGATCCCACAGAAGATAGCCTACTCCCCCTGCCTGACTAATGGAACGCAGTGTTTAAGGCTCCATATGAGTTTTACTTCCATTTATGAGGGAAAGGAACATACACCCTCCCGACAGTCAATGCGTTATTCGCTTGTAAAACACATTTACAAATTGGTAGAATGAGTGAATCATCACATGCAAGATTTGCAGTTAATCAAATTAATTGCTTATTATTATTATTATTATTATTATTATTATTCATGAATTACTACAGTTCTGAACTTCAAATTTTAAAAGTCTTGACTTTGGAGAGATGATGGATACTCTTTTTTTTTTTTTTTTTTTTTTTTTTTGGTGGAACACAACAGAGCAAAATATTGTGACCCTCTAATGTTGACCTGAAGTTGGCGCCACTGGGGGGTTGGCATTGGGTTTATGTCCCCACCAATGTGAATACCAAACCTACGCCCTTGCCGACATGTTATCTCGTTCTAATTGTTTGTTACTTTTATCCAAATGACAGCTGGCAATACGTTGTTATTTTGCACTTCGTTTATCTGGGTACTAATCTTTGAGAAACTGGATTGGCAGAATGTTGCCTGTGAAGAAAAAAATGTCTTTATTACCCTCATCTCATCTCATTATCTGTAGCTGCTTTATCCTGTTCTACAGGGTCGCAGGCAAGCTGGAGCCTATCCCAGCTGACTACGGGCGAAAGGCGGGGTACACCCTGGACAAGTCGCCAGGTCATCACAGGGCTGACACATAGACACAGACAACCATTCACACTCACATTCACACCTACGGTCAATTTAGAGTCACCAGTTAACCTAACCTGCATGTCTTTGGACTGTGGGGGAAACCGGAGCACCCGGAGGAAACCCACGCGGACACGGGGAGAACATGCAAACTCCACACAGAAAGGCCCTCGCCGGCCACGGGGCTCGAACCCGGACCTTCTTGCTGTGAGGTGACGGCGCTAACCACTACACCACCGTGCCGCCCTCTCTTTATTACCCTGTGCCAAGTTAATATTTACTTAAGTGCAATTTTTAAGAGCCATAGATTGTATTTTATTAGTTTTAGTTGTGAGTGGTTTTGTTTGATTGTTTTATTTTTTTATATTTTTTACATTCCACTGTTGAATTGAATAAATTGACAATTTAAAAAGTTTACTGTCCTTTGAAAGGGTGTATTTGCATGATCATTATTATTTTACTAGTGGCATAAAATTGTCTTGAAAAGACGTCAACAATAATATCGTTGATCGCAATAATTTCTGAGACAATATATCGTCCAACAAAATGTGTTATCGTGACAGGCCAAGGTTCAGACACTCCAGATTTGTCTGCTTTCCTGTATGATGCTACATCTGGCTTCTACTATGACCCCCAGACCACCCTGTACTATGACCCCAACTCAAGGGTATGTCTAGAAAAGTATCCGTTCAGATTATATTTGATAATGAGATTCTGGCATTGCACAGAGCTTGTGTTAATTTGGCTGAGGGTCTGCCGCCCTCGGATAATGTTATTATATAGGTGGATATTTAAATATGTAGATTTGTAATGTTCATGAATAGTATGTTAAAGTTACGGACTGAATTATGATTTTGTGTATGTTTGTAGTATTTCTACAATGCTCAGACACAGCAGTACTTGTACTGGGACAGTACCGCAAAGATCTATATACCGGTAGATGGTGAAGGTTCGGGTCCAGACACTCAGAAAGCAAAGGCTCCTGTGGAGGGTGAGGCTGTGGCAGCTGAGGAACTTAAAACACCTTCAGAGGGCGCGCCAGAGCGACGGGAGGATGATGAGGCCATGCCGCGCTCTGAAAAGAAAGAGAAGGAGAAAGAAGACAAACCCAGGAGCCTGGCAGCATTTAAGGTTTGCTTGTGCTACTTGTTCACCACATGAATATTTACTGAGCTGCTACTACACCGTTTTTTTTTTTTTTTTTTAATTTTAACCCTCTGGGATCAAGTGCTTCGCCAGCAAAGCTCGGCAGGTTTAGAATGAGTAGGTCATGTATTTAGATAAATATCTTCGAGTTTTTATCATACAAGCATACTAAACATATTGACAGAAACTTTACATTTTCCTATGTGCCCACTGCCAAATATTATATTTTTAAAATTACCTAAATTTAGATGAAACATAAAACTTGTCACCTTAGTCAGTCACACCGGAGTCGGCATGCTGAGCGCCCACTTACACATTCATAAGACTATTTACATGGTCATGGAATGATGATCACTTTCACTCTTTTGGTTTCGATTGGTTTCTCTTTCGCAGTGAGAACGCCCACCGTAAACAGGATAAAATCTGTCAGCCACAGTTTAGGCTATTTGGAGGTAAAACTTGAGATGGCACGTGGATTTTATGTGCTTCGGATGATTCAGGACAGCAAATAAATTCAGTCTTGAGAACTGATGAGTGGTGCCCTTTCTATTTATTTATTTATTTATTTATTTATTTATTAACTTCAACTCAGTCCAGCCGAAGATCAACTCAAGTAAGTGTAAATATTTCTTCTGAGCAGATCGGTTGACGTGCGTGCGCTGTAGGGCATCTCGTCTCATTATCTGTAGCCACTTATCCTGTTCTACAGGGTCGCAGGCAAGCTGGAGCCTATCCCAGCTGACTACGGGCGAAAGGCGGGGTACACCCTGGACAAGTCGCCAGGTCATCACAGGGCTGACACATAGACACAGACAACCATTCACACTCACATTCACACCTACGGTCAATTTAGAGTCACCAGTTAACCTAACCTGCATGTCTTTGGACTGTGGGGGAAACCGGAGCACCCGGAGGAAACCCACGCGGACACGGGGAGAACATGCAAACTCCGCACAGAAAGGCCCTCGCCGGCCACGGGGCTCGAACCCGGACCTTCTTGCTCTGAGGCGACAGCGCTAACCACTACACCACTGTGCCGCTGCTGTAGGGCATACACAGGAAAAATGACTGAGCAATTTTTCCAGAGTTAAATGTATTTTCCTCAAAAGTAGTTCATTTTTCTCTACTTTGAGTTTAGAGAGTAAAATTTGGAGTTGGAGTGGGAGCAAAATTACAGAGCAATTGAGTAACAGAGTTGGTTGTGGCTCTGAACTGAGTAAAATAGTACAAGAATTAATTTCAAGACACACTGAATAGAGTCAAATACCAAAATAGTCAAAAACCAGATAAATGAAGCTGTTGTAAAAAGCAGCTTTTGGAATGTGTGTGTGTGGGGGAAACACCTTGTGACGAACCGTTTTGATCACTTGACCTGATGGGATTAAGAGTTGGCAGTGGGAGGGGTTTTCACTCTTCTCAGTGAATAGAATGGAAATTTTTACCCTTCTCATTGAATACCCCTCCCACTGCCAACCCTTTATCCCAAAACAGTAGGATGCGCATTTTTTGATGGCCAGTTAATTGTCCAAATCAGTGGAGCAGATTTAAGTTTTTGTGCTTGATACTTTCCGAAGACTGAACAGAATCACCTCAAGTGACCAAAATGGTTCATTACAATGGGTAAGGTTGTTTTTTTTTTTTTCACACATTCCAACACAGTTCTAAAACTGCTTTTTACAGCATCTTTATTTATCTCTTATTTTTTAAAAATGCAATCATGACATGCATACTACACAGATATGATTGTAGCGGAACTTGTGCTGAATACAAAAAAAAGTCATATGGCTTTGAAAATACTGCTTAGATTTGTTGAAATTGAGGACAAAATCATTTGTGCCAGAAAATACCCTCAGACTCGAGAGGGTTAAATATCTTATTGCTATACTTCAGGGTCTGTCTGTCTAACTGCATCTATCACATAGAATGTATTTTACACTATAATGTTTAACGTCTTCAGATTATGAAAGACATGGAGCGCTGGGCTAAGATTCAGAATCGGCAGAAGGAGACTGTCCGGGCCCCATCTCCTGTCCTCAGGAGTGGAACAGAGGACAAGAAGGCTTCCAAAGCTGCCGATGCAGCCTTCGCTGTATTTGAGAGGAAGGTCAGGAGCTGTTTTTCTTTTTGAGCCAGTTTACAAACATCTGTATTTTTGTCTGAGGTTTGTTATTTGTGCTTTTACGAATATCCGTGTGCGCCTTGGTAGATAGTAACTAATTCATTTTCACATTATCCCACAACTTTATAGACCACTGCAGGGGATGACTTGTTCAAAAAGCCTCTTGCTCCACCAAGGAAAGAGGAGAAGGGCTCCAAGGTGAGCTTTAGCACACAGTCCTACTCTGACAGTGATGTGGGGGAGGGGAGTGGATGTTTCAGGAGCATTAACTTACAAACTTTTCATGAAGCATAATTATTTGAAAGTACTTTCCACATTTCTCAATTTGCAGAAGCCCATGGGTTCTCTAGGCATGTTGGCTGCTGATTATGCAGCAGGAAGTGATGATGAGGAGGAAGAAGAAAAACATGAGAAGCATGAAGCACCTGCCCCACCTGCCAAAAGTCAGCCAGAGCCCCAGGAGAAAGAAGACAAACTGACAGACTGGAAGAAAATGGCGTGCCTGCTGTGCAGGAGACAGTTCCCCAGTAAAGACGCCCTGATCCGCCATCAACAGCTCTCAGACCTGCACAAGGTACTTCTGCTCCTCAAACTTGCACAAGCCATCAGCTGCTACAGGTGTAGCGTTTGATAGGATGTGAAAGGACACATTATGATCACTTTTTGTTTTTCCACTGACCTATTCTTGATCTTGATTTTTTTTTTTTTTTTTTAATGCCAGCAAAATATGGAGATTCACTTAAAGATCAAAAAGTCAAAAAGGGAACTAGAAGCTTTGGAAAACGAGGAAAAAGAGGCAAGTTTTCATTTCTGTCTGTTACGAGATGGAGATGATATTGGAGCTTGGGTATCTCTTAGTAGCCTACATCTTCAGATATGTTTCAAAACAGCCAGTCACTTAGATGAGCAGTTAGCGTTTCCTTGCATGAAGATCAGTATTATTATGATCGTGCACTTGTTTGTAATAATCTAGCCATGCTGAATTATGGCTCTGTCACCTCACCCTGTGTCCTGTGCTTTTAGATGCATATGAAAGAAACTCACAGTCCACCTGAAGCAAAGAAAAGGAAACAGCAAAACACATGGCCCAGCAGTTCAAGGTACGCTTGGGCACATTGTAACGTAAAGAAACTGAGCCATTTTCTAAACAAGTCGACTGCATGATGCACCAGGCACTCGCTTTACTTATTTAGATAGCAGGGATGCAGCCAAATACAAATAAATGATTTGGAATGAACAGATATGTTGTAAATGAATACAGATGCAAATAAGAGATGTACTTTCTGTTCCCCAAAAAAAAAAAGTTGCAAGTGCATGCTTTTAACTTTCATGATTGAAACAAAATTTTAAAAATTGCTCAAAAAGACCTAAAACTAGCCCAAAACAATTGGGTAAGGGGGATTTATTTATATATATATATATATATATATATACACATACACACACACACACACAGTGGGGCAAAAAAGTATTTAGTTAGCCACCAATTGTGCAAGTTCTCCCACTTAAAAAGATGAGAGAGGTCTGTAATTTTCATCATAGGTACACTTCAACTATGAGAGACTGAATGGGGGGGAAAGAATCCAGGAAATCACACTGTAGGATTTTTAATGAATTAATTGGTAAATTCCTCGGTAAAATAAGTATTTGGTCACCTACAAACAAGCAAGATTTCTGGCTCTCACAGACCTGTAACAACTTCTTTAAGAGGCTCCTCTGTCTTCCACTCGTTACCTGTATTAATGGCACCTGTTTGAACTCGTTATCAGTATAAAAGACACCTGTCCACAACCTCAAACAGTCACACTCCAAACTCCACTATGGCCAAGACCAAAGAGCTGTCAAAGGACACCAGAAACAAAACTGTAGACCTGCATCAGGCTGGGAAGACTGAATCTGCAATAGGTAAGCAGCTTGGTGTGAAGAAATCAACTGTGGGAGCAATTATTAGAAAATGGAAGACATACAAGACCACTGATAATCTCCCTCGATCTGGGGCTCTACGCAAGATCTCACCCCGTGGGGTCAAAATGATCACAAGAACGGTGAGCAAAAATCCCAGAACCACACGGGGGGACCTAGTGAATGACCTGCAGAGAGCTGGGACCAAAGTAACAAAGGCTACCATCAGTAACACACTATGCCACCGGGGACTCAAATCCTGCAGTGCCAGATGTGTCCCCCTGCTTAAGCCAGTACATGTCCAGGCCTGTCTGAAGTTTGCTAGAGCGCATTTGGATGATCCAGAAGAGGATTGGGAGAATGTCATATGGTCAGATGAAACCAAAATAGAACTTTTTGGTAAAAACTCAACTTGTCGTGTTTGGAGGAGAAAGAATGCTGAGTTGCATCCAAAGAACACCTTACCTACTGTGAAGCATGGGGGTGGAAACATCATGCTTTGGGGCTGTTTTTCTGCAAAGGGACCAGGACGACTGATCCGTGTAAAGGAAAGAATGAATGAGGCCATGTATCGTGATATTTTGAGTGAAAACCTCCTTCCATCAGCAAGGGCATTGAAGATGAAATGTGGCTGGGTCTTTCAGCATGACAATGATCCCGAACACACTGCCCGGGAAACGAAGGAGGAGTGGCTTCATAAGAAGCATTTCAAGGTCCTGGAGTGGCCTAACCAGTCTCCAGATCTCAACCCCATAGAAAATCTTTGGAGGGAGTTGAAAGTCCGTGTTGCCCAGCGACAGCCCCAAAACATCACTGCTCTAGAGGAGATCTGCATGGAGGAATGGGCCAAAATACCAGCAACAGTGTGTGAAAACCTTGTGAAGACTTAGAGAAAACGTTTGACCTCTGTCATTGCCAACAAAGGGTATATAAAGTATTGAGATGAACTTTTGTTATTGACCAAATACTTATGCCGCTTTTCCACTACAAACGCGGCTGAGTCGGGCTGAGCCGTGCCGTGCTGAGTCGAGCTGAGTGAGGCTGTTGGAGTTGCATTTCGACTACAACCGCGCTGAACCGTGCTGGCTGGAAGTGGGTGGACACATTGGGTGGAGTTAGCGAAAGTGGGTGGACGTCACGTGATGTCGTTAAGCAGCGCAAACAGTGACATCAGTGAGCTTTTAAGCGGTAGTCTCACGACCCGAATAGTAAACAATAAACATGGACGTGGAGTCGTTAGTGTTGCTGGTCTTGGTGCTGTGGCTTGTTGTCACCGACAACGCGAACAGATACTGGCAAGAGCATATAGATGAGGCGAGGCGCATAAGGCTCCAGAAATTCTCGTAATTCGTAATTCTTCTTCTTCCGGGTTTACGGTGTTTACAGATCCCAGCGTGCTCGCGGGGCGTGTGTGGGCATGTGAGGACACTCCTCCTCACCAATCAGTGCACAGGGGAGTGTCTGCTCACGCCCCCAGCCTCACTCGGCTCGCTTTGGCTCGCTTCAGCCCCACTCCAAAACGGTGCGAGTTTTAGGGGCTAAGCAGGGCTGAAGCGAGCTGAGTCGTGCTGTTTTTTGGTAGCCGAAACGCGAGCCGTGTCGGGCTGAAGCAAGCTGAAGTGAGCTGAAAAAGGGTAGTGGAAAAGGGCCATTATTTTCCACCATAATTTGCAAATAAATTCTTTAAAAATCAGACAATGTGATTTTCTGGATTTTTTTTTTTTCCTCATTTTGGCTCTCATAGTTGAAGTGTACCTATGATGAAAATTACAGGCCTCTCTCATCTTTTTAAGTGGGATAACTTGCACAATTGGTGACTGACTAAATACTTTTTTGCCCCACTGTATATATGTGTGTGCATAAATATGACCTAAAACATCATCAGATTTTCACCCAAGTCCTGAAAGTAGATAAAGAGAACCCAGTTAAACAAATGAGATGAAAAATATTATACTTGGTCATTTATTTATTGAGGAAAATGATCCAATATTACATATGTGAGTGGCAAAAGTATGTGAACCTTTGCTTTCAGTATCTGGTGTGACCCCCTTGTGCAGCAATAACTGCAACTAAACATTTCCGGTAACTGTTGATCAGTCCTGCACACCGGCTTGGAGGAATTTTAGCCCATTCCTCCGTACAGAACAGCTTCAACTCTGGAATGTTGGTGGGTTTCCTCACATGAACTGCTCGCTTCAGGTCCTTCCACAACATTTCGATTGGATTAAGGTCAGGACTTGGCCATTCCAAAACATTATTCTTCTTTAACCATTCTTTGGTAGAACGACTTGTGTGCTTGGGATCGTTGTCTTGCTGCATGACCCACCTTCTCTTGAGATTCAGTTCATGGACAGATGTCCTGACATTTTCCTTTAGAATTCGCTGGTATAATTCAGAATTCATTGTTCCATCAATGATGGCAAGCTGTCCTGGCCCAGATGCAGCAAAACAGGCCCAAAGCATGATACGACCACCACCATGTTTCACAGATGGGATAAGGTTCTTATGTTGGAATGCAGTGTTTTCCTTTCTCCAAACATAATGCTTCTCATTTAAACCAAAAAGTTCCATTTTGTTCTCATCTATCCACAAAATATTTTTCCAGTAGCCTTCTGGCTTGTCCACGTGGTCTTTAGCAAACTACAGACGAGCTGCAATGTTCTTTTTGGAGAGCAGTGGCTTTCTCCTTGCAACCCTGCCATGCATGCCATTGTTGTTCAGTGTTCTCCTGTTGGTGGACTCATGAACATTAACATTAGCCAATGTGAGAGAGGCCTTCAGTTGCTTAGAAGTTACCCTGGGGTCCTTTGTGACCTCGCCGACTATTACACGCCTTGCCCTTGGAGTGAACTTTGTTGGTTGACCACTCCTGGGGAGGGTAACAATGGTCTTGAATTTCCTCCATTTCTACACAATCTGTCTGACTGTGGATTGGTGGAGTCCAAACTCTTTAGAGATGGTTTTGTAACCTTTTCCAGCCTGATGAGCATCAACAATGCTTTTCCTGAGGTCCTCAGAAATCTCCTTTGTTTGTGCCATGATGCACTTCCACAAACGTGTGTTGTGAAGATCAGACTTTGATAGATCCCTGTTCTTTAAATAAAACAGGGTGCCCACTCACACCTGATTGTCATCCCATTGATTGAAAACACCTGACTCTAATTTCACCTTCAAATTAACTGCTAATCCTAAAGGTTCACGTACTTTTGCCACTCACAGATATGTAATATTGGATCATTTTCCTCAATAAATAAATGACCAAGTATAATATTTTTGTCTCATTTGTTTAACTGGGTTCTCTTTATCTACTTTTAGGACTTGTGTGAAAATCTGATGTTGTTTTAGGTCATATTTATGCAGGAATATAGAAAATTCTAAAGGGTTCACAAACTTTCAAGCACCTCTTTGTGTGTCTCTCTCTCTCTCACACACACACATACATACATACATACATACATTTTTTGTGTGTAGAAAATGATTACTCACTTTTTTTCTTAGATTTTACAGTTTATGCATTACACAGGTTTTATCCACTCCATAATCCTTTTTCTTCTCCCAGTCTTTGCAGTATATCTTACAACAGAAACTGTACTCTACATCTTTCCATTTGTTTACCTTGCGTACGTTCATGGAGACTGGACTACATGAGCAAATTTGTTCCAAAACAAGCTCAATGTAACATCAAAACTACAACTCTGGCAACCCGGAGTGTTCTGTTCCCAAGACAATGGTGGCCCTTTTCCGCTGCATAGTATCAGCTCAGCTCAACACGACTCACCTTTTTAGGTTTTCCATCAGGCCAGAGTTGTGGATAGTACCTGGTACAATTTTGTTCCACCACTTCCATCGAGGTTCCAAGCAAGCTGAGGTGATACTAAAAAGTAACTTGAAAACATTGGGGACTGCTGATTGGTCAGATAGAATCGTATCGCTGCAGCATCCTTGTGCGAGACAGAACGTCCTGAACAAACCCTCCATTTTTAAATAGCGTTATTTTTGTTTCTTACACTTTACTGATTATGTGCGTGTTATCACCGCTTGTAAGCATGTCCATGTGTGCACATGGAACGGTGTTATGTCAAACCAAAGTTGCCATAATTCATCACGTTTCTAACGTATTCGTGTATAAATACACAGGTGATTTATAGAAAATCCCACGCGCTGATTGATCGAGAAATTCAGACCATTTCTTGATCATCTCGAGCGACTCGGCAAAATGGCGGCCAATTGCTTTGTCACTGGAATTACAATTCATGAAAGAAAATGCTGTTCCTAAAAGCACTAAAGATGCGACGAAGTTTGGTCTAAAACTATTCAAAGGTAAGGTGGAATTGATTATTTTATGTAATTCAGCCTAGATAAGTGACACAAGTCTACACCACGCCTTTATTACATTTGCATGCAGCTTTTGAAGTTTTAAATAAATTATTTTTTTAAAATAATCACCTGTGTATTTATACTAAAACAATTATCCGCCTCCGGCTCAGTGAAGAATAACCTCGACTTGGTCAGATTTATTATTCACCGAAATTCACTTTGCCTTTGGCGAATAATTGTTAAACAAACAAGGCACCATAAAAAAAGTGTCAGAATAGAATAGAATGCCTTTATTGTCATAATACACATGTACAATGAGATTAAAAGCAACTCTAATCACAGTGCAAACAGCATAGAAATATGCAATATAAACACAGAACAAAGAATATAGTGGGGGAAAAAAAAGTGTTCCACGTTATGGAGTGGGGTATGGAGCACTTGCATGTGACGTCACAGCCGATCCAGATTGTGACAGACGCCATCTTGTCGGTCAAACGCCATATTCCGCCTTCTACTTCTACCTTTTCTTCTGGAAAACCCTACTATATACAATTCTACTACAACGGCTGCAGCTACAAGCTCTCCCTACCTGTGCACGTTTTTTTAATGTTTTTTGTGTGTATTTTTGCGTGTTGTTCGTCTGTACCGGACTTCAATATCCACTACAACCGTATGGACTTACTGGACATTGGTTTCCAGCAGAAAATGACGGTTTGTAGCGATTTCCATCGCATGCACAACATTCCGGACAAGATAGTGAGACCAGCGGGGTCTCCGTGGATTGTTATCGGAAGCAAAGCGAAGGAGGCGGCGCCGGGAGTGGAAGCAAAAGCGAGGCTGTAGAGCCGGCCTGTTGACTAAGCTCAGAAAACAGCCACTCAAACCTCCACTGCTAAGCCTCTACCTCTCCAACGCCAGATCCATGGTAAACAAGACGGACGATTTGGAATTACAGCTGGAATTACCTTATTCTATTCTATAATCGGCTGGTCAGTGCTATACTCAATACTTAAGTGACTTACCCATCCAATGAGGATTCTTGTTTACAAGATGCCACATCTGAGTCGCTGACAAATCCTGAATTTCTGTAAAGATAACTGTCCAGAGATTTATAAGCACGCAGTGCTTCACCACTGAACAGCGAGGGAAAGTTAATGAGGTAATTATACACGTCTGGGTATTCCGCTGGCAGTTCAACAACCGGTCGTGAAAACTCCGTCCGGTAAGCCATAAGGGTCACTAATCTGTAGATCGTTTATTTTAGACATGTATCTAGTTATCTGTTCATTAGAAAAATGAGCCGTGTAGTCCGTCGGTTGAAATTGATCCATTCTGTACGAGTGCAGCAGTATTCAGCGGTGTTTTTGACCGACAAGATGGCGGTTGTGTACTTTCCGGTCATGTGACTGCAAGATCTCTATTGCACATAAGTATTGCACAGAGAGAGTCCGATAGACCAGGGCTTTTCAAAGTGTGGGGCGCGCCCCCCCGAGGGGCGCCAGAGTTCTTCGGGGGGGCGCAACGTGAGGAGCCTTTACCAGAGACAAAATGGATCGATTTTTAGTACCTAAAGCTACAGTGAGTGAGGAGACAGAGTTTGGGCCAAGCAAAAAAAAACCCCAGAGCCTCCAGGATGTTGCGATTTGCAACTTCAGCGCAAATTCAACCAATCCCCGCGAATTCAGGGCGGTGTTGCAATTATATCCAATCACCGCAACTTTCCCGCAAATTTGACCAATCGTTGGCGTCGTCTTGAGGTGACGTCGACAAACTACCTTCCGCCTTACTTCCGTGTTTACGTTCAAGAGAAGCAGCATGCGCGCAGTGTTGCCAGATTGGTTTTAAGTGCATTTTGGCGGGTTTTGAACATATTTTGGACTGGAAAACGTCAGCAGTATCTGGCAACATTGCATGATGTGCGAGTCAGTGTTTATGTAGGCTTAAATTCTGTTACTGAAAGTGTGTGATGTTTACAGTGAAGCACTGTGTGCACTTTTTTTTTTTACTTAATACAAGAAAGTAATGGATGCCAACATTTTTGCCAAAATGGTATTCTATTTTCCATTGTTTAGGCAGCTTCAGCATCATACTGTGAGATTCTGTTCAAGTTGTTTTTTTTTTTCTTCTATGAAGCCTGAGCCATTTATTTTATTAGTTTATATTTGTTTAATTTAGTCTTCAGGAGAGACTGCCTGCACACGGTACTAGTATTAGTTTTTTTTTCTTACACGAAAGCAGAGGCATTTATATTATATTTTAAGGTAACTTCATGTTGTGCTGTGAGGTTCTCTGCACTTTAACTTTTGAACCAACAGGTGCATTTGGATAAGTAAAGCCTATTTTTCTGCATTTTTGTAGTCCTGGTAATCTTTTATATTGGTAAAGTTGTTTATAGGACCATTTCTCAGTGTCTGTTTTTTAATCAGTAGTTTTTCATTAATAACTTGATATTTAACATATCACTCAACTTTAATCACAAAAAGAGAAAATCGCAACAATTTCTCGCAACTTTCACTTCCTCCCGCAATGTAATCGCAACAAAAACCTAAAAAACACCGCAACTTTCATCGCAATTTTTTTGGAAAACCCCCCGCAACATCAGACATTTTAGCCCTCAACAATCACAAAAAAGGCCTGCGGAATCCTGGGGGGACTGGAAAAAGAAGGAAGTATGACCACGATTATTTAAAGTTTGGATTTTCATGGACTGGATCGGAAGATGCTCCACTGCCACAGTGTGTTGTCTGCCAAGAGGTGCTAGCTAACGATGCTATGAGATGTTTAAAATGTGTAAAACAAGATGTTTTAAAAAGCACAGATGTTTAAAATGTGAAAAAGAAAAATGTGTACAACAACCATTTTTTAAAAATGCGAATGGAACATGAAGTATAGCAACAACAAAAATTGTAGGGGGGGGGGCGGGCGCTGTTGTTTATTTGCTCTCCGAGGGGGGGCTGACTCTCCCACACTTTGAAAACCCCTGCGATAGACTATAAAGTCAGTGCATATTTGAGTTCAGGGTGGTTATGGCTTTTGGAAAGAAGCTGTTTTTGAATCTATTTGTTTTTGTCCTGATGCACCTGTAGCGCCTCCCTGAGGGCAACAGGTCAAACAGATCAAAGCCAGGGTGGGAGCTGTCCTTGGTAATGTTCCTAGCTCTGCTGAGGCAGCGGGAGGTGTAAGTATCCATCAGGGAGGGGAGAGGGCAGCCGATGATCTTCTGTCCTGCCTTTACTACTGTCTGGAGCCTCTCCCTGTCTGCAGCAGTGCAGCTGCCGTACCATACTGTGATACAGTACGTCAGCAGGCTCTCAATGGATGAGCGGTAGAAGGTCAGCAGCAGGATACTGCTTTTAATGCCGTGTAATGGTAACAGCCCTTTATATGCTTTCAGTTCACAAGTCGCGCTGTATGTGATGCACACGGTAAAGATACAGGGCGTCCAATCTGAGGACGTGGGTTCGCTTCCCCGCTCAGCATATAATATTTAGAGGATGTTTTGCTGCAGGGGTCTCATTTAAAATTAGCCACTCTGTACTGATATTTTGCCTAACCTTCTGTTGGTAGAACCAACGAGCGTATGTGCACTTTGCTTTTGATATCAGTTGTCAGTAAGCATATTAAAACAAGCCACAGACTGAAGGCTCCTGCCTTCAGAAGAAACCATTGGAAGACCCTAACTTTTCGTAAGATGGATGGAATCATGATTTGGTCTGAACGATGCCGTGCCATTATTTTTGCTTTGTTACAAAACTCATAACATTACCCATAGCTGTTTTACCAACCGAGGGTTAAGCAAAATATCAGTACAGGGTGGCTAATGCGCTGAATGGGGAAGCGAACCTGCATCTTTGGACTGGCAGTCCCATGTCTTCACCATTGGCATTGAGGACAACGTCATGGCAGTTTTATGTGGTGTTGCCATGACGACCAGCTACACTGAGGGGGTAGTGGAAAAGAAACTATTGATGATAAAAGCAAGTTGAGTCGAGCCAGTACCATGCAGTGAAAAGGGCCATTGGTCTACCTTCAGTGGTTTGCTCCAGTAGCTCAACTTGGGCACTGCCTTACTGAACGCCATACAAACTAAAACCATATTTCTGTACAAACAAAAGAAATGTGCTTTTATTTATTGAGCCACTACTCCATATAGCTTATGCAGACCTCATGCTATGCACAGGGCAGAATCCCTCTGCTCGACGCTCCTAAAATAATCATTTAATTCAGTCTTAACTTGTATATTCATTGCATGTTTCTCTTTGCTCTTAAATGATCACTCTATAATTTTATAAAATCAGTCTGTCTGGCATTATAATGAAATGCACCTTAAAGGACCCCTTTTAGCTGACCAGCAGCACTGCATCCCAGCTTCATCGTAGATTCTTATAGTTTGTCCAGCAAACTCTTCTGATCTTTCTGGAATGGAACAACCCCAAAAACTGAAGTAAATCTAATTTTTGAAAATATTCCTCTGCTATTGTTTTATGCTATAAACAACAGTTCTTTGGTCTGGAAAAGACATTTGAAAGATGGATATCTCGATTACTCAGACTTATTACATAGAACGCATGCCAGAAAGGTTCACAGGGCATCTGGTTCAGGGATTTAATGAATATATGGAATGCTAATGAACGATTTTTTTTTTTTAATTTGTGAATGAAAGCAAACAAAAAAATCCATACCCTTGTCTGGTTTAAATACAGAATATAGCCGCAAGCGGCGATGAGGGGCCCTCGCACCTCCGGTTCCATGACCCGTCACATGTTTTCATCATACGATGCACATTACATCTGATTGTGAGACAAAAGCCTGGGTATCTGATGTGTGCGCCACCAGCGATGAGTTTTTAGGCGATGGAGTCATTACTGACCATATCCAAATGGTGGCGCTATACCAGAGGGTCATGTTGGACATGTGGATATCTTCAGAACCATCGTATCCTATAACTTGTGAAGTTCGGACCGTATAAGGCAATGCATAGTGAATTTATGACACACTTCCTATTTGCGTGACGTAACACAAATTTGTTTTGCCATTTCAATATCTTGCAAGATATCGCAAATCCCTTTGCAATTTAAAGTCAGCAACATCTTGACATCACGTATACCAAATATGGCATGAATCCAACAAACCACCTAGGAGCAGAATGTCAAAACGGAACACGTGTCAAAATGCACAGAACCAAAAATAACTCTCTTCCTGTTGAGTATAGCTAATGCAATGTATACCGCAGCCCTGTGATGACCTGGCGACTTGTCCAGGGTGTACCCCGCCTTTTGCTCGTAGTCAGCTGGGATAGGCTCCAGCTTGCCTGCGACCCTGTAGAACAGGATAAGCGGCTACAGATAATGAGATGAGAATGTATACCGCAATTTTGTTCATCTTGCGGCACCCCATACACCTCCCAAATTTGACACGGATAGGTGAAACTATATACCGGGCAGGAGTATCAATGATACACGGGGTGCAATGGAGTCCCCTGGACACACCTATTGCTGAGTAGCGGTGCACATGACTGACGTGTGTACCAAACTTCATGAGTTTTCGCCCATGGGAACCACCTCAAAAATGGGAAAGTGTTGAAGAAAAAGACGATGTAATAATAACAAAAAAATAGCTACAGAAATGATAGGGCCTTGCACCTCTGGTGCTCAGGCCCTAATACGAATATTTGGGGTGCTAAAAAATGCAGCGTTGCATTTCGTAGACTAGCAAATATTTTGACCATGTCGTTGTGTTCTTGCAGGGACACACACAAAGGCAATGAGAGACCAGGGCTAGGACTGGAGTCCACGGAGGTGAGCCACACCCTGAAAAATACCACAAGTCTCCTCTTTCTTCTCCCCCATCAGGGCCTCTGAGTAACATTTTGTGTTCCTCTTCCTCACTTACATAACAGCGGAACAAGAAGGAAGCAGTCGTCTGGAACCACGCCACCTATAAGCAGGCTGTGCGGAAGGCTATGTTTGCACGTTTTAAGGAGCTGGAATGATGGAGTGAGAGGACTAAATAACTGAAATGCACACAGTTTGTGCCAGCAGCTTACTTCGGGCTTTTTCTGTGAGCTAACACAATTCCTACTGAATCTCCAGTTTGTGTTCATGATCGTGCCTGGAATGATTATAAATCCATTTTTTTTCTCCGTCCACAGTTCTGATTATATATAGAATTTTTTTTCTTTATTTTAAGAGTTGTGGTTTGTTTTTGTTTTTTTGTAGCCTTACTGTTTAGGACTTTGAAACAATTTTATTTTCTTTGCTTTGTATCATTTTTTTTGGTCTGTTTTTTAATGATAAAAGTGAGTTGTGCATTTGCAACTCTTGTAAAACTATTCTAATTGTAATCAGTATTCTGTGAGTCAATAAACCGACTGCCATCATCTGGATCAAGTCGTTTTACTTTGTCACCACAGATTTTCCAATCGTTTTCTCCATGGAGCATGAATTTTACCACTGTATAATCACAAGACTGAACCTGGAGAAAAAGTGAATGACTGAGCTGCACGTTGAAAGGAGAGCCTCCTGTCTGACTTTGCAGTTGCTCTTTACTGTGTGTCTTCTTTCCTGATTTTTTTTTTTTTATATATTAAATGACAGGCAGGCCATCAGTGCATTTCTCCATTCTTTATAAGAGTTGGACTACAGTGATGGCACAATAAGATGACTGAACACTAAACATGTAGTGCTTTTGTAACATCCGTCCTTTGTAAATTGGCTGCACGAAAGTTGATTTAGTATCTTGGAAAATATGGTTTCAGATATGTGAAGTCATTTTCATTTGATGTACCTGAATAAAGAGAATAAATATTTTTCTTACTTTTTTTTTTCTTTCTGGACGATCACTTGAGCTCTGTGAAGATTAAACACAATATATTATTTATATTTACATTTATGCCATTTGGCAGATGGCCTTATCCAGAGCGACTTCCAGACGTGCTTTGAAGTCTATCAATATCTACATCCTGATACTGGTTCAAAAGGACACAGACTAAGAATACCATCAGTCTAAAAACTGTTGGGGAGGTAATATTACAAAAAAGAAATGCAAAGACAGCATGAGGTGTTTTTTTTTTTTTTTTTTTTTCTCCCTTTAAAAAAATATGGTGCTCATTTAAGTACTTCAGGAAAAGGGAGGTCTTCAGATGATATTTGAAGACATCTAGTGCTTCCTCTATTCGGATATCTAGAGGAGGTTCATTCCACCACCTAGGTGCCAGGACATAGTTGTAATCCATACCTTCCTTGTATTTGTACTTCATCCGACCAAATTACTTGCTGCAGAATACAAATAACTGTAAAGCAAATTTCACCTGTAGGTGGCAGTAGAGAGCTGCTTTTCTGATTGCTTTACTGTGAAGGGTTTGTCATTTATTGTAGAATCAACGAGCATTATGTTCTTATATTATAAATAAAACATTATCAGCAATTTACTTCTTCAGGATTATTTTGAATGTGCTCTTCCACAGTGACAAATCACTTCTCTACCTTTTACTCCAAGGCTGCTTTGAGTTTCTAATACAGGTCTGTACTAATACAGGCTTCAGTGTTTTCCTCATTCAGCCCAACAGTTAGTTGAATCGGATCCATCAGAAAACACTAAACTGTAGAACGAGTGATCCTGTGAGTGTTAGTGTTGACTGTAGTATTGCTTGGCAAATGTGGAAATTTGTGTGTGAACTTCGAGTGCATGTCAACAAATTGGAATATTGTGCAAAAGGTCTTTTTTTTTTGTATTTTAATTCAAAAAGGTAAACTTTCATGTATTCTATATTCAGTACACATAAAATATAAAATATTTCAAATGTTTTTTTTTTGATGGTTATGGCTTATAGCTCTTGACAATCAGAAACCCAGTATCTCAAAATATTAGAATTTGAAGTTTGAGTAAAACCGTATAAATACCGTATATCTCTCGGTCTAGTTTGATACACGCAACCACAATCATTGGGAATACTGCTGACTTGACAGTTGTCCAGTTGTCGACACCCTCCACAAGTTGGGTAAGCCACAGAAGGTCATTGCTGAAAAGGCTGGCTGGAAAAGGTGCACAAGCAACAGGGATGAGCGCAGCCTTGAGAGGATTATCAAGAAAAGTCAATTCAAGAACTTGGGAGAGCTTCACAAGGAGTGGACTGAGGCTGGTGTCAGTGCAGCAAGAGCCACTACGCACAGACGTCTTTAGGAAAGGGGCTACAACTGTCGCGTTCCTAATATCAAGCCACTCCTGAACCAGAGACAATCTTACTTGGGCTAAGGAGAGAAGAAACTGGATTGTTTTATCAAGTCCATTGAGCAGTTCTTTCTCTCCTTATCTCAGGTAAGATGCTTCTGACGTTGTCTCTGGTTCAGGAGTGGCTTGATAGATGAAGATGGAAGCATGAACTGCTGTAAAATCTCCTGGTAGATGGCTGTGTTGACTTTGGACTTGATAAAACACAGTGGACCAACACCAGCAGATGAGGTGGCACCCCAGATCATCACAGACTGCAGAAACTTCACACTGGACTTCAAACACCTTGGATTCTGTGCCTCTCCACTCTTCCTCCAGACTCCTGGAGCTTGATTTTCAAATGAAATGCAAAATTTACTTTCATCTGAAAAGAGGACTTTGGACCACTGAGCAGCAGTTCAGTTCTTTCTCTCCTTAGCCCATGTAAGACGCTTCTGACGTTGTCTCTGGTTCAGGAGTGGCTTGATATTAGGAATGTGACCGTTGTAGCCCCTTTCCTGAAGACGTCTGTGTGTGGTGGCTCTTGATGCACTGACACCAGCCTCAGTCCACTCCTTGTGAAGCTCTCCCAAATTCTTGAATTGACGTTTCTTAACAATCCTCTCAAGGCTACAGCCATCCCTGTTGCTTGTGCACCTTTTCCAGTTTGCCTTTTCAGCAATGACCTCCTGTGGCTTACTCTCCTTGTAGAGGGTGTCAATGATCGTCTTCTGGGCAACTTGTCAAGTCAGAAGTCTTCCCAGTGATTGTGGTTGCGTGTACTGAACTAGACGGAGATGCATGGCATTTATCCTGTTTTACTCAAACTCGAAATTAAATATTCTAATATTTTGAGATACTGGATTAATGATTTTCATGCGCTATAAGCCATAATGATCTAAATTAAAACAAAAAAAGCACCTTGAAATGCTTAACTTTTGTATAATAAATATAGACTATATGAAAGTCTATCTTTTTTAATTAAATGACAAAAATAATGAACTTTTTCACAATATTCCAATATTTTCAGATGTACTAGTACATACTGGGTTTTCTTTTACAGCTACAGTCAAACAATTGCCAAGGGAGAAAGGGTGCGTAGTAGGTAATTAATCAAATGTACCTGCTAAGACTGAGACCCTCTACCCCACCCTATCCCACCATACTCAGTCATGTCATACAATGAATGAGTGATTTCCTCATTAAATGAGAGTGCTTGTTCTCTATCCTTTTGTTCTGTGTTTGTTGAGTGAGAAGAATGAGGACTCTCACATTATTTGTTTTGAGTAGTCATACCCAAGTGATTAATTATACCAAGGGGAAAAAAGAAAGGATAAATAAGCAATAGAACCTACCTTACTTGTTGAATGGCTCAGTTTTATTATCCAAAGGTGTCAAAATAGAAAATTGAGTTTTCAGACATGATATTTCTATTTCGAATGATGTCTAAATGACTTCAATTTGTTTTGATGTGTGAATGACAATCTCTATCTAGGGTGTAAAACCAAGACTTTGAATTTGCATTTTTGGTGTCATGCTCCATTATAGGCTTCTTAAGTATTCATTAAAAAAAAATGCTTCTGCTATCTTCTAACACCACCTGTCCTTTTGTTCTCTTGCATTCCTGCATTATTTTCACCTTCCACTGTTTTAATATTGAAGGGCACCACAGAAAGACTGCACGTTCACCCAGTTTGATATGATTTTACACGTTCCATATGCTTCATTTTGTTTATACATGCCTTTAACATAGGAAAATTAGTCCATTTTTCCTTAATTAAATGGAGCACTGAGATTAGGAGGTGGACCGTTTGCCCTTTTCCTGAGCCATGCATCCCCATTTCCATCGTTTCTCGTTAATCCCTCAATCCTCTGAATCTCCCCCCCCCCCCCCCCCCCAGAAACATATAACCCAATCGCTTTATAATTATCTTAAAGGAGACTGAGTCAAAATAAGTCTACTTTACATTAATGCAGACCTTGAAAGAGTGTAGGGAGGTAAAAAAAAAAGGGGGGGGGGGGGGGATGTATCCATGGCAGATGCAGGTCTGAGACAGCAGGGGTGTATATGGAGGCTGTACAGGGGGTCTCATTATCCTGTGCTAAAGCTTATTTTCTTTGTAAGAGATAGGGTCCCTGTCCAGCCTTGAGATAGCCTTCACAAGAGAGGCAGGGGGAGGGAGGAGTGACTGCTCATTACGTGCACGAAAGCAACATTTGAAATTTAAATCATCATCAATTGATCCCCATCCCCCCACCACGCACTGCTTTTTATACAGTGATTGCAATCTGTCCCCAAGTCATCTGTCTTTAAAATTAACAGTGTTTGAAATGTTGACCACCAGCCATTTTTACCCAAGAGTAAAAAAATACACCTCATATGTAAGCTTCTGAATTTTTTTATTCCTTTGAGAAACCTATTGATGAAATAACCTAATATGGGCCGCTGAATCTTCCCTAAATCACATCCAAGTTAAAAGAAATCCAGTAGACATTTGCGCAAACATAGCCGAAAGTTTGTACACAGCTATTCATTCATACGTTTTTTCTGTATTTTGACTATTTTCTACATTGTAGAACAATAATGAAAACATTAAAACTATGAAATAACATATGGAACATATATGGAATTATGTGGTCAGCAAAAAAGTGTTAAAACAAAATACAATTCATATTTTAGATTCTTCAAAGTAGCCAGCATTTACCTTGATGACACTTTGCACACTATTGACTTGCTAACTTTAGGACTGCAGTTGTCATGAACAGTTTTCCATCAGTGAAGAGTTACAACATCAACGAAACTGACTTCATGTTAAAACTGTTAATGTTATAGTCATGTTGTCTGTTGTCGCCCAAATGAGGATGGGTTCCCTTTTGAGTCTGGTTCCTCTCGAGGTTTCTTCCTCATGTCGCCTGAGGGAGTTTTTCCTTGCCACCGTTGCCACAGGCTTGGGGATAGATTAGGGATAAAATTAGCTCATGTTTAAAGTCATTAAAATTCTGTAAAGCTGTTTTGTGACAATGTCTATTGTTAAAAGCGTGAAAGGAATGACTTGACTAGTGGCATTATCTTAACCAGCTTCATGAGGTAGTCACCTGGAATGCTTTTCAATTAACAGGTATGCCTTGTCAAAAGTTAATTGGTGCAATTTCTTGCCTTCTTAATGCATTTGAGATTGAACAGTAAATAGTAAATAATAATAATACAGTAAATAGCCCTATTCCACAACTGTAGTAATCCATATTATTACATAGACACGAGTGTTTTTCATATGAACTACATCCAGGACATTACAAACTACAGCTGTGACATCTTTTTCAATATCCTCACTCATGAGGAAATCAATGAATTGTTTTGATAAATGTGGGTACTTTTTGTTTGTGAATGTGTCCATATAATAAAAAGAAAATCATAGGCTGGCTTGAAGATATGAAGTTTATCTTCTCATGTTGAAAAACTCGCATTTTTCATACGAAATCCATCGCAGATCTGAGTGACATTTAAATAATATTGGCTGGCTTTGAGTGGTATATCAGATGTATTCCATTCAGCTAGCATGATACTGAATGAGTCAAAAATGAGTAGCTGAATGGAATATATCTGATATACCATGAAAACCCCCCAGCCAATATTATTTACTTATTATACATACACACACTCTTCATGTCAGCATTCTCGAAGGCCAACATGAGCTCACCTGTGACTCGGTGCTGTTAGTGTGGCAGTGCAGTTGCCTTCTAGCCAGTGTCGTGTTAACGAAGGCCAATGCTATTGCAGTCAAGCAGAATATTATTATTATTTTCCCTGTGTAATTTACTTAGTTACTTTTAAAATCAACATCGACAGCTACACATAACAGAGCTACCTGGCAGCCAAAATTCTCGCAAAATCTTCCGCTTTTAATGAAGCAAACCTTGCAGCCATGTTTGTGTACAAACTGTCACAGTCACTCGCTAGCATGGAAGTTTTACATCTCTGACGTGTCTCTTTTCCAGTTTTTCGATGTCCATTGGTATGTTTTTCTCTTGTAAATATGCGTGAAGAATATATAAAGAAGTTTTGGTAGCCTTTCAGGTGTTCAGCGCATCTTAAGTTTCAGCTTTCAGTTTATTTATTTAGTGCTTAAACCGAGCACTGGATTAGCCTCATCTTCTCTCTTTCCCGGCTGACAAAGAAATGATTGTGTGCATGCACAGCAGAAAAGTTTTGTCATTGGATCTTCGCATGAGCTCCGATGTGTGACATCGTGTTGTCTTGACAACGGGCAATATTATAACAATATTGCACGCTCATTCTCCATTAGGGAGAGTGGCGTAATACATGGAGGATAAGCGATATGATAACAATATTGCAAGCCATGAATAAACCCGCTAGAAGGGAATAGAACACATTTTTATTCCATGGAAAAAGTGGCCTGTATGTATAATATTTCCTGATATTTCACTCTGATGATGTCACTCTCAGTGTTTTCCTGCTGACTAAACACGTATTGTCAAAATGGTGAACCGGTTCAAAATTACAATTCTTTTGATTAACTTGTGTATTTTGTTGTGGATGTGTCCATATAATACAAAGAACGCATGAAGTTTATCTTCTCATGTTAAAAATATTTCACTCCTTCTCTTCACTCACTCATGATGTATACATTCACCACCATACTTGTCAACCCTCCCGATTTCGGCGGGAGGCTCCTGATTTTAGCCTCCGTCTCCCGCCTCCTGATCGTATTTGTTAAAAACTGGATAATCTCCCAGTTTTGGGAAATCCCTACCACCAAATTAAAAATACTCCCGATTATGTCCAATCAGAATCGTATGAGAAACACTGTGACGTCAACTGATTTTTAACCAATCAACGAACAGAATGACAGTCACTTCCGTAATGCAGGATTCACCCAGACTGTCTGACATTTTTTACAAGCAGTCATTCATCATGGCCACTAAACCCAAAACCAAATGGCAAAAATATGAATGCAAATACCAGGTTGCATGGGAGAATGAATTTCCATGGATAAGCAAATGTTCGACCAGCCAGTGACACATTTTAAGGTAAAGATACCTTAAATCAGAATATAATGAACATTTGAGTGTGAAATTAAACTCGTCTTCCAGGCCATTTCAGAAACAAACTGTACAATTTCTAAAGCGTTTAGTGAAATTTTGCATGACAGAGCATTTATTTGGTGAGTGTATTTGAATAGTGTGGTAGTGCCTTAGTGCTATTTTGAATTTATGTTCGAAAGTTTTAAGTGAAAGTTTACAAGTGAATTATCTGGAAAGTGATTGATTTTGATAGAGTTTTGAGGTTTTAAGTGAAAGATTACTAGAGTGTATTTTGGTCATACTAAAATTTTGCATTCAAGTGAATTTTTTTGTGGAGTATATTTTGATAGTATGTTAGTATTTATAGTACCATTTTTAAATTTTGTTTGAAAACTTTCAAAGTTTGCAAATGAGGAAATTCCTTGGATGTATTCTGATAGTATTTCTAGTGCTTTTTAAAAATTATGTTGGAAAGTGTTTAGTGAGAGAGATGCATTTTAGTAGTACTAAGACAGTGCAGTATTTATTTAATTGAATTGTTACTATTTTGGTTAAATCTTATTAAAATTTTATTTATATATGATATTATAGTTCTCTGTATTTTTACATGAGCTTACAGAAGGAAAACACATTTGATGCAATCCAATAATACTTTCATTCACTGTGACTATTTTAAGAAATTATAAACATTCTTCTAAAGCATCACTTGTTATTTTCTGTGGGTCTCTGAATGTACAGTGGTGCTTGAAAGTTTGTGAACCCTTTAGAATTTTCTATATTTCTGCATAAATACGACCTGAAACATCAACCGATTTTCACACAAGTCCTAAAAGTAGATAAAGAGAACCCAGTTAAACAAATGAGAGAAAAATATTATACTTGGTCATTTATTTATTGAGGAAAATGATCCAATATTACATATCTGTGAGTGGCAAAAGTATGTGAGCCTCTAGGATTAGCAGTTAATTTGAAGGTGAAATTAGAGTCAGGTGTTTTCAATCAATGGGATGACAATCAGGTGTGAGTGGGCACCCTGTTTTATTTAAAGAACAGGGATCTATCAAAGTCTGATCTTCACAACACATGTTTGTGGAAGTGCATCATAGCACGAACAAAGGAGATTTCTGAGGACCTCAGAAAAAGCGTTGTTGATGCTCATCAGGCTGGAAAAGGTTACAAAACCATCTCTAAAGAGTTTGGACTCCACCAATCCACAGTCAGACAGATTGTGTACAAATGGAGGAAATTCAAGACCCTTGTTACCCTCCCCAGGAGTGGTTGACCAACAAAGATCACTCCAAGGGCAAGGCATGTAATAGTCGGTGAGGCCATAAAGGACCCCAGGGTAACTTCTAAGCGACTGAAGGCCTCTCTTACATTGGCTAATGTTCATGAGTCCACCATCAGGAGAACACTGAACAACAATGGTGTGCATGGCAGGGTTGCAAGGAGAAAGCCACTGCTCTCCAAAAAGAATATTGCTGCTTGTCTGCAGTTTGATAAAGATCATGTGGACAAGCCAGAAGGCTATTGGAAAAATGTTTTGTGGATGAATGAGACCAAAATAGAACTTTTTGGTTTAAATGAGAAGTGTTATGTAACATTAAGTTAATGTTTTGGAATGGCCAAGTCAAAGTCCTGACCTTAATCCAATCGAAATGTTGTGGAAGGATCTGAAGCGAGCAGTTCATGTGAGGAAACCCACCAACATCCCAGAGCTGAAGCTGTTCTGTATGGAGGAATGGGCTAAAATTCCTCCAAGCCGGTGTGCAGGACTGATCAACAGTTACCACAAACATTTAGTTGCAGTTATTGCTGCACAAGGGGGTCACACCAGATACTGAAAGCAAAGGTTCACATACTTTTGCCACTCACAGATATGTAATATTGGGTCATTTTCCTCAATAAATAAATGACCAAGTATAATATTTTTCTCTCATTTGTTTAACTGGGTTCTCTTTATCTACTTTTAGGACTTGTGTGAAAATCTGATGATGTTTTAGGTCATATTTATGCAGAAATATAGACAATTTTAAAGGGTTCACAAACTTTCAAGCACTACTGTATACAATATTCAGGCATGAGATTTTTCAGCTCAAAATCTGATTTAAGACTTCTCTTTCATCGTTATTATATTAAAATTAAAGACAAGAGTATTATTTCACATTTTCACTCTGAGCTCTCTCATGCCTGATACATGAATCGCATAACCTATAGTAACTGATAGAACAATATCAACAATTCAAAAACTCTTTAATTGTATAAATTTCAAATGGTTTGCAATTAATTGGGATCCACTGTTTTTATCATTTCAACCGCGCATCATACCCTCGTCCAATTGAAAATGTCGTTCACGCACTTTTCTCCACCATGAGAATTTTGAAAAGTTGGCAAGTATGCACCACTCGAAGGAAAACTTCATATCTTCTCGCAACTGTGTAATATCCTCTATATGCAGTATATATATCAAGAACTGCTCACCTAAGTAAAGAGAAATGACAGTCCATCATTACTTTAAGACATGAAGTGTCTTATAATTAATAAAAATAAAGATTAAACATTGAATTAGAAGGTTGACCGATACTGTATATCTCCACTCCTTATTGAACCAATCAGAACACTGTTGCTCTAACAGTGTATGAGTTTTCTGATAGATTCTATGAAACATTTGTTTGAGTTACATGAATTAATGTTGGAAATCATTGAAGTGGAGCTGCAGTCCTGTCCAAGAGTGTGAAGGATGAAGTATACATATAAAGATGCTGTCAAATATTGTATGTCACCGATACCCTGAAACAAACAGTTAGGGATATGGAACAGACATGGAATAATGGTTGGTTGCTCGACAGAGGACCAGAGAGAGACAGAAAGATAAAGTGCTGCAAAACATGTTTAAAGGAAGAAGAGAAGGTGATGCGAGCACTTTTTTTGCATAAATGCATTATAGCTTGTGCTTTGTATGCATGTTCACCAGGTTTGTGTACCATTGTGTACAATTCATTCTATGAAACCATTAAAGTATGATGTATCGAACTGTTTTCCTGCAACAATCATTCTTAATGTGATTTAGAATAGACTGACTCAGTGAATTTGTAATTTTTAGAACAACAAATATAGCCTAGCAAAACTTTACAAACTTTTATCCAAGCAGTGTAGGAGTGAAAAATCTCTCGTTTTTATACAACGTTTACAGCTGAATGTTGGTATGCGTGGGAGCTACAACTAAAGAGGACACCAGACCGTAGGTGTCTTTTAATTTCTCCTTTGATGACATTTCATAATATTTTACTTTATGATGAACCTTTTGTCTTTACCTGTCAAACAGGGCAATTTGAGAAACATCCATCCATCCATTATCCGTAACCACTTATCCTGTGCAGGGTTGCAGGCAAGCTGGAGCCTATCCCAGCTGACTATGGGCAAGAGGTGGGGTACACCCTGGACAAGTTGCCAAGTCATCGCAGGGCTGACACATAGAGACAAACAACCATTCACACTCACATTCACACCTACGGTCAATTTAGAGCCACCAATTAGCCTAACCTGCATGTCTTTGGACTGTGGGGGAAACTGGAGCACCCGGAGGAAACCCACGCAGACATGGGGAGAACATGCAAACTCCACACAGAAAGACCCCCGTCGGCCACTGGGCTCGAACCCAGAACCTTCTTGCTGTGAGGCGACTGTGCTAACCGCTACACCACCGTGCCACCCCAATTTGAGAAACAATTTATATTAATTGGCAATAATAACTAAATGGGACTTGAATGAAAGACTCTTAATCACTGAACAGCGATTCAGAAAGCAGGGTAGGCCAAAACACAAATGTTATTAGTTTACACAGCCGAATGCTTTGTTGCATGCCAAAGAGTTGCCAAAACCCATCCCATTAATTTAAACAGTTAAAACAGTTGAATGTTGTAAATCAGTCTAACATTAAAGTGTCTAAATGCTCAGCATACTAATTCTTCGAAAGGTAAACAAAGTAATACCAAAGTAAAGTAATCCTGCCTGCCAGCTTCAGTGTCAGTGAAGAGTCAAATGACTTTTTACCCAGTTTAGCCTTTTGTAATGAAGCATAATCTCTTCTGACAGGAGATTAATGATGGTCCTTTCCCCACCCTAACACGGCTCCAGATGAGCGAGTGAGACAGACGAATGAAGGAAGGAAAGGAGAAAGGGAAGGCTTGCTGTCTGTCATCATGCCATAGTGATACACATTCTGGTTAACTGGGGTCACTAAAACAAACTGAGCTTTCTAAGCCACCCCCTCCACACGCACGTGATCTTTTAGATTCTAGCAAGTTGTTTTATTTACATTATTCTACGGTTAGATGTGTGTGTCTCAAAGATTCAGAAATGATTAGAAAAAGAACATGCTTAATGTTCACATCTTTTTATTTATTTATTTTTTTTATAATTGGGCTTTCTTCCACTGTTGCGAACCCTTGAAGCACAAGGAGGAACCTGATCTGACACTTTTGATTGTGTGTTTGAGAGGAAAGTGGAGGTAATGCTCTGGGAGTGCACTCCCGATGCTAGCATTTGTTCCATCGACCACAACAGCTGCTCAAGTCCTTTGGAACTCTGTCTTGTGTTGACTGACTAATTGTTAAGGGCTAGTGTGTGTGTGTAGTTGCTACATATTGAGGACTGGAACATGTTTGTAACCAACAGAGGTAGGACATTTTTGGGAAGCGAGGACATTTTGGCTGGTCCTCACTTCTTCAAAGGGCTGTTTGAGGGGTAAGACTTAGTTTTAGGCTTCGGTTAGAATGAGGTTTAGGTTATGGTTTGGGTAAGGGTTGGGGTTAGGCATTTAGTTGTGATGGTTAAGGTTAGGATGAGGGGCTAGGAAATGCATTATATCAAGGAGAGTCCCCACAAAGATAGAAGTACAAGAATGTGTGTGTGTGTGTGGGGGGGGGGGGGGGGTGAGTCTTGCAAATGCCTCAGGGTCCTATAGCTTGCATACAGAGTTATACAGACTATATCAGATACTTAAACAGGTACTGAATAAGTCTGGTGTTGAAAATGACTTAAACAGAAGCTTGTCATTTAAAGCCAGAGGCCTATCCAAACCTCACAGATCTTAAGCCTACACACTGTGCATGTGTAGAATGACAGGCCTTTAACTAAAAATTTCAAAAAACGCCTCAAGCTACCTAGAAATTAAACACATTGGTTGTTTAAATTTAAAGGAAATGGTTGAGAGTGTAAGATCTTATACTTAGGCCTTATCCCCTTCGGTCATGATATTACATTATATTACTGTAGAAAGTGATGTACACAATTGTGTATGCAGTGACCGAAAGGGTTAAACTTAGACTTAGGACCTTATACTTGCTCGTCTGCTTATCAGCCAGTTTTGCTCTGTTTCATCATCAAACTCAGAGAAATTATACTACAGGAAAGAATCATTATTTCTCTGTCAACATGGGCAAATGTGCCATTATCATGCCTAATTGTGCATTCACTTATTACTGTGCAATAACCCGCTGTATCATAGGTCATACTCTAGATACACTACCGTTCAAAAGTTTGGGGTCACTTTGAAATTTCCTTATTTTTGAAAGAAAAGCACTGTTCTTTTAAATGAAGATCACTTTAAACTAATCAGAAATACACTCTATACATTGCTAATGTGGTAAATGACTATTCTAGCTGCAAATGTCTGGTTTTTGGTGCAATATCTCCATAGGTGTATAGAGGCCCATTTCCAGCAACTATCACTCCAGTGTTCTAATGGTACAATGTGTTTGCTCATTGCCTCAGAAGGCTAATGGATGATTAGAAAACCCTTGTACAATCATGTTAGCACAGCTGAAAACAGTTGAGCTCTTTAGAGAAGCTATAAAACTGACCTTCCTTTGAGCAGATTGAGTTTCTGGAGCATCACATTTGTGGGGTCGATTAAATGCTCAAAATGGCCAGAAAAATGTCTCGACTATATTTTCTATTCATTTTACAACTTATGGTGGTAAATAAAAGTGAGACTTTTCATGGAAAACACAAAATTGTCTGGGTGACCCCAAACTTTTGAACGGTAGTGTACATGGAACTACTTTATTTTTTTAAGTAGTTCTTGAAAAGACATGTTTATCTTTTTTATCGACTTATCTATCTTGTATAGATTTGTTTATCTTTTTACTTGAATGTTTATCTTGTACAGGTCTGACTTTTTTGTTTTTTCCCCTTAATACTAAGTGTTTGTTTGACTACACCGACTGGATTGCGTGCTTCAATTTCACTGTACTGTACGGTGCAGTGACAATAAAGGAATCTCTCTCTCTCTCTCTCTCTTTTGTCCATTCATTCTGTGTAGTTTCCTCACACTTGGACTAAAGTGCACTCCTTCTGGCACTTCACTTTTACGGCTATTTGTTAAATGCCCTGAGAAAATGTCACTTTCATTTAAAGCAATAAAATGCATACTCTGTGATTAAATAATATTAAGACTCAGTAAATTCATGCTCCAAATACTTAATTGAGCTTAACAACAAATTGATAGGAAGTTCCTTGCTATTTCTGTCAGTTTTTGTTAAATAAATACATAAAAATTGGACGGCACAGTGGTGTAGTGGTTAGCGCTGTCGCCTCACAGCAAGAAGGTTCTGGGTTTGAGCCCAGTGGCCGGCAAGGGCCTTTCTGTGCGGAGTTTGCATGTTCTCCCCATGTCTGTGTGGGTTTCCTCCAGGTGCTCCGGTTTCCCCCACAGTCCAAAGACATGCAGATTAGGCTAATTGGTGGCTCTAAATTGACCGTAGGTGTGACTGTGAGTGTGAATAGTTGTTTGTCTCCATGGTGGGGTTTACATTAGACCGTATCAGTGGATCATCAGATTAACGTTTTTAAAATGATTAGCGTGCACACAGCAACGCCAATACACGATTCGCGTGCACACAGCAACGCCAATACACGGATACGCTCGGCTCCGCAGGCATCCTGCGCAACAAATCACTCCGCCCTGAACAGCGAGTGCCCTCTGGAGGGTGCGCACTCCGGCCCTGCGCAGCTCACAGAGCGCGCGAGTGAAGTGCACGAGCAGTGATTCGGGACTGAGCCGCTGTGTGTGTGATCTCAGTGCATGTCGGGCATGCGCGTCACTTACCACTTGCAAGTGGAAGGATAGCAAGCCTAAAGACAATCATAACTACACAATGGGCAGTATTTGCATCAGTATTTGCAGTATTTTCATACTTTTATACTCTTTAATGAAAGGTGATACAAGGCGGAAGTCCGCACCGTTTTTCAGCAGTCGCGTCACATGACGAACGCCAGGGAATCAGGAAGGTGGATGTCACAGTGACGTTGTCCAATGACGACGCCAGCTAGGGCTCAGCACAGCGTATCCACGTATTCTCAATGTTTACACAGCACCGGACCAGACACGATCTGGATTGAATACGTGGACCCTGGCGGATTCCCGTTTCCCGGCGTTTCCAGGCGTTTTAATGTAAACGGACAGTGCATCCGCAAAGAAAACGAGACAGATACGGTCTAATGTAAACTTGGCCTAAGTGTCAGCCCTGCGATAACCTGATGATTTGTCCAGGGTGTACCCCGCCTCTCGCCCATAGTCAGCTGGGATAGGCTCCAGCTTGCCTGTGACCCTGCATAGGATAACCGGTTATGGATAATGGATGGATGATGATAATGATAATAATAATAACCTTGAACAAATATGGCTAAAAATAATAATATAAAAATAACTACCTAAACATCTCTGCATCATTAGTGTATTTAGATCAGCGTAGCTCTCATATGAAACACTTATCAATGGGTGACTGACTGTATTTAATTCTTTATTGAATCCTTGATTTAGAGACTATTTATTTATATACTGGATAGAAAATCTCAACCACAATTTTGTCCTCTGACCTCCACAGTCTCAACCTATTTGTATAATATTAGTATTACTTAATTACTATGAATTTAAAATCAAGTTTTCTCCTCTTTAGTCATTGTCACATCCCACAAGCTTGGCTACGTCTCCTGTATCACATGACAGCTTCAAATCTGGCAGATGTGTGATGGATAGCGCATGTTCCTCCTAGTTTGACATCTTTTCAAACTGCTGCACATACAGTGTCATAGAATGCTAACATTATTCTGTTTACAGACACCCACGATGTGCTAGTGCAGCTATGATTGACAGGAGAAAGAGGAAGACCATCCTTCCCCTCCAGAGAGCATAGCCAATTATGCACTATTTGCCTTCTGGCAACAGGGTGAAATATTCTTGCTAGGAAATTTAAAACAAACATTAACAAGGGAGCATTCTGAAATAAAATGCTAAGGCATGTTTCTACTTGCACAGCACATTTCCTGAACCTTCACTCGGTTGCCATTTTTTTGTAGCTCTTTCAGGCGTTAAAATGGAGGAACATGGCTTTAAGTGTGTGAATGTGGTATGTGTGGTTGAGACTGTACTGTGTGTGGTATAGATCACCACAGATATAAAAGCTCAGCTGATGACTAACATGACTGGCCACAAATTCCTCAATCTCATATTCACTTTTTTTTAATTCTCATTATAGTGAGAAGTTGCTAACAGCCTGTTATAGGATCTGAGCCGCTGTCATGAGGTTTAAGAAGTGAAGGGGTATCATGCTATTCTTGTATGTAATGCTAAAACAAGCATCACCCATTTGCATTCCATTACACTGGTATACTGTAACCACTGCTTTCTTGTCATAATGACAGCTGTAAATGAACCCTAGTGTTAATAGCAGCTCTACAAAAGACCACCCTCATGAATCCAGTATTACCTTTCAGTCTGTTCACTCTCAGTGGTTAACTTTTGTCTTAAATTACAATGCTAAAGAAAGGTGTTATGTAAGAGGATTATTGGGCCTGCTCTTTTGACTTTGACATGACCCATAATAATGGATATACTGTTAAAGTGTACAGCTGAATCAAAAATGAAGGTGATAGAACCACAAAGTGGAAGGGTCATAGGAAAAAATATTATAATAGAACATGTTCTAGTAAGAATCTCATTAATACACTGGTTAAAAACTGAATCAAAAATTAATTTATTATTATTATTATTATTATTATTAACCGATTCTAATATTTTGTGGCAGCAGTCTAAACTGATGAGGAACCAAAAGAGGTACTGGATTTGGGTACTTTTATATAAATTAAGAGAGAGGACCTGGTATTATACTTAACAGACACTGGCTGTAGAAAGGGACATAATTATTAGGGATGAATTTCTTAGTTCATATGTTTAAAATCTTTATTTTTCTCTAAAGCTGCTTTATGAGAATGTCTATTGTTAAAAGCACTATACAAATAAACTGATGACATAAGTAAAGAGGAGAATGACCCAAGGAAAGCCTTGTAAATCAAAACAGACCACTGGATATTATAAACAATGACTTTAAAAGCATGGAAAGCATAATATTTCTAAAAAGTGAAGCAACCATGTGTCTAGTGCCCCTGCTGGCTGGGTGCAGTATAATGTGTAGCTCCACCCATCCCCATTTGTTTCAATGACAAAACAACTTATTTTCCATGTCATATTTCTCATTAAACTGGATTTCCATCTACAGTGTCTAATTCAATCTTTTAGTTTTCCCTATGCTGATACCTGCACATTTTTTATTTTCCCCAGAAATTTTATTCTACTATATCATAAGAAGGCATGGCTACACTTGGGAATATATAAAAGTAAATGATTGACAGCCTTGGTGACCATGGACCATGGTATTGGGAGAAGGAGGACCATGGTACTGGCAGGAGGACCATGGTGTTGGAAGAAGGAAGATCATGGTGTCGGCAGAAGGAAGACCACGGTGTTGGGAGAAGGAGGACCATGGTGTTGGGAGAAACAGGACCATGGTGTCAGCAGAAGGAGGACCATGGTGTCAGCAGAAAGAGGACCATGGTGTTGGGAGAAGGAAGACCATAGTGTTGGGAGAAAGAGGACCATGGTGTTGGCAGAAGGAGGACCATGGTGTTGGGAGAAGGAACACCACGGTGTCGGGAGAAGGAGGACCATGGTGTTGGGAAAGAGAACCATGGTGTCAGCAGAAGGAGGACCATGGTGTTGGGAGAAGGAGGACCATGGTGTCAGCAGAAGGAGGACCATGGTGTTGGGAGAAGGAAGACCATGGTGTTGGGAGAAAGAGGACCATGGTGTCAGCAGAAGGAGGACCATAGTGTTGGCAGAAGGAGGACCCATGGTGTCGGGAGAAGGAGGACCATGGTGTTAGGAGAAGAAGGGCCATGGTGTTGGGAGAAGGAGACCCATGTGTCGGCAGAAGGAGGACCATGGTGTTGTGAGAAGGAGGACCATGGTGTTGGGAGAAAGAGGAGCATGGTGTTGGGAGAAAGAGGAGCATGGTGTTGGGAGAAGAAGGACCATGGTGTTGGGAGAAGAAGGACCATGGTGTTGGGAGAAGAAGGACCATGGTGTTGGGAGAAGAAGGACCATGGTGTTGGGAGAAGGAGGACCATGGTGTTGGCAGAAGGAGGACCATGGTGTTGGGAGAAGGAAGACCATGGTGTTGGGAGAAAGAGGACCATGGTGTTGGCAGAAGGAGGACCATGGTGTTGGCAGAAGGAGGACCATGGTGTTGGGAGGAAGAGGAGCATGGTGTTGGGAGAAGAAGGACCATGGTGTTGGGAGAAGAAGGACCATGGTATTGGGAGAAGGAGGACCATGGTGTTGGGAGAAGGAGGACCATGGTGTTGGGAGAAGGAGGACCATGGTGTTGGGAGAAAGAGGACCATGGTGTTGGCAGAAGGAGGACCATGGTGTTGGCAGAAGGAGGACCATGGTGTTGGGAGGAAGAGAAGCATGGTGTTGGGAGAAGAAGGACCATGGTGTTGGGAGAAGAAGGACCATGGTGTTGGGAGAAGGAGGACCATGGTGTTGGGAGAAGGAGGACCATGGTGTTAGGAGAAGAAGGGCCATGGTGTTGGGAGAAGGAGACCCATGTGTCGGCAGAAGGAGGACCATGGTGTTGTGAGAAGGAGGACCATGGTGTTGGGAGAAAGAGGAGCATGGTGTTGGGAGAAAGAGGAGCATGGTGTTGGGAGAAGAAGGACCATGGTGTTGGGAGAAGAAGGACCATGGTGTTGGGAGAAGAAGGACCATGGTGTTGGGAGAAGAAGGACCATGGTGTTGGGAGAAGAAGGACCATGGTGTTGGGAGAAGGAGGACCATGGTGTTGGCAGAAGGAGGACCATGGTGTTGGGAGAAGGAAGACCATGGTGTTGGGAGAAAGAGGACCATAGTGTTGGCAGAAGGAGGACCATGGTGTTGGCAGAAGGAGGACCATGGTGTTGGGAGGAAGAGGAGCATGGTGTTGGGAGAAGAAGGACCATGGTGTTGGGAGAAGAAGGACCATGGTGTTGGGAGAAGGAGGACCATGGTGTTGGGAGAAAGAGGACCATGGTGTTGGGAGAAAGAAGACCATGGTGTTGGGAGAAAGAGGACCATGGTGTTGGCAGAAGGAGGACCATGGTGTTGGCAGAAGGAGGACCATGGTGTTGGGAGGAAGAGGAGCATGGTGTTGGGAGAAGAAGGACCATGGTGTTGGGAGAAGAAGGACCATGGTGTTGGGAGAAGGAGGACCATGGTGTTGGGAGAAGGAGGACCATGGTGTTGGGAGAAAGAGGACCATGGTGTTGGGAGAAAGAGGACCATGGTGTTGGGAGAAGAAGGACCATGGTGTTGGGAGAAGAAGGACCATGGTATTGGGAGAAGGAGGACCATGGTGTTGGGAGAAGGAGGACCATGGTGTTGGGAGAAGAAGGACCATGGTGTTGGGAGAAGAAGGACCATGGTGTTGGGAGAAGAAGGACCATGGTGTTGGGAGAAAGAGGACCATGGTGTTGGCAGAAGGAGGACCATGGTGTTGGGAGAAGAAGGACCATGGTGTTGGGAGAAGAAGGACCATGGTATTGGGAGAAGGAGGACCATGGTGTTGGGAGAAGGAGGACCATGGTGTTGGGAGAAGGAGGACCATGGTGTTCGGAGAAAGAAGACCATGGTGTTGGGAGAAAGAGGACCATGGTGTTGGCAGAAGGAGGACCATGGTGTTGGCAGAAGGAGGACCATGGTGTTGGGAGGAAGAGGAGCATGGTGTTGGGAGAAGAAGGACCATGGTGTTGGGAGAAGAAGGACCATGGTGTTGGGAGAAGGAGGACCATGGTGTTGGGAGAAGGAGGACCATGGTGTTAGGAGAAGAAGGGCCATGGTGTTGGGAGAAGGAGACCCATGTGTCGGCAGAAGGAGGACCATGGTGTTGTGAGAAGGAGGACCATGGTGTTGGGAGAAAGAGGAGCATGGTGTTGGGAGAAAGAGGAGCATGGTGTTGGGAGAAGAAGGACCATGGTGTTGGGAGAAGAAGGACCATGGTGTTGGGAGAAGAAGGACCATGGTGTTGGGAGAAGAAGGACCATGGTGTTGGGAGAAGAAGGACCATGGTGTTGGGAGAAGGAGGACCATGGTGTTGGGAGATGGAGGACCATGGTGTTGGCAGAAGGAGGACCATGGTGTTGGGAGAAGGAAGACCATGGTGTTGGGAGAAAGAGGACCATAGTGTTGGCAGAAGGAGGACCATGGTGTTGGCAGAAGGAGGACCATGGTGTTGGGAGGAAGAGGAGCATGGTGTTGGGAGAAGAAGGACCATGGTGTTGGGAGAAGAAGGACCATGGTGTTGGGAGAAGGAGGACCATGGTGTTGGGAGAAAGAGGACCATGGTGTTGGGAGAAAGAAGACCATGGTGTTGGGAGAAAGAGGACCATGGTGTTGGCAGAAGGAGGACCATGGTGTTGGCAGAAGGAGGACCATGGTGTTGGGAGGAAGAGGAGCATGGTGTTGGGAGAAGAAGGACCATGGTGTTGGGAGAAGAAGGACCATGGTGTTGGGAGAAGGAGGACCATGGTGTTGGGAGAAGGAGGACCATGGTGTTGGGAGAAAGAGGACCATGGTGTTGGGAGAAAGAAGACCATGGTGTTGGGAGAAGGAAGACCATGGTGTTGGGAAAAAGAGGACCATGGTGTTGGGAGAAGGAGGACCATGGTGTTAGAAGAAGGAGGACCATGGTGTTAGGAGAAGGAGGACCATGGTGTTGGGAGAAGGAAGACCATGGTATGAGGAAAAAGAGGACCGTGGTGTTGGGAGAAGGAGGACCATGGTGTTGGCAGAAAGAGCACCATGGTGTTGGGAGAAGGAGGACCATGGTGTTGGCAGAAGGAGGACCATGGTGTTGGCAGAAGGAGGACCATGGTGTTGGGAGAAGAAAGACCATGGTGTTGGGAGAAGGAAGATCATGGTGTTGGGAAAAATAGGACCATTGTGTTGGGAGAAATAGGACCGTGGTGTTGGGAGAAGGAAGACCATGGTGTTGGGAGTAGGAGGACCATGGTGTTGGGGAAAAAGAGGACCATGGTGTCAGCAGAAGGAGGACCATGGTGTTGGGAGAAGGAGGACCATGGTGTTGGGAGAAGGAAGACCATGGTGTTGGGAGTAGGAGGACCATGGTGTTGGGGAAAAAGAGGACCATGGTGTCAGCAGAAGGAGGACCATGGTGTTGGGAGAAGGAGGACCATGGTTTTGGGAGAAGGAAGACCATGGTGTTTGGAGAAAGAGGACCATGGTGTTGGGAGAAGGAAGACCATTGTGTTGGGAGAAGGAAGACCATGGTGTTGGGAAAAAGAGAACCATGGTGTTGGCAAAAGGAGGACCATGGTTTTGGGAGAAGGAGGACCATGGTGTTGGGAGAAGGAGGACCATGGTATTGGGAGAAGGAGGCAGGCCTACCAAATGAGTAGGTGTGCCTGACTTTGACTCTTGTACATAGTCAAAGTCAGGAACCCTACTGTACAGACTCTGGGTCCAGATAGCAGCAGAATGTCTCTACTGCACAAACCCTGGCTCCAAATTTGACAACATGGATCAGGAATTTTGGTTTTGTTCCTGTAGAATGGAAGGGCATGAAACCATGCCATCCATGTTTTTACAGTCATTGATTATGACAAATCGGTAGTGAAGGTCAACTGACTCCAAAGTACAGAGATTAGTGATGTATAGTTTGGAAGTGAACTCTATAGAAAGATGGTAAAAATTGTCAAGCTTTTGTAGTGCATTTTTTAACCTGCAATTATATACATCTATATATCCATCTCTTATTTCTTTTGAACAAGTGTAAGTTTAGTCACATAACTCAAAGAGGAACTTTATAGACTTTGTCAATATGGTGTGGAAATAACAATAACAATCTGTCTAATGGGATATACACTGCAACCCCACGATAATGAACTCCTTGGGGGACATCCATATAGTTGGTTATAATGAAAAATTCGTAATACTGAAATGGACCCACTTGCCATACCAAACACTCATTCTTATGTAAAAGAGGACCAACTGTGTTGAATTTATATTACCATTTAATTCACTTACATATTAACAAAGTAAAGGAAATGTCACACTCACCATCGTTTGCTTGCTGCATCTTCTTTCTTTTCAGCCCATCATGTTGATTGCAGTTATGAACGAAGTCTCTGAGTTCTTTTTCTTTAAAATTTAAAATGGACTTTTTCAGGATACCATATTCTTGAGACAAATTCACTGCCTTTTCACCACGCTTTAAATGGTCCAGGATATGAAATTTGTCTTCGACAGAGAGTATCTTACATTTACGAGTGTCATGTAATGGAGGTGGATGACAGATGTAATTGCAAGAAGAGTGTTTATTTAAAACCGGGCAGGCAAACAGTTCAAAAATGTAAGACAAAGGCAGGTTCGTGGAACAGGCAATGGTCGAGGGAGGCACAAACAAAATATGAGAGGTAATCACAAAGGCAAAATCCAGAATATAAAAGTGAGTCAAAACCAGTAAAGCCATACACAGAACAAAGGCTGGGTAATATGAAACACTAGGTACAGCGCATATACTTCACAAAGTCTGTGTGTTTAGGGAGTCCTGATAAGCGCGTGCTGTGATGGCACTCTAATCAGGAACAGGTGCATGGTAATTAGAACTAATGGTGCTGCATGCACGCGCTCAGAGCACGTGGAAGAGTAGCCATGACAACAGTGCTTATGGAGTAAAGACTTGAGTAAAACTGATTTTAGCTCGTAAAATAAAGTTCTTTTAAGGGATTTTTTTTAAAGTCAGTGATTGTCATTCTTGATAACTGTTAGTGATTGACATCTAAGCGAGGATAGTTAAGCTTTTGCTTTATGGAATTAGCACATATTGTTCACTTGACTGCAGACTTGATTACTTATTGTTTGTCTCTGGGGGAAGAGGTGTGCATGGATCAGTGATTTTTTTTTTTAAGACTCCAACTCATTGTCATTAAAGGCAGGGGAACCTGAACTTAGTTCATTATACATGTATGTGAAAGTTCATAGTAAAAGAGTTTGTTATAGCGGGGTTACAGTGTATTCTGTTGCATGATGCAGAATAGATCCTTCACTGGTGGTGATCACAACAGTGGAAGGGATGCAGGAGCCTTCTGTCCAAATAACGTGATCTTTGTCTCAAAAGTGTCCGATGACAATTTAAGATTTTTAAAAGGCTGTTGAACTTGAAGAATGGTATCCTGGTATAGACAATTGTAATGTCTGCATATACATGAAAAAAGATGTTGCCAGCAGCATGGGGAATATTATTAATAACTACAAAGAACAACATCTCTCAATGTTTGTATGGGTTTCCTCAGGGTTCTCTAGTTTCCTTCCACTGTCCAAAACATGCTGGTAGGTGGATTAGATGTGATCACCTATCCGTAGGTGTGACTGAGTGTGTGAATGGGACCCTGCAATTGTCTGGCATCCCATCCATGGTGAATCCAACACAACCGTAACCAGGATAAAGCAGTTACTGAAAGTTAATGTGTGTGAACAATATTGTGTCTAATTCAGATCCCTGAGGGACACCTTTAGTAACTAGAACAGAGAGATTGTTGTTCTAATATCACATGCAGCACTCTTTGAGAAAGATAATTTGAAAAACAAGCCAGGGAGTGATCTGTTATCTCAATGAAAATTGTAGCATGATGGTGTTTGGCTTCTAAAGCAGACACGGACACAAAGCAGCTACAACCAGACAAAATACTGTATGCATCACAGTATTCTTAGCTGCTTCTTAAACTGCCAGTGTGTGGTTGCATCTTGATAGCTTTTGTTCTCTTTTCACCTGTTGTCAATCCTTTGCAACAATATGGATTTTAAGTCAGTCCCTGTCTGTCTAACCTCTATTCAGCCTCTTTAAATATTAGCTAGAGAGAGCACATTCTAATATGACTATGCTAAGAATATCCTGGTGAAATTTCATGATCCAGGTTCAGCAGATTCTTCCCAGTGGTTTCTTCATAAAATTTCTTATCAGAAGTACAGTATATGCACAAAGTTTGAACTATAGTTATGCAAATTTGTTGTGCTAAAATATGATGAATCATTTCTTTTATTTGACCATTTGTGCTGATGTGTGTGATTGATCTTGAAAGCTATGAATCAGTCTTCACCATGTGTTTGTATTAGAAGTGTCACAATTCTTTGGCAATTTAAAACCATCTGTAGCTGCACAATACTAAACAGAACAAACAACTTAGAGAGGTTTTGAAAATCGCATAATTAGTCATTGCAAATGGAGCATAATAGCACCTATTAAATGCACATAAAATGACGCTTTCTCAAAGGCTATCTTTGTGCACAGTTCATGCCTGTCACATTAGTAGCCTGTGCCAACTTCACTGTGAATGCTCCAAATTATCTGAACTCAATCTTTTTCAAAATACTTCCACACCAGCTCAGTATTTTGCTGAATGATTGTTGTCATAACAGCCTCTAGGCATCTTGTGTGCTTTTTAAAAATATATATATATTTCTTTTATTTTCCATTATAGCAAGAATTTCAAAAGGATTTTCTTGAAAGGTCATGCCGTATATTAAATACAAACCACTGTCCCATTGTGTAGTGGTATTTAAAAATGCATATACTGTAATAGAAACATCGACATTAATTACCTGATTCATTAGCTTTTATTTATCTTCTAACTATATAAGCCAAAATGTGAATAAATGAGGTCTTTATTGAGTTTAGTATGCTGACAGGCCGCTGAAAGTACACTATATTTCTCATTTCTTCTCCATTAATTATGGCTGATGATTACTTGTTTCAGATTAAAGGTCACAGAACTAGACTGGAAACAAGTCTTAATTAATTCAAATTAATTCTTGTATCTCTTAATTTGATGCTCATGATTATTGCAAGTTGCTGCTACAGTGTACAAATGAGGCAGTAATTTATTCATGCAGTCACTTTAGCTCCTTAGCACTGATCAGGTTTATTAGGATAAAAGATATCACAGGTTGGAAAACTGTTTTATGGACGCCAATTGTTTTAGATTAATATACAGCAGGCAGTAGCTGAACTTGTGAATATTCCAAAACTGACAAACAACTTCTAGTAGACAAACTCTTGAAATGCTGACATGTTTTATGTGTTCTTCCAGTGAGTGCAAGTGAGTTGGGTGGATCCCTTTATTTCAGTCCTACCACCTAGTCCTTAAAGTCATAACGTTTTTTTTCCACTTTATTCTCAGTCTTTTTTCTTTCGTTCTTCAATCTTGCTACTTGAATTTCCTCCCAGTAATCCTAATGCCATAAAATACAACAGCACAATTATCCCTTCCATGTGTTCAGTAGCTTATGTGATTTTGATGGGAATAAAGTAAAGCAAAGTAGGTTCAGTATGGAAAATATCACACCGGGACTAACACTATCCTAGCACAAGAGAGTGTTTGCACAGGTACTGTGGGAATGGGAGCATATGTTTGATGGATCAGCCAGAAGTCCGGAGGTGTCGTCAGGGTCAAAAGGGGATAATGGTCCCACTTTTCCTGCTTTCTCCTGACCTCCCACACAGCGTAATCTGAACAGGGCACTGGGGCTACACAGTGAGAGAAAGTGGACCCCAGAGACCAGCTCTGCCACACAAGGAGCTGGGCTGTGTATGGGTGGGTGTGTGGGTGTGTTTTGGATTGTTGGGAGAAAACAAGTTGGGATAAAGCTGCTATTACAGTTTATGTTTATGTTTCATGTTATATGCTTTGAATGGCTCACCTAGCTGTAGTGCTATTTCTGCCGAACAGAGGTAAGTCCAACTGACATGATCTAAGTTTGGGTCGACAAGCTATTACAAGATGAATGTGAAGATATTGGAATGACTTGTTTAGTCCTTGTACTCACTTCTGAATTGGCAAAGGACTAAATTGTGAGACAGGAAAAGAAGGCAAAATGAATAAAACAAAGCACACTGAGAGCCCAAGACCATTTTCTAAGGCAGGTGCATATACCTTTGCATTGCAGAAGGTAGAATAGTCTGTCACATAAATTGAGTGGGTTTTAGTCATCTATATATGGTGGCAATTAGAGAGGACTTCAGCCTCCTATTATTCAGCACAGCTTCCTATAAAAAGTTCAGTCAATCTTTATCTAATTAAATTACATTTCTTCAATTTGGTAAAATATTTTGGAATGTTTATTTTGAAGCATAAAAGTGTTTCCCACAATGGTTCATGCCATAAGTCTGCTTAGTAGATCTTGCAGGATCTCTCTGTAGTGAATTAAAAGTCTTCCCTTTCATAAACTCTTGCCAAATTGGCTAGGAACAGAGCTGCACTCGTTTGTTTTCTGTTTCATTCCTTTTAACCACTGGGACAGTGAGAATTACCTGGATGCCATCTTGTACAGTGCACACACACATGCCTGCACCACCTTCTAAAAAAGTCACATAGTTGCAAACAATACAATATTTGCAATAAATACTTCTGCCCCAGACATCATTCCCTTCTTCTCTATTTATACATACAGTACTGTGCAAAAGTCAGAGGCACATGTAAAGAAATGCTGTTGATCAAAAATGCTTAAAAATAATGAATTGAAATGTTTCAACATAAAAAAAAAAAACTATAACAGCAATAAGGTATAATAAATGAAATAAAGTCAATATTTGGTGTAAGACAACCCTTTGCTTTTAAAAAATCATACTCTCAGGTACAATGAATGCAGTTTTATAAGGAAATGAGCTGTAGGTTTTACTGAGCATCTTGCAGAACCAGCCCCAGTTCTTCTGGACACTTTGACTGTCACACTCGCTTCTTAATTTTGCAGCAAAACCCAGTAGCCTTCATTATGTTTTCTTTTTTAATCTGAAAAGTGGTCTCTTATGTAATATGCTGCTCAGATACAAACATTATTTTCTGTAACATTTAATTTTGTGCTGGAAAACAAACGTTTGGACTCTAAAATGTTTTTGTACTGACTCGATAATGTAGGAGTCATAAAATAGAAATCTATAACAAAGTTTGTATGGAAAAAATTGGGTGCTTAAGACTTGCACAGTACTGTATTTTGACCACGTACAATCTTAATTCCAAAAAAGTTGGGATGCGATGTAAAACCTAAATAAAAACAGAATGTGATAATTTGCAAATCATTGAAACCCTATATTTCATTGAAAATAGTACAAAGACAGCATATAAAATGTTGAAACAGAAATTTTATTGTTTTTTGAAAAATATATGCTTATTTTGAATTTGAGGTCAGCAACACATTTCAGAAAAGTTGGCACAGGGGTATGTTTACCACTGTGTTGTGTCACCTCTACTTTTAACAACACTATAAATGATTGGGAACTGAGGAGACCAATTGCTGTAGTTTTGAAAGTGAAATGTTGTCCCATTCTTGCCTGATATACAATTTCAGTTGCTCAACAGTTCGGGGTCTCCTTTGTCATATTTTGCACTTCATAATGCTCCAAATGTTTTAAATGGGAGACAGGATTGGACTGTTGGCAGGCCAGTTTAGCACCCGGACTCTTACTACAAGCCATGCAGTTTTAATATGTGCAGAAAGTGGTTTGGCATTGTCTTGTTGAAAGAAGGAAGGCCTTCCTTGAAAAAGATTTTGTCTGGATGTCAGCATATTGCTCTGAAACGTGTATATATCATTCAGCATTAATGATGCCTTCCCAGATGTACAAGCTACCTATGTCATGTGCACTAATGCACCCTCATACCATCACAGATGCTGGTTTTTGAACTGTGCACTGATAACAAGCTGGATGGTCCCTTTCCTCTTTAGCCTGGAGGATGTGGTGTCCATGATTTCTAAAAAGAATTTCTACTTTTGATTCATCAGACCTTGGGACAATTTTCCACTTCACCTCAGTCCATCATAAAAGAGCTCAGGCCCAGAGAAGGTGGCGGTGTTTCTGGATATTGTTTATATGTGGTTTTAACTTGCATTCAAGGACGCTTTATCCTAATGGGCTTCATGGGCAGCTGCCCAGGGCCTCAGCCACTAGGGGGCCTCGGAGGTAGCGAGATCGGAAAATATGAAACGATATTTTCAGAAGTTTTGATCATATTGATAACATTTTTGATGCATTTCACCACCCATAAGGAAGCCCACCTTGTCCCGTCGCATAAATCACCCGTCATTGTCAATATGATCACTGTCCACCATGTCTTCACACGCTATGCCAGCTTGAGTTCAATGATTTAATTAATGACTTCGCTTTCCAGAAAAGTAGGAAAGTGCCCTTGTAAGTTGACCCATGGCTGTCAAACTGAATGCGCAAAGCTGTGTGCCACTGCTGTTTGGGACATTACGTGTGTGAAAGGATGAGATGTTTCACATAGCCTAACATTTTGAGATTTATTTCTGAGAAGCAAGATATAGAGCCCTGCACTCCCGCGGGACCCGACGCAAAGCAGTGCGGCACGGGACAAATTTTGAAAGCTCATTGCGGGCGGGAGGGGGAGTACACAATGCGGGAGAGGTGATAAGCTGCAGTCCCGCTAACTAAAAACGTGTTTAAAATAAAATTTATAAATTATTAATTTATGTCTATCATATATAATTTGTGCTGGATATTTTATTTGGCATTAATAAAAACATTTTAAGATGCCTAAATTTGCAGATGTGGTCTAATCTCGCGTACGTTTCCGATTCCTTTCCGCTCTTCCGTGTTTGAGATCTCCGATCATGGCAGAAGAGCAGAGCTCCTCTAGTGAAGCTCACAGTGCTTCAGAAGTAAGTGCTGCTTTAAAAAGAGGTACATTGCTTGAAACGCACCCCTGAACGTGAGCTGTAGATATTTATGCTCAAATCCACTCAAAATAGGGGGTGGGGCACCATCACACTGTGTCTTTAAATTATATTAATTTCTTATAGGCCTACCGGTACTTGTATTTCCTAGAATGTAAATGTGAGGAGTGACATATAAGCTATGTGCAATGTACAATATTCTTAATATCCACTGTAGATTTTGGTAGGTGTGTTGGGTATCTCTGTAAAGCCTCAGCTGCGCATGCCGCCTGGCAACGCGCACCCTTGCTACATGCGCTAGGTGAAGGATCGGTCAGTGGAGAGCTCAGCTAAGCTCAGCATGTTTAATTCCCCAAGCCAATGGCAAGAACTTTCGTGAGAAATAACGCGAACGTCTGCATCATGCGGGATTTGCAGGCGGGAGCGGGACAAAATATGGCAGGCGTGGGCAGGAGCAGGACTGAAAATCATAATTCTTTGCGGGAGCGGGACTGCACAATGCGGGAGCGGGCGGGAGCGGGACTGCACAATGCGGGAGTGGGCGGGAGCGGGACTGCACAATGCGGGAGTGGGCGGGAGCGGGACTGAGAATTCTGTCCCGCGCAGACCTCTAGCAAGATATTTTCTTTGTTATCGCTCTTTGTTTTCACAAGTTAAAAGTCACCTGGATTCCAAAATGAAAACGAATGGTTATATACCAAATGAATGTTCTTGTTCTGAATACTAAAGAAACTGTTGTAGGCCTAGGTTATGTTCTTGACATGTTGTTCATTGACTCACTCATTCAAAGGCTTCTTGAGGCGAAACTTTAGTTAACCAGACTTGTTAACTGTGATGTCTGATGGATTTTTTCACCATGCAATTGCCTATTTCACCATTGCTTTTTCTCGATTAAATAGGTGTTGATGGATATAAAGTTTTATTGTTCAATAGTATTTCTAATTGTGCCACTGTCATTATTTAAGTTTCTGTGTCTAGTTAGACAGGCATGTCTGAATTTGCTGAGCGCAGTTGACAACAGGCGGGGGGGGGGTCTGCCCAGGGCCTCGGCAAGGGTTAACTCGGCCCTGCTTGCGTTTGTAGATACAGTGACAAACTATGCTTCCAGATGATGGTTTTCAGAAGTGTTCCTGAGCGCATACAGTGATTTCCACTACAGACACATGTCTGCTTTAAGTGCTCTTGATTTTCAATATCTCTGGATTCTCTGAATCTTTTAATCATAGTATGTTCTGTAGATGATGCAATCCCCAAATTCTTTGCAATTTTACATCGAGGAACATTATTTTTAAATTGTTGCACTATTTGCCCATGCCATCTTTCACAGAGTGGTGAAACAATCCTCATCTTTACTATTAGAATATCAAATAGAATATCGTGAAAAGCTTCATTTTTTTGGTAATTTAATTCAAAAAGGTAAACTTTCATATCTTCTATATTCATTACATGTAAAGTGAAGTATTGCAAGCCTTTTTTAATTTTTGATTATTATGGCTTATAGCTCATGAAAATCATAAATCCAGTTTCTCGAATTATTAGAATATTTCCAAAGATCAATCAGAAAATGATTTACAAGACAGACATGTCCAACTTCTGAAAAGTATGTTCATTTATACACTCAGTACTTGGTTGGGGCTCCTTTACCACAAATTACTGCTTCATTGCGGCATGGTATGGAAGCAATCAGTCTGTGGCACTGCTGAGGTGTTATTGAAGTCCAGGTCGCTTTGATAGTGGCCTTCAGCTTGTCTGTATTTTGGGGTTGGGTGTTTCTCATCTTCCACTTGACAATACCCCATAGAGTCTCTCTGGGTTTCAGGTCAGGCAAGTTGGCTGGCCAAACAAGCAGATTAATATCATGGTCAGCAAACCATTTGGTAGTAGTTTGGTAGTAGTTTTGGCACTGTGAGCAGATGCTATGCCCTGCTGGAAAAGGAAATCAGCATTTCCATAAAGCTTGTCAGCAGATGGAAGTATGAAGCTCTATAAAATCTCCTGGTAGACGGCTGTGTTGACTTTGGACTTGATAAAACACAGTGGACCTACAACCCCGATTCCAAAAAAGTTGGGACAAAGTACAAATTGTAAATAAAAACGGAATGCAATAATTTACAAATCTCAAAAAGTGATATTGTATTCACAATAGAACATAGACAACATATCAAATGTCAAAAGTGAGACATTTTGAAATTTCATGCCAAATATTGGCTCATTTGAAATTTCATGACAGCAACACATCTCAAACAAGTTGGGACAGGGGCAATAAGAGGCTGGAAAAGTTAAAGGTACAAAAAAGGAACAGCTGGAGGACCAAATTGCAACTCATTAGATCAACTGGCAATAGGTCATTAACATGACTGGGTATAAAAAGAGCATCTTGGAGTGGCAGCGGCTCTCAGAAGTAAAGATGGGAAGAGGATCACCAATCCCCCTAATTCTGCGCCGACAAATAGTGGAACAATATCAGAAAGGAGTTCGACAGTGTAAAATTGCAAAGAGTTTGAACATATCATCATCTACAGTGCACAATATCATCAAAAGATTCAGAGAATCTGGAAGAATCTCTGTGCGTAAGGGTCAAGGTCGGAAAACCATACTGGGTGCCCGTGATCTTCGGGCCCTTAGACGGCACTGCATCACATACAGGCATGCTTCTGTATTGGAAATCACAAAATGGGCTCAGGAATATTTTCAGAGAACATTATCTGTGAACACAATTCACCGTGCCATCCACCGTTGCCAGCTAAAACTCTATAGTTCAAAGAAGCAGCCGTATCTAAACACGATCCAGAAGCGCAGACGTCTTCTCTGGGCCAAGGCTCATTTAAAATGGACTGTGGCAAAGTGGAAAACTGTTCTGTGGTCAGACGAATCAAAATTTGAAGTTCTTTATGGAAATCAGGGACTCCGTGTCATTCAGACTAAAGAGGAGAAGGACGACCCAAGTTGTTATCGGTACTCAGTTCAGAAGCCTGCATCTCTGATGGTATGGGGTTGCATTAGTGCATGTGGCATGGGCAGCTTACACATCTGGAAAGACACCATCAATGCTGAAAGGTATATCCAGGTTATAGAGCAACATATACTCCCATCCAGATGACATCTCTTTCAGGGAAGACCTTGCATTTTCCAACATGACAATGCCAAACCACATACTGCATCAATTACAGCATCATGGCTGCATAGAAGAAGGGTCCAGGTACTGAACTGGCCAGCCTGCAGTCCAGATCTTTCACCTGTAGAAAACATTTGGTGCATCAGAAAATGGAAGATACGACAAAAAAGACCTAAGACAGTTGAGCAACTAGAATCCTACATTAGACGAGAATGGGTTAACATTCCTATCCCTAAACTTGAGCAACTTGTCTCCTCAGTCCCCAGACGTTTACAGATTGTTGTAAAGAGAAAAGGGGATGTCTCACAGTGGTAAACATGGCCTTGTCCCAACTTTTTTGAGATGTGTTGTTGTCATGAAATTTAAAATCACCTAATTTTTCTCTTTAAATTATACATTTTCTCAGTTTAAACATTTGATATGTCATCTATGTTCTATTCTGAATAAAATATGGAATTTTGAAACTTCCACATCATTGCATTCTGTTTTTATTTACAATTTGTACTTTGTCCCAACTTTTCTGGAATCAGGGTTGTACACCAGCAGATGACATGGCACCCCAAATCATCACCGACTGCAGAAACTTCATACTGGACTTCAAACACCTGGGATTTTGTGCATCTCCACTCTTCCTCCAGACTCTAGGACCTTGATTTCCAAATGAAATGCAAAATTTACTTTCATCTGAAAAGAGGACTTTGGACCACTGAGCAACAGTTCAGTTCTTTCTCTCCTTAGCCCAGGTAAGATGCTTCTGATGTTGTCTCTTGTTCAGGAGTGGCTTAAAATTTGGAACGCAACAGTTGTAGCCCCTTTCCTGAAGACATCTGTGTGTAGTGGCTCTTGATGCACTGACACTAGCCTCAGTCCACTCCTTGTGAAGCTTTCCCAAGTTCTTGAACTGACTTTTCTTGATAATCCTCTCAAGGCTGCAGCCATCCCTGTTGCTTGTACACCTTTTCCAGCCAGCCTTTTCAGCAATGACCTTCTGTGGCTTACTCTCCTTGTGGAGGGTGTTGATAATCATCTTATGGACAACTGTCAAGTCAGCAGTCTTCCCCATGATTGTGTTTGCGTGTACTGAACTTGGCTGAGAGATGCACAGTATTTGTACTGTTTTACTAAAACTCAAAATGAAGTACTAATTAGTGGAGCTAACTGAGTGTTCTTCATCATCTCCTTTGCTATGAGCTAGTTGCTTTGTTTTGGAAAAACAATCTTGGGTTGTTTTTTTTTTAGGCATTGTGGGTTTATTTAGGTGCTCTTTCACTCAGGCATGCAACACACTTGCTTTGATCATATTGTTTCAAATAATTATGTTAGACTAGCACCAGACAGCTCTTAGATCACCAATTATGAAATTATACTTGCTGAACACACTAGTTATGCTTATGAGAAGCCAAATATGAAGGCCACTACATGTCTTTTCTTTTAAGATACTCTTCATAAAAGCCTAATCGTCTTCCTGGGGCATCGTCACCCATTTTCTGAGCTTTGAGTATTATATGACACTCTAACCATGAGAATCAGGTTACAGGACCTTTTTATATGCAGTGTTCTTCTGTCGACAAGTTGGGTGAAAAGTGCATAGTGTGTCGACAGCTGTCTTGATATAAATCATCTGTAGAAAGCCAGATCAGGCATTTGCAAGGGCACTTCAGTCTGTGGTTTTCACTTTCACTTATTTTAAAGAAGAAGAGTATGATGGATTCCAGTGTGATGGGTTTATCATTTGGGATAAAGCTGTGGTTGTCATTCTCGGGCATTGAACATTTTGGTATTATCCTCTTCTTAACTGACTCATACTCATATCTCATGGGTTGGGGGAAAAAGTATTTGGACAGAAAAAAAAACTCCCCACGCACAAAATGTGTAGTACTAGAGTCTCAAAGACTGTGACAGAGTGACTATATCAATTATACTATATTTCTTCATAAAGTGTTTTACCTCTGTGCTTTTCATCTCTATTTGCTGTGGTCAATTGCACTGTCACACTCCCTAATTCTCAAACGAAATGCCTCTTTTCCTGCTTTGTCCAGGGGCAGGGTCATATCCTGCAGGTATTCTATGCTGTTAGATTTGTTCATCTACACAACATATCCTTTGCTGTGCTGCCACATTTATACTGTCATCTAAAGTCTCTTATTATGTTCTCTTTTGTTTGAATATAAAGCTCATCAGGCAGCTTCTGCATGAATAAGCCTGCTCTGACATGGGCGCCTGAAATTGCTCTGCACTTCGCACCAATTTAGGTGTCAACTGTCAATGTCTGAGATTGCACTGGGCACGGCCGAGGCCGTTAATTACAACTATCATACTCACTGACATCGGAATATGCTTGAATTCTGTTCTTGGTAGAATACTGATGTATATTACAGGTACAGTGCACATTCTCAAAGGAGAACAGTGTAGATTGCCAAAGCATTGTGCTCTAACCACTGCACAGAATCAGGTACAGACCTGTCGAATGACAGTGTATTTATTTTAGTGTTTGAAGGTTTGCACTGAGACAGTAACAGCGCTTAAACTTTAACTGTCTGATATATTATGTAAAGGACTGTATGTTTTTCTTGTTAGAATTTTTTTGCACAAATGGTATTGCTGGATCTTATTGGTCCCATGAGGAATAATTTATTTTCAATTTTCTGTAAATTTTTTGTGTGTGCAGAAATCACTGCCAAAAACAAGAAAAGTTAAGCACAGTAAGAACTGGGAAACTGTCTACAGTGTCTTGCAAAAGTATTCATCCCCCTTTGTGTTTTTCCTGTTTTATTGCATTACAAGCTGGAATTTAAATGGATTTTTGGGGGGTTAGCACCATTTGATTTACACAACATGCCTACCACTTTAAAGGTGAAAATTGTTGTTTTATTGTGACACAAACAATAATTAAGATGAAAAACCAGAAATCTAGAGTGTGCATTGGTATTTCCTCCCCTCCAAGCCAATACTTTGTGGAGCCACCTTTTGCTACAGTTACAGCTGCAAGTCTCTTGGGGGTATGTCTCTATTAGCTTAGCACATCTAGCCACTGAGATTTTTGTCCATTCCTCAAGGCAAAACTGCTCCAACTCATTCAAGTTAGATGGGTTGCGTTGGTGTACAGCAATCTTCTAAGTTATGCCACAGATTCTCAATTGGATTGAGGTCTGGGCTTTGATTAGGCCATTACAAGACATTTAGATGTTTCTCTTTAAACCACTCCAGTGTCGCTTTAGCAGTATGTTTAGGGTCATTGTCCTGCTGGAACATGAACCTTTGTCCCAGTCTGAAACCTCTGGCTGACTCAAACAGGTTTTCCTCCAGAATTGCCCTGTATTTAGTGCCATCCATCTTTTCTTCAGTCCTGACCAGCTTTCCCGTCCCTGCAGATGAAAAGTATCCCCACAGCATGATGCTGCCACCACCATGCTTCACTGTAGGAATGGTGTTCTCAGGGTGTTGGGTTTGTGCCACACGTGGCATTTCCCATGATGCCCAAAAAGATCAATTTTAGGCTCATTTGACCAGAAAATCTTTTTCCATGTGTTTGGGGAGTCTGCCACATACTTTGGACAAACTCCAAATGTGTTTTCTTCAGCAATGACTTTTTTCTGGCCACTCTTTCATAAAGCCCCACTCTGTGGAATGTATGGCTTAAAGTGGCCCTATGGACAGATACTCCCATTTCCACTGTGGATCTTTGCAGCTGGGCGGCACGGTGGTGTAGTGGTCGGCGCTGTCGCCTCACAGCAAGAAGGTCCGGGTTCAAGCCCTGTGGCCGACGAGGGCCTTTCTGTGTGGAGTTTGCATGTTCTCTCCGTGTTCGTGTGGGTTTCCTCTGGGTGCTCCGGTTTCCCCCAAAGAGATGCAGGTTAGGTTAACTGGTGACTCTAAATTGGCCGTAGGTGTGAGTGTGAATGGTTGTCTGTGTCTATGTGTCAGCCCTGTGATGACCTGGCGACTTGTCCAGGGTGTACCCCGCCTTTCGCCCATAGTCAGTTGGGATAGGCTCCAGCTTGCTTGTGACCCTGTAGAAGGATAAAGTGGCTAGAGATAATGAGATGAGATGATCTTTGCAGCTCTTTCAGTGTTATCTTTGGTGTCTTTTTTGCATCTCTGATTAATGCCCTCCTTGCCTGGTCTGTGAGTTTTGGTGGGTGGCCTTCTCTTGTGAGGTTTGTCATGGTGCCATATTCTGTCCATTTTGCTATAATGGATTTAATGGTGCTCCCTGGGATACTCACAGTTTGGGATTTTTTTTTATAACCCAACTCTGATCTATACTTCTCCACAACTTTGTCTCTCACCTGTTTAGAGTGCTCCTTGGTTTTCATGTTGCTTGCTTAGTAGTGTTGCAGAGTCAGGGTCCTTCCAGAACAGGTTGATTTATACAGACATCATGTGACAGATCATGTGATACTTTGATTGCACACACGTGGATCTTAATCTACTAATTATGTGACTTATAAAGTGAACTGGGGTGGCACGGTGGTGTAGTAGTTAGCGCTGTTGCCTCACAGCAAGAAGGTCCGGGTTTGAGCTCCGTGGCCGGTGAGGGCCTTTCTGTGTGGAGTTTGCATGTTGTCTGCGTGGGTTTCCTCTCGGTGCTCTGGTTTCTCCCACAGTCCAAACACATGCAGGTTACGGTAGGTTAACTGGTGACTCTAAATTGACCGTAGGTTAATTTAGGTCAACCCACTATATATTATATAGTGGCAAAAGTATGTGAACCTCTAGGATTAGCAGTTAATTTGAAGATGAAATTCGAGTCAGGTGTTTTCAATCAGTGGAATGACAATCAGGTGTGAGTGGGCATCCTGTTTTATTTAAAGAACAGGGATCTATCAAAGTCTGATCTTCACAACACATGTTTGTGGAAGTGTATCATGGCATGAACAAAGGAGACTTCTGAGGACCTCAGAAAAAGTGTTGTTGATGCTCATCAGGCCTGAAAAGGTTACAAAACCATCTTTAAAGAGTTTGGACTCCACCAATCCACAGTCAGACAGATTGTGTACAAATGGAGGAAATTCAAGACCATCATTACTGTTAGGTCAAAGATTCACCGTCTCTTCCTCTTGCTCCAACCAGAGCGATCACCCTCTCGCAGATCGGTCCCTCCGTGTTACCCAGAGCTCTGGGGCAAATCGTGAAACAAGACAGGAACCAAGAATAGTTTCACAGTCTTTATTCACAACTCACCAAAAGACAAGAGACAACAGAAGACTTTATATGTGTGTGTGGGTGAAGACCGCGTGCAAGTGAGAAGACCTTGGCCCTAAGCGGGTTGAGTTATCTACAGCAAAGCAGGATACATTATTGCAATGGTATGCAATAATAAGCAGAATGTTCAGACACATTTCTTATTCACAGCCTGTTCTTATGATAGCTGGTATTAACACAAAATATTTGCACATCAGTAGAGCATATAAGAACAAAGGGTTACAAAAGGTTAATGCCTTCTTTGTTAAACTGAGATCAAGAATAAATCCTTACAATTCCCCTCTTTGATACTAGATTACAACTAGTATCACACCTCAGTATTCTGAGTAACAGCAGGATAGTATACATTGGGATTTTCCCTGCGCAAGGGGGTATAGGTAAAAGCAGTTATCATATTATGCATTCTCTCTTCCAAGCATCTAATAATGCAAGGTCCAAAAAAACAGAGCAGGAGGAAGATCACAATAACTGGCACACACATAGATAAAGTCGCAGTCCATTTCCCAAACAGGTTAGAGAACCATATCCACCCGGGGTCTCCATTTTCATCTGCTCGTAATTGTTGAGCAATTTGTTTCATTTGATGTACGGCTGCACCTACTTCGCCATCTGGACAGTCATTAGCAGGGACAAAGGTGCAACAGCTTTCTCCGACCATAGCACAAACACCCCCCTTTTCTGCTAACAAAATATCAAGGGCCATACGATTTTGAGTAGTCATTAGGCGCAGGGCAGTTAACTCAGTCCTAACACCATCTACAGCTCTAGTGGTTTCATTAACAAAGCTGGCTAAGCGATAATGTGTTATTTCTACTTCCGTCCACAGATCAGATACACCAAACTGAGGAAACAGCGACGTCCAGAAACGGTGCCATTTAGAAGTAAGCTGATGTGCCGGGGGTGGGAAGGTACCATAAACATCTCGTTTCTGGCGACGAGCAGGGCGGAGATGGAGAGCAGTGATAGTGCTCTTGAGTTGTATGGGAGCACAAACACCTGACCAATTGGTGGGAAACGAAACAAGGAGGTCAGATCTATTACCGCAGTACCAGTACCAGTTTAATGCTAATTTCACACCGACATAGTTATTGGGGTGCCGTGGGGAGCATACTACATTTTTCTCACACTGTCCACGGCTGTTTAGTGGATAGTAAATATTATTACATAGATGATTAGAAATACGGCCCAGGAATACAGACTGTGACGAGTTTTTGTTCGCAAAGCAGTCAGGGAACTTAAAGTCATGCGGCATATCAACCTGAAGAGTGGTGAGAACAGAGTCCTGTAAAACAGTTATAGAGCCAGTTTGTAAAGTAGTATTCATCGAGGTTGAGGAAGTAGAACAGGGACTTAGGGTCGTATTACAGAAAGGAGGCCAGGTGTTTACTCCCTTACCACTAGGACTGGACTGGTAAGCACAGTACATAACATTAGAACATAGAGGCAAAGGTGGACGTGTAATAATAGTAGAAGGCAGCATCAGATGGCAGACATAACAACTTTCATTCGTGTGCGCTCGTGCAGTCCAGTTTGCGAATTGCCAAAAGATGTTGTCTCGAGGTCCAGCTCGAGCGGGTAACCCGGCTCCGAGCAGCAGTAGAGTGGCCACGAAGCTCGTGCTGAGGATTTTCATGATTGTAATGAGGGTGATTGGTCCCAGACGGGGGCGCAAGATCCCTTCCCCTCTTTGTTCACGGCTTCTTGCAGGAAGTGATCTGAAGATCCTCAGCTCCTACTTAGTCCCTGTGCAAAGTTTAGGTAGGGGAGAAACTAGAGCGGGACACAGAGAAAATGTTAATAGCAAACTTGTCATTGTAACACGGCTTTGTTATGGGGCCTTCTTCAATCGCGTGGCATGGATCCACTGTGGAAAAAGGTCAGTTAGAACAGCAGTATGAGTAATGGCGACTATTTCTGCAGGCCCACTATATCTAGGTTCTCCCAATTGCCCAAATCATTTAAAAAGTTGCACCAGCACCTTGTCTCCCACGTGAAAGGGGTGTGTGGGTGCTGCTGGTGGAGACGATATTGTACTATTGACCTAGGTACAAATTTTATGCAACTTATCTATAACGGCTGCAGAATACTCGTCCATATGTGTTTTCAAATCAGAGGTAACCAGAGCCGGAGTTCCTCTCTTCCAGGGGAGAGGGAAAGGTTTTCCAAAAATAATTTCATAGGGGGAGTATCCCCCTAGGCTAGGTCTTGGTGTCATATGAATTTCAGCCAGAGTGGCTGGCAATAAGTCTACCCAATTGTTCGAACCTGTGGCCTGCATGGCCTTAGTTAGTTTGTCTTTCAATGTTCGATTAGTACGTTCTACGATACCAGAGGATTGAGGGTGGTACGGAATGTGAAAATGCCAGATTAGTGAGAGGTACTTACAAAGGTTTTGTGTGACTTTCGAGGTAAAAGGGGTACCCTTGTCTGAGTCTATGGCGTCTGGAACCCCATAACGAGGTATTATTTCTTTTGCCAGAATACGAGTAACTACCTTCGTGTTCTCTCGAGAACAGGGAAACGCTTCTACCCATTTTGGAGAATTTGTCCACAGTCACCAGGAGATATTTAAACGGCCCACAGGGAGGCATATGTGTGAAGTCAATTTGCCATTCTAGGAATGGACATGTAGGTATGGGTAAACACTCGTGTTCCATGCCTGCTTTAGAGGGATTATTTTGTGCTCAGATGAGGCATCTCTCGAGAATTGAGTCCACCGAGCTGTTTAAATTGGCTATACAAAAAAGTTTGTTCATGTCTCCTTTCACCCCCCTTCGTGTGCGATGTGTCACACCGTGAAATTCGTGCACAAGGAAGGGAAGGCAATGAGATGGAAGACAAAGGCGGCCATCCTGACTGTACCATAAGCCATCAGGGGCAACATAAGCGCCTTGTAACTGCCAAAAGGCAGAGTCATTTGGAGAGGCTGAAGCCTGTAAAGAAAAAAGATCTAAGTCAGGAATCAGCATGCTGGCAAGGCAAGAGGTATTGCACGATGAAGGATCTAGGCCAGGAGACATGATACCAGAGGCAGCAGCAAGTTTTGCAATGCGATCAGCAAGAGAATTACCCATGATTTCAGGTGTGTTTCCCGAGGCATGTGCCTTAGTTTTAATTATGGCGAGTGACTTAGGGAGATGACAAGAATCAATGAGATTTTGTACTAAGGTAAAGTGAGAAATGGGCTTCCCGTCTGTGGCGTGGAAGCCTCGAGACTGCCAAATCTTCCCAAAATCATGAGCCACACCAAAGGCATAACGAGAGTCTGTGTAGATTGTGACATCCTTGCCCTGAGACAAAATACAGGCATGCGTGAGAGCATACAACTTGGCTGCCTGAGCCAAGGAGAAAGGAAGAGCGTATGCCTCATGCACAATATCAGGCAGTGAACACACAGAGTAACCACAGAGGAAAACACCGTCTGAGGGTTTAGAACAAGAGCCATCAACAAAAAGTACTTCCCCCATCCCCAGAGGGCTGGAGGAGAGGTCGGACCTGATACTGGTAGTATGTACGATTTCAGACAGGCAATCATGATCAATGTCATCCAAAGTGTCTTCCTGAGAATTAAGGAGGCGTGCGAGAGTGTGACCTACAGAGGATGTGGCACGAATTTCGAGATTGTTAGTAGAACAGAGAATGGTTTCGTATCCGGAGCTGCACTGCGCAGTCATATGTTGGGTCTGTAAATTTTGCAACATCTGTTTAACTTGATGTGACGAGTGCAAGATCAGTGGGTGAGACAAAACCAATTTCCCCACATCTAAAACCATCAGAGCACATGCGGCGACAGCCCTTAGACACGCAGGTAGGCCTTGAGCAACAGTGTCTAACGTTTTAGATAAAAATGCACAAGGACGCATCCCCCCCATGCTCCTGGGCCAACACCGCAGAGGCTGTGCCATAATGTTCACAGGCATAGAGGTGGAAGGGCTTGGAGTAGTCGGGTAGACCCAGGGCCAGGGCTGAACAAAGGGCGCTTTTGAGGGAGTGGTAAGCGTCCATCATAGCGGCAGTCCAGGTCAAAGGGTGCTGCAGTGGATCATGATGAGATTGCAGAACGGAGAATCTTGTCATATAAAGAGCAGTCAGGGATCCATTGTCTACAGTAATTGATAAGACCCAGGAAAGCCATCAGTGCATGTTTAGTTGCAGGGTGCTTTGTGTCTAGAATCACCCACACCCGGTCAGATGACAGCTTACGACATCCTTGTGAAAGTTCAAACCCCAAGTACTTAACAGTGTCCATGCAATGTTGCAGCTTGGTCCTGGAAACCTTCAAGCCCTTGTGCGCCACAGTTGGAGCAGGCATAAGGAGGTGTCTTGGCAGATTTCTGGTGATTCAGCAGATACCAGAAGATCGTCTGCGTACTGCAGGACCACAGAGCCTTGGGGGAGGGAGAGGTCATGGAGTGCGTCCTGAACTACAGCTGAGAAAACAGCAGGAGAGTCAATGAAACCTTGAGGCAAACGTGTCCAAGTATACTGTCTCCCCCTGTGAGTGAAGGCAAACAAAGGCTGTGTCTGCTCTTCAACAGGAACACTGAAAAAGGCAGAACAGAGATCAATAATGGAAAAACAGCAATGATGAACAGGAACCTGTGACATTACAGAGGAAATGTCAGGTACAATGGGTGCAACAGGGACAATCAGTTCATTAATCTTACGTAAATCCTGCGTAAAACGCCAGGTACCATCAGGTTTAGGTACTGGATTGACAGGTGTATTGTACGAGCTGGTACACAGTCTCACCATGCCTTGTTCGAGAAGAGACTGTAGGATGCCATCAATTCCCTGAGCCTTAGCTTCAGAGAGAGGGTACTGTTTAACATAAACAGGATGCACATGTTTAAGCTTAGCCTCATAAGGCACACAGTGAACCAGGCCAACCTCGTCCTTGTGTTCCGCCCATAGGGAGGAGGGGAGGGCACTCAAAGGATCTGTAGGAGAGAATACAACAGGGTTCACAGCAGCAGTAAAAACAGTGAAGACATTTGGGACAGTCATACATGAAGAGAGATGAGCCAAGGCGGGAGGCAGAAAGTCAGGGGTGCAAATAGTCATCCTGGACCCCTGAAATGAAATGGATAAATGTAACAGACTCATTAGATCACACCCCAGTAGATTAAAGGGACACTGTGGCATAAACATAAAAGAATGATAGATAGATAGATAGATAGATAGATAGATAGATAGATAGATAGATAGATAGATAGATAGATAGATAATGCGTCAATTATTCCTTTAATTCCCTCATAGCTTTACTGGTATCCTTCCAGTAAAACTTAAACTCATTCCTTATGGTGATTTTGCCGTCACCTACTTCTATCTTAGTTTTAACCACTTTGTATTTATCATTTATGGGATCGAGACATGGCACTGCAACTATCAATGCAGCTTCATCATAGCTGTTGCCTAGGACGGCATGAGGGATAAAACGGTAATCTGCTTCTACCAGCTGGCAGTGTCGTGATATTTTTACGAGCATGTCTACGAAGTTGAGTGGTTTGTCTAATGGAGGCAACATTTTAATAATATCTTTCAGGTCTGATGCAGAAGGCGGAGTGATTTTCAGCCCTCTGCCCTTCTGAACCCATACACAAGCGGTATTCACAGGGGAAGGCGGCGGTGGAGGGGAACCTCTATCTGGTCCCACATCATCATCGTCATCCTCATCAGAGTCGTCAGTCTTGTTTTTTAGTACTGGCATATTTGAGTCTACAAAGGGTTTTTTACCTGCCTTGGGTTTCTCAGGTTTAGCACCTGTCTCAAGAGATGCAGGCGTGCTGGGAGCACTATCAGCAGGGCATGAAAGGTTACTTAAATCTGAATATAGTTTTGGGACCGGTAATGGACCCTGAGGGACCGGTGTGGATGCAGGAGTGGGAACGTTATTCGATCCCTCATACAGCGGCGGTAGGGCGGAGGCAGTAGGTGGTGTAGTAACAGGAGGTGTAGACGAAACGGGTTTTGCCTTGTCTTCAGGCTTAGGGCGTGGTACTGATTTTCTTTGTTCCTTAGTTTCTTTAATTCCATGAAAATCATCCCATACTGGTTTCATTCTGACCCATTCTAAATAGCCTTTAGTCATATAATCATAATCCCATTCTGGGTCACCCAATCCCTCGTATATTTGTCTATGTGCCGAGGTGAGATACTCTGGTTTAAAAGTTCCTGCGCGAGGATAAGTCAAAAACTGAGGCTGGGATTCAGTCCAGCCGACCAAATCATCTAACCACGGACTGGTGTAGAATGCTAAACCACAGTGATTCATCCAATCCCATGGGGTTTCCTCGGGGTCCGGTCTGGGTGCCTTAACACAACTTCCCCCCATGGTGACATGTAAGGACCGTCTTGAGATAAAACTAGATTTTACGCGCGCGCTAATTATTCCGTGGTAACTCACACGGACCCGTGGCAACTCTCATGGGGATAAATGGGTTTTTGGATACTACCAACCAGGCGGAAGTCCCTTAAAATAAAAGACATTTCTTACCTGATCAGGAGTATTCCGGACGAGCCCCCAAAACTGTTAGGTCAGAGATTCACTGTCTCTTCCTCTTGCTCCAACCAGAGCGATCACCCTCTCGCAGATCAGTCCCTCCGTGTTACCCAGAGCTCTGGGGCGAATCGTGAAACAAGACAGGAACCAAGAATAGTTTCAGTCTTTATTCACAACTCACCAAAAGACAAGAGACAACAGAAGACTTTATATATGTGTGTGTGTGTGTGTGTGTGTGTGTGGGTGGGTGAAGACTGCGTTCCAGTGAGAAGACCTTCAGGTCGAGTTATCTACAGCAAAGCAGGATACATTATCGCAATGGTATGCAATAATAAGCAGAATGTTCAGACACATTTCTTATGCACAGCCTGTTCTTATGATAGCTGGTATTAACACAAAATATTTGCATGTCAGTAGAGCATATAAGAACAAAGGGTTACAAAAGGTTAATGCCTTCTTGGTTAAACTGAGATCAAGAATAAATCCTTACAGTTACCCTCCCCAGGAGTGGTCGACCAACAAAGATCACTCCAAGAACAAGGCGTGTAATAGTTGGCGAGGTCACAAAGGACCCCAGGGTAACTTCCAAGCAACTGAAGGCCTCTCTCACATTGGCTAATATTAATGTTCATGAGTCCACCATCAGGAGAACACTGAACAACAATGGTGTGCATGGCAGGATTGCAAGGAGAAAGCCACTGCTCTCCAAAAAGAACATTGCTGCTCATCTGCAGTTTGCTAAATATCATGTGGACAAGCCAGAAGGCTATTGGAAAAAAATGTTTTGTGGACGGATGAGACCAAAATAGAACTTTTTGGTTTAAATGAGAAGCGTTATGTTTGGAGAAAGGAAAACACTGCATTCCAGCATAAGAACCTTATCCCATCTGTGAAACATGGTGGTGGTCGTATCATGGTTTGGGCCAGTTTTGCTGTATCTGGGCCAGAACGGCTTGCCATCATTGATGGAACAATGAATTCTGAATTATACCAGAGAATTCTAAAGGAAACTGTCAGAACATCTGTCCATGAACTGAATCTCAAGAGAAGATGGGTCATGCAGCAAGACAACGATCCTAAGCACACAAGTTGTTCTACCAAAGAATGGTTAAAGAAGAATAAAGTCAATGTTTTGGAATGGCCAAGTCAAAGTCCTGACCTTAATCCAATCGAAATGTTGTGGAAGGACCTGAAGCGAGCAGTTCATGTGAGGAAACCCACCAACATTCCAGAGTTGAAGCTGTTCTGTATAGAGGAATGGGCTAAAATTCCTTCAAGCCGGTGTGCAGGACTGACAGTTACGGCAATGTTTAGGTGCAGTTATTGCTGCACAAGGGGGTCACACCAGATACTGAAAGCAAAGGTTCACATACTTTTGCCACTCACAGATATGTAATATTGGATCATTTTCCTCAATAAATAAATGACCAAGTATAATATTTTTGTCTCATTTGTTTAACTGGGTTCTCTTTATCTACTTTTAGGACTTGTGTGAAAATCTGATGATGTTAAGGTCATATTTATGCAGAAGTATAGAAAATTTGAAAGGGTTCACAAACTTTCAAGCACCACTGTGTGTGTGTGTATATATATATATATTGTGATATCCTAAGAGGCTGCGTCGTCATCGAGGGGCGCTATGTCACACGGAGATGGCTCCAACAACAAGCAGCTATAACTCCATCTGGTGGTGGAGTTGGGAACTTCACCCTCAGCACCCAATGGTGGAGAATGCAAGCATTTCAATCATCAATAATAGTGCATGTACGAGGAGGACACTGAACATTTGATTGCTCAATTTTCCCAGCTAACCATAGGCCCTCTGCATAACAAGATGGAGGAAATTTTGAAGGCCCTTATTGCAGGCCAGCAAGCCCAAATGCAGGTGAGCGCGGCCCTCCCGGAGGAACAAAGGAAAGCCAACCAACTGAAGGCAGAGGAGTTGCAGCTACAGAAGAAGATGGCTGTTCCGAGTGTTGGCCCAATAAAGGCAAGTGATTTCATCTCCAAAATGGGGTTTACAGATGATGTTGAGGCATACTTGCACACCTTTGAAGCCACGGCCACTAGGGAAGGATGGCCCAAGGCACAGTGGGTGGGACTGTTAGCCCCATTTTTAACGGGAGAATTGTTGAACACTGTCCGAGACCTACCCCCTGACAAGACTATGAACTATGATGCTCTGAAGGCGGAGATCCTCAGCAGACATGGGCTCACCAAGTTCGGTATGGCTCAACACTTCCACAGCTAGACCTTTCAAGCAGACCAGGCTCCCCATGCGCAGATGCACAAACTTTCCAGAATCGCGAGGAGATGGCTGGAACCTGAGAAAACCACAGCGGCTGCAGTAGTGGAGGCCATTGTCGTGGATCACTACATTCGAGCCCTGCCATATGAGGCAAAGTGCTTCATCAGCCAACAAGCCCTAACCACCGCTGAACTGACGGCTGAAGCTGTGGAAAAGTACCAGGCCACAACAGAAATGCTCCGTGCTTCCAGGAAAGACCCCAGGCCTGCGCCCCCACTGCTGACAGGGGGAGGCCACCCCAAAAACCCCAAGGGGTCCAGCCCAGCCACAGCAGGACCTGGCTATGCTCCAGGGGGAGCCAGAAGCCAGCCGGGTCCGGTTAGGATTCCCTGTGATGGTGACACCCGACAATGCTTCCGGTGTGGGGGCAGGGGACACATGTCTTGGCAGTGTGGGAAACTGGTGGACGAGCCTAGGCCCACTGCAGGGTCCTCCAGCTCACCCTCCGCCCAGCTGTTTGCATCACTCGTCGGGGCTGCAGATGGGCCCCCAGATCGACCCCCCACCTGCCCAGTGACTGTGAATTGCCGTGATGTCAAGGCATTGTTAGTTTCAGGTAGTCGGGTCACCTTGGTGCATAAGGACCTGGTGGATCCATCATGTCTGACCACCGACAAAGTTCTCCCAGTTTCCTGCGTCCATGGGGACACCAAAGAGTACCCCACCACTGAACTAAAAATGACCACCACCAGGGGGACTATACACACGAGGGTGGGAGTGGTTGATTCCCTCCCTGTTCCTGTTCTGATTGGGCGAGATTGCCCAACCTTCCACCTGCTGTGGAGAGAGACCCAGCAGAGGCCAGCCTGGGTACCCCGCAGTCAGAGAGGTAAGACTCATCCTGCAACCACACAAGTGCAACCCGCACAACCCCGCATCCCCGCTTTTGCCCTCGCAGGGATGACAGGCACCCAGGCTGACACAGAGACTGGCCCGGAGACTGAAGAAGAGAATGCGGCCCTGGAAAGCTCTCCAAGCTCTGACGAGGAAGACACCCCAGGCATCGAGGAGCTTCCCCTTCTCACAGGCCAGTATGGTACTGCCCAGTTGCAGGATCCCACACTTGCAAATGCCTTAAGAAATGTGCAGGTGCTAGAGGGTGTGCTGTTAGGGGGTAGAGCAAGCCCTACATACCCCCATTTCACAATTATACGGGGCCTACTGTATCAGGTGGTGAAGAAAAATGACAAAGTGCATGAACAGCTCCTTGTACAACAGCCCCACCGGGTGACTGTGCTCAATCTGGCACACACACATCCACTGGGGGCCCACCTAGGTGTAGAGAAGACAAAAGAAAGGCTCTTACAGCGTTTCTTCTGGCCGGGAGTGCACAAGGAAATGGAGAATTACTGTCGTAGTTGCCCAGAATGCCAGAAGGTGGTGCCTAAACCCCCATACCATAACCCGCTCATCCCCTTACCAATTATCAAAACTCCTTTTGAGAGGATTGGACTGGATATAGTCTGGCCTTTGCCAAAAAGCTCCAGGGGGCACCAGTACATTCTGGTCATCCTGGACTATGCGACCCGGTACCCTGAGGCCATCCCCCTGAGGAAGGCTACCTCCAAACAGATAGCCAAGGAGCTGTTCCTCCTCTCCACCAGTTTGGGGATTCCAAAGGAAATATTGATGGACCAAGGCAGTCCATTCATGTCCAGGGTGATGAAAGAACTGTGTGCCCTGTTGAAAATCAAACAGTTGCGAACATCTGTCTACCACCCCCAGACAGACGGGTTGGTCGAATGGTTTAACAGGACTCTGAAGTCCATGCTGAGGAAGGCGATTGAAGAGGATGGGCGGAACTGGGACCAGCTGCTGCCATACCTGCTGTTTGCAGTAAGAGAGGTACCCCAATCTTCTACTGGCTTTTTGCCTTTTGAACTGTTGCTTTCTTACAGACCCAGAGGGCTGCTGGACATTGCCAAGGAGGCTTGGGAGGAGCAACCCTGCAGACAGCGGACCCTGATCGAGCATGTCGGGGCCATGAAGGAGAGAATGAGGGCCATCTATCCGATAGTGCATGAACACATGGAGACTGCTCAACGGCAACAGCAGGCCTCCTACAACCGACCTGCCCAGCTGAGAGAGTTTAAGCCGGGGGACAGAGTGCTGGTCCTGGAGCCGACCGTGGAATGTAAGTTCCTGGCAACCTGGCAAGGACCGTATGAGGTCATCGAGCGGGTAGGAGAAGTGAATTATAAGGTGAGACAGCCTGATAAAAGAAAACCTGAGCAGATATATCACGTTAACCTCTTGAAAAAATGGCATGCCAGGGAGGTGTTGTTCAGTTGTTTGCCCCCGACAGAGTCCAAAGAACCCGCCCGAGAGGAGGTTCAGGTGGGGCCAGGCCTATCCCCACACCAGCGGCAGATGACCCTAGAGCTGGTGGACTGCAACCGAAATGTCTTCTCCTCACTCCCCGGGCACACAGAGGTGGTCCAACACGAGATCTGCACCGTCCCGGGTCGAACAGTGACCCAGCATCCCTATCGTGTGCCGGAGGCTCGCAAGGTGGTCATCCAGGAGGAGGTGAGAAAGATGCTAGAGCTGGGAGTCATCGAAGAGTCCAAAAGTGCCTGGGCAAGCCCCATCGTCCTGGTTCCCAAACCAGACAGGTCGGTGAGATTCTGCAATGATTATTGCAAGTTGAATGAGGTGTCAGAGTTTGATTCATACCCTATGCCCCATGTTGATGACTTAGTAGACTCCTTAGGACATGCCCGGTTCCTCACCACTCTGGACCTTACAAAAGGATACTGGCAGGTGCTCCTGACCCCGGCATTGAAGGAGAAGACAGCCTTTGCCACACCAGAGGGTCTCTACCAGTACACACGGTTCCCATTTGGTCTGCATGGAGCGCCGGCCACATTCCAGCGCTTAATGGATCGGGTCCTGGCTCCCCACAAGAGGTATGCAGCTGCATTTTTAGATGATGTGGTCATTCAAAGTCCGGATTGGGAAAGTCATTTACCCTGTGTACAAGCTGTGCTTGATTCCCTCAGAGATGCAGGTCTGACGGCAAACCCGAAAAAATGCAGACTGGCCTTCAGTGAAACCAATTACGTGGGGTACACCGTTGGCCAGGGACTAGTCAAGCCCCAGGAAGCGAAGCTGTGGGCCATACAGGACTGGCCGCAACCCCTCACCAAGAACCAGGTGAGGTCGTTTTTGGGCCTAGCTGGCTACTACCGGCGTTTTATTGCCAATTTTGCCTCCATTGCTGCACCCCTGACAGATCTGACAACTAAACGGCACTCAAGGATGGCGAAGTGGAATTCCGCAGCGGAGGCAGCCTTCATCAACCTGAAGCAGGCCCTCTGTTCCAGTCCGGTTCTGGTGGCACCAGACTTCAAGAGGGAGTTCGTGGTGCAGACAGGCACTTCAGAGGTGGGACTGAGGGCTGTACTCGCTCAAGTACATGAAGGTGAGGAACAACCCATCCTATATCTAAGCAGAAAACTACTCCCCAGAGAGAAGAACTATTCAACGGTCGAAAAAGAGTGTCTCGCCATTACCTGAGCCCTGGAATCCCTACGGTATTACCTCCTGGGCCGGCGCTTCATGGTGATCTCTGACCACGCCCCTCTGCAGTGGATGGCCAAGAACAAGGAGACAAACAGTAGGGTTACCAGATGGTTTTTAAGCTTGCAAGCGTTCAACTTCTCTGTTGTCCACAGGGCTGGCAGGTGCAATGGCAATGCAAACGCCCTGTCCTGGAGAGATGCCCTCTTCATAACCTTCAGCCGGATGAGGACGTCGGTCCCAAGGGGGGGGATGTGTGATATCCCAAGAGGCTGTGTCATCGAGGGGCGCTATGTCACATGGAGATGGCTCCAACAACAAGCAGCTATAACTCCATCTGGTGGTGGAGTTGGGAACTTCACCCTCAGCACTCAACATGGCAACCCACCTGTGGCCAATGAGGGCCTAATGAGTAAGAGGGCTTTGTGAGAGCTCAAAACTCCCAGTGTGAATGTGGAGGCGAGAGGAGAGAGGTTCATGGACTCTTGTTGCGGAGTGGAACCTGCTGAGCAGAGTATTTGTTGAAAAGCTTATCGGGAATTCTTACCTGAAGGATTTTGCACGGAAGTACTTACCGGTGTTAGGAATGCCTGCTACGGGACTGCCACTGGGCTGAGGACTACAGGGATTTTTGACTGGACTCAAAGTAAGGCAGAATATTTTGTTTGTTCGGAGAAAAGGATATTGGACTGAAGGAAACCTGCCTATAATTTTGTTGTTCTAAAGCCAGAGACATTGTTTGAGTTTGACTTTTGGGAATCCATCTTCGTTTGAACATTGGACTTTGAGATACCTTTTCTGTTTAATTTCCTGGCATAACATTAAAAATCTGGATTTATTTTAACCTTTGTGTCCTTGCACTGATTGAAGGGTCCCGCTGAGAGCCAGCCAGCCTCTCGTGATGTCACAATATATATATATATATATATATATATATATATATATATATATATATATATCGTCTCGTCTTCTTCCGCTTTTCCGGGGCCGGGTCGTGGAGGCAGCAGTCTAAGCATGGAAGCCCAAACTTCCCTTTCCCCAGACACCTCGGCCAGCTCCTCGGGAAGAACACTGAGGCATTCCCAGGCCAGCCGAGAGACATAGTCCCTCCAGCGTGTCCTGGGTCTTCCCCGGGGCCTCTTCCCGGGGGGACATGCCTGGAACACCTCCCCAGGGAGGCGTCCAAGAGGCATCCGAAAAAGATGCCCGAGCCACCTCAGCTGATTCCTCTCGATGTGGAGGAGCAGCGGCTCTACTCCGAGCTCCTCCCGAGTGACTGTGCTTCTCACCCTGTCTCTAAGGGAGCGCCCAGCCACCCTGCGAAGGAAACTCATTTCGGCCGCTTGTATCCATGATCTTGTTCTTTCAGTCATTACCCAAAGCTCATGACCATAGGTGAGAGTCGGAACGTAGATCGACCGGTAAATTGAGAGCTTCGCCTTTTGGCTCAGCTCCTTCTTCACCACGACGGACCGGTAAAGCGACCGCATCACTGCGGAGGCTGCACCGATCCGCCTGTTGATCTCAGGCTCCATCCTTCCCTTACTCGTGAACAAGATCCCAAGATACTTAAACTCCTCCATTTGAGGCAGGACTTCTCCACCAACCTGGAGAGGGCAAGCCACCCTTTTCCGGTCGAGAACCATGGCCTCAGACTTGGAGGTGCTGATTCTCATCCCAGCCGCTTCACACTCGACTGCAAACCGCCCCAGTGCATGCTGAAGGTCCTGGTTTGAAGAAGCCAACAGAACAACATCATCCGCAAAAAGCAGAGATGAAATCCTGTGGTTCCCAAACAGGATTCCTTCCGGCCCCTGGCTGCGCCTAGAAATTCTGTCCATAAAAATTATGAACAGAACCTGTGACAAAGGGCAGCCCTGCCGGAGTCCAACATGCACTGGGAACAGGTCTGACTTACTGCGAGCAATGCGAACCAGACTCCTGCTCCATTCGTACAGGGACCGGACAGCCCTTAGCAAAGAGCCTCGAACCCCATACTCCTGAAGCACCCCCCACAGAATACCACGGGGGACACGGTTGAATGCCTTCTCCAGATCCACAAAACACATGTGGACTGGTTGGGCAAACTCCCATGAACCCTCGAGCACCCTATGAAGGGTATAGAGCTGGTCCAGTGTTCCGCGACCAGGATGAAAACCACATTGTTCCTCCTGGATCTGAGGTTCGACTATTGGTCGAATTCTCCTCTCCAGTACCCTGGAGTAAACCTTCCCTGGGAGGCTGAGAAGTGTGATTCCCCTATAATTGGAGCACACTCTCCGGTCCCCTTTCTTAAAAAGAGGGACCACCACCCCAGTCTGCCACTCCAGAGGCACTGTCCCCGACCGCCACGCGATGTTGCAGAGGCGTGTCAACCAAAACAGCCCCACAACATCCAGAGACTTGAGATATTCAGGGCAGATCTCATCCACCCCCAGTGCCTTGCCACCGAGGAGCTTGCAAACCACCTCAGTGACTTCGGCTTGGGTAATGGACGAGTCCACCTCTGAGTCATCAGCCTCAGTCTCCTCAGTGGAAGACATGATGGTGGGATTGAGGAGATCCTCAAAGTATTCCTTCCACCGCCCGACAATGTCCCCAGTCGAGGTCAACAGCTCCCCACCCGCACTGTAAACAGTGCTGGCAGAGTACTGCTTCCCCCTCCTGAGGTGCCGGACGGTTTGCCAGAATTTCTTCGAGGCCGACCGATAGTCCTTCTCCATGGCCTCCCCGAACTCCTCCCAGTTCCGAGTTTTTGCCTCCGCAACTGCCCGAGCTGCAGCACGCCTGGCCTGCCAATACCCGTCAGCTGCCTCAGGAGTCCTGGAGGTCAAAATGGCCCGATAGGACTCCTTCTTCAGCTTGACGGCATCCCTTACTTCCGGTGTCCACCACCAGGTTTGGGGATTGCCGACACGACAGGCACCGGAGACCTTGAGGCCACAGCTCCGAACAGCTGCATCCACAATGGAGGTAGAGAACATGGTCCACTCAGACTCAATGTCCCCCGCCTCCCTCGGAAGCTGGGAAAAGCTCTCCCGGAGGTGGGAGTTAAAGACCTCCCCAACAGAGTGCTCGGCCAGACGTTCCCAGCAGACCCTCACCATACGTTTGGGCCTGCCAGGTCTGTCCAGCTTCCTCCTCCGCCAGCGGATCCAACTCACCACCAGGTGGTGATCAGTTGACAGCTCAGCCTCTCTCTTCACCCGAGTGTCCAAGACATAGGGCCGGAGATCAGATGAAACGACTACAAAGTCAATCATCGACCTCCGACCTAAGGTGTCCTGGTGCCACGTGCACTTATGGACACCCCTATGCTCGAACATGGTGTTCGTTATGGACAAACCGTGACTAGCACAGAAATCCAATAACAAAACACCACTCGGGTTCAGATCGGGGAGGCCGTTCCTCCCAACCACGCCCCTCCAGGTGTCACTGTCATCGCCCACGTGAGCATTGAAGTCCCCCAGTAGCACAATGGAGTCCCCAGTCTGAGCACCCCTCAGTACCTCTCCCAGGGACTCCAAGAAGGCCGGATACTCTATACTGCTATTTGGCCCGTAGGCACAAACAACAGCAAGAGCCCTCTCCCCAATCCGAAGGCGCAGAGAGGCGACCCTCTCATTCACTGGGGTAAACTCCAACACATGGCGGCTGAGCTGGGGAGCTATTAGCAAGCCCACACCAGCCCGCTGCCGCTCACCATGGGCGACTCCAGAGAAGTGGAAAGTCCAGCCCTTCTCGAGGAGCTGGGTTCCAGAGCCCAAGCTGTGCGTGGAGGTGAGCCTGACTATCTCTAGCCGGTACCTCTCAACCTCCTGCACAAGCTCAGGCTCTTTCTCCCCCAGCGAAGTGACATTCCATGTCCCAACAGCCAGCTGCTGTGTCCGGGGATCAGGTCGTCGAGGCCCCTGCCTTTGACTGCCACCCAATCCACATTGCACCAATCCCCTACTGCTACCTCTGTGGGTGGTGAACCCACAGGAGGTCGGGCCCACGTCACCTCTTCGGGCTGAGCCCAGCCGGGCCCCATGGGCAAAGGCCCGGCCACCAAGTGCTCACATATGAGCCCCAACCCCGGGCCTGGCTCCAGGGTGGGGCCCCGGCTGTGTCATACCGGGCGACGTCACGGTCCTTGATTTTTTCTCCGTAGGGGTTTTTGGTGAACTGCTCTTGGTCTGGCCTGTAACCTAGGACCTGTCTGCCTTGGGAAACCCTGACAGGGGCATAATGTCCCCGACAACATAGCTCCTAGGATCATTCAAGCACACAAATCCCTCCACCACAATAAGGTGGCAGTTCTAGGAGGGGAGATATATATATATATATATATAGAGAGAGAGGGCGGCACGGTGGTGTAGTGGTTAGCGCTGTCGCCTCACAGCAAGAAGGTCCTGGGTTCAAGCCCCGGGGCCGGCGAGGGCCTCTCTGTGTGGAGTTTGCATGTTCTCCCCGTGTCCGCGTGGGTTTCCTCCGGGTGCTCCGGTTTCCCCCACAGTCCAAAGACATGCAGGTTAGGTTAACTGGTGACTCTAAATTGACCATAGGTGTGAATGTGAGTGTGAATGGTTGTCTGTGTTTATGTGTCAGCCCTGTGATGACCTGGTGACTTGTCCAGGGTGTACCCTGCCTTTCGCCCATCGTCAGCTGGGATAGGCTCCAGCTTGCCTGCGACCCTGTAGAACAGGATAAAGTGGCTAGAGATAATGAGATGAGATGAGATTAACAGTCAAAGGCAGAATATATTAATACTGCAAATGTCAGTGACATGGTGCTCATTTGAACTTACCTTCAGTTGGGCCACTTTTCATTTATTTCAATAAAAAATTTTAAATGACAACAACAAAAAAAATAATAATAAAAACTAGAAGGACACCCAATGGAGTGTATACCTTTGCCAAGCCACATATTCTCAACATCACAATCAAATCACTTGACCCTTGAATAATACTAAAGCTGCACACCAAATTTCATCAAAATCCATTCACTACTTTTTGACTAACATTGGCAACAGGCAAAAAAAAAAAAAATCCTGGATCCACATACATATCTGGATCCTGAATCCACATATACATATCCGGATTTGCATCAAAATCTAATCAAAAGTTCCTTGGCCCATGGCCCACCTTTCTTCAAAATTTAATCAAAATCTGTTTACTACTTTTTGAGATATATTGGGAATAGGCAAACTAATGGGGCAAAAACATAACCTTTGTTGGAGGACGTAATAATAAAAAAAAATAAATTATTAATAATACTAATAAAATTAAAAGTGATGGGACAAACTGTGTTAAATTAGCCCAATACCTTGTCTGATGACAGACATCAGTATTTCAATTAAAAGGTTGCTAATTGGAAGAAAGTGTAACCAATGCAGAATCTATAGAAATGTGTCTGTCGATTCTGCATTGGTTACAACCATCAGAACGGGACACTTGTTATGTGATGTTTTCACCTGAAGCAAACGTCTCTCATCCATCGTGGCTTGGTTTCCAGGACTTTGAAGAGACACAACATATAGCATCTTAGGCCCTATTTGGATAGGATGAATTTTTAAAACATTTTTACCAACTTTATTTTGTCAAATCCACACAGAGACATGATCTGTGATTTTGCAGGCAGGAAAAAACAAGTTTGTGACCGTTACTACTCACTGTATTTTGCTAGCCTATCACACATGAGCATGAAAATACAAATGCTGCTTATCTCTGTACTGCCTACTTTGGAGCCTATTAGCAGGAGAAGGAAAATAAAATCAGTTTGAAGAGTACAGTCCCAAAGGCTGTTTAAAGGGGTTATTGTAATGACAGCTACAGGTATAAAGCAACTGTGGCCTCTTACGGTTTTTTAATTATCTCATATGTTTGATGCCAAATAAATAAACATGAACATATGACACAATTATCTGGGTTTGTAGATGAAATAACCTGGCAGAAACTCGTCCCTGCCCTGTTAATTAATTGCTGTGCAGACATTAGAAGTCTCATGGATAAGATGTGCAAAAACGTTATTACAAACATAACCCTGTGAAAATAATTCCATTCATATACACTCACCGGCCACTTTAATAGGAACTTGATTCTGAGATTCCTGTTCTTGGCTGGCAGGAGCGGAACCCAATGTGGTCTCCTGCTTTTGCATGCTGAGATGCTTTTCTGCTCACCATGATTGTAAAGAGTGCCAAGTCAAGTCACTTTATGAGTGATTATATCTCATCTCATCATCTCTAGCCGCTTTATCCTGTTCTACAGGGTCGCAGGCAAGCTGGAACCTATCCCAGGTGACTACGGGCTAAAGGCGGGGTACACCCTGGACAAGTCGCCAGGTCATCACAGGGCTGACACAGACACAGACAACCATTCACACTCAGATTTACACCTACGGTCAATTTAGAGTCACCAGTTAACCTAACCTGCATGTCTTTGGACTGTGGGGGAAAACCCACGCGGACACGGGGAGAACATGCAAACTCCGCACAGAAAGGCCCTCGTCAGCCACGGGGCTCGAACCCGGATCTTCTTGCTGTGAGGCAACAGTGCTAACCACTACACCACAGTGCCGCCCCTGAGTAATTATATGAGTTACTATATCCTTCCTGGCAGCTCGAACCAATCTGGTTATTTTCCTCGGACCTCTCTTATCAGCAAGGTGTTTCCACCCACAGAACTGTCACCCACTCAATGTTTTTTTGGTTTTCACACCATTCTGTGTAAACTCTAGAGACTGTTGTCTGTGAGTATTTATCCATAGACCACTTTAAGCCGTACACTTCACAGAGTGGGACTTTATGGAAGAGTGGCCAGAAAAAAGTCATTGCTGAAGAAAACACGTCTGGAGTTTGCCCAGCAGCATGTGGCAGACTCCCCAAACACATGCAAGAAGATTCTCTGGTCAAATGAGCCTAAAATTGATCTTTTTGGCCATCATGGGAAATACCATGTGTGGTGCAAATCCAACACCCTGAGAACACCATTCCTACAGTGAAGCATGGTGGTGGCAGCATCATGCTGTGGGGATGTTTTTCATCTTCAGGGAGAGGAAAGCTGGTCAAGAATGAAGGAAAGATGGATAGCACTAAATACAGGGCAATTCTAGAGGAAAACCTGTTTGAGTCAGCCAAAGGTTTGAGACTGGGATGAAGGTTCACATTCCAGCAGGACAATGACCCTAAACATACTGCTAAAGCTACACTGGAGTGATTTAAAGGGAAATATTTAAATGTCTTGGAATGGCCTAGTCAAAGCCCAGACCTCAATCCAATTGAGAATCTATGGCATAACTTGAAGATTGCTGTACATCAATGCAACCCATCTAACTTGAAGGAGTTTTGGAGCAGTTTTGCCTTGAGGAATGGGCAAAAATCCCAGTGGCTAGATGTGCCAAGCTAATAGAGACATACCCCAAGAGACTTGCAGCTGGAATTGTAGCAAAAGGTGGCTCACAAAGTATTGACTTGGGGGGTAATACCTATGCACACTCCAGATTTTTTTCATCTTAATTATTGTTTGTGTCACAATAAAACAACAATTTTCACCTTTAAAGTTTTCAGCAAGTTGTGTAAATCAAATGGTGCTAACCCCCCAAAATGCATTTTAATTCCAGCTTATAATGCAACAAAACAGGACAAACATCAAGGGGGAAGTATACTTTTGCAAGACACTGTAGTCTGAGTCAGTCATTTAAGTTGAGTGAGGTTATTTCCCTGTTACACAGTTCTTTGAAAAGTTAAGAACCTGGACAAGTTGTGCATAACTTAGCGAAAATTTTGCTGAGGAAAAATTTGGAAAGAAAACCTGTGTGAGCATTTTATGCTTGCCAGATTACACCAGGCCTTTTGTGGTTATCAGAGAAGGAGAACAAAATTATCATGTTTTTGTGATTGCACTCAAAATGGGTAAGCAAGAAAAAATATATTAATATAACCGAAAAATATCACACCAAAATATAATGTTTTTGCAATATTAATTTGTCTTTTTAAGACACAGCACATCATTCTGGAGAGAAATTTCTTCTACTGGATCAGTGTGGCATCAGGAAGCTCCTTAGTCTCATGTTTATGTCCCATCTTTCATAGTTATAATGAAGTACATACAGTATCTAAAGGCGTGTGAGTCACCAGGCTCCTCAGTCTCATTTTACTAAGATTTTATTAGAATTTAAATCATGACTTGATAGTCATGTCCACTAATTCTGTTATTTTATCGACAATTTTCAACAAAGTTTCCTTTCTTAAAGTATATTCTATTGATGTCTAGTCTTGTGACTTTTGATTAAGAGCATAGCTGATTGTATAAATACAGTAACCTTACTGTCATGCAAACTAATCCTGAATGCAGGAACATTCACAGTTGTAGCTAATTTAAACGGTTATTTCTGTCAAAAATATATTTTGATTGCAGTGAATGCTGTGTTGCCAGTTTATTAGGTGCACGTCTAGTAGCATATTGTGCCACCTTTGCCTTCAGTACAGTGTGTATTTATGCAAGTATGAATTCTACAAGATGTGCAGGTCCGGTGTGTCATGTGGAAAAGATTGCATTATATTGACGCTGAAAAATGGATGTCTGCACAGTCTGCTCTGTTATACACATTCTTCAGCAGTACACACAAAAGCTTTCAGAGTATGATGGCAATAATAGTTAGCCTAGTAGTGTAGAGGTTTGGAGAACTGAAGCAGAAGCCAATCCAGAAACCCTACACCATGAACCAGAGAGCTGTGAAGATCCACAAGATTCAACTCAAGCTCAAGGCCCTAAAGAAGACCCTATGTAGTGCTGAGTGGCACAGAATCAGGCCCTTCATGGATAACCTGACTTTTACCACAGAGACTGTACACTGAGATGGATTTTGATAAGTCTAGGGATATCCATCTCTAAAAGGCTAGTGAAGATTGAGTGCATAATGTTGAAAGATCAGAAATACCAAATGACTCTAGGAAGCATCACTGATGATGTGTTCAATATTATCAAGGTATTTTTATCAACACAGTTTTGCACCAAATACCTAGATCTGAAATGCTTGGCCCATCAGTCCATCAAAAAAAATGCTAAAAGTAAAAAAAGAAAGAAAGAAAGCTTAAGTTGCATTTTGATACAGGGTTTCACTGGTGCCAATAGGTTTATGCTCGCAGTGCGAGTTAGGGGGTGGCATAGTGGTGCAGTGGTTAGTATTGTTGCCTTACAGCAAGAAGGTTCTGGGTTTGAACCTCGTGGCTTACTGGGGCCTTTTTGTGTGGAGTTTGCATGTGTGAGTTTCCTCCCACAGTCCTGAGACGTGTAGATTAGGTCAACTGGTTACTCTAAATTGCCCATAGGTGTGAATGTGATTGTGAATGGTTTGGTGACCTGCCCAGGGTGAACCCCACCTCTCACCCGAAGTCCTGCTGGGATTGGCTCCAGCTCCACTGTGACCCTGATGGATAAGCAGGATAGATAATGGATGGGTGTGGGGAAGTTAACTTCATAAATGTTTCAATGTTAAAAGTTGGTTACAAAGTTCAGAGAAGTCTCCCAGCCATCGTATGGAGAAGCTGTATCTGGGTGGGACAAGCAAAGAGTTCACTGCCCATTAAACATTGAAAAACATTTTTTTCTCTGCAAATCCTACTCACTTGCACTTCCATTCTCCCCAGTTAAGCAGTACAAACAGGCAGGACCCAATATGACATGTCAAAAGCCTGTTGTCCAGTGAGCTTTCTTTTTTTCTCTCATTGAAGCTCAATGTATTTATTCTGCCATTCTTTGTTTGCACGTGACATCATAGCTAATTATGCATGAGGCTTTGAACCGGAAGTGAGCCATGTTGGAGGATATACACAAACTCACGTGGCATACATTTACTTTTGAAGATGTGTTCGAGAGGTTGTTACGCTCAAGAATTCCTTTTGTTTCTTCACTATGCTGACTCTTTGTGCTGTAATTGGATGTGGGCACAACTCTATTCGAGACAAGGGGACTTATAAGTTCTTTAGAATTCCAGCAATTATAAATAATCAACGAGAAAAAAACAAGAGAGTTGTCCATGGAGAGTAGACGTCAATGGCTGTCCAGCATAAACCAGGTTGATCTAAGCGATGAGAAAGCAAACACCACACAAGTCTGCAGTCAACATTTTATCAATGCAAAAAATTACAAGCTACAAGCTTCTAAACGTAACTCTCTTGAAGGGCCATCCAGTGAGTTAAAATAAGTCATTGCTTGGAATGCTGTTGACCGACGCTCTGTTGCTTGATTGTATATCCTCCAACATGGCAGCAGTCAATGATGCAAGCAGTTTTGGTCACATGGTTGCAAATGAAGAATAGGATCTCAGTGTAGCTGTGCTTCCACACGGGGAGAACATGCAAACTCCACACAGAAAGGCCCTCGTCAGCTGCTGGGCTTGAACCCAGGGCCATCTTGCTGTGAGGTGACAGTGCTAACCACTACACCACCGTGCCACCCCTCTATTATAACTAAATATATTATATAGTGTGTTAGATACCGATCTTTTGAAGCAGTCAAAATGATTGTTTTTAAAATAGATTTGAGAAACGACTACAAGCTTCTAAATGTAACTCTCTTGGAAGGGCCATCCAGTTTGTTAAAATAAGTCGAATAAGTTATGTTACTGCTTGGAATGCTGTTTACAGACACTCTATTGCTTGATTGTATATCCTCCAACATGGCAGCAATCAATGATGCAAGCAGTTTTGGTCACGTGGTTGCAAACGAAGAATCAGATCTCAGTGTAGCTGTGCTTCCATAATGAGTTGCCTTCAAAGGAGATTTTCATGCTGGCTACTCTGTCCACCAAAAAAATGTTTGTTTTGAATATGAAAATTGCACTGAGATGTCTGATAATTTGATTTATTAACATATTGAATTTCACCAAGAGTGATGAATAATACAGACCAATTTCTACACTTAACATAAAAACATTTCACTGGTAGATTTTAAAGAAATGTTACAAGAAGCCAGGCTTCTCCTGTCGCATTGAAGCAATCTCCTCTACTTGACACTCTCCACCATCTCTTCCATGTGTCTCTCATTCACCATTTTTGTGGAAAACCGACCATTTGCATGAATCACATGTGAGTAGAGTAGGGTAAGAGGGGTGCATCTAATATGAATCCACTGTTTCATTTCTAGTTAAGAAGTATAGTATAGTGAATCAGCTGGATCATGCTATTGGATCACTGAATCAGTAGAACCTCATGATTATATAGAAGGCTGTTTAAATGCAGAAATGAACTGTAGGATTAATAATTTTAAGTCAATGCTTTTCGTGTAATATTTGATAAAATGCTAATATTCTCTCAGCCTAAGCAGAAAGTCCTTGTTGCTTTCTTTTCTTCTCTGGACTGTACTGAAATAATACTTCCATCTTGACAACATGTGAGAGAAGTGAAGGCACGACTGAAAATGTTTAAAAAGCAGCAGTGTGGTTCTGTCACAACCTCTTTCACCTATTAACACCTCTGATATTCCTCCAGATGGTTCTGTGGGAATGGAAGACCTGCAAAAGATTTCCTTTGTATGTCAGGCCAAGAGTAATAGTGGCAAGATGCGAAATTGGATAAGGGGAGTTGTGTAGTAAACTACAGCAGACTGAAGACATAATCAGCAGCAAAATATCTACTAAAAGGAGAGATAATAAGAGGAGAATTTGGTTTCACAGCTTACTTGCATTTCACAAATCCACTCAAATAAAACAGATATGAAAGATAAAACTTGGGGCTGTTTAGTGGTCTTAGACGTGGTTTTAAGATTCATTTGCTTTTCAGATTTGAAGATATTAAATGTTCATGAGATCATGTTTTGAAATGTCATATTTTGAGTGTAAATATCACTTCAAACACAGCAATTTGAACTATTATTATTTTGCTCCTGGACCTGGTAAGGTTTAATATTTCAATATTTTTCTTTACAAAAAAAAAAAAAAATCATTCAAAGTCTCATCATTAGCAAAATAAAATTCTTATCTCTTAAAAGGTGACTTGCAGCTATTGTTCAGAACTCTGTGAGTGAAAGGGCAGGCTTTCATAATTTAACAACCTAGGATATACAGTACCGATCTTAAGTTTGCACACCCCTACTCATTCATAGGTTTTTTTCTGTATTTTGGCCATTTTCTACATTGTAGAACAATACTGAAGACATCAAAATTATTAAATAACATATGGAACATACATTGAATTATGTGGTAAATTATTAAAAAAGACCCAAAATATATTTAATATTTTAGATTCTTCAGCGTAGCCAGCGTTTACCCTGATGACGCTTTGTACACTATTGGCATTATCTTAAACAGCTTCATGAGGTCGTCACCTGGAATGCTTTTCAATTAACAGGTGCCTCGTCAAAAGTTGATTAGTGCAATTTCTTGCCTTCTTAATGAGTTTGAGATCAAACTGTAAATAGCAAATTATAAAAAATACAGTTCTACTGTAATAATCCATACTATGTCAAGAAGCGCTCAACTAAGTAAAGAGAAATGACATCCATCATTACTTTAAGACATGACATGACTTTTAATTTATAAAAATAAAGAAAAAAAAAACACTGAATTAGAAGGTGTGTCCAAACTTTTGACTGGCACTGTAATTGCAGGATTTAAAATAAAATATGGTATTTTCATTTATTATAATTCCACTTTTTTCATTTTAAATTAGTAATTAATTAAAATGTTACATATAATTACATCTCTCTCTCTCTCTCTCACACACACACACACACACACAGTATATAAACAGTTATTCCACAAAATCGAATCATATATGAGCTATAAGCCATGTACAACGAGATTGAGTGGAATAACTATTTTATTCTATCCACATTCACTGGATTTTGAGAAACAGAACATTTTTATTTTCATTTTTTGCAAATTTGATAAATAAAAACTTTACACAAAATGTCCAACAAAATCATTTCTGCTTAGAATGTAAACAAAACAGCAAAATGGCATTCCATATTTTGTTGGGGTTTTTTTTTTGTATTTTTTGGGAGTTTTGTTTTCGAGTAGTTTTTATTTCCTCCTCAGTTGTTTCAGCAACATGCTCCGCCATTTTGTTTTTTTCTACTCAAGGTACATGAGCTGATAGCCTAGTAGTAGAGTAGCCAATCAGAGCACACGATTGCTCATATCCTGTGAATGCCAATAGAATGATATATATATATATATATATATATATATATATATATATATATATATATATATATATATATATATATATCCTTTTTCCTATTTCAAGCTCAAACAGTACTGGCATTTGTGCCTTATACTGAGGACTGAAATGGAAAAGTAATCATGCTAGCAGAAACATCTGGCTTCTCTTTCCTGCTTAATTCCCTCAGGATCCTTCTATCAGTGTTTCAAAGCATCAGTGGTTTACAAAGAAATCCTCTTTCACCTCTGAATTATCATATTATAGATAATAGTATTGCACAATGTAGAATATGTTCTCTGTGGAAACAGACACTTAAGTAACTTCTTCATACTTTAAGGCTGATTTGTACTTCAGCATCTCAGATTAATTTTCTGGATGTCTCTAATGGTGTTGTTGCTGATAATAGAGCTGCTTAGATTTTTTTTTAATTAAATTGTTTTGCATACTTGGGGGCTTATTACTACATTGTCATCCATCTGGTACACATTATTGACATTCTGCTGGTCACATGATGGATTGTATACAATTTATTGTGCCCTTATCTTGATTTCATCTCACCTTGGCTCTGTAACATCTGGATTTGATGCAGACTGGAATGTGATCTGATCACCTTTAGGCAGAGCATATGGATAGAAAAAGAAAACTGAATGACATTGCAATACTGTTTTTCTTGGTTTAGCATCATGTGAGAAATTAAGCATTTTATTTGAATGTGACAACATCTTTCAAATTTATGTTACATTTCTTTCTACAGTCGTGTTCTGAAAATACTGTCACCTGTAAATCATGGTAATTGAGGTTACTCAGGATGTTCTCAAAGCTTGAACCTTGAGCACTGACTTGACAATCTCACTTTTTTATGAAATTAAAATGAATCCACCTTAAAAAAGTCTCAATGGTTCTGTAGTCCACTCCATTCTTTCCTCAAATGCCAATATACCTGTTCGACGTCCAGCACTGAATATTTTGGTAGTTGACTTTCTCAGGCCACTCTTGACTGAATAGTGGGTTGTTGTCTGTATTCTTCCCCTCCCCCAGCAATCAAGTGTAAACAAACTCAAACCAAGCAGCCATTAAAAGCTTTGGTGCCTTTATAAATAATTCAGCCACTTGACTGGGTGCTAAATGAATGGAAATGATACAGACTAAAGGCTTTGGTTTCTAGGGAGTCCATAAGAGGGAGTTCTTGGAGGGTTAAAATAGCCCCCCAACAACAACACCCACTGCCTCATAGACAAAGCAAAAGGCTTAACTCCAACTGAGCAGATCTTTCCACTTCTTTTTCTAGTGCTCCCCTTGACTGTGTGAGAAATCGCCAAGGTTTTCCTCTCCTTTTCATTCTTGATAAAGAGGGAGGCATTTCTGCAACCAAAAGCTCCACGCCACAGGATTCCATCTTTGACCTACTATGGAATGCCACCATGGGGTTCTCTGGGGCACCAGAGGCCCAGGAAGGACAGCAGGAGGGACAGATACAGGTTTTGTTTCCCCCAACTCACGTGTCAACAGGCATGGGGTTAAGTTAAGCTCTGAAAAAGGGGAACAAAACCAGATTACTTTTACTCAGTCTATTTTTTAATGAACTGTGAGCAGGAAATGATAACAAGTGAGGTTGAATATAATATGGATATCGTCATCAAAGGCAAAAAATGATAAATTACCACTTTAAACTTCAAACACATTAGAACACATACTGAGAAGTATATATTTTTTCTTTCTTTAAGCATTAGTAAAATATGACTTGCTGTTGTATACATATTACCTTGATCTCAGAGTGAAATCCAGTAAACAGATGGATGGATAAATGGTTGGGTGAAAGTGAGTCTTGATAGTGTAAGTAACACCCAGCTGTTGTTATTCCTCTATCCTTTTGATTGCAGCAGCTGTCATGAGAACGTAGAGCTGTTAAGGTCTAACAAGGACAGGAGCCAAGGGCCATCTGCCTGAAGAACAGGCTGAAGACAGATACTAGATAGGACAAAGAACAAGTGATATATGTTTTGTGTGGAGCCAGATGTTAACTCACTGATAATGCTGTGATGAACAAGATAAAAAACAAGTTCTCTTTGAAAATAACAGACGTGTATTTTTTCTGTTATGTCCCTCGTAATCACTAAATATCTACTGGTGATTGGTCCTGGGTATGACTTTAAACTGCAACCGGTGGTGAGTCTTAGGCTACGTTTACATTAGACCATATCTGTCTCGTTTTCTTCGCGGATGCACTGTCCGTTTACATTAAACCACCTGGAAAAGCCGGGAAACGGGAATCCGCCAGCGTCCACGTATTCAATCTAGATCGTATCTGGTCCGGTGCTGTGTAAACATTGAGATACGCGAATACGCTGTGCTGAGCTCTAGCTGGTGTCCTCATTGGACAACGTCACTGTGGCATCCACCTTCCTGATTCGCTGGCGTTGGTCATGTGACGCGACTGCTGAAAAACGGCGCGGACTTCCGCCTTGTATCACCTTTCATTAAAGAGTATAAAAGTATGAAAATTCTGCAAATACTGATGCAAATACTGCCCACTGTGTAGTTATGATTGTCTTTAGGCTTGCCATCCTTCCACTTGCAAGTAGTAAGTGATATGCGCTGGGATCACACACACAGCGGCTCAGTCCTGAATCGTGGCTTGTGCACTTCACTCGCGCGCTGTGTGAGCTGCGCAGGGCCGGAGTGCGCACCCTCCAGAGGGCACTCGCTGTTCAGGGTGGAGTGATTTGGAGTGCAGGATGCCTGCGGAGCCGAGCGTATTCGCGTATTGGCGTTGCTGTGTGCACGGCTAACGGTTTTAGTGTAAACGCGAATCGTTTTAAGAACGTTAATCTGATGATCCGCTGATTCGACGTAATGTAAACGTAGCCTTAAATCTTGGAGGACTTGAGTATTGGGGAAAGTGGAGCTACCCCTTAATCACCATCGCTCCCAGGTCTGCTCTGACCCAGAGTGGTAGCACCTGCCTGGGTTCCAGCTATGGGTTAAATAGTACATCACCAATAAGGCACTGGCAGCAGGGTGCTTTTCGGTGCAATGTGGCAGATGAACCCAACAGGGTCAATGGCACACCACCAGATGGCATGTGGAAGAACCACTTAAATGGCCAAAGGATGGCATCACTCAGCAAGTCAGTTGTCACTGTGGGGCAACTTCCATACCCGTCAGGTCTGTGGCACTTTTGTGCACCACTTGGCATCAGGTCTGAAGGTCCAGAGAGACAACACGATGGGGGCATGACATCGCTTGTCTGGCGCTTCGTTAGGAGAGGAGATAGGCTCATTCGTGCCACCACTGTGGATGATTCTGTCACCCTGGTGTGGGCCTCACGTCCCATCTGCATTTCTGCACATCCCAATGAAGCAGTCATCATCGCTGGCGATGGACAGTTGATAGCCACTGGTGATTGGAGATATTTTTTTTTCCTCAAAATCAGTAAATTCTACTTTCTGATTATTTTCTGGCAATAACAGTGATAAATTGGCAAGTTCATTCCAGGATATGTTTTGCCATTGCTTTACTGCTGCCATTACATATCCTGTGGTCACTTCCACCCTGGACCTCATGGACAGACATGGTGGTGTGGCAACAAATTGGGGTATTCAATCAAATTTCAGCTCTACCATTCTTTGATTTGGTTCTCTCTGATTGGTCTGTTGACATGCCAGCAGTGAGCAGTTTCTACAGCCTTGTGATGCTTTATTATCACTGTTTCTTACTCTTGTTGGTCCACAGCCATATGAGAGCCATTGATTTTTCCTTCATTCTTGCTCTTCTATTGATTTTTCTGCTGCTTTCTGATGACACTGCCTGCAGCGGATCACTGATTTATGCCTCAAAGTTAAGAAATGCCACTGATCAAGGTTGGACTCTTTGGAATCCATAACATTAAAAAAGCTAATGGTGCTCTACATGTTTAAATGTGAATGCTAGGTTGGGAAAATGTTTTATGCATCTTCTATCATAATATCCTAAAACGCATTATTTCACACTTTATAAGTGCTGTCTTAAGTTATAACAAATGCAACCCTTACCAATGTCTTTGGCCTGATTTATGTAGTGATGATGTAAATCATTATGCTCGTTCTTCTCTTCCTCTCTTGGTTTTCAGCTGCACCAATGATAATTTGTCAAAGTGACAAAAAAGACAAGGATGATTTGCAGGTGCAAGTCAGTATGGCTTTCACACTTTTGGAGAGCCAGACTTCCATGGCTGGTTTCCTGTCTAAATGTCCTCCCAGAATGCCCCCAGAGATGAGCAGCAGCACCCCTGGTTGCCTCGTTAGCACCAGGATGACAAGCTGCCATGGAGAGCAGTGGGTTGCGAGAGTGTACACATTTGTGTGTGCATAGATTTTAGTGACCCCTGTGGGAAAGAGGGCAGGCGATCCTTCTGACCCGAAGGAATTGGTGGGCAAGTGTTGGTCAGCAATAAGATCTTCTCAAATATCACGACTCCTTTCAGTAGGGGATTGAATGTTCACACAGCATGCCAGAGTTTATTTAGTACCAGGCAACAAGTGGTGAAACCTAAATCCCTTTGAAGATCCTTTCCTTCTCTCTCTTCAAAACTGGTCTAGATTCCAAACAAGAAGCAGGAACCACAAGCCACACATCTCTATGCTGTTATGAATCATGAAATTACTACACTACCAATTTTGTCCACATTTAAATGGTGTCCTGAGGTCATATCTATTAAGATCACCTTCTCCAGAGTGACCCCTCCTTCCCCTAGTTACTCTGTACCAGTCCCTACCTCTTTACCACAATTCCCAGCTCTGCTTGCTTGTTGCTCTATGCTGAAAGGTTTCATCATGTTCATCATCCCACTCTTGTACCCCTCAGTCCATCCATCTATTGCTCCAAGGTCAGGTTTCAGAGGCGCCATGGATGAGCCCAGCTGAAGACAGGCCCACTGACACTTCTGTTTGAAGCTGAAAGCAGATCTCAGTGCTACTCCTTCAGCAGGAATGTAGCTGAGAGACTCATCCCTGAATGTGGCTGTACCTCTCAGATCCCCCACAAGTGAAACTTGAGAAGTATTTCTCATTTTACTCCACGAGTAAATTAAGAAGTGTATGTCTGAACTATACTGTTGTATTTCAGAGTAGAGGAATATCATTTTTGCCTTTCTTTCCCTTTCTTTTTTACCATACTAACCACCCTCATTAGTTTCCTGCAACTTCTGATGATTATGGCAAATCTTGTTTATTATCAAATGTATATTATCAGCTGATGAGTTATCATAGTTCAGAAGAAAACCAACGAGCAATAAGTATTTTTGAGGTGATAGTGTCTTATAGATCTTATACTGGGGGCATTTACATTTAGAAAGCAGTTCCATAGATTCGTTGACTAATACATTCACTAGACAGCTGTAGGAAGTTGTTGACTAGTTGGAAGTGGAAAAAATTAGCAAGGCAGGTGGTAAAGCAAGAAGGCAAAATGCACTACATTAATCTGGAAATCGTTCAAACTATCCATCCATTATCTGTAGCCACTTATCCTGTGTAAGGTCATGGGCAAGTTGGAACCTATCCCAGCTGACTATGGGCAAGAGGCAGGGTACACCCTGGATAAGTCACCAGGTCATTGCAGGGCCGACACATAGAGACAAACAACCATTCACACCTATGGTCAATTTAGAGCAACCAATTAGCCTAACCTGCATGTCTTTGGACTGTGGGGGAAACCAGAGCACCCCCAAGCAGACACAGGGAGAACATGCAAACTCCACACAGAAAGGCCCCCGTCGGCTACTGGGCTCAAACCCAGGACCTTCTTGCTGTGAGGCAACAGTGCTAACCACTACACCACTGTGCTGCCCTCTTTCAAACTAGATGAAGCCTATTCTAAAATCAAGTGCAAACTGTGTATGGTGTCTTTTTTTCTGTTGTTTTAATGGAATATTATAATTATTCGGAAGGAATTCTGACAAATTCTTCCTGCACTTCCTGTAATTTTTTGCCTCCATCTGAGATATTTGATAATCAACATAGTATTTCTAAAAATATAAACAAATATGTAAACTAAACCAGAGTGAGATCACAAGGCACATTAAATAGTAGCATTGCACGAGCATGGTACTTAATTTAATTAGCTCCCATGTTAATTAGCATGGTTTTTCTTTGTACCAAGTGCTTCATATCTGATTGTCCTCTCCCATGAATTAGTTGTTGGGTCCTGCAGGTTCCCAGACACAATGAATACCCATTGTTAAGTGTTCACTGCAGTATATGTACAACCCCACTTCCAAAAAAGTTGGGACAAAGTACAAATTGTAAATAAAAACGGAATGCAATGATGTGGAAGTTTCAAAATTCCATATTTTATTCAGAATAGAACATAGATGACATATCAAATGTTTAAACAGAAAATGTATCATTTAAAGAGAAAAATTAGGTGATTTTAAATTTCATGACAACAACGCATCTCAAAAAAGTTGGGACAAGGCCATGTTTACCACTGTGAGACATCCCCTTTTCTCTTTACAACAGTCTGTAAACGTCTGGGGACTGAGGAGACAAGTTGCTCAAGTTTAGGGATAGGAATGTTAACCCATTCTTGTCTAATGTAGGATTCTAGTTGCTCAACTGTCTGAGGTCTTTTTTGTCGTATCTTCCGTTTTATGATGCGCCAAATGTTTTCTATGGGTGAAAGATCTGGACTGCAGTCTGGCCAGTTCAGTACCCGGACCCTTCTTCTACGCAGCCATGATGCTGTAATTGATGCAGTATGTGGTTTGGCATTGTCATGTTGGAAAATGCAAGGTCTTCCCTGAAAGAGACGTCATCTGGATGGGAGCATATGTTGCTCTAGAACCTGGATATACCTTTCAGCATTGATGGTGTCTTTCCAGATGTGTAAGCTGGCCATGCCACATGCACTAATGCAACCCCATACCATCAGAGATGCAGGCTTCCGAACTGAGCACTGATAACAACTTGGGTCGTCCTTCTCCTCTTTAGTCCGAATGACACGGCGTCCCTGATTTCAATAAAGAACTTCAAATTTTGATTCGTCTGACCACAGAACAGTTTTCCACTTTGCCACAGCCCATTTTAAATGAGTCTTGGCCCAGAGAAGACATCTGCGCTTCTGGATCATGTTTAGATACGGCTTCTTCTTTGAACTATAGAGTTTTAACTGGCAACAGCGGATGGCACGGTGAATTGTGCTCACAGATAATGTTCTCTGGAAATATTCCTGAGCCCATTTTGTGATTTCCAATACAGAAGCATGCCTGTATGTGATGCAGTGCCATCTAAGGGCCCAAAGATCATGGGCACCCAGTATGGTTTTCCAGCCTTGACCCTTACGCACAGAGATTCTTCCAGATTCTCTGAATCTTTTGATGATATTATGCACTTTAGATGATGATATGTTCAAACTCTTTGCAATTTTACACTGCTGAACTCCTTTCTGATATTGCTCCACTATTTGTCGGCGCAGAATTAGGGGGATTGGTGATCCTCTTCCCAGCTTTACTTCTGAGAGCCACTGCCACTCCAAGATGCTCTTTTTATACCCAGTCATGTTAATGACCTATTACCAATTGACCTAATGAGTTGCAATTTGGTCCTCCAGCTGTTCCTTTTTTGTACCTTTAACTTTTCCAGCCTCTTATTGCCCCGTCCCAACTTTTTTGAGATGTGTTGCTGTCATGACATTTCAAATGAGCCAAAATTTGGCATGAAATTTCAAAATGTCTCACTTTCGACATTTGATATGTTGTCTATGTTCTATTGTGAATACAATATCAGTTTTTGAGATTTGTAAATTATTGCATTCTGTTTTTTAATTTACAATTTGTACTTTGTCCCAACTTTTTTGGAATCGGGGTTGTGTGTATGTATGTGTATATATATATATATATATATATATATATATATATATATATATATATATAGGGTTAGTCAAAATTATGTTAACATTTACATGGTAGAAACCATTTATTCACAAAACATATCATATGTGCAAGATGATTTCCAGGATGGTCTCAACCTGTTCGCTATCGTGTTCAACACACAAAAACCAGTATGCAACACTACCATTTAAAGCCCGGACACACATTTCGCAGGGAAATGTCACCCATGGCGTATGTCTATCTGCAGGAGAAAAATAATCCATTAGTATTAACATAAATGTTGACTAACCCTGTGTATATATTCTATCCACATTCACTGGATTTTGAGAAACGGAGCATTTTTATTTTTTGCAAATTCAATAAATGAAATCTTAATACAAAACGTTCAACAAAATTTCTGCTTAGAATGTAAATAAACTGGTGATATGACAGTAGCACTTTGTGAAAAATGCTATAATAATTCTTGAAAAGTAAAAAAAAAAAACTTCTTACCATCAAATACTTTCATTCCATATTCTGTTTTTTTGGGGTCTTCTTTTTCTTCTTCTTCCTTCTTTTTCTTTTGGTTTTTTTTGGCAGTTGGCAAACCAACTTAAGGTTAATTACTGCCACCAACTGGGCTGGAGTGTGGAATAGGAGATATTGGGGGTGGGGGGGAGACAAGAAAAAAATATTCTTTTAGCTATTTCTGTTTCTTTTAAATCCTTGATAACAATTTTTGGGGTTTTGTTTTTGAGTAGATTTTTTATTTCATCCTCGGTTGGTTCAGCAACATGCTCCACCATTTTGTTTTTCTCTACTCACGGTACATGAGCTGATATCTTAGTCGTGGAGAAACCAATCAGTGCATGCGATTGGTCATATCCAGTGAATGTGGATAGAAATTATATATATATATATATATATATATATATATATATATATATATATATATATATATATATATAATTATAACAAACACTTATCCAGGAAGGGACAGAGCAGGCTATACTTCCTTAGGTGACTGCGGTCCTTTAACATCTGCAGGAAACTCCTGTGGATATTCTATCAGTCTGTGGTCGCCAGTGTCCTGTTTTACACTGTGGTGTGCTGGGGGGGCAGCACATCCAAGAAGGACACATCCAGGCTGGACAAACTGATCAGGTGGGCCGGCTCTGTGGTCAGCATGAAGCTGCACTCTCTGGTGATGGTGGCAGAGAAGAGGTCTATGGACAAACTATTGAACATCATGGACGATGCCAGTCACCCTCTGCACACCGTCATCAGCAACCAGAGGAGCCTGTTAAGTGACAGAATGCTCCTTCCCAAGTGCAGGATGAACAGACTTAAAAACTCCTTTGTCCCTCACGCCATCAGACTGTACAACTCCTCTCTGAAGGGGAGGAGGGGTAACAGGAGGACAGAGGATGGGAAGGAGCAGTAGCCTAGCCTAACAATAAGCAATACCGGACAATGTGCAATAAAAAGTGCAATATCTCTCCTGCCGCCACCCCCTCCACTTTCCCCCCTCCCCCTTCCTCTCTTCCCCATGTCTTATTTTTTTATATTTGTATATGTAAATACTTATTTTTTTATTTATCTAGAAGTTTTCTCTATTTCTTTTCTCTGTTTATCTGTAATGATGCTGCTGGAATCTTAATTTCTCTGAGGGAACCCTCCCAAAGGGATCAATAAAGTTTTATCTAATCTAATCTATCTATCTAATTTCTATCCACATCTATAGATACTTACTTAGAGGTAAGTCAAAAAGTTCAAAGACAAATTGAAAAAATCTTTATTTATGAAAATAACAAAGCTATTTCTCTACATATCCTCCATTTAAGTCTAAACACGGCACGGTGGTGTAGTGGTTAGCGCTGTCGCCTCACAGCAAGAAGGTCCGGGTTCGAGCCCCATGGCTGGCGAGGGCCTTTCTGTGCGGAGTTTGCATGTCGTCCACGTGGGTTTCCTCCGGGTACTCCGGTTTCCCTCACAATCCAAAGACATGCAGGTTAGGTTAACTGGTGACTCTAAATTGACCATGAGTGTGAATGGTTGTCTGTGTCTATGTGTCAGCCCTGTGATGACCTGGCAACTTGTCCAGGGTGTACCCCGCCTTTTGCCCGTAGTCAGCTGGGATAGGCTCCAGCTTGCCTGCGACCCTGTAGAACAGGATAAAGTGGCTAGAGATAATGAGATGAGATGAATTTCAATCTTGAAATTGTCCCATTTTATTGATAGATTATTTTTGCTTATTTCAAGTTTTTATTTCTAGAAAGAAGCATAATGATCTGCCAGGAGAATAAGACAATTTTAAGCTTGAAATTTGTAAATATGTCAAGAACGAAACTTAATAGTTAATATTTGTTACAGTGGTACTTGAAAGTTTGTGGAACCTTTAGAATTTTCTATATTTCTGCATAAATATGACCTAAAACATCATCGGATTTTCACACAAGTCTGAAAAGTAGATAAAGAGAACCCAGTTAAACAAATGAGACAAGAATATTATACTCGGTCATTTATTTATTGAGGAAAATGATCTAATATTACATATCTGTGAGTGGCAAAAGTATGTGAACCTCTAGGATTAGCAGTTAATTTGAAGGTGAAATTAGAGTCAGGTGTTTTCAATCAATGGGATGACAATCAGGTGTGAGTGGGCACCCTGTTTTATTTAAAGAACAGGGATCTATCAAAGTCTGATCTTCACAACACATGTTTGTGGAAGTGTATCATGGCATGAACAAAGGAGATTTCTGAGGACCTCAGAAAAAGTGCTGTTGATGCTCATCAGGCTGGAAAAGGTTACAAAACCATCTCTAAAGAGTTTGGACTCCACCAATCCACAGTCAGACAGATTGTGTGCAAATGGAGGAAATTCAAGACCACTGTTACCCTCCCCAGGAGTGGTTGACCAACAAAGATCACTCCAAGAGCAAGGCGTGTAATAGTTGGCGAGGTCACAAAGGACCCCAGGGTAACTTCTAAGCAACTGAAGGCCTCTCTCACATTGTCTAATGTTAATGTTCATGAGTCCACCATCAGGAGAACACTGAACAACAATGGTGTGCATGGCAGGGTTGCAAGGAGAAAGCCACTGCTCTCCAAAAAAAAAAAAACATTGCTACTTGTCTGCAGTTTGCTAAAGATCACGTGGACAAGCCAGAAGGGTATTGGAAAAATGTTTTGTGGATGGATGAGACCAAAATAGAACTTTTTGGTTTCAATGAGAAGCGTTATGTTTGGAGAAAGGAAAACACTGCATTCCAGCATAAGAACCTTATCCCATCTGTGAAACATGGTGGTGGTAGTATCATGGTTTGGGCCTGTTTTGCTGCATCTGGGCCAGGACCGCTTGCCATCATTGATGGAACAATGAATTCTGAATTATACCAGCAAATCTCATCTCATCATCTCTAGCTGCTTTATTCTGTTCAACAGGGTCACAGGCAAGCTGGAGCCTATCCCAGCTGACTACGGGCGAAAGGCGGGGTACACCCTGGACAAGTCGCCAGGTCATCACAGGGCCGACACATAGACACAGACTACCATTCACACCTATGGTCAATTTAGAGTAACCAGTTAATCTAACCTGCATGTGTTTGGACTGTGGCGGAAACCGGAGAAACCCACGTGGAAACGGGGAGAACATGCAGACTCTGCACAGAAAGGCCCTCACTGGCCACAGGGCTTGAACCCAGACCTTCTTGCTGTGAGGCGACAGTGCTAACCACTCCACCACCATGCTGCCATCCCAGCAAATTCTAAAGGAAAATGTCAGGACATCTGTCCATGAACTGAATCTCAAGAGAAGGTGGTTCATGAAGCAAGACAACGACCCTAAGCACACAAGTCGTTCTACCAAAGAATGGTTAAAGAAGAATAAAGTTAATGTTTTGGAATGGCCAAGTCAAAGTCCTGACCTTAATCCAATCGAAATGTTGTGGAAGCACCTGAAGCGAGCAGTTCATGTGAAGAAACCCACCAACATCCCAGAGTTGAAGCTGTTCTGTACAGAGGAATGGGCTAAAATTCCTTCACGCTGGTGTGCAGGACTGATCAACAGTTACCGGAAACGTTTATTTGCAATTATTGCTGCACAAGGGGGTCACACCAGACACTGAAAGCAAAGGTTCACATACTTTTTCCACTCACAGATATGTAATATTGGATCATTTTCCTCAATAAATAAATGACCAAGTATAATATTTTTGTCTCATTTGTTTAACTGGGTTCTCTTTATCTACTTCTCGGACTTGTGTGAAAATCTGATTATGTTTTAGGTCATATTTATGCAGAAATATAGAAAATTCTAAAGGGTTCACAAACTTTCAAGCACTACTGTATATAATAATCTCATGTGAGAAATATTCTATAACTTTTCCTTTATTGAAGATATCTTCACTTGCACAGATAATTTTTGTAGTCTTCTACTTTTAGGTGTCTAATGGTATTTAATTGGTGTAATATGTCCCATCTGCATCAGATGTCAAGTCAAGTTTATTTGTATAGCGCTTTTAACAACAGACATTTTCGCAAAGCAGCTTTATAGAAAATTAAAGACTTTAAACCTGAGCTAATTTATCTCTAATTTATTCCCAATGAGCAAGCCTGTGGCGATGGTGGCAAGGAAAAACTCCCTCATTTGGGTGATACTGTTAGGACTGGGACTGTTTTGGCCTCTAGAGGACGCTGTTATGTTTATCTTGTCATGTTTGTTTTGGCCTCTAGAGGCCACCACTGTGTTTTGTGTTTGTCTTGATTGCCTGTTTCCTGCCCCGCCCTGTTCCTTAATTAGTTTGTGTATAAATACCCCTCTGTTTGTTCCCTTGTCACGGAGTCTTTATGCTATGCTGTCTAGTGCTAGTTTCCTCTGTCCCACGTATCTTGCCTGTGCCATTGTGGTTTTGATATTTTTTGCTTTCTTTGGACTTTGTACCTTTTTAATCTTCTGAGCGTTCAGCATTTTGCCTTTCCTTTTGTTTTTGGACATTTTACCTTTGGATATTTTTATTTTGGTTTATCTTCTGAGCTTTTGGATTTTCTTTTTGTTTTTTCCATTGGATTGTAAATAGTGTAAATAAACTTTTTTTTTGATACTCTACTTTCGCCTCACGCCTCTGCACTTGCGTCATCCCCCTGGTGGCCTCGTGGGGGTTTGCTGGATTATCACACCAATGACCCGGGTTCAAATCCCAGCAAAACCTTAACAGAAAGACTCTGTCATGACCGACTCAGCAGATGTGTCTTCAACGGTCTACCTGGCTAACCTTCAGGGAATTATGGCTTCTTTAACACACTTCGGAGCTACCATGGACGAACACTTACGAGCCAATGTGAGGCCCTTGCTCGCCACGAGGTACTCATTATCTCTAGCCGCTTTATCCTTCTACAGGGTCGCAGGCAAGCTGGAGCCTATCCCAGCTGACTATGGACGAAAGGCGGGGTACACCCTGGACAAGTCGCCAGGTCATCACAGAGCTAACACATAGACACAGACAACCATTCACACTCACACCTATGGTCAATTTAGAGTCACCAGTTAACCTAACCTGCATGTCTTTGGACTGTGGGGGAAACCGGAGCACCCGGAGGAAACCCACGCGGACACGGGGAGAACATGCAAACTCCGCGCAGAAAGGCCCTCGCTGGCCCCGGGGCTCGAACCCAGGACCTTCTTGCTGTGAGGCGACAGCGCTAACCACTATGCCACCGTGCCGCCCGCCATGAGGTACTGCTTCAGCAAATTGGGAAAACCCTGGCACAGCTGACTCCTCTGCCTGCATCTCCTGATTCGGCTCCTGCTCCACCATCTGCTCCCACTCCAGTGCCTCTTGCCACGCTGCCTCCTTCACCTTGCGAGCCCAGCCTCCCTGCACCACAGAGGTATGACGGTGAGTGCCGGGAGTTCCTTACCCAGTGCCAACTCACCTTTGAGCTTCAGCCTACCACCTACACTACGGATCGCTGTAAGATTGCCTTTGTGATAACCTTGTTAGCTGGTAAGGCACGAGCTTGGGCAACGGCCATTTGGCAGAGACAGGGACCCGAGTGCTCTGATTTCAAGTTGTTTATGGAGGAGATGCTTCATGTCTTCGATCAGGCAGACACCAGTAAAGACGCAGCCAGGAAGCTCATGTCCATCCGGCAAGAAGGAAGAGTCGCGGACTACGCCATCGCGTTCCGGACGCTCACAGCAGTCAGCAGATAGAACGAAGCAGCCCTGGTTTCAGCCTTTCACCATGGTTTGTCTGACCCCATCAAAGACGGCCTGGCCTCTATCGGATGCCCAAGTGACCTCGAAACTCTGATCTCACATTCTACTTGTCTTGATAACAGGATTAGAGAGTGTCGCCAAGTCCTGAGCTTCCTCGACCTGGAGCCCGTCTACCTCCTCCAGTGACTGTCCAGAGCCCATGCAAGTTGGCTGTACTCGTCTCTCCGCAGCTGAGAGGGAGCGCAGAAGGAGGGACAAGTGCTGCATCTACTGTGGCAAGCCTGGCCATTTCCGAGCATCATGTCCCGAGCCCTTGGGAAAAGGACCGCCCCGCCCAGCTGAGGGAGGGTTGTGACGGGGCCTACCCTCTCTCCTGAACTCCCTGGCCAAGGAGTCTACATCCTGGTCTCCATCTCCTGGGGTGAGTCTGTCCACTTTTGTCAAGCCTTGTTAGACTCCGGAGCGGCTGTAAACTTTATGGATGTTCACTTTGCCCAAAGTATCAATGTCCCGACTGCTCCTCTTGAAGTCCCACTGTCTGTGTCTGCCCTGGATGGCCAAGCCTTAGGTGACGGAAGAGTCACCCAAGTAACTTCTCCAGTCTTCCTCCAGTCTCAAGTTCACAAGGAAGAAATATCCCTGCACCTGATTCCTTCACCAGAGTTCCCAGTTATTCTATGTCTTCCTTGGCTCACCCGCCACAACCCTCGTATAGACTGGGTCACTAGCCAGGTTGTGGAGTGGGGTCCTGCTTGCTATGCCTCTTGTCTGCTCTCTAGCTCTCCTGTGTCTCCTGCCGAGCCTCCTGATCTCACCGAGTTATCTCAAGTTCCCACAGAGTACTGGGATCTCAAGGAAGTTTTCAGCAAGAGCAGGGCCGCCGTTTTTCCTCCGCACCGTGCCTACAACTGTGTCATCGACTTGCTCCCTGGGACTACCCCTCCTCATGGCAGACTGTTTTCCCTCTCTCAGCCAGAACGCAAAGCCATGGAGGAGTACATCAAGGATGCCTTGGCCTCTGGGTTCATTCGACCCTCCACCTCACCCACTGGTGCCAGCTTCTTCTTTGTCGGCAAAAAGGATGGGGTGCTCCGGCCATGTATTGATTACAGGGGTCTGAACAAGATCACTGTATGCAACTGCTATCCCCTTCCGCTGATGTCCACAGCGTTCAATCTGCTCCAAGGCGCCACTGTCTTCACCAAATTGGACTTATGGAACACATACCACCTCATCCGTATCCGACAAGGAGACGAGTGGAAGACTGCCTTTAACACCCTGTCTGGGCACTACGAGTACCAGGCGATGCCCTTCGGACTCACCAACACACCAGCTGTTTTTCAGGCCCAAATCAACGACGTCTTGAGGGACATGATTAACCAGTATGTTTTTGTCTACCTCGACGACATCCTAATCTTTTCCAAGACCGTGCAGGAGCACCGCCACCATGTCCGCCAGGTTCTCCAGAGGCTGCTACAGAACAATCTGTTCGCTAAGGCCCAGAAATGCGAATTTCATGTTCCCGAGGTCTCCTTTCTGGGTTTTATTGTACGGACAGGCCAACTCCAGATGGATCCAGCCAAGACCCTGGCTGTCTGGGACTGGCCCACCCCCAAGTCCGTCAAAGAGGTTCAGCGGTTCTTAGGATTTGCGAACTTCTACCGCAAGTTTATCAGGAACTTTAGTTCTGTAGCAGCGCCCATATCGGACCTCACCAAAGGGACAGGTGGATCGTATGTCTGGTCTCCTCAGGCAGAAAAGGCGTTCAAAGACCTCAAGCACCGCTTCTGCACGGCACCCATTCTGGTCCTCCCGGACCCTTCACAACCCTTCATCGTCGAGGTAGACGCCTCGGACAGCAGCGTCGGCGCGGTCCTCTCTCAACGCTCGGAAGGAAGGTTGCACCCCTGTGCATACTTCTCCCACCGCCTGAGTTCTGCGGAGTCCCGGTATGACGTGGGGGATCGAGAACTGCTAGCAGTTAAACTGGCCCTTGAGGAGTGGAGGCACTGGCTGGAGGGAGCGCAACATCCATTTTTGGTCTGGATGGACCACAAGAACCTGGAGTACTTCCAGCAAGCAAAGAGACTCAATCCACGACAGGCTAGGTGGGCCTTGTTTTTCAGTCGGTTCGACTTTACCCTATCATACCGCCCCGGCTCCAAAAACACTAAACCTGACGCGCTTTCCAGGCTGTTCGCTCCCACCAACAGGGAGAGCGAAGTTGGGCCTATTATCCCTGTGTCCCGGATTGTGGCCCCTGTCCGCTGGGGTATTGAGGAGGCCATCCAATGAGCCCAACGCCAGGACCCCGGTCCTGGGACGGGGCCACCGGGCCTCTTGTACGTCCCACATCAATCCTGGGCCAAGGTTCTCCAGTGGGGTCACTCGTCCCCTCTCACCGCCCACCCGGGAGCTCGAAGGACCCTGGACTTTTTGAAAAGACGCTTCTGGTGGCCAAGCATGGAGAAGGAAGTAAGGTCATTCGTCCTTTCCTGCGAGGTGTGCACCAGAAGCAAGAACCCATGACAGCATCCCCAGGGGCTCCTGCATCCTCTGACCATTCCCCGGCATCCCTGGTCCCACGTGGCAGTCGACTTCATCACGGGTCTCCCGGAGTCACAAGGTAACACTGTCATTTTGATCATAGTTGACAGATTCTCCAAGGCCTGCCGCTTTATACCACTGTGCAAGCTCCCTTCTGCCCTTGAAACAGCTAAACTAATGTTCAATCACGTCTTCTGAGTCTTTGGTCTCCCACAGGATATTGTCTCTGACCGGGGGCCCCAGTTCTCCTCCCGAGTGTGGCACGGGTTTTGCAAGCTCATCGGAGCCACTGCCAGCCTCTTCTCTGGGTTCCACCCACAGTCCAATGGCCAGACGGAGAGGCTCAACCAGGACCTGGAAACCACCCTGTGAGGCCTGGCCATGGATAACCCGACATCGTGGAGCACCTGGCTGCCATGGGCAGAGTACGCCCACAACACCCTGCAGTCATCGGCCACCAAGCTGTCGCCATTCCAGTGCCAATTCGGGTTCCAGCCACCTCTGTTCCCGGACCAGGAGGAGGACGCGGGGGTGCCCTCGGTCAACCAATATGTGAGACGGTGTCGCAAGACCTGGAGCAAGGTCAGGAGGACCCTCATCCAGACCTCCAGAACCAACCAGACTCAGGCCAACTGCCATAGAAGACCTGCCCATGCTTTCCGCCCTGGGCAGCGGGTTTGGCTGTCCACCAAGGACCTTCCGCTGCGGGTGGAGAACTGCAAGCTTGCTCCTCGCTACATTGGCCCCTTCAAGGTGGTGCGCAGGGTGAACCCTGTTGCCTACCGGCTCCAGTTGCCCCGGACTCTGAGGATCAACCCCACATTCCATGTTTCCCTGTTGCAGCCCGTACTGACGTCCACATATGCCCCTGCCCCTAGGAATCCCCCACCCCCCCCGCATCTTCCAGGGTCAGAGTGTGTTCACTGTGCATCGCCTGCTTGACTCCCACCAGGTCCGCGGCGGGCTTCAATATCTGGTAGACTGGGAGGGCTATGGCCCTGTTGGATCCCCGCCCAGGACATTTTAGATACAGGACTTTGTTGGGACTTCCATTCGGCCCATCTGGATCGCCCTGGGAACGTCAGGAGACGCTCCGGGGGGGGGGGGGGGGGGGGTCCTGTTAGGACTGGGACTGTTTTGGCCTCTAGAGGCCGCTGTTATGTTTATCTTGTCATGTTTGTTTTGGCCTCTAGAGGCCGCCACTGTGTTTTGTGTTTGTCTTGATTGCCTGTTTCCTGCCCTGCCCTGTTCCTTAATTAGTTTGTGTATAAATACCCCTCTGTTTGTTCCCTTGTCACGGAGTCTTTATGCTATGCTGTCTAGTGCTAGTTTCCTCTGTCCCATGTATCTTGCCTGTGCCCTTGTGGTTTTGATATTTTTGCTTTCTTTGGACTTTGTACCTTTTTGATCTTCTGAGCGTTCAGCATTTTGCCTTTCCTTTTGTTTTTGGACATTTTACTTTTGGATATTTTTATTTTGGTTTATCTTCTGAGCTTTTGGATTTTCTTTTTGTTTTTTCCATTGGATTGTAAATAGTGTAAATAAACTTTTTTTTTGATACTCTACTTTCGCCTCATGCCTCTGCACTTGCGTCATCTCCCTGGTGGCCTAGTGGGGGTTTGCTGGATTATCACACCAACGACCTGGGTTCAAAACCCTACCAGATAGTGTAATTATAAATAACTTGCTTTTATAAGTGTGTCCTCTAGAGTCACAAAGTACAACTGTGTAATTAGGAAATTCATTATAATCTTAACATGGAGTCAGCTTTGTTGAAGTTATAAGCTGTTCATTGATGGAAACTTGAATGCAAAACTGTTCATGACCACTGCAGTCCTAAAGTTATCATGGCAACTGTAGTCCTCAGCCATAAATGTATTACTGGAAGTGTCCAGATGTTTTGTTTTACAAATACTATATTGCATTAATTTATTTTATTTTGGTCTTTAACTATGTAGCCTAAACAAGGATTTAAGTTTGAAATGTTATATTACACCTTTAATTGAAGTGTAGTTTGACGTGTTCTTTGCTGTTCATCAGGTTTCAACTGCACCCATAAAATAACCTTCAAATAGCAATGTCTTGAATCAGATTTATTTTAACTGTGGGAAAGGAATACTTGTTTTGTAATACTGGTCAACTATTAAAACAATCATAGTTGAGCAATGGCTGCATTTGTAACCTGCATTAAGTATGCTGATCGTGTGATGTGTACGACACAAGAGGAAGAATTTCAGTAAATGTGGTTTTCAAGTCGATTTTCGCCTGTATTTGCTCAGCATGAAAAAAACAAAAGAGAGTTTGAGCACTTCAGGGAGATTCCCAACCCAGAGCATATCAGTCTCTAATTTTCTCCTGGTACCACAGAAATTAAGTCCAAGGATGGGGCTAAAACACAAAACAAATAAACTACTACACTGAGCAAACAATAGAACAATAGATCTCTAAAAGAGGATGATGGAGGGAACACGGAGAGGTTATTATTACAAAGGTTCAAAAGTAATTACCAACTAACAATATCCTTTGATTTTATTTGCAATGTATCAGACAGCTGAGGTTGCTTTGTGGCCTGAAAACAGATTTCATGGGAACACAAATATAATTTATGCACACTGGTTTTTTGATCGTATACTATTCACTACATTTTCACTAAATCTCAAGAAGGAGTCAATAGATTTGTCTGTAAACGAGATATGATTGGGACATATATTTCTAAGCCCATATTGCGATTCTGTGTTTTGCAGTCCACAATTTAAGACATTCCTACATTAAATAAATTTGCAACGTACATCCACTAGGTTTAGCATGTACTGTTTAATCTTTTCCGATATTTGTGAACCACGGTTATGAAGACGACATGTTAAATACAGATATTGGCAATAAGAGCAGTTACAGCATAAGAGTTAACCCTGATCTCTTTCCTAATCAGTTCCACTGGATCAGTTTTTGTGCCCTTTGATGCTCCTTAAAACACTTTGTCAGGGCGGGAATACTATATTCTATCTGCCCGGGCCAATTATGCATGACAGAGATGTTATGATAGACTATAGCGTGACTGCTCTCCTGAGCATCCTGGTGCTTGCAACAATATCAGCTTGAAGTCATCAAAACACTGTTATCCTCTGCTGCCTGTTGGCTGTGTTTAAGGGAGCAACAATAACACAGTGAATCACGCAACGGAGAGAAGATATAGATCATATGATTCTGATGTTGTTTATTGCTGGTGTGTGATTAAGGTTGGTAATGGATTAAAAAAATAACGAGTGGCAAATTCATCCTTAGAGGCAAAACTGTGTTGCCAATTTGCTTGATTTGACATACATTAATGTTATCTCCATGTGATATGTATTATGTTGATGCTTTGTAATTATTAGTTATATATTTTATTTGAAGAAGATTTGATGTTAAGTATGTATGATATAAAATGTGCATTTCTGGCAAGTGTCTTTGTCTCTAATCCATGCAGCTCTCTTTATCATTGCATTTGTTCATGGGCTATCAAGAAAGATCAACTTAAATACCTCCATCCCTCTCCAGGAACAAAGGCATCCCTGGCTGATAATCTGTAGCTTGTGCAATAAAAGGCCTGGAGACAAGACTATACGTCCTTTTGGTATGTTTTTGATGCAGATCTGTCTTGAAATGAGTGAGATAACTCTGTAAGAAGGTTAATGAATGATGTAACCTGGACTACAGACAAAAGTACCTTCATCAGAGTGGGCAGGAATTTGCGCATCATTGTGATAAGGTCTTCTAATTGCTCTTGTTGCCCAATACCAGTGCCGGGCAGACTATAATAGCTTGGAAAAAGCTAATAATTACTTGGTGCTACTGAGGGACTAATTAGCATGATTTTTTTTGTATAGTGTTAATTTGAACATACTAGATTTAATTATTAGCAACAAGTATTTTTAGATTTAAGCAATCCTATAATAATAGTATTGTGTTCATGTTACGGTGTGTGTGTGTGTGTGTGTGTGTGTGTAAAATGTCTAGAGAATCCTGTCACGTTCAGCACAAAGCCAGATGATTTTCACCATCTTCTTCAGAGATTGAGGCTGGGTGGGTGGGGATTAAGGAGTGATAGAAATGGTAAGAACACAATAAGCCGTTGATGGGTTTCTTACCTCTGACATAGCCACTCAGTCTTCACTAATCACCATGCTCACGTCCCAGTGGCCTGGGACTGCAAAGCAGCATGCACCAAACTGAGTCCCTCTTCCAACCCTCTTCCACCCACAGCCTACGCTTCACCAGCCTCTTATTGGAGAAGAAATGAAATTAAAGCTGTGCTGCCCGAGCCTCTTGTAGTAATTATCACTGAATTTCCCCTGTGGCACCCTTCAGCTCACAAACCAAGGTTCTTATTCACCACTTAACAACAAGCTAGGAGGCACTTTGACAAGTAAGGTCAAATTCACCCTGTCTGTGGTGACCCTTAAAGGACACTGTAGATACTCATGTCACTCAAACAGAAAAGAAAAGGCTGTGAAACGAACAGGTGATGTATCCTTCTTTTGTCTGTGTTTGAGATGTCTTTAGACACTTCTTACACTCAAATTAAAGCTTTTGTGTGGTTCTGGTATTTTTCACATCCTGAAAATTTTCCTGAGGTATATGTAGCTTTGAAGGTTTTGTATATCATTTAGGTTCAGAAACTAAACAAAAACTCTTTTTCTCCTGCGAAATATTACAATAGACAGGGGGCGTGTCTGCTTTTGGTGGTATTCGTCTGCTGAAGATTCTTTGATCCTTTCACCTGAATAATAGTAAACATACATTCACCGGCCATTTTATCAGGAACACCTGCTGTTTTATGCAGTTCTTTAATCAGCCAGTCCCTTGACAGCAGCACAATGCATAAAATCACACAGATACAAATCAAGAGCTTCGATTAATGTTTGTAACAACAACAAACATCAGAATGGGAAAATTGTGATCTCAAAGTGTAACTTTCACTGTGGCATGGGTGTTGGCTTGAGCCAGATGGAATGGTTTGAGTATTTCAGAAACTGCTGATCTCCTGGGATTTTTACACACAACACTCTCTAGAGTTTACAAAGAATGGTGTGAAAAACAAAAAACACTGAGTGAGCGACAGTTCTGTGGGTGGAAACAAACGCCTTGTTGATAAGAGAGGTCAGAGGAAAATGGCCAGATTGGTTTGAGCTGCCAGGAAGGATATAGTAACTCATATAATCGCTCTTTACAATCGTGGTGAGCAGAAGAGCATCTCAGCATGCAAAAGCAGAAGACCACATTGGGTTCCACTCCTGCAGCCAAGAACAGGAATCTTAGAATCAAGAACAAGTTCCTATTAAAGTGGCCAGTGAGTGTATAGTTGTGAATAATTCAGTACTGATTTTCTAAATGCTTCTGTGGACTTTATTTTGACACTCATATGAAGCATATTACTTGTGAAACCTTTAATAAATATGTGTTTTAGGTACAATTCATACATTATATGACATTTACATTACATTATCCCTAATGAGTAACAACTATACTGAATGAAGAGAAAAGCAAAGGGCTTTAATTGCTAATGCTAACAATCACATTTCTTGGTCAAACAGATTTAATCTCCAACCTGTGGTTTTCATTTTGTGATATTTTTATGGACAGTGAGTATACAGTATAATGTTTGGCCCAATCTAAGCAGAGTAATGACAGTAATCAAATAATAGACCATCGAGTGCAGTTTTGTTCTGCCAGTACACACAGTATTGGGTTTGGCACAGACAAGTACAGCATAAGTCACAATTTAGAACGCTTTGAACTTTTCATCGCTGGTTGTTTATTGTCGCCAGAGTTCCTGTAGCAATTTTAATGGTGCGATGCCTGACTCTTGGGTCTGCTGAAGCCATGCCGAGCACCTTCTCTCTGTTTATTGCTGTGCAAGAGGAACTTGTAATTAATCACTTCCTTTTGAAAATGGTTTTGTCCTACAAATGAGTTACTTGACTTCTGTAGCATTAGCAGAGACCAGATTTAAGGTCCATAAAACTAAAGCTCCTGCTGTAGGCCTCTGAGGTTTTCAAAAAATGAATGGTACCAGTAATGTGGTGTTATAACAAGGAACAATAATGTTTTGCAATCATTATTCATTAGTTTGCACGTGTTGTTTATGCATATCAAATGAGAATGTATTGCCTGTAGTAATCCATTTCTAATTGCCTGCAAAAGTAATCAACCAGTGATGGAAGGATTACGAGAGTCTGTTGCAATCAAGTCAGAGCTTCATTTGCTTACATCAAATTTTGTCCTAGTAATTTATGTCTGTCTGAATTTTGTAGTTTGTCATTATCCGTTATGTATATGTTTCCTGTTTCACCAAATTAATTGAAATTTGACCATGCGTTTCTTTTTATCCCCAAAGCATACAGTCTTAAAATTTGTGAACAGTGTTTGTCCAACTTGGCCCCTCATGAGAAAAGAAACCCATTCCCTGTGTAAATGAGTCTCATTGTGTCTCTCTCCTTGCTGGCTTATTCAGTAGGAGCTATGAACAGACTTAAACCTGAGCCCTTATATAAACATCCCTTAGGAAGTCAAACCAATCCCAACCAAAGATTAAGAAATGTCAAACACTAGAAGAAGCATGTGAGATATATTAAGTGGAAAACAAGGGCTTTGAATGGGAGAGAAACGATCATGAAAGAAAAGCATTGGTATTTGTGTCTGATTTTACTGAAACTCTAAGGTGAATAATTCTGCAGGAGGATACATCATTCCCCAGGGGAGAGGCAATCAGACAGAACAGGCGTGTTGACATCCGCTGATGGATTGGACGGAGGAATACTCCTTCAAAGGGATAGGAACATCAAGAGTCTTTTTTTGGTGGTGTTGTTAAAGTTATTTGTCACTTCCAATGTCCAACATGGCAGTGAAAATCACAGCAAATGTACCGTGAATGTTTTTAAAATCTAAATGTGCAAACAAGAAGCATTGATGTTTCAAGTGTTGACTCATCTGTAGTTCACATTATATTTCATGGATGATTCTTTGGAACCCTTCCTTTTTTTCTCCTGGAATTCACTGAAATATACACTGAAAGAAAGTAGCAAATGAGCAAGAAAGAACTAGTTCACTATACTAGGTTATTGTCCATATTGATGTGTAAAAAAAAAGTATGAATAGCATCACATTTTGCTCATCATCTGGAAGAAAATGTATTACTACAGGCATCAGTATAACCAGATCATTATAAGGGTGTATAAATGCAACAATTCAACAGGCAGGTTTTTTAAGTCTGGTCAGTATTAAAGTCTCTTTTACACAGAAATGTTGCATGCCCAAGGAGTTATTATCCAGCCTAAATGTTTTCGCTGGAATGGGATAATCATTTGGAGGAGTACTGAGGAAGAGACATGTCATACTGATGTATCTGTGCATGCTTGTACCAATGTGCAGGTCATAAAATTGGTCAGTGAAGTTGACTGATCTTGACACTGGTCCCCGTGGTCCACAGTATCTTCCATGAAACATGTGCAGAAGATTTAAGCACTCAAACACAACTTTTCCTCCAAGTGTAACTCAACCCGTTTTTGTGTCTTGGCTGTCTTGTCTCATCTAAATCAGCCTCACCTTGTCCTCATCAACCCCTGCTTCACCCGAACAAAACCAACAGAATGCACTTCACCACTGAGGAGAACAACATCTTAAAGTGGGAGCTATTCCTTTCCAGCATGTTGTTCTGAAACTTAACCCCTGTTCCTTCATTAATCCTGGCTGAAGTGTCTGTCTACTCAAGCGACCATGGAAACAGGAACCAGACGGCCATCAACAGTTCAGGGCCAAAGGTCAAGGAGTACATCCTCTGTGGTCATTGGAAGTCAGTGAATGCACCAATGCACCACTAACATCTGAATTTATTTGTTCTCTTGCTTCAAGGAAATCCATTTATCCATACTTTTTTTGACTCACACTGTCTAGTGTTTTTGACACAAGGGTGCCTTCTGTTAGTTCATATGACCATTTCGCAGATGATGCTAAGGATGTGTTTTCAAGTTTAAGACTGGATGATATCATTACTCTGTCATTTATTGCACTGTGTCTCCAGTTTCCAGGCAGGAACTCTCAGCTAAAAGATTTTAAACTTTTGGCAGTGACAGTCCAGCGGAACTTGAAGTCAGCATGGGATGCAGTTAAAGAAGATGGTGATAGAGCGACAGTGTGAAACAGGAAACCAGACAGGGTCATACTGGTTTAGGCAAGGCAGGTGAGAATTCTGCTATTGCATACTCGAGATATTAACAAAGTCCCATCCTGTGTTTGCTTTCTAGAGTTCAGACCCGATGCTGCCCTTCTGGTGCCGTCCTTCTATCTTCCTCTTTAGCTGTTGTAATAACCGGTATACTCTTAAACATACATAAACTACATAAACATGAGAGCTATGATGGATAAGATTAAAGATTCACATCTCTCAAGATATTTCTGTACCTGACAATGAATTTTAGCAACCCAACAAAATCAATACATAGTTATGGTCAGAAGTTTACATACAGTGACATGAATGTCATCTTGAATATGAATGTCATTTGGGCTTTCAGTAATTTCTTTGAACTGTTCTTTTTCTGTGGCAGAATGATTGTATAGCATACATTTTTAATAAAAAAAAATACTCGAATTTGATGCACAAGTTTTAATTTTCTTTGGGTTTTCTGAAATCAGCACATGGTCAAAATTATACATACAGGTCAAAAATTTACATACGCTCACTTAGATTATTAATTCAGAGGTGCTGAAACTTCCAAAGTGTCTCTTATCTTGCCAAGGCTGAGGTCTCTTAACTTCCTGTTAGTGATCATGATTGACTACAGCTGGTAGCTTCTCTGTGCCTTCATAAAAAGGGTTTGTTTACAGCACTCATTGGATTGACCAACACACAGTAAAATGGGAAAGTCCAAGGCGCTCAGTGCAGATCTGAGAAAGAGGATTGCAGATAAACACAACTCCAGAAGGTCTCTTGGAGCCATTTCTAAACAACTGCAAATTCCAAGATCAGTTCAAACAATTGTATCCAAGTTATTGTGAGGTGTAGTCACTTTGCCAAGCCACTTTGCTTCAAGAAAACCCAAACTGTCACCCTCAGCTGAAAGGAAATTGGTTTGGATGGTCAGGAGCAACCTGGGAACCACCATGGCACAGCCCTGCCATGAACTGGAAGCTGATGGATCACTGTCTACAGTTCAGATCACCATGGACTAAGAGGCTGCTATCCAAGAAATAACCCCCTGCTCCAAAATTGACACCTTCAAGCTTAACTAAAGTTTGAAGCTGACCACATGGACAAAGAAAGCCTTCTGGAGGATAGCTGTATGGTCAGAGGAGACAAAGATTGAGTTATTTGGCTACAATGACCACCATGTACAGAGGGACACTGTACTAGCTGCTGGTGGTGGTGGTAGGATCATCATGCTCTGTGGCTGTTTTGCTGCCAGTGGAACTGATTCATTGCACAAAGTGGATGGAATAATGAAGAAGGAGGACTACCTCAGAATTCTTCAGCATAAACTATCAGAAACTTGAACACGACTTGGGACTTACAACAGGACAATGAACCCAAACATGCATCAGAGCTGGTTGTGGAGGATAAAGCAGGCTAACATTAAGCTTAAAACAAGTCCTGACTTCAACCCTATTGAAAATATATGGACCATGCTTATAAGTCAAGTCCATGCCAAGAAAAAAAAAATCTAATTGAACTCTACCAATTCTACCATGAAGAGTCATGAAATATCCAACCAGAATTCTGCCAGAAGCTTGTTCATGGTAAACAAAAATGTTTGGTCAGGGTGAATCTTCTCATGTCATCTCATTATCTCTAGCCGCTTTATCCTTCTACAGGGTCGCAGGCAAGCTGGAGCCTATCCCAGCTGACTACGGGCGAAAGGCGGGGTACACCCTGGACAAGTCGCTAAGTCATCACAGGGCTGACACATAGACACAGACAACCATTCACACTCACATTCACACCTACGGTCAATTTAGAGTCACCAGTTAACCTAACCTGCATGTCTTTGGACTGTGGGGGAAACCAGAGCACCCGGAGGAAACCCACATGGACACGGGGAGAACATGCAAACTCCGCACAGAAAGGCCCTCGCTGGCCACAGGGCTCGAACCCGGACCTTCTTGCTGTGAGGCGACAGCGCTAACCACTACACCACCATGCCGCCCAAGGTGAATCTTGCGAAGAGACATTTTACCCAAATATTAGGTGTGCTGTATATATATTTTTGACCCTGTGTTGATTTCAGAAAACCCAAAGAAAATTAAAACTTGTGCACGAAATTCAAGTGATTTTTTTAAATTAAAGATGTATGCTGTACATTCTGCTACAGAAAATTAACAGTTCAAAGAAATTACTGAAAGCCCAAATAGTGCCATGACATTCAAATCCAAGATGACATTCATGTCACTGTATGTAAACTTCTGACCAGAACTATAACTTTCCACATTATTATGTCTCAATTTTCATTTCTTTTCTTTGCCTCAAATTCATTGCTTCTGTGCTATGAAAAACAGAGCCCAAAACTGTAATATTAGCATGATGTATTATGTAGTAAGTTTAAATAAATTTACATAAGTTTTCCAGTCAATTGAGACACAAAAACATCTGAATTTGACACATATGTTGTTTGAAGGGGCGGCATGGTGGTGTAGTGGTTAGCGCTGTTGCCTCACAGCAAGAAGGTCTGGGTTCAAGCCCCGTGGCTGGCGAAGGCCTTTCTGTGTGGAGTTTGTATGTTCTCCCTGTGTCTGTGTGGGTTTCCTCTGGGTGCTCCGGTTTCCCCCAAAGACATGCAGGCTAGGCTAATTGGTGGCTCTAAATTGACCGTAGGTGTGAATGGTTGTGTGTCTCAGGCTACGTTTACATTACGTCGAATCAGCGGATCATCAGATTAACGTTCTTAAAATGATTCACGTTTACACTAAAACCGTTAGCCGTGCACACAGCAACACCAATACGCGGATACGCTCGGCTCCGCAGGCATCCTGCGCTCCAAATCACTCCACCCTGAACAGCGAGTGCCCTCTGGAGGGTGCGCACTCCGGCCCTGCGCAGCTCACACAGCGCGCTAGTGAAGTGAACAAGCCACGATTCGGGACTGAGCCGCTGTGTGTGTGATCCCAGCGCATATCACTTATTACTTGCAAGTGGAAGGATGGCAAGCCTAAAGACAATCATAACTACACAGTGGGCAGTATTTGCATCAGTATTTGCAGTATTTTCATACTTTTATACTCTTTAATGAAAGGTGATACAAGGCGGAAGTCCGCGCCGTTTTTCAGCAGTCGCGTCACATGACCAACGCCAGCGAATCAGGAAGGTGGATGTCACAGTGACGTTGTCCAATGAGACGCCAGCTAGAGCTCAGCACAGCGTATCCGCGTATTCTCAATGTTTACACAGCACCGGAGCTGATACGATCTAGATTGAATACGTGGACGCTGGCGGATTCCCGTTTCCCCGCTTTTCCAGGGGGGTTAATGTAAACGGACAGTCCATCCGCGAAGAAAACGAGACAGATACGGTCTAGTGTAAACGTAGCCTCAGTGTTAGCCCTGTGATAACCTGGCAACTTGTCCAGGGTGTACCCTGAGTTTCACCCATAGTCAGCTGGGATAGGCTCCGGCTTGCCTGTGACCCTGTAGAACAGGATAAGCGGCTACAGATAATGGATGGATGGATGGATGGATGGATGGAACAAGGGAATGCATCTCTGTTTGGGGATTTTTATTACACTGCTCTTAGAAATCTGCCCAGCTGAGTGACATGCAAGAATGAGTTTTCCTTAAGGAATTGACTGACTGTGTGATTGACCCAATTAGTTGTGTGTACTGTAGATAATGTGCTATTTAACTGAATTTTGAACTTAAGATCTGGGATGAATGGAATGTGTCTGCATGGTTTTTCTCTGGGTGTTCTGGTTTTCTCCACAGTCCAAAGACATGCAGTTAGGTTAACTGGCTCTTCTAAATTGTCCATAAGTGTGAATGGTTGTTTCCCAAGCCCAGAAATGGGAGGGTTGCAGCAGGAAGGGCGTCCAGCATAAAACTATGCTCCAATTAATATGACATGTGGACCCCAACCTGGCAAGAGTGCTAAACAAAGGAGAAGAAGGTCATGCTAAATTAAAGCCCTCCTTAAAACAAATTAATCACTCTCATAGGTTTTATTAAAACATGCTGACACTCTTTCATGACAGACAACCTCATAACAAACAAGCAGCCAGCTACAGATACTGGGCACTGATGGTGACCATTTAAATTTCTATGTGGCCTGTGCCACCCTGCCCCCACACACACACACACCACACCACCACCAGTACCACCAGACCCTGTTTTGAGTCAAGAGTGTTTTATCATTTTCTCAATATTACACCTTTATGTGGAGACAACAATTTTCTCCAAACGGACAACAATGGATTCTCCATGTGGTTTTTTCATTTAACCAACAAATTTAAAAATGGTGAAATGGTTCCAGGGACATCTATGAATATCATTTGCCAAGTAGATTTCTGCAGCATTAGCATTAAATGTTCAGAAGTTGAGTTCTGTAGTAGTAGGCTTTCTCTAAAGTGCTCTGGAGTATTCTATTCTTTATTTTCGCAACATTTTCAAATATACTGATTGATTGTGCACTGGGCATGAAATCCTGGATGGGAAATCACTCCATGAACTGTGCACCATCTATACAAGCATACACATTCACATCCAGCCAATACACTTAATGTTATGTTTCTGGGAAGTGGGAGGAAACTGGAGAACCCAGAGGAAACCCATACTGACATGGGGACAACATGTGACACTCTGTGCATACAGTAACTCAAGCTCAGGATCAAATCAGGGACCCTGGATCTGTGAGACAACAATGCTACGTGCTGCACCATCCCTCATAAAATTGATGAAAATATAACACTTTTGTGCCAGTTGCCTGTAAATGTAGCCTGCATGACATTCACTAGGAGTGATTGGGAAAGTTGACTAATCTGGAAGTGACCTATGGGGCTTATATTTTTAGGGTTGTTCTTTTGGCAACATAGCAGTTAGATCAAGGCCTCGCTCAAGGTTATGGAAGTTATTGGAGTCATAGGTCCTATTTTAGAGGATATCCAATATCCTTCTCAACAGCCAATGACTTCAGGGTAGTGAAATGTCAGAACATACATTGGATTATCAAGTATTCAAAAAGCCCTTCGTCTCACAGCATATATCATTAGATGATTGTAAAGTTTAGTTTTAAACAGCAAGTATTATTTTTTTATTCAGCTACATGTTTGGTCATAAACATCACAAAGACAATCAATATTAGTACATAAGATTTAACTTTGTATCTCGGCATATAGAACAACCTTTCAACCAGCAGCACTGTCAGAATCGTCTGCTAGGAGAGCTGCAACTGGTTCAAGAAGTCAGAAGGCTTTTAAATGAGTTTCAATCACCAGTGTTTACTCTTCTAACCTCACCCTCTATTCATTGAAATGCTCACCTCTCTGTCTCTATGGTAACACAATCCACATAGTGCTGCTTTGAGACTTCAGATGCTTTGTGCATGCATATATGTGGACGCATGCAACTGTCTCATAATACATATTAATTGCAATCTTACTTCAACGTTTTAGGTATATTGACATGACAGATTTAGCGAATGATGAAGTTTACATACAGATGGGCATTGACCTGTAGTTTTGAGCGATAGGCTCTCAGCCCTGCCACTGAATAATTCAACACAGGCAGGTAAGACATGCTTTTCTCCCTTCAGCACACACTCTCTTTTCTCCCTGGCTTTGGCAGCAAGAGCCAGCAGGACTGGATCTCACTGATTTTTCATATATTAACGAAAAGCCCAGGTGGCTCAGATCTGTTCATGAAATTACAAGTGAAATGTTGGTGTATGACTATACTATCAACGAAAAGTGAAAAACAATCTTCCAATTTATTAAAACAAAGTCCTGTGTGTGTGTGTGTGTGTGTGTGTGTGTGTGTGTGTGTGTGTGTGTGTGTGTACACACACACACACACACACCTGTCACTTTTAGTAGGCTTGTGGTATGTTATTAATAAAAAAAAAAAACGTGAGAATTAAGGACATTGTGTACAGACCATTTGATAAAACAATTACTGCATGGTTGTCATTACTGTTAAAATTCCTGTTTTAAATGATGGTGTTGGTTTATTGTTGCTCAGTGTGAAGAGAATAATGACTAAGCCCTGGAGTAGTTGACGTGTTCCCCTGGGCTTGCCTTGTTATGCCGACAGGATCAGTGGAGACATGAGGCCACATGACACTGTTTACATCACAGCTGCTCCCCTGATACTAGTCACTATTCACAGCAAATGCCATTAGTGGTGTGTGTGTGTGTGTGTGTGTGTGTGTGTGTGTGTAAGACCAATGGTATGAGTTTGAAAATGGACTTGGTAGAATCTAATAGGCAGAATAACACTTTGTCTCTGTACTGCAGCAATGCTGGAAATTATATCTTGAGCAACAATGCTCAGATTCGTTCTTTTCAAACCAGGCTTTAACCATTATTATTTTCACCATGACTATAAAGTAAATCTTTCGACACACTAATTTAGATGCTTTCTTTCCCAGTCATTTTGTCTGGCTGTGTTTATTGTGCTCTCTTCTCCTGTTACAGACAATTAAGTGAATGAATGTCAGTTAAGGTCAAGTATGACATAATGCAGATTAGTGTCTGTACAAGGTGGAACAAGATTTAATTCATGATTTGAGTTAAGATAGAGCACAATAGGAGCATGATTGTGATCTGGGGAGAGCAGTGAAGTGTCAGTTCATAATGCTTTCAGTGTGAAGATGCATATTTTAGGTTACAAATTTATATTAATACATGAATGACAGTTTCATTCAGGTGAATGAGTTATTAATGAAAGAAAATAGTTTCTCTCTCTCTCTCTCTCTCTCTCTCTCTCGCTCTCCAATTGATGCCTTTTCATGCCATGTTACTATGAAAAGCACATACTTTTTAGGAATAATGGAATAAGTCAGTTCAGGTAAAGGGAGAGGATAAAAACAGGAAGTAAAATGGGATATTTCTGTCTTTCAGCATATGGAAAGTTGGAACTAATGATGATTTGCTGTGACAGAGGTCTGTAACACAACAGTTTTTTTTATCTCTTTTATCCTCTATCCTATAGCCAGCCATCTTCATTACTGTTGGGTTTTGATCTGTCTATACCAAAGGCGATTGAACTGACAAAATATGATTGAGGAATGTAGACCTCTGCTGCCTAAGAGATTCTGCCTCATGGGGCGATCCGGGAGCAAACAGTCACTGACACAGACATCAGCTGTTCGGAGATGTTTCTCAGTTTATTGTAGGACAAACATAAGTATATATTCACATTCAAGAGCGTGTTGTAGCTATGTGATTGGATGATGATGATTTAATTGAGGAAGCTAAGTTATCTATGTATAATGTAAATGGGTGATGAAGCATTACATCACTGGTTTTGACGACACTACTTTATGAAAGAAAAGAGACATTATGTACCATTACATCACCTGTCAGGATCGTAGTCTTGTGAAAAGAAGGAAGACACTACTGGTCAACATAACCTTCGTTAAGCAGAGAACAGAATGTGTGAGCAAAGATAAATTGCAAGGATTTAACTAAGCAAAACAAGTAACAATCAAAACAGCTTGCACCAGTTTCAAGCATGCCAAATATATATTTCTATCAGTTACAATTCCAATATCCAATAGAAATATCTCAGTTGTACATTTCAAAAATGAACTAGTTATTTTTGGACAACTATAAGACCTATAAGAAATTATCTAAAGGTTATATACTGCATAAAGATGTAGTCCACTTGTCTTAATATAAGCAGTGTTTAACCCAACGTTACCTTAGAAAGCATCGAGTTTGTTGTTGGTGGTGGTGTTTTGTTTTTTTTCATAATTAAATGTAGTGATCAGTGAATTTTAAGGATGAAAACATTATATCATGTTGATATCAACCAAAATATAATACTCTTTCTATTGTTGCTATCCAATTAATACTACATTCTATGGTGTTTTCAATCTTGATGATCTAAGCTGAAGCCTCACAAATAGTATAACACTGTCAGTGACCATTTGTAAAATGAAAACGCATTAGTATTCCTGCCACTGTCATCTCATCTCTGGCTTGCTCTCAGCTTTTACTGTAAAGATGCTTTATTGAAGGGCTATACCAATTAAACTGCTGAGACTTATTAGCCACTTCAATCCTGACTTTTAGCCTCACCCCTTTTTCAGCCCTCCCCGGTTACCATATACTCTATATCACTCGCAGATCCATATTCCTGCCTAAGGCAATGATTTCATATGGCCTTGTGTACAGTATGTATAATATATGTGGCTATGCTGCTAATGGGCTGCGTGCCTGAGCATGTGTATGCAGTGAGGGTTAACAGGAGACGACAGGAGTGAGCTGCCTGATCTCCACAGTGGCCACAAACAGTCAGCTCACATTCAGTCTGAACATAGCTGGGTAGAGGACTGCCGCCAGTTAGTGTGATGGAGAGAGAAAGACTTTTGTTTCTTTATTAAAACTGATATTTGTGTTGAAATGCTGAAAGTGCTATTCTCGTGAGAAAATCACATCAGTATGACAGATACATTCAAAAGCTGCAAAAAAGAAAGAAGAAGAAAAAATGGCTTTGCACTTTAGGTGGGAATGATGGTACTCCCTTGTGATTTCTCTCCTCTACCCTTGCATCTAATCACAGATGTCCATGAGCTCATGAGTTCTACCCAACACGCCATACTAGATATAGTGAGTACAATTCAATCTAACATAGATTAAAAAAACCTCTTTTCTTGTGCAATCTTTATAGACTTATAAAAGGCATTCGATACCATTGATCATGAGATACTTATTGGGAAACTATATCATTATGTTATGATATATGGATACCCACACTCGGTCCTCTGGGGCATACTCTGGGGTCTCCCCTCTGTGCTTATCAGCATATTGTTTGTACTTTGAATTGACATGTTCCAGTCTCTGATGAACCTCCTCCCATACCTGGTGACTCCTCTGGAACCAAAAGTCTACTGCCAGGATCTGAGTGCATGCATCGTCCCAAGGGAAAAGTGGTGGTTGATTGCTTAGAATGCACTGGAACGGGGTTAACTGAGTAGCAGAGTGTTTTAGTGAGTTCTGTGCATATTCAGCCCAGGGGAGGAATCATGCCCAGTCTCAGAAGATTCAGAGGAAGCAACCCACCTCTTGGTTCGCGCGCTCCACCTGGCTGTTGGATTGCAGGTGATATCCTGAAGTAAGACTTACTGATACTCCTAGCTTGTCCATGAATTTGGACCACAGTCTGGAGATGAACTGGGGACCCCAGTCATTAACAATATCTTCAGGATTACCATAATAGTGGAAAATGTGATTGAACAATAGTCTGCGGTTTCAAATGCTGTGGGTAGGCTGGGTAACAGGATGAGCTTGAGTGCCTTGGAGAACCAGTCTATGATCACCAGGATGATTGTATTTTCTTAGGATTGAGGTAGGTTGGTGAGAAAGTCACTGGTGATGTGTGACCAGGGTTGTTGGGGTACCAGAACAGGACAGAGTTTATCTGCAGGTGGAGCTCGAGGTACCTTGGCTTGGGCACAGGCAGAGCATGAGGAGACAAAGTGGTTGATATCAGAGACCATGTTCTCCCACCAATATTTGCTCCTCAGAAGCTGGTAAGTGTGATGGCTGCTGGGATGCCCTGTGGCTGGAGAGGAGTGAGCCCATATAATGAGTTTGCCTCTGAGTCTTGGTGGCACATGCATGAATCTGGGAGGACAGTTCTCAGGTGGGTTAGCCAGTTGAGATTGCCTGATTTCTTTGTTGATGCCCCTAGTGATAGCTTGTACAAAACAGGCTGGTGGAAGAATGGGAGTGGGTTTGGATGTGTGAGCCAACGTGTTATGGATTCTGCAGAGGGCATCAGCCTTAGTATTTCTGGAGCCAGGGCAGTAGGATATTGTGAACTAGAATCAAGTGAAAAATAGATCATCTGGCTTGGCAGGGATTCAGGCATTTAGCTGTCTTTAGGTATTCCAAGTTCTTATGGTCAGTGAGGATGGTGAATGGGTGTGCAGCACCTTCCAACCAGTGTCTCCATTCCTCTAGTGCCAGTTTAATGGCCATGAGCTCTTGGTTTCCAATGTCATAATTTCATTCGGTTTGCATGAGCTTCTTGGAGTAGAAGGTGACAGGATGTAGCTTGGGCTTTTCCCCAAGACACTGAGAGAGGACCCCTCCTACTCCAGTCTATGAGGCATCTACCTCCATGACAAACAGCTTCATAGGGTTTGGATGTTGCAAGATAGGGGCCGTAGTGAAGGCAGACTTGAGCTGGTTGAACGCATCTTCGGCTGCTGGGTTCTACTGGGGGCTGCATGGTCCATTTTTCAGCAGGGTCATGAGAGGAGCGGCAATCATGCTGAACCCATGAATGAAGTGTTGGTAAAAGTTTGCAAACCTCAAAAAACATTGTAGCTCCTTCACTAATGTGGGAGTGGGCCATGACATGACCACCGAGACTTTGCCCTGATCCATGCTCACATCCTCTGAGCTGATGATATAGCCAAGAAACGAGATCTGGTTGATGTGGAACTCACATTTTTTGGCTTTGACATACAGATGAGTGTTGAGCAAATGGGAGAGCACTGACCTGATGTGTTCATGATGGGCATCCTCATCTGGGGAGTAGATCAAGATGTCATCCATGTAAGTGATTACAAACCTCCCCAGCATGTCCCTGAGGATATCATTAATGAGGCACTGGAAGACACTTGGTGTGCAAGAAAGGCCATAAGGCATGACCAAATATTTGAAGTGACCGGTGGTGGTGCTAAACACTGTCTTCCATTCGTTGCCCTCTTGAATCCTGACCAGATTATATGCTCTACGGAGGTCTAGTTTGGAGAAGATCTTGGCTGTTCTTAACTGTTTCAGAGCTGAAGGCACCAATGGAAGTGGATAGGGGTATTTAATAGTGCTCTGATTGTGGTCTCGATAATTGATACATTAAGACCTCCCCTTTCTTCTCAACAAAGAAGAAGCTGGCTGAAGCTGGAAGGATTAATGGTCTAATATACTCTTGTTTCAATGCCTCTTGAATGTACTCCTCCATAGCAGCTTGTTCAGTTATGGACAGGGGGTATATATGGTTGCAAGGAGGAGTTGTACCTGGGAGGAGGGCTATGGCACAGTCGTAGGGACAATGAGGAGGTAGGCCACTGGCTATACCCTTGCTGAACACTTCTTTGAGATCTAGGTAGCATTAAGGAGCATTATCTAGTGAATTGGGCAGAGGGCTCTCCACTAGGTGGACGAGAACATGAGCTGGGGGAGTTTCAGGCAGTTCTGGAAACAAGACAGGGACCACTAGAGAATTTCTTTTTGTTGCCAAGCTATTAAAGGATTGTGAAGCTGAAGCCACGGGAATACCAAAATAAGGTCATGATGGGCAGTATGGGTGATTGTGGCAGTGGGGGCATGGTCAAGCGTCAGTCTGTGAATGGAGGGTGGAGTTAGGGAAGGTAAGTGGCAGAATCACAACACCTGATGGGAATTAACCTGTGTTTGTGTGTCTTCCCCAGTGACCATGCTTGATAAAGGAGAGGGAGAGCAGAGGAAGGGAGCTCTCCTCCAACCTGGACGCTTGTGTGCGTGCATGTGTGTGAGAGTGAATATAAAAGCTGAAAAGCTAAATAAAAAAGTTTTTGAGAACTCAGTTCTGGCCTGCCATGCTTCTGTGCTCCACCCACCTAGAACTCTTGCGACAGTGGTGCTGTAACCCGGGACTCAGAGTACGGAAGAGAACAGCCCCATGGAGTCCTCCCCCTTCAAGGACCTGGTCCATGCCCTCACCACAGCCCAACAGAGCCAGCACCAGGTGCTGGTCGCCCTCTGGAAGGAGCAAAAACAATGGTTCGAAGCCCTGGTGCTGGTGCAGCAGGAAGATCACCAGGCGTTTCGGCACCTGCTCGTGTCGGCAAGGTCTGCCATCACCACAGGCGTGGACCCTCCCCACCTCACCCTAACGAAGATGGGTCCGCAGGATGACCCTGAAGCCTTCCTCGCTCTTTTTGAGCAGGCAGCAGAGGCTTGGGGTTGGCTGGTGGAGCAGCGCGTGGCGCGCCTCCTCCCCCTGCTAACAGGCGAGGCGCAGCTGGCCGTGCTACAGCTCCCTGCCAACAGCCAGCTGGTCTATGCTGACCTCCACAGGACCATCCTCCAATGTGTGGGGCGCACACCGGAACAGCAGCGGCAGTGCTTCCGCGCGCTGCGCTTGGAGATGGTCGGCTGGCCATTCGCGTTTGGCCAGCAGCTCCGGGATGCCTGCCGGTGGTGACTGAGGGCTGACAGCCGCAACGCCAAGGGAATCATCGACCTGGTGGCGCTGGAACAATTCGTTGCCCGACTTCTGGGAGGAATCACGGAGTGGGTCCAGTGCCATCGCCCGGCGTCACTGGATCGGGCCATCGAGCTGGCAGAGGACCATATGGCGGCTGTTCCAACGGCAGGCCAGAACTGAGTTCTCAAAAACTCTTTTATTTAGCTTTTCAGCTTTTATATTCACTCTCACACACATGCACGCACACAAGCATCCAGGTTGGGGGAGAGCTCCCTTCCTCTGCTCTCCCTCTCCTTTATCGGGCACGGTCACTGGGGAAGACACACAAACACAGGTTAATTCCCATCAGGTGTAGTGATTCTGCCACTTACCTTCCCTAACTCCGCCCTCCATTCACAGACTGATGCTTGACCATGCCCCTGCTGCCACAGTGATAAACAGGGAAATGAGTTCAGAGTGGATTACCTCCACCTGAATTTCAAAGGGTGATGTGCATGCAGTAACAAGCCCATCACCAATGGGACCCCACTGATGGCTTTTAATTTGAGTGGTCTTTGGAGTTTGTCAGTGGACAAGTGGAATTTCTGGATGATCGGGCTGCTGATGAAATTTCCTTCCGCCCCTGAGTCTGTGAATGCAGAGAGAATATGGGTTGAGTCTGGCAGTTTTAACACAACAGGTAGCTTAAATGAGTGAGACTTGTGAATAGCTTCGGAACTCACCGGGCTAGGAAGACTGGTTACTTGGCGGGTCTGATTCTCCCGCAGTGGGTGAACAGGGTACTTAGCAATCTGATGACCAGATTCACCACAGTAGAAACAGAGGCCCTCACGGCCTCTTCTGTCTCTCTCAGACCATTGTAAGTGAGCGTGAGAGACCTCCATGGGAGTTGGGGAGGCCAAAGTAGGAGAGGGTGCTGGAGGTGGCTGTAATGAAGGTCTGTTCTTGATGAGGTGATCCAGACAAATAAGCAGATTGATGAGGGAGTCAAGGGAGAGATGGTCATCACAGCAGGCAATTTCACTGAGCACTTCAGGGTGTAGATCTTGACAAAACATGGCTTTTAGCGCTGGCTCGTTCCAACCACTGCCAATGGCCAGTGTGTGAAAGTCCAGCACATATTCAGTGACTCTCCTATCTCCCTGTCTGATGGTCAACAAGCTCTTGCTGACTTCAACTCCTTCAGGCTGATGATCAAACACCCGCTTAATAAGCTCTATGAACCGGTCATAGGAGGTGGTATGTTCACCCCCAAGCTTCCACACAGTGCTAACCCATTGTAAAGCCTTGCCTGAAAGGAGATTGATGAACTGAGCAATCTTCTGTTCTTCTGTGGCTCTGGTGAGAGCAGAGAAATAGAGGGAGCATTGGAGAAGGAATCCCTTGCAGTTAGACACTTCACCCAAATACTTTTCAGGTCATGGAATCATATGAGAAGCACCAGCAAAAGATGAGGGGCATGTGAGGATGGCCTGTGACACGACAGCAGTGAGTGTCTTCTGATCATCTGCTGGTCTTCTCCTAACAGACACCCCTGAGCATTAATCACAGTTTGCTTGACTTTCTCTGCTGCCTCCACTGATGGTGAAGTATCTTGTCAGGATGCAGGCACTTACGGACGCAAATGCAGAGGAGAGCGGGTGTGTCGCAAACTGTAAACAAAACCAAATCGGGAAACTGGAGACGTAGTCAGGGACGGACAAGGATCAGTCAATCAATGAACAGAATATCAGAGATCAGGCAAGAGAACAAAGTCAGAAATAAACGTAAACAGGGTTCAATAATGGGAAGTCAGGCAGATAGTCAAATGGCTCGGGAAAGTCAGGCACGGGTACACAGAAGGATACTTTGCAAAGTCAGAGTGTGAGAGCTGTGCTTATATAGGGAAGGTGATTGCTGGTAAATTAACGACAGGTGTTGAGGTTACAATTCTGGTGACGAGGGGCGCTGTGGCACTTGGGAAGTGTAGTCTGGAGCAGCCATGTTTGGAGGCTGCTCCAAACTCAGGTTTTCAGTGCTGTTACTGACAGGCTGCAGTAACTTACATATTTCAGGGTCATTATCCATCGAACCATTATCTGTAACCGCTTATTCTGTGCAGGGTCACGGGCAAGCTGGATCCTATCCCAACTGACTATGGGCAAGAGGCAGGGTACGCCCTGGACAAGTTGCCAAGTCATCACAGGGCTGACACATAGAGACACAAAACCAGTCACACTCACATTCACACCTACGGTCAATTTAGAGCCACCAATTAGCCTAGCCTGCATGTCCTTGGACTGTGGGGGAAACTGGAGCACCCAGAGGAAACCCACATAGACACGGGGAGAACATGCAAACTCCACACAGAAAGGCCCCCATCAGCCACTGAGCTTGAACCCAGAACCATTTTGATGTGAGGCGACTGTGCTAACCACTACACCACCATGCTGCCAGGCTCATTCTCATCTCATCTCATCTCATTATCTCTAGCCACTTTATCCTGTTCTACAGGGTCGCAGGCAAGCTGGAGCCTATCCCAGCTGACCACAGGTGAAAGGCGGGGTACACCCTGGACAAGTCGCCAGGTCATCACAGGGCTGACACATAGACACAGACAACCATTCACACTCACATTCACACCTACGGTCAATTTAGAGCCATCAATTAGCCTAACCTGCATGTCTTTGGACTGTGGGGGAAACCGGAGCACCCGGAGGAAACCCACGCGGACACGGGGAGAACATGCAAACTCCACACAGAAAGGACCCTGTCAGCCACTGGGCTTGAACCCAGAACCTTTTTGATGTGAGGTGACTGTGCTAACCACTACACCGCTATGCTGCCAGGCTCATTATTCTTATTAATAAAGCAGCATATATATCTGTTTTGTTTTGGGTTTTTTTCCAAATTATGAATCGCTGTATTTAAATGTTTGATTTCAGCTATATTAACTTATCAAGTGATACATTATATGACCAAACGTTTGTGGACAGCTGACCATCACATGCATATGTGTTTGTTGAAAATCCCATTCCAGATTTATTTTCCCTTTGCTGTTATAATCACCTCCACTCTTCTGGGAAGGCTTTCCAGTAGATTTTGGAGTGTGGCTGTGGGGATTTGTCCTCATTCAACAACAAGAGCAATAGTGAGGTCAGGCACTGATGCTGGATGAGGAGGCTTGGGGCACATTACTATTCATCCTAAAAGTGTTCAGTGGCATTGAGGTCAGGGCTCTGTGTAGGTCACTTGAGTTCTTCCTCAACAATCTTGGCAAACCATTTCTTCATGGAGCTTTTTTGTGCACAGGAATATTGTCATGCTGGAACATGTTTGGGTCACTTAGTTCCAGGGAAGGGAAATTGTAATGCTCCAGCATACAAAGATATTATAGACCATTGTGTCCTCTCAACTTTGTGGTAACAAATGGGTGTGATGGTCAGGTGTCCACAAACATTTGACCATATATTGATAGTATAAAAAGAACTGTTGGAAGGCAAAAGGAGAAAAAAATGAAGAAAGAAACAGAGCTGTAGACAGAAAGTGGCAAACTGTACTGAAATGGTGGAAAGAGACATTTTCACAACCTTCCATTTCATGCTCTGACTATGAAAATTGCATTGTGAAATCTATTCCAGATAGTTTAGTCTATGGTGGGGTTTACATTAGACCGTATCAGCGGATCATCAGATTAACGTTTTTAAAACGATTAGCGTGCACACAGCAACACCAATACACGATTCGCGTGCACACAGCAACACCAATACACGGATACGCTCGGCTCCGCAGGCATCCTGCGCTCCAAATCACTCCGCCCTGAACAGCGAGTGCCCTCTGGAGGGTACGCACTCCGGCCCTGCGCAGCTCACAAAGCGCGCGAGTATAGCGCACGAGCAGTGATTCGGGACTGAGCCGCTGTGTGTGTGAGATCTCAGTGCATATCACTTACCACTTGCAAGTGGAAGGATGGCAAGCCTAAAGACAATCATAACTACACAATGGGCAGTATTTGCATCAGTATTTGCAGTATTTTCATACTTTTATACTCTTTAATGAAAGGTGATACAAGGCGGAAGTCCGCGCCGTTTTTCAGCAGTTGCGTCACATGACCAACGTCAGCGAATCAGGAAGGTGGATGTCACAGTGACGTTGTCCAGTGACGACGCCAGCTAGAGCTCAGCACAGCGTATCCGCGTATTCTCAATGTTTACACAGCACCGGACCAGACACGATCTAGATTGAATACGTGGACCCTGGCGGATTCCCGTTTCCCGGCGTTTCCAGGCGTTTTAATGTAAACGGACAGTGCATCCGTGAAGAAAACGAGACAGATACGGTCTAATGTAAACTTGGCCTGAGATGCAAACATTTGCACTCTGAAGCACCTGCTGAAAGTGCCTGGCAGTGATCTTCGGGTTTCCCTTTGCCATGCAAATGGATTTTTTTTTTTTTAACCAGCATCTGAACATGTGCATTTTTACCACAATAACCTTTAGGTTTGTAGGTTTGTATGCTTTTAATCATGAACATTGAGCCAAAGCAGCTTTACAGAAATCTGGAAGTAGATTTTGATCCCTAATGAGCAAGAGTTTAGTGTGGCAAGGAAAAACTCCCTGAGACAACATGGGGGGGGGGGGGGGGACAACAACTTTAACTGCAGACTCAACACCAAACCCACCTTCTTCTGGATGACACCAGTGCAATAAATCAATACAGTGTACAAGTTTAGAAGTGCTAAAGCAAGCAGTACTAAGTGTGTTGAAATAATACAATGTTTGATTTAATATTACTGTAATTAGAAGCCCTGGGATGAGCACAGGATAGTTGTTTTGATTAAGCTTCTATTACACTGAATGAGAATAAAATCCAGTGGGGAAAAAAAAAAAATTCCATGCAGCTGAATGGGAACGTCTTCTCTGTGTAAGAGTATGTAGAGAAGTGTTTTACGTTTTGGTAGGGGTTAATTTTACATCCATCTGTTGCCATATTTCTAGACACCCAGATTATCTTCAGTAGATGAACTTTAACCCCATGAATCTACTAATCTTGGCAGTGTGGACTGATGGAAAACAACAGCAAAGTGTTTGTTTTCTGGAAGACTCAATATAGAGGTACTGCTTATTATTACTTTTTAAAGAAAACCCTGTTTTATCCAACAGCACTCTGAACATACATACAGTACTGTGCAAAAGTCTTTGGCACATGTAAAGAAATGCTGTCAACCAAAAATAGCTTCAAAATTATGAAATGAAATGGTTCAACATTAAAAAAATACTATAAACAGCAGTAAGCCATAATAAAGGAAACAGCCAATATTTGGTGTGAGATGACCCTTTGCTTTAAAAAAAATAGTAGTCTCAGATAGAGTGAATGCAGTTTTATAAGGAAATGAGCTGTAGGTTTTATTGAGCATCTTGTAGAACCAGCCACAGTTCTTCTGGACACTTTGACTGTCACACTTGCTTCTTAATTTTGCAGCAAAACCTAGTAGCCTTGATTATGTTTTCTTTTTTAATCTGAAAAGTGGTCTCTTATGTAATGCTGCTCAGATATAAACATTTTTTCCTGTAACATTTAATTTTTGTGCTGGAAAACAAATGTTTGGAACTCTAAAATGTGTTTGTACTGACTCGATAATGTCAAAGTCTCATCTCATCTCATTATCTCTAGCCGCTTTATCCTTCTACAGGGTCGCAGGCAAGCTGGAGCCTATCCCAGCTGACTATGGGCAAAAGGCAGGGTACACCCTGGACAAGTCGCCAGGTCATCACAGGGCTGACACAAACAACCATTCACACTCACAGTCAATTTAGAGTCATCAGTTAACCTAACCTGCATGTCTTTGGACTGTGGGGGAAACTGGAGCACCCGGAGGAAACCCACATGGACAGAACATGCAAACTCCACACAGAAAGGCCCTTGCCGGCCACGGGGCTCAAACCCGGACCTTCTTGCTGTGAGGCGACAGCACTAACCACTACACCACCGTGCCGCCCAATGTCAAAGTCATAAAATAGAAATTGATAAAGTTTGTATGAAAAATAGGGTGCCTCAGACTTTTGCACAGTATTGTATATATTTTTAGCAATTGGTTACAAGGCGCTAACAAGCTAGGACAAACTAAGCTAAAATAACCTACTAATTATATCCCATCTAAATAGCTAAAAAGCTAATGCCACTCTGCAAAGATTAGTCAATGTAATGTCCCTAATCAGTCACAAACAGCAATATTGATAGCTGTTAAGGTTAGCTGTTCACTGAAACACAAGGCCATCAATAATCACCTAATTTCACTTCAACCCAGCATTAAAAAATCCAGAATGAAATTCTGGTGTGTTTTTAAGAGGTGCAAGCCTACAGTCTCCAGGCAAGATTGGAAACAGGAAGATGGGCTTTAGGCATCAACTATTTTTAGGAAGTACAAACCAGCAGGTAATGAACAGATATGAAAATTATCTATGAATATACATTTCCATGGTAATATACATTACCGTATACATGAATCCCCCTCACAGATGTCGAAATTCATATATTATGTTACAACTATATTACATTGGCCAAACATGTTTCTGTGCAATCTGCAGATGACAAACCTTACATTTGACCTTTATTTTCTAATCCAAAGAGCAGAATTTAGCTCAAGCCTGACAGTCCCCATTTCACCCAAAGCTTTATTTTATGATTGCAATTAAATTAACCTTTATTTAATCTTTCATTAACCAAATAAATGTAAGGTTATTTTTTACCTCTGCCAACTTTGCTGGGGGTGGCACAGTGGTGTAGTGGTTAGTACTGTTGCCTCACAGCCAAAAAGTTCTGGGTTTGAACCCAGTGGCTGATGGGGGCCTTTCTGTGTGGAGTTTGCATGTTCTCCCCGTGTCTGTGTGAGTTTCCTTGGGATGCTCTGGTTTCCCCCACAGTCCAAAGGCATGCAGTTAGGTTACCTGGTTACTCTAATTGCCCATTGATCAAGCTTGGAGAGGGGTGAGCTCCGCCAAGTTTAAATGCTCTAGACACACCAATGATGGACTGTTAAAATGTCATCAGTTATGGCCCTTGCTGGCTATGGGACTAAGGCTACGTTTACATTACGTCGAATCAGCGGATCATCAGATTAACGTTCTTAAAACGATTCGCGTTTACACTAAAACCGTTAGCCGTGCACACAGCAACACCAATACGCGGATACGCTCGGCTCCGCAGGCATCCTGCGCTCCAAATCACTCCGCCCTGAACAGCGAGTGCCCTCTGGAGGGTGCGCACTCCGGCCCTGCGCAGCTCACAGAGCGCGCGAGTGAAGTGAACAAGCCACGATTCGGGACTGAGCCGCTGTGTGTGAGATCCCAGCGCATATCACTTATTACTTGCAAGTGGAAGGATGGCAAGCCTAAAGACAATCATAACTACACAATGGGCAGTATTTGCATCAGTATTTGCAGTATTTTCATACTTTTATACTCTTTAATGAAAGGTGATACAAGGCGGAAGTCTGCGCCGTTTTTCAGCAGTCGCGTCACATGACCAACGCCAGCGAATCAGGAAGGTGGATGTCACAGTGACGTTGTCCAATGAGACGCCAGCTAGAGCTCAGCACAGCGTATTCGCGTATTCTCAATGTTTACACAGCACCGGAGCTGATACGATCTAGATTGAATACGTGGACGCTGGCGGATTCCCGTTTCCCCGCTTTTTCAGGGGGGTTAATGTAAACGGACAGTGCATCCGCGAAGAAAACGAGACAGATACGGTCTAGTGTAAACGTAGCCTAAGAAGAAGAACTTTGTTGGAGGAGGTTACATTTTCACCTACAGTATGTTTGTCTTTTCCCAATGTAATTCAGAAAGTAGTGAATGGATTTTGATGAAATTTTGAGGAAAGATGAGCCATGGGCCAAGAAAGAATTCATTAGATTTTGATGCAAATTCGAATATGTATGTGGATCCAGGAATTTTTTTTTTTTACTGTTCCCAATGTAACTCAAAAAGTAGTGAACAGATTTTGATGAAATTTGGTGTACAGCTTTAGTATTATCCTAGATTCAAGTGATTTTGATGTTGATAATATATTGCTTGGTGGAGGTATGCACTCTACTGAGTGTCCTTCAAGTTAATTTGTTTGTTTTCAGCATATTGTTCTACAACTACAATAACTACAATTAATTATTCTATAAATATTGTGAAAATAATAGGAAAGATTCAGTATGTAGTTACTGTAACGAGGAATAAGTCTGAAAACATGAACAGTTCCTGAGAGATTAGGACTTAACTCTGATTGATAATGAAATTGTGGCAGAATGTAGAAAGATTTAGAACACTAAATGCAGGAAAAAAATCTGTACAGTCATGATTGATTGAAAATATAAACTCTATGGGTTATTCAAATAATTTACAGTATGTTGTATACAATTCGCTTGACATATTTAAAGTGTATTCATAAAGGATTAGCAATCCAAACTAGTATTTTTACAGAAACCTTTTATTGGCTAAATAGTAATTATAATTTTAAACATATTTTGTTCGATATACTATGTTTTAGGGTGTTGGAGAAAATAACGTTTGTGAAATGCAAGGTTTTTGCAGTGTGTTACTAATATCTGTCACTCCTGCTGACGGCATGTGTGGTCCTGGTTTTTTAAAAAGCTGCAAGCTAATTCTCTGCCAGACAAGATTCTAATGAGAGACTTCATCTAACACTGATGTTGGCTCACTGGGGAGCAACTGATTGATTAGAACACACACACACACACACATACAGGGAGGGAGGGAAAGCGTGCAACACAGCAGGTGGAAAGTAATCAACAGAGGGGAAATAAAGTTAAATTAATTTAAAGGGATAATTTGACCAAATGTGTCAGCTCTTCTAACCAACATAACATTCACATGTCTTATATAGGCAGTAAATGGCTATATTTCTGTTATATGAACATAAATAGTTTACTTTAGAGTATGTCTATATTAACACTGTACAGGTTACATTACACAGACATGAGTGTTTAACTGGGAGATAGATACACCACTCCTATTTTTCATGCGAGCTACATCCGGGACATGGAGAACCAAAACCGTGCCATAAATCTCTATATGTCACATAAGGAAATTGATGAATTGTTCTGATAAATGTGGGTGCTTTTTGTTTGGGAATGTGTCTATATAATAAAAAGAACATCACATGTTGGCTTGAAGATATGAAGTTTAGCTTCTCGTGTTGGAAAACTCACATATTTCATACAAAATGCATCACGGATTTGAGTGACATTTAAATAATATTAGCTGGCATTGAATGGTACAGTAGTGCTTGAAAGTTTGTGAACCCTTTAGAATTTTCAATATTTCTGCATAAATACTGTATGACCTAAAACATCATCAGATTTTCACACAAGTCCTAAAAGTAGATAAAGAGAAACCAGTTTAAAAAAAATGAGACAAAAATATTATATGTGGTCATTTATTTATTGAGGAAAATGATCCAATATTACATATCTGTGAGTGGAAAAAGTATGTGAACCTTTGCTTTCAGTATCTGATGTGACCCCCTCGTGCAGCAATAACTGCATCTAAATGTTTCCGGTAACTGTTGATCAGTCCTGCACACCGGCTTGGAGGAATTTTAGCCCATTCCTCCATACAGAACAGCTTCAACTCTGGGATGTTGGTGGGTTTCTTCACATGAACTGCTCACTTCAGGTCCTTCCACAACATTTTGATTGGATCAAGGTGAGGAATTTGACTTGGCCATTCCAAAACATTAACTTTATTCTTCTTTAACCATTCTTTGGTAGAACGACTTGTGTGCCTAGAGTCGTTGTCTTGCTGCATGACCCATCTTCTCTTGAGATTCAGTTCATGGACAGATGTTCTGACAGTTTCCTTTAGAATTCGCTGGTATAATTCAGAATTCATTGTTCCATCAATGATGGCAAGCCGTCCTGGCCCAGATGCAGCAAAACAGGCCCAAACCATGATACTACCACCACCATGTTTCACAGATGGGATAAGGTTCTTATGCTGGAATGCAGTGTTTTCCTTTCTCCAAACATAACGCTTCTCATTTAAACCAAAAAGTTCTATTTTGGTCTCATCCATCCACAAAACATTTTTCCAATAGCCTTCTGGCTTGTCCACATGATCTTTAGCAAACTGCAGACAAGCAGCAATGCTCATTTTGGAGAGCAGTGGCTTTCTCCTTGCAACCCTGCCATGCACACCATTGCTGTTCAGTGTTCTCCTGATGGTGGACTCATGAACATTAACATTAGCCAATGTGAGAGAGGCCTTCAGTTGCAAAGGACCCTGGGGTCCTTTGTGGCCTCGCCAACTATTACACGCCTTGCTCTTGGAGTGACCTTTGTTGGTTGACCACTCCTGAGGAGGGTAACAGTGGTCTTGAATTTCCTCCATTTATACACAATCTGTCTGACTGTAGATTGGTGGAGTCCAAACTCTTTAGAGATGGTTTTGTAACCTTTTCCAGCCTGATGAGCATCAACAACGCTTTTTCTGAGGTCCTCAGAAATCTCCTTTGTTCGTGCCATGATACACTTCCACAAACATGTGTTATAAAGATCAGACTTTGATAGATCCCTGTTCTTTAAATAAAACAGGGTGCCCACTCACTCCTGATTGTCATCCCATTGATTGACACCTGACTCTAATTTCACCTTCAAGTTAACTGCTAATCCTAGAGGTTCACATACTTTTGCCACTCACAGATATGTAATATTGGATCATTTTCCTCAATAAATAAATGACCAAGTATAATATTTTTGTCTCATTTCTTTAACTGGTTTCTCTTTATCTACTTTTCAGACTTGTGTGAAAATCTGATGATGTTTTAGATCATATTTATGCAGAAATATTGAAAATTCTAAAGGGTTCACAAACTTTCAAGCAGCACTGTATTTGACACAAACTGTCTCACAGGTGCTTGTGAAGGCATCAAGATACTTTTCAAATATATATGCCAAAGGCTGGCTATGGGATGGTCGGCTGGCTGGTTCTGCGTAGGCTACATGTAGCATTAAAACATATGATTAAATTATGTCAGGGCGACTATTGGTGTCTATATGAACACAAATTGTTGTTGACCTGTTAAATAAACTTAGTCAGGGCAAATAGACCACTACTGTAGATCTTCATTTAACCACTCGAACTTTTGAACTCGCCTGGCACACTAATCATACAGACCCTACGCTGTAAATTCAACATAACCAGCTACATGGAGTGGGTTTTTGTGCATCAACATAATTCAAGAGGTCACATTGTTGATACATTCTGTATAAACACCCACGGTCAATGACTTACCATCTGTTTTCATCTTGAAAAATCCAACAACAGTGGATTTTTTTTAAGTCATCTTCCGACCAGTTCTGAATCTTCTGTTGGCGGTTACCAAAATTTTGGATGTGCACTGTGCAGTGCTCAATTATATCCCCCCTTCACCCTCCGTCATCGGACGCTGCAAGCCAAGTTCTGATCTGTTTCAGTCAGCTGTTTTCTATTAATCTCTTACTTTTTTGAGGACGAAAATACCCGGGGCGAGGCTCAAAATACCCAGGGCTATAGCTCTGAGTGGTAGGGCCTAAAGATGCCACTGCCTATAGTTTTGGAATGGAATGTTTAACAAGCACATATGAGTCTTGTGGTCAGGTGTTCACATGCTTCTGATTATCTAGTTTATGTTGATATTATACTGATGGCCATGTAGGAGGAGTCAAATTTGAAAAAGTTATCCCATATTACCTGAGATAATATATCACTTTTCATCATATTTTCTGTGTGCATTGATTTTTGCCACCTTTCTGCTTACATTCTGTCATGTCATGTGGCTTTCAGCCATGATAAAATCCGCATTCAAATCAGGACCTAAGGAGTTTCAAGAAAGTTCCTTTAAGAGAAAGCATTTTTAAAATGTATTTGTTAACAACTGACAACCAAACAAGTTTGAGTTGTAGCTTGTTTTTGTATGTATTGTAGTGAATTAGGTATGGTAGCCTACTGTACATTTTTAGCAGCGTTTAGGTAAAAAAAAAAAAAACATTGGACTAGTTGCTGTTTCTGTTGCTGATGTTGGCTTGTTGAATACACTTTTGCACTATTTTTGTACATGCACTACATTTGCATTGATGGAAGTAGAGTAGGATAGCAGAAACACAGCTCTGCCCACCAGTTCAGCCCAAGCACCTCATGTTCTGGGAATTTTTGAGTCTGCAAATGAAGTGTGTCATTCCAAAGTGCAGTACAGGGTGTTTCAAAAAAAAAAAATTGACATAATTTCACACTCTAATAACTTTGCCAATTCTCGTTCAATTGACCTAAAATTTTACAGGTCAAAACAGGTCAAAATTTAATGTTTAATGATTTTTGTTTTTATCTTTTTAGGAATAGAAATGCCATTCACTGGAAAAGAAAAGGTGTTTTGTGTGTTAGAGTACACTCGAACAAGACTATGCAGCGTAGATTTATGAGAGAATTCTCTAAAAATGCACCAACTGCAATGCAGGTTTGGACACGGTACAAAAAGTTCAAAGAGGAAGGCTGTCTGTGTGTGTGTCTGTGTCTCAGGCGGCACACATATTGAAAATTTGTGAAATCGTTCATGGAATCCACATACCTTTTGAATTTCTCAGTCAAATTTTGAGGAATAAATCTTATATTGCTCAACATTAAGCCTGTTCAGTTTCATCTGCCTAGACTATGTAATTTCTGGGATATTTACATCTCAAATAATATCACATTTTTTGAAACACCCTGTACATTTATTTTGGTAATTAAGGCTTTTGTTTGTTTATTTGTTTGTTTGTTAGACCTGCTAGACAAGTATTCCATGTAATATACTTTATATTTATTGAAGCAAAAGCATACATGCAGACCAGTGGCTGCTGGTGGGCTTTGAAATAGGGGAAGCTCAGTTTTAGGTCTGCATAATAACATTTTTCTAGGGTTTGCTATTTGTCATGAGTCAATTATTTGTCAATTTGTTGTTATTTATATGTGAATCCTGCCATGTTCGATTCTGACTCTGTCAAGTAAACTTAAGCGTGCACATGAACTGAAGTGTTCCTTGCTTTTCTCATGCCTTTTGGATGTCTTGTCAAAGTTGGCCAAATCTCCAAAACCAAGTTCTGACTAAATAATCCATCCCTGGGATGGTCTCATTAAGAGACAAGGCCAACAGGACATTCTCTTGGTCAAAACACTCCCAGTTAGCCAGTTTGTCATACCAAGACAGCTGAAATGAGCAATTGTATCTCCTTGACTTTTGAAGTAAATTAATCTTGGGCATTGACCTGCCCTGCTATTTAATTTTGAGTTTCTCCTCATAAGGAAGAGCACCAAATGTCTTCTCCAAAATCAGGTCTACAATATTAGCAACGTTTGCCATTTTGCACAGCTAACAGCTAGCTAGCTGGCTAGATTTCCCCTCTATTGCCTGGCTTAAAATTAACAGCCTTTAGTGTACCGAAATGAACGCAAGTAACAAACTCACAAACTCCATATTTACAATTATATTTACAGTATATACAAATGGAAATAGGAACTGTATATTGGTAGGAAAAGAACAACAATGAGCAGTAGCTAGTCTCATGACTTCACTTGCCAACACATCACATGGACTGAGCTTGAATCCCTCCGATCGATGCGATGTATAATTTTAAAATGATGTCAGTCACATGAAATTCAAAAGAGATTTGAGAGTTCCTCCCATCATCATAGAGAAGCCCAGCGTCCAGTTCCGCCTTACTGTCACCGACTCTTCATCGACCCCCAGTGAAGCCTGGCGACTGGAAATTACATTTTAAAAGCATCTTGTCCAGTAAATGTCTAGCTTTGCTGCACTAAGATCAAAGAACATCCTGTAGTGGCATTAAACTACAGGGATGCTGAGCATCAATGGGTTTCAATGGGTCATGCTTCCACAGGCTTCTGTGGGGAAAAATCATGTGATAAGATTATGATGACCAGCGAGAAATAACTGCTGAACAAACTAGCCATAAAGTTGACCACTCTCTAGCACAAAACGTCGATTTGGAATAAGAAAGTTAAAGCCTCACTCACAACCTGCCATACGTGCTGCTACGGACAGTCTATGGTAAAAAAAAAATACATCTCGGAGCAAACCCACACAGACATGGGGAGAACATGCAAACTCCACACAGAAAGGCCCCCGTCGGCCACTGGGCTCAAACCCAGAACCTTCTTGCTGTGAGGCGACAGTGCTAACCACTACACCACCATGCTGCCTCATCAGAAACAACAGAATCCCATTAGGTTTAAATATAAATACTGGATTTTTAACAGTATATTCTGACATAATATAATGAATAGTAATGGACAGGATCTGAAATCAGTTAAAGCAAATTATGAAATAAAAGGAAAAAATAGCATTAATCTAGGCGGCACGGTGGTGTAGTGGTTAGCACTGTCACCTCACAGTAAGAAGATTCTGGGTTCAAGCCCAGTGGCCAATGGGGGCCTTTCTGTGTGGAGTTTGCATGTTCTCCCAGTGTCTGTGTGGGTTTCCTCCGGGTGCTCCAGTTTCCCCCACAGTCCAAAGACATTCAGGTTAAGCTAACTGGTGGCTCTAAATTGACTGTAGGTGTGAGTGTGAATGGTTGTTTGTCTCTATGTGTCAGCCTTGCGATGACCTGCCAACTTGTCCAGGGTGTACCCCGCCTCTTGCCCATAGTCAGCTGGGATAGGCTCCAGCTTGCCCGTGCCCCTGCACAAGATAAGCGGTTACGGATAAGGGATGGATGGATGAATAGTATTAATCTGTTAATCAATTTATATCCAGAATGGTTAACAAGATCAATGCTGTTACCTTTCTGAGTGCCATGATGCAGTGGTTAGGTCTGTGTTTGTATTTGCACTTTACTCTGAACTGAATCATATCTCCTCAGTTATTTCTGTACATGACTTTACTTTGATGGATGCTTACAGTATTTCTAAGTAGAATCCCTTTTGGAAGCAAGAACCAATAACCATTTAAAGTATAAAAACTATTTCTTTGAGCCTGTACAGTAGTTTACCATTTCAAACCCATCATAAATCAACTGAGCAATGCATTCATGGGATTTCTACATGGGTTCTTGATATACTATAATGAAATCTAAGTGCTTATTTGGGCTTATTCAGCAAAACCTGTGGACATGTGGAAAGAAAGATGATCTTTCCAGCTTTTAAATGAGTAAATCATATTGTCATCAATATTTCTTGGGCAAGGCTATGAAGTGTACAAAACCAATTGAACAGCATGCAAAGACTTTGGTTTCATATTTGTTTTAATGAAAGCTTTTTTTTAGTTTTGTTTCATTTCGACAGGAGTTTAAAGATGCCATGATTATGATGATAGATGTCCTGATAAACTCATGGAACATTTTGACCAATCAGAGACATTCTTTAAAGATTAGGAGTGGTGACATCATTGCAGCATCAGTACCATATGTCATTTAATTATTCTGGATAAAGTAATCATTCACACACATACGCACATGCACATGCACACACATACTGTCACAGACCCAAGTACCCCATACTGAGAGCCAACATCTGGATCAGATAAAGTGATACTGTGTGCTGCTGAGGCATGAATTCTAATGGAACTTCCAGACAGGATTGTGCGACAGGCATGCCAATTTGTCATACACATAAGGAGTGTAACACAATGACACTATTTGTATCTGTATCTATTTAGTCCTCAAAATATCTATATTTGGATTTGGATTTAAATTTGAAATTGGCATTTCTTGAAATTGAAAGGTTTTTATTTAAATTAAATATGAATCATACCCTTGTGCCCATGCCCAAACTCTGGAAAAGATAATGTAGAAAGAAAACCTAGAAGCAGAAATGCCAACATGTCAGTGTGATGTGAATTCCTCAGCTTCAGCTACATCACTATTTCTTAAAATTTACTACTAGCTTGATTTTAAGTATTATGACCCTGACCAGGCAGGTACCAAGGCTGCTGTCAATGAATCGCAAAGCATCACACATTCATGTTAATATACAGTGTCTTGCAAAAGTATTCATCCCCCTTGGTGTTTGTCCTGTTTTGTTGCATTACAAGCTGGAATTAAAATGGATTTTTTGGGGATTAGCACCATTTGATTTACAGAACATGCCTACAACTTTAAAGGTGAAAAATAGTTGTTTTATTGTGACATAAACAATAATTAAGATGAAAAAACAGAAATCTGGAGTGTGCATAGGTATTCACCCCCTTTCATATGAAACCCCTAAATAAGAGCTGGTCCAACCAATTCACTTCATAAGTCATATAATTAGTTGATTAAGATCCACCTGTGTACAATCAAAGTGGCACATGATCTGTCACATGATGTTTGTATAAATCAACCTGTTCTGGAAGAACCCTGACTCTGCAACACTACTAAGCAAGCCACATGAAAACCAAGGAGCTTCCAAACAGGTCAGAGACAAAGTTGTGGAGAAGCACCACTACAAACCTGAGAAGAGACGGCCGCTCACCAAAACTCACAGACTGGGCAAGGAGGGCATTAATCAGAGATGCAACAAAGACACCAAAGATAACACTGAAGGAGCTGCAAAGATCCACAGCAGAGATGGGAGTATCTGTCCATAGGACCACTTTAAGTCGTACACTCCACAGAGTGGGGCTTTATGGAAGAGTGGCCAGAAAAAAGTAATTGCTTAAGAAAACACATTTATAGTGTGCCCAAAGCATGTGGCAGACTCCCCAAACACATGGAAGAAGATTCTCTGGCCAAATGAGACTAAAATTGATCTTTTTGGCCATCGTGGAAAATGCCATGTGTGGCGCAAACCCAACACTTCCCAACACTCTGAGAACACCATTCCTACAGTGAAGCATGGTGTTGGCAGCATCATGCTGTGGGGATATTTTTCATCTGCAGGGACAGGAAAGCTGGTCAGGACTGAAGGAAAGATGGATGGCACTAAATACAGGGCAATTCTGGAGAAAAACCTGTTTGAGTCAGCCAGAGGTTTGAGACTGGGACGAAGGTTGGCGTTCCAGCAGGACAATGACCCTAAACATACCACTAAAGCTACACTTGAGTGGTTTAAAGGGAAACATTGAAATGTCTTGGAATGTCCTAATCAAAGCCCAGACCTCAATCCAGCTGAGAATCTCTGGCATAACTTGAAGATTGCTGTACACCAATGCAACCCACCTAACTTGAAGGAGTTGGAGTAGTTTTGCCTTGAGGAATGGGCAAAAATCCCAGTGGCTAGATGTGTTAAGCTAATAGAGGCATACCCCAAGAGACTTGCAGCTGTGACTGCAGCAAAAGGTGGCTCTACAAAGTATTGACTTTGGAGGGGTGAATACACACTCCAGATTTCTGTTTTTTCATCTTAATTATTGCTTGTGTCATAATAAAATAACAATTTGCACCTTTAAAGTGGTCGGCATGTTGTGTAAATCAAATGGTGCTAACCCTCCAAAAATCCATTTTAATTCCAGCTTGTAATGCGACAAAACAGGACAAACACCAAGGGGGATGTGTACTTTTGCAAGACACTGTATTTGTCTTTCTTTGTTCCATAAGCTTCATATCTTTTCATTCTGAATAATGTATTCATATTCATTTCCATCCCTAGAAAGCACAAATAAAATACTTGTAGTTTGCCAATATTATTTAATTCAGTCATACTCTACCAACCAATATAATTATTTGACATATTGTACATTACATAAACTCATAGTAGGCAAGTTATAGTACATTCCATAAAGATTCAGTGCTGTAAATGAAGTGATTTGTCACCTGTACTCACTTCTTACATAAAAAAAAGAAAGTCCACTAAATAGAATAAAAAGAACAAAACACATTTTGGCATTTTATCAAAGCATATTACTGAAGCAATCATTTTAAAATAAACGTGTGCGATACAGCACAATGCTATGGACAGTCCAGAATAAATGTTTTGTAGATTATTAACTTGTCTATTAAATTTTAGCGAAAATACTTATTAATAAGTGTCTTAACTTTTCCATAACCTTATTGCATTACCGATACCAACATAATTTATATTGCTAAAGTTTAAAAGGGCAGCTGTTCATCATCTGTCAGGCTGTTCAAATAAAATGAGACCCAAAGCTAACAGAACAAAATGTTAATTACGTGCTCAACTTATATTACACAACTTATATTAATATATTTGGACACCGTTCCTGCTTTCAGACATGGATGCTTTTGAACATTTTTTATTGTATTTGACAAATTTCATTTCATAGAAGTGTTTTCTATTTATTTAATTTCAAGTGAACAGAGCCTGCTATGGTGCTCTCTCTCTCTCTCACACACACACACACACACACACACACACACACACACACACACACACACACTTTTTTCCCCCCACAAGTAAATGATTTCAACATATTTTTTGGTCTGAAGTCCTTGGTTTAACTCAGTCTTTCTTGCTTTCCGTCCATTTCCCATGTCATTAAAGCATGGAATTTTGTAGATGGAGTCTACAGCTCATATTCAGAGCATGTGTCTGCATTGCACTCTGGTTTCTGGTCCAAATGGGGGTCTGTCTGTCATTTTCTGGGGGCACAATGAGCCGTGACAGGGGTTTCACATGGGGATTCTGATGGGTGCTTTGACAGGAAGAGGATTACACAACACATTGGGAGAAGAGTGATTCCCCAAACAGGATGGTGGGGCATTTTGAAAACGAAGCCATTGTTTTCGTTCGGGAGACACCCTGTTCAAATGTGCCATGATTAGATCCATATGTGTCCACAGAAATAATGCTGATGGTGGTTTTATATGGAGAAGAAGCATTGTTCCCTTTGACATTCATTCTGTTGTAGCTGTACATATACAGTATGTCTCCCTGCTATGTGAAATCCCATTGTGATAATAAATGGCTCTCGTGTGAAAACTAAAATAATAGTCCTCAAAGCATCTACTACATACAGTCATAGGCATATAAAAATATGCATATAATACACAAAGGTTTTTATAGAGCAAGCAAAGCCAAAGTTAAAACAGACACAACTCTTTTGTACTGTTCCCATAGAACCACTCTATCTTTAATGGTCCAGTAATATATTCAGGTTTTCTTCAGACAGGAAACAAATACAGTTCTTCCGTGCAATGAATAAATGAACCCTGCTGGACCAGACAGCTGTATTTGTAATTTACTCGCAGTGATTATGTTATAAAATAAAAATGATTCTTCTGAGGAACAGCCAAAATGCTTGTATAAAATATTAAAGATGATATTTCACATTTTTACTCAAACGCATAAGAATATACTTTAATAATTGTCCCTAAAAAGCATGCCTCAAAATTATTGACACCTCCAAAATATTTTAAATTAAAGCAACGATCTTCAACAATACTGGATATAAAAAAAAAAAAAGATCCAATCCCAATTCCAAAAACGTTGGGACGCTGTGTAAACTGTCAATAAAAATAGAATGTGAAGATTTGCAAATCCTGTATTTCATTGAAAATAGTACACTGTAAAAAAAATCTTGTCAAATTTACAGTGAAAAACTGGCAGCTGTGGTTGCCATTTTTTCACCGTAAAAAATACAGTGACAGTGTATATGGCTTTACGGTAAGGTATATCAACACTTGTAAAAACAACAGTTTGAAAATGTTCAATTTTACAGGTATTCAATGTACAATAATCAGTACATAACTGTTAATTTTACGGATATTCATTGTACAATAAACAATGATTCAAAATGATGGTTACAAGCAATGATCTACTAGACAGATATATATATATTTTTTTAGACTTTTTTCACCTTTATTGGATAGGACAGTGCAGAGACAGGAAATGAGCTGGAAAGAGAGACGGGGAGGGATCAGGAAATGACCTCAGGTCGGAATTGAACCCAGGTCCCCAGATTCATCGTATGACACCTTAGTTGACTGAGCCACAATGGTGGGCATGTTTTTGTTTTTTTAACAGGGCAATGATGTAATTTTAACCATCACATTCTGTTTTAGTCTTACAGTTTGTCTGTGTTTAAACTACAACAATTTGTAAATTATACAAAAAAATATGATCAATTCAACATATTCTTACTGTTAAATTAACAGTGGCATTTGGTTAGGAGTTTTACAGTATATTGATGTAAATTACACACTGCTTCATTGTTTTTGTATTTACAGTTTTTTTATGTCATGATTTTACATAAATTCACTGTTAATTCTACGGACATTTTTTACAGTGTACAAAGACAACATACAAAATGTTGAAACTGAGAAATATTATTGTTTTTTGAAAAATATATGCTCATATTTTATATTTGATGCCAGCAATGCATTTCAAATAGTTGGGACAGGGGCATGTTTGCTACTGTGTTGCATCACCTCTACTCTTAACAACATGGAAGCTTGTTGTCTCTGAAACATGTACAGTGCCATGCAAAAGTATTCATCCCCCTTGCTGTTTGTCCTGTTTTGTTGTATTACAAGCTGGAATTAAAATGGATTTTTGGAGGGTTAACACCATTTGATTTACACAACATGCCTACCACTTTAAAGGTGCACATAGTTTTTTTTTATTGTGACACAAACAGTAATTAAGATGAAAAAACACAGGTATTCACCCCCCCCCCCCCCCAAAAAAAAAAAAAAAAGTCAATACTTTACAGAGCCACCTTTTGCTACAATTACAGCTGCGAGTCTCTTGGGGTATGTGTCTATTAACTTAGCACATCTAGCCACTGGGATTTTTGCCCATTCCTCAAGGCAAAACTGCTCCAACTCCTTCAAGTTAGATGGGCTGCGTTGGTGTACAGCAATCTTCAAGTTATGCCACAGATTCTCAGTTGGATTGAGGTCTGGGCTTTGACTAGGCCATTCCAAGACATTTAAATGTTTCCCTTTAAACCACTCCAGTGTAGCTTTACCAGTATGTTTCGGGACATTGTCCTGCTAGACCGTGAACCTTCGTCCCAGTCTCAAACTTCTGGCTGACTCAAACAGGTTTTCCCCCTAAATTGCCCTATATTTAGTGCCATCCTTCAGTCCTGACCAGCTTTCCTGTCCCTGCAGATGAAAAATATCCCCACAGCATGATGCTGCCACCACCATGCTTCACTGTAGGAATGGTGTTCTCAGGCTGTTGGGTTTGCACCACACATGGCATTTCCCAGGATGGCCAAAAAGTTCAATTTTTGTGTCATTTGACCAGAGAATCTTCTTCCATGTGTTTGGGAAGTCTGGCACATGCTGTTGGGCAAACTACAAATGTGATTTTTTTAAGCAATTACTTTTTTTCTGGCTACTCTTCCATAAAGCCCCGCTCTGTGGAGTGTATGGCTTAAAGTGGTCCTATGGACAGATACTCCCATCTCTGCTGTGGATCTCTGCAGCTCCTTTAGTGTTATCTTTGGTGTCTTTGTTGCATCTCTGATTAATGCTCTCCTTGCCTGGTCAGTGAGTTTTGGTGGGTGACCTTCTCTTCTCAGGTTTGTAGTGGTGCCATCTTCTTTCCATTTTGCTATAATGGATTTAATGGTGCTCTTTGGGATATTCAAAGTTTGGGATATTTTTTATGACCCAACCCTGATGTATACTTCTCCACAACTTTGTCTCTGACCTGTTTGGAGTGCTCCTTGGTTTTCATGTTGCTTGCTTAGTAGTGTTGCAGAGTCAGGGTCCTTCCAGAACAGGTTGATTTATACAGACATCGTGTGACAGATCATGTGACACTTTGATTGCACACAGGTGGATCTTAATCAACTAATTATATGACTTATGAAGTGAATTGGTTGGACCAGCTCTTATTTAGGGGTTTCATACGAAAGGGGGTGAATACCTATGCACACTCCAGATTTCTGTTTTTTCATCTTAATTATTGTTTATGCCACAATAAAACAATAATGTGCACCTTTAAAGTGGTAGGCGTGTTGTGTAAATCAAATGGTGCTAATCCTCTAAAAATCCATTTTAATTCCAGCTTGTAATGCGACAAAACAGGACAAACACCAAGGGGGATGAATACTTTTGCAAGGCACTGTATATATCATTCAGCATTAATGATGCCTTCCCAGATCTACAAGCTACCCATGTCATGTGCACTAATGCACCCTCATATCATCACAGATGCTGGCTTTTGAACTATGCACTGATAACAAGCCAGATGGTCCCTCTCCTCTTTAGCCTGGAGGATGTGGTGTCCATGATTTCTAAAAAGAATTTCTACTTTTGATACATCAGACCTCTGGACAATTTTCCACTTCGCCTCAGTTTATCGTAAAAGAGCTCGGGCCCAGAGAAGGTGGCGGTGTTTCTGGATATTGTTTATATGGTTTTAACTTGCATTTGTGGATGCAGTGATGAACTGTGTTTATAGATTATGGATTTCAGAAGTGTTCCTGAGCCCATACAATGATTTTCAAAACAGAATTTTGTCTGTTTGTAATGCAGTGCAACCTGAGGGCCTGAAAGTCATGTATAGAGATTTCTCCAGATTCTCTGAATCTTTTAATATTATGTATTGTAGATGATGTGATCCTCAATTTTTTTGCAATTTTACATTGAGGAATGTTATTCTGAAATTGTTGCACTGTTTGCACACACAGTCTTTCACAGAACGCTGAACCCCTCCCCATCTTTACATCTGAGAGACTCCACCTCTCAGGGATGCTCTTTTTATACCCAATCATGTTACTGACCTGTCGCCAATTAACTAAATTAGTTTTTTTTTTAGCATGATACAACTTTTTCAGTCTTTTGTTGGCCCTGTCCCAACATTTTTGGAACATATTGCCGGCACTAAATTCAAAATGAGCATATATTTTTTTCAAAAAACAATAACATTTTTCGGTTTAACATTCTTTCAACATGTTGTCTTTGTCTATAGGGTTTCAATGATTTGCAAATCATCTCGCTCTGTTTTTATTTACATTTTACACACCCTCCCAACTTTGTAGAATTGGGGTTGTACTTTATCATCTGTGATTGTACAAATAAAGTGTTAAAATAGACTTGTATTGTACATCATTTATTACATTTTCAGTACGTGCTTTATCCATGTCAGAGTCACGGTGGAGGTAGAGCTTTCCCAGGAACACTGATACAAGACAGAACTACACTCTGGATGGGATGGAGTCTAAGGAAAGCAGATGTGGCTGAGAAAATCCATTTAGAAAACTGCAGTGGAGCTTTGCGTATATGGGTGGGAGTGGAGGCAGGATATGGGGGTTGGTTCAAGGAGTAAAAATATAATTCCAGTGTTGTTAAACTTTACTCACTGAAAAGTGAGAAATGTAATCTTGACAAATTTGACTCATCTTGATTGATATATCCATCATGGGAAATTTCTGGATGTTTCGAGGCTTCCTCATCCATATATGAATGAAAGTACACAACAAAAGCCCAGGTCACTTTTTCGCACCATAGACACATATCTCACAATAACAGAGACCTTTGAAACCAGAAGCCAGATTGCCAGAGCTACAGATGGAACAGCACAAGTGTAAAGCTTAGTACAGTATCATTTTTACATTGTCAGTGATTTCAAGGTCAATAAAGCTCATATTAAAGGATAACTCTACCATTCTCACTGGTGACAGCTCATATATAGTCAGCAAGACTAGGTCACAGGGTTTAGGTGGCATACAGTACCAGTCAAAAGTTTGGACACCTGTACTCATTCTGAACGATACTGAAGACATCAAAACTGGAGGTGTAGTGGTTAGCACTGTCACCTCACAGCAAAGGTTCTGGGTTCGAGCCCAGCGGCCGGCGAGGGCCTTTCTGTGTGAAGTTTCCATGTTTTCCCTGTTTCTGCGTGGGTTTCCTCCAGGTGCTCCGGTTTCCCCCAAAGACATGCAGATTAGGTTAATTGGTGGTTCTAAATTGACCATAGATGTGAATGGTTGTTTGTCTCAGTGTCAGCCCTGTGATAACCTCATGACTTATCCAGGGTGTACCCTGCCTCTTGCCCATAGTCATCTGGGATAGGCTCCAGCTTGCCTGCGACCCTGCACAGGATAAGCGGTTACGGATAACGGATGGATGGATACAGTGGCATGAAAAAGTTTGGGCACCCTTACTGAAAATGTCTGTTACTGTGAATAGTTAAGTGAGCAGAAGATGAACTGATCACCAAAAGGCATAACGGTAAAGACAACACATTTCTTTTCAGCATTTTCTGCAAGATTTGTGTATTATTTTTGTTTTGTACAATTGGAGAGTGAAAAAAGAAAAGGAACACCATGCGAAAGTTTGGGCACGCCAATACATTTGAGTTCTCAGGTAACTTTTACCAAGGTTCCAGACCTTAATTAGCTTATTGAGCTGTGGCTTGTTCAAATTCTTTGTTAGGAAAGGTCAGATGATGCAGATTTCAAAGCTGTATAAATTCTCTGACTCCTCAAACTTGTCCCTAAAATCAACAGCCATGGGCTCCTCTAAGCAACTCCCTCGCATTCTGAATAATAAAATAATTGATGCTAACAAAGCAGGAGAAGGCTACAAAAATGTAGCAAAGTGTTTTCAGGAAGCTGTTTCCTCAGATTGTAATGTTATTAAGAAATGGCAGTTAACAGAAACAGTGGAGATCAAGGTGAGGTCTGGAAGATGAAGAAAACTTTCTGAAAGAACTGCTCATTGGATTGCTAGAAAGGCAAATAAAACCCCCTGTTTGACTGCAAAAGACCTTCAGAAAGATTTAGTAGACCCTGGAGTGGTGGTGCACTGTTCTACTATGCAGTGACACCTGAACAAATATGACCTTCATGGGAGAGTCATCAGAAGAAAACCATTCCTGCATCCTAGCCACAAAATTCAGCATCTGAAGTTTGCAAATAAACATTCAAATAAGCCTGATGTATTCTGGAAACAAATCCTGTGGACTGATGAAACCAAAATAGAACATTTTGGCCACAATGTGCAAAGGTATGTGTGGCAGCGGGGGCGTGGTCAAGCGCCGGTCTGTGACCGGAGGGCAGAGTCAGGGAAGGTAAGTGGCAGAATCACTACACCTGATGGCAATTAACCTGTGTTTGTGTGTCTTCCCAGTGACCGCGCCCTACTTAAGGAGGGAGAGCGAGAGCAGAGGAGCTCATCTCCGGACTAGACGCTGGCTGTGTGTGTGTGTGTCTAGCCAATATAGAATTGTTCACTGAAAAGTGTGGCAATAAAGCCTTTTGAAAACCTGATCTCTGTCCTGCCGTCCTCTGTGCTCCACCCACGTCTAGTGAACCGTTACAGTGGTGCCGAAACCCGGGACCAGAGTGGAGCACCAGCAGATCAGCCCCATGGAGTCCTCCCCATTTGCCGACCTGGTCCACGCCCTCGCCACTGCCCAGCAAAGCCAGCACCAGGCGCTCGTCACCCTCCGGAAGGAACAGGAGCGACGCTTCGAAGCCCTGGTGCTGGCCCAGCAGAAAGACCGCGAGGTGTTCCAGCACCTCCTCGCGTCGGCGGGGTCCGCCAGCGCTCCGGCCGCGGGCCCATCTCCCCTCACCATTACCAAGATGGGTCCGCAGGACGACCCCGAGGCTTTCATCACGCTATTCGAACAAGTCGCAGAAGCCTCGGGGTGGCCGATGGAGCAGCGCGCGGCGCGCCTTCTCCCCCTCCTAACGGGAGAGGCGCAGCTGGCCGGGCTACAGCTCCCTGCCGACCACCGGCTGGCCTACGCGGACCTCCGCCGGGCCGTCCTCCAGCGCGTGGGGCGCACGCCAGAGCAACAGCGCCAGCGCTTCTGCGCTTTGCACTTGGAGGAAGTCGGCCGGCCGTTTGCGTTTGGCCAGCAGCTCCGGGACGCCTGCTGGCGGTGGTTGAGGGCCAATAACCGCAACGCCGAGGGGATCATCGACCAGGTGGTGCTGGAACAATTCATCGCTCGCCTACCAGCAGGAACCGTGGAGTGGGTCCATTGCCACCGCCCGGCGTCGCTGGATCAGGCAGTCGAGCTGGCGGAGGATCATTTGGCGGCTGTTCTGGCGGCAGGACAGCAGACGGCATCTTCTCTTCTCTCCTCTTCTCTCTCTCTCTCTCCCCCTCCTTTTGTGTCCCGTCCTCGCCCCATTCCCCCACTGCGGAGACGGGGGCCGGCGCCACCCCAGCCGGCCCGCCACACCTGCAGTGCCCTCCCGTTTCTCCCTTCTGTGTCTGTCTCTCCCCCACCTCAGGTGAGTGAGCCCCAGAACACTGGTGCAGAGGGAAAGCCCGGGCCGGTTTGCTGGCGCTGCGGGGAGCCGGGCCATCTTCAACAGCAGTGCACGGCAATGGAAGTGGGCCCGGTGGTTCGGATCCCTGATGCGCCAGAGGCCGCCCTCGATCGGGCCAGAGCATATCGCATACCGGTGAGTATCCAAGGGGCTACATATCAGGCGTTGGTGGATTCTGGTTGTAATCAGACCTCAATTCGCCAAAGCCTGGTTCAAAACAAGGCATTGGGGGGAGCACAGGGGGTGAAGGTGTTGTGTGTGCACGGGGATGTTCACCGCTACCCTTTGGTGTCGGTCCACATTTTTTTCAGAGGGGAAAAAGCCATAGTGAAGGCGGCGGTTAATCCTCGCCTTACCCACTCTTTAATTTTGGGGACTGATTGGCCGGGATTTCGGGATTTCATGACACATTTAGTGAGGTGTGGGTCCTGCCATTTAACAGGGGAAGGTCCCGGTGTCGCTTTGGCGGGAGCAGCTGTCACAGAGCCGTCTACGTCCTCTCCGCATCAGAGTGAGGAGCCGCCGGCTCCTCCTCTCTCTATAGAGATCTTGCAGTCACGTGACCGGAAAGTACACAGCCGCCATCTTGTAGGTCAACAGCACAGCTGAATATTGCTGCACTCGTGTACAGAATGGATCAATTTCAACCGACGGACTACACGGCTCATTTTTCTAATGAACAGATAACTAGATATATGTCTAAAATAAACGATCTATAGATTAGTGACCCTTATGGCTTACCGGACGGAGTTTTCACAACCGTGTCAGTGGATATGGAACTGCCAGAGGTGGAATACCCGGACGTGTATAATTACCTCATTAACTTTCCCTCGCTGTTCAGTAGTGAAGCACTGCGTGCTTATAAATCTCTGGACAGTTATCTTTACAGAAATTCAGGATTTGTCAGCGACTCAGATGTGGCATCTTGTAAACAAGAAAATGATCCTCACTGGACAGGTAAGTCACTTAAGTATTGAGTGTAGCACTGACCAGCCGATTATAGAATAGAATAAGGTAATTCCAGCTGTAATTCCAAATCGTCCGTCTTGTTTACCTGGCATTGGAGAGGTAGAGGCTTAGCAGTGGAGATTTGAGTGGCTGTTTTCTGAGCTTAGTCAACAGGCCGCTCTGCAGCCTCGCTTTTGCTTCCGCTCCCGGCGCCGCCTCCTTAGCTTTGCTTCCAATAACAATCCACGGAGACCCCGCTGGTCTCTCTATCTTGTCCGGAATGTTTTTTTTTTTTCTCGTCCGGAATGTTGTGCATGCGATGGAAATCGCTACAAACCGTCATTTTCTGCTGGAAACCAATGTCCAGTAAGTCCATACGGTTGTAGTGGATATTGAAGTCCGGTACAGACGAACAACACGCAAAAATACACACAAAAAAACATAAAAAACGTGCACAGGTAAGGAGAGCTTGTAGCTACAGCCGTGGTAGTAGAATTGTATATAGTAGGTTTTTCCAGAAGAAAAGGTAGAAGTAGAAGGCGGAAATATGGCGTTTGACCGACAAGATGGCGTCTGTCACAATCTGGATCGGCTGTGACATCACATGCAAGTGCTCCATTGGGGAATCCCTCGCAGATTTCCCATTAGAACAGTCGCGAGACGAAACTCTGCGGCATGCGTTTGACCAAGTGAGAGTAATCGATGGTCAAACGCTCCCGCCAAATGTCACCCCGTCCTTCCCTTACTTCGCGATTATGAAGGATAGGTTATACCGAGTGATGCAGGACACTCAAACTAAAGAACGAGTCATGCAGCTTTTAATTCTGAAGAGCCGCCGGGAATTGGTATTCCAGGCGGCTCACTTTAATCCCATGGCTGGACACTTAGGGCAGGATAAAACACTAGCCCGAATAATGGCCTGGTTCTATTGGCCGGGGATTCGCAGCGATGTCCGTAGGTGGTGTACGGCGTGCCGCGAATGCCAGTTAGTAAATCCAGCGGCCATTCCAAAGGCGCCTTTGCGCCCTCTACCGTTAATCGAGACCCCGTTCGAAAGAATTGGGATGGATCTCGTCGGGCCATTAGATCGGTCAACACGAGGGTACCGCTTTATATTAGTTCTAGTGGACTATGCAACGCGATACCCGGAAGCAGTGCCTCTGCGCAATATCTCAGCACGCAGTATTGCGGAGGCGCTCTTCCGCGTTATCTCCCGAGTTGGAATCCTGAAAGAGATTCTGACTGACCAAGGCACCTCGTTTATGTCACGTACACTGAACGAACTGTATGGGTTATTGGGTATTAAGCTGATCCGCACCAGCGTGTATCACCCACAAACGGACGGTTTAGTTGAACAGTTCAACCGCACCCTCAAGAACATAATTAAAAAATTCGTGAGGACGCACGTAATTGGGATAGATGGCTCGAACCCTTGCTCTTTGCAGTGCGAGAGGTCCCCTGTAACAACCATGGCAGGTCTGCCAATTGGTAACCTGGTGTACCTGATTACCTAATTACATCTCTGCCTTGTGGCAGGCGTTTTATTGTGTTTCAGGTGTGCCTGATTGGGAGGAGCTATAAAAGCCCCCCCAGAACATTCCAGGAGGGTTGCTCTCCTCCTTGGATTTTTGGATTCATTTGCGTGACACTGGGACTGACCACACTACACTCCATTATTACTGATTTGCACTACACTTATTTATCATTATTTAATTCTTTATTATAATAAATTATATCATTATTTGCAAACCAGGGGCAGCACGGTGGTGTAGTGGTTAGCGCTGTCGCCTCACAGCAAGAAGATCCTGGGTTCAAGCCCCGTGGCCGGCGAGGGCCTTTCTGTGTGGAGTTTGCATGTTCTCCCCGTGTCCGCGTGGGTTTCCTCCGGGTGCTCCGGTTTCCCCCACAGTCCAAAGACATGCAGGTTAGGTTAACTGGTGACTCTAAATTGACTGTAGGTGTGAATGGTTGTCTGTGTCTATGTGTCAGCCCTGTGATGGCCTGGCGACTTGTCCAGGGTGTACCCCGCCTTTCGCCCGTAGTCAGCTGGGATAGGCTCCAGCTCGCCTGCGACCCTGTAGAAGGATAAAGCGGCTAGAGATGATGAGATGAGATTATTTGCAAACCTGTGTGGTCTCCCAGTTTATGTTGCCTTGCTGGAGCCGGCATTGCAACTTAATGGGGGCTCGTCCACAAAATTGAATTTTGAAATTGGTAAGGTAAAATTAATTTTTTGTAGTGGTAAAGTATACACATAGTCATATGCAATTTGGTCTATTGTCATATTTGTTTTTGGGCTGACAGGTGTGGCTTACCTGTGGCAGCAAGAGTATCACTGGAGAAACACACAGATTTGGTTAATTGATGCTTTGGAGTTAATTGAATAATTTTTGTTTCGTCTAATTGATTTCTACCCGGAGGAGGGGAGTAACCCTTGAGTCCTTGCAGCTTTGGTTTGTTGTTTTTTTTCTGCAGGACTCTCTGTGCATACCAGCTTAATTGGGCACAGGTGTCTCGATTAGGGGGAGGGAAGGTAGGTTAGACCCTACCGAGCTACACGTGAACCCCCGCGGCAGGTGAAGAGCGCTTAACGCTTTTTGTTATTTTCCTTTGTTGTTTTAGTTTGTTGTGTTTGGTGGGTCGGACACGCTGGTTCTGCTTTGCAGTTCAATTGTATGTGGACTCACCGAAGACTAGCATTAGACATAGGTAGGGATTGTGTGTTTAGTTAGATGCGGGGCAGCTCTTTACTCTGTGGGATACTGGGGTGGTTTACCTGTGCCTAATAATTTTTTGGTGTTGCGCAGTGTGGCATTTGTGATTAGGTAATTTGTTTTGTGTGGCATTCGTCTTTGTATTGTGGTTAGTTATGTCGGCAGTGGAGGATTTTGTTGCGCAGCCATCCAAAGTTGCGCTTGATGGTCTCACTAAATATCAGTTGCTCAAGGTGGCTGAGCATTATAAATTTGAGCAGGATCTTGTTAAAGATCTTAAAAAACAGGCGTTAAAGGATCAGGTGAAAACTAAGTTGGCTGAATTAATGGTTATCTCTGTAAAGCCGGTTCCAGTTGCCATTTCTACATCGAAGCCTGAGGTTTCTCAAAGTAACTTAAGCTTTGAACAACAGGTGGAACTGTTGAAATTGTAGAATGAATTCAAGTGCAGGGAACGAGAAAATGAGTTCGAGTTGCTGCGAGCGCAAAAAGAGTTGGAGGCGCTGGATAGAGATAAGGAGCGGGCTTTGGAATATGAAAAGTTAAGACATGAGAATGAGCAGTTGAAATTAATTGCTGCTGGGAAAATGTCTGGGGAGGGTAATGGTTCTGGTGGGTCTCTGGGTACAGCAGGGTCAAATGTGAATCTGTCCACCATGATTAAGTTTTTACCTCAATTTAATGACCGTGACCCCGACATTTTCTTTTCACTTTTTGAAAATATGGCAGATGAACATGGTTGGAGCAGCTCTCAATGGTGTTCGCTACTTCAAACCACACTTACTGGCCGGGCTCAGGATGCCTTTATTGCCCTTTCAACAGATGATCGTAGGGACTATGTGTGTGTTAAGGAGGCTGTGCTGAGAGCCTATGAACAGGTGCCTGAATTTTATAGACAGCGTTTTCGGAACTGGAAAAGATCCGAGCGCCAGACCTATGCAGAAGTGGCTAGGGACCTTGTTAGTTTTTTCAAGAGGTGGTGTTCCTCAGTAAGTGTTAAAACTTTTGAACAATTATGTGACTTAATTGTATTAGAACAGTTTGTGAATATTCTCCCCGAGCATGTTGCTACCTTTATTCGTGAACATAAGATCAGCACGGCGGCTGACGCTGCTGTGCTCGCAGACGAATAAGTTCTTACACATAGAGGTAAAAGTAGAGGTTTGTCGCGGTTCAGGGATTATTCTGACGAGGAACACCGATTTAATTGGTCTGAAGGTAGAAGGGATGTGTCTAAACGCTTTAATGCAGACTCTGAAAATCGTTGTTATTATTGTTTGGAGGCTGATCATTGGAAGAATGAATGTCCTTTGTTAAACAATAAAAGACAAATGTCCAGCTCTAACAATTCTTCACCGAACTGGAAGCCTAACCAATCCAACAACTCTAAGTTTGTAGGTTGTGCAACTCCTGTGAGACTGCACACTAAGGTAATTCTATCACCTGCACCTGATTTTAAAGCGTTGGTGACTGGTGATGGCTGCGAGGTGCCAAATCCACCACTAGATGAGCTACCTGATTGTGATCCTTCAGAAAAGCAGGTCAGTGAGAGTTTCGGCCCTTTTATTACTGAAGGTACCATCTCCTTACTAGGTGGTGCATATAGTAAGAAGGTCAAGACATTGCGCGATACAGGCGCTACTGAAACGTTTGTGGCCCAGACTGCCTTGCCCTTTTCCTCTGCGTCTAACACGGGTCAGTATGTCTTAGTTCGAGGTATTGGTATGCAAACTTTGTCTGTTCCTCTGCACAAAATTGTTTTGGATTCCAATCTTGTGCAGGGGGAAGTAACTGTTGCTGTTCGCCCGTCTTTGCCTGTATCGGGTGTGGATGTGATCTTGGGCAATGTGTTGGCAAAAGATCGTGTTTGGCCCAGTGGTTCTGTACCACCTGTAGTATCCAATGAGCCTATTGAGAATGTTCAAGATAATTGTTTCTGACTTTTCTGAAGTGTTTAAAGCTTGCGCGGTGACCCGTGCGCAAGCTCGCTCAAAAGCGGATGTTGATGAAAAGTGCAAACGCGTGTTTTCTCCATGGCCTGTGTTGCCATCAGCTTTTGATCGGACAGAATTTATTGTAGCTCAAAAAGAGGATGTGTCCTTGTCAGAGATGTGGGGTGAAGCTATGCCATCTGATAAATGGGAGAGTGAAGAGAGAAGATATTTTAAGCTCGATGGGTTGCTGGCACATAAGTTTATGTTTTATGACAGCGACAAGAAGGAGGGTTTATGTCAAATTGTCGTACCCAGTAAATATCGACAATCAGTGTTGCAGACCGCTCATGGGGGTGGGGCGGGACACTTCGGTGTGCGTAAAACATATGATCGTCTACTTCAACACTTTTATTGGCCGCGGCTCAAATGAGATGTGGCAGAGTATGTTAAGACCTGTCATACCTGTCAGCTGGTTGGTAAGTCCAACGAGGACATCAAGCCTGCGCCATAGTATCCCATCCCGGCTGTTGGCCAACCATTTGAACACCTGTTAATCGATTGTGTGGGTCCTTTACCACCTTCCAAGTCTGGGTCGATTTATTTGTTGACGGTGATGTGTCAGACAACGAGATATCCTGCTGCATTTCCGTTGAGGAGTATTACCACCAAGTCCGTTGTTAGAGCCCTCTCCCAATTTATTTCCACGTTTGGTATACCCAAAGTGCTTCAGTCTGATTGAGGAAGTAATTTTACTTCAAAAATGTTTTCTGAAATATTACAGCAGCTTCAGATAAAGCATAAATTAAGTAGCCCTTATCATCCTCAAAGCCAAGGCGCTTTAGAGCGCTTTCATCTCACATTGAAGTCTCTGCTTCGCGCGCACTGTTTAGAGCTACAGCGCGACTGGGAGGAGGGGCTCCCGTGGCTGATGTTGGCAGCCCGGGAGGTCATCCAAGACAGTCTGGGTTTTAGCCCAAATGAATTAGTTTTCGCTCACCAAGTTCGAGGTCCGTTGACTGTCCTAAAAGATGGTTTGAAAGAGTCTGAGCCTCCTGTTAATTTAATTGATTATGTCCATGGGTTTCGTCGCCGATTATTTTTAGCGTGGAAATGTGCTGTTAAAAATCTTGTTAAGTCACAGGGTCGAATGAAAAGATATTTTGACAGGCGAGCTGAGTTCCGAGTGTTTAACCCTGGTGATCAGGTTTTGGCTTTACTGCCAATTCCAGGTTCTCCTTTCCATGCGAAATTTTCTGGTCCATATACAGTAATCCGACAGGTTACAGAACGGGACTATGACATTGCTACACCTAATCGGAAGAAATCGTCTCAGCTTTGCCATGTGAATTTGTTAAAACCGTATTATGCCCCGTCCTCCAAGTCTGACGTAACTAAGGATGCAGTTCAGTCTGCAACGTTGGCCGTTGGTGGAGCCCCTGGTGCTCCGTCTCAGGTGGCAGCTGAGGTGGAGGATGAGGTTGTCCCCAACGATGCAGTGTTATTACCACGTCTTAGAAATTCTGAAGTGTTGAAAAATCTTGACTGTGTGTTACATTATTTGCCTGTTCAACAGAGGGGTGAACTGCAGTCTTTACTTTTGTCTTTTCCTGAGTTATTTTCTGATGTACCCACATGCACAGATTTAATAGTGCATGACATCCAGGTTTTTGATAACGTCATGCCTATTAAACAGCGTTTCTATCATGTGCCACTTGTTAAACAGCGAGTGGTGGATGCTGAGGTCCAGTATTTGCTGGATAACGGATTGGCTGAACCATCCTATTCGAGTTGGGCATCACCTTGTTTGTTGGTGCCCAAGCCTGATGGCACGTATAGATATTGTACTGATTATCGCAAACTTAATGCCATAACAGCCTGACTCATTCCCTCTCCCTAGGATAGAGGACTGCGTAGACCGGGTGGGTGCAGCAAAATTTGTGACAAAGTGTGATCTCCTAAAGGGCTACTACCAGATTCCCCTGACCCCACGCGCACAGGAAATTGCAGCATTTGTCACTCCATCAGGTCTTTACTCTTATAAAGTCATGAGCTTTGGGTTACGTAATGCCCCTTACTCTTTTCAGCGCCTGATGAATTATGTCATCTCAGGGCTGGAGGGGTGCGCGGTGTACCTAGATGACTTGGTGACCTGGGGAGATACGTGGGAGGAACATCTGGGTAGGCTCAAGGCAGTGTTGGAGAGGTTGGTTGCGACCAAGTTGACCCTTAACCTGGCAAAATGTGAGTTTGCACAGGCCACCGTGGTCTACCTAGGGAAGGTGGTGGGTCAAGGTGAGGTGCGGCCAGTGCGTGCTAAGGTGGCTGCAATTGATTGTTTTCCGTCTCCTGTAAATAAGAAGGAGCTAATGAGGTTTCTGGGCATGGTGGGGTACTACAGGAGTTTTTGTTGTAATTTTTCTTCTGTTGTTTCACCCCTCATAGATCTGTTGAAGGCAAATAGTCAGTTTGTTTGGACCCTTGAGTGTCAGAAGGCTTTTGACCACGTCAAACTTTTGCTCAGCACGGCACCGGTCCTGGCGGCTCCACGGCTTGACTGTCCCTTTAAAATCCAGGTGGATGCCAGCCAGGTGGGGGCGGGTGCTGTGCTGTTGCAAGAGGATAGCTACACTGTTGATCGTCCGGTTAGTTATTTTTCTCGTAAGTTTAATAAATATCAGCTTAATTATTCCACAATAGAGAAAGAGGCTCTAGCCTTAGTCTGGGCATTACAACATTTTGATGTGTATGTGGGTGGTGGGGCTCACCCAGTTATTGTATATTCAGACCACAATCCACTGACTTTTCTGCATTCTCTTCAGAACCCAAATCAACGTTTGATGCAGTGGGCGCTGTTCCTGCAGCCCTATAATCTTTGTATCAGACACATTAGAGGTGTTGAAAATGTTGTGGCGGATGCATTGTCCCGCGCTCCAAGCACAAATGCACAGACTGCCTGATTTTTTTCTTGCCTGATCGGTGTCTGTTCTTTTGTCCACCTTAAAGTTGCTTTTCCAGGCGCTAGGAATTGCGGAGGGCCAAGAGGTCAGAGTGCCAGGAGTGGGTGAGAAGTGGGGGATGGATGTCTGATTGTAAATGGGGGTTGTGTACATCTGTCCTATAGTAGTGGTATTGTATATTTAACCATCTTGTTTATTGCCTACTTGTATCTATTGCTGATAATGGTGTTTGAATTTGGTTTGTTTTTTGTTTTGTTTTTTTCTTCCTCTATTGGTGTATGGTGCAGAATCCCACTGAGGTGGGCTTCTGTTTTAAGGGGGGGGGGGGGGAATGTAACAACCATGGCAGGTCTGCCAATTGGTAACCTGGTGTACCTGATTACCTAATTACATCTCTGCCTTGTGGCAGGCGTTTTATTGTGTTTCAGGTGTGCCTAATTGGGAGGAGCTATAAAAGCCCCCCCCAGAACATTCCAGGAGGGTTGCTCTCCTCCTTGGGTTTTTGGATTCATTTGCGTGACACTGGGACTGACCACACTACACTCCATTATTACTGATTTGCGCTACACTTATTTATCATTAATTCTTTATTATAATAAATTATATAATTATTTGCAAACCTGTGTGGTCTCCCAGTTTATGTTGCCTTGCTGGAGCCGGCATTGCAACACCCCCAAGCCTCCACGGGGTTCTCCCCATTCGAATTGTTATACAGGCGTAAGCCGGGCGGCATCCTAGACGTGCTGCAGGAAAATTGGGAGGAGGGACCTTCACCAAGTAAAAACGAAATCCAATACGTTATTGACCTGTGCGCAAAACTCCACACGCTCACGCACCTAACTCAGGAGAATTTGCGGCAGGCCCAAGAACGACAAGCCCGCCTGTACGACAAGGATACGCGCCTTAGGGAGTTCACACTGGGAGAGAAAGTACTCGTACTGTTGCCCACATCGAGCTCCAAATTAGTCGCCAAGTGGCAAGGACCCTTTGAGGTCACACGGCGAGTCGGGGATGTTGACTATGAGGTGAGGCGGATGGATAGGGGCGGGGCGCTACAGATTTACCACCTCAACCTACTCAAACTCTGGAACAAGGAGGTCCCCGTGGCGTTGGTGTCGGTGGTTCCGGAGAAGGCGGAGCTGGGGCCGAAGGTGCAAAAGGGAACATTGGCATCGCGTACCTCTCCGGTCCCCTGTGGAGACCACCTCTCCCCGACCCAACTCGCGGAGGTTGCCCAGTTGCAGACCGAGTTTTCGGACGTGTTCTCACCCCTGCCCGGCCGCACCAACCTCATAGAGCACCACATTGAGATGCCCCCGGGGGTGGTAGTGCGTAGCCGCCCTTACAGGTTACCCGAGCACAAGAAAAAAGTGGTTCGGGAAAAACTCGAGGCCATGCTCGAAATGGGCATCGTCGAGGAGTCCCACAGTGACTGGAGCAGCCCGGTGGTCTTGGTACCCAAGGCCGACGGGTTGGTCCGGTTCTGTGTGGACTATAGAAAAGTCAATGCGGTGTCTAAATTTGATGCGTACCCAATGCCTCGTATTGATGAGTTGCTCGATCGGCTAGGCACGGCTCGTTTTTACTCGACGCTGGATTTAACAAAGGGTTATTGGCAGATCCCCTTGACTCCATTATCCCGGGAAAAAACGGCCTTTTCCACACCGTTCGGCTTGCACCAATTCGTCACACTTCCGTTTGGGCTGTTTGGGGCGCCTGCTATGTTTCAGCGGCTGATGGACAGGGTCCTCCACCCCCACGCCACCTATGCAGCCGCATACCTCGACGATATCATCATTTATAGTAATGACTGGCAGCGGCACTTACAACACCCGAGGGCCGTCCTTAAGTCGCTGAGGCGAGCGGGTCTCACAGCCAACCCAAAGAAGTGTGTGATTGGGCAGGTGGAAGTACGGTATCTGGGCTTCCACTTGGGCAACGGGCAGGTGCGTCCCCAAATTAACAAGACAGCAGCAATTGCGGCCTGCCCAAGGCCCAAGACCAAAAAGGGGGTGAGACAGTTCCTGGGGCTGGCTGGCTACTATCGTAGGTTTATACCTAATTATTTGGACATCACCAGCCCGCTGACTGATCTCACTAAAAAGGGGGCACCAGATCCGGTCCAGTGGACGGAGCAATGCCAACAGGCTTTCTCTGAGGTAAAGGCTGCACTGTGTAGGGAGCCACTATTACACTCCCCTGACTTTTCTCTCCCTTTTATGTTGCAGACCGATGTGTCGGACAGAGGGCTGGGGACGGTTTTGTCCCAGGAGGTGGAGGGGGAGGACCGCCCCATCCTGTACATTAGCAGGAAGCTGTCAGTGCGTGAGGGGCGCTACAGCACTATCAAGAGAGTGTCTGGCGATCAAGTGGGCGGGCTTGCCCTCCGCTACTACCTGCTGGGGCGCCCTTTCACCCTCTGTTCGGACCACGCGCCCCTCCAGTGGCTCCACCGCATGAAGGATGCCAACGCGCGGATCACCCGTTGGTATCTGGCAGTCCAACCCTTCAATTTTAAGGTGGTCCACAGGCCGGGGGCGCAGATGGTCGTGGCGGACTTCCTCTCCCATCAAGGGGGGGGGAGTCGGCTGCAGGCCGGACGGCCGCCCAGCCTGAGTCGGGCGGTGGGGGTATGTGGCAGCGGGGGCGTGGTCAAGTGCCGGTCTGTGACAGGAGGGCGGAGTCAGGGAAGGGCAGAATCACTACACCTGATGGCAATTAACCTGTGTTTGTGTGTCTTCCCAGTGACCGCGCCCTACTTAAGGAGGGAGAGCGAGAGCAGAGGAGCTCATCTCCGGACTAGACGCTGGCTGTGTGTGTGTGTCTAGCCAATATAGAATTGTTCACTGAAAAGTGTGGCAATAAAGCCTTTTGAAAACCTGATCTCTGTCCTGCTGTCCTCTGTGCTCCACCCACGCCTAGTGAACCGTTACAGTATGTTTGGAGAAAAAAGGGTGCCAAATTCTAAGAAAAGAACACCTCTCCAACTCTGAAGCATGGGTGTAGATCAATCATGCTTTGGGGTTATGTTGCAGCCAGTGGCACAGGGCACATTTCATTGGTCGAGGGAAGCATGGATTCGAATAAATACCAGCAAATTCTGGAAGCAAACATCACACCGGGCTGCACTTGTTAGGACTAGGACTGTTTTGGCCTCTAGAGGCCGCTGTTATTTCCTTTTCATGTCGTGTTTATTTTGGCCTCTAGAGGCCGCCACTGTTCCTGTGTTTTGTGTTTGTGTTAATTGCCTAATTATCTTCACCTGTGTCCTTAATTAGTTTGTCTATTTATACCCCTGAGTTCAGTCCTCTTGTCACGGAGTCTTTGTGCTGTTATGTTTATCTCCAGTTTCCTTTGTACTGTGTTTTTTGATCTTCTTAGCTTTTGTATTTTTGCACTTTGCTTTTCTTTTGGATTATACTCTTTGGTTTTTTTTTTTTGTCTTTTGTTTTGCCCTGTATATAGTGTATATAGTTTAAATAAACCTTTTGATTCTTTTTCTACTTCCGCCTCACGCCTCTGCATTTGAGTCATCCCCCTGGTGGCCTAGTGGGGGTTTGCTGGATTATCACACCAACGAACCAGGTTCGAATCCCAGCAAAACCCTAACAGAAAGACTCCGTCATGACCGACTCAGCAGAGGCTGCTTCAACTGTCTACCCGGCCAACCTTCAGGGAATTATGGCAGCTTTGACACGCTTCGGAGCGACCATGGACGCTCATGGACGTACGCTCACCAGCCAACGTGAGGCCCTCGCTCGCCACGAGGAACTGCTTCAGCAAATTGGGAAAACCCTGGCACAGCTGACATCTCTGCCTGCATCTCCTGCTCCTGATCCAGTTCCTGCTCCTGATCCAGCTCCCACTCCTGCTCCAGTGCCTCCTGCAATGCTGCCTTCTTCACCTCGCGAACCCAGCCTTCCTGCACCACAGAGGTATGACGGCAAGCACAGTGAGTGCCGAGAGTTCCTTACCCAGTGTCAACTCACCTTTGAGCTTCAGCCTACCACCTACACTACGGATCGCCGCAAGATTGCCTTTGTGATCACCTTATTAGCTGGTAAGGCGCGAGCCTGGGCTACTGCTATCTGGCAAAGACAGGGACCTGAGTGCTTTGATTTCCAGCTGTTTTCTGAAGAGATGCTTCGGGTCTTCGATCAGGCAGACATCAGTACCGACGCAGCCCGAAAGCTCATGTCCATCCGGCAAGGAGGAAGCGTCGCAGATTACGCCATCTCGTTCCGAACACTCGCAGCAGTAAGTGGATGGAACGAGACTGCCCTGGTGTCAGCCTTCCACCATGGTCTGTCTGACCCCATCAAGGACGGTCTGGCCTCTATTGGATGCCCAAGTGACCTCGAAACCCTCATCTCACATGCTATTCGTCTGGACAACAGGATGAGAGAACGCCACCAAGCCTTGAGCCCCCCCAGCCTCCCTACCTCTACCTGGAGACCGTCTACCTCCTTCAGTGACTGTCCAGAACCCATGCAAGTGGGTCGTACTCGCCTCTCCGCATCTGAGAGGGAGCGCAGAAGGAGGGACAAGTGCTGCATCTACTGTGGCAAGCCTGGTCACTTCCGAGCATCATGTCCCGAACTCTTGGGAAAAGGACCGCCCCGTCCAGCCGAGGGAGGGTTGTGACGGGGCCTACCCTCTCTCCCGGACTCCCTGGCCAAGGAATCTACATCCCGGTCTCCATCTCCTGGGGTGAGTCTGTCCACTCTTGTCAAGCTTTGATAGACTCAGGGGCGGCTGGGAACTTTATGGATATTCACTTCGCCCAAAGCATCAATATTCCGACTGCACCTCTTGAAGTCCCACTGTCTGTGTCTGCCCTCGATGGCCAAGCGTTAGGTGATGGAAGAGTCACCCAAGTTACTTCTCCAGTTTTCCTCCAGTCTCAAGGTCACAAGGAAGAAATATCCCTGCACCTGATTCCTTCACCTGAGTTCCCAGTTATTCTAGGCCTTCCTTGGCTTACTCGCCACAACCCTCGCATAGACTGGGTAACAAGCCAGGTTGTGGAATGGGGCCCTGCATGCCATGCCTCTTGTCTGCTCTCTAGCTCTCCTGTGTCTCCTGCCGAGCCCCCTGATCTCACCGAGTTATCTCAAGTTCCCACAGAGTACTGGGATCTCAAGGAGGTATTCAGCAAGAGCAGGGCCGCCGTTCTTCCTCCGCACCGGGCCTACGACTGTGCCATCGACTTGCTCCCTGGGACTACCCCTCCTCGTGGCAGACTGTTTTCACTCTCTCAGCCAGAACGCAAGGCCATGGAGGAATACCTCAAAGATGCCCTGGTCTCTGGGTTTATTCGACCCTCCACTTCACCTGCTGGAGCCGGCTTCTTCTTTGTCGGCAAGAAGGATGGGGGGCTCCGACCATGTATTGATTACAGGGGCCTGAATAAGATCACTGTGCGCAACCGATATCCCCTTCCGCTGATGTCCACAGCTTTCGACCTGCTCCAAGGCGCCACCGTCTTCACCAAGTTGGACCTACGGAACGCATACCACCTCATCCGTATCCGACAGGGAGACGAGTGGAAGACTGCCTTTAACACCCCGTCTGGGCACTACGAATACCAGGTGATGCCCTTCGGACTCACCAACGCACCAGCTGTTTTTCAGGCCCTAATCAACGACGTCTTAAGGGACATGATTAACCTATACGTTTTTGTCTACCTCGACGACATCCTTATCTTTTCCAAGACCGTGCAGGAGCACCGCCACCATGTCCGCCAGGTTCTCCAGAGGCTGCTACAGAACAATCTGTTCGCCAAGGCCCAGAAATGCGAATTTCATGTTCCCGAGGTCTCCTTTCTGGGATTTATTGTACGGACAGGCCAACTCCAAATGGACCCTGCCAAGACCCTGGCCGTCCGGGATTGGCCTACTCCCAAGTCCGTTAAGGAGGTTCAGCGGTTCTTAGGATTCGCTAACTTCTACCGCAAGTTCATCAGGAACTTCAGTTCTGTGGCAGCACCCATGTCAGACCTCACCAAAGGGACAGGTGGATCTTATGGCTGGTCTCCTCAGGCAGAAAAGGCGTTCAAAGACCTCAAGGACCGCTTCTGCACGGCACCCATTCTGGTTCTCCCGGACACCTCCCAACCATTCATCGTGGAGGTGGACGCCTCGGACAGTGGTGTTGGCGCGGTGCTCTCTCAACGTTCGGAAGGAAAGCTGCACCCCTGCGCTTACTTCTCCCACCGCCTGAGTCCTGCTGAGTCCCGGTACGATGTGGGGGATCGAGAACTGCTAGCGGTCAAACTGGCCCTTGAGGAGTGGAGGCACTGGCTGGAGGGAGCACAACATCCATTCCTGGTTTGGACTGACCACAAGAACCTGGAGTACCTCCAGCAAGCCAAGAGACTGAACCCTCGACAGGCTAGGTGGGCCCTGTTTTTCAGTCGGTTTGACTTCACCCTCTCATACCGCCCCGGCTCCAAGAACACCAAACCTGACGCACTGTCCAGACTGTTCTCTGCCACTAACAGGGAGAATGAAGTCGGGCCTATTATCCCTGTGTCCCGGATTGTGGCCCCTGTCCGCTGGGGTATTGAGGAGGCTGTCCGACGAGCCCAACGCCAGGACCCCGGTCCTGGGACGGGGCCACCAGGCCTCTTGTACGTCCCACATCAAGCCCGGGCCAAGGTTCTCCAGTGGGGTCACTCTTCCCCTCTCACCGCCCACCCGGGAGCTCGGAGGACCCTGGACTTCCTGAAAAGACGCTTCTGGTGGCCTAACATGGAGAAGGAAGTAAGGTCATTTGTCCTGTCCTGTGAGGTTTGCACCAGAACCAAGAACCCACGACAGCGTCCCCAGGGTCTCCTGCATCCTCTGACCATTCCCCGGCGTCCCTGGTCCCACGTGGCAGTCGACTTTATCACGGGTCTCCCTGAGTCACAAGGTAACACGGTCATTTTGGTCTTAGTTGACAGATTCTCCAAGGCCTGCCGCTTCATACCACTGTGCAAACTCCCCTCTGCTCTTGAAACTGCGAAACTTTTGTTTAATCATGTCTTCCGAGTCTTTGGTCTTCCACAGGACATCGTCTCAGACCGAGGGCCCCAGTTCTCCTCCCGAGTGTGGCACGGGTTCTGCAAGGTCATCGGAGCCACTGCCAGCCTCTCCTCTGGGTTTCACCCACAGTCCAATGGTCAGACGGAGAGGCTCAACCAGGACCTGGAAACCACCCTGCGAGGCCTGGCTATGGATAACCCGACATCGTGGAGCACCTGGCTGCCATGGGCGGAGTACGCCCACAACACCCTGCAGTCATCGGCCACCAAGCTGTCGCCATTCCAGTGCCAATTCGGGTTCCAGCCACCTCTGTTCCCGGACCAGGAGGAGGACGCGGGGGTGCCCTCGGTCAACCAATATGTGAGACGGTGTCGCAAGACCTGGAGCAAGGTCAGGAAGACCCTCATACAGACCTCCAGAACCAACCAGACTCAGGCCAACCGCCATAGAAGACCTGCACACGCTTTCCGCCCTGGGCAGCGTGTTTGGCTGTCCACTAAGGACCTTCCACTGCGGGTGGAGAACCGCAAGCTTGCTCCTCGCTACATTGGCCCCTTCAAGGTGGTGCGCAGGGTGAACCCTGTCTCCTACCGGCTCCAGTTGCCCCGGACTCTGAGGATCAACCCCACTTTCCATGTTTCCCTGTTACGGCCCGTACTGACATCTACGTATGCCCCTGCCCCTAGGAACCCCCCACCCCCCCGCATCTTCCAGGGGCAGACTGTGTTCACTGTGAATCGCCTGCTTGACTCCCGCCGGGTCCGCGGCGGGTTGCAATATCTGGTGGACTGGGAGGGCTATGGTCCTGAGGAGCGCTGCTGGGTTCCTGCTCGGGATGTCCTTGATAAAGAACTATGTCGGGACTTCCATTCGGCCCATCCGGATCGCCCTGGGAACGTCAGGAGACGCTTCTAGAGGGGGGGGTCCTGTTAGGACTAGGACTGTTTTGGCCTCTAGAGGCCGCTGTTATTTCCTTTTCATGTCGTGTTTATTTTGGCCTCTAGAGGCCGCCACTGTTCCTGTGTTTTGTGTTTGTGTTAATTGCCTAATTATCTTCACCTGTGTCCTTAATTAGTTTGTCTATTTATACCCCTGAGTTCAGTCCTCTTGTCACGGAGTCTTTGTGCTGTTATGTTTATCTCCAGTTTCCTTTGTACTGTGTTTTTTGATCTTCTTAGCTTTTGTATTTTTGCACTTTGCTTTTCTTTTGGATTATACTCTTTGGTTTTTTTTTTTTGTCTTTTGTTTTGCCCTGTATATAGTGTATATAGTTTAAATAAACCTTTTGATTCTTTTTCTACTTCCGCCTCACGCCTCTGCATTTGAGTCATCCCCCTGGTGGCCTAGTGGGGGTTTGCTGGATTATCACACCAACGAACCAGGTTCGAATCCCAGCAAAACCCTAACAGCACTGTGGTGTAGTGGTTAGTGCTGTTGCCTCACAGCAAGAAGGTCCAGGTTCGAGCCCCGTGGTCGACGAGGGCCTTTCTGTGTGGATTTTACATGTTCTCCCCCTGTCCGCGTGGGTTTCCTCCGGGTGCTCTGGTTTCCCCCACAGTCCAAAGACATGCAGGTTAGGTTAACTGGTGACTCTAAATTTACCATAGGTATGAATGTGAGTGTGAATGGTTGTCTGTGTCTAGGTGTCAGCCCTGTGATGACCTGACGACTTGTTCAGGGTGTACCCCACCTTTCACCCGTAGTCAGCTGGGATGGGCTCCAGCTTGCCTGCGACCCTGTAGAACAGGATAAAGTGGCTAGAGATAATGAGATGAGATGAACATCACACCATCTGTAAAAAAGTTGAAGTTAAAAAGAGGATGGGTCCTATAATAAGACGATGATCCAAAACACACCTCAAAATCTACAATGGAATACCTCAAGAGGCACAAGCTGAAGGTTTTGCCATGGCCCTCACAGTCCCCTGACCTAAACATCATTGAAAATCTGTAGATAGATCTCAAAAGAGCAGTGCATGCAAGACAGCCCAAGAAACTTGTCGAAGTTGAAGCCTTTTGCAAGGACGAATGTGTGAAAATCCCCCAGGTAAGAACTGAAAGATTATTAGCTGGCTACAAAAAGTGTTTACAAGCTGTAATACTTGCCAAAGGGGGTGTTATTAGGTACTAATCATGCAGGGTGCCCAAACATTTGTTTCGGGCCCTTTTCCTTTTTTGTCATTTTGAAAATATAAGATAAAAATAAAAAAAATTGTTTTTGCTTAACATATAAAGGGAATGAGTCATCTTTAACTTTATGCCTTTTGGAGATCATTTCATCTTCAACTTGCTTAACTGTTCACAGTAACAGGGGTTATGTCCAAACTTTTGCATACCACTGTATATGTTTCATATTTTAGATTCCTCAAAGTAGCCAGTGTTTACATTAATGATGCTTTGCACACTATTGGCACACCATTATTTAAAAGTAGACAGCCTTTTGATTTCATAAAATCAGTGAAATTTAGTTCCCTCTGAAATTTGGTCATTGTGATATATGTTTATTTCTGTAATATCTCCAAAAACCAGGCCATTCTTTGGCTGGGAAGTTATTTAATTTGAGTGGATTCCCGAGCAAACAATGTGCATGAAATGGCTCACTTCACGCAGTCAAGCAGACAGAGGAAGTCCGTGTGTGCATGCACATCTTCTTCTTCTTTTGGGCATCCACAGCGTTGCATTACTGCCATCTACAGGTTTACCTTGACCGTGCACTGGCAATTCCATCATTCTGTCGCTAAATGAACAGCTGATCACACCGAGGTGCTCACTGACTGTCGATATTTATTAGTTGGGTCCTGCGTTTCCTTTCCGTCACAACATAACATCTTTTCTTCTCGCTTTCCATTACTGTAGTCGGTCTTTCACATTTCATTTGCACACTCACGTCCTCCATTTTCCTATCCTGTTTCAAATTTGTATCCCACAATGCCTTGCACAAACAGGGATAGCCCACCACGTGCTGCATAATGTAGCATCTTGTATTGCATCATGGTGAAGCAGGAAAAAATAGCGGAGAATTTAGGGCCACGTGGCTCTAAATTCATTAATTGTTCTATTTAAAAAAACTAATAAAATTGGGAAGTCTGTGATTTGAATTCAGTAGCTTTCAGTCTAATGAACAAAAATAATTGGGTGTCAGGGAAAATTATTTTTATGACCTAAACTTGAAAAATATGAAGGGTGGTCTACCTTTAATCGGCTTCATGAAGTAGTCACCTGAAATGCTTTTCATTTAACAGGTGTGCCTTGTCAATAGTTATTTAGTGCAATTTCTTGCCTTCTTATTGTGTTTGAGATCAAACAGTAAATAGTAAATAATAAACATACAGTAAATCACCCTATTCCACAACTGTAGCACATAGTAATGTACAGTATGCTTTCTGAATGAACATAGGATGCAAAACCATGTTTATCCAGTAGAAGTAAATCAATACCATTGCTGACGGTCAGCACCATATTTTGCAAGTCAAACTCCTAACACATATTGAAAAAGATAGGTAGTGAATGTCATTAAGTCTGTGAAGAAAATGTGATTATATCATAGGAACCTTTAAGCACTGTCTGAAGTGATCAGACGTCTGTGAGACATCTGTTTGAAATAGGACTCTCACCAGAGAAGTTTTGAGACAAATCCCACTGAACTCTGCTGACTTTAGTACAGAGAGGATGAACTGCAGCTTACCACTGTATTATCTATTTAAATCCTAATGAATGTTGGGTTAATGTGCTAGTGTGCTAAAAGTAGTAGTTTGAGTCTGTACATTTCATATAAACCTCATCTTATAGGACAGTAAGTGATTTCCATGGGCATGTATGTGCTTTTGGATTACATCCACTGAAGATCATCTGACCTGTGTGTGTCTAAATAAAAGTACATTGTAGGCCAATGTACTTTGTTACTGAAATGTGTTACAGTCGGGCGGCACGGTGGTATAGTGGTGTGGCAGCGGGGGCGTGGCCAAGCGTCGGTCTGTGAATGGAGGGCGGAGTCAGGGAAGGTAAGTGGCAGAATCACTGCACCTGACGTGAATTAACCTGTGTTTGTGTGTCTTCCCCAGTGACCGCACCCTATAAAAGGAGAGAGAGAGAGCAGAGAAAGGGAGCTCTCTCCCGACCAGAATGCATGTGTGTGTGTGTGTGTGTGTGTGTGTGTGTGTGTGTGTGTGTGACAGAGTGAATGAGCTGAAAAGCCACATATACAATGAAAAAAAAAAAAAGTTTCTGAGAACTTAGTTCTGGCCTGCCGTGCTTCTGTGCTCCACCCACCTGCTCTGGTTCTACAGTGGTGCCGAAACCTGGAACGGCCCGCAGAAGGAGACAGCCCCATGGAGTCCTCCCCCTTCAAGGACCTGGTCCATGCCCTCGCCTCAGCCCAACAGAGCCAGCACCAGGCGCTGGTCGCCCTCCGGAAGGAGCAGGAACAATGGTTCGAAGCCCAGGTGCTGGCACAGCAGGAAGATTGCCAGGCATTCCGGCACCTGCTCGTGTCGATGGGGTCCACCATCACGACCGCCGCGGACCCTCCCCACCTCACCCTAATGAAGATGGGTCCGCATGACGACCCCGAGGCCTTCCTCGCTCTTTTTGAGCAGGCAGCAGAGGCATGGGGTTGGCCGGTGGAACAGTGTGTGGCGCGCCTCCTCCCCCTGCTAACAGGCGAGGCACAGCTGACTGCGCTACAGCTCCCCGCCGACAGCCAGCTGGTCTACGCCGATCTCCACAGGGCCGTCCTCCAACATGTGGGGCACACCCTGGAGCAGCAATGGCAGCGCTTCCGTGCGTTGCGCCTGGAGGAGGTCGGCCGGCCATTCGCGTTTGGACAGCAACTCTGGGACGCCTGCCGGCAGTGGCTGAGGGCCGACAACCATGACGCCAAGGGAATCATTGACCTGGTGGTGCTGGAACAATTAATTGCCCGACTTCCGGAAGGAACAGCGGAGTGGGTCCAGTGCCATTGCCCGGTGTCGCTGGATCAGGCCATCGAGCTGGCGGAGGACCATATGGCGGCTGTTCCGATGGCAGGACAGCGTGTCTCCTCTTCTCCCCTCTCTTTTCTCTCTCTCTCTCTCTCTCTCTCTCCCCCCTTCTGTTTCTCATCCTCACCCCATTTCCCTCCGTGGAGGCGGGAGCTGGCTCCACCCCAGCCGGCCCGCCGCACCTGCAGTGTCCTACCATTTCCTACTTCCGTGTCTGTGTCTTCCCTTCCTCAGGTGAGTGAGCTCTGAAACACCGGTGCAGAGGGAGAGCCTGGGCCGGTATGCTGGCATGGCGGGGAGCTGGGGCACCTCCAGCATCAGTGCTCGGTGATGGAGGTGGGCGTGGTGGTCTGGATCCCCAACACGCCAGGGACCACACTCGATCAGGCCAGAGCGTATCGCATACCGGTGAGTATCCAAGGGGATATGTATCAGGCTTTGGTGGACTCCGGCTGTAATCAGACCTCAATCCACCAAAGCCTGGTGCAAGACAAGGCATTGGGGAGAGCACAATTGGTGAAGGTGTTGTGTGTGCACGGGGATGTTCACAACTACCCTTTAGTGTCGGTCCACATTCTATTCCGAGGGGAGAAATTTAGAGTAAAGGTGGCGGTTAATCCTTGCCTTACCCACTCGATAATTTTGGGGACTGATTGGCTGGGATTTAGGGAATTAATGTCACATTTAGTGAAGAGTGGGGCCTGCCATAATTTAGCGGGGGTAGGTCCCAGTGTGGCATTGGCGGGAGCAGCTGTGACAGAACCATCTATGTCATCACCGCGTCAGAGTGAGGAGCAGCATGCTCCTCCTCCCTCACTCGGGGAATCCCTTGCGGATTTCCCGTTAGAGCAGTCGCAAGACGAGACTCTGCGGCATGCGTTTGACCAAGTGAGAGTAATCGATGGTCAAATGCTCCAGCCAAATGCCACCCCGTCCTTCCCCTATTTCTCCATTATTAAGGATAGGTTATACCGAGTGACGCAGGACACTCAGACTAAGGAACCGAGAACACAGCTTTTAATCCCAAAGAGCCGCCGGGAATTTATATTCCAGGTGGCTCACTTTAATCCCATGGCTGGAAACTTGGGGCAGGATAAGACACTAGGCCGAATAATGGCCCGGTTCTACTGGCCAGGGATTCGCGGCGATGTCCATAGGTGGTGTACAGCATGCCGCGAATGCCAGTTAGTAAATCTAGAATTCCATTCCAAAAGTGCCTTTGCACCCTTTGCCATTAATCAAGACCCCGTTCAAAAGAATTGGGATGGATCTCGTCAGGCCATTAGATCAGTCAACATGAGGATATCACTTTATTTTAGTTCTGGTGGACTATGCAACGCGATATCCGGAAGCAGTGCCTCTTCGCAATATCTCAGCACGTAGTATTGCAGAAGCGATCTTCCGCATCATCTCCCGAGTCGGAATCCTCAAAGAGATTCTGACTGATCAAGGCACTATGTTTATGTCACGCACACTACACGAGCTATATGGGTTACTAGGAATTAAGCCTATCCGCACCAGCGTGTATCACCCACAAATGGATGGCTTAGTTAAACGGTTCAATCGCACCCTCAAGAACATAATTCGGAAATTTGTAAGCGAGGACGCACGCAACTGGGATAAATGGCTTGAGCCCCTGTTATTCGCAGTGAGAGGTCCCACAAGCCTCCACGAGGTTCTCCCCGTTCGAATTATTATACAGGCATAAGCTGCGTGGCATTCTAGATGTGCTGCGTGAAAATTGGGAGGAGGGACCTTCAACAAGTAAAAATGAAATTCAATACGTTATCAACCTGCACACCAAACTCCACACACTCACGCACCTAACCCAGGAGAATTTGCGGCAGGCCCAAGAATGTCAAGTCCGTCTGTACGACAGGGGCATGCGCCTTAGGGAATTCACACCAGGAGATAAAGTACTCTTGTTGTTGCCCATGTCGAGCTCCAAATTGATCACCAGGTGGCAAGGACCCTTTGAGGTCACACGGCGAGTCAGGGATGTCGACTATGAGGTGCGGCAAACGGACAGGCGTGGGGGGTTACAGATTTACCACCTCAATCTGTTAAAACTTTGGAACGAGGTGGTCCCCATGGCGTGGGTTTTGGTGGTTCCAGAGAAGGCGGAGCTGGGGCCGGAGGTTCAAAAAGGAAAATTGACATTGCCCACCTGTGGAGACCACCTCTCCCCGATCCAACTCACGGAGGTCGCCCAGTTGCAGACAGAATTTTCTAATGTATTCTCGCCCCTGCCCGGCCGCACCCACCTCATAGAACACCACATTGAGACACCCCCGGGGGTGTTAGTGCGCAGTCACCCTTACAGACTGCCCGAACACAAAAAAAAGGTGGTTCGGGAAGAATTCAAGGCCATGCTTGAAATGGGCATTGTCGAGGAGTCCCACAGTGACTGGAGCAGCCCGGTGGTCTTGGTTTCCAAGGCCAACGGGTTGGTCCGGTTCTGTGTGGACTATAGAAAAGTCAATGCGGTGTCTAAATTCGATGCATACCCAATGCCTCGTATTGATGAGTTGCTTGATCGACTAGGCACGGCTCGTTTTTATTCGACACTGCATTTGACAAAGGGATATTAGCAGATCCCCTTGACTCCGCTATCCCGAGAGAAAATGGCCTTTTCCACACCATTTGGCTTACACCAGTTCATCACACTTCCTTTTGGGCTGTTTGGGGCGCCCGCTATGTTCCAGTGGCTTATGGATAGGGTCCTCTGCCCCCACACCACCTACGCAGCCGCATACTTGGATGATATTATTATTTACAGTAATGACTGGCTGCAACACCTAGAACACTTAAGGGATGTCCTTAAGTCGCTGAGGCGACCGGGTCTCACAGCCAACCTGAAGAAGTGTGCGATTGGGTGGGTGGAAGTATGGTATCTGGGCTTCCACTTGGGCAATGGGCAGGCGCGTCCCCAAATCAATAAGACAGCAGTGATTGTGGCCTGCCCGAGGCCCAAGACCAAAAAGGGGGTGAGACAGTTCCTGGGGCTGGCCGGCTATTATCGTAGGTTTATACCTAATTATTCGGACGTCACCAGCCTGCTGACTGATCTCACTAAAAAGGGGGCACCAGATCCGGTCCAGTGGATGGAGCAATGCCAGCGGGCTTTTTCTGAGGTAAAGGCTGCACTGTGTGGGGGGCCACTGTTACACTCCCCTGACTTTTCTCTCCCTTTTATATTGCAGATGGACATGTTGGACAGAGGGCTGGGAGCTGTTCTGTCCCAGGAGGTGGAGGGGGAGGATCGCCCAGTGCTGTATATTAGTTGAAAGCTGTCGGTGCGTGAGGGGCGCTACAGCACCATAGAGAAGGAGTGCCTGGCCATCAAGTAGGTGGTCCTCGCCCTCCATTACTACCTGCTGGGGCACCCTTTCACCCTCTGTTCGGACCACACACCCCTCCAGTGGCTCCACCGCATGAAGGATGCCAACGCGCGGATCACCCGTTGGTATCTGGCACTCCAACCCTTTAACTTCAAGGTGGTCCACAGGCTGGGGGCGCAGATGGTCATGGCGGACTTCCTCTCCCGTCAAGGGGGGGGGAGTCGGCTGCGGGCCAGATGGCTGCCCGGCCTGAGTCGGGCGGTGGGGGTATGTGGCAGTGGGGGCGTGGCCAAGCGTCGGTCTGTGACCGGAGGGTGGAGTCGGGGAAGGTAAGTGGCAGAATCACTACACCTGATGGTTGATTACTGTGTTTGTGTCTTCCCCAGTGACCGCGCCCTATTTAAGGAAGAGAGCGAGAGCAGAAAGGGTTCGCTCCCCAACCAGACAACTGGTGTGTGTGTATACCAAAGTATAGTTAAGGCTGAAAAGCTATAATAAACATGTTTGTGAACTCAGTTCTGGCCTGCCGTCCTTCTGTGCTCCACCCACCCATCTGAGTTGCTACAATATCCAAAATCTTTATCCAGCTATTTCAGTATCCTTGATCTTCATATGGGGTGGCACATTGGTGTAGTGGTTAGCACTATCGCCTCACAGGAAGAAGGTCCTGGGTTCGAGCCCAGTGGCTGATGGGGGCCTTTCTGTGTGGAGTTAGCATGTTTCCCCCCGTGTCTGCATGGGTTTCTTCTGGGTGCTCCAGTTTCCCCCACAGTCCAAAGACATGCAGGTTAGGCTAATTGGTGGTTCTAAATTGACCATAGGTGTGAATGGTCCGTGTCTATGTGTCAGGCCTGTGATGACCTGGTGACTTGTCCAGGGTGTACCCTGCCTTTTGCCCATAGTCAGCTGGGATAGGCTCCAGCTTGCCTGCGACCCTGCACAGGATAAGTGCTTATGGATGGATGATGTTCATATGATGTTTTTATTCAATTGTATAATTTAGTTTAATTGATAAATTAATCCTTTAGCATCTTATCAGAATACCATCCTGCCAAAATAAAAGTCACCATTTGGATTTAAATAAGCACATACTTAAAGGAGATACACAGAACCTTTATTTTTAAATACATTTTTGAGTGGATAGTATCTCCTTTCTTGACTCTTGTATGCTGCATAAATGGGAATAAAAAAATATATTTTTAGAGTAAATATTGACTGCAAAGTTGGCATTTGAGCTGCCCCGCTGAGCTAGCCATGCCGGAGTGGGTGACGTCACAGCGGTAACCAGTTTTAAGGCCAAGGCCTTTGACAGCTATAGACCAAAGTCATATAAATAAAAATTTATGGTGAAAGTAAGAAATACCTTTACCGACTTGCTCAACTAAGACTGATTTGACTTCATTGATTGTGGGTTGACTCTCATTAAAACAGGACAGGCGTTATAACTTCTGCAACATGCATGTACATGCATGCATTTTCACTGATAAAATGTAAAAGGCTAATTAAATAATCAGATGAACTGAGACAATCACATTCTGAAGCAAATTAAATAATCTTATACCGGTAACTTAAAAACACAATACAAGTTACATGTATTAATCTAAATGCAGGTAAACAACGAGTGTTGTTGTTTTTGTTGTTTTGTATCCAAATGAGAGTCATGCCTTACCCATCTGTGTTCTCGCTTCTTGGAGGCCAACCTTGTGGCCGATTGTTTTGAAACAATCTGACTTTCAGTTGTTTGTTCAGTCCTCCATTCATTCGCTTCTTCCACGTAAGACAGAGATATTGCTGCTGAGGCAAGCACATCCAGCGGAGAAATCAGACGGCTGCTCCACTCATTCTCCATTTTCTCCATACTTAGTATTCCACCATTCCTGCTTGGCTCAGGCAATTACTAAAACCCGGGATGGGACAGGATGTCACCTGTTTTAGCAAGAACCATGGGTAGGTCACTGCCTGAGCAATAATATGTTACATCCCGTCCTGTTCCATTCCGGGTTTTAGCAACAACCCTTGGCTCACACTCTGGGAGAACTGGTGCAACTGAACTTACTTTCCTTTTTAAAAAATAAATAAATAAAATAAATACTTTCCTTTTCTTGTAGTTTTCTTTTCCTTTAATTGTTGGTACTGCACCCTCTTTCAATACGGGCTTATAGCCAACGCTCCTCAACAGATCAGAGGTCTCGTATGAGTCTTCAGTAAAATGTGCAAAGCAGAGGAGAGACCACTTCGTAGGTGCCCAATGTGCCCGTGAACTTCTTGCAAAACGCGTCCAAATCTTTGCTGTTTGAACATTCTTGGGCCATGAATGCAACATACAATAAATTCACCTTCTGTCATGTTGCTGCACCCGCCAGCAACATATCTACATGGCATGGTGATAAATTAGCTCAAAATGGAGGCTCAGAGTTGCAGTCAGCTCCGTGTGTTAGTATAGTGGAAATGGTGATGAGACCAATAGACTTCCTGCGGTGACATCACAGATGTCAAGGTCATTCACTCAGACCGCTACCTATATGAATCATTTTAATCGTAAAAATTACTATATTAGATTTATTGTTAATGCTTAAAACTATTCCTGTGCCATTCTTGAGGTCTCAAGGCATTTATAAACGAAAGTGAGGCCATGGCTCTGCGTATATTCTTTAAGAGCCTTTGATTGGATAATTACTGCAGTCATTAATATGTTTCAGCTGGCAACAATTCTTTTAACCCGAACTGATGAAGTGAGTCGCTTCTCATTTCTTCAACAAACAGATGTTGCTGTGTTTCAGAAGGGTTCAATTATTGGCCTGCATCAAGCAAAGAAAATAACTAAGGATACTGCTGAAATGACTGAAATTGGGTTAAGAACTATCCAGTGCATTATTACAACCCCGATTCCAAAAAAGTTGGGACAAAGTACAAATTGTAAATAAAAACAAAATGCAATAATTTACAAATCTCAAAAACTGATATTGTATTCACAATAGAACATAGACAACATATCAGATGTTGAAAGTGAGACATTTTGAAATTTCATGCCAAATATTGGTTCATTTGAAATTTCCTGACAGCAACACATCTCAAAAAAGTTGGGACAGGGGCAATAAGAGGCTGGAAAAGTTAAAGGTACAAAAAAGGAACAGCTGGAGGACCAAATTGCAACTCATTAGGTCAATTGGCAATAGGTCGTTAACATGACTGGGTATAAAAAGACCATCTTGGAGTGGCAGCGGCTCTCAGAAGTAAAGCTGGGAAGAGGATCACCAATCCCCCTAATTCTGCGCCGACAAATAGTGGAGCAATATCAGAAAGGAGTTCGACAGTGTAAAATTGCAAAGAGTTTGAACATATCATCATCTACAGTGCATAACATCATCAAAAGATTCAGAGAATCTGGAAGAATCTCTGTGCGTAAGGGTCAAGGCCGGAAAACCATACTGGGTGCCCATGATCTTTGGGCCCTTAGACGGCACTGCATCACATACAGGCATGCTTCTGTATTGGAAATCACAAAATGGGCTCAGGAATATTTCCAGAGAACATTATCTGTGAACACAATTCACCATGCTATCTGCCGTTGCCAGCTAAAACTCTATAGTTCAAAGAAGAAGCCGTATTTAAACATGATCCAGAAGTGCAGACGTCTTCTCTGGGCCAAGGCTCATTTAAAATGGACTGTGGCAAAGTGGAAAACTGTTCTGTGGTCAGACAAATCAAAATTCGAAGTTCTTTATGCAAATCATGGACGCCGTGTCATTCGGACTAAAGAGGAGAAGGACGACCCAAGTTGTTATCAGCGCTCAGTTCAGAAGCCTGCATCTCTGATGGTATGGGGTTGCATTAGTGTGTGTGGCATGGGCAACTTACACATCTGGAAAGACACCATCAATGCTGAAAGGTATATCCAGGTTCTAGAGCAACATATGCTCCCATCCAGACAACGTCTCTTTCAGGGAAGATCTTGCATTTTCCAACATGACAATGCCAAACCACATACTGCATCAATTACAACATCATGGCTGTGTAGAAGAAGGGTCCGGGTACTGAACTGGCCAGCCTGCAGTCCAGATCTTTCACCCATGTAAAACATTTGGCGCATTATAAAACAGAAGATACGACAAAAAAGACCTAAGACAGTTGAGCAACTAGAATCCTACATTAGACAAGAATGGGTTAACATTCCTATCCCTAAACTTGAGCAACTTGTCTCCTCAGTCCCCAGCCATTTACAGACTGTTGTAAAGAAAAAAGGGGATGTCTCACAGTGGTAAACATGGCCTTGTCCCAACTATTTTGAGATGTGTTGTCATGAAATTTAAAATCACCTAATTTTTCTCTTTAAATGATACATTTTCTCACTTTAAACATTTGATATACCATCTATGTTCTATTCTGAATAAAATATGGAATTTTGAAACTTCCACATCATTGCATTCCGTTTTTATTTACAATTTGTACTTTGTCCCAACTTTTTTGGAATCGGGGTTGTAAAACCTGGATGGATAGTAGTGAACTATCAACTTTGTGGAAAGAAATGTGTTGGAAAAAGCTCCTGACTGACCATGATCAGAGATCACTTAAATGCTTGGTGAAGTCAAATCATAAAAAAACAAAAGTAGAACTCATGGCTATGTTTAATAGTGAAGTTTCTACATGCACAGTATGATGAGAACTCACAGGATTGAGACTAAACAGCTGTGTGGCCATAAGAAAACCACTTATTAATGAGACTAAGAAGCAAAGGCTTCAATTTGCAATAAAATGAAGTCATCTGAGGACCTGAATGCACTGAATGACCAGATTATCCCATCAATGGATTTTTTTTTTTCTGGGGGCAGCACGGTGGTGTAGTGGTTAGCACTGTTGCCTCACAGCAAGAAGGTTCTGGATTCAAGCCTAGCAGCTGATGAGGGCCTTTCTGTATGGAGTTTGCATGTTCTCCCCGTGTCTGTGTGGGTTTCCTCTGGGTGCAGTCCAAAGACATGCAGGTTAGGTTAACTGGTGACTCTAAATTGACCGTAGGTGTGAATGTGAGTGTGAATGGTTGTTTGTCTCTATGTCAGTCCTGTGATGATCTGGCGACTTGTTCAGGGTGTACCCCACCTCTTGCCCATAGTCAGCTGGGATAGGCTCCAGCTTGTCCATGACCCCTGCATGGGATAAGCGGTTATGGATAATGAATGGATGGATTTTTTTCTTCCCTGAAAGAGTGTTGCAGAAAGCATGAGGAATCATTTTCACACATGAATTGGCCACCACAGATTCCTGACTTTTACCCCATTCAAAGTTTTTGGGATGTGCTCGAGAAGAGTGGTTGGACTCTCCCACCATCAACATAAGATCTCAGTGAAAAATTCATGCAACTCTGAATGGAAATAAATGTTGGGATAAGGTTGTATTAGGTTGTTGAAACAATGACATGCCAAATGCATGCCATAATTAAAGCTAAAGGTGGTGCAATGAAATATTAGAGTGCGTACCTTTTTTTTTTTGGCTGGGCAGTGTATATTTTTTCCCTAATCCTTGTGCATTGGCCTACCACATAATTTTCTTTAGAAATGCACACACATATACAGGTGCAGCTGTGGCCTAAAAGTTGGAGATGCAGATTTGGGCCCCAAGGGTTGCTGGTTCAATTCCCTGAACCAGCAAAAAAATATGAGGGGAGTTGAGTGAATGATAAGAATTCTTCCCCTCCCTCTGTATCATGGCTTAAGTGCCCTTGAGCAAGGCGCCTAACCCCCAACTGCTCCCTGTGTGCATGTGTGTGTTCACTGCTTCAGGTGGGTTAAATCCAGAGGAAGAATTTTGCTGTGCTTGAGTGTGCATGTGACAAATAAAGTTCATCTATTGCAATCAAAGTGACACAACAAATTTATGCACATCTACATGCACGTTTATGGATCTCACCATGCACACATCCATTACCTGTAACCTTCTAAGTTAGTTTTAATCTATAAAGCTGTTGTTCTTTGACAGTCTCGTCCTCCACGTCTGACTTTACACGCTTCACTTCAGTCATGTGATCTTTATGGAACTTACAAGAGACTGGAAATATTTTTGCAGTGAACATGCCCTTTCTGACAGTTTAATGGGAGAACTGTTTCCCACTGGAACCTTCCTCTTTCCCACTCGCTTAAGCAATCGTTCTGAAAAGGCAGAACCCCACTTACAGCATGCACTTACTGACAAATCTAATTTCCTCTAGTCGGGGGGAAAGAAATGTCTCTTATCTTAAGCCCCATTTTAATTCCTTCTAAAGTGCACAGCTGGCTAGATCATCCCAACAGATCAAGATTGGAAATTGGATTCTGAAGAGTCATGTGAGAGCCATGGAACATAATATACGTTTGAGGAAAAATCCATCACAGCTATAGCACTGTACATGGTAATGCATCATACATAAGCTGTGTGTTGCAAAGATTATACAGGCACATAACATAATAATGGCCTTTTAGGATAGAGGCATATGATGGAGAAAATGTAATGTCTATACGTACGGCATAATCTTAATATGTTCTCATATACTCAGGTCATGTGTAGTTAAGTGCATGCAAAATAGAAAGGGAGAAGCTTTTACGCAGCTCTTGTGTTCTCCTTCAGCAGTCAACTAAATGAGAAGTGGTTCCGAGATAATGAGCTACTTTATCGTGCTCTGGGTGGTAATTGCCTCGGCTGGTGTGTGAAGATCAAGGCCGCTCCACGTCTTCGTATCACCATCATCCTGTTTCACACCTGTTGTGTGAGTCTGCAGGAATCATTCTTCTGCTCAGAAAGGAGCTTTTTCTTTTGGAAAAATGAAGCAGGGTTTTGTCTGGAATTCAGTTCTCTCCATGTCAAACACAGAGTTTTTTTTTGAAATCCCTCGGATGGCTTGTCACTGTTAGCACGTTTGCGACTCAAGCACAATGACTCACTTTGCTTATGAACACGTCAGATTTCTGTCTTTAGCACTTTGCGTCTCTGTAACTCACACACACACACACACACACACACACACACACACACACACACACACACACCAGCAGTAGACAGTCAGGTGTTAGAAGAAAGGACATCCCCTCCCCCATCTTATCTCCATCTTGGCTTTTCTTCAGTTCTCTTATCTGAGCGAGAAAAAGAATGAGAAACACTTGTACCCACATTTCAGCTAGAAAGGATCAGGATAGAGATATTTGCTGTCAAAGTCAGAAATGTTCTGGTATATTGTGATTGTGAACTGCACATCATGTTAGGTAATGCTGTTTATTTCACACTTTTGCAGTACTTGTTATGAAATACTGACAGTATTTCTCAGATTTGATTCAATGTTCTCATCACAAGTTTATTTCTGGCTGGAATGCTGGATGCTAAAGAACGATGATGAGACAAAATAACATCAAACATTAACCCTTCGAACCCGAATGACGCAAATTGCGTCCAAATTCACATCCCGTATTGGATTCTTAAGTAAACTGCTCACAAAGTGTTCATCACAGTAAGATGGGTCACATATCACATAAAATGGCATGACTTCACCTTTCCATCGATGCTAGTTGCTTGTCTACATGACAAAGTATTAGCAAGACATCAAATTTAATCATAGTAGGCGGCTGTCCATCGCTAGCAAAGATGACTGCTTCATTAAGATGCACAGAAACGCAGATGGGCCGTGAGGCCCGTACCAGAGCGGCAGAGCCGCCCGCAGTGGCAGCATGAATGGCCCGGCCGAGCCACCATGCAATGTCTGGCCTCATGAGCTCTCGGATACTATTCTCCTCTCCTAACAAAGCACCTTGCACAGTCAGGTCAGACAAGCAATGTCGTGCCCCCACCGTGCTGTCTCTCTGGACCTCCAGACCTGATGCCAAGTGGTGCACAAAAGTGCCACAGACCTGATGGGTATGGAAGTTGCCCTGCAGTGACAACTGACTTGCCGAGTGATACCATCCATTGCCCATTTGAGTGGCTCTTCCGCATGCCATCTGGTGGTGTGCCATTGACCCTCTTGGGTTCATCTGCCATATTGCACCTGCCAGCGCCTTATTGGTGATGTACTATTTAACCCATAGCTGGAACCCAGGCATGGGCTACCACTCTGGGTCAGAGCAGACCTGGGAGCAATGGTGATTAAGGGGTAGCTCCACTTTCCCCAATACTCAAGTCTACCCAGACCTGAGACTCACCACTGGTTACAGTTTAAAGTCATACCCAAGACTACAATTCTGGGTATTATTCTGGTAACAATCTGCATTATGCGTCCATCTGCACACCATTACTATTGTTAGCTCATCTGACTGACAGGTGATGAGTTTAATGCTATCATGTGTTGTCCGTCGTCCATCCGGTGTCATCCACATTTCACGAAAATCACTTCTTCTTTCTCAATTCTTCACCAATTTTTATTCTTTTTGGCAGGAAGGTAGGTCTGCCTGGGGTGTATACAGCTTCTACCCAAATTTGCATAATTGCAATTAATAATGAAGATATGGAGTAATTAAGCCCTAATAAGTAGTTTCTACACAAATCGCTTCTTCTCCCTCAGTTCTTCACTGATTTTGATTCTTTCTGGCATGAAGGTAAGGGTATCTACCATGCATATGACTTCTATCCAGATTTGCTTAATTACAATTATTAATGAAGTTATGGACTAATTAAGCCTTAATGAGCAGTTCAACAAAAATTACTTCTTCTCGGTCAATTCCTCGCTGTTTTGGATTCGTTCTGGCAAATAGATCGATATTCCTAGGGTGTATATAGCTTCTATATATATCTTGTATGTAGTGTATATAACTTGCAACATTTATTGCACAAAGTGGCCCACTTTATATCGTTCTTTCTGGAGCTATGCCATCATTGACGGTCTCGTTTTAATTACTCATGAACTCATCGCTATAGAGATAAGAAACACATAGCAAAAGAAAGGGCATAACTGGAGCGTTGTAATGATGCTCATCAAATTTGTACAGAATTTGGCTACTCTGAAGTAATCACATTATGAATAGAGATGAAACATCTGCAAAGTAATATCTATACTAATTTCTTCACCCATTTTCCCACTCCTGCTTTTCAGTTGAAGAAGTCAGGAAGTTCCTATCATGTCACAACATACTACATATCCTAAAGAACAACAGAAACTCCCCTTTCTGATGATACTAGTTGTTTCTCTGTGAAACAAAGCATTGTCGAGTAATCTAGTTTTGAATTCACAGCAAATAAAACAATGACATTTATTTCTGTTCATCACAAAGCACATATTTTTGCACATTGATAAGTCACAGAGTATCTCACCATCTCTTATATTGCCAAATTCCAGACAATCTCCTGTACACAATTATGAAAAGATATCTCTACTGTCAGCATTTTATTGTGAGATACATGTAAAACATAACAATTTACAAATCCTTTTTTCCTCCTAGATATAAAGGTTCATTGGAAAAAACATGAAAGTATTATCATATCAAATGATTGAAGGTCTGGATAGCCTAGACTGTTCTGGGGAAAAAAGAAAGAAAAGTATGGCAAGCTCTTATAATGACCAAGATAAGAGCTTAAAAGTAAAGGTAGTGAAATTACTCTGAAAATAGCCTCGGGTTCATATGGTTAATAAACCAGAGGTGAATAGTAATGGACTACATGTAATCTGCTGAGCCCTCCATGATTATTGCCCCCCTTGTAAAGATTAGTAAAAAGGGTTATTTTTGTGTGACTTCATATTTGTACCCCAATTAATCAGGAAGTCATGGATTACAGCTTGAAAGTTCCTACACACTTCAAGCAACTCAAAAATGTACAATTTAAATGGGAAACATACTTCAGTTACATTTTGTTCACTATCATTTCCAGGGGTGCCAATAATAGTGGCACGTGTTTTTCTCATCTCATCTCATTATCTCTAGCCGCTTTATCCTGTTCTACAGGGTCGCAGGCAAGCTGGAGCCTATCCCAGCTGACTACGGGCGAAAGGCAGGGTACACCCTGGACAAGTCGCCAGATCATCACAGGGCTGACACATAGACACAGACAACCATTCACACTCACATTCACACCTACGGTCAATTTAGAGCCACCAGTTAACCTAACCTGCATGTCTTTGGACTGTGGGGGAAACCGGAGCACCCGGAGGAAACCCACGCGGACACGGGGAGAGCATGCAAACTCCACACAGAAAGGCCCTCGCCGGCCCCGGGGCTCGAACCCAGGACCTTCTTGCTGTGAGGCGACAGCGCTAACCACTACACCGGCACGTGTTTTTGTTGTAAATAATTAGTTCTTGATGAAGGATTTGTTTTTCTCTGAATAAATTTATTTCAATTAAATGTTGGATTTTTCCTATTTTTTCACCTTAAGATGAAGTGACTTCACCAAAAGGTGTATTTTTTCCTCAACCTTTTTATTAATATTTGCAAAGGGGCCAATAATTGTGGAGGCCACTGTATATCTAACCCAGTATGATGAATCAATGTAGACTACATTTGAAAATGCATAATCATCATTCACGCTGGGCGGCACGGTGGTGTAGTGGTTAGCGCTGTCGCCTCACAGCAAGAAGGTCCGGGTTCGAGCCCCGTGGCTGGCGAGGGCCTTTCTGTGTGGAGTTTGCATGTTCTCCCGTGTCCGTGTGGGTTTCCTCCGGGTGCTACGGTTTCCCCCCACAGTCCAAAGACATGCAGGTTAGATTAACTGGTGACTCTAAATTGACCGTAGATGTGAGTGTGAATGGTTGTCTGTGTCTATGTGTCAGCCCTGTGATGACCTGGCGACTTGTCCAGGGTGTACCCCGCCTTTTGCCCGTAGTCAGCTGGGATAGGCTCCAGCTTGCCTGCGACCCTGTAGAACAGGATAAAGCGGCTAGAGATAATGAGATGAGATGAGATTTTTGTACTAATTTCATGCAAGAGTGTCCCACCTGCGCACCTTGGCATGTGCATCAGATAGACTCTTGGGCGTGCTCCGGACAGCGCGTGCGCGCCAAGTGGATTCTCTCGCGCACCGTAAATTACTCACACCTGCACAGGATTAAGGTGCAATCAGCCCACCTATATAAAAACTGTGAAAACACACTTACTTTGCGAAGTATTGAGCTGCATTGCTGACACATTACCGAGCCTTATTTCCTTGTTTGGTTTCCTGATCCCTGATTTCCTGTTTCTTGTCTTTGATTCTGCTGAGTCTATAATCGCCTGTTTGTGCCTCGTTTGACCTATTGCCTGTTTCACTGTTTTACGATTTTGCCTGCCATTCTGGATTGTTTACCTGTCTTCACTTGTATTAATAAACACGTCTTCTGCACTTACGTCAATCTCCCAACCATCTCTGACAGAACTGGAGAACTTCACACTCCCTGACAAAGAGAATGCACATTCACCTGTTTATATGTCATGTTCAGGAACAAACTTATGTTAATGGCGCTAAAACCGCCACTGTCAAATGGTGCGGTTGGAGTCTTGTTCTTGGACTCGACTCAGATCAATAGTGGATTCAACTTGAAATTTTTTTAATGACTCGGACTTGAACAGTGGGGACTCGAGACTGGACTCGGACTCAAGGTTTAGTGACTTGACTACAACACTGTCATCATTATTCATTTTATGAATTGCTTTATTACATTTCAAATAGGGCGGCACGGTGGTGTAGTGGTTAGCGCTGTCGCCTCACAGCAAGAAGGTCCGGGTTCGAGCCCCGTGGCCGGCGAGGGCCTTTCTGTGCGGAGTTTGCATGTTCTCCCCGTGTCCGCGTGGGTTTCCTCCGGGTGCTCCGGTTTCCCCCACAGTCCAAAGACATGCAGGTTAGGTTAACTGGTGACTCTAAATTGACCGTAGGTGTGAATGTGAGTGTGAATGGTTGTCTGTGTCTATGTGTCAGCCCTGTGATGACCTGGCGACTTGTCCAGGGTGTACCCCGCCTTTCGCCCGTAGTCAGCTGGGATAGGCTCCAGCTTGCCTGCGACCCTGTAGAACAGGATAAAGCGGCTAGAGATAATGACATGACATAATGACATGACATTTCAAATATACTATTTTGTTCATGCTTATATATATTAATTCATGCTTTCTGCTGATAAACTATGTATTGCTGTATAAATGTCAGTGTTATAGACAGTATCTTGGTCTATTTTACAGGACTGGACTTCTAAACGACTTTGCCGTTCTGATACTATTCAGGTAGCTGATGTTTGGAGTAGATCTACTTTGCTTTTATTATTCCAAAGCAACATTAAATTCTCAATTCTGATTGGTCAGAGGGGTGGCACGGTGGTGTAGTGGTTAGTGCTGTCGCCTCACAGCAAGAAGGTCCGGGTTCGAGCCCCGTGGCCGACGAGGGCCTTTCTGTGTGGAGTTTGCATGTTCTCCCTGTGTCCGCGTGGGTTTCCTCTGGGTCCTCCGGTTTCCCTCACAGTCCAAAGACATGCACGTTAGGTTAACTGGTGACTCTAAATTGACCGTAGGTGTGAATGTGAGTGTGAATGGTTGTCTGTGTCAGCCCTGTGATGACCTGGCGACTTGTCCAGGGTGTACCCCGCCTTTCGCCCGTAGTCAGCTGGGATAGGCTCCTGCGACCCTGTAGAAGGATAAAGCGGCTAGAGATAATGAGATGAGATGAGCTTTAATAATAGTGCAAGGGAAATCAGAGGCTGATATTAATTCTCTTGTTCGAAGGTTCTTGTTAACGCTTCTATAGTAACAACTTACACAGTGACCATCTGGTAGATGTTTCAATAATTGGATAAAGGTGTGATGTATCATTCTTTAGGGCCCGTTTACACGAGGACGCTGTCGGGTAAAAACGACTAAATATTTTATCGGAAGTGCCTTTCGTCTACACGGGGACGGCGTTTTTGAGGCTGAAAAACGGAAAAAATTGAAAACGCCTTCCAGAGTGGATAAGTTAAAAACAGCCCCCGTTGCATATCCGTCTAAACTACCCAATACGCGAAACTCTGCTCGGATCTGCTCACGTCGGGTACGCGTTTACGTCATAGTAAGAGCATGTGTGGCAGCGGGGGCGTGGTCAAGCGCCGGTCTGTGACAGGAGGGCGGAGTCAGGGAAGGTAAGTGGCAGAATCACTACACCTGATGTCAATTAACCTGTGTTTGTGTGTCTTCCCAGTGACAGCGCCCTATTTAAAGAGGGAGAGCAGAGAAGCTCATCCCCAAGCTAGACGCCGGTTGCGTGTGTGTCTGTTGGTTTAAAAATATTGTTAGACTGAAAAGTGTGGCAATAAAGCCTATTTGTAAACCTGATCTCTGTCCTGCCATCCTCTGTGCTCCACCCACTCATATAGAACGGCTACAGTATGTCTGATTACATCGATCCAACGGACCTTCAAGCTGCTCTGGCAACCTCACGAGTAGCCATAGGCAGAGTAGTCAAAGTTTTCGCGGCGCAGATGTGCAGATCAGACAAGACGGAAGACGTTGCGCGTGTGTGCAGACATAGCGGAGGTCTTTCACAGCACCACTAAGCCGCCTGGCATGCACATCCAATTGAATTCCACACATTTATGCGTCACCGTATAGACGCAGATTTCCTCCTTGAAAACGGTCGTGTAGACGCGGAAAAAAGTGAGAACGAAAACGGACTTTTGCGTTTTTGTTTCAGACCGTCCCCGTGTAAAGTGGGCCTTAATAAATTAAAATTTGCTGTAATATAAAGGAAATAAAAGACTTTAGGATGCTCTGTTATTACAGACAAAGGAAGTAGGTGCTGAAGGTGTTGCAGCAATCCAAACTTTCAGTGTTCCTTTAACTGTAACTGCAGCTGCAATTGCTGAAATAATAACATTATTGATGTAGGGAAGTGAATAAAGAAATAGTCTTTAAATTTTTCAGTATTTTCAGTATTTTTTGAGCTTGTATGTCAGATATACTCGCCCCATTTCCAGAAAAGTTGGGATATTTTCCAAAATGTAATAAAAAAAAAAACATCTATGATTTGTTAATTCATGTGAACCTTTATTTAACTGACAAAAGTACAAAGAAAAGATTTTCAATAGTTTTACTGACCAACTTAATTGGATTTTGTAAATATAAGCAAAGTTAGAATTTGATGCCTGTAACACACTCAAAAAAGTTGGGACAGAGGCGAAATACTGAGCATTTTGGAAAATATCCCAACTTTTCTGAAAATGGGGTTTGTAGTATTTTTATTTTGGATTGTATTTATATTTGTTTTCAAGTCTACCTCCCATTTGACATTGGCATCTGTGGTTGATGTGCAGTCACACAATGCTGATGTCAACTAGTTACAGTACTACATAACTGCCAAAGCAAATGCAACCATATGACCATAATTACGAAGGACATAACACAGAATGTCAACATGTACATCACATGTATGCTGCTTAAAATTCCAGCATTCCTAATTGAAAATGCCTTCTCACATCCCTGACGGTTAAGCATATCCCAAATTGTTTAATTCCTTATAATATACAGTGATAGATCTGTTGGCTAACTATATTGCTACCTCGCTGAATTTCAGACAGCTGTGTGAAGTCTCCAATTGCTTATTGAAAACATAACTTACAATTGAATATACTGCATAACAGTTCTCTAAAGGGACATGCATTTAAGTTACTGATTAGAATTTCATGAATGCATGTTTTATTTTAGACCCTATGGAGTGGTCAGTGAAGTACAATATATACTGATCTTTCTTTTTTTGTGCTTTCATTATTATTCTAAACAAAAAGAGAATTATATAAAAACCAAAGCAATCTGATCAGATCAGATCAGAAGTCCATAAGCAATCCAAAAGTAATCATATTGTATTGCATTTGCTGGGAATTTAAAAGATCGCATTCCTGATTATAGTTTTAGTGACGTAATTTGTAATCAGTGTTGGATTACATTCTTCTAAGTAATCTATCCAATAGCAATAGTGATGGAATAAATGAATCCCAGAACCTGTCATCAGCTCCAAACTTATATTATTTTCTTTTGTAGCTGCATACCTTTTCCTTTTACTTTCATCATTAATTATTGAATGCTTTAAAAATGATAACTGAAGAATAAATCTTGCAGTTTAAGGGGTTAAGAGAGGTATCGTGAAAAGGAAAAGTTACACCAACAGACCGATTTGCTTCCAAAGCCGCCTTATTGTGTCAGAAGAGCATCTGAGCCAAAGTCTTTCTCTCTCTCTCTCTCTCTCTCTCTCTCTGACTGCTTTAAAATAAATTCTATTCTGGACACAAACAAGCAAGACCTTTCTCTAAAAGATCTGTGTGTCTGCATTCACCACCTTACTTCATCCACTCAGCTGATGCATGACTGGCATCCCTTTGGTTGAGCTCAAGTTATTTGCAAAATCCTTGTAAAGCTCCTCTCTCTCACACACACACACACACACACACACACACACACACACACACACACACACACACAGTGGTCTGGGCCTTTGAAACCACACAATGTATTGAAATCAACTTCAAATCAAAACTTCAAAAGGCAGCGTTGTAGTGAAGTTCCTACCAGCCCTCTGCTGAAAAGCTGTAGCAAGTCTCACATAATCCCCTGTGCTTTGTATTAACATGCAACATTTACCATATATATATATATATATATATATATATATATATATATATATATATATATATATATATATATAATCTCATCTCATTATCTCTAGCCGCTTTATCCTGTTCTACAGGGTCGCAGGCAAGCTGGAGCCTATCCCAGCTGACTATGGGCGAGAGGCGGGGTGCACCCTGGACAAGTCGGCAGGTTATCGCAGGGCTGACACATAGACACAGACAACCATTCACACTCACATTCACACCTACGGTCAATTTAGAGTCACCAGTTAACCTAACCTGCATGCTTCTGGACTGTGGGGGAAACTGGAGCACCCGGAGGAAATCCACACAGACATGGGGAGAACATGCAAAGTCCACACAGAAAGACCCTCGTTGGCCACTGGGCTTGATATACAGTTGTGGTCAGGAGTTTACATACAGTGACATGAATGTCATCTTGGATATGAATGTCATGGCAATATTTGGGCTTTCAGTAATTTCTTTGAACTGTTCTTTTTCTGTGGCAGAATGTACAGCATACATCTTTTAATTAAAAAAAAACACACTAGAATTTGGTCCACAAGTTTTAATTTTCTTTGGGTTTTCTCAAATCAACACAGGGTCGAAATTGTGCATACAGTTCAAAAATATACATACAGCACACCTAATATTTGGGTAAAATGTCTCTTCGCAAGATTCACCTTGACCAAACATTTTTGTTTACCATGAACAAGTTTCTGGCAGAATTCTGCTTGGATATTTCATGACTCTTCATGGTAGAATTGGTAGAGCTCAATTAATTTTTTTTTCTTGGCATGGACTTGACTTCTAAGCACGGTCCATATAGGTTGAAGTCAGGGCTTGTTTTAATCTTAATGTTAGCCTGCTTTATCCTCCACAACCAGCTCTGATGTGTGTTTGCGTTCATTGTCCTGTTGTAACTCCCAATTCCCAAGTCGTGTTCAAGTTTCTGATGGTTTATGCTGAAGAATTCTGACGTAGTCCTCCTTCTTCATAATTCCATCCACTTTGTGCAATGAACCAGTTCCACTGGCAGCAAAACAGCCCCAGAGCATAATGATCCTACCACCACCACCACCAACAGTTGATACAGTGTTCCTCTATACTTGGTGGTCATTGTGGCCAAACAACTCAATCTTTGTCTCATCTGACCATACATCTTTCCTCCAGAAGGCTTTTTCTTTGTCCATGTGGTCAGCTTCAAACTTTAGTTAAGCTTGAAGGTGTCAGTTTTGGAGCAGGGGGTTATTTCTTGGATAGCAGCCTCTTAGTCCATGGTGATCTGCACTGTAGACAGTCATCCACCAGCTTCCAGTTCATGGTAGGGCTGTGCCATGGTGGTTCCCAGGTTGTTCCTAACCATCCAAACCAATTTCCTTTCAGCTGAGGGTGACAGTTTGGGTTTTCTTGAAGCAAAGTGGCTTGGCAAAGTGACTATACCTCACAATAACTTGGATATAATTGTCTGAACTGATCTTGGAATTTCCAGTTGTTTAGAAATGACTCCAAGAGACATTCTGGAGTTGTGTACATCTGTGATCCTCTTTCTCAGATCTGCACTGAGCTCCTTGGACTTTCCCATTTTACTGTGTGTTGGTCAATCCAATGAGTACTGCAAACAAACCCTTTTTATGAAGGCACAGAGAAGCTACCAGCTGTAGTCAATCGTGATCACTAACAGGAAGTTAAGAGACCTCGGCCTTGGGAAGATAAGAGACACTTTGGAAGTTTCAGCACCTCTGAATTAATAATCTAAGTGGTTGTATGTAAAATTTTTGACCATGTATGTATAATTTTGACCCTGTGTTGATTTCAGAAAACCCAAAGAAAATTAAAACTTGTGCACCAAATTCTAGTGTTTTTTTTAAATTAAAGATGCATGCTGTACAATCATTCTGCCACAGAAAAAGAACAGTTCAAAGAAATTACTGAAAGCCCAAATATTGCCATGACATTCATATCCAAGATGAATTCATGTCACTGTCTGTAAACTTCTGACCACAACTGTATTTTATATATATGTCATAAGTCCTTCCCATGCCAGGACCTGGTCTTCCTAGGCAGTCTCCTGTCCCACTACTAACCAGGCCCTTAAGGCGCATAGGGCGGCACCGATCTCTGTTTCTATAGCCCTTGGCCTCTCGCCTATACAGCTAGGGTTACAGTGGGGGGCCAGTCCTCTGGTAACTGTGAGAACTTGACTCCCCACTTGCATCTGTATTGCAGCATGTCTTGTCAGATGGCAGTAGGTACCATTTTTATGATGGTCTTTGGTATGACCTGACCACGAGTAAAACTTGCAACCTCCTGCTCAAGAGGCGGACACGCTAACCACTAGGCCAACTCGTGGTTATTTACATACATATATATACAGTGGTGCTTGAAAGTTTGTGAACCCTTTAGAATTTTCTATATTTCTGCATAAATATGACCTAAAACATCATCAGATTTTCACACAAGTCCTAAAAGTAGATAAAGAGAACCCAGTTAAACAAATGAGACAAAAATATTATACTTGGTCATTTACTTATTGAGGAAAATGGTCCAATATTACATATCCGTGAGTGGCAAAAGTATGTGAACCTCTAGGATTAGCAGTTAATTTGAAGGTGAAATTAGAGTCAGGTGTTTTCAATCAATGGGATGACAATCAGGTGAGTGGGCGCCCTGTTTTATTTCAAGAACAGGGATCTATCAAAGTCTGATCTTCACAACACACGTTTGTGGAAGTGTATCATGGCACGAACAAAGGAGATTTCTGAGGACCTCAGAAAAAGCATTGTTGATGCTCATCAGGCTGGAAAAGGTTACAAAACCATCTCTAAAGAGTTTGGACTCCACCAATCCACAGTCAGACAGATTGTGTACAAATGGAGGAAATTCAAGACCATTGTTACCTTCCCCAGGAGTGGTTGACCAACAAAGATCACTCCAAGAGCAAGGCGTGTAATAGTCTGCGAGGTCACAAAGCACCCCAGGGTAACTTCTAAGCAACTGAAGGCCTCTCTCACATTGGTTAATGTTCATGAGTCCACCATCAGGAGAACACTGAACAACAATGATGTGCATGGCAGGGTTGCAAGGAGAAAGCCACTGCTCTCCAAAAAGAACATTGCTGCTTGTCAGCAGTTTGCTAAAGATCACGTGGACAAGCCAGAAGGCTATTGGAAAAATGTTTTGTGGATGGATGAGACCAAACTAGAACTTTTTGGTTTAAATGAGAAGCGTTATGTTTGGAGAAAGGAAAACACTGCATTCCAGCATAAGAACCTTATCCCATCTGTGAAACATGGTGGTGGTAGTATCATGGCTTGGGCCTGTTTTGCTGCATCTGGGCCAGGACGGCTTGCCATCGTTGATGGAACAATGAATTCTGAATTATACTAGTGAATTCTAAAGGAAAATGTCAAGACATCTGTCCATGAACTGAATCTCAAGAGAAGGTGGGTCATGCAGCAAGACAACGACCCTAAGCACACAAGTTATTCTACCAAAGAATGGTTAAAGAAGAATAAAGTTAATATTCTGGAATGGCCAAGTCAAAGTCCTGACCTTAATCCAATCTAAATGTTGTGGAAGGACCTGAAGCGAGCAGTTCATGTGAGGAAACCCACCAACATCACAGAGTTGAAGCTGTTCTGTACGGAGGAATGGGCTAAATTTCCTCCAAGCTGATGTGCAGGACTGATCAACAGTTACCGGAAATGTTTAGTTGCAGTTATTGCTGCACAAGGGGGTCACACCAGATACTGAAAGCAAAGGTTCACATACTTTTGCCACTCACAGATACGTAATATTAGATAATTTTCGTCAATAAATAAATGACCAAGTATACTATTTTTGTCTCATTTGTTTAACTGGGTTCTCTTTATCTACTTTTAGGACTTGTGTGAAAATCTGATGATGCTTTAGGTCATATTTATGCAGAAATGTAGAAAATTCTAAAGGGTTCACAAACTTTCAAGTACCACTGTGTATATATATATATATATATATATATATATATATATATATATATATATATATATGGTGGTGTGTATCAGTTTAATTATTCATTAAATCAAGCTGCTTTTATTGAAGAAAAAAAGGCACGGGAAAAAAACTCATAGGCGAACTCATAAGCTGCATTCAAAATATTGTCTGCAGTATTTGTACTTACCCTCATATTAAAAATGAACATCATCAATCAATCCAATTTTCTGCTGGAAAGATTTAGAGATTAAAAATTCATTGCCAGATTTAAATAAATGGTTCATTCAAAGCTTACAATTACCAGTTACCGTAATTCATACTGTAACTGCATGGAAAAGCATCATATAATTACCTTAAATTACACCATTTGTTTAAGGAATGTCATTAATGTGGAAAAAATCACATTCAAATGTAAAATATATGAATAATATAAATAACTTAATTCTCAGTTAGTTCAATTGAAGCTTTCAGCAATGCAATGCACTCATTACAATATTTGGGAAAAAAAAGAGAGTTTATATAGGACTGTTCTATGTGAAATATGGCATCCTCTCCAGGCTGTATTCCAACCTTGCATTCAGTGTTCCCAGGCTCGATTCTAGATCCACTGAGACCTTGACCAGGATAAAATGGCTACTGAAGATGAATGAATGACTAATGAATATGGTTCTTTGGATAGTTTAAGGTTCTCGATATAAATGTAGCCTGTATCAGAACCTAAAGCATGTGGGCCTCATAGGTGACATTTGGATACCAAACATTATGCTATAGTTGCCAAGTACAGATATTTGTAAAACCATTCCTTCAATCTCATCTAAGTCATCGGTCTGTACTGGTAAATGCACTGGAGGACTGAATGTGGAACAATCATGATGGCTTGCTGTCCACCACCACTATTAGTGAAAAGAAAGATATTAGCCTAAAGATAAATCCTGTCAGAAGTTTTTCCACCCTCAATGTAAAATTACAATGTTTAAAAATGAAAAGCAATCAGAAACATTTTAGGGGGGAAAATGGAAAAACCAAAAAGTTACAATGACCTGGTTGCAAAAGTGTGCACACACTAATAATTGGGGTTGTGGCTGTGTTCAGAATGAACATGTTCAAAAGTAATAATCATATAGCTGTCATCAATGAAATTATTTTCATGAGCCATAAATAAAGATCAGAAGTTTCTGTAGGATTTTCTTGACATCTCCTTGGTTTCATCTGACTGCTGAAGCCATAGTCCACGAAGAGCTTACAAAGCATGTACGGTATATCACTTGCCAACAGATATCAATCAGGAGAGCGCTACAAATGAATTTCCAAAACATTAGATGTAGTTGGGCAGTATGGTGGTGTAGTGGTTAGCACTGTCGCCTCAAGGCAAGAAGGTTCTGGGTTTGAGCTGACGGGGGCTTTTCTATGTGGAGTTTGGATATTCTCCCCGTGTCTGCGTGGGTTTCCTCCGGGTGCTCTGGTTCCCCCCACAGTCCAAACAGGTTAGGCTAATTGGTGGCTCGAAATTGACCATAGGTGTGAATGTGAGTGTGAATAGTTGTTTGTCTCTATGTGTCGGCCCTGTGATGATCTGGCAACTTGTCCAGGGTGTACCCTGCCTCTTGCCCATAGTCAGCTGGGATGGGGTCCAGTTTGCCCGTGACCCTGCACAGAATAAGCAGCTACGGATAATGATGGATGGATGGATAGATGTAGTTGTACCATGGAGCACCGTGAAGGTCATCATCATCAAGTGGAGAAAATGGGGCACCATAGTGGCATTACCAAGAACAAGATGGCCCTCCAAAATTTACAAAAGAACAAGACAAAACTTATCTGACAAGTACTGACTACTCTCTGCATGTGTCAGTCTCTTGTATTATTCACTTCTGAGCTATAAGGTGGTTACACAGAAGCTCTTTCTCATAAAAAGTATCCATGGTCAACCAAATCACACCAAACCATACGGCAAAATGTGCAATTCCAAAAGGTATAAATGTTGGCGCTAAAGAAGGCAACTGGACTTGCTTGAAATTCTTGAAGACGTTTCACCTCTCATCCGAAAGGCTTCTTCAGTTCTGTCTGACTAGTGGGGAGCTCCAGGTATTTATCCTCGAGTGGACCAAAAGCAAACCTAAGGAGAGTCGTTAAGGTCAAATGGGTCATTGACACTCTCAGTCATCCTGTAGGTGTAAGGGTCACTGGAGGCCGGGTGTGAATGGTGTTAGCAGCCTAGAGGGTCATTAGAGTGATCTGTGAGTCGTTGGCTCTCTCTGCCATCATGTGAGTCTTTGAAGTCAGCTGAGTCTTGATGTGGATGTATATTCAGTTTTCTTGGAAGTGTGCCAAGGACTGCATTGTAGATGGCTGATAAGTGGTGTCTCAGACCCCCTCCTCTGTTCAATGATGGTCGTTCCAGGTTGACGAAGATGACTTCTTTTACTCCTCTTTCCACAAGGTATAACAATTCCATTATTGCAAAAGGTATATTTGGTGCAAAAAAGTACATTGGTAAAAGAGCACCATACCCATGGCGAAGCACAGTGGTGGCAACACAATGCTTTAGGGCTGCTTCTTTACAGCCAGAACTGGGGCTTTTATCAAGGTGGAGGGAATCATGAATACCAGTCAATTTTAATGCAGAACTTTCACGTGTATGCTAGTAAGCTGAAGAGTGAAAGGAGTCTCACCTTTCATCATGACAATGACCCAAAGCACATCCAAATCATCAAAGGATTGGCTTAACCAAGAGAAGATCAATGTTTTGAACAGCCTAGCCAGACTTGAATCCACCTAAAAATCTATGGGGTCATCTGAAGCTGTGCACAGACTCAGTAATGTTTTTTGGAACAAAGAGTGGGAAAATATTGCCAAGTCAAGATGAAGATAGACTTTCTCCCAAAAGTCTAAAAAGTGGTGTAATGAAATCAAAAGACTTGGGACAGTTTGTTTTCCCATAAATTAATTTCAACCAATCAGGTTTTAGATGACATCAGATGTTAGATGTTGCCCCTTAGAGTAACCGACTTCCTTTGGAGCCATGAAGCTGGACACTGTAGCGAGGTTTGTGCAGGTAAATATTTTTTGTCGAACAAAACTTGTATTTTCTACTTTGCCTCCACCTCCATTCTATGGTGTAATGTACACTGGAGACTTCGGGATTTGTTAGGAATTAAAGTATGTAGTCTAGAGTTACCAGATACAGTGTTATTTACTAAACTTAAATTCTGGGGAAAAATATTTAAGATTTTTTTTTTCAAAATGTCCAGATGGGGAGAGTTGGGACAGTTCATCATGTTACAGGTGGTTTTTTTTGTGGTCTACAAATATAAAATTGTTTAAAAATGTTTGTTAAAAATATGGGCGTGTCCCTGCATGAGGATTAAACTTATTTCATTCCTTCTTGAGAACAGAGCTGTTTTATCTCATCAGATTTTGGGTAAGCTGATATTTTTCTATCGCTGTACCAGCATTGTTGATATGTTACAAGTTTTGATAATAACATGTAGACCTTGGTATTTTATTTTGTTCCATGTCTCCCAACATAATGTCCCATGTCTCCCCACAGTGTCTCATGTCTCCCTGCAAAAAAAAAATAATGGCAGAAAAAGTGAAGGCTGGAGGCCACTACTCTTTGTTTGCACATGACGTCATAGTTAATTATGCATGAGGCTTTGAACCAGAAGTGGGCCATGTTGGAGGATATACACAAACTCATGTGGTGCACATTTATGATAGAAGATGTGCTCGAGAGGTTGTTATGCTTAAGAGTTCCTTTTGTTTCTTCACTATGCTGACTCTTTATGCTGTAACCGGATGCGGGCACAACTCTATTCAAGACAAGGGGACTTATAAATTCTTTAGAATTCCAGCAATTATAAATAATCAAGGAGAAAAAACAAGAGAGTTGTCCACGGAGCGTAGACGTCAATGACTGTCCAACGTTAACCAGGCTGATCTAAGTGATGAGAAAGCAAAAACCACACAAGTCTGCAGTGAACATTTTATCAATGGTAGGTACTACAAACTAGTTATTAATGAAAGATCACAATATATCAGAAATATCGGATTGTTTAATAGCCTGGTTGTGCAAAAACTCGCTGCTGTCAAATGTGACAAAGCCGTGATCATCGAGTGTGTGTGATCCAACAATCAAAGGCTTCGATGATTATTTCATTTTTAAAAGAGCTGTTTATCCAGCTATTTCATTATCCATGATCTTCATATGGGGTGGCACGATGGTGTAGTGGTTAGCGATGTCGCCTCACAGCAAGAAGGTTCTGGGTTCGAGCCCAGTGGCCAACAAGGGCCTTTCTGTGTGGAGTTTGCATGTTCTCCCCGTGTCTGTGTGGGTTTCCTCTAGGTGTTCCAGTTTCCCCCACAGTCCAAAGACATGCAGGTTAGGTTAATTGGTGGCTCTAAATTGACCGTAAATGTGAACGTGAGTGTGAATGGTTGTTTGTCTCTGTGTCAGCCCTGCGATGACCTGGTGACTTGTTCAGGGTGTACCCTGCCTCTCGCCCATAGTCAACTGGGATAGGCTCCAGCTTGCCTGCGACCCTGTAGAACAGGATAAAGTGGCTACAGATAATGGATGGGTGGATGGATATCTCCTGGGGTGGCACGGTGGTGTAGTGGTTAGCATCGTCGCCTCACAGCAAGAAGGTCCTGGGTTTGAGCCCAGTGGCCGATGACAGCCTTTCTGTGTGGAGTTTGCATGCTGTCCCGTGTCTGCGTGGGTTTCCTCTGGGTTCTCCGGTTCCCCCCCCCAGTCCAAAGACATGCAGGTTAGGTTAATTGGTGGCTCTAAATTGACTGTGAGTGTGATTGGTTGTTTGTCTCTGCGATAACCTGGCGACTTGTCCAGGGTGTGCCCGACCTCTCGCCTATAGTCAGCTGGGATAGGCTCCAGGATAAGCGGCTACGAATAATGGATGGGTTGCAAGCAAACAAAGAATATGTGACAAGCTGAGAAACTAATGCTGTGGTAAGAGGGTATAGCAAATCCTCTTGAATAATAATAATAATAATAAACTTTATTTGCCAGGTATGTGAACACACATGAGGAATTTGACTCCGTTTTCACTTAGCTCTCTACAAACAGATAAAAAGCGTAGAAAAAAACAAAACGCTATGTACATGTAGAAGGGTAAATATATAGACAGCATAGTGCAAGGATGAATTAGTAAATATAAATGTAAATATACAGTGAACACAGAATGACGGTATGAGTGTGCAGATATTTCACAGTTGATGCTACTGATATTTGAGTCCGGTTTTAGCTGTTCATCACAGAGACAGCCTGAGGGAAAAAACTGTTCTTGTGTCTGGTTGTTTTTGCATACAGTGTTCTGTAGCGTCTCCCAGAGGGGAGAAGTTTAAATAGTTTGTGACCAGGGTGTGATGGGTCTGCAGAGATGTTACCTGCCCATTTCCTGACTCTGGACAGGTGCAGGTCTTGGATGGAGGGCAGGCTAACACCAGTAATTTTCTCTGCAGACCTTATTGTCCGTTGCAGTCTGTTCTTGTCCTGTTTGGTGACCGATCCAAACCAAACAGTGATGGAAGGGCAGAGACAGAGGCGATTCTAGAGTCTGTTGTGGCCCCAAGCAAAAATTCCCAGGGGGCCCTTCTGACCAGTGTTCATCACCAATATGTTATAAATAATCTGACACCAAAGTAAAATGAAGAAGAAAGAAGAAGAAATCTTTATTCATCACATGCAGACTTCAAGCACAGTGAAATTCATCCTCTGCATTTAACCCATCTGAAGCAGTGAACACACGCACACATTCAGAACAGTGGGCAGCCACACCAGAGCGCCCAGGGAGCAGTCAGGGGTCAGGTACCTTGCTCAAGGGCACCTCAGCCCAAGGCCGCCCCACGTCAACCTAACTGCATGTCCTTGGATTGTGGGGGAAACCGGAGCACCTGGAGGAAACCCACGCAGACACGAGGAGAACATGCAAACTCCACACAGAAAGGCCTTCGCCGGCAGCTGGGCTCGAACCCGGAACCTTCCTGCCGTGAGGTTACCGTGCTAACCACTACGCCACCGTATGTATGAAACCAAAGTTTTTTAAATTCCAAATGTGAAAATACAATGGTAAAGAACAATAAAAACAATAAAAACCAAAATAAATAAGCCCTCAGGCCCCGACTCTCGGGGGGCCCCGGGCCAGGGGGCCCCAAGCAGTTGCCTGCCTTGCCTGTTTACAAGCTGCGCGTCTGGGCAGAGAACAGACTGAATGATGGCAGAGTAGAATTGTGTCAGCAGCTCCTTAGACAGGTTGAGCTTCCTGAGCTGGCGCAGAAAGTACAACCTCTGCTGGGCCTTTTTAATGATGGTGACTGTGTTGGTCTCCCACTACAGGTCCCGGGAGATTGTCTCATCTCATCTCATCTCATCTCATCTCATCTCATCTCATTATCTCTAGCCGCTTTATCCTGCTCTGCAGGGTCGCAGGCAAGCTGGAGCCTATCCCAGCTGACTACAAGCAAAAGGCAATGTACACCCTGGACAAGTCGCCAGGCCATCACAGGGCTGACACATAGACAACCATTCACACTCAATTTAGAGTCACCAGTTAACCTAACCTGCATGTCGTTGGATTGTAGGGGAAACCGGAGTACCCGCAGGGGAGAACATGCAAACTTTCCGCACAGAAAGGCCCTCGCCGGCTACAGGGCTCGAACCCGGACCTTCTTGCTGTGAGGCGACAGCGTTAACCACTACACCACCGTGCCGCCCCCAGGAGATTGTGGAACCCAGAAACCTGAAGGTTTCAACAGCAGTCACAATATTGTTGGTGATGGGCGGCAGGGTGGGGGGGGCTCCTCCTAAAGTCCACTGTCATCTCCATGGTTATGCTACCTGCAAAAAAAAATTTCACGCCATCTAGAAAAACTGAAAACTTGTCCCAAGTCACCCTTATGCTTTTTTGTTTTCCCTGAAAAAAAAAGTTTTTGGGCGGCACGGTGGTGTAGTGGTTAGCGCTGTCGCCTCACAGCAAGAAGGTCCGGGTTCGAGCCCCGTGGCCGGCGAGGGCCTTTCTGTGCGGAGTTTGCATGTTCTCCCCGTGTCCGCGTGGGTTTCCTCCGGGTGCTCCGGTTTCCCCCACAGTCCAAAGACATGCAGGTTAGGTTAACTGTTGACTCTAAATTGACCGTAGGTGTGAATGTGAGTGTGAATGGTTGTCTGTGTCTATGTGTCAGCCCTGTGATGACCTGGCGACTTGTCCAGGGTGTACCCCGCCTTTCGCCCGTAGTCAGCTGGGATAGGCTCCAGCTTGCCTGCGACCCTGTAGAACAGGATAAAGCGGCTAGAGATAATGAGATGAGATGAAAAAAGTTTTTGATTGTTTCATCTCATCTCATTATCTCTAGCCGCTTTATCCTGCTCTACAGGGTCACAAGCAAGCTGGAGCCTATCCCAGCTGACTACAAGCAAAAAGGACAAGTCGCCAGGCCATCACATAGACAACCATTCACACTCACGGTCAATTTAGAGTCACCAGTTAACCTAACCTGCATGTATTTGGATTGTAGGGGAAACCGGAGCATCCACAGGGGAGAACATGCAAACTTTCCGCACAGAAAGGCCCTCACCGGCTATGGGGCTCGAACCCGGACCTTCTTGCTGTGAGGCGACAGCGTTAACCACTACACCACCGTGCCACCCTTGGGAGATTGTGGAACCCAGAAACCTGAAGGTTTCAACAGCAGTCACAATGTTGTTGGTGGGGGGGCTCCTCCTAAAGTCCACTGTCATCTCCATAGTTATGCTATCTGCAAAAAAAAAAAAAAAATCACACCATCTAGAAAAGCTGAAAACTTGTCCCAAGTCTCCCTTTTTGTTTTCCCTGAAAAAAAGTTTTTAATTGTTTTTCACTTTATTTTTACAAGCTACTTTAAGCATACAGAGAGAGAGAGAGATTGTGTGGCTTCGTTCTCTGGAGCGCTTCTGTTTTACTGCTCTGGAGTGGGCGGGGCACGATTGGGCTTTTCTGTCAAGGTGAGACTCCGCCCACAGGAGGCGCTGCGTCCACCTGCCAGAGAGAGAGAGAGAGAGAGAGAGATCTTGCTCTGGAGCGGATGAGTGGAGTGAATAAGCGCTGTCCAGAAGGAATACCCCGTGCGCGCACACACACACACACACTGTATTTGTGCGCTCGGATGTTCAGCCTGTGACAGTGAGCAGATCAGATCAGATCAGAGCAGAGCAGTGAGCGGGTGTGTATGTAAGAGAGAGAGAGAGAGAGAGAGTGTTTGAACTGGAGAAGAGCGCATCGCCGGATTTCTCCTCACTGGACTCTGAATGGGCTTTTATTCTGGGATAAACTTCAGATCATTTCTCAGGTGAATGCTGAGGTCCGGGACCCCACATGGACCCGTAAAGACAATCCATTTGTACTCTTATTTGCGGATTTCTTAATTATATAGGAATTCTTCTAGTTTTATCATCTGTTGTTTTTAAAATCGGACCATAATTAATTCATCATAATTATGAGCTAATCATTCATTTCCCTTATTCCTTAGTGCCAGGTGTTGGCATGGGTGTTTGTAATTTTTTTGTTTGTTTGGTTTGGTTACTTTTTTAAAAAATATCTATCTATCTATCTATCTATCTATCTATCTATCTATCTATCTATCTATCTATCTATCTATCAAACATTGTTTCAAATTTCTTGCAAGCTCAGGCAATGTCAGTAAGTCAGGAGCATCCAAATATATCTGCTAAATTGAGTATGTATAATGATGATGCTTTATAAACACCTTGCGTTATTTCTATTTCTACATCCGGTGGTGTTTTCAGGCTCGTGTGCAGGATGCCACTACTGTATTATATTTAGTTACAGGTGCAATTGGATCTGGACTGAGTTGCTTGTGCGAGATCAGCAGTCATTAAAGTCTCCTGATGTGTGTGTGTGTGTGTGTGTGTGTGTGAGAGAGTGTGTGTGTGGGGGGGCAGTGTTCACCTACTGTTCATGCCAAACCCACAATTAATACCTACAGTGCTGAATGAACTGTTAATTCTGTGTCCAGATAGAATGAAATAGACTGTACGGTAGATGTGACTTCAGGACCGACCTGTTTGTTGTGTCTGGTCCATCTTGATCACTTCTGTATGATTTGGATGATACTGAGTAAAAATGAATAAAGTTTGATTTCTGCATCCTAGACAGTGTCTGAGCGGAGTGCAGATTGTCGTCTTGACATGCCTATTTAAAATAATAATAATAATAATAATAATAATAATAATAATTCAAGATTTGTGGGAACATTTTAACGTTCCCTGTAGGTACAGAGATTTTAAAAAACGAAGAAGTTGGGGGGTGTTCAATGTTGAACCATTGTAGTACCCTGTCTATCCAAAGAGCATTGAATAAACTCTATTTTTTTTATTTAGTAGCCTATATGTTAGTCATTTCCTTTCTCTTACACATCTACTACACTGTTTGAACAGAAGGAATGACCGAATTTAGATTCAAATTGTGTTAATACACATGTTCAGTTTCCAGAAGTCTGTGTAACCTGTCTGGGCATTATCCCTACCTCATCCCATCTCCCCAACCCCTCTATGTTCTTTGTCCTCTGCAGGGCTGATTGTTTCTCCATGTTTTTGGACACAATGATGGTGCAGAGCACGAGGGATTTGTTTCTGGGGACCCTTCTGGTTTCTGTGATCTCTGCTGTTTCAGTCGAGGGTAACCCGTTTGCCTCTCTGCCACTTCTGTCAGCTCCCCGGATCTACCTGCCCTTTAAAGGTAAGATATACAAATCTGATCTGATGGAATTCTACATGAAACCATTTTTTATTGAACTTCTTCATATAAGGAATATCACCAGTAGTCCAACACCCCTCATCCTAATCATGAGTATTCAAAGATTTTTGTCGAGATTGTGCAAGTTTATAGTCTGCAATCATGAGGCTATGCTTGATATATCCCTAGTTAGGGGTTTAGACTTGCCACACTTCTGACGTTTCTGATTTATGACTCTTTCCAATCTGGAAGCTGTTGGTGCGGTTATGTTGTCCAAGGAAGCTGCAATATTCAGTGGTTTCCTGTTTCAATTGGTTGTGCAACTGCTTAGTAGGCTGCTTCTTGGCAAGAGACATGGCCGCTTGGATCGAGATCGTGTGGGAAACATGCAATATTAGTTAGCACTTGCCGTGTTTTCAGGCTGCAGGACAATCAAGGCCACACTCCACACACTTCTCGCACATGTGTCATGAGTGTGTATTTCCTAGCCCATTATGCTTCCGTTCCATTTCCATAGCTTGTGTTTCTGTGGTCAGAGGCTTCTTCTGTAATAGAGTTTAGGTTTCTTTGGGTTTGCAGGGAAAGTGCTGAGCATTTCAGCTCCCGTCATATTCATACATGCTTCTAATTCTCAGTCAGTCAGTTTGTCTGCAACAGCTACTTTTCCTTAGCTAGTTTACTTTTCAGTTTGATGTTACTGAATTTCTTTAATTGGTGTTTTAACATGTGGTTTGGGGGAGATTCTGTACTCTGACCACAAGTTTGCTGCTTGGTTCATTTCTGCAATGCACTTTGATGAAATGTTCTTCAGAATGGCTTGCGTTTCAAGATTTCCTTTTGGCGTCACTTCTATTTTTCTTGCATTATATTAAATTTCATCTTGGTTCTAATAATTAGGGGTATGGATATCCAGTCATGTCAAATGCAGGTTTTTTTTCCATTAGAAGATGTAAAGATGAGTTTAAAATGATCAGGTATCCAGGCATAACAAAGGCAAGAGATTTTATGTGATTTAAGAGTCACTGTTAAAACAACTCAGCATAAAGCATTCACTTTCTAAGGCATTACAAAAGAAGCTTTGCCATTGTAATCTTCTCTGCCGAGGCAGTTTATTTGAATGGCGACTGAAAAATGTTCTGTTATGGATTATTGTTTTTGCAGGTTTCCTTAGTCTCTTTCGGAGTCGTTCAGTTCTGCTTTATTCTGAGTTGACATGGAAATGTAATGCTTTTGCCCATGTGACCAAAATATAGCACCATGTGCCAAAATATATATCAGAATGCATACTAGTTAGATGTGTACAGAGGCCAAGTCAGCTTGGCAGCAGCCATGAAGAATTTCTCACAGAAGAGTCTGGAATTTTTCACTAGACTGTTCTGTTAGTAAAAGAGGCAGATATAAATGACTAAAGCTTAAGATATGAGATAATGAACATATGCCTTGTGATACTGTACAACCCCAGTTCCAAAAAAGTTGTGACGCTGTGTAAAATATAAATAAAAACAGAATGCAATGATTTGCAAATCTCATAAACCCATATAGTTTTTTCCCGCAATAGAACATAACATATCAAATGTTTAAACTGAGACATTTTACTATTTCATGAAAAATATTAGCTCATATTGAATTTGATGGCAGCAACAAGTCTCAAAAAAGTTGGGACAGGGGCAACAAAAGGCTGGAAAAGTAAGTGGTAGTAAAAAAAAAAAACAGCTGGAGGAACATTTTGCAACTAATTAGGTGAATTGGCAAAAGGTCAGTCGCATGACTGGGTATAAAAAGAGCATCCCAGAGAGGCTGAGCCTCTCAGAAGTAAAGATGGGCAGAGATTCACCAATCTGCAAAAAACTGTGTCTACAAATTGTAGAATAATTTCAGAATAATGTTCCTCAAAATAAAATTGCGAAAACTTTGAATATCTCATCATGCACAGTACATTATATAATCAAAAGGTTCTGAGAATCTGGAGAAATCTCTGTGTACAAGGAACAAGGCCGAAAATCAATATTGGATGCCTGTGATCTTCGGGCCCTCAGGCAGAACTGCGTTAAAAGCGGGCATGCTTCTCTTATGGAAATGACTGCATGGGCTCAGGAACACTTCCAGAAATCATTGTTTGTGAACACAGTTCACCATGCCATCCACAAATGCAGGTTCAAGCTCTATCATGCAAAGAAGAAGCCATATGTGAACATGATCCAGAAATGCCGCCATCTTCTCTGGGCCAAAGCTCATTTAAAACGGACTGAGGCAAAGTGAAAAACTGTTCTGTAGTCAGACGAATCAAAATTTGAAATTCTTTTTGGAAACCATGGACTAAAGAGGAGAGGGACCATCTGCCTTGTTATCAGCGCTCGGTTCAAAAACCTGCATCTCTGATGGTATGGGGGTGCATTAGAGCTTATGCCATGGGCAGCTTGCACATCTGGAAAGGCACCATCAATGCTGAAAGGTGTATATACAGGTTTTAGAGCAACATATGCTTCCATCCAGATGACATCTTTTTCTGGGAAGGCCTTCCGTCTTTCAGCAAGACAATGCTAAACTGCATGCTGCATTTATTACAACAGCATGGCTTCGTAGTAGAAGAGTACGGGTGCTAAACTGGCCTGCCTGCAGTCCAAATCTTTCCAAACCTTTTTCATTTCATGATGCATCAAATGTGAAAGCATTTGATGTATCATGAAATGAAAAATATCATAAAGAAGACCCAGGACTGTTGAGCAGTTAGAATCCTATATCAGACAAGAATGGGACAACATTGCTATTGTGAAGAAATATGGGTTTATGAGATTTGCAAATCATTGCATTCTGTTTTCATTTACATTTTACACAGCGTCCCAACTTTTTTGGTACTGGTGTGGTACATGTCTTTTAGGGTTGTTGGGTTTGACACACTTGGTCCTTTTTCTCTGCTTTAAAGCGACTTTTTTTTATTGGTTTAGCTGATTATTTCTGTGTAGAACAATCATTGCACATTTTTAAGCAAAAAAAAAAAAAGATGGACTTTGTCCATTGTTATCTGCTTTTAGAGCTGATCGTAGCATTATAGTTGAACTGCTCACTTAAATTTTTGATGAGTGAGCGAAAGATGGTTAGGACATCTTCAGTGGTACATCATCTTGTCAAGTCGGGCTGTGTAGCTTGTACAGTGTCTTGCAAAAGTATTCATCCCCCTTGGTGTTTGTCCTGTTTTGTCGCATTACAAGCTGGAATTAAAATGAATTTTTGGGAGGTTAGCACCATTTGATTTACACAACATGCCTACCACTTTAAAGGTGCACATTATTGTTTTATTGTGACACAAATAATAATTCAGATGAAAAAACAGAAATCTGGAGTGTGCATAGGTATTTACCCCCCAAAGTCAATCCTTTGTAGAGCCACCTTTTGCTGCAATTACAGCTGCAGGTCTCTTGGGGGTATATCTCTATTAGCTTAGCACATCTAGCCACTGGGATTTTTGCCCATTCCTCAAGGCAAAACTGCTCCAACTCCTTCAAGTTAGATGGGTTGCATTGGTGTACAGCAATCTTCGAGTTATGCCACAGATTCTCTATTGGATTGAGGTCTGGGCTTTGATTAGTCCATTCCAAGACATTTAAATGTTTCCCTTTAAACCACTCCAGTGTAGCTTTAGCAGTATGTTTAGGGCCATTGTCCTGCTGGAACGTGAACCTTCATCCCAGTCTCAAACCTCTGGCTGACTCAAACAGGTTTTCCTCCAGAATTGCCCTGTATTTAGTGCCATCCATCTTTCCTTCCGTCCTGACCAGCTTTCCTGTCCCTGCAGATGAAAAATATCCCCACAGCATGATGCTGCCACCACCATGCTTCACTGTAGGAATGGTGTTCTCAGGGTGTTTGGTTTGCGCCATACATGGCATTTCCCATGATGGCCAAAAAGATAAATTTAATCTCATTTGACCAGAGAATCTTCTTGCATGTGTTTGGGGAGTCTGCCACATGCTGTTGGGCAAACTCCAAACATGTTTTCTTAAGCAATGGCTTTTTTCTGGCCACTCTTCCATAAAGCCCCGCTCTGTGGAGTGTATAGCTTAAAGTGGTCCTATGGACAGATACTCCCATCTCTGCTGTGGATCTTTGCAGTCCCTTCAGTGTTATATTTGGTGTCTTTGTTGCATCTCTGATTAATGCTCTCCTTGCCCGGTCTGTGAGTTTTGGTGGGCGGCCTTCTCTTGTCAGGTTTGTAGTGGTGCCATGTTCTTTCCATTTTGCTATAATGTATTTGATGGTGCTCCCTGGGATATTCAAAGTTTGGGATATTTTTTTATAACCCAACCCTGATCTATACTTCTCCACAACTTTGTCTCTGACCTGTTTGGAGGCTCCTTGGTTTTCATGTTGCTTGCTTAGTAGTGTTGCAGAGTCAGGGTCCTTCCAGAACAGGTTGATTTATACAGACATCATGTGACAAATCATGTGACACTTTGATTGCACACGGGTGGCTCTTAATCAACTAATTATGCGACTTATGAAGTGAATTGGTTGGACCAGCTCTTATTTAGGGGTTTCATATGAAAGGGGGTGAATACCTATGCACACTTCAGATTTCTGTTTTTTTTTTTTTCATCTTAATTATTGTTTGTGTCACAATAAAATAATTTGCACCTTTAAAGTGGTAGGCATGTTGTGTAAATCAAATGGTGCTAACCCTCTAAAAATCTTTTGCAAGACATTGCAGGGTCTCTTAAAACAAGAAAGAGGTGTTTTCTTTATGGTCGAAAAGCAGTTTTAATCTCAAGAATCTGACTTTTATTAAGGTAACACTGGCAAAGAAAACAAGAAGCTTTTAGGGGATTATCCCGTCACTCCCATCAGCATTCTCATAGACATCTAGTGACTAGTCCACATCATTGTGTAAGTATGAGTGTGTACTTGTACTTGCTACATATTGAGGACCAGAATTTTTTTTTTTTTAATTTACAGACTTTGGATATTTTTGGGAAGTGGGGATATTTTGGCTGGTCCTCACTTTTTCAAAGGGCTGTTTGAGGGTTAAGACTTAGTTTTAGGGTTCAGGTTAGAATTAGGTTTAGTTTAGGGTTAGGGTAGGGGATGGGGTTAGGCATTTAGTTGTGATGGTTAAGGTTCGAGTAAGGGGCTAGGGAATGCATTATGTCAATGAGTGTCCCCACAAAGATGGAAGTGTGTGTGTGTGTGTGTGTGTGTGTGTGTGTGTGTGTGTGTGTGTGTGTGTGCGCACGTGGCTGAAAACTTACTCGACCTGAATGAAGAGGAACCTTGCCAGTTCAAGTCAGTTTTCAGCACCGGTGGTGTCGGCAAGTTGAGAAGGGAAAGATGCCACTATCTTTATCACCCCTTTTCACATTACATGCCATCTGGGCTAGCAGTACATCCTAGGAAGCCAAGATAAATCACATCTGAAGCTTAAGGTCTAGGGCTCCTATTTACAGGAGTTTCGATCCTTCTATCATCTCACCGCCAGCTCAAGTTTGGGTGTGTGCCTTCATGTAGGTTTTGATTTCATGTACGTTCTTGCTTTCTCTCCTCTTTCTGTACCCTGACACCCTTTCTTCCTCTCTTCTTCTTGCTTCCTCGTTTTGTTTTCAGAATCCCCTCTATTTAGCTCAAAGATAGCCCAGAGGACTTTCAGCACCCCACTGTGACCTAAGAGTGTGTGCGTCTATGTAACCACTCAGTTTTGACACGCTGGTGGATTTATGGACATGTTTCTGCATATCTTATCCATGTTTAATGGTTAGGAAAGCACCTAAGGCAGATTCAACAGTTTGGCATAAGAATGCTTGGTGTGTGACTGAAAACGTTGCTTGGAGCAAATCTTGTGCATATTGTTTTAATTCGAATTCCAGCACTGAATCTTAAAGTAGCAGTATACTCGCAGCATGTTTTAGATGTGTATTCTTGAAAAGGTAGCACCGAGATTTGCACAGATGTTTGCAGTGTGTCCAGAGCAATGCACAGATTATCATAACGAAAGACTTGCTGCAGAATTTCTTTTGTAAGTGCTCGTCTAACTGTGTAAGTGTTTCTGGCTTCTCCAGTGTAAGCTTTTAATGTGTGCTGCAGCCTGAGCTTGCTTAAGTGCACTGTCTGAACCACGTTGTTATATATGAAGGTTCCTATTGTGTTGTTTTTTTTTAAAGGCGTGGGAGTGTTGAAGCCGCCGCTGTATTATCATCTGAGATATGGGATATGTAAAAAATTGAAGGAATGACCACACAGACTCAGACTAATGCTGTGAAAATCACTCTTTCACTCGCTTGTTCAATATTTACTGTACAGGCTGTTCTATATAGAGTGTTGTATAAGGCAGCAGTAACTGAATGCTGCCCTGTATAATGGAATAAATGTACTATTTGATAGTCTAAATGATCCAAAAACACATGATCGTGACTTGCTTTTATATAAACAGTTTGCACATTACAAATTACCTACCAACCTGAATCCTTAAACATACAGAAGCAATTTCTTTATAATATACTCCACAAACAAGTACCAGTAAATACAGTTAATTATTATACATACAGGGCACTTTTTCCATGGAATAAAAACATGTATTCTATTCCCTTCCAGTGGGTTTATTGATAACATGCAATATTGCTATCATATTGCTTATCCTCCATGTATTACGCCACTTTCCCCAATGGAGAATGAGCATGCAATATTGTTATAATACTGCACATTGTCAAGACAACACGACGTCACACGTCAGAGCTCATGCGAAGATCCAGTGACAAAACTTTTATGCTGCGCGTGTGCAGAATCATTTCTTTGTCAGCCGGGAAAGAGAGAAGACGAGGCTAATCCCATGCTAGGTTTAAGCACTAAATAAATAAACTGAAAACTGAAACTAAAGATGCGCTGAACACCTAAAAGGCTACCAAAACTCCATTATATATTCTTCACACATATCTACAAGAGAAAAACATACCAACGGACATTGAAAAACTGGAAAAGAGACACATCAGAGATGTAAAACTTCCGCGTTAGCAAATGACTGTGACAGTTTGTACACAAACATGGCCACAAGGTTTACTTCATTAAAAGCGGAAGATTTTCACAGAATTTTGGCTGCCAGGTCGCTCCATTGTGTGTAGCTGTTGATGTTGATTTTAAAAGTAACTAAGTAAATTACACAGGGAATATAATAATAATAATAATAATAATAATAATAATAATAATATTCTGCTTGACTGTGCTAGCATTGGCCTGCACTAGCACTATACCAGCTAGAAGGTAACTGGACTGCCGCACTAACAGCACCGAGTTGCAAGTAAGCGAGTTTCGGCCTTCGAGAATGTTGATATGAAGAGTGTGCATGTAGAATAATAATATTATTGGCTGGCTTTTTTTGTGGCATATCAGATATATTCCATTCAACTACTCGTCTTCAACTCGTTCAATATCATACTAGCTGAATGGAATATATCTGATATACCACTCAAAGCCAGCCAATATTATTTAATTATGATACATCCCGGACACTTTTTTGATGGAATTAAAACATGTTCTATTCCCTTCTAGCGGGTTTCATTCATTTGGTTTGATAGCAAGCAATATTGTTAGCATATCACTTATCCTATGTGTATTATGTCACTCTACCCAGTGGAGAATGAGCGTTGAATATGGTTTACGATATTGTATGGTTGTCAAGACAACATGACATCAGAGACATAAAACTTCCACGCTAGCGAGCGACTGTGACAATTTGTAAACAAACATGGCTGCCAGTTTTGCTTCGTTAAATACGGAAGATTTTGAGAGAATTCTGAAAGAGAAAGATGCATTGAACACCCAAAAGGAATGTGTGTTTGTCTTAATAATAATAATAATAATAATAATAATAATAATATTGGCTAGCTTTTTTTCGTGGTATATCAGATATATTCCATTCAGCTAGCATGATATTGAACGAGTCGAAGACAAGTTCTATATCATGCTAGCTGAATGGAATATATCTGATATACGTACCATGAAAAAAAAGCCTGCCAGTATTATTTAAATATCTATTATTAATATTTATTGATATATTATACACTCTGACAAGTCAAATTTGTAATCATTGTGTTATTTTAGTGTAGAAGTGTGGATTTATGGTGCATTACGGGTACAATGCACCATTCAGGGAATATAATAGTGCACTATGTTGAATAGGGAATACATTTAGATCTTGCATAAGCATCAGAATTGTGACCTGATCACAATGTATAAAAAAGGATCTTGGGGTATATTTCCACCTGAGATGTTTTGTCATTGATAACATGTACGTCAAAAATATAAGAGGGGCTCCACTGGTGTGTGTGTTTTGGTTAATATACACTTGTGTGTGTCTGATCCAGATAACCCACTGACTTGTGTTGCAGGCAAGATAAGGCCTGCTAATAGATTTATAGATTTCTGGCAAAAGCTACTTAAACTTTTTGCCCTTTGAGAGTTTGTCATCTGAAGTAAGTGGTCAGCCTTAAAGGTTGTTAGGGATAAATTTAAGACTTGTTTATTTTGCATGTAGTAGTACCCTGTGGCTCTGTGATGGCAAAACCCATAAACTAGCACATTTTATATACAGTCCCCCTCAGAACACAAGGCCAATCCTTGGTTTTTGCTATACACTGAAGACATTTGTATATGAAATCAAAAATGAATGAGATGATAGATTAAATTTCCTGATATTTACATCTAGATTTGTTAAACAACTTCGAACATAGCACCTTTGGTGGCAAACCATCCAAAATTCAGGTGAGCAAAAGTATCAGAACAGATAGTCTTAAAGTAAATGACACTTAACGCTAGACGGCCTTTTGGTTTCATAAACTCGGTGAAATTTAGTTCCCTGTGAAATTTGGTCATTGCAGAAATAAACATATATCGCAATATCTTAAAAAAACAGGCCATTCTGTGGCTGGGAAGTTATTTAATTTGAAGGGATTCCCTAGCAAATAATGTGCATGAAATTGCTCGCTTTGTGTAGTCAAACAGACAGAGGAAGTCCGTGTGCGCATGCGCAGGTTTACCTTAGTTGTCGTCGTTTTCTTCTTTTGGGTTTTACGGCAGCTGGCATCCAGTGTTGCATTACTGCCATCTACAGGTTTACCTTTGACCGTGCACTGACAGTTCCATCATTCTGTCACTAAACGAACAGCTGATCACACCAAGGTGCTCGCTGACCGCCAATATTTATTTGCTTGGTCCTGCGTTTCCTTTCCTTTGCATATAACATAACGTCTTTTCTTCTTGCTTTCTGTTACTGTAGTCTGTCTTTCATGTTTCATTGAAGTCCTCCATTTTCCTCTCCTGTTTCAAATTTGTATCCCACAATGCCTTGCGCAAACAGGGAAAGCCCACCACATGATGCATGATGTAGTATCTTGAATGGTGAAGCAGGAAAAAATAGTGGAGAATTTAGGGCCATGTGGCCCTAAATTCATTAATTGTTCTATTAAAAAATTGGAAGTCTGTGATTCGAATTCAGTAGCTTTCAGTCCACTAAGCAAAAATAATTAGGTCTCAGGGAAAATTATTTTTATGACCTACACTTGAAAAATCTGAAAGGCAGTCTACCTTTAATATTTAGTTGCATATCCATGGTTTTCAGTAACTGCATCAGTCCAGTGACCCACTGACATCACCAAACTCTTGCATTCTTCTTTTGTGATGCTTTTCCAGGTTTGTACTGCAAGTAGTTTCTCCCGTCAGTCTCCTCTTCAGGAAGTGAAATGCTGTTCAGTTGGGTTACGGTCTGGTGATTGACTTGTATAATCGAAAATCTTCCTCTTTCCCCCCACGATGAAGTCCTTTGTTGTGTTGGTGCTGTGTTTTGGCTCATTGTCTTGCTGCATGATGAAGTTCCTCCCAATTAGATGAGATGCAGTTCTCTGTAAATTCTCAAACAATGTTTCTATCGACTTCTGAATTCATTCTGCTGCTACATCACGAGTTACATCATCAATAAAGATGAGTGAGCCTGTTCCAGAAACAGCCATGCAAGCCCAAGCCATGATGCTACCTCCACTGTGCTTGGCCAGTGAGCTTGTATGTTTTGGATCATGAGCAGATCCTTTCTTTCTCCAGACATCAACCTTTCCATCACTTTAATAATGATTGTAAGGTTCATCTTGGTTCCAGAGATTTTGTGGCTCATCTCTGTATTTTTTTTTTTTTTCAAATTCCAATCTGGCCTTCTGATTCTTATTGCTGATGAGTGGTTTGTATCTTGTGGTATGGCCTCTATGTTTCTGCTCTCAAAGTATAATACAATGGATTGTGATATCTTCACCTCTGCCCTTTGGAGGTTGTTGGTGATGTCACTCACTGTTATTTTTGGTTTTTCTTCTCAGGTCTCACAATGTTTTTGCCATCAGCTGCTTTTGTTTTCCTTGGCTGATCTGTTTAAGATCTGGTTATTTGTACACCAGTGGTTTCTTTCTTTTTTAGGACATTCTAACTTGTTGTATTGGCCATGTCCCATGCCTGTGCTATGGTTCTCATTGATTTTCTCTATTTTCTCAGCTTCAAAATGGCTTGTTTTTCTCCCATAGACAGCTCTCTGGTCTTTGTGTTGGTTTATCCTTTTTAGCAGTAAATGCAGTCTCATGCCAACTTTTCAAAATTCTCATGGGGGAGAAAAGTGCATGAATGACATTTTCAATTGGATGAGGGTATGATGCGCGGTTGAAAAGATAAAAACAGTGGATCCCAATTAATTGCAAACCATTTGAAATGTATACAATTAAAGAGTTTTTGAATTGTTGATATTGTTCTATCAATTACTAGGTTATGGGATTCATGTATCAGGCATGAGAGAGCTCAGAGTGAAACATCTGAAATAATACTCTTGTCTTGAATTTTAATATAATAACAATGAAAGGGAAGTCTTAAATAAGATTTTTAGCTGAAATATCTCATGCCTGAATATTGTATACATACAGAGACCTACAGAAAATAACAAGTGATGCTTTAGAAGAATGTTTATAATTTCTTAAAATAGTCACAGTGAATGAAAGTATTATTGGATTGCATTAAATGTGTTTTCCTTCTGTAAGCTCATGTAGAAATACAGTACAGTACAGTTTATTTTCTCTGTTGTTGACCTAGTCAACGAAGAGCCAGAGTGAATCGCTGGTGGATCACTCTGCTGAACTCATTTTTGGACTGTGCCAATCTCTTTGCCTGGTCCACTGATGTTCCCAACAACCGTCTGATCTTTATCCATGGACCCCTGTAATATCTCCTACTCGGCTTCGCAAATAGGACCTTCTTTGTGATTGCAGTGTTGTCAGCTCTACATATATGCGCAATGTACTTCAGATATTGTGAGTAAATGAAATCTCTGAGGGGTATCGTCTTCATGATATTCTGGATTTCATCATTTGTGTAGACAAAGCTGTAAACTTCTTCTGAATCTTCTGATGCTTTCTTTCTTTTCCACCCTCCTTTTACCATGCTCCGTAGTATCTGGTGCCAACAAGCTTCAAGTCTATTTAGTTGTTGTTCGTTAGGAAACCATGCTTGTGTACCATAAATTAACACACGCTTCCAGGATTTTCCGTCTGTGCACAGGTTGACATTGTTGTCCATTAAGACAGTGCAAAGCTCATTGAATTTTGCATTTGCCCTGGCCACACGAATTTCAGTGAAACATCCCTTTTCCTCAGTTGTTATCATTTGCCCTAGGTACATGAATTCTCTGATATTTTCCACGACTTGACTGTTAATGCTGAATAGTGTTGGCTGTTTTGCAAGATCATCATCATTAAATACCTGTGTTTTGGTCTTCTTGAATGAAATTTGAAGCCCAAATTGTTGGCACACATTATCTATTATGATGAGAAGTTGCTGTGCCTCACTCGTTGTTTTACAGAAAAGAGCAGCATCATCTGCATAAAGTATCCACCTCATTATCTCCACTCCACGCTTTCTTCCACCACGCCGCTGCTCCCTGTTGGTGCACATATACGGGATATTGAATTTGAGATTGATACCCCAGCCATCAGGAAAGGCTTTGTCAATTTCATAGGCGGCCGCTTTCAGAACGTAGTCAAAGTAGTAGTTGAACAAGCATGGAAATTCTTGTCCACCTTGTCTACATCCTATGAGCACATCAAACTTTTCTTTCATTCCCTGTATCGATGCGGTGGTACCTTCATATAATTTTTGTAGTATGGCTACCAAAGGAGTGGCTCCTGTTTGTATCTGCAGTACTCGGAAAAGAAAATTACGTGGTATATGGTCATATGCTGCACTAAGATCAACATACACTATGATCAGGGGTCCTCCATATTTCTCAATCACTGTCTTTACAATGAATGTAATCTGATGTAGATCGATTGTGACGAAATCCATACTGACACTCGCTGATGTGTTTCATATGCACCTTGTAATCTGTTAATAATAATTTTTGCAAGGATACGGCTCATATTTGCTCCAATAGATAATCCACGATAGTTCGCTGCTACGCTCTTCTTGCCTTTTTTATAGAGACAGGTGATGCTGGAGTGTAGCCATGAACTATACAGAGAACAGAGAACTATAATATCATATATAAATTAAATAAAATTTTTATAAGATTTAACCAAAATAGTAACAACTCAATTAAATAAATACTGCACTGTCTTAGTACTACTAAAATGCATCTCTCTCACTAAACACTTTCCAACAGAATTTTTAAAAAGCAATAGAAATACTATCAAAATCCTATCGCAATGCATCAAAAGAATTTGCTCATTTGCAAACTTTGAAAGTTTTCAAAAAAAAATTAAAAATGGCACTATACTAACATACTATCAAAATATACTTCACAAAGAAATTCACTCGAATGCAAAATTTTAGTACGACCAAAATACACTCACTAGTAATCTTTCACTTAAAACCTCAAAACTCTATCAAAATCACTTTCCAGATAATTCACTTGTAAACTTTCACTTAAGGGTGTATTCAGACCAGGATAGTTCGATAGTTCACTTGCTTTGGTCCGAACCAAATGTTTTTTTTTTTATTTTTTCATTTTGGTGTGGTTCGCTTTCACACTGTACATTTTAGTAAGCGGACCAAAATCTGCCAACAAAGCCACGCGCCCTGAGGTCGTTCAGCTATTGGTCAGAGACGACACGCGCACAAAGTGTTAAGTTCAAAAGTAGTCATGGAGGCTTTCCGTGCTGTTATTCTTTTTAATGTCATCAAAGCTATATGTTTTTTCCAGTTTTTACTGTTTTCACAATTGTGCTATTACTATGCTGTTGTACAAGTAATTTATCAATGATGACTTCAAAGGGCAAGGCGGCTACGGAGGATAGCGCTGATGAGCACACATCATGTTGTGACAGTTCTGGCTCTTCACGCAATAGATGAATTTCTTTTTTGCGTCGCTAGTACCGCCACTTTTTGAAAGAATGTCCCTGATTTTAATGTAGGTCTGACGGAGTTTCTTCACTTTTAGCCGACATTGTTCTGGGGAGCGCGTGAACCCCTTCTCCTTCATTTTCTCACTGAATACAGCAAACACCTCGGCATTTTTGTGTGTTCTCTCCAAAAGCTCAGATATGTGGACATCTGCCCATATATCCACAAGGGTACGCGTTTCTTCCTCGGCCCACGTTTGCCCCCTACTCATTTTTTGTACTCTGTAGTCTAGCCTACCACTGGTCTGAATGACTGACTAAACGACTGTTGTAAGGTTCCCTTGACAACCGAAACAGTGACTACGTTTACATGCACATCCAAATCGAGCTGCTGTCGGTAATCGAGCTGAAGGTCCCAGCAGGGTGCCAGAGAAATCCAATCGTACATGCACACAACTGAAATCGGGCTATTGTGTGAGGTGCATTGTGCACCCGAGCCACAGGTGGCGCAACACGCCCCATCGTGTTTGTACACTTCCGGTTGTCGTCATGAAGAAGAGCTATTCAAGAGTGTAAACAAAGTTATCAGTTCCGTGTTCTCCATTGCACGTTTTTCTCCCGTCCATGAATTTTAATATATTCAACTCCTTAAGCTGAATGAGCATGAACTCTGTCTCCTCATTGCTCCAGAAGTGCACGTTTCTGCTTGCCTGTGGCAGTGGGGGCGTGGTCAAGCGCCGGTCTGTGACAGGAGGGCGGAGCCAGGGAAGGTGAGTGGCAGAATCACTTCACCTGACGGTAATTAACCTGTGTTTGTGTGTCTTCCCAGTAACCGCGCCCTATTTAAGGAGGCAGAGGGAGAGCAGAGGGGACAGCTCATCCCGGGACTAGAACACAGCGCGCACGCGTGTGTGTGTGTGTGTGTGTTTTTCTCTCAAGAATGAAAGTAGGCTGTTAAACTGAAAAGTCTGACAATAAAAAGCCTATTAGTACCAGAAGCTTTGTCCTGCCGTCCTCTGTGCTCCACCCACACTTCAGAGAGCTCTACATCACCATTTTCTCTTCTTCGTTTGTTCCTCCTGACCTCTTCTGCTGCTCGCTACTACTGTTGTCATGCCGACTGAGGCTGTTGTGTTTCCCGCTTGTGGTCTCGTCACTTCCGGAAGTAGCTCGACAACTAGCTCGATAGGGTATACATGCACAAAGTAGCTCGGCAGAAATCGCATAATCTAGGTCGTGTAGCTCGATTCCGAGAAATCAAGTTCGGTTCAATTTCAGCCGAATTAAGGTGTATACATGGCATTTTGAACTTCGATTTCAGTCGAGCAACGGCAGAAATTCGATTCTCTCTATGTGCATGTAAACGTAGTGAGTGTTTGCACTTTGCGGTGGAGTGTCAAGACTCTGTTTCCCATAATGTTCGACAAACGATGGAAGCTCCCGAGGTACAAAAAAGCAAAACTGTCAGATTAGGTCCGGTCTGCTTTCACACCTCCAAAAGATCCGCACCAGGGTTCCTTTGGTCCGGACCGAGTCCGACCTTGCAGCTCGGTCTCGGTCCGCTTGTTTGGTCCGGGCCAGAGTTCGGTGGTTTGTATTCAGACCAACCAAAAGGTCCGGACCAAGGGAAATTTGGTTCGTTTGGTCGTTTGGTCCGGACCAAACAACGTAGGTGTGAATACGCCCTAAAACTTTCAAACATAAATTCAAAATAGCACTAAGACACTACCACACTATTCAAATACACTCACCAAACAAATTCTTTGTCATGCAAAATTTCACTATACACTTTAGAAGTTGTACAGTTTGTTTCTGAAATGGTCTGGAAGACGAGTTTAATTTCACACTCAAATGTCCATTACATTCTGATTTAAGGTATCTTTACCTTAAAATGTGTAACTGGCTGGTCGAACATTTGCTTATCCATGGAAATTCATTCTCCCATGCAACCTGGTATTTGCATTCATATTTTTGCCGTTTGGTATTGGGTTTAGTGGCCATGATGAATGAATGCTTGTAAAAAATGTCGGACAGCCTGGGTGAATCCTACATTACGGAAGTGACTGTTGTTCTGTTCGTTGATTGGTTAAAAATCAGTTGACGTCAGCAGCGTTTCTCATACGATTCTGATTGGGCATAATCGGGAGTATTTTTAACTTGGCGGTAGGGATTTCCCAAAACCAAGAAATTATCCCGTTTTTAACAAATACGATCAGGAGGTGGGAGACGGAGTCTAAAATCATGAGCCTCCCGCCGAAATCGGGAGGGTTGGCAAGTATGAAGTCTTCACAGGTGAAACCCAGGGCTCAAAACAAGAGTAGACATTCAGAGCTGTTAATTCTTTAAAATATCAATATAAAAGGGCCAACCTGGGCAACAAGAAACACTTGTCCGTGGCATGTTCCAATATTTTTTGATCACTTGGAAAATGGGTTTAAGCAAAAGCTGCCATGTTCGAAATTGTTTAACGCATCTAGATGTAAATATCAGGATGTGAAAGATGAAATTCTGATCCGTCATCTCATATCCATGTTTTCATTTTAAATTCAAATATCTTCAGCGTGTAGCAAAAAACCAAAAGAATTGGCTTTGCTGTTTCAGTACTTTTGGAGGGGAGTGTAAATACAGTTGTGTAAATAGTTATATTTGTATTGTGCTGCTTGTTTGTGGTTGTACAGCAGGACTACAGAACTGGGCTGCCTCTCAGCACAAAGAATAAATGATTTATTATCCCACAGCAGTATAGTAAGCTCTAATAGGCTTAGGCAGAATATACCACCTAGAGTTTACATCTGTGACCACATCAGGAGAGAGAGAGAGAGAGAGAGAGAGAGAAATAAATCGGGGTCCACAGTTTACATATGTGACTTTATCAGACCATTATGTCTGGGTGTGTTTGAATTTCAGGGGCACCCAGTTCTATCCCCAAACAAGCACTAATGACCACCCATTTATGTGTGCCAGAGGCTAGGATTCAGTGTTAATTGCTCTCAGTTTCTATTTGTTCAAAGTCACTTAAATAAAAAACACTTAACTTCTCTTTCCCCCATTTTCCTGTGTGGTCACTGAAACACCTGGAACTATAATTTGGCTGTGATCTGAAAAAAGAACGGGCCATGCACACCCCCAGCTGCAGTATTAACTTTGACAGAATCAAAACGTTATTTTAAAATGTCATTGCATGTTTCTTCTCTTTTTTTCCCCCTCTCTAGCTGGATTTATATTCAAACAGTTCTCAATTTTGAAATGAATTTCCAATAAAATCATCCATCCAGGGCGTCACAGTAGTGTAGTGGTTAGCACTGTCACCTCACAGTAAGAAGGTCCGGGTTCGAGCCCCGTGGCCGGCAAGGGCCTTTCTGTGTGGAGTTTGCATGTTCTCCCCGTGTCCGCGTGGGTTTTCTCCTGGTGCTCCGGTTTCCTCCACAGCCCAAAGACATGCAGGTTAGGTTAATTGGTGGCTCTAAACTGACCGTAGATGTGAATGTGAGTGTGAATGGTTGTTTGTCTCTATGTGTCAGCCCTGTGATGACCTGGCAACTTGTCCAGGGTGTACCCCACCTTTCGCCCATAGTCAGCTGGGATAGGCTCCAGCTTGCCTGCGACCCTGTAGAACAGGATAAAGGAGCTACAGATAATGGATGTATGTATGGATCATCTATCCATTATCTGTAACCGCTTATCCTGTGCAGGGTTGTGGGCAAGCTGGAGCCTATCCCAGCTGACTATGGGCGAAAGGCGGGGTACACCCTGGACAAGTCGCCAGATTATCACAGGTCTGACACATAGAGACAAACAATCATTCACACTCACATTCACACCTACGGTTAATTTAGAGCCACCAATTAACCTAACCTGCATGTCTTTGGACTGTGGGGGAAACCGGAGCACCCGGAGGAAACCCACGCAGACATGGGGAGAACATGCAAACTCCACACAGAAAGGCCCCTGCTGGCTGCTGGGCTCGAACCCAGAGCCTTCTTGCTGTGAGGCGACAGCGCTAACCACTACACCACCATGCCCCCCCCCAATAAAATCAGCAAAAGGAAATGTAAACAAATCAGTGTTTCAATCATCTCTGACCATGATTAGGGAGTAAACACTGTAATACACAAAGTTCATGACTGTTTTTTCTGTATATTAAAAGAAAATGTGCCGAAACAGCAGCATAATAGATACAATTGACATTTGATATTCATGCAATCATTCTTCTTCAGTCACGCCTTTATCCTTTTTGTGCTGTTTTTGTAAATTTAAAGGTGCTAACTGCAAAGTCATCTGAATTTTTTTATTTTCTTTTTATTGTGCATAGTATATTCTTATTTCTCGCAAGAACAATATCATGTAGACAAGATATGATCATTTTGATGTACTGGGGATCACTTTCCTCCGTTTTGGGACTGAATATCCTACCTCTTCATGTAAACAGTATGGCCCTAGAGAAATAACCAAACGCGAGGAATTTGAACTAATTAGCATAACTTTGGAACTGCATCACACCAAGATGTCGACGTGTAGAAAACATCGTGACTGTGCATCGACCTTGGAGAGTTTTGAGTCGCAGGGATGCAATTTGTGGTTGAATTTCGTGAATAAATCCGTGAAACAAAATATGAATATATCTTTGTTACTGCTTGTGTGTTATCATTTTTTTCTCTGTAAGATCAAAACATTAAGTGTATAACTCCATACTTGCTCCTGTGGAGTCGAGCCCAAGCATTCTAAGGCTAAGATAGTTAAGCACTAGCTAGAATTATTTGGTTATCTATCCAGAAAAAATGACATGTAATCTAATCTTGCTCTTTCATGCAGTTGCTCTTATTAGGCACGCTTTCCTTTCCTTTTCTTCTTCGCCAGCTTTTAGCTGGCGGGAGAGCCGAGTCCGCCATGTTTTCCCACGCCAACTTGTTTTGGTTAAAAGTAGGTCAAACACATCCCATGGTGGTCACGTGATATTGTTGCTTGCTTGCTTTGGCAATTTTTGGAATCGTAAAATGTGGGACGCATTTTATCTCAGCAAAACATTTACACATAGGATACATGGTGTGTGTAGCAGCGAAACATCTCGAAACTCCAACGGTAATAGAAATGGAGCATTTTGTCCAGAATTCAACTTTGCAGTCAGAACCTTGAATCAAGCTAAAAAAATGTGTTAATGTGTCAGTCCAAACAGTGCATGTGAGAGAGACAGAAAGCAGACCAAAATTCCCAAGCGATATTTAAAAGTAGACGGCCTTTCGATTTCATAAAATCAGTGAAATTTTGTTCCCTCTGAAATTTGGTCATTGTGATATATGTTTATTTCTGTAATATCTAAAAATATCAGGCCATTCTGTGGCTGGGAAGTTATTTAATTTGAGGGGATTCCCGAGCAAATAATGTGCATGAAATCGCTCGCTTTGCGCAGTCAAGCAGACAGAGGAAGTCCGTGTGCGTATGCGCATGCTTACCTTAGTTGTCGTCGTCTTCTTCTTTTGGGTTTTACAGCAGCTGGCATCCACAGTGTTGCATTACTGCCATCTACAGGTTTACTTTTGACCGTGCACTGACAGTTCCATCATTCTGTCACTAAACGAGCAGCTGATCACACCGAGGTGCTCGCTGACCACCGATATTTATTAGTTTGGTCCTGCGTTTTCTTTCCTTCGCATATAACATAACATCTTTTCTTCTCACTTTCCATTACTGTAGTCTGTCTTTCACGTTTCATTCACACACTCATGTCTTCCATTTTCCTGTCCTTTTTCAAAGTTGTATCCCACAATGCCTTGCGCAAACAGGGAAATCCCACCATGTGATGCATGACGTAGTATGTTGTATTGCGTCATGGTGAAGCAGGAAAAAATGGCGGAGCATTTAGGGCCACGTGGTCTGTGATTTAAATTCAGTAGCTTTCGGTCCACTAAACATAAATAATTGGGTGTTAGGGAAAATTCTTTTTTTGACCTATACTTGAAAAATCTGAAAGGCAGTCTAGCTTTAAATTATTTGTTTTCATTTCCAGTTTAATTATGTATTTTATTCATATTTTCAAAGTTTACATAAAAGAGATGGACGTGCAACCTTATTCTGTCTACTCTGGTCTCTGGAACTCATTGGACAAGCGGTTGACAGCACCAATAGCTGTGTCCTTCACACCGACTCTCCAATTATCCTAATTCACGATGTATTAAAATGCCATGGGGCAAAACGTACTCCTCTGTTTTTGCTGCATGGCCTTTGAGACTGAATTGCATGTCTGAAGGCAGTGTTTGGCAATTCTATCTCCGAACTAATACCGCCGTTTTGTTCTGTTCCCACCACACTCTCTTAATTGGTTTGTCGTAATGGTGATATTTATGGAAATGCGTTTGCCCCGCAGCATTGTATTCACTCTCGCTTTGATGGAGCAAGGTGGAGAGGAAGCAAGGAGAGAATGCGTGTAAAGATATTTTGATGGCTTGAATGGTGAGACCATTGTCTTTCTGTATGAAGAGAGAGAGAAACATTTGAGAGATACAGTGAATATTTACAGGTAGGGGAATAATACTAATAATACCAATTGAGAATATGAGAGAGTCTGTCTATCCTGTGCTAGACATAGCACAATATGCTGTCAATAAGGACAAGAAAGCAGGTACCTATCTATCCACAGCTTGGTTAGCACTCTTTTCACCTGAATCATTTGAGAAAAGGTGCTATAGAAAGAGAAGGATTGTGTGTGTGTGTGTGTGTGTGTGTGTGTGTGTGTGTGTGTGTGTGTGTGTGTGTGTCTGCCTACCTGCCTGCCTGCCTTTCCGTGACTCTGTCTGTCTCTTTGTCTCGGGTAATGTCTGGACAGCTTGAATGAGATCCCATTATATCAAAATCTTTTCCTACACTGTCTTGAATCATTTTCCTTTTGAACTGAACATATTTGCCCCCGAGTGACATCATGATTGCCCATCATTAGGCTCCACTTACAAGCCCAGTCGGGTTCTTGCTTTGTAGCTGCAACCACAGAAATGTGACAGAGCGATATTAATAACCCTGGGAGTTGGGAGGCATCTCTGCACATTTTTCTGGGGTCATCCCATGGGCTGCACGCTAATGGAGCTCTTGGCAGCATAATAAACTTAGCCTGCTGACCCTTCCAGACTCTCTGCAAGAATCCCCATAGCTCTGTCAGATGTACATGAGCACAAGTGGCTTTAAGTTCTTTGTTTCTGCGTTATTCAGTCAGAAGTTAATTCTCGATAAAGCAGGCTCTGTCTCATCAACGTTTGTAGGAAATTTGTAGGAAATTGGAATATTAGCCGAGAAATATCACACCCGGTGCTGTTATTCGGCGTGGCCTGAACGGTATCATACCCTTCTTGCTGTTATTCGGCGTGGCCTGAACGGTATCATACCCTTCTTGGTCATTTCTTGCAGTAAATCGATCTATATCTGCCTGTGCGTGTGCGATATGTAAGCCTGGAACAAACATTTATGAGTTTCAAGGTGGTGCATCCTGGGATCCTTTGCTGCTTTACTGGATCTGAGCTGTCACAGCGAGTGTGCTCTGTGGAGGAAGAGTGAAGGTGACAGCGGCACAGCTAAATATAGAGACCCTACTGTCTCACACCCCCTCTCTCTGTCTCTCTCTCCCTTTCTTCCTCGATCTGTCAATCTCTGCCTTTTTATTTGCTCAAATTCATCTTATCTTGGTCATCTTCTTTTTATCTTTCCACCCCTAACGCCCATCTATTATCCCAGTCCTGTGTGACATGTGTCTGAACGCATGGGGACATTCCCATGAAAGGAATTCGGATCTTAAGTTTAGGTAAGGGCGAAGCTGCCGGGATGAGTCATTCCAAGCATGTGTTTTGGGGACCACTTAAAAAAAGAATGTGTGGCGGATGAGAAACTTGCAGACATCCGTCATTTCAAGCATGGCTGCATTAATGCTGGAAGCTGGATGTTTCATCCACAGGAATAAGAAATTCTTCACTGTCGCACTTTTGGTCCTCATGGGGATAAAATAAGGTTGGTGTCAAGCGAACTGTTTGTGTTAATGGATCCAACGCATTGTAAGCAGCCAGTGTGGAGTTTGTGCTTATGAACAAAGCATGCCAAGATTGAACATGTTTCAGATTAGGATGTGGCAATCTATTGGAAGTACTGTACAGGATGTCAGGGTATTTGGACATGCCAGGTTTGCAGAACTGCACAAGAAGAAATATATTTATGCTGCCAAGATTGAGCATATTCACTGAACTCGATGAAATGAGTGCTGACAGCCTGAGTTTTGCAATATGCTGACTCAGAACTACTTATTATATATCTACTGAATACCTACAACACCAGTCAAAAGTTTGGACACCTTCTAATTCAGTAGTTTTTCTTTATTTTTATGAATTTGAAGTCACTTCATGTCTTAAAGTAATGATGGATGTCGTTTCTCTTGACTTAGTTCAGCAGCTATTGACCTATTATGGATTACTACAGTTGTGGAATAGGGCTATTTATTGTATTTTTATTATTTATTATTTATTGTTTGATCTCAAACGCATTACTGTCGGCTGTCCATCGCTAGCGATGATGACTGCTTCATTAGGATGCGCAAAAACGCAGATGGGCTGTGAGGCCCGCACCAGAGTGGCCTCTCCTCGCGAAGCGCCTTGCACAGTCAGGTCAAGCAAGCGATGTTGTGCCCCCATCGTGTTGTCTCTCTGGATCTCCAGACCTGATGCCAAGTGGTGCACAAAAGTGCCATAGACCTGATGGGTATGGAAGTTGCCCCGCAGTGACAACTGACTTGCCAAGTGATGCCATCCTTTGGCCATTTGAGTGGCTCTTCCGCATGCCATCTGGTGGTGTGCCATTGACCCTGTTGGGTTCATCTGCCACATTGCACCAAAAAGTGCCCTGCTGCCAGCGCCTTATTGGTAATGTACTATTTAACCCATAGCTGGAACCCAGGCAGGTGCTACCATTCCGGGTCAGAGCGGACCTGGGAGCAATGGTGATTAAGAGGTAACTCCACTTTCCCCAATACTCAAGTCCTCCCGGACCTGAGACTCACCACTGGTTGCACTTTAAAGTCTTACCCAGGACTCTCAAACACATTAAGAAGGCAAGAAATTGCACTCATTAACTTTTGACAAGGCACAGTTGTTAATTAAAAAGCATTCCAGGTGACTACCTCATGAAGCTGGTTAAGATAATGCCAATAGCGTACAAAGCGTCATCAGGGTAAACGCTGGCTACGCTGAAGAATCTAAACTATGAATCGTATTTTGTTTTTTGAAGCACTTTTTTGTTTACCACATAATTACCTCCGCCAACTTTGTTGGAGGAAGTCACAAGTATGTTTTCACCTCCATTTGTTTGTTTGCGTGTTCCCAACATAACTCAAAGTAGTGAACGGATTCTGATGAAATTTTGAGGAAAGGTGGGCCATGAGCCAAGGAACAGTTGATTAGATTTTGATGCAAATCTGGATATGTGGCACCAGGATCCAGTATGCGGATGGAGAATGTTTTTGTCTTTTCTCAACATAACTCAAAAACTAATGAACGAATTTTAATGAAATTTGGTGTATAGCTTTAGTATTATCCTTGGATCAAGTGACTTGATTTAGATGTTGATAATATGTGGCTTGGCGGAGGTATGAACTCTACCACATGCCCTTCTAGTTCCATATATATTCCATGTGTTATTTCATAGTTTTGATGTCTTCAGTATTGTTCTACACTGTAGAAAATAGTCAAAATACAGAAAAGACTATGAACACTTGGTTTTGTCCAAACATTTGACTGATACTGTGTATATAATGTATTTTTTTTAAAGAAAATAATAACTCTATCTAGTACAATAAAGGGTTATTTGCTTTGATGGTTTCCCTGTTAGACAGATAAAACCATTAGCCACCCAAAAAGACTGTACTTTTTTTTTTTTCTAAGCGTGTAACTAACATGAAAATTACCGTATAAATTAAACAAAATGAACATGGGGAAAAATTCTGCTTTGGGAAAAAGCTTACTTTGCACAGAGCTACATGTATGTGAAGTATAAGCTAGCATTTTAAATTTTGTGTTGAACCTCGTTGGTTTTATCACAAAATCCTGTCATGTCTCAAATCACACATAATGCATTATATTTTTATACCATACTTGATGCAGTTCCATGTCTAGTACATGGATTTTTGTCGGGTATTAACATCTCAGATTGAACACTACATAATGCACTAAAAGGAAAAGAATAATAACCACACAGCATCACAGAAAGTCACAGCAAAGGAACAACAACCAGTGTTTCAATCCATTAATTCAGACGTTCATCCTGAACTCTTTGACACTTACATTTTACCTGTGGTATCTCCTTCAGTGTTTATTTATTTATGGATATTATCACCATTTGACCATGTAAACCAGGGCTTCTTAACCTTTTCTACTTTAAGGCCCACCTATTCATAGTTGTAACGAGTCGGGGCCCATTAAAAAAAGATCTCCAATTATGTTGGCTCAACTATTCTATTAGAATCTAATAATCTATTGCAAAGTGTATTAATGGGATGCAACATCACTTCCTGTTACAGATGGGAGCCCAGGAATTAAATAAATGCAATAAAAATGAACTGTTTTTATTTGTAGGTATTGTATTTAAAACTGTATGGATGTGCCAGAAGCTAAACCATGCTTGCAGGGCATTCTCAGTCAAAAGGGATTCATGATCCAAAAGTGGAGTCTGGTCCATTAACACAAGAACTTATTACCATGTTTTTGTTCAGTAAACAAGCAAACATCGTTCTACACGGACACACAGATGAAAACCTGAAAGAGCATGGAGGAGTACAACTTTTTATATGTGGCTTGGATAAAGATCTGGGGATCAGGACACTACAAGATAGACAACGGTAGATGGATCCAAGTGCAGGAAGAGTGTTTATTAGCAGGTGTGATATTTACAAAAACGAAAGCAGAATCTTAAAGCAGAGGATTTAAACAGCATTATAAATATGGTGAGAAACAAAGGTGATAATGATAATACTTTGCAAAGCCTCTCTGAAGACAGCGTCCGTATCTGGGTGTGCTGATTGTGTGCAAATCAGTATCAGATGTTTCCCATGACAACAGGTTTCCAAGCGCACGCACAACGTGCTCCATGAGTGGGCGTGGCCGCTCGAGCTGCGCCGGACTCAAGTGCGCAAAGGTGTGACAATCAAGTGTTCATGTGCTGTGTGACCACAACTTTTAGCTCACGTGTATATCGCTACCATGATGCCTCATTTTCATTGATAACCCATCGCGAGCAGTAGTGTGACCGTAGCTTAGTGAGGTGGATATGATGTCGGATGCAACCCAGCAATTGTGCCCTAGAGCGCCAGCTACAATTATTGACAGTCCATAATTATCAACACTTTTTCGGATTTACCAAAAAACAATTTTACAAAGGTGAGTTTCAGTTACAACAGTAATTATTGGTTAATTATTCAACCGGAAGACCCCCCCCTCACCCTTTGATCTTGTCGTCTGATGACAGCTCGTTACCTCAGATGGATTTTTTTTTTAGCACAATCATCAATTTGAGGAAAACCCGGACGTTATCATCGCAGGTAAGCATGGTGGAAAGATCATGGACATGTTTTTACTGATCAATTCACCCATATTTCATTATCTCCTTGTTGAAACCTACTTTGTTTCTGACTCTTTCATTTGACAGTTGCCATTTTGTATCTAAACATGTGTTTGAGAATCACGTGAGGTGTCGATAATAGTGATCACTTTCACCGGTGTCCACCATTATCGACACCCTGTGGAATTAAGTGACATTTACAACTGTTATGGTTTGATCTTTGTGTAACATTGTTGAAGTAGATGAAATACTTGAAAAAAATAAAAGTGCTGCGATTTATAATCATTTTTGTTTGATTCATAACAGAATGGAATGTTTACAGAGTATTTGGAATCCGATTGCAATAAATAGAATTAAACCAGAATTAAATTCCTAGCATATAAAAAAAATATGCTTGAAGTATTCAGATTTTTCTATTTCATTCAGAATTTTCTTTTTTTTCTTTTTGCAGTTTGTTGTAAATATCTACCACATATTACATTATCAGCAGACATTTTATATTTTGGTTTGAGGAATGACATGCGACCTTTGACCTGGATTTCCATGCAGTTACAGTGTCGATTGCCTGTTGATATTTATTGGTAAACTACAAAACTAGAAATTAATACAAACAACAACGAATGATTAACAAAATGTGATCCACGAAAATCCTTAGGCCCCAGTCACACCGCCCGAACTTTGCTGGCGCGTTCCTGGAGCGGTGAAAAAAATTCATCACCGCTCGTAACCGTTCACCACCGTTTAACAAAAGTTGGCCCCCGTTAAAGCAACGCCGTATACGCTCGGCCACCGCTGATGTTTCTCGAGGGGCCCTCCTACCGCTCCGAAAGTTTCGAGCTGCACAAAATATTGCGAGCGGTGAGGAGGGGGCAATTTTCCGCCCCGGCAAAGTTCACCCCCTCTCCACCAACGCCCAGTCAAAGTTTGGCACTGCTAGACGCAAGTTCGTGGACGCTTGGGTCCGCTAGGCCAACGCAGAAATCTTGAACGCTGGACCACCGCTGCTTCGCCAGCGTTGCCCGGGCGGTGATTAAACGTTGCACAAACTTCGGTGGAGCGGTTGTAAGCGTTTTATGAGCAGACACGGGGTTGCTGGAACGGTGTCGGGCGTTGAAGCAGCTATCCATGGCGGCGATGAACTTTGGTTTGGCGTTGGTATAGAGGTGTCGGAGCGGGACCAGAATTTGGCTATAAATACGGGGAGAAATGGACCAGGAGCTCATTTGGAATCGAGCTGCCATTGAGTTCAGACCTCATCTATATCGAATTTGCTGAAAGTTACAGTAAAACTGTATCACCATGGATGCTGAGAGACTTGCTATGATTGGTGCTAAACCAACTTTATACCCCTGCTGAGCCAAAGCCCGCATGCGCAGAACGCCACTATACCAACGCTCGCGTCACCGCTAAACCAACGCTCGCTACCGCTCGCTACCGCTAAACCAATGCTAAAGCAACGCCGGCTTCAGCGGCGCACCGCTAAGCCAATGCCCGTGTTTTCGATTTTTTTCCCATTTTGTGCGCGGTGACGAGCGTTGTCGAAATTCGGCCCCCCCTCCCTACCGTTCAAGGAACGCTCCAGCAAAGTTCGGGCGGTGTGACCGGGGCCTTAGAAAGTGGGTCGAAAGTGGAACCAAAAGATTTTCTGACAGGTTAAACATTATCACATTTGTTTACAAACATTCGAATTACTTCCTGATTTATATAAGCACCGACATCCATATATTTATATAAAAGATATTTTGTACTAAATATAAGTGTATGTAAAACAAATTTTAAATAAAAACTGTTTTGTTAGCTTAATACCACATACCGTTTTTTTTTAAATAAATAATCATCTGGATGTCGATAATTGTGGAACGGTGTTGATAATTGTGAACAAAGGTGTCGATAACTGTGGAACGGTGTCACGTGATCTGATGCGCTAAGTAATTGGGAATCAACTCATTTTTTTCCAGTGGAAGTTTGAGTAATTATGCATGCACAATTTACATATTGAAAGTCTTTTCTACTCTTGCAACGTCCAAAAGATCGTTGAGGTATCGATAATTGTAGCCGCCGCTCTACTGCGAGTAAAAATTAGCTTCAACTTGGGGGAAAAAAAATCATGGCCCAGTGGTTGAGAAACACTGATTTAAATAATGGTAATCCTGGCACTAAAATATGACAGACCACAATATAATAAATAGTATGGTAATACTTAGTCCAAACTCAGCATGGGGCTCCAGCTGTAACAAGAGAAAGAAATCTCTGTCCATTAGCTTCCTCGGCAATATAATATTCTCTCCTCAATAATCTACAGTAATACTCCACCTAAATCCCAACCTTAACATAATGTTGACTCATTTCATACACAAAATATAACTATGCAGCATACATATTTTAAAGTATATATAATTTCATTTCCTATTTTTTGCACTTGAAATCCATCAGCTATAATAGTTGCTTGTTTTCCCACATTCTTCATGTCCGCAATGGATTTTCAGCAGTCTTGCATAGGTTATCTGCAACATACAGATGTTTTCTGTCATTTTGTATCACTGTGATTAATGTCGGAAGATACTGAGACATGTAAATGGGGAAAGAAAAAAAAAGAAAACCCTCCATGTATATGTGGAAGTGTGTATCTGTCTGTGTGAGGAGCGTGTTGAAAGATGGCTCTTTCACGATGACGGCGTTTTGTATCCAGATGGTATCATGTCAGACCAAATAAAAATAGATCCGTGGGCATTTTTCATTCTACTCCTTTCCACTACTTTAGCTAGGCATTTAAATGACTCAAGCCTTTCATGTTTCTCATCCAATTGCTGGTCAGATTACGGAAATATTTCCCACAGTTGAGGATAATGTGTTTATTTTTTATTTTATTTTTATTTTTTTTTTCCACATCTCAGCTTTTTTAATACCGGTCAGATAAAGTTTCCCAGATGGCTATTCTGCTTTTACTCAACGTTTCATTCTAGGCTCCCCAAAATTTTGTGAAATTGTCTTGACTTTGTCCGTTCTAGCCTTTTTCGTTTTGGGATAAAAATAGGGTCCAGCACATTGCAATTCAATCAAACTCACCCGCATACAGGTTTATTTGTAAGCCAGGTTCACAAAAAGCATTGGCACAAAGAGAGCGCAGACCTGAACCACTATGCCTTCGCTATGAAAGACCTTTGTGTGGAACCTTTTGTGTGGAACTAAAATAAAGAAGCAGTGAACCAGAGTAGAATATGATGGTGGTGATTGAAAATTCAGTTCACTGAAACGGGGTGTGTGTGTGTGTGTGTGTGTGTGTGTGTGTGTGTGTGTGTGTATTTGTTGATGTGTGCAAGTGGCAAACATTTTGTATGTGTCTGCGTCCTTGGTTGTTCTATTCATAATCCATTTCTAAGTGTGTCTGATATGCAAGATTCGCACAAATAGTGTGTGTATATGTGTGTGTGTGTGTGTGTGTGTATATATATATATATATATATATATATATATATATAATACACACACACACACATATATGTATATATACATATATTGATCTATGTTACTGCTTTTTTTTCAACACATTTTAGCAGTAGTTGATGAGTCCAAATTATTAGCAGCAGGAAGACAACTATAAGCATTAATGCAAACATCAAGCAAATTATACACATAATCTGTCATCATGAGGCCTCCTGACATGTCGCACCGTTGTAGGAGTCATAGCTTTAAGGTCAGCAGACTGGGCTTGACCTTGGTCCTGAGACTGGGGGGTGGTGGGGTCAAGGGCGCCTCTCTGTGTATGTTGTTTTTGGCTGCCACCATTTATTACCATCTGTCAGTCAACACTGGATGCTGTTACCGTAGCAGTGCGGTGGCTCAGCCAACGATCCGTGCCAGTAGACCAAAAACATTATTACATCCATGAGAAAGAGGGGGTGTTGACCAATCTGGGAGCTGAAGGAAGACAACTAAGTGATAGCTAACAGCAGGGGGTAAAGGACGGTAAAAGGAAAAAAAAATCTGTCCTTCCGTCCCACTTTGTGGAATTCATTTGACAGGGAGGGAAGTGATAGGCAAGATAATGAAGAGAAAAATTATACAACAGGGAGACAGAAATGCGCAAATGTTAATGGAGTGTAGGTTCTCATTCCAGTGGTGAGATGCACAGTGTTCAGGCTATCAGAGGCAATAACGGCGGCTCTTGGAAATACACAATAATCAGCAATCACTGAGTGACGGATCAGACTGACTCTTCTAAATAGAGCTCAGATACTAAAGAAGGGAGGAGTGATTCACAGGAAGGAGAGAGAGAGAGAGAGAGAGAGCTCAGCAAGCTATTTGACTGTGAGCATTAATGAGCATACATGCGGTGTGGAATTTAAAAGTGGAAATAATACAGAATAGTCACAAAAAGAGGACAAAGATAACTGAAAAACCATACTGCATGAACTGGAATATTCTATCCATCCATTATTTATAGCCGCTTATCCTGTGCAGGGTCGCGGGCAAGCTGGAGCCGATCACAGCTGACTATGGGTGAGAGGCGGGGTACACCCTGGACAAGTCACCAGCTCATTGTAGGGCCGACACATAGATACGAACAACCATTCACACTCACTACGGTCAATTTAGAGCCACCAATTAGCCTAACCTGCATGTCTCTGGACTGTGGGGGAAACCAGAGCACCTGGAGGAAACCCATGCAGACACAGGGAGAACATGCAAACTCCACACAGAAAGGCCCCTGTCGGCCACCGGGCTCAAACCCAGAACCTTCTTGACGTGAGCTGACAGTGCTAACCACTACACCGGTGTGCTGCCCTGGAATATTCTGATGACATTTATTTTCAAAGTGTATGTGAGCCAGAACAGTTCATCACCTGCCTATATGTATACCTAAGTGTGTGCTGGCATAAAAATGACGAGAGGTCAGCGTGGCTTTGTATATGCATGTGTCTATATGTGTTTCTCTGCATCTCCCAGGTAATATCCCTGACGCTGTCCAGATGGTGCACTTCAATTCAGCAGCTGCGCATCTGCGTGAGGAGAAATGTGAGCTAGCGTGGAGCGCCACATGTGCGCCGGAGCTCAGGCAGCCTGTCTATGGGAAAACAGGACCTGCGGTTAGGCCAGATTGAGCTCCAGTCTCTAGGGACGCCCTCAACTAAGTGTGAATGCCGTGTTTATTCTTTGTGAGCCACGTGGGAGTGTGTGTACGAGCGTGTGAGTGGCGAGGACAAAATCATGGGTGTCCTCTATAATGGCCAGGGACTATATTGGCATTCTCTTGTTCTGTGGAAAGATGATGTCACCCTCATTTGTGGAAGTGTGCTCGGATATTTGCAAGGTGGTCTTGTTTGGCACAGATTCAGAGTCACTCATTGTTCTTCTGGAGCTCTTCTTTCTCCCTCTCAGTCTCACACACTCGTCACTGCCTCTCCAGCTCTGCCCACAGAGCATGTCTGGCAATTTTATCTCCTCTCCATAGTAAAGTCCAAACATTACATCTGATAACGATGGCTTTTATGATCTTTACATAAACTGAATAAAAGACTTGCAACATGCTTATGTGCTTTTGAGGTCGCACATATACACACACTCACACAGAGAGAGAGGGAGGGAGGTGGGGGACAGGATTATGGTTTTGTTTTGTTTTTTCTGTCAAGGCCCAGCTATTCACTTTTAATGAAAAAGGCACCGTCACTCAAAATTTCATGCGTGATTATATGTGGAACCGCAGGCTTAGGTCTTAAGAAACCCTGAACAACCAGCTACCAAAACCAAAACACTGTGAGGTAATGATTAGTTAGACACTGAACAATATAAAAGACCTATAAATCTACTGGTGACATTCTAAAGAGCAAACTATACTGGAAAGGAGAAAAAAAGTGAGAATGTATTGTTTTTTTTGTTTTTAAATTTTGACAATTTTCGGTAGAAGAAAACAGCAGAGAGCTACTCTTCTGAAAAGTGTATTTAAAACAAGTCTGTTGGAACAAAGGAGTCTTTTTGGAGGACGTCTGGAAGGTTGTTCTGTCGAGCTGGAAAGTAACAAGTGACAAAGAGTTTAAAGGTGAAATCCATTCTTCTTCCAGACATTTTTAGGTTGTTACCATGACGGTAGTGTGAAGGTATAATGATGGGATTTTGAGAGCATCACTTTTCACTTTGAATCATGAGTCCATGTCACATTAGTCCTTGTGGGAAATTGAATCTCAAGAGAGATCATATAATGGATAGATACTGTGTAGAAAAGCACAAAGAGCAACAGACGCCTTTCAAGAGGCAATCAAACAGCGAGAGAGATAAACATGAGACAGGGATGAGATGAGTTATAATAATAACAACACTTTCAAGTGGTCAAACAATATCAGTAAAGTCTCGAGTGAGAATTTGGCTAATGATCGTCATTTAAAAAAAATGTAATGAGCAGTAGTGGAGAGAAAGGAAGGGGCTCATGTGTGGTTAGCTGACATCTGTTTTATAGGATTTCTGAACTGGCTGCTGGTTACAGACAAAATTATGTGAAAATGTATTTATAGCAGTCCAGTGTCCTTTGACATTTGTGTAAGTAAGTATGATTGATGATGCAAAAAAACAACGGAGTCCATTGTAATTTTGACCTTTTATTGTAGAGGCCTATGATATATAATGTTTTTTTAATATATTTATTATATAGATGGGTTGCATTGGTGTACAGCAATCTTCAAGTTATGCCACAGATTCTCAATTGGATTGAGGTCTGGGTATTGACTAGGTCATTCCAAGACATTTAAATGTTTCTCTTTAAACCACTCCAGTGTAGCTTTAGCAGTATGTTTAGGGTCACTGTCCTGCTGGACCATGAACCTTCATCCCAGTCTCAAACCTCTGGATGACTCAAACAGGTTTTCCTCCAGAATTGCCCTGTATTTGGTGTCATCCAGCTTTCCTTCAGTCCTGACTAGCTTTCCTGTCCCTGCAGATGAAAAATATCTCCACAGCATGCTGCTGCCATCACCATGCTTCACTGTAGGAATGGTGTTCTCAGGGTGCTGGGTTTGTGCCACACATGGCATTTCCCATGATGGCCAAAAAGATCAGTTTTAGTCTCATTTGACCAAAGAATCTTCTTCCATGTGTTTGGGGAGTCTGCCATATGCTGTTGGGCAAACTCCAAACGTGTTTTCATAAGCAATGGCTTTTTTTCTGGCCATTCTTCCAAAAAGCCCCGCTCTGTGGAGTATACGGCTTAAAGTGGTCCTGTGGACAGATACTCCTATCGCCGTTGTGGATCTCTGCAGCTCCTTCAGTGTTATCTTTGGTGTTTTTGTTGCATCTCTGATTAATGCCCTCCTTGCCCGGTCTGTGAGTTTTGGTGGGTGGCCTTCTCTTGTCAGGTTTGTAGTGGTGCCATATTCTTTCCATTTTGCTATAATGGATTTAATGGTGCTCCCTGGGATATTCAAAGTTTGGGATATTTTTTATGACCCAACCCTGATCTATACTTCTCCACAACTTTGTCTCTGACCTGTTTGGAAGCTCCTTGGTTTTAATGTTGCTTGTTTAGTAGTGTTGCAGAGTCAGGGTCCTTCCAGAACAGGTTGATTTATACAGACATCATGTGACAGATCATGTGACACTTTGATTGGACACAGGTGGATCTTAGTCAACTAATTATGTGACTTATGAAGTGAATTGGTTGGAGCAGCTCTTATTTAGGGGTTTCATACAAAAGGGGGTGAATACTTATACACACTCCAGATTTCTGTTGATTTATCTTAATTATTGTTTGTGTCACAATAAAACAACACTTTGCACCTTTACAGTGGTCGGCATGTTGTGTAAATCAAATGGTGCTAACCCTCCAAAAATCCATTTTAATTCCAGCTTGTAATGCAACAAAACAGGACAAACACCAAGGGGGATGAATACTTTTGCAAGACCCTGTATGTCTGATATTTTTGTACTTTATTTATGTTATTAAAATTATGTTATAGACATTATTTTAAATGATTTCCCCATTAAAAAATGCTGAACAGGTATAATTCCGTTTACTTCTTCCTTCAATTCTGGCTTTGTTTTGGCAAATTTGTTTCACTTGGCACGTGAATTCAATTAGTATTCTGAACAAGTGTAAATCCTGTTATACAATTTCATGGGTGCTTTGTAGATAACTCTCTTCAACATGGATGGATCAGTAGGTCCATTAACGCAACACATTGAGCCAGTTGCAATAGACTAGCTAAAAAAAAAAAAAAAGGCACAGCAATCGATTGTAGTTAATGAAGCCGTTGCATACTCATCCCATTATGCTGAACCCACAAAATAATCACTTAATTGACTGCAGCTAATCTCAGTGGATTATAGTTCATTTAGCTGATTGACTTTAGTTGGGTTTATTGTGTTAAAAAAGCACAGGATTCGTGGCATGATAGAACACAGTAAATTCAGAATAGGCTACACTGGGGAAGAAATCCAAATATGTTTTATTTTTTAATGCATCATGTGCGTTTTGTACAACCCCGATTCCAAAAAAGTTGGGAGAAAGTACAAATTGTAAATAAAAACGGAATGCAATGATGTGGAAGTTTCAAAATTCCATATTTTATTCAGAATAGAACATAGATGACATATCAAATGTTTAAACTGAGAAAATGTATCATTTAAAGAGAAAAATGAGGTGATTTTAAATTTCATGACAACAACACATCTCAAAAAAGTTGGGACAAGGCCATGTTTACCACTGTGAGACATCCCCTTTTCCAACAACAGTCTGTAAACGTCTGGGGACTGAGGAGACAAGTTGCTCAAGTTTAGGGATAGGAATGTTAACCCATTCTTGTCTAATGTAGGATTCTAGTTGCTCAACTGTCTTAGGTCTTTTTTGTCGTATCTTCTGTTTTATGATGCACCAAATATTTTCTATGAGTGAAAGATCTGGACTGCAGGCTGGCCAGTTCAGTACCCGGACCCTTCTTCTATGCAGCCATGATGCTGTAATTGATGCAGTATGTGGTTTGGCATTGTCATGTTGGAAAATGCAAGGTCTTCCCTGAAAGAGATGTCGTCTGGATGGGAGCATATGTTGCTCTAGAACCTGGATATACCTTTCAGCAATGATGGTGTCTTTCCAGATGTGTAAGCTGCCCATGCCACACGCACTAATGCAACCCCATACCATCAGAGATGCAGGCTTCTGAATTGAGTGCTGATAACAACTTGGGTCGTCCTTCTCCTCTTTAGTCCGAATGACACGGCGTCCCTGATTTCCATAAAGAACTTCAAATTTTGATTCGTCTGACCACAGAACAGTTTTCCACTTTGCCACAGTCCATTTTAAATGAGCCTTGGCCCAGAGAAGATGTCTGTGCTTCTGGATCATGTTTAGATACGGCTTCTTCTTTGAACTATAGAGTTTTAGCTGGCAACGGCGGATGGCACGGTGAATTGTGTTCACAGATAATGTTCTCTGGAAATATTCCTGAGCCCATTTTGTGATTTCCAATACAGAAGCATGCCTGTATGTGATGCAGTGCCGTCTAAGGGCCCGAAGATCACGGGCACCCAGTATGGTTTTCCGGCCTTGACCCTTACGCACAGAGATTCTTCCAGATTCTCTGAATCTTTTGATGATATTATGCACTGTAGATGATGATATGTTCAAACTCTTTGCAATTTTACACTGTCAAACTCCTTTCTGATATTGCTCCACTATTTGTCGGCGCAGAATTAGGGGGATTGGTGATCCTCTTCCCATCTTTACTTCTGAGAGCCGCTGCCACTCCAAGATGCTCTTTTTATACCCAGTCATGTTAATGACCTATTGCCAATTGACCTAATGAGTTGCAATTTGGTCCTCCAGCTGTTCCTTTTTTGTACCTTTAACTTTTCCAGCCTCTTATTGCCCCTGTCCCAACTTTTTTGAGATGTGTTGCTGTCATGAAATTTCAAATGAGCCAATATTTGGCATGAAATTTCAAAATGTCTCACTTTCGACATCTGATATGTTGTCTATGTTCTATTGTGAATACAATATCAGTTTTTGAGATTTGTAAATTATTGCATTCCGTTTTTATTTACAATTTGTACTTTGTCCCAACTTTTTTGGAATCGGGGTTGTACCATTTTAGAAGTTTATATGGTTTTAATGCTTTTAATTTAATTTGGAATACATGAAAATCTCTATTACAATTAGATATCTGTAAAATATCGCATTTCTGATTTTCATTAGGATTGTTTACCAAAAGCTTCTGCACTGATAGTCTTTAGGCTAAAACCCTAAAGTATAATTGGGCAATTCTTCAGCAGAGACGCCATAATTATTAAGATTGCCTTGACTTGTCAGCTCGGTGATATTGCAAAAGTATGGAATCTGAGGCAAAATGTACTGAAGACTAGGTTTAAAAATTATCACGACAATTATAGCAATGTCTCTTCAGAGAAATCTTGGTTTGAATTTTAAGAAATGAAAGTTCAGTTTTTTCTGATGTAATTCTGTTACTGACTTTCCTTTCCTCATCAAAGATTTTGCATTCAGAATTAAACATCACCAATTTTTCTCTGCTTTTTTAGGGTCAAAAGATACCCCAAAAGATACAGTGTGAAATTTTTATTTGACACTATTATCTTGAGTACTGCAACTATAAAAAGTTACTACATTTTGTTGTGAATGTAATTCCATGGCAGCACGCTGGTATCGCCTCACAGCAAGAAGGTTCTGGGTTTGAGCCCAGTGGCCGACGGGGGTCTTTCTGTGTGGAGTTTGCATGTTCTCCCCATGTCTGCGTGGGTTTCCTCCAGGTGCTCCGGTTTCCCCCACAGTCCAAAGACATGCAGGTTAGGCTAATTGGTGGCTCTAAATTTGACCGTAGGTGTGAATGTGAGTGTGAATGGTTGTTTGTCTCTATGTGTCAGCCCTGCGATGACCTGGCGACTTGTCCAGGGTGTACCCTGCCTCTCACCCATAGTCAGCTGGGATAGGCTCCAGCTTGCCCGCAACCCTGCACAGGATAAGTGGTTACGGATAATGGATGGATGGAAATCAAGGTCCCCCTGCTGAGTCCCGAGAGTCCTGAGAGCATGTCAGATGGGGGAAAGTTCAAAACGGCTGTGCAAAACATTCAAGATTCATATGTCGATTGGCTCACCTCCTGTTTATTCTTCAGGCTTTTGAGTGAGAACTAATACTAGCATATCTCATCTCATCTCATTATCTCTAGCCGCTTTATCCTTCTACAGGGTCGCAGGCAAGCTGGAGCCTATCCCAGCTGACTACGGGCGAGAGGCGGGGTACACCCTGGACAAGTCGCCAGGTCATCACAGGGCTGACACATAGACACAGACAACCATTCACACTCACATTCACACCTACGGTCAATTTAGAGTCACCAGTTAACCTAACCTGCATGTCTTTGGACTGTGGGGGAAACCGGAGCACCCGGAGGAAACCCACGCGGACACGGGGAGAACATGCAAACTCCACACAGAAAAGCCCTCGCCGGCCCCGGGGCTCGAACCCAGGACCTTCTTGCTGTGAGGCGACAGCGCTAACCACTACACCACCGTGCCGCCCTAATACTAGCATATTCTGATGTTAAACTGCAAAGCTCTTGCACAGGTTGGTAGGTCTGGTAATATAATATAATTGGAGAAAATATCACTGGATATCATGACAATGTAATATAGTGTAGAGATGATTAATTTGTTATATTGCACAAGCTTTTGTAATATTTGGGTTATATGCATGTGTTTGCTGATGTGTTCCTTAATGAGGAAAGGGTTGACAGATGCCAGACAGAATGGCATGCATAATCACAGTGGAGGAAAAAAACACTCCTGAAAGCTGAAAGTAGTTTCCAGCACCCTTACATTGCCATAAAGCTAAACCAAGGATGCAAGAACAAGCACTGAAGAATTTGTCATGGACTTTCAGAGATGGTCTTGTGATTATACAGTCCCATACGTCCTTGTTCCAAAACAAATGAGTGTCCCATATGGAGCATGCAAGCAGGCTGGCACTGCCTGTGCTGAGAAAACTGATCTTCTAGAAAAGCAACTCAATTCTCAGATGTAAAAGCATCATTAAGCAGCACATTGGATTATGTTGTACAATAACCAAGTCAAACTAGAACACTGGAATTTAACACATTGCAAAACCCACTGGTTAATTTACAAGGGAAAAAAAACAATAAAAATGAATTATTCAGTAGTCTATGCTTAGCTTAAGTGGCTGGCTAGAATTCTGTGTTTACTTCTACAATATCCAGTGTTCAAATCTGAACAGAAGAAGGACCAAATGATTCATGCCCCTTGGCAAAGTAACAAACCCATTATAAACAGTGTGTGAGGACTCGTTCATATTGTCTCAATGGCCCCATTCACACTTAATATTAACATTCATCTCAGGTAATTGGATCATAAGTGGGCAGTGATAAATAGTGCTGTAGTCAAGACCACATAAACCGCGACCAAGTCATGACCAAAACCAAAGTGTATTGAGACCAAGACAAGACCAAGACGTTGAGGGGTTGAGATCAAATCATGACCAAGACCAAAGTGTATCGAGACCAAGACAAGACCAAGACATTGAGGGGTTGAGATCAAATCATGACCAAGACCAAAGTGTATTGAGACCAAGACAAGACCAAGACTTTGAGGGGTTGAAATCAAGTCAAGGCCAAGACCAAAGTGTATTGAGACCAAGACAAACAAAAACTTTGAGGGGCTGAGATCAAGCTAAGACCAAGGCAGGGCGAGACAGAGTCAAGACCAGGACCAGATCAGTGTGTGTGAAGGGGGATGGGGAGGGGTGAGGGCCATTAACAGAAAGAAAATTTTCAAATTAGCAATGAGTCACATTATTGGTCACATTTGAAACAGGAAATTTTACATCCAATCACAGTAACGATGTCAACAAATAACTCAGACAATGCATAGTGAAATCCCCGCAGTTTCGGTCTCAACTGAGACAAGACTGAGTAAAAATGTGTTCAATTCTGAGATGAGACCGAGACCTTCAAAAAGTGGTTTTGAGACCAAGACTGGTCTCAAGTACTATAACACTAGTGCTAAATACAGGTCTGAATGGAGTCAGGTATGTCTTCTCAGGGCTCAAAATTCATATATTTTTTCGCCAGCCAGCCGGACTAGTTACTTTCCAAAGTAACTAGCCAAACAGAAAATCAACTAGCCAAAATTTGTTCATGTATGAATTTTACTTCTGTCAAAAATAACACAAAAGAGAGTAGTTACCATTGTTCATGACTAATGTCCCTTTATTTCAAGACCCAAGTATTTTGATACTGGGTTTTTTTTGCACACTTTACAAATTGGCATTTGCTGTTCCATGTCCTCCTCGTGATATCCAAAAAAAATGCCAGATGACTGACCCCTTACTAGTTCTTTTAGGAACCAATTCGTCTGCTTCCATTTTTAATTTGTCGCTGAAATTGACAGAGCTTACACGGTAGCCTATGCAACACCAGCGATTGCACGAACTGAGTCAGTGCTGTAAACCGAAACTAGTAAAACTTCCCGGAAGTTCCTTTCAGCACCGAGATGTCGCCCGGGATTGGTTGGCGAGTGCGTGACGTTATTGGGGTTTTTTTTTACCCTTAAGCAGCCTCTCACGTTACTGCCTGAGGGACAGGGAGAAAACCACAGGAAAATGTTTTAAACAAACGCAACAAACACGAAACAAATGCAAGTCGGCAGATGACCATAAAATACTCGATAGTTACGATATAATAATTATATGTCTCTCACACAGAATTTTCAGAGATATATCGAGTATATTCAATATATCGCACAGCCCTAGTCTGAATCTTCGCTTCATGTATATTTTTTATTTTCAACTAGCCAGCCGGGCTGCCTAGTGACAGGAATTACCCGCCAAATGACAAATTAAGTTGCCTCGGGCGACCAGACCACCGCGAATTTCGAGCCCTGCTTCTGATCCAATCATGCAGACTACATACAGAAGTGGTCTATTAAGCATGTGGCCACATTACATTTGTATCATGAACAGAGTTGTGTCCTGATGTGTCCCCAACAACATCAAAAGGCAGCTTGGTGATGTATGCTAATTTCTGCACCTTAAACCAAAATCACATTTTAAAAGCACTGCTTCATTAAGGAGTTCTATATGCTAATACTTTTAAATCATTTTAAAATCATTTTGATATTGGACTTCAGTGTATAGGGTTGAAGGGGCAGATGTTGAGTTGGCAGTGCATATTCAGCTATCAGATAGCTTTATTGGACAGAATTTCTATATTAAAACTTCTGTGCACACAATTTATTTCAGAACTGATGGCTGAACATAAACCCTTGAGTTTTCATTGGTATTGGTTAGTATTTTGGGGTTTTGTTTTAAGTGTCATTTGGTTGTTTCTGGCATATTTGACAACCTTCCAGCTGAAGAAATGCAATTCTAAGTTCTCAATGAGGACATATTTGAGACACATGAATAGCTATTTGTCTTGGCTGTCCATGTATGATTGTATCACATCAGACAGATATTTAATTCAAGCTTGAAAAAGGCAGCTTGATTGTCAAGTGGGTAAGCAAGTCCTGTGGTTTAACCCACAAGTTTTAGCAGAAATTGAAAAAACCTTGAATTTTGGCTACCAAAAATGGACCAAAAGTAGAAGGGCATTCGGTTGAGTGTATACCTCTGCCAAGCCACATATCCGGATTTGCATCAAAAGCTAATCTATTGTTCCTTGGCTCGTGGCTCACCTTTCCTCAGAATATCATTAAAATCCGTTCACTACTTTTTCAATTACATTGGGAACAAGCAAACAAACAAATACACATTAATGAAAACATAACCTCCTCCAACAAAGTTAGCAGTGGTAATTGGGTAGTTCTTCGGTAATGGAATTACATCCATCCATTATCTGAAACCGCTTATCCTGTGCAGGGTCATGGGCAAGCTGGAGCCTATCCAAGCTGAGTATGGGTGAGAGGCGGGGTACACTCTGGACAAGTCGTCAGGTCATTGGAGGGCTGACACATAGGTGGGGTTTACATTAGACCGTATCAGCGGATCATCAGATTAATGTTTTTAAAACGATTAGCGTGCACACAGCAACACCAATACACGATTTGCGTGCACACAGCAACGCCAATACACGGATACGCTCGGCTCCGCAGGCATCCTGCGCTCCAAATCACTCCGCCCTGAACAGCGAGTGCCCTCTGGAGGGTGCGCACTCCGGCCCTGCGCAGCTCACAGAGCGCGCGAGTGAAGTGCACGAGCAGTGATTCGGGACTGAGCCGCTGTGTGTGTGATCTCAGTGCATATCGGGCATGCGCGTCACTTACCACTTGCAAGTGGAAGGATGGCAAGCCTAAAGACAATCATAACTACACAATGGGCAGTATTTGCATCAGTATTTGCAGTATTTTCATACTTTTATACTCTTTAATGAAAGGTGATACAAGGCGGAAGTCCGCGCCGTTTTTCAGCAGTCGCGTCACATGACCAACGCCAGCGAATCAGGAAGGTGGATGTCACAGTGATGTTGTCCAATGACGACGCCAGCTAGAGCTCAGCACAGCGTAGCCGCGTATTCTCAATGTTTACACAGCACCGGACCAGACACGATCTGGATTGAATACGTGGACCCTGGCGGATTCCCGTTTCCCGGCGTTTCCAGGCGTTTTAATGTAAACGGACAGTGCATCCGCAAAGAAAATGAGACAGATACGGTCTAATGTAAACCTGGCCATAGACGCAGACAACCATTCACACTCACATTCACACCTACGGTCAATTTAGAGCCACCAATTAGCCGAACCTGCATGTCTTTGGACTGTGGGGGAAACTGGAGCACCTGGAAGAAACCCATGCAGACACAGGGAGCACATGCAAACTCCGCACAGAAAGGCCCCCATCAGCCATTGGGATCAAACCCAGAACCTTCTTGCTGTGAGGCGACAGCGATAACCACTACACCAGTGTGCTACCCCCCCAGTTGCACCGATTTACTTCAAATTTTCAGGGAAGGTGGGTAATGGTGCGTAGATTACCTGATTAAATTTTGGGGGTAATCGGGTCAAGGTGAAGGTCAAGGTCACCCTTTCGGTCAAAATAACATATTTTCCATTATAATTCAAAAATGGTTGCCAATAGAGACGTGTTTACTCTTATGAGCATATAGGAACTCCCATATGGCCTTTCATTTGGCACCATGATCTTTGACCTTGAGTGACCTTGAAAGGTCAAACTCAAGGTCACGGATTTTTAGAGATCTGTAACTTGAAAACGGTTGATGGTAAACATATTTACCCATATCAACTTATAGGAAGTGCCATATGGGCTTTCAGTTGCCACCATGACGTTTGACCTTGAATGACTTTGACATGTCAAACTCAAGGTCATGGATTTTCATAGGACTATAATCTGACAGCTGATGATTGAAAAATATTACCACTATCAACATGTAGGTATAAAATAAGTGCTGCTGGGCGAGGTTTGTTTTGCCTGGCAACACTTATCTTATTTTTCCACAATTATTTTTGATAGTGCCTGGGGTCTGTCTTTGACTAAGGAATTTTTCGGTTGACCCTAAGGCTGTTGAATAAAGCTATTGCTTAAATAATTAAGTATTTAAAGAAATACATAGATGCAGTTATTTGATTCACAAAATCTTGGAAAACGTTGTAAAAATTAGGTATAATATTTATTTGTTTGTTTGTTTTAATAATTGCCCATTCCTGAGACGGAAAACCAATGACATTTAGGTATTTCTATATTCTTCCCAAGCTAAGGCAAGTCAATCTGGTAACGCATTCTTAACATTCATGCTTTCAGATTAAACTTGGTTGAGATTTTTTAAAAAATGACTATGATACTGAACTGCTTGTGGTTAATGTGCATCTTGACTCACACCTCTCATGAAGAAGAATGCTCTTCTCTCTTGTGTCCCTCTCCCTCGAGACTGTGTATGTGTGTGTGTGTGTGTGTGTGTGTGTGTGTGTGTGTGTGTGTGTGTGTGTGTGTGTGTGTGTGTGTAAAAGTGACAACAAGAGAGAGGGAGTGAAAAAGACAGATGCATTCCTGATGCATTATGGTGCTTTGCACGCTATGTTATCGAGAGTTTTCTCTCTCTGCTTTTGAATAATGCATGACTGGACAGCTAAAAACCCAGTTGCTTATCCATTTCTATTCTGCTACTGATTATAGAGTACAATTTTATACAACAGTCACAGTAGACATTCCAACCTCTTAAACCTACCATATGGTTCACTTATGTGAACAATGCAGGCATTTATTTTTTGGCCTGTAATTTTAGTTTAGTTTAACCATAACTATAGGAATGCAAGCAATTGTGAATTGATCAAATTTTCATCCCCATATGCTCAAGTTCAATAGAAAGATTACCACGAAACTACAAAGACACCTTAAGCACCCTTAAGACTAGGCCAAGTCTGTGAGCAAGTGGACCCTCACCTGCTACTTGAAAACTCGCATGCACCCAGCTGCCATTGTAAAGTGCATGTCTTTGGCCTGTCAGATGACATTAGGTTTAACTGCCAGGCTGTTCTGCACTGACTCACAGGCAGTGACCCCTCCTTTGTTTCCAGTTGACAGGGGTCAAGTAGGGTGTGCGTCAAGTATCCAGGAGGGGTTTGGACAGCACCTCCAACCCTCTCATGAACAATCCAAGGAGGGTCATCTGAGCTGAACTTTGTGGCTAGTGGTCTGTGGGCTGTGATAACCCTTTTAACCTTTCGGCCTTGCTCTTGCTAACCAATTTAACCACTGGTGGCTGAGTGAGATTGTTCTGCACTCCTTCTGCTCCTTCAGTTAAGATCAGAAACTGTACTTTTTGCTTTTGTCTTGTTCACATAATTGACAGGAGCTGAGATTAGGGCTCCAGCGATAGTCAGCATAATCGATTAGGGCGATTATGAAAAATTGGATACTTTTTTATATTTGATGCATTGTTTACCAGAATTGTTTTGTAATGTAAAGAAGAAGAAGAAGCCTTTATTTGTCACATGCACACTCAAGCACAGTGAAATTCATCCTCTGCATTTAACCCATCTGAAGCAGTGAACGCACGCACACACACATACCCAGAGCAGTGGGCAGCTATGCTACAGCGCCCGGGAAGCAGTTCGGGGTCAGGTGCCTTGCTCAAGGGCACTTCAGCCCAACCTCAGGCCATGGCTGCCCCATGTTAACCTAACCACGTCTTTGGACTGTGGGGGAAACCAGAGCACCCGGAGGAAACCCATGCAGACACAGGGTTTTTTGTAGAAAAATTTAGTATGAGGGCGCTCACCATGGTGAGGGAGCGAAGCGACAGGGGGGGTGCCGGTTGTCCATCCCCCCCCTCCGCCGTGCGAAGCCTTTGAAAATTTGAGGCTACAATGGGACATTCTGAGGCTATCTGAGAGGGAAATTGTAACAAATTGTCTGTCAACATTGAAAAAGAAAGAAGTAATCTTCTTCTGCCCTGGACAGTCTTTGGCTTTCTTCCGTTTCGTGCTGCGGGATGACATCTTTAAATGCTCAAGCGTCAACAAAAACAACTCGCGAACTACTTCTGTCAAAAGCTCCCGCGCCGGTTGGTGAAAGGTCATTCAGTCTCGAGAAATCTCGCTTTACAAGTCAGCTGACCTTGTATGTAACCCATGTCAAATCTCGTGAGAGCAGCCGCGACAAGTAAACAACTAAACGACATGGCGCCTCAGTCTGGAAGACGCCAATTTGAATTGTTTTTGCACCGTCTGGCGGTGTATCTACTATGATTGGAATATTTTTGGAGTAATTATAACATATTTGATGATCAGACACATTGTCACGTGGTGTTGCTGGGATGTTTTCACAGAGAAAAGATCGTTTTGGGAAAGACTCCATGTTGTGCAGTAGCATATAAGTGCATGGCCTAAGTGTGACTTGGAGTTCAATAGGCATTTCGGTAAGGAGGTGCACGCCGAGAGTAAGAGGGCGCAGCGCCCCGTTCCCCAGTTTAGACAAAAGCCTGCAGACATGAGGAGAACATGCAAACTCCACACAGAAAGGCCCTCGTTGGCCACTGGGCTCGAACCCAGAACCTTCTTGCTTCTTGCTACTACACCACCGTGCTACCCCAAAAAAGTATATAGGGCTCTTTTGCTGGACATACTGTGAACACTAGAGCCATTGTTGGCTTTTGGAACACCTAGTGCTGTGCGTTAAACTGTTTTCAGGCACACAGTTAACAATTATTCACCAAAGGCGAGGTGAATATCGGTGAATAATAACTGAGACAAAGTTGAGATTATTATTCACCGATCTTCACTGAGCCTGAGGCAGATAAATACACTGGTGATTATTTTTTTAAAAAACTCGTATTTAAAAAAAATTATTTCCAGCTTCAAAAGCCGCATGCAAATGTAGTAACGGCGCAGTACAGACTTGTGTCACTTATCTATGCCAAGTCCCATAAAATACTTTGTTTTGAAATCGATAAAATAAATCACAAGTCCACCTTACCTTTGAATAGTTTTAGACCAAACTTCGTAGCATCTTTAGTGCTTTTAGGGACAGTATTTTCTTTGATAATTTGTTATTCTTCCTCATGTACGGTGACAAACATACTGGGCGCCATTTTGCTGAGTCACTCGAGGTGATTATCGATAAATAGTCTGAATTTCTCCAATCAGCACACAAAATTTTCTATAATCACCTGCATATTTATAATAATTATCACTCAACACTGCTAAGACCCACTTTTTTACTTGCAACTTCATGCTTAGATAACCAGCCAGGGGCCGTGATTCATGAAATATTTGCATTGATGTACGTAAGTTTTGGCATTGTCATGCAATAGCTGCTTGCTATCAGTGGACAGAATGCTGGCCAACAAATTCCATCCAAGCGCCATTAATCTTTTCTCTGGTCTGAACAGGGTAAAAGATAAATGGATATGTATAAAACATGCATAGAGTAGCTTGTGTCTGCAGTGATGATGGAACAACTTGAAACAGCATTGAAAAAAGACAAAAAAGAATGTTGAGAAAATGAAACTTCTACAACAGGAATTCAAGAGATGTTTTTTTTCACAGCTAGTGTAATGGGTTTTCAGAATATGAACTAAAAATGAAATTCTAAGTCTTACACTGGGCTCAAGGTTTTTTGTTTTTTTGGAGCCCCCCCAAAGTATGTTCATTTTACTTCTGTCTGCTCTGTTGGTTCATCTTGTCATCTTGCCTTGTCAAATATGCTCTTTTCCAAAATTCCTCCTCATATCTGGAACTGCTGGTTGCTAAAGTCAACTTGCATGACAAAAAATATCCAGCAGTTTTAAAGACTAGGGCAGCAGCTACAATTATTGACACCTTAATGATCTTTTGGCCGTTGCAAAAGTAGAAAAGACTTTCAATATGTAAATTGTGCATGAATAATTACTCAAACTTCCACTGGAAAAAAAAAAGAGTTGATTCCCGATTACTTAGCGTATCAGATCATGTGACACTGTTCCACAATTATCGACATCTTTGTCCACAGTTATTGACAACGTTCCACAATTATCGACATCCAGATGATTATTTATAAAAAATAATCAGTATGTGGTATTAACAAAACATAATGTTTATTTAAAATGTGTTTTACATAGACTGATATTTAGTACAAAATATCTTTTATATAAACATATCGACGTCGCTGCTGAAGGTAAATGAGGAAGTAATTCGAACATTTGTCAACAAATTAACCGATAATGTTTAACCTGTCAGAAAATCTTTTTGTTCCACTTTCTACCCACTTTCTAAGTATTTTCATAGATCACATTTTGTTAATCATTCATTGTTTGTATTAATGTCTAGTTTTGTAGTTTACCAATAAATATCAACAGGAAATTGACATTGTAAGCACATGGAAATCCAGGTCAAAGGTCACATGTCATTCCTCGAACCAAAATATAAAATGTCTGCTGATATTGTAATATGTGGTAGATATTTACAACAAACTGAAAAAAAAGAAAAGAAAATTCTGAATGGAAGAGAAAAATCTGAATATTTCAAGCATGGAATTTTTTAATATGCTAGGAATTTAATTCTGGTTTAATTCTATTTATTGCAATCGGATTCCAAATACTCTGTAAATATTCCATTCTGTTATAAATCAGCAAAAAAAGATTATAAATCGCAGTGTAGTACTTAAAGCGGGTGGGTGGAGCACAGAAGTACGGCAGGCCAGAACTGAGTTACAAAAACTCTTTATTGTGACAATTTTCAGTCGTCCACAAACTCCCAGCCACACAGACACGCACACCCACATCAGTTGTCTGGTTGGGGAGAGAGCTCCCTTCCTCTGCTCTCTCTCTCCTTTTATAGGGCGCGGTCACTGGGGAAGACACACAAACACAGGTTAACGAACATCAGGTGTAATGATTCTGTCACTTACCTTCCCTGACTCCGCCCTCCGTTCACAGACTGGTGCTTGACCACGCCCCCGCTACCACACGCAGCACTTTAGTTTTTTTAAAGTACTTCATCTACTTCAACAATGTTACACAAAGATCGATCCATAACAGTTGTAAATGTCACTTAATTCCACAGGGTGTCGATAATGGTGGACACCGGTGAAAGTGATCACTATTATCGACACCTCACATGATTCTCAAACACGTGTTTAGATACAAAGTGGCAACTGTCAAATGAAAGAGTAAGAAACAAAGTAGGTTTCGACAAGGAGATCATGAAATATCACTGAATTTGAGAAGTAAAAACATGTCCATGATCTTTCCACCATGCTTACCTGCGATGATAACGTCCGGGTTTTCCTCAAATTTATGATTGTGCTAAAAAAAAAATTCCATCTCTGGTAACAAGCTGTCATCAGATGACAAGATCAAAGGGCGAGGGGGGTCTTCCGGTTGATTAATTAACCAATAATTACTGTTGTAACTGAAACTCACCTTTGTAAAATTGTTTTTTATTGGTAAATCTGAAAAAGTGTCGATAATTATGGACTGGCGATAATTGTAGCCATCGCTCTAGTATGGCAACATAATGTTTCTCTGATATTGTAAAATAAATAGAATTTGAATTTTTCTGAGCCAAACCAAAGTATGTAGATTTAAAAAAATAATAATTAATTCATAGCCTCAAAACGTGTCAATTCTTTACACCTCTAATCAGTAACATATATTTATGTGTTCAGAACTACAGTGGTGCTTGAAAGTTTGTGAACCCTTTATAACCCCGATTCCAAAAAAGTTGGGACAAAGTACAAATTGTAAATAAAAACGGAATGCAAAATTTACAAATCTCAAAAACTGATATTGTATTCACAATAGAACATAGACAACATATCAAATATTGAAAGTGAGACATTTTGAAATTTCATGCCAAATATTGGCTCATTTGAAATTTCATGACAGCAACAGATCTCAAAAAAGTTGGGACAGGGGCAATAAGAGGCTGGAAAAGTTAAAGGTACAAAAAAGGAACAGCTGGAGGACCAAATTGCAACTCATTAGGTCAATTGGCAATAGGTCATTAACATGACTGGGTATAAAAAGAGCATCTTGGAGTGGCAGCGGCTCTCAGAAGTAAAGATGGGAAGAGGATCACCAATCCCCCTAATTCTGCACCGACAAATAGTGGAGCAATATCAGAAAGGAGTTTGACAGTGTAAAATTGCAAAAAGTTTGAACATATCATCATCTACAGTGCATAATATCATCAAAAGATTCAGAGAATCTGGAAGAATCTCTGTGCGTAAGGGTCAAAGCCGGAAAACCATACTGGGTGCCCGTGATCTTCGGGCCCTTAGACGGCACTGCATCACATACAGGCATGCTTCTGTATTGGAAATCACAAAATGGGGTCAGGAATATTTTCAGAGAACATTATCTGTGAACACAGTTCACCGTGCCATCCGCCGTTGCCAGCTAAAACTCTATAGTTCAAAGGAGAAGCCGTATCTAAACATGATCCAGAAGCGCAGACGTCTTCTCTGGGCCAAGGCTCATTTAAAATGGACTGTGGCAAAGTGGAAAACTGTTCTGTGGTCAGACGAATCAAAATTTGAAGTTCTTTATGGAAATCAGGGACGCCGTGTCATTCGGACTAAAGAGGAGAAGGACGACCCAAGTTGTTATCAGCGCTCAGTTCAGAAGCCTGCATCTCTGATGGTATGGGGTTGCATTAGTGCGTGTGGCATGGGCAGCTTACACATCTGGAAAGACACCATCGATGCTGAAAGGTATATCCAGGTTCTAGAGCAACATATGCTCCCATCCAGACGACGTCTCTTTCAGGGAAGACCTTGCATTTTCCAACATGACAATGCCAAACCATGTACTGCATCAATTACAGCATCATGGCTGCGTAGAAGAAGGGTCCGGGTACTGAACTGGCAGTCCAGATCTTTCACCCATAGAAAACATTTGGCGCATCATAAAACGGAAGATACGACAAAAAAGACCTAAGACAGTTGAGCAACTAGAATCCTACATTAGACAAGAATGGGTTAACATTCCTATCCCTAAACTTGAGCAACTTGTCTCCTCAGTCCCCAGACGTTTACAGACTGTTGTAAAGAGAAAAGGGGATGTCTCACAGTGGTAAACATGGCCTTGTCCCAACTTTTTTGAGATGTGTTGTTGTCATGAAATTTAAAATCACCTAATTTTTCTCTTTAAATGATACATTTTCTCAGTTTAAACGTTTGATATGTCATCTATGTTCTATTCTGAATAAAATATGGAATTTTGAAACTTCCACATCATTGCATTCCGTTTTTATTTACAATTTGTACTTTCTCCCAACTTTTTTGGAATTGGGCTTGTAGAATTTTCTATATTTCTGCATAAATATGACCTAAAACATCAGATTTTCACACAAGTCCTAAAAGTAGATAAAGAGAACCCAGCAAAACAAATGAGACAAAAATATTATACTTGGTCATTTATTTATTGAGGAAAATGATCCAATATTACATATCCATGAGTGACAAAAGTATGTGAACCTTTGCTTTCAGTATCTGGTGTGACCCCCTTGTGCAGTAATAACTGCAACCAAACGTTTCCGGTAACTGTTGATCAGTCCTGCACACTGGCTTAGAGGAATTTTAGCCCATTCCTCTGTACAGAACAGCTTCAACTCTGGGACGTTGGTGGGTTTCCTCACATGAACTGCTCGCTTCAGATCCTTCCACAACATTTTGATTGGATTAAGGTCAGGACTTTGACTTGGCCATTCCAAAACATTAACCTTATTCTTCTTTAACCATTCTTTGGTAGAACGACTTGTAATATTAGATAATTTTCCTCAATAAATAAATGACCAAGTATAATATTTTTGTCTCATTTGTTTAACTGGGTTCTCTTTATCTACTTTTCGGACTTGTGTGAAAATCTGATGCTGTTTTAGGTCATATTTATGCAGAAATATCAAAAATTCTAAAGGGTTCACATACTTTCAAGCACCACTGTGGCATTGCTTGATTTGAAAGACACGATGGCAAATTTCAGCACCACCACCACCGAAATTTGAATGCCGCAGCATAGGTTTGTTTTGGTTGATGCACGCTAGCTAAATTTGGCATGTTTCAATGTGGAAACTCTTATCCCCACCGCCTTCATACTACAGTACTTCACCTCACACTCACGTCTGATCTCTTCCATTTTTCCTGAGGAAAAAAAAAGGGCAAGATGATGGAAGAGATGAGTGAGTTACAAAAGAAAGAACTTGGCCTTACCTGTAATCTGTGTTCTGGTATGCAGAGCTAGGTGGAGAGAAAGAGAGGTCCCAGGCCAAGAACGATAACCCTTAAGGATTCATTTTCATAACAGCCATGCTGGGGCGGAAACCTGGGAGAATGAGGCTGATTACAAGAAGTACAAGGAGATCAGAGATGTTAATAATCTCTCAGACTGGTCACTAAAAGATTTGCCACTGCATGCCACTGAATGAGAAATAGAAGTTAGAATATGAAACAGGAAGCCGTCCTCTGTTGACATCCCCATTTATATCAGGTGCACAGGAAAGTTTACAAAAATGTAGCTTTTGGGCTTAGTTGTCACTGAGGTGGTACATCTTTTGTACCCTGAGTTTTGGTTCGATGGCTTAAGATTTGTTGTTAAAAATGGAATTTAAAAAAATGATCAGGGAATGAAATGGACTATGTAATAGAATATATTTCTGAGTTGCTCTTTGCTGAACAGGTAAAGCATTTATTTGTTCCTTACTTTGATGGAATGCTAGAGAACTAACGAGAGGTGTCAATGAGTGAGTCTGTGTTTATTTTTGTACCTCAAGCTCGTTCAGATCAGGCGAGCGTGGGGGATACGAACCCTCTGCTTGCCTGATCTCCGTCTTTTTAATGTTCCAGATAGAGTTTTAACTAGTGTGCTAACATTGCCTGGTTCATGTCAAACATTTTGAAAGGCCAGAGAAGAAAATAAACAGAGGACACAGTTGAGCTTTTACAAAAACACTGAAGAAGCACTAGAATATTGTTCTCTACATCAGTGTTTCTCAACCACTGGGCTGCGCCATCTAGTGAGTCACAAATTTTTTTTCAAGTTTGAAGCCAAATACTAAATAGTTCAGGATGTCGTAGTGTCCCAAATCTGGTAGCTGGTTTGCTGTGTACTTTTCAAGTGGAATTAATACATTTATAGGTAAACTAAGAAGAACAAGAAAGAAGAACAAGCCTTTATTTTTGTCACCTCCCGCCTCTGCATTTAATCCGTGCATGCGCACAGAGAGAGAGAGAGAGCGAGAGAGAGAGACCGTGGGCAGAATAAATAAATACGTTTGTGGGTAAATTATATGGATCTGTGATGCCTGCATGATGCCTGCTAGAAGAGAAGAGCAGGGAGGATTGGGAATTGAGTGGCTGTGATTTATTTACACCTGATACTAAAACTTGTAGCATCCTAGCAACCAGCTAAAAGACACGGACAAAAACCACAGAAATCCCTCCTTACCTGGGCAAAAACGATACAGGATTTATCTTGTAATGTTTTGATCCCCAGATCTTTAACTCAGCCACATATGAAAAGTTGTACTCCTCCATGCTCTTCCAGGTTTTCATCTCTGTGTCCGTGTAGAATGATGTCTGCAGCAGCAGGTAGTCTGAGATGTCGGGGAACTCAACGGATGGATAATTTTCCAACTCATAATAAATGAATAACTTTATTTAAACACGATAAGTTGATCAGCAGAGCTGGTGGGGTCGTGCATGTACAGATACAAATAATTACAAATACAAAATAATAAAAAATATACACAATCTTAATTTTTTTTTTTAAATCTTTAATCCTTATTGACTGAGAATGCCCTGCATGAATGGTTTGGCTTCTGGCACATCCATACAGTTTTAAAAACAATACATACATTAAAATAAATAAATAAATAAATAAATAAATAAGTTTTTATTGCATTTATGTAATTCCTGGGCTCCCATCTGTAACATGGAGTGATTTTGCATCCCATTAATACACTTTACAATAGATTATTAGATTCTAATAGAATAGATGAGCCAAAATAATTGGGGATCTTTTTTAATGGGCCCCGACTCATTACAAGTATGAACAGGTGGGCCTTAAAGTAGAAAAGGTTAAGAAGCCCTGGTTTAAATGGTCAAATGGTGTATAATATCCATAACTAAATAAATGCTGAAGGAGGTACCACAGGTAAAATGTGTCAAAGAGTTCAGGATGAACATCTGAACCTTTTTTTCAAGAATTATCGCATTTTTCACAAATTGCAACTGACATTTCGAGAAAAATGCTCCGTTTCTCAAAACCCAGTGAATGTGGATGGAATAAAACAGTTATTCCACTCAACCTCGTCATACATGGCTTATAGCTAACTCAGTGCTATGCGGCTCATCGGCTATCAGCTCATGTACACCTCGATTTCATGGAATAACTGTTAATTATCACTAATTGATTGTAGAAGAATGTTTTGTCGATTCTGCCAGAGAGGGTAAAGTTCTCAAATCTAACAGTGGTGCTTGAAAGTTTGTGAACCCTGTAGAATTTTCTATATTTCTGCATAAATATGACCTAAAACATCATCAGATTTTCACACAAATCGTAAAAGTAGATGAAGAGAACCTAGTTAAACAAATGAGACAAAAATATTCTACTTGGTCATTTATTTATTAAAGAAAATGATCAAATATTACATATCTGTGAGTGGCAAAAGTATGTGAACCTCTAGGATTAGCAGTTAATTTGAAGGTGAAATTAGAGTCAGGTGTTTTCAATCAATGGGATGGCAATCAGGTGTGAGTGGGCACCCTGTTTTATTTAAAGAACAGGGATCTATCAAAGTCTGATCTTCACAACACATGTTTGTGGAAGTGTATCATGGCACTAACAAAGGAGATTTCTGAGGACCTCAGAAAAAGTGTTGTTGATGCTCATCAGGCTGGAAAAGGTTACAAAACCATCTCTAAAGAGTTTGGACTCCACCAATCCACAGTCAGACAGATTGTGTACAAATGGAGGAAGTTCAAGACCATTGTTACCCTCCCCAGGAGTGTTCGACTAACAAAGGTCACTTCAAGAGCAAGGTGTGTAACAGTCGAACTTCTAAGCAACTGAAGGCCTCTCTCACATTGGCTAATGTTCATGAGTCCACCATTAGGAGAACACTGAACAACAATGGTGTGCATGGCAAGGTTGCAAGGAGAAAGCCACTGCTCTCCAAAAAGAATATTGCTGCTCATCTGCAGTTTGCTAAAGATTATGTGGACAAGCCAGAAGGCTATTGGAAAAATGTTTTGTGAAAGGATGAAACCAAAATAGAACTTTTTGGTTTAAAAAAAGGTGTTATGTTTGGAGAAAGGAAAACACTGCGTTCCAGCATAAGAACCTTATCCCATCTGTGAAACATGGTGGTGGTAGTATCATGGTTTGGACCTGTTTTGCTGCATCTGGGCCAGGACAGCTTGCCGTCATTGATGGAACAATGAATTCTGAATTATACCAGCGAATTCTAGAGGAAAACGTCAGGACATCTGTCCATGAACTGAATCTCAAGAGAAGGTGGGTCATGCGGCAAAACAACAACCCTAAGCACACAAGTCGTTTTACCAAAGAATGGTTAAAGAAGAATAAAGTTAATGTTTTGGAATGGCCAAGTCAAAGTCCTGACCTTAATCCAATCGAAATGTTGTGGAAGGATCTGAAGCGAGGAGTTTCTGTGAGGAAACTCACCAACATTCCAGAGTTGAAGCTGTTCTGTATGGAGGAATGGGCTAAAATTCCTCCAAGCCGGTGTGCAGGACTGATCAACAGTTACCAGAAATGTTTAGTTGCAGTTATTGCTGCACAAGGGGGTCACACCAGATACTGAAAGCAAAGGTTCACATACTTCTGCCACTCACAGATATGTAATATTGGATCATTTTCCTCAATAAATAAATGACCACGTATAATATTTTTGTCTCATTTGTTTAACTGGGTTCTCTTTATCTACTTTTAGGACTTGTGTGAAAATCTGATGATGTTTTAGGTCATATTTATGCAAAAATATAGAAAATTCTAAAGGGCTCATAAACTTTCAAGCACCACTGTACATTCTGTAAGTTTAATTACCACAGGAAGCTCGTAGGTGAGATAATGTGAGAAGCAAACGGGCTATAGGAAATTCCCGACTAGTCACGTCAGTATCGTCTGGGGCTAAACATCCAGTCAACCATATGAAACTTATATTTGTACCTTTCCTGATTTATTGCACTGTTTTGGGTTTATGCAGGTGGGTTTTACATGGTAAGACGTGGTTATCTGTAAGCCTTATGTGGATTTATGTGAGTTAGTTCAACCATTTAATATGCCCAAGCTCATGCAGTTGCTTTTTTTTTTTTTAAACAGTTCTGATTTTTTTTAAGCTGTGGTGCTTTGTACTGAAATTTTAGCTTTCATTCTCTTATGAAAAGAAGGCTCTTTTTTTAACTAATTACACAGACACACACATGCACATGCAGTATTCTTTAAACACTGGTGAAGCTAGCACCACCCATCCATCTGCTTGCCGCACTTGATTTATTTGACACCTTAAACGATATGAAGGGAGAAATTAAGATGTTGTTCTTGGCCACATTAAAGATGAAACGTTGAAGTCGGAAAGCAGGAGCTGTAAGTCTTGGAGCTGGATAAAAATGGTGCCATATGAAGGCTTAATGAAAAATAAATACACATCACTCAAGCCTATTATTGGACCATGATGTTGTGATAACAAAACTTGACAACTTCAATAAGCCCCTTTATGGTGCACAAGAAACTGCAGACCACTTTGGGTCATCATGCCAAATGGAGTTCCAGCTAATTAGTGCCATGTTTATCTGCTCTTGGGGCTGTTGTTTGAGCTAGAAACTATTAGAAAGGATAATAGAGGTCAGAGTAATGTGTGATCATGGATTTGCTTAAGACAGAGAGTGTGTGTGTGTGTGAGAGAGAGAGAGAGAGTGTGAGTGCTATGAACCACACACTCCCTGAAGTCATGATCCAAAGCAAACAGTGGCTTTCTCGGTCTCCCTGAGGACAGACAGATGTCAGGGCACCTGTTCACACACTTCTCTCCCTTTTCTTTTCTTTTTTGCTTCTTCCCTTTCATCACACTTCCAATATGTAATGTATTATTTTTCTCTGCTCTTTAATATTTTTAAATACTTTTAATTCCCTGTCTGGTTTCTTAGGCTCTTTTTTTTTTAGCAGGGATAAACCAGCATTGTATATATTCTTTTCGCTGTTTCTGTTTCTTTTAAATACTTGATAACAAAGTGATGAATCTGATTTGATGTGCGACGCCATTTTGGTTTTCTCTACTCGGGGTATATGAGAGTAGCCAATCAGAGCACGTGATTACTCATGTCCAGTGAAAAATATAGTGTGTGTATAATCAATCAGTGTTGTAGTCGAGTCACTAATCTTTGAGTCTAGTCTCGAGTCCCTAGTGTTCAAATCCGAGTCTAGTCCAAGTCATTCAAGAAAATTTTGAGTCCACTATTGTTCCGAGTCGAGTCCAAGAACAAGACTCCAACCGCGCCATTTAACGGTGGCTGTTTTGGCGCCATTAACATAAGTTTGTTCCTGAACATGGCGCATGAACAGGTGAATGTGCATTCTCTTTGTCAGGGAGTGTGAAGTATTCTGTCAGAGATGGTTGGGAGACAGATGTACAGTAAGTGCAGAAGGTGTGTTTATTAATACAAGTGAAGACAGTAAACAATCCAGAATGGCAGGCAAAATCGTAAAACAGTGAAACAGGCAATAGGTCGAGCGAGGCACAAACAGGCTATCGTAGACTCGGCAGAATCAAGGACAGGAAACAGGAAATCAGGGCTCAGGAAACCAAACAAGGAAATACGGCTTGGTAATGTGTCAGCAACGCAATTCAATGCTTCGCAAAGTAAGTGTGTTTTCACAGTTTTTATATTGGTGCGCTGATTGCACCTTAATCCTGTGCAGGTGCGAGTCGTTTATGGCACGTGCAAGAGTCCATTTGGTGCACGCGCTGCCCAGAGCGCACCCGAGAGTCTATCTGATGCATGCACCAAGGCATTAGTACAAAAATTAATATAAATATCTTATGCCAAATTATTATGGCATGTTGCAAAAAATAAAGAAAAAATCAGAGTCCTCGCCTCCAGTTTTACGAGTCTTGATGCAGTTAATGTCCGAGTCCAAGGGCCCGTTTACACGAGGACACTGTCAGGTAAAAACGACTAAATATTTTATCGGAAGTGCCTTTCGTCTACATGGGGACGGCGTTTTCGAGGCTGAAAAACGGAAAAAATTGAAAACGCCTTCCAGAGTGGATAAGTTAAAAACAGCCCCCATTGCATATCCGTCTAAACTACCCAGTACGCGAAACTCTGCTTGGATCTGCTCACGTCGGGTACGCGTTTACGTCATAGTAAGAGCATGTGTGGCAGTGGGGGCGTGGTCAAGCGCCGGTCTGTGACAGGAGGGTGGAGTCAGGGAAGGTAAGTGGCAGAATCACTACACCTGATGTCAATTAACCTGTGTTTGTGTGTCTTCCCAGTGACCGCGCCCTATTTAAAGAGGGAGAGCAGAGAAGCTCATCCCCAAGCTAGACGCCGGTTGCGTGTGTGTCTGTTGGTTTAAAAATATTGTTAGACTGAAAAGTGTGGCAATAAAGCCTATTTGTAAACCTGATCCCTGTCCTGCCGTCCTCTGTGCTCCACCCACTCATATAGAACGGCTACAGCATGTCTGATTACATTGATCCAACGGACCTTCAAGCTGCTCTGGCAACCTCACGAGTAGCCATAGGCAGAGTAGTCAAAGTTTTTGTGGCGCAGATGTGCAGATTAGACAAGACGGAAGACGTTGCGCATGCGTGCAGACATAGCGGAGGTCTTTCACAGCACCACTAAGCCGCCTGGCATGCACATCCAATTGAATTCCACACATTTATGCGTCACCGTATAGACGCAGATTTCCTCCTTGAAAACGGTCGTGTAGACGCAGAAAAAAGTGAGAACGAAAACGGACTTTTGCGTTTTTGTTTCAGACCGTCCTCGTGTAAAGTGGGCCCAAGTCACCAGTGCTCAAGTCCAAGTCAAGTCACGAGTCCTTAAAATTAGGGAACGAGTTGGACTCGAGTCCGAATCTTTATTTGTATAAGGCATTAATGAAGATATAATTAAGTATGTATCCATTTTAGTCAATATCAGATATTGTACATACAGTACCAGTCCAAAGTTTTGACACATCTAATTCAGTGTTTTTTCTTTATTTTTATGAATTAAAAGTCACTTCATGTCTTAAAGTAATGATGGATGTCGTTTCTCTTTACTTAGTTGAGTGGTTTTTGACATAATATGGATTTCTACAGTTGTGGAATAGGGCTATTTAATGTATGTTTATTATTTACTATTTACTGTTTGATCAAAATCGCATTAAGAAAGCAATAAATTGCACTAATTAACTTTTGACGAGTCACCTGTTAATTGAAAAGCATTCCAGGTGACTACCTCATGAAGCTGGTTAAGATAATGCCAATAGTGTGCAAAGCGTCATCAGGGTAAATGCTGGCTACGCTGAAGAATCTAAAATATGAAACATATTGGGGGTTTTTAAACACTTTTTTTTTTGTTTACCACATAATTCCAGATGTGTTCCATATGTTACTTCATAGTTTTGATGTCTTCAGTATTGTTCTACAGTGTAGAAAATAGTCAAAATACAGAAAAACCTATGAATGAGTAGGGGTGTAGAAACTTTTGACTGCTACTGTATATTTGCATCGTATTAGCATTTGAAATACACTGCATTGCCACAATATGAGAAACTTAAGCATAATATTATAATAATGCAAACAAATCAGAATGTTTTCATTTGAAAAGGAAATAGTCCTTGCTTGGTTTAAACACTGGGATTCTCATATGATTGATGTGACTCATTTTTTGGTGCACTGGTTACCACTGTTACCTCACAGTAAGAAGGTTCTGGGTTCTAACCTCACAGTCAACGGGAATCTTTCTGTTTGGAGTTTGCATGTTCTCACTGTGTCTGGATGGGTTTTCTCTGAATGCTCTGGTTTCCTTCCACAGTCCAAAGACATGTAGAGTGTCTTGCAAAAGTATTCATCCCCTTTGGTGTTTGTTCTGTTTTGTTGCATTACAAGCTGGAATTAAAATTGATTTTTGGAGGGTGAGCACCATTTGATTTACACAACATGCCTCCCACTTTAATGTTGCAGAGTGTTGTTTTATTCTGACACAAACAATAATTAAGATGAAAAAACAGAAATCTGAAGTGTGCATAGGTATTCACCCCCTTTCATATGAAACCCCTAAATAAGAGCTGGTCCAACCAATTCACTTCATGTCACATAATTAGTTGATTAAGATCCACCTTTGTGCAGTCAAAGTGTCACATGATCTGTCACATGATGTCTGTATAAATCAACCTGTTCTGGAAGGACCCTGACTCTGCAACACTACTAAGCAAGCAACATGAAAACCAAGGAGCCTCCAAACAGGTCAGAGACAAAGTTGTGGAGAAGTATAGATCAGGGTTGGGTTATAAAAAATATCCCAAACTTTGAATATCCCAGGGAGCACCATTAAATCCATTATAGCAAAATGGAAAGAATATGGCACCACTACAAACCTGAGAAAAGAAGGCCGCTCACCAAAACTCACAGACCGGGCAAGGAGGGCATTAATCAGAGATGCAACAAAGACACCAAAGATAACACTGAAGGAGCTGCAAAGATCCACAGCAGAGATAAGAGTATCTGTCCATAGGACCACTTTAAGCTGCACACTCCACAGAGTGGGGCTTTATGGAAGAGTGGCCAGAAAAAAAATCACTGCTGAAGAAAACATGTTTGGAGTTTGCCCAACAGCATGTGGCAGAATCCCCAAACATATGGAAGAAGATTCTCTGGTCAAGTGAGACTAAAATTGATCTTTTTGGCCATCATGAGAAATGCCATGTGTGGCGCAAACCTAACACCCTGAGAACACCATTCCTACAGTGAAGCATGGTGGTGGCAGCATCATGCTGTGGGGATATTTTTCATCTACAGGCACAGGAAAACTGGTCAGGACTGAAGGTAAGATGGATGGCACTAAATACAGGGCAATTCTGGAGGAAAACCTGTTTGAGTCGGCCAGAGGTTTGAGGCTGGGACGAAGGTTCACGTTCCAGCAGGACAATGACCCTAAACTAATAGAGCTAAGCTAATATACCCCATACATAACATACCCCAAGAGACTTGCAGCTGTAACTGCAGCAAAAGGTGGCTCTACAAAGTACTGAATTTGGGGGGGTGAATACCTATGCACACTCCAGATTTCTTTTTTTTCATCTTATTTATTGTTTGTGTCACAATAAAACAACAATTTGCACCTTTAAAGTTGTAAGCATGTTGTATAAATCAAAGGGTGCTAATCCCCCAATATCCATTTTAATTCCAGCTTGTAATGCAACAAAACAGGACAAACAGCAAGGGGGACGAATACTTTTGCAAGACACTGTAGATTACGTCAGTTGGCTGCTCTAAATTACCCATAGGTGTGAATGTAAGTGTGAATTGTTGTTTGTCTCTGTGTAGCCCTGTATTAGGTTGGCGACCTGCCCAGTGTGTACCCCGCCTCTTGCCCAATATGAGCTGGGATTGGCTCCAGATAAGCGGTATAAATGATGGATGGATGTAATTTTTATTAGATTTTTGATAAATGATGAAATAAAACATTTATTGGTTCTGCTTTTCTAAATCGCAAGCAGTAAATATCTGTTTAACTATTCTGTTTACTTTACTCAAAGTTCTCCTCTGTGCACTTTGATGGACAGGAGGAAGGGAGAAAAGTTGTTTTATCTGACTTGTTGGATTAAATTTCTCAGCTCTAATCAGGCCCTCTTGTCATGCAGAGAAATCAAGGCACGATAAAGATGATGTGCTAATCCTTTGTCAGGGATGAAGGCTGGTAAAATCGATGTCTCATATAGGCTGTTTACTCTGAAGATTGGACAACAAGCTTGTAACATGTAGTAACACACACACACACACACACACACACACACACACAAACCAAAAACCTCACATAACCTCACTTTCTCCTTCTTCCTCTCTCTTTGCTTTTGACAGCTCTTAGAAGGTCAGAGATAAGATCTAATCTTGTGGTGATTATGGTCTGTGTGTGTGTGGCTGATGAGCCAGTGTCCTCCAGATGTCCCAGCTTTTTTCAGACTTCTCTGTCAAAAAAGAAAAGTATTTTCTCTTGACCTTTGTAAAGACGTTGTCCTTTATAGATATATTTGCAGGTAAGTACAGTACATTGCCTGTATAATTGCTAGCCTCAATAAATACCTGTCTTGGCAGTATTTTATTATCGAATTTATATATGTTATTTACCAGCTGGGAGGTCCGTATGGTGAAATACCATGACCGAGGTCTTGAAAGTACTGAGCGAGGCCCTCTGGGCCGAGGTCAGTATTTAAGGCCGAGGTCACGGTATTTCACCATACGGCCCGACCTTAAACTGGTAAATAATATATTTATTTTTTTCTTTACCAAATTCTAACAGAAAACGAGAGCGCCCGAAAGGGAAAACCGAGCCGAGCCGCCATTTTGAATCCTCATTCATGGCTGTAATGCAAATGGCTTCCTTCTCGGTATACAAGTGCACTTCCATGGCAGGAAAAAAACTACATTTTGCTGCCTATTTATACAAATAGGAGTCATTCAGGATTCAGCCGTGTTTTTGCTCGGTGTTAGCAAATTACAGGTTTTTAGCTTTCTCCTGAAATGTTTTATTTTATTTCTTCTTCCTCAGGGTAGTAAAACTCGCTTTCGCTGTGAACACTGTCGTTATCGCTATCCATGCTGTAAAATTAATGCTATTCTCCCGAGAAATGCTGCCAAAAATTTATAAGATTTTTGATAATCTTGTAAATAAATCTTATAAAAAAAGATAAATGTTGACAAAAAAATGCTATGTTTGTTGTTGTTGTGAACGAGCAAGTCGCCAGAGGTCCGTAAATGGGGTCTGTGACTGGGGTCCGTATCGTAGGATACGGACCCGCTCGCCAGCCAATCAGAGCGCAGGATTTAGACCGAAAAAATAGAGGTTATTGCGTGGTTGCGCGAGATTTGAAGTTTATCTTTGAGTGGTGAACATATTCATGAGTGAACGAAGCAAATGAGTGAAAATATTTTTAACATGAGAAGATAAACTTCAAATCTCATGCAACCGTGTAATATTCTTTATATCAGTGTTTTGCAACCACTGGGCCACGGCCCATTATTGGGCCGCAATTTTTTTTTTCCAAGTAGAAGCTAATTTTTACGCGCAGTAGGGTATAATTGCTAGGTTGCATCCAATGTCACATCCGCCTCATTAAGCCATGGTCACACTACAGCTCGCGATGGGTTATCGATGAAAATGAGGCACAGGGGAAATAATAATAATAATAATAATAATAATCAGTTTGACCATGCTAGCGTTGGCCTTCACTAACACTACACCGGCTGGAAGGTAACCGGACTGCCGTGCTAACAGCACCGAGTCACAGGTAAGCTAGCGTTGGCCTTTGAGAATGCTGATATGAAGAGAGTGTGTATTATTATAATAATAATAGAACTGATATACCACTCCAAGCCAGCCAATATTATTCATTTGGTTTGATAGCATGCAATATTGTTAGCATATCACTTATCCTATGTGTATTACGTCACTCTACCCAGTGGAGAATGAGCGTTGAATATGGTTTACTATATTGCATGGTTGTCAAGACAACATGATGTCACACGTTGGAGATGTAAAACTTCCACACTAGCAAGCGACTGTGACAATTTGTAAACAAACATGGCCGGCAGGTTTGCTTCGTTAAATGCGGAAGATTCTGAAAGAATTTTGAAAGAGAAAGACGCATTGGACACTCAAAAGGCTATCGAATGTGTACGTATAATAATAATGATAATATTGGCTGTCTTTTTTTCGTGGTCTATCAGATATATTCCATTCAGCTAGCATGATATTGAACTCGTCTTCGACTCGTTCAATATCATGCTAGCTGAATGGAATATATCTGATAGACCACGAAAAAAGGACAGCCAATATTATTTAAATATAGTGAGTCCAGATTTATTGACCTGTTCCTTTGAATAGTCCATGTACAAGGCTTGTCATTGTGTGCTTGATTTCTTTGCGTTTGCTTATATGTTCAAGAAAGTGTAACACAACCACAAAATAACAAGTAGCATATTTTTGTTAAGCCTGAGGTGTGATTTTAAATTTTTAAGCAGTCCTGACTCATTTTCATCATGTCAAAATGTCCTGCATTGTATTTATTAGCTCTGGTAACGATGCACTCGTGGCACTGGACTTGTTGGAACAAGCGTAATCTGCCCTTGTTTTTAATTGGAATGCTGAAATGAGAGCAGGAGGAATTTTAACTATGCTCTTGAAATGCCCGCACAGGTAAAAGAGGGTTTTGTGTCTGCTGCTGTGCTTTCAATAATTTGATGTGGAAAGATCCTGTCTCCTGTAGTGCTGGTGTAGCTGAATATTGTCTGTTCTACGTTGTCTTGCACTGCAGACCCTTTCCTCCTGGTTTTCTACTCAGCCTTCATTTTATGGGATTTCTTACATACTGTATACAGACACTTTGCGAAGAAAAATCCAATTTTTTTTCCCAATTGGATACACATTTCTCAGAATAATACACACATTTCCCAAAGCTACAAGTGCAAATCTCTATCACCAGAACCACAAACTCTTAATTCAACAGAGAAAAGCTTGCATTTTACTGAAAAACCACACACTTCAAAACCAGAATCACATATATCTATATATACACGTCATATAATCATACCTTCTATAAATATCTCATCTCATTATCTCTAGCCGCTTTATCCTTCTACAGGGTCGCAGGCAAGCTGGAGCCTATCCCAGCTGACTACGGGCGAAAGGCGGGGTACACCCTGGACAAGTCACCAGGTCATCACAGGGCTGACACATAGACACAGACAACCATTCACACACACATTCACACCTACGGTCAATTTAGAGTCACCAGTTAACCTAACCTGCATGTCTTTGGACTGTGGGGGAAACCGGAGCACCCGGAGGAAACCCACGCGGACACGGGGAGAACATGCAAACTCCGCACAGAAAGGCCCTTGCCGGCCCCGGGGCTCGAACCTGGACCTTCTTGCTGTGAGGCGACAGCGCTAACCACTACACCACCGTGCCGCCCTATATAAATATCTTTTAGTCAAAATCACATAAATACCAAGCATACATCTACAGTGACCAGCATAAACACACTGACCACCAACACACGCAACACAAAGAACAGATACCGAACAAAAACTTTTTCATTTTGAAATTTAACTATGTACTCACCATGAAAAAAACAACAAAGGGTTTTGCATAGAACAAAATATCTCAATGTTTATTGGACACTGCACTTTTCAATTGTCCCGCCCAGATCCATCATCTCCATATGATGATTGGTGGGATCTCTTAACGGGGCAGAACCTCATAATCAATTTGCCAATCATCCATCCATCATCTGTAACCAATTATCCTGTGCAGGGTCGCAAGCAAGCTGGAGCCTATCCCAGCTGACTACGGGCGAGAGGCGGGGTACACCCTGGACAAGTCGCCAGATCATCACAGGGCCGACACATAGAGACAAACAACCATTCGCACTCACATTCACACCTACGGTCAATTTAGAGTCACCAGTTAACCTAACCTGCATGTCTTTGGACTGTGGAGGCAACCCACACAGAAAGGCCCTCGTTTGCCACTGGGCTCGAACCCAGAACCTTCTTGCTGTGAGGCAACAGTGTTAACCACTACACCACCGTCCCACCCCAACTTGCCAACCACTGGAATGGTAATGAACATAGTTGAGGGTCAGCGATCCAGGATCCATCAATGAGCTTCCAAGAATTCTTTTGGGTGGTTATAGCATACCAGAGGGACCCAAACCCTCACGCACACACCTATTGCTGGATTTCAGTCACGTGACTTTTCTTAGCGGTTTTGCCGTAAGTGAAACAGCTGGTGATCTAAACTGCTGCCATAGTGCAAACAACTAGTGATAACTTATCAGAGTATGCTCGTAATCTAGAAGCCACTGCTCGCTTTAGATATGTTCAGAAGATTGCTATGTGCAATGGAATCGACCCCTACAGTCTGGGAAAGAAGGATTTGTCATACAATCTCAAAAACTACTCTTCAGTCGAGTTCCCCGACATCTCGAACTATCTGGTGTTGCAGACGTCCTTCTACACCGCAAAACAGATGAAAGCGTGGAAGAGTACGGAGGCTTACAACTTTTTTGTATGTGGCTGGGTAAAGGACCTCGGTATCAAGATGCTGCCGAATGAATCCTGTATTGTTTTTACCCGTGTATTTTTTTTTTAAGCTTTTCGTTCATGTCTTTACAACGAAGCACTGCAAGATGAAGTGTAAACAAACAACAGTTTGCTTGATTCTCACTTGTGTTAGCTCTTATCTCTCAGGCTACGTTTACATTAGACCGTATCTGTCTCGTTTTCTTCGCGGATGCACTGTCCGTTTACATTAAACCCCCTGGAAAAGCCAGGAAATGGGAATCCGCCAGCGTCCACGTATTCAATCCAGATCGTGTCAGCTCCGGTACTGTGTAAACATTGAGAATACGCGAATACGCTGTGCTGAGCTCTAGCTGGTGTCTCATTGGACAACGTCACTGTGACATCCACCTTCCTGATTCGCTGGCGTTGGTCATGTGAGGCGACTGCTGAAAAACGGCGCAGACTTCCGCCTTGTATCACCTTTCATTAAAGAGTATAAAAGTATGAAAATACTGCAAATCACACACGGACTGGCCATCGGGAGTAGCGGGAGTTTTCCCGGTGGTTCAGTGTGGGCCGGCGGAGAAAAAAAAAAAAAACAGTTGCGCACTGGCCTTTAATATGATAAGCAATGTTAACAGTTTCTTTAAGAAACTGTTAACATTGCTTATTACAGTTGCGCGCTGGCCTTTAATATGATAAGCAATGTTAACAGTTTCTTAAAGAAAAATAGCTTTCTTTAAGAAACTGTTAACATTGCTTATCATATTAAAGGCCAGCGCGCAACTGTTTTTTTTTTTTTTTTCCTCCGCCGGCCCACACTGAACCACTGGCCCACCGGGAAAACTCCCGCTGGCCAGTCCGTGTGTGCTGCAAATACTGATGCAAATACTGCCCATTGTGTAGTTATGATTGTCTTTAGGCTTGCCATCCTTCCACTTGCAAGTAATAAGTGATGTGCGCTGGGATCACACACACAGCGGCTCAGTCCCGAATTGTGGCTTGTGCACTTCACTCGCGCGCTGTGTGAGCTGCGCAGGGCCGGAGTGCGCACCCTCCAGAGGGCACTCGCTGTTCAGGGCGGAGTGATTTGGAGCGCAGGATGCCTGCGGAGCCGAGCGTATCCGTGTATTAGGCTTGCCATCCTTCTACTTGCAAGTGGTGAGCCTTGCGCATGTCCTAAATGCACTGGGATCATGTTACGCGCCGTCTAAAGTCATGTGATTAGCGTATCCGCGTATTGGCATTGCTGTGTGCACGGCTAACGGTTTTAGTGTAAACGCGAATCGTTTTAAGAACGTTAATCTGATGATCCGCTGATTCGACGTAATGTAAACGTAGCCTCATCAGGTAAATCATTCACAAAGATCATCAGAAACCCCTTTAAAGACCTGGATCTTAGTTAAACAATACGGAGAAGTGATCACGGCGCATTGTAACTGTACGGTTGGGGAAGAATTTTGTTGTGACCTTCATGCATATGGACTTTGTGAGGAGTGAGGAATAAACAAAGAAACAGCTGGGGACTTTAGTGCGTTGTGACTAAAAAAAGTACCATAAAATAACGACACGTAGCAAGAAAAGTACTTGGAAAACACTAAGGACATAGCTGAGAGGGAGATACAAACCTTTCACCAAGTGATCACTGCAAACTCGAGCATGCTTCGACTCGGCTCCCTTCGATTTCAGTGAGAGGTTCAAAAGCCACCTTTCTTGACGTCTTTTTGTGAAATCCTGTGTTCGCTCACCGTTTTTTATTAGTTCACGGGGAACCCTGAAGAAACTTTTTTATCAGTTTCACGGTTTGATCGATTTGAACAACTTAAAACAATGCAAGCGTAACGCATTTTTCATATGAGCAATGCACCTTCTCCGTACAAACGCTTTGTCAATTGAGCTTTGGTAGACCACCAGCTAAAGTTTTGAATAACTAATGAGGCGGCTGTGACGTCACGTGAAACCCAGCAATTTGTATTTGGACTGTGGGACGAAACCCACACAGACATGGGGAGAAAATGCAAACTCCACACAGAAAGGCCTCCATCAGCTGCTGGGCTCAAACCCAGAACCTTCTTGCTATGAGGTGACAGTGCTAACCACTACACCAAACAAACATGACTGACACCTTAAACATATCAGCATCAGTATGGAGTCAGCACTGCATTATTGGTTAGTAGTCTAGTTCATGCAGGGTTTAACGCAACTAGTACAGCCTGTTATTTTATTTTCATAGCTGGTAAATATTGTAAATAAATTATAAACTGTAAAGTTATGTTTGATGATTTGCATTAGTTTCTTTTCTTTATAGGTCTTGTTAGCTGTCACAACCTTCTTCAGTGAAATTGAGCTAGCTAGAGCGGCGGTTACGATTATCAACAGTCCATAATTATCGACACCTTTTCAGATTTACCAATAAAAAACTATTTTACAAAGATGAGTTTCAGTTACAACAGTTATTATTGGTTAGTTAATCAACCGGAAGACCCGCCTCGCCCTTTGATCTTGTCGTCTGATGACAGCTCGTTACCTGAGATGGAATTTTTTTTTTTTAACACAATCAGCAATTTGAGGAAAACCCGGACGTTACCATCGCAGGTAAGCATGGTGGAAAGATCATGGACATGTTTTTACTTCTCAAATTCACCCATATTTCATGATCTCCTTGTCGAAACCTACTTTGTTTCTTACGCTTTCATTTGACAGTCGCCATTTTGTATCTAAACGCATGTTTGAGAATCACGTGAGGTGTCAGTAATAGTGATCACTTTCACCGGTGTCCACCATTATCGACACCCTGTGGAATTAAGTGACATTTACAACTGTTATGGATCGATCTTTGTGGAACATTGTTGAAGTAGATGAAATACTTTAAAAAAATTAAAGTGCTGTGATTTATAATCTTTTTTTTCTGATTTATAACAGAATGGAATGTTTATAGAGGATTTGGAATCCGATTGCAATAAATAGAATTAGAGCAGAATTAAATTCCTAGCATATTAAAAAAAATTACACTTTTGAAATATTCAGATTTTTCTATTCCATTCAGAATTTTTTTTTTTTGCATTTTGTTGTAAATCTCTACCACATATTACAATATCAGTAGACATTTTATACTTTGGTTCGAGGAATGACATGCGACCTTTGGCCTGGATTTCCATGCAGTTACAATGTCGATTTCCAAGGTGTTGATAATTGTGGAACGGTGTCACATGATCTGATACGCTCAGTAATCGGGATTCAACTCTTTTTTTTTTTTTTCCAGTGGAAGTTTGAGTAATTATTCATGCACAATTTACGTACTGAAAGTCTTTTCTACTTTTGCAACGGCCAAAAGATCATTAAGGTATCGGTAATTGTAGCCGCCACTCTAGTTCATAGTTTAGTTGCGGTTTTTTGCATGGCATGCCAGACACTACTGCTTTTGTCAACCTGATTTTGGAAAAACTTTTTGACGCTCTTACTTCTGAGACACTGAGAATTAAACAGGAGGCCAGACCAATGGATGAAACACATAAAACAGGGCCGATACAGATTATATAGATAAAGTATATAGTATACTTTATAAAAACAGACACCTGTCTTTCCCACATTGATGTAGTCGAATGAATTCAGGGTCGCACTTCATGTCACTTCAGATAAAATACATTCCATTGCCAAGAAGCTGAAAAAAAAAACATTTGGATTGAGGGCTGTGAATGGAGTGGGAAGAATATTGTCCCTATGACTGATGAACTCTTCTTGGATGTCGTGTGTGTAGTGGACATTGACTTTATCTCATACAGCATCGAAGGTAGTGCTGTATGGGGCAGTGTGCTGTCTCTTGGGGTGGAAAGGAAACCGTAATAATAGCCAGCTTTTAACATGATAATGGTCGGGATATTACAAAGTGATGGCAGCACAGATAGCTAACCCAGCTTTAAACCCCCCCCCCCCCCCCCCCCCCACACACACACACCCCACCCCTCCACCCCTTTAGTCCTATGATGTTCCTTCCTGTGTTACGCATTTTTATTGAGATTGAAGCCAGCGTCGTTGACATACACACCTTCAAAAGAGTCAGGATTTTCATCAAGCTCCATTATTCTTCAAAAAAAAGCATAATCATGTATTCACTGAAAGCAGTGAATACTGTACATACGGAAATGCCAGACAATAGATTCTCACTTGTACGTACATGCATCTCTTTCACACATTCAGTATTCCTCTCAAAGAGAACTATACTATATGTCTGCTTTATTCTTACTCACTGTTTTTCAATACAAGATCAATCGTGAAAATTGCAGCGAACAACTCAATATAACTGACACAGTAAAGAGAGCTGATTGGATAATTGTGGTGAGTTGTGTTTATACAGGTGAGATGTGGGTTTTTTTTTCCATTGACACACGGAGTTTTGATCGATGACACAAATGTTCAGAGAAATGAGACATGGGAACTGTGCTAGTGTGTTCACAGGTGTGCGTAGAATTTTGAGAAAGAAGCAAGCAGGCTTGTAGTACTCGAGTCCAGGACTCATGACTTGACTTGGACTTGAGCACTGATGACTCGGACTCGTGCATTAACTGCATTCGGATTTGTAAATTGGAGATAAGGACTCAGATATTTTTCTTTATTTTTTGTAACATGCCATACCGGTAATAAGGGTGGCATGTTGGTGTAGCGGTTAGCACTGCCGCCTCACAGCAAGAAGGTTCTGGGTTCGAGCCCAGTGGCTGGCGAGGGCCTTTCTGTGCGGAGTTTGCATGTTCTCCCCGTGTCTGCGTGGGTTTCCTCCAGGTGCTCCGGTTTCCCCCACAATCCAAAGGCATGCAGGTTAGGCTAATTGGTGGCTCTAAACTGACCGTAGGTGTGAATGTGAGTGTGAATGGTTGTTTGTCTCTGTGTCAGCCCTGCAATAACCTGGCGACTTGTCCAGGGTGTAACCCGCCTCTTGCCCATAGTCAGCTGGGATAGGCTCCAGCTTGCCCGCGACCCTGTAGGACAGGATAAGCAACTATAGATAATGGATGGATAGATGGATGCCATAATAATTTGGCATAAGATATTTATATCTACATTAATCTCATCTCATCTCATTATCTCTAGCCGCTTTATCCTGTTCTACAGGGTCGCAGGCAAGCTGGAGCCTATCCCAGCTGACTACGGGCGAAAGGCGGGGTACACCCTGGACAAGTCACCAGGTCATCACAGGGCTGACACATAGACACAGACAACCATTCACACTCACATTCACACCTACGGTCAATTTTGAGTCATCAGTTAACCTAACCTGCATGTCTTTGGACTGTGGGGGAAACCGGAGCACCTGGAGGAAACCCACGCGGACACGGGGAGAAAATGCAAACTCCACACAGAAAGGCCCTCGCCGGCCACGGGGCTTGAACCCAGACCTTCTTGCTGTGAGGCGACAGCGCTAACCACTACACCACCGTGCCGCCCATCTACATTAATTTTTATACTAATTTCGTGCAAGAGTGTCACACCTGTGCTCCTTGGCACGTGCATCAGATAGACTCTCGGGTGTGCTCCAGACAGCACGCGTGCTGTAAACCTGCACAGGATTAAGGCGCAATCAGCGTGCCTATATACAAATTATGAAAACACACTTACTTTGCGAAGTATTGAGTTGCGTTGCTGACACATTACCGAGCCTCATTTCCTTGTTTGGGTTCCTGATCCCTGATTTCCTGTTTCTTGTCTTTGATTCTGCCAAGTCTACGATAGCCTGTTTGTGCCTCGCTCGACCTATTGCCTGTTTCACCATTTTACAATTTTGCCAGTCGTTCTGGATTGTTTGTCTTTGCTTGTATTAATAAACACACCTTCTGCACTTACATCCGTCTCCCAACCATCTCTGACAGAATACTTCACACTTCCTGATAAAGAGAATGCACATTCACCTGTTCATATGTCATTTTCAGGAACAAACTAATGTTAATGGCGCCAAAACAGCCACCGTCAAATGGTGCGGTTGGAATCTTGTTCTCGGACCTGACTCAAAATTTCCTTGAATGACTTGTACTTGACTCGGACTTGAACACTGGGGACTCGAGACTGGACTCGGACTCGAGGTTTAATGACTCGACTACAACACTGGAAGCATGTGTTTCAGCAATTGTATAGAATTGTGAAGAAATGGCATATTATTATGGAATTTAGTAAAAGGAATTGATTAGTTACTCTATTAATTCAGTTATAGAGCACATCCTACTGAAATGTTTTGGAACTAAATTAAAAAATGCGACCATGAAACCATGAATCACAAGCTGAATACAACAGTAAAGTTTGAAATATAGTTATTTTTATTCCCCTGTGTTTCATTTCGGCTCTATTTCTGTACACTGTCAGAAATAGGGGTGCAGGAGGAGTCCATTTCTGTTCCCCAGGGTACAGTCTACACTATTGTACCCCCTAGGGCTCATTATTGGACCTCAAGGTAACTGTGTGTCCCTTTTTAGGGCCAAAAAGGTACATATATGTTCCCAAGTAGTATATAAAGGGTATAAATAAGTACCTGAGAGGGTACTGCCCCAGTGACAAGCCGTTGTACCCCTAAAGGTGCAATAATTAAGTTATTCCATGAAATTGAGTTGTATACGAGTTGATAGGCTCTAAGCCATGTACGATGAAATTGAGTGGAATAACAGTTTTATTATATCCACATTCAGTGGATTTTGAGAAACAGAGCATTTTTATTTTTTGCAAATTCGATAAATAAAAACTTTATACAAAATGTCCGACAAACTCATTTCTGCTTAAGTGGACTTCTTAAAAACCTATCGAAGGCTGCAGGAATTGGCTTTATTGTTGTTGTTTTTTGTAGAAAGTGCTGTCTTGCTGTCATGCCGAGGTATAGAGTAGCTTTATACATTTATTGAATTTTTCCAGTGATGTCATTATCAAACTTCTTTGAGCTTTTGAACCAGTCTAAAAAAATCAACAAATTTTAATGCTTAAAGATGAAGAATGTAAACAAAGCGGCGAAATGACAGTAGCAATTTGTGAAAAATGCTATAATAATAATAATAATAATAATAATAATAATTCTTGAAAAATAAAAAGATATGTTCTTACCATCAAATACTTTCGTTCCATATTTTGTTGCTCTTTTTATTTTGGGGGTTTTGTTTTCGAGTAGAGTTTTTATTTTTTCCTCGGTTAGAGTAGCCAATCAGAGCGCACGATTGCTCATATCCAGTGAATGTGGATAGAATAATGTACTTTATTTTCTGAGAGTGTGTCGTATTTTGGTGATGCCTCTGAAGACTGACTTCTGTGGTCTGGTTTCCCTTTATGACAAACTTTTTACCTACACCAACTGTTATTAGATTAGATTTTGATACAAATCCGGATATGTACCGTATGTGGATCCAGGATAATTTTTTTTGTCTTTTCCCAGTATAACTCAAAAAGTAGTGAATGGATTTTGATGAAATTTTGAGGAAAGGTACGCCATGGGCCAAGGAACAATTGATTAGATTTTGGTGCAAATCTGGATATGTGACTTGGTGGAGGTATGCGCTCTACTGAGTGCCCTTCTGGTTAAAAAAAAAAGACTGCTTGAAGGTGTTTCTGTATGATGGAACATCAATGGCATGAAATTGAAAAATCTACCATTATCTCCAGATTTTCAGACTACAGCAGTCTATTATCTGTAATACTTTTACTGAGTGGGTTTGCAGGCTCAATCGTAAGGTTGCTAATTGCTGTGGTGGAATTAGAACATGTGTGCATGTGTTAGCAGCATACATCTGTCAGTCTATACAGGAAGTGCGTGAAACGTGGAAGACGCAGTAAGTGTGTGCTTCAAAAGGAAGCCAACAAATAAAAAGCTCTAAAGGCCTGAGTATCTTTTTGAAGTTGCTCACAAAATAATTACTAATTGAGCATATGCCAGCTAAGTAATGTAATTATCTCTGTTTTAAATTACAGTTAGGTCCATAAATATTTGGACAGAGACAACATTTTTCTAATTTTGGTTCTGTACATTACCACAATGAATTTTGAACAAAACAATTCAGATGCAGTTGAAGTTCAGACTTTCAGCTTTAATTCAGTGAGTTGAACAAAATGATTGCATAAAAATGTGAGGAACTAAAGCATTTTTTAAACACAATCCCTTCATTTCAGGGGCTCAAAAGTAATTGGACAAATTAAATAATTGTAAATAAAATGTTCATTTCTAATACTTGGTTGAAAACCCTTTGTTGGCAATGACTGCCTGAAGTCTTGAACTCATGGACATCACCAGACGCTGTGTTTCCTCCTTTTTAATGCTCTGCCAGGCCTTTACTGCAGCGGTTTTCAGTTGCTGTTTGTTTGTGGGCCTTTCTGTCTGAAGTTTAGTCTTTAACAAGTGAAATGCATGCTCAATTGGGTTGAGATCAGGCGACTGACTTGGCCATTCAAGAATATTCCACTTCTTTGCTTTTATAAACTCCTGGGTTGCTTTGGCTTTATGTTTTGGGTCATTGTCCATCTGTATTATGAAACACCGACCAATCAGTTTGGCTGCATTTGGCTGGATTTGAGCACACAGTATGTCTCTGAATACCTCAGAATTCATCCGGCTGCTTCTGTCCTGTGTCACATCATCAATAAACACTAGTGACCCAGTGCCACTGGCAGCCATGCATGCCCAAGCCATCACACTGCCTCCGCCGTGTTTTACAGATGATGTGGTATGCTTTGGATCATGAGCTGTACCACGCCTTCGCCATACTTTTTTCTTTCCATCATTCTGGTAGAGGTTGATCTTGGTTTCATCTGTCCAAAGAATGTTCTTCCAGAACTGTGCTGGCTTTTTTAGATGTTTTTTAGCAAAGTCCATTCTTGAGGCTTATGAGTGGCTTGCACCGTGCAGTGAACCCTCTGTATTTACTTTCATGCAGTCTTCTCTTTATGTTAGATTTGGATATTGATATGCCTACTTCCTGGAGAGTGTTGTTCACTTGGTTGGCTGTTGTGAAGGGGTTTCTCTTCACCATGGAAATTATTCTGCGATCATCCACCACTGTTGTCTTCTGTGGGCGTCCAGGTCTTTTTGCATTGATGAGTTCACCAGTGCTTTCTTTCTTTCTCAGGATGTACCAAACTGTAGATTTTGCCACTCTTAATACTGTACCAATTTCTCGGATGGGTTTTTTCTGTTTTTGCAGCTTAAGGATGGCTTGTTTCACCTGCATGGAGAGCTCCTTTGACCGCATGTTTTCTTCACAGCAAAATCTTCCTAATGCAAGCACCACACCTCAAATCAACTCCAGGCCTTTTATCTGCTTAATTGAGAATGACATAACGAAGGAATTGCCCACACCTGCCCATGAAATAGCCTTTGAGTCAATTGTCCAATTACTTTTGGTCCCTTTAAAAACAGGGTGGCACATGTTAAGGAGCTGAAACTCCTAAACCCTTCATCCAATTTTAATGTGGATACCCTCAAATGAAAGCTGAAAGTCTAGACGTTGTCTATGTCCATTATATAACTATAACTTGAATATGTTTCAGTAAATAGGTAAAAAAAGAAAATTTGTGTCAGTGTCCAAATATATATGGACCTAACTGTATGTGGTAACGAATAACACAAAGTAAAATCTTGCTTTTGCTTTTTTTTTTAAATTGATGAAATTAAAACAGTTCTTGCAACAGAAATAACAATCATGGTGTATACACGAGTTAAAATAACCATGGATTTGTTTATTGTACCAGTTCCTAGAACTAAACCTTAAGTGCCAAATAGGCAAGAAGAATTGTTGCATTTTGGTATAATTATTCTTGGCTGGTTATTTCTCTCTAGTATCTGGATTGGATTCATCGAGCCTGTCGAGCCTTGAACCTGAATTTACAATTAGTCTCTGATCTGAATTGCCAGGATTCTTTTCCAGCATTGAAATCGTGTCAAGCAGCAGCTGAATCTTCTCAAACTTGCTCTCATATTGCCTTATCAGGTTTGCATTTTCTACTCAGGACAAGACATTGGATAATGTTGGGATACAGTAACATGAGCCACAGCATTCCATTTGCTTTGTCTCCCTGCTGCAAGCTGTTGTGGTCACAAATGAGTTGCAGTCCCTGTGATCTGCAGCCTGCACAGCCTTAACACTATCCATCCATCCATTATCTGTAACCGCTTATCCTGCATAGGGTCACGGGCAAGCTGGAGCCTATCCCAGCTGATTATGGGCGAGAGGCGGGGTACACCCTGGACAAGTCGCCAGGTCATCACAAGCCTGACACACAGAGACAAACAACCATTCACACTCACATTGACACCTACGGTCAATTTAGAGCCACCAATTAGCCTAACCTGCATGTCTTTGGACTGTGGGGGGAAACCGGAGCACCCGGAAGAAACCCACACAGACACGGGGAGAACATGCAAACTCCACACAGAAAGGCCGTCATCGGCCACTGGGCTCGAACCCAGAACCTTCTTGCTGTGAGGCAACAGTGCTAACCACTACACCACCGTGCCGCCTTTATTGTATTCGAATATTTAATTTTCTTTTTATTTCATAAGGGTTCATTATTATTTAAGATTAAACTAGAAGGACACTCAGTAGAGTACCTGCCTCCGCCAAGCTACATATCAGAATATCCAGATGTTTACTATGTTTATATCCATATTTGGATTTGCATCAAAATCTATCCAATTGTTCCTTGGCCCATGTCTCACCGTTCCTCAAAATTGCATCAAAATCCGTGCACTACTTTTTGAGTTATGTTAGGAACAGACAAAAACGAAGGTGAAAACATAACCTCCTCCAATGAAGTTGGCGGAGAAAAATATTTTCTTTTAAAGGTAGACCGCCTTTCAGATTATTCAAGTGTAGGTCATAAAAAGAATTTTCCCTGACACCCAGTTATTTTTGTTCAGTGGACTGAAAGCTACTGAATTCAAATCACAGACTTCCAAATTTATTGTTTTTTTTTAATAGAAAAAATTAATGAATTTAGAGTCACGTGACCCTAAATTCTCCTCTATTTTTTCCTGCTTCACCATGACACAATTCAAGATACTACATCATGCATCACGTGATGGGCTTTCCCTGTTCGCGTAAGGCATTGTGGGATACAAATTTGAAACAGGAGAGAAAAATGGAGGCTGTGAGTGCGCGAATGAAACGTGAAAGACTGACTACAGTAACGGAAAGTGAGAAGAAAAGATGTTATGTTGCGAAGGAAAGGAAACGCAGGACCAAACTAATAAATATCGGCGGTCAGCGAGCACCTCGGTGTGATCAGCTGTTCGTTTAGCGACAAATGATGGAATTGTCAGTGCACGGTCAAAGGTAAACCTGTAGATGGCAGTAATGCAACGTTGGATGCCAGCTGCCGTAAAACCCCAAAAAAAGAAGACGATGAAGGGAATCATCATCATCATTTTTCCCCTTCCACTGCTTCAGCAGGTTGGGTGCCCAGGATTAAATGCTCCAACAAAGGCAGGAAACTTGACTTGCACTGCATTTCTCTTTGTAGTTGTGTTGCTGCGAGTCCAGTGAGTTTTTCATAGCTTTTCCAGATATTACAGCTTATTGTTAGATCGGAAGCGTGTCTACTTTTAAGAGTTTTGCTTGTGGATCCAACCATAAATTTGAACTTACAGCCTTCCAGTTACTAGCACAGAACTGTAACCACTGTGCTACCACTGTTCTAATAGTGCCTCACTTTGTACAGTCTTCTGTGCCTCATATATTATATAAGACTTAAGGGTATGACTTTAAACTGCAACCGGTAGTGAGTCTCAGGTCCGGGAGGACTTGAGTATTGGGGAAAGTGGAGTTACCCCTTAATCACCATGGCTCCCATGTCCGCTCTGACCCAGAGTGGTAGCACCTGCCTGGGTTCCAGCTATGGGTTAACTAGTACATCACCAATAAGGCGCTTTTCGGTGCAATGTGGCAGATGAATCCAACAGGGTCAATGGCACACCACCAGATGGCATGCGGAAGAGCCACTCAAATGGCCAACGCATGGCATCACTCCGCAAGTCAGTTGTCACTGCGGGGCAACTTCCATACCCATCAGGTCTGTGGCACTTTTGTGTACCACTTGGCATCAGGTCTGGAGGTCCAGAGAGACAACATGATGGGGGCACGACATCGCTTGTCTTACCTTACTGTGTAAGGTGCTTCATTAGGAGAGGAGAATAATATCCGAGAACTCACGAGGCCAGACATTCCATGGCGGCTCAGCCGAGCTGTTCATGCCACCGCTGTGGGCGACTCTGTCACTCTGGTGGGGGCCTCGTAGCCCATCTGCGTTTCTGTGCATCCTAATGAAGCAGTCATCATCGCTAGCGATGGACAGCCGACAATTATATAAAACCGCATACTTTTATGAGTCTTTTTTTTAGGTTTGCTACACAATGAAATCAACAGTTCTTGATGGTACATTCAGATTTTGGATTCTGCTGTATAACTCCTCATTTATGATTTTATAGATGGATTGTATTCTATTGGCAAATGACCCAAGTGATTATCTATTGTCTGAAATTCATCATCTCATGTTCAGAAAAGTCACAATGCCATAATGATTTCATAGTTTTTACAGTGAAACCAAAGGCGAGTTGCTCTCCCGTCTTCCCAGATTACTATTGTATAAACTACTTGCGGTTACAGCATTCAGTGATTTGTGCTTTTTCATGGATCCCCAGTGACGACCAGAGCCACCGAGAAAGCCGCATTGCAATTACAGTGTAATAATAATAATAACAGAGGATTTTGGCTTTGTTGTTGGTCCTGAGGGAGTCACAGCTGCCAGTGGTGTGTGGATTGGAAAACAGTCAGGTATATACAGTTTTAGATAAATAGTTTTATTGTAGGGGTCCGATTACTTGACTGCTGTTACTCTGAAGAGAACATCTGAGGTTTGTATTTGGCTCAGTTTTCTATTTCTAAAAACATAAAGCAATGGAACAGGATAGTCATTATCGTGATCGTTTATCAGTAAACAATCGTTTCTGGGGTGATGATGAATGTTTGTAGAGTCAAGGATGCATATTGTTCACCAACATCCTTTCATTGCACACACACAGATTAATTCATAATAAAAGGCTCTCTAAAGGACCCAACTGGCTTTATTCCTAGTTTCTGATGAACCAAGTGTGATCACCAGTGTTTGCTTTTCTCTTTCCTCTTCTGTCACAGACCTAAAGTCTACAGGCACAGCACATCACTTTGCCTTCTTGCTCAACTCTACTGACTACAGGGTACTGCGCATGGACGAGGATCATGACCGCATGTATGTGGGCAGCAAAGACTACATCCTCTCCCTGGACCTCAATGACATCAACAAAGAGCCCCTTATAGTAAGCAGGAATACACTCTTATTCTATCTCTAATTTTGTCTTTGGGGGCTATTATGATACTTCTATTTAAAAAAAAAAAAAGACACAAATACAGTACTGTGCAAAAGTCTTGGGCACATATAAAGAAATGCTGTCGACCAAAAACGGCTTAAAAATAATGAAATGAAATGTTTCACCATTAAAAAAATACTATAAACAGCAGTAAGCCATAATAAATGAAACATAGTTAATATTTGGTGTAAGACGACCCTTTGCTTTAAAAAAAAATCGTAGTCTCAGGTACAGTGAGTGCAGTTTTATAAGGAAGTAAGCTGTAGGTTTTACTGAGCATCTTACAGAACCAGCCACAGTTCTTCTGGACACTTTGACTGTCACACTCGCTTCTTATTGTTGCACCAAAACCCAGCAGCCTTCATTATGTTTTCTTTTTTAATCTGAAAAGTGCTCTCTTATGGAATATACTGCTCAAATATTGTTTTTTTCCGTAACATTTAATTTTGTGCTGGAAAATGAACATTTGGACTCTAAAATGTTTTTGTACCGACTCGACAATGTCGAAGTCATCAAACAGAAATCGATGACAAAGTTTGTAAGAAAAAAAATATATAGGGTGCTGACAACTTTTGCACAATACATTATATTCAACATTCGGGTGCCAACTGTGTTCCACTGAAGAATATATAATGAATGCGACACTTATTGTGTTTGCATTAATATGCTGATATTATACTCAATATTAATCCTGCACATCTTTTTCCATCAATCATCTAATTATAGGTTATAAAAAATGTTAATTTTAGTCTTGTCCTCCAACATTCACTCAACTCTGTGACCCGAACACATTTATTGCTGTGAAATATTTCAGTTATTCCACGAAATCGGGTCGTACATGAGCCGATAGCCAACGAGGTGCGTAGCGCCAAGTTGACTATAAGCCATGTACGACGAGATTGAGTGGAATAACTGTTTTATCCTATCCACAGTCACTGGATTTTGAGAAACAGAGCATTTTTATTTTTATTTTTTTGCAAATTCGATAAATAAAAACTTTATACAAAATGTCCGACAAAATCATTTCCGCTTAGAATGTAAACAAACCAGTGAAATGACAGTAGCAATTTGTGAAAAATGTGATCATAATAATTCTTGGAAAGTAAAAAAGATATGTTCTTACCATCAAATACTTTTATTCCATATTTTGTTGCTTTTTTTTTTTTGTATTTTGGGGGGTTTTCTTCTTCTTTAGGGTTTTTTAAACCAACTTAAAGGTGCATTATAGCCACCGACTGGGCTGGAGTGTGGAACAGGAGATATTGGGGGGGGGGGGGGGGGGTATTCTTTTAGCTATTTCTGTTTCTTTTAAATTCTTGCTGACAATTTTTATGGTTTTGTTTTCGAATAGAGTTTTTATTTCATCCTCAGATGGTTCAGCAATACGTTCTGTAAAGTCAAGTATTAAGTATTTATACTGTATATTTTAAACAGTTAAGGACATCATTAGAATATCTTTATGTCATTAGCAAGGACGCTAGCCAACGGCATTTTGTGCATATGTTAATTCTATGCTTAAAAATTCAACCCTGTTCCTTTTAGTCTTGTTACTCATTTAAGAGCAAAATGCAGCCACGAAACCTTGTAAAAATGGGATTATTTGAATGGTTAAATGCAAATTTCATCATTGTGGAATCATCTGCTATGCTTGACTACAATAAATCTATTCAACTGTGCTTAATGTTTGAGTGTCAAAGCTTATCATCACTTTCTGTGCTCATTTATTTGTCCCTCTCGTTTTCAGATCCACTGGCCTGTGGCTCCTCTGAGGAAGAATGAGTGTGTTCTGTCAGGGAAGGACATCAACGTAAGTGTCCACTTGAATGATAAAGTCGTTCATGCTCAATCATCTTCCTTATTACATTGTCTGTTCTTTACACATAAAAGGACGACTGAGTGTGGATGTGAATTCTTACTGTGGCGGTACTTCCAAGACCACTCAGAAACTATATATCCAGTAGCAGTCAAAAGTTTGGACACAACTACTCTGTATTTTAACTATTTCTACATTGCAGAACAGTACTGAAGATATCAAAACTATGACATAACATATGGAACATGTATGGAATGATGTGGTAAGCAGCCCTATTCCACAACTCCATATTATGTCAAGAAGCACTCAACTAAATAAAGAGAAATGACATCCATCATTACTTTAAGACATGAAATGTTTTTTTTAATTAATAAAAATAAAACAACAACAACATTGAATTAGAACTTGTGTCCAAACTTTTGACTGGGGTACTATAACTGTTTTTCAGACAAGTCCAAGGGAGCTATTCAGAAGCTTTGAGCATTTCAAGAGAAAACATAAAACACATCAGTACATCAGACTGTGTTCTGAATGTACATTTCCTTCCATAGTCAGATATTACTGGGAAAAAAAAAGAAATATTGCACATATTTTAATCCTTGGTTTGAGTCTGTGTTTGACTATCTGGTACTCATTTGATTAAACCAGCTTGTTACCATTAAGAATATTTGCATAACAGAATTTGACAGAAATATGAAAAAAAAATCTGAAGCTTGCTACATTTGAATAGAAACGCCCATTATGTGAAATAACTTATCTTAGTTTTGCATTCGTGTGGTTTTTAGGGTGAGTGTGGGAACTTCATCCGGCTGATTGAACCATGGAACCGGACTCACCTGTACGTGTGTGGAACAGGTGCCTACAACCCCATTTGCACCTATGTGGACAGGGGACAGAAATCACAGGTAAAGCATCTGGCACAGATAACCCTCTGGGTTGTAACCCCCTGAGTCATGAGGTCAAAACTCCCTTCCTTAGTCATTGTTTCAGAATATTATAAAGGAATGCACTCACGCTGGATCAAACTAACCGTTTCTGACTTAAAGGAGAATTGAAGGCAGATTTTTTTATTATCAAAATTCTATTTATCTCATTTTATTAAATATAGTAATGCATTTTTGATAGGTATTTTGTCACTGCTATAGCAAGTTATGAGTGTTTGAAATATGCTATGTAATATATCCGCAATGGCCGTAAATGAGATTCGCTGAGACCTGTGCGAGACTTCGCAGGATGGAAGTAAAACGTACAGCGGAAATCAAAGTGACCAACATCTGCCAACGTTGTCAGAAGAGGCGCACGCCCTCTTTCGAATGCTAACGTAATCAAGCCGGAAGTTTTGTTTGTTTTGACAGCAATCAGGAAAGTTTGAAAAAAGTAGGCAGTAATCGTCATTTAAACTCGTTTTTGTGCAATATTTTGTTTGGAAAACAGTTTTCAAAATGGCGGCACTGACACCTGGCTGACACTTCACTTTTCCAAGTCTTGCACAAGTCTCGTGAAGATCACGCGGATAAGCAACGCCTGCCGTGGACCAAACGAACTAAATTCAACATGGCTAAATACAAATAGACCAATAAGTATAATATTTAATTGCAATCAGATGCCAATACGAGTCACGATTTAAGGTTACTAAAACCAAAAACGTAATTGAATAACACGTTAATTAAGAAATAAAGCAAGTTTAAAAATGACTTCAGGTCTCCTTTAAAACCATTGAACCACATTTGACCACGGCACAGTTTATGTATAGTCATAAAACATCTTCATTGGAGAATGTCTTCTACTGCAGGATTAGTCTCAATTGCCGTCATTGATGAACCCGATCCAGGCTTGAGGTGAACCATGTTTGGTTGGCTTGGCCAGAATTGCAGCAGTAGGGTGGCCAGTTCCTTTCTGCGCACTTTCTCTCTCTCTCTCTCTCTCTCTCTCACACACACACACACACACACACACACACACACACACACACACACACACACACACACCTATGGGCAAATTAGAGTAGCCAGTTAGCTGAACTGCATGTCTTTGAACTGTGGGGGAAACTGGAGCATCTGGGGAAACCCACACAGATATTACATTACATTACATGGCATTTAGCAGACGCTCTTTTCCAGAGTGACGTACATCAAGTGCAAAAGTCAGGTACATGAAGTGCTGAACTTCTAGACAAGAAAGTTCTAGTGCCAACTGAACAAGTGACCGCAATACCTAGTGTAATATTCTGTTGAAATACAACCCCGATTCCAAAAAAGTTGGGACAAAGTACAAATTGTAAATAAAAACGGAATGCAATGATGTGGAAGTTTCAAAATTCCATATTTTATTCAGAATAGAACATAGATGACATATCAAATGTTTAAACTGAGAAAATGTATCATTTAAAGAGAAAAATTAGGTGATTTTAAATTTCATGACAACAACACATCTCAAAGTTGGGACAAGGCCATGTTTACCACTGTGAGACATCCCCTTTTCTCTTTACAACAGTCTGTAAAGGTCTGGGGACTGAGGAGACAAGTTGCTCAAGTTTAGGGATAGGAATGTTAACCCATTCTTGTCGAATGTAGGATTCTAGTTGCTCAACTGTCTTAGGTCTTTTTTGTCGTATCTTCCGTTTTATGATGCGCCAAATGTTTTCTATGGGTGAAAGATCTGGACTGCAGGCTGGCCAGTTCAGTACCCGGACCCTTCTTCTACGCAGCCATGATGCTGTAATTGATGCAGTATGTGGTTTGGCATTGTCATGTTGGAAAATGCAAGGTCTTCCCTGAAAGAGACGTCGTCTGGATGGGAGCATATGTTGCTCTAGAACCTGGATATACCTTTCAGCATTGATGGTGTCTTTCTAGATGTGTAAGCTGCCCATGCCACACGCACTAATGCAACCCCATACAATCAGAGATGCAGGCTTCTGAACTGAGCGCTGATAACGACTTGGGTCGTCCTTCTCCTCTTTAGTCCGAATCACACGGCGTCCCTGATTTCCATAAAGAACTTCAAATTTTGATTTGTCTGACCACAGAACAGTTTTCCACTTTGCCACAGTCCATTTTAAATGAGCCTTGGCCCAGAGAAGACGTCTGCGCTTCTGGATCATGTTTAGATACGGCTTCTTCTTTGAACTAATAGAGTTTTAGCTGGCAACAGCGGATGGCACGGTGAATTGTGTTCACAGATAATGTTCTCTGGAAATATTCCTGAGCCCATTTTGTGATTTCCAATACAGAAGCATGCCTGTATGTGATGCAGTGCCGTCTAAGGGCCCGAAGATCACGGGCACCCAGTATGGTTTTCCGGCCTTGACCCTTACGCACAGAGATTCTTCCAGATTCTCTGAATCTTTTGATGATATTATGCACTGTAGATGATGATATGTTCAAACTCTTTGCAATTTTACACTGTCAAACTCCTTTCTGATATTGCTCCACTATTTGTCGGCGCAGAATTAGGGGGATTGGTGATCCTCTTCTCATCTTTACTTCTGAGAGCCACTGCCACTCCAAGATGCTCTTTTTATACCTAGTCATGTTAATGACCTATTGCCAATTGACCTAATGAGTTGCAATTTGGTCCTCCAGCTGTTCCTTTTTTTGTACCTTTAACTTTTCCAGCCTCTTATTGCCCCTGTCCCAACTTTTTTGAGATGTGTTGCTGTCATGAAATTTCAAATGAGCCAATATTTGGCATGAAATTTCAAAATGTCTCACTTTCGACATTTGATATGTTGTCTATGTTCTATTGTGAATACAATATCAGTTTTTGAGATTTGTAAATTATTGCATTCCATTTTTATTTACAATTTGTACTTTGTCCCAACTTTTTTGGAATCGGGGTTGTATCAATACTCAAACAGCCAAGGAAACAAACCAACCATACAAAGTACAACTAAATAGAGAACTCAAATGGCTAACACCAGGCTAGACATTATACAGCCTGGGTTGGTCTAGACCAAAATGCAGTTACACAGTGGGCAGGGAAGAGGTGCAGCCTGAAGAGTGGAGTCTTCAGTCTGCACTTGAAGGTGGTCAGGGAGTCGGCAGTTCTGACTTCAATGGGAAGGTCATTACACCAACGGGGAGAACATGCAAACTCCACACAGAAAGGCCCCCATCAGCCACTGGGCTCTTGCTGTGGGGCGACAGCATTAAACACTACACCACCGGTCCACCCTTAGTCTCAATATGTTACTAAAATCCAAGTCCATAATCTGTAGAATTACGGATTTGTTCAGCAAAATTGAGGCTTACACCCATTTCCACAGCATATTGGTAACGTTGTGTGCCTGGGTATACATTTCACAGTAAGAATGATTATCATTTCATTGCCTCATCCTTGATCTCTCCATCTTTCTTAAAAATAAGTCCAATTATTTGATAATTTGTTAATTCCATTTTGTAAATGTTGGAAATCACCAACCAATAATGAGGAATGCTATTGTCAGTGGTGGCTGTCCATCACTAGCGATGATGACTGCTTCATTAGGATATGCAGAAACACAGATGGGCCACGAGGCCCCCACCAGAGTGACAGAGCTGCCCATGAATGTCTGGCCTTGTGAGCTCTCGGATACTATTCTCCTTTCCTAACGAAGTGCCTTGCACAGTAAGGTAAGACAAACGATGTCGTGCCCCCATCGTGTTGTCTTTCTGGACCTCCAGACCTGATGCCAAGTGGTACACAAAAGTGCCACAGACCTGATGGGTATGGAAGTTGCCCTGCAGTGACAACTGACTTGTGGAGTGATGCCATGCGTTGGCCATTTGAGTGGCTCTTCTGCATGCCATCTGGTGGTGTGCCATTGACCCTGTTGGGTTCATCTGCCACATTGTACCTGCCAGCACCTTATTGGTGATGTACTATTTAACCCATAGCTTGAACCCAGGCAGGTGCTACCACTCTGGGTCAGAGCGGACCTGGGAGCCATGGTGATTAAGGGGTAACTCAACTTTCCCCAATACTCAAGTCCTCCCGGACCTGAGACTCACCACCGGTTGCAGTTTAAAGTCCTACCCAGGACTAGAGGAATGCTATAGAATAATAATTGAATAATGTTGCAATAGTTACAATTAGGATAATATTTAGCAGTAGATGGATATGGTCTTGTGAATATTTATAGAACAAGTAACTCTTGTGTTATGCACAGTGTATACAGTATCGGAAATGTAAATCTCACTTTATTCAAACCTTACGCTCCATAGCTGCATGAGATAACATGAAACGCCTAAGATGTGCTCTTTGTAATTCTTATATTAATTTCTGGTTAAATTATTACTCTAAGCAATTTCAACTGCCATAAAGTGCCTCCTGGTGCTACTTCTTGATCTGAGCTGTTTTCATGAGGTGTCATTGTATTATCATCTATTTGAGTCTGAATGGCTGAGATGTTGATATTTATCATTTATTTATATTCCATTTTACCTAATCATTTTTGCATATATAGTGCACATGAATACAGCTTTACTGTTTAAATGAGAAAATAGAGGCACCTTTGTGTCTCAATAAAATGAAGCAACAATCACATAAATCGTGATTACTTGACAAACATAACCTGCTAGTTTATATTATTCTTGGATTTTTATTCTCTCTTTCTAAAATTTTAACACACATCCACATGGTGAAAGGGCTTTTGCACAATAAAAGAGCTGAGTGTGAGATTTTGATCGTATTGAGTTGGACTCATTTGTATTGTATATGTGCAGCCTTATACACAAAAGCCTTTCCCCTCTGAAAGTATTGAAACAGCAAGGTCAATTCTTTTTGCTAAACACGGAAGACATTTGGATCTGATGATTTATCTACATCTAGATTTGTTAAGCAATTTAGAACAAGGTACCTTTGGTGGCAGGCCACCCAATGTTTAGGTGAGCATGAGTATTGGAACCATCTAAAAGTAAATAACACTTAATATTTAGTCGCATATCTCTTGCTTTCAATAACTGCATCAAGCTGGGGACCCACTGAAATCACCAAACTGTTGCATTCTTCTTTTGTGAGGCTTTTCTTGCTTGTAGTGCAGCTTCTTCAGTTTTTGGGTAGTTTCTCCCATCAGTCTCGTCTTCAGGAAGTGAAATGCTGTTCAGTTGGGTTACGGTCTGGTGATTGACTTGTATAATCTAAAATCTTCCACTTTTTCCCCCGATGAAGTTCTTTGTTGTGTTGGCGCTGTGTTTTGGCTAATTGTCTTGCTGTATGATGAAGTTCCTCCCAATTAGATGAGATGCAGTTCTCTGTAAATTGTCAAACAGAATGTTTCTATCGACTTCTGAATTCATTCTGCTGCTACCTCATGAGTTACATCATCAATAAAGATGAGTGAGCCTGTTCCAGAAGCAGCCATGGAAGCCCAAGCCATGACACTACCTCCACTGTGCTTGGCCAATGAGCTCGTACGTTTTGGATCATGAGCAGATCCTTTCTTTCTCCAGATATTGACCTTTCCATCACTTTGGTAATGATGATAAGGTTAATCTTGGTTCCAAAGATTTTGTGGCTCATCCATCCATCCATCCATCCATCCATCCATCCATCCATCCATCCATCCATCCATCCATCCATCGAATTCCAATCTGGCCTTCTGATTCTTATTGCTGATGACTGGTTTATATCTTGTGTTATGGCCTCTAGCTTTCTGCTATCAATGTATAACACAATGGATTGTGATACCTTCACCTCTGCCCTGTGGAGGTTGTTGGTGATGTCACTGACTGTTACTTTCAGTTTTCCTTCTCAGCTCTCACAATGGTTTTGTCATCAACTGCTTTTGTTTTCCTTGGCTGATCCATTTTAGATCTGGTTATTAGTACATCAGTGGTTTCTTTCTTTTTCAGGACATTCTAACTTGTTGTATTGGCCATGTCCCATGCCTGTGCTATGGCTCTCATTGATTTTCTCTATTTTCTCAGCTTCAGAATGGCTTGTTTTTCTCCCATAGACAGCTCTCTGGTCTTTGTGTCGTTTTATCCTTTTTAGCAATAACTGCAGTCTTCACAGGCAAAACCCAGGACTCAAAACAAGAGTAGACATTCAGAGCTATTAGTTGTTTAAAATATCTATCTAACAGGGCCAACCTGGGCAACAAGTAATATTTTTTGATCACTTGAAAAATGGTGGGTTCAAACAAAAGCTGCCATGTTGTAAGCTGTTTAACACATCTAGATGTAAACATCAGGAAATGAAAGCTGAAGTTCTGTTCCATCATGTCATATATCTGTTTTTATCTCAAACTCAAATGTCTTCAGTGCATAGCAAAAATGGCCTTGCCATACCAATACTTTTGGAGGGGACTGGTGTGTATATGTGTGTGGTAGACTGGTGAAACCATCCACATGGTGAAATTTTAACATTTTCTACTATATTTACAGTACCAGTCAAAAGTTTGGACACTAGGTTTCATAGAAAATGTAAAGATTCTGTTCCAACAGCGACGCAGAACATCAGACATTTTTATAGCTGATGTCTGATTACAAACTGAATTGGTGAGGTGCTACATATCTATCCAGCATCTTGATCAAAGTATGCCATTTACTTTGTCACACCTAGCTGATATGGTTTTAGACGTACTGTGAATCTGGCTTCTTACCCAGTGTAATGTTTCCAAGGAAGTAGCCTAGGCAAGAATAAAAAGCAAATACAAACATTTTCTGCATCATGTTGGTGAAATACAGTGGATATAAAAAGTGTACACACCCTGTTAAAATGATAGGTTTTTCTGATGTAACAAAATGAGACCATGATAAATCATTTCAAAACTTTTCCTACCTTTAATGTGACCTATAACCTGTACAGTTCAATTGAAAAACAAACAAATCTGTTAGGGGAAATACATAAAAAATAAAAAAAATGTACAATAAGCTGGTTGCATAAGTGTGCACATCCTTAAACTAATACTTTGCTGAAGCACCGTTTGATTTAATTACAGCGTTCAGTCTTTTTGGGTTCACACCTACCATCAATTAAAATGACTCTGATTAACCCCAAATAAAGTTCAGACATTTACTCAGTTGCATCCTCCAGCAAAAGCCAGGGTTCACAGAGAGCTTACAAAGCATCAAAGGGATCTCATTGTTGAAAGGTATCAGTCAGGAGAAGGGTATGAAAAAATTTCCATGGCATTAGATATACTATGCAGCACAGTGAAGATGGTCATCAAGAAGTGGAGAAAATATGGGACAACAGTGACATTACCGAGAACTGGATGTCCCTCCAAAACTGATGAAAAGACAAGACGAAAACTGGTCAGGGAGGCTGCCAAGAGGCCTACAGTAACACTGAAGTAGCTGCAGGAATTTCTGGCAAGTACTGGTTGTGTACTACATGTGACAACAATCTCCTGTATTCTCCATGTGTCTGGTAGGGTCAAAGAAAAACATACAGGCCTGGCTAAATTTTGCAAAAAAAAATACATCAACTCTCCCAAAAGCATGTGGGAAAATGTGTTATGGTCTGATGAAACCAAGGTTGAACTTTTTGGCCACAATTCCTAAAGGTATGTTTGGCGCAAAAACAACACTGCACATCACCAAAAGAACACCATACCCACGGTGAAGCATGGTGGTGGCAGCATGGGGTTGTTTTTCTTCAGCTGGAACAGGGGCTTTAGTCAAGGTGGAGGGAATTATGAACAGTTCTAAATGCCAATCAATTTTGGCCCAAAACCTTCAGGTGTCTGCTAGAAAGCTGAAGATGAAGAGGAATTTCATCTTTCAGCACAACAGTGACCCCAAAAATGTTTTAGAATGGCCCAGCCAGAGCCCAGACCTAAATCCAATTGAAAACCTGTGGGGTGACCTGAAGAGGGCTGTGCACAAGAGATGCCCTCGCAATCTGACAGATTTGGAGCGCTTTTGCAAGGAAGAGTGGGCAAATATTGCCAAGTCTAGATGTGGCAGGCTGATAGACTCCGACCCAAAAAGACTGAATGCTGTAATTAAATCAAAAGGTGCTTCAACAGAGTATTAGTTTAAGGGTGTGCATACTTATGCAGCCAGCTTATTGTACATTTTTTATTTTTTATGTTTTTCCCCCTAACAGATTTGTTTGTTTTTCAATCGAACTGTACAGGTTATAGGTCACATTAAAGGTGGGAAAAGTTTTTAAATGATTTATCGTGGTCTCATTGTTTTACATCAGAAAAAACATTTTATTAAAAATCATTTTAATGGGATGTGTACACTTTTTATATCCACTATATATTAGTGGTAATGTAGAGCCAATAGACAGGAAAACCCCAGTAGACCCAAAAGAAAAAGTTTTTGCTTTTGGCCATTTGCCAGAATTTGGCTACATGCAGTGGATTTTCCCAGACCACCACACACACGTCCACATGCTCTGCATCTTACAGGATAACAGCATCATTAAAAACCAGTTTGACAAAGCATGCATTAGTTATCATGACACCATTTTGCCTTTTTTTTGTTTGTTTGTTTTTACCAGTGTTGTAGTCGAGTCACTAAACCTCGAGTCCAAGTCCGGTCTCGAGTCCCCAGTGTTCAAGTCTGAGTCATTAAGAAAAATTCGAGTCGAGTTCGAGTCGAGTCCACTATTGAGCTGAGTCGAGTCCAAGAACAAGACTCCATCTGCACCATTTGACGGTGCTTGTTGCTGCCTTTATGTGAAAGTGTCTCTGCTGCTGTGTTGGACTAACGTTACTGCTCGACTGCCCCATTTTAGTGAATAGGCTACAGATAAAAAGCTTGTTCATGGCTCAGCAAGCCCCGCCCACTATCAACAGACCAATGAACATAGCGTGTCACTTCCTTCTCTGGGTGGAGTCTTACCAAATGATGATTGAAGTTCGAGGTTGTCCCCGTCGTCTCCTCGATAGTTCTTCTACATATGGAACACATAGCAGTGCATTTTTTCCCAATGCATGAGAAGTCTGTATAAGCAAAGCGGACAATCCTAGGGGCTTCTCTCCAGGCATTTTAGCGCCATTAACGTTAGTTTGTTCCTGAACATGACGTACGAACAGGTGAATGTGCGTTCCCTTGCACGAAATTAGTACAAAAATTAATGTTGATATAAATATCTTCTGCCAAATTATTATGGCATGTTACAAGAAAGGAAAATCTGAGTCCCCGTCTCCAATTTACAAGTCCGAATGCAGTTAATGCACAAGTCCAAGTCAACAGTGCTCAAGTCCAAGTCAAGTCACGAGTCCTTAAAATTAGGACACGAGTCGGACTCAGGTACTACAAGCCTGGTTTTTACTAAGTATACTGCCTTGTCATTCTTAAACAACAAACTACAGTGTGAAGTGAAAGCTTAACCCACTAACATTGCTTGTCTCATAGGCTTTGCTCCAGAATCAGAATCTTCGAACAGGAGGCCGAACAAGTCGTGCAGCAGAACCCAGTGCCTCGCCTGTGCCTTATGCACCCAAGGTGGGACATAGCACCACTCAAGAGGGAGAGAGAGCAATACTTAAAGCTCCTTAAGGGATTTCTGTGGGTATTTTAGGTTCTGAGTTTTGGAAGAACAGAAATATTGTTTGATTAACTCTTAACTATACTTAACCTAGACTATAAAAGGTGTTAAATTTGTGACCAAAAAAAAAAGTTCACATTCAATTTAAGAGCATGTTTTTGTTTCTGATATCATTAGTGATGTGGCATTCGTCTTAGTTCGGTGTTGTAGGAAAGGAGAAGACAAGCTGTTCTCAGCTGCTGTTAAATGTATCAATGGGAAACAGAAATAAACAAGGGGGAAAACTGCTGATTTTGGACGCCTCATCTTGTCAGGTTTGCCTACACTTGCCCGAACAGTGCCTTTAGAGACAGTGTGTATAAAAAAAAAAAGTGCCAAACCCTTCTGACACCCACTGATTGTAGGTTATTACAACCTCAAAGAGATGAGTGAGCCAAAAAAATGAATCTGGGTTAAGCGTTAAAGTTAAGGCATGCTTGTAAAGAGTCATAGCAGAGCAAATCCTAAATGATGGCATGTTCTCCTTATTCAAGAGTATAACGTAATAGATGATTTGTCGAGACACGACTTTCATGCACAGCAGCTGTTGAATTGGAGATTTACACTTAGCTGTCTGCTTTTATCTCAAAGTTAGACATTCATCGCATTCTATATCATTTTTACGACATTCACAACAGATTCTAATCTTATTTTGCTGGAACATCCATTCTGACAGATGTTTGAATCATGCAACGGGCAGATAAATCTTTATTTACTTCATGGGGAGTGTACTTCAAAAGCCGTGCCTGTTAGATAAGGTTTCAATAGATAAAATTTGTTTTGACTGTATGTGTATCCGACAACACTCACCAAGATCTCGTGCGAGAATCAGGTTCATGTGGTAGGTGGGAAACCTGTCTCTTTTTGGTATATACACATTCGAAATAGTTTTACTAAAAATGAAACTGCTGCGACCTATATTAGTTTGATGAAATGATATACAGTGTACCGGTATGTAGTCAAAACAATTTTATCGATTAAAACGATACAGTGGGGCAAAAAGTATTTAGTCAGTCACCAATTGTGCAAGTTCTCCCACTTAAAAAGATGAGAGAGGCCTGTAATTTTCATCATAGGTATACTTCAACTATGAGAGACAGAATGAGAAAAAAAATCCAGAAAATCACATTGTCTGATTTTTACAGAATTTATTTGTAAATTATGGTGGAAAATAAGTATTTGGTCAATAGCAAAAGTTGATCTCAATACTTTGTTATATACCCTTTGTTGGCAATGACAGAGGTCAAACGTTTTCTGTAAGTCTTCACAAGGTTTTCACACACTGTTGCTGGTATTTTGGCCCATTCCTCCATGCAGATCTCCTCTAGAGCAGTGATGTTTTGGGGCTGTCGCTGGGCAACACGGACTTTCAACTCCCTCCAAAGATTTTCTATGGGGTTGAGATCTGGAGACTGGCTAGGCCACTCCAGGACCTTGAAATGCTTCTTACGAAGCCGCTCCTTCGTTGCCCGGGCGGTGTGTTTGGGATCATTGTCATGCTGAAAGACCCAGCCACATTTCATCTTCAATGCCCTTGCTGATGGAAGGAGGTTTTCACTCAAAATCTCACGATACTGTACATGGCCTCATTCATTCTTTCCTTTACACGGATCAGTCGTCCTGGTCCCTTTGCAGAAAAACAGCCCCAAAGCATGATGTTTCCACCCCCATGCTTCACAGTAGGTATGGTGTTCTTTGGATGCAACTCAGCATTCTTTCTCCTCCAAATACGACAAGTTGAGTTTTTACCAAAAAGTTCTATTTTGGTTTCATCTGACCATATGACATTCTCCCAATCCTATTCTGGATCATCCAAATGCTCTCTAGCAAACTTCAGACGGGCCTGGACATGTACTGGCTTAAGCAGGGGGACACGTCTGGCACTGCAGGATTTGAGTCCGTGGCGGCGTAGTGTGTTACTGATGGTAGCCTTTGTTACTTTGGTCCCAGCTCTCTGCAGGTCATTCACTAGGTCCCCCCGTGTGGTTCTGGGATTTTTGCTTACCGTTCTTGTGATCATTTTGACCCCACGGGGTGAGATCTTGCATGGAGCCCCAGATCAAGGGAGATTATCAGTGGTCTTGTATGTCTTCCATTTTTTAATAATTGCTCCCACAGTTGATTTCTTCACACCAAGCTGCTTACCTATTGCAGATTCAGTCTTCCCAGCCTGGTGCAGGTCTACAGTTTTGTTTCTGGTGTCCTTTGACAGCTCTTTGGTCTTGGCCATAGTGGAGTTTGGAGTGTGACTGTTTGAGGTTGTGGACAGGTGTCTTTTATACTGATAACGAGTTCAAACAGGTGCCATTAATACAGGTAACGAGTGGAGGACAGAGGAGCCTCTTAAAGAAGAAGTTACAGGTCTGTGAGAGCCAGAAATCTTGCTTGTTTGAAGGTGACCAAATACTTATTTTACCGAGGAATTTACCAATTAATTCATTAAAAATTTCCTGGATTCTTTCCCCCCCATTTTGTCTCTCATAGTTGAAGTGTACCTATGATGAAAATTACAGGCCTCTCTCATCTTTTTAAGTGGGAGAACTTGCACAATTGGTGGCTGACTAAATACTTTTTTGCCCCACTGTATATGTTACTTTTTTTTTTTTACAGAACCTGTTTTAAAGCAGCATGTTTTCATTTCGGTGGCTTAATGAGGTCATGTTTGTTTTTTTTTACCTTGTATTTTACTGTCACATTAACTTTACATTTTTGTTTTACTTGAACGACTGTTACTAACTCCAGAAGCATGGCTTGCTTTACAGAGTGTTGATAGATCCTGTTTGGGCTTTGACAGATCAATATTTAACCTAAAACTTTTATAAGTGCTACTGATTAGGAATCTGGACAATTCTGCAATCTAAGGACTGAAATATTTGTTATTCCACAAAATCAAGTTGTACATGAGCTGATAGCTATAAGCGTTGTATGACCAGATTGAAAGGAATAACTGTTTTATTCTATCCATGTTCTCTGGATTTTGAGAAATGGAACATTTTTTATTTTTATTTTTTGCAAATTCGATAAATGAAAACTTTATACAAAATGTCGGACAAAATAATTTCTGATTAGAATGCAAACAAAACGGTAGCAATTTGTGAAAAATGCAATAATAATAATTCTTGAAAAATAAAAAAGATGCATTCTTACCATCAAATACTTTTATTCCATATTTTGTTGCTTTTTTTGTGTATTTTTGGGGGTTTTGTTTTTGAGTAGAGTTTTTATTTCGTCCTCGGTTGGTTCAGCAACACGCTCCGCCATTTTTGTTTTTCTCTCCTCACGGTATATGAGCTGATAGCCTAGTAGTAGAGTAGCCAATCAGAGCATGCCATTGCTCATATCCAGTGAATGTGGATAGAGTAATTTGTATTAACGGGATGGATTGTGGTTTGTAGAGTGGATTGTGTGATGCCAGTGTTGTAGTCGAGTCACAAGTCATTAAAAAAAATTTCGAGTCCAGTCCGAGTCGAGTCCGAGAACAAGACTCCAACCGCACCATTTGACAGTGGCTGTTTTAGCACCATTAACATATATGAACAGGTGAATGTGCAGAAGGTGTGTTTATTAATACAAGTGAAGACGGTAAACAATCCAGAACAGCAGGCAAAATCGTAAAACGGTGAAACAGACAGTAGGTCGAACGAAGCACAAACAGGCTATCGTAGACTCGGCAGAATGAAAGATGAGAAACAGGAAATCAGGGCTCAGGAAACCAAACAAGGAAATAAGGCTTGGTAATGTGTCAGCAACGCAACTCAATACTTCGCAAAGTCAGTGTGTTTTCACAGTTTTTATATCAGCGTGCTGATTGCGCCTTAATCCTTTATGGTGTGCGTGCAAGAGTCCGCTTGGTGCGCATGCTGTCCAGAGCGCACCCGAGAGTTTATCTGATGCACGCACCAAGGTGTGCAGGTGTGACACTCTTTCATGAAATTAGTACAAAAATTAATGTGGCTATAAATATCTTATGTCAAATTATTATGGCATGCTACAAAAAATAAAGAAAAAATCAAAGTCCTCGTCTCCAATTTACAAGTCTGAATGCAGTTAACGTCCGAGTCCCAGTCCGAGTCATCAGTGCTCAAGTCCAAGTCAAGTCACGAGTCCTTAAAATTAGGGCACGAGTCAGACTTGAGTAATACAAGCCTGTGTGATGCCATATTATAAAAGTATGCGCTTGTGAGTGAGTAACAAATGCAGTGTGGCTACATACAGCCAGCCAACTCTGAACTATCGATGCTTTGCTTTGTCTTCTTGAACAGTGTAAGATTATATGTCCATTTCCACACTGCATTTGTTGGTTTTTCAGTGTCCAGTAGAATCCAAAAATTCCTGCAGAGACAAATTCAATGAAAAGCTACACTTTTCATACAAAACATTATTTTGTGGGTTTTATTTATTTTTTTTCTTTTGAGATGCTGACAGTGGGAAAACCAGGAAAGCTCAATGAAGCTGAGACAAGACAGCAATCAATAATGTTTTTTGTTTTTGTTTTTCACACTATAGACTTATTAATGTGGACTCTGCATGTTTCTCCCATTCCAGGAATACATTTTTCGTCTGGAGCCGGGTAAAGTGGATTCTGGGAAAGGAAAATGTCCATTCGACCCCAAATTAAACAGTGTGTCTGCGCTGATCAGTAAGGACTGTAGCCATACGTGACCACTAACTTTTTTTTTTATTATCCAGGCCTGCATTTATAGAGCTCTTTACTCATATAATGTAGCTCAACTCACACAAATGAGCAGGAGTTCATCCTTTCCCTGTGGGATCCAGTTTCGAACGTCTTTAATGCTTGTGTATCCATTTCTGCCTCCTCTTTTTCTGTTGGACTCTGTGTCTCTTTGGACAGATGGCCAGCTTTACGCTGGAGTGTACATCGATTTTATGGGAACGGACTCTGCCATTTTCCGTACACTAGGGAAACACACGGCCATGAGGACCGACCAGTACAACTCGCGCTGGCTCAATGGTACGCACATAACATGCTGAGCCACGTAACAGAGAAGGATGGAACATAGTATTATCCTGATCATGATGTGTTTTGCATCACCTCTCTTCTCATAATCAGTGAACACTTTATTTTGCCAATATATTATGTGATCAGAGCAGAATTTCTGTGTGATCGGGACTGGCGATGGATAGATAGACTGCTGTCGACGATAAATTGCAAAGATTAGTAAAAAGGGTTAGAAAAAAATCCACCTTTTGGTGATGTAACTTCAACTCACATTGAAGTCATTGATTACAGATTGAAAGTTTGTACATACTCCAGTCACCTCCAGTTTCCAGGAGTGCCAATAATAGTGGCACAAGTGTTTTTGTTGAAAATAATTATTTCTTGATGAGGGATTTGTTTTTCTCTGAATTCATTTATTTCAGTTAAAGGTTGGATTTTTCTCATTTTTTCAGTGTGAGATGAAGCGACTTCACCAAAAGGTGGATTTATTGCGAGCATTTTTTTTAAACCAATCTTTACAAGGGGGGCCAATAATTGTGGAGGGCACGATAGATACTTACTTACTTTATTGATCCCAAGGGAAATTGCAGAAAGATACAACATAAGTGTCACAAATTGAAATACAGGCGTTGAACACAAATCAGGATACAGAGGCAGATCAGACTTTACATAGACCACTGCACAGACAATAACAGAGATAAGGAATAATTTACAACGTACCAGTCGTTATCGCAAAATAGATCCGACAGGGTGCTGCAGGGTGATGTCTTGAATCACCCTGAAGAGGCTTATTTCGAAATAATGACCAGCTTGCTGTACATTATACTGCTTATTACATGGCTACTTCCTAAATAAATCAGTAATTTGGCACAAAATATTAATATTATTAATTGAAAATGGTTTTATTGCTTCTGCTAATGACGTGGTCCATAGCAACGATCTGTTATTCAGAAATATGAGATTTAGAATGCCATAATTGACCAATCAGAATCAAGGATTCAACAAAGCCATGGAATGAATACGTTTAAGGTGCATGTTATGAATGTTAAACATAGTGTCTTGCAAAAGTATTCATCCCCCTTTCTGTTTGTCCCGTTTTGTCACATTACAAGATGGAATTAAAATGGATTTTTGGAGGGTTAGCACCATTTGATTTACACAACATGTCTACAACTGTAAAGGTGCAAATTGTTGTTTTATTTTGACAGAAACAATACTTAAGACAAAAAAAAAAAACAGAAATCTGGAGTGTGCACAGATATTCACCGCCCAAAGTCAATACTTTGTAGAGCCACCTTTTGCTGCAGTTACAGCTGCAAGTCTCTTGGGGTATATCTCTATTAGCTTAGCACATCTAGCCACTGTGATTTTTGCCTATTCCTCAAGGCAAAACTACTCCAACTCCTTCAAGTTAGATGGGTTGTGTTGGTGTACAGCAATCTTCAAGTTATGCCACAGATTTTCAATTGGATTGAGGTTTGGGCTTTGACTAGGTCATTCCAGGACATTTAAATGTTTCCCTTTAAACCACTCCAGTGTAGCTTTAACAGTATGTTTAGAGTCATTGTCCTGCTGGACCGTGAACCTTTGTCCCAGTCTCAAACCTCTGGCTGACTCAAACAGGTTTTCCTCTAGAATTGCCCTGTATTTAGTGCCATCCATCTTTCCTTCAGTCCTGACCAGCTTTCCTGTCCCTGCAGATGAAAAATATCCCCACAGCATGATGCTGCCACCACCATGCTTCACTGTAAGAATGGTGTTCTCAGGGTGTTGGGTTTGCGCCACACATGGCATTTCCCATTATGGCCCAAAAGATCAATTTTAGTCTCATTTGACCAGAGAATCTTCTTCCATGTGTTTGGGGAGTCTGCCGCATGCTGTTGGTCAAACTCCAAATGTGTTTTCTTAAGCAATGGCTTTTTTTCTGGCCACTCTTCCATAAAGCCCCACTCTGTGGAGTGTACAGCTTAAAGTGGTCCTATGGACAGATACTCCCATCTCCACTGTGGATCTTTGCAGCTCCTTCAGTGTTATCTTTAGTGTTTTTGTTGCATCTCTGATTAATGCCCTCCTTGCCCGGTCTGTGAGTTTTGGTGGGCAGCCTTCTCTTGTCAGGTTTGTAGTGGTGCCATATTCTTTCCATTTTGCTATAATGGATTTAATGGTGCTCCCTGGGATATTCAAAGTTTGGGATATTTTTATAACCCAACCCTGATCTATACTTCTCCACAACTTTGTCTCTGACCTGTTTGGAGGCTCCTTGGTTTTCATGTTGCTTGCTTAGTAGTGTTGCAGAGTCAGGGTCCTTCCAGAACAGGCTGATTTATACAGACATCATGTGACATTTTGATTGCACACAGGTGAATCTTAATCAATTAATTATGTGACTTATGAAGTGAATTGGTTGGACCAGCTCTTATTTAGGGGTTTCATACGAAAGGGGGTGAATACCTATGCACACTCCAGGTTTCTGTTTTTTCATCTTATTGTTTGTGTCACAATAAATCAACAATTTTCACCTTTAAAGTGGTAGGCATGTTGCATAAATCAAATGGCAATGATGTGATTGTGGCATTTTTGTTGGCCTCCTGTACATTGAATGGCCTAGTTTAAAAGGTTCAATAAATGTTATCTAAAATCTACTTGATATACAGTACTGTGGTTTTACTATAAGTGAATTTGTCAAAATATTTTCCCCACTTCTTTCTTATAATTTTCTCCTCCATGTCCATGTCCCTCAGATCCCACATTTGTCCATGCACAGCTCATACCAGATAGTGCGGAGAAGAATGACGACAAGCTGTATTTTTTCTTTCGTGAGAAAGCTTCAGAGATGGGTCAGACCCCCATGACTCAGTCCAGAATTGGCAGGATCTGTTTGGTGAGATACATATCCATGCACATCACATATACAGACAGGCACTTTCTGCACATAAGCCCTTTTTCTGGACATTCATGGACATTCCACAAATTTGACTATTCATATCCTGAATCAGCTGCTCAAATCCAAAGTGCTTTACAGCTATATAATGAGTGTGAAAGTGATAGTTATCCATGGTCATGTTTATCAGCCCTATTGTAATACTGATTCTTATTCTTATTTCCAAAAATCCATTCTTTTCCGCTTGAATGTGTGTAACGTGTGGGTAGTTGTTGGCTGCTGGTCACTGGGCATTGCCATGTCTCATTATTGGAGTTGGCGGCCATCCATAGCAGATGGGTCTAAGCAGTGCTCAGAGGCAATGTTTACAACCATACCCCACCCCACCCATGCAGCCCACACATATACTACAGAGTGTGAGAGATTTCTATATAAAACCCTTTGTCTTATTTTTAACAGTAGTTTGTCTTGGTTTGGGGAGCCTGGGTCAGAGAAGGTGGCTAAAGCCTTTGTCCTGGGTTTCACATTTTACAAATGGATGCAAATCCCTTGTTTTTTTTATGATAATATTGACAATACAGAGATTTAATAAGCTATTGAAATGTCTGCCTGACTCACATGCACATACAGTGGGGTCCTAAAGTCTAGGATCATGAGAGGAAATTAAGGGATCAGACTCCTGGAAAATCTGACCTTTGATACAAACATGGAGTTAACATGGACAAAACTGCAAACTAGCTTAAATTTTAAATAGTGAATAGAGTGGATTGGCAACTTGCCCAGGATGTACCCCACCTCTCTCCCAAAGTTGGCTGGGATTGGCTCCAGCTTCTCATGCGACCCTGACAGATAAGTGGTATAGATCAAGGGTTCTCAACCTTTTCTACTTTAAGGCCCACCTATTCATACTTGTAACGAGTCGGGCCCCATTAGAAAAGATCCCCAATTATTTTGGCTTATCTATTCTATTAGAATCTAATAATCTATTGCAAAGTGTATTAATGGGATGCAACATCACTCCCTGTTACAGATGGGAGCCCAGAAATTACATAAATGCAATAAAAACAAAATGTTTTAATTGTAGGTATTGTATTTAAAACTGTATGGATGTGCCAGAAACCAAACCCTGCATGCAGGGCATTCTCAGTCAAAAGGGATTAATGATCCAAAAGTGGAGTCTGGTCCATTAACACGAACTTATTACCATGTTTGTGTTCAGTAAACAAGCAAGTTATTAAAACCAAGAAGTACACTCAAAAGAAACCACTCAATGGGATTAGATCCTTACACACTAACAAAGAAGGATTTTTCCTATCAAAGAAAAATTTACTCGCTAAATTTGACATTCGTAGAATAAATTTTGATTCTATTGTAGCCGGAACTAAATACAAAGACAATAGTTATGCATACTATTAATTAACTTAGTGTGACGATAATCAAGAGATTTAACTTTTTTTTAAGATTGTGTTTATTTTTAGTCTTTTGAATTTGTAATTATTTGTATCTGTACATGCACAACCCCACCAGCTCTGCTGATCAACTTATCGTGTTTAAATAAAGTTATTCATTCATTCATTGTGCGTTGGAAAATTATCCATCCATTGAGTTCCCTGAAATCTCAAACTACCTGCTGCTGCAGACATTGTTCTACACGGACACACAGATGAAAACCTGGAAGAGCATGGAGGAGTACAACTTTTTATGTGGCTGGGTTAAAGATCTGGTGATCAGGGCACTACAAGATAAATCCTATATCGTTTTTGCCTGGGTAAGGAGGAATTTCTGGGCTTTTTGTCCACGTCTTTGAGATGGTTGCTAGGACGCTACAAGTTTTAGTATCAGGTGTAAACAAACCACAGCCATTCGATTCCCAATCCTCCCTGCTCTTCTCTTGCAGCAGGCATCACAGAGCCATATAATTACCCACAAGCGCTCTCGCTCTCTTTCTCTTTGTGTGTGCGCGCACGCACAGGTTAAATGTGACAAAATAAAGGCTTGTTCTTCTTAATTTACCCACAAATGTATTTATTCCACTTGAAAAGTGTTCGGCAAACCAGCTACCAGATTTGGGACACTAAGACATCCTGAACTATTTAGTATTTGGCTTCAAACTTGAAAAAATTTTGCAGTCCACTAGATGGCGCTTCGTGGCCCAGTGGTTGAGAAACACTGGTATAGATAATGGATGGATCAATGGAATAGTCAATACGTTGCATATTTCCTTTTTCATTTCAGAATTTTTTTTTTAATTTCTGGTTTTACATTTTTAAAAGAGATCCCAGATATTCAGTGTGGTCTCAGACTTACAGGCTCCACCGTAAAATAGGGACCCATAAGAAACAATGGATTTGTGTTACTTTATATCCATGAGACTTTATACACCACCAAAAACACAACATCATCGTCATTATACCAGATTTCTTGCAAAACAAAATGCATCTGTAGGCTCTCTGAATCATGGGGAGTGACAGTATTTGAGACAGAATACACAATTGCAGCATTTAAAGTACTGCATATAAAAGTGTTGCACAAGACACTAGTACTAGACACATGTTTGATTACAACACAATTTCAAGATTCTACAGTAAGTGCCATGGTATACATTTTCACCGCTAGCTTACGTCTATTACCTTGTGTCTTTACAGAATGATGATGGAGGTCACTGTTGTTTGGTTAACAAGTGGAGCACCTTCCTGAAGGCTCGACTGATCTGCTCCGTAACCGGGGCCGATGGCATTGAGACGCACTTTGATGAGCTCCGTAAGTGTGTCTCATTTATTCTCTATAGAAAGTGGTTGGATCTTGGATCAGCTGTTCTTGTTTCTGTGTTTTTATTTTTATAATTGTAGGAAATACGTAGCTCTGTAAGATATAAAAACATATTTTCATTAACAGGCGAAACTGAAAAAAGTTCTCTGTTTATTTAACAGTTATTCCACGAAATCGAGTTGTACATGAGCTGATAGCCGATGAGGCTCGTAATGCTGAATTGGCTCTAAGCCATGTACGACCAGCTTGAGTGGAATAACTGTTTTATTCTATCCACATTCACTGGATTTTGAGAAACAGAGCATTTTTATTTTTATTTTTTGCAAATTCGATAAATAAAACCTTGATACAAAATCTCATCTCATCTCATTATCTGTAGCCGCTTTATCCTGTTCTACAGGGTCGCAGGCAAGCTGGAGCCTATCCCAGCTGACTACGGGCGAAAGGCGGGGTACACCCTGGACAAGTCGTCAGGTCAACACAGGGCTGACACATAGACAACCATTCACACCTACGGTCAATTTAGAGTCACCAGTTAACCTAACCTGCATGTCTTTGGACTGTGGGGGAAACCGGAGCACCCGGAGGAAACCCACGCGGACACGGGGAGAACATGCAAACTCCGCACAGAAAGGCCCTCACCGGCCACAGGGCTCGAATCCGGACCTTCTTGCTGTGAGGCGACAGCGCTAACCACTACACCACCGTGCCGCCCTTGATACAAAATGTCCGACAAAATAATTTCTGCTTAGAATGTAAATAAACCAGTGAAATGACAGTAGCAATTTGTGAAAAATGCGATAATCAAATAATTCTTGAAAAAATTTCAAAAAATATATGTTCTTACCATCAAATACTTTTATTCCATATTTTGTTGCTTTTTGTTTATTTTTTGGGCTTTTGTTTTCAAGTAGAGTTTTTATTTCGTCCTCTGTTAGTTCAACAACACGCTCTGCCATTTTGCTTTTCTCTACTCATGGTATATGAGCTGATAGCCTAGTAGTAGAGTAGCCAATCAGAGCACACGGTCGATCATATCCGGTGAATGTGGATAGAATAAATTATGTTATATATTCTTGATAACCTCATCCAATCAAATCAACTTCCACTAAATTGAAGAACATTTGTGTGCACAGTGCAGCAAATTCGTGCTATATGATTCGCTTTTACTTAGAAACTCCATGTTGATATTTTTAGTGGTAGAAATAATTGTCTAGTTGCCGGCTGGTGTGGATTTAGACATGAGATGCAGGTTGCATTTGTCAGACTCAGCAGACACTTCACACATTTTGTTAAAGAGGTCGGTCAGTTCACCTTTCCCGGAATCCAAATGGTTGTTTTTGCTGATCCCTGTTAAACCCATCTCAAATTTTCTCTTCATCTACAATGCCAGTCAAACCTTTGGACACACTTCCTCACACAGTAAATGACTAGGTGTGTCCAAACTTTTGACTGGCACTGTACATGTCTTACGGGGAAGCTTTGAACAAAATCTGCTTTGTGTTTTCTTTCCTTCATGGCCACCCACGAGACAGCTGAGGCCGGTTCGGGTCTATTACAACGGAATAAGCATGCAAAAATGGAATGGATTTAAAATATAACTACTTTGACAAAAGATATTCAATTTCATGTTACAATTTATGATCTATGGCCTAAGATGTAACCAAATTGTTGCGGATTGTTTATTAGAATACTGCTAGCATGGAAAATGGCAACTCGCTCCTTGGCACAGAGGATTCTGGGAAAGGTGAGCCAGCCCCTTTAAAGGAGATACGCAGAACCTTTTATTTTTAAGTACTATACATTTCTGAGTGGATAGTATCTCCATCCTTGACTCTTGTATGCTGCATAAATGGGAATAAAAAATATATATTTTTGAGAGTTAAAATCGACCGCAAAGTTGGCATTCGAGCTGCCCCGCTGAGCCAGCCAGCCCTGAGTGCGTGATGTCACAGCGGGAACCGGTGCTATAGCCAAAAGCCAGACTCGGCAGGCAAGAGCGGTTGCAATGGCCTCTTCATTCGGATTTATTGGAGATTCTTCGGATTCCTCAGATAGTAATACATCTGACTGTGATAGTCCTGAAATTGTGTGCACATGCTACTGCTATACACGTAGAACCGTATCAGTTCAAACCATCGGAAAGTGAATCCAGTAGTAACACGTCGGCCACGGAGGCCCCCACCTTACGAAATAAAGCCAGAGAACAAAGCCGTCTAGAGAATGGGATGGAATTGAACAGACAGTCTCATGTGACTCTCATTAAAACAGGATAGGCGTTATAACTTATGCACCATACATGTACATGCAGGCATTTTCACTGATAAAATGTAAAAGGCTAATTAAATAATCAGATGAACTGAGACAATTACATTCTGAAGCAAATTAAATAATCTTATACCCGTAACTTAAACACACTACAAGTTACATGTCTCATCTCATTATCTCTAGCCACTTTATCCTGTTCTACAGGGTCGCAGGCAAGCTGGAGCCTATCCCAGCTGACTACGGGCGAAAGGCGAGGTACACCCTGGACAAGTCGCCAGGTCATCACAGGGCTGACACATAGACACAGACAACCATTCACACTCACATTCACACCTACGGTCAATTTAGAGTCACCAGTTAACCTAACCTGCATGTCTTTGGACTGTGGGGGAATCCGGAGCACCCGGAGGAAACCCACGCGGACACGGGGAGAACATGCAAACTCCGCACAGAAAGGCCCTCGCCAGCCACTTGGCTCAAACTTCTTGCTGTGAGGTGACAGCGCTAACCACTCCACCACCGTGCCGACAAGTTACATGTATTAATCTAAATGCAGGTAAACAATGAGTGTTGTTGTTTTTGCTGTTATGCAATCAAATGAGAGTCGCATCTTACTCGTCTGTGTTCTCGCTTCTTGAAAGCTGAACTTGTGGCCGATTGTTTTGAAACAATCTGACTTTCAGTTCTTCGTTCATTCGCTCCTTCCATGTAAGGGCGAGATGTTGCTGCTGAGGCACACTTATCCAGCGGGGAAAAAAAGCATATCCAGCAGAGAAATCAGACAACCGGTCCACTCAATCTCCATTTTCTCCATACTGAGTCCTCCGCCATTACTGCTCGGCTCACACTCTGGGAGAACTGGTGCAACTGAACTTACTTTCCTTTTCTTATAGTTTTCTTTTCTTTAATTGTTGGTACTGCACCCTCTTTCAATATGGGCTTATAGCCAACGCTCCTCAACAGATCAGAGATTTCGTACGAGTCCTCAGTAAAATGTGCAGAGCAGAGGAGAGACCACTTCATAGGCGCCCAATCCGTGAATTTCTCTCAAAATGTGTCTCAATCTTTGCAGTTTGAACATTCTTGGGCCATGAATGCAACGTAAATCCACCTTCTGTCGTGTTGCTACACCAGCCAAAAACACATCTACGTGGCATGGCGATAAATTAGCTCAAAATGGAGGATCGGAGTTGCAGTCAACTCTGTATTTTAGTATAGCGGAAATGGCGATGAGATCGATAGCCTTCCTGCGGTGACATCACAGATGTCAAGGTCATTCACTCAGACCGCCACCTATATGAATTACTTTAATTGTAAAAATTACTATATTAGATTTATTGTTAATGCTTAAAACTATTCCTGTAGCATTCTTGAGGTCTCAAGGCATTTATAAACAAAAAGTGAGGCCACGGTTCTGCGTATCTGCTTTAAGGCCAAAGTGAGTTTAATAATCCTTCTGTGCCAGCAAACCTTGAGTGCCACTCCTTCCGTCACTAGAAGTGTGACAATCTATCGATCCATTTCAATCTGCGATTCACTGACGATTCACTAACCATACCTAATTTCATCCCGATAACCCTAGATGCATAACAAATTTTGACAAACAGCATAATTTTGATATTAAAAAGTCAATTTGGTCTCCGGAGCTGTATGTGGGTGCAGTCATGTTTGCGGTTGCTATATCAATCTCACGAGATCACGCTTTGCTTTGTGAACAACATGGCAAGACGCTTCGGAATTCCCGAAGCCACCAGCTTTTAAAAGCCCAGTTTGGCGGCATTTCTTACTGTCTCGTGACAGAAAACAAGTATTGTGTAAGCTGTGCAAGTCTAAGTTTCCTCATCATGGCAATACCACTAACATGCAGAATCATATTCGGCGGCACCATCCAACAGTTTGAGATCGATGTGAAACCGAAGTTTCACAAAGATTTGCATCTAAACATCAACGAGTTGAACCTGGGACTTCTTCAAATGAGACAACTACGTCTGTACTGGACATGTTTAAGAAGCAGAAATCATTTCCGCATGTAAGTCCGAGAGTGACTGGAATCTGAATAAAGACTTAGACATTAATTAAAGTTATAAAATAGAGAACAAAAAATGTGAATCGTGATTTGAATTGAATGGTCAAAATCGTGATTCGAATCAAATCATGAAAAAACTGAATCGTCACACCTCTACCTGTCACACTGCTCCACCTACCTTAGTGCAGAAGCAAAAATTGCAGCTGGAAAAATATTATATTAGACTTTATTTTAAGAAGGTTAATCACCAGTTTAGCTCATGCTAATCTCACACTGGGCCTTCAGATCTATCCAGGCTTAGGACCAGCATAAAGTATGCATCTTGTACAAACCCAGTGGCTGGGTATTTTACTTAACCTGCACATCGTCGGACTGTGGGGAAAACTGGAGCACCCAGAGGAAACCCACATAGACACGGGGAGGATATGCAAACTCCACCCAGAAAAGCCCCTGTCAGCTGTGAGGTTTGAACCCAGAACCTTCTTCCCATGAGACAACAGTGCTAACCACTACACCACCGTGCTTTATTCTTGGGTTTCACGTGACATCACATCCGCCTCATTAGTTATTCAAAACTTTAGCTGGTGGTCTACCAAAGCTCAGTTGACAAAGCGTTTGTACGGAGAAGGTGCATTGCTCTCATGAAAAACGCTTGCTTTGTTTTAGGTTGTTTGGATCGATCAAACCATGAAACTGATAAAAGTTTCTTCAGGGTTCCCCGTGAACTAATAAAAAACGGTGAGCGAACACAGGATTTCACAAAAAAAAACTCAAGAAAGGTGACTTTTGAGCCTCTCACTGAAATCGAAGGGAGCCGAGTCGAAGCATGCTCGAGTTTGCAGTGATCACTTGGTGAAAGTTTTGTATCTCCCTCTCAGCTATGTCCTTAGTGTTTTCCAAGTACTTTTCTTGCTATGTGTCGTTATTTTATGATAATTTTTTTAGTTACAAAGTGCTAAAGTCTCCACTGTTTCTTTATTTACTCCTCACAAAGTCCATATGCATGAAGGTCATGACAAAATTCTTCCCCAGCTGTACAGTTACAATGCGCCGTGATCACTTCTCCGTCTTGTTTAACTACAACCCCGAATCCAAAAAAGTTGGGACAAAGTACAAATTGTAAATAAAAACGGAATCCAATAACTTACAAATCTCAAAAACTGATATTGTATTCACAATAGAACATAGAAAACATATCAAATGTCAAAAGTGAGACATTTTGAAATTTCATGCCAAATATTGGCTCATTTTAAATTTCATGACAGCAACACATCTCAAAAATGTTGGGACAGGGGCAATAAGAGGCTGGAAAAGTTAAAGGTACAAAAAGGAACAGCTGGAGGACCAAATTGCAACATTATCTGTGAACACCGTTGCCAGCTAAAACTCTATAGTTCAAAGAAGAAGCCGTATCTAAACATGATCCAGAAGCACAGACATCTTCTCTGGGCCAAGGCTCATTTAAAATTGACTGTGGCAAAGTGGAAAACTGTTCTGTGGTCAGACGAATCAAAATTTGAAGATCTTTCACCCATAGAAAACATTTGGCGCATCATAAAACGGAAGATACGACAAAAAAGACCTAAGACAGTTGAGCAACTAGAATCCTACATTAGACAAGAATGGGTTAACATTCCTATCCCTAAACTTGAGCAACTTGTCTCCTCAGTCCCCAGATGTTTACAGACTGTTGTAAAGAGAAAAGGGGATGTCTCACAGTGGTAAACATGGCCTTGTCCCAACTTTTTTGAGATGTGATGTTGTCATGAAATTTAAAATCACCTAATTTTTCTCTTTAAATGATACATTTTCTCAGTTTAAACATTTGATATGTCATCTATGTTCTATTCTGAATAAAATATGGAATTTTGAAACTTCCACATCATTGCATTCCGTTTTTATTTACAATTTGTACTTTGTCCCAACTTTTTTGGAATCGGGATTGTAAGATCCAGATCTTTAAAGGGGTTTCTGATGATCTTTGTGAAGATCATCAGAAACCCTGAGAGATAAGAGCCAACACAAGTGAGAATCAAGTGATCTGTTTTGTTTACACTTCATCTTGCAGCGCTTTGTTGTAAAGACACGAACGAAAAGCTTTAAAAAAAACATACTTACACGGGCAAAAACAATACAGGATTCATTCGGCAGCGACTTGATACCGAGGTCCTTTACCCAGCCACATACAAAAAAGTTGTAAGCCTCTGTACTCTTCCACGCTTTCATCTGTTTTGCAGTGTAGAAGGACGTCTGCAACACCAGATAGTTCGAGATGTCGGGGAACTCGACTGAAGGGTAGTTTTCGAGATCGTATGACAAATCCTTCTTTCCCGGACTGTAGGGGTCGACTCCATTGCACATAGCAATCTTCTGAATATATCTAAAGTGAGCAGTGGCTTCTAGATTATGAGCATACTCTGATAAGTTTTCACTAGTTGTTTGCACTACGGCAGCCATTTTGGTTCGCTAGACCACATGATTGAAACCCAAGAATTAGGAATACAGCCATGTTATACTGTACCAATCACACTTACACCAACAGGACAGTAACAGGCAGATGGTTGATAAGGGTACTATGTGCTCTTTCTGTGGAAAAATATCATCAATCTATCTTTAGATTTTCTTTCAAGTAGTCTATCCTTCTCAGAGTTAAATCACACATTTCTCTCGGTTTGTTTTGTTTTTTTCCCTACTCATTTTCACGTTGTCACTGTGGTGATAGTCATCATCCTACAGGCTCAACTTTCTGATCACTCCAGGAGCAGTGCTTTCCCAGGGAAGGAGATGTTTCATATCTCCTCATATCTAAATCAGAGGCAAACTGCTTCAGCCAAAAACTCACTGTTGGCTTTGCTGAGGACTGACTTCATTTACGTATATACACACAATCTATCTGGAGCTGTTTGAGTTCTGCTCCAGTTCATTTTTCTGATGGTGTGAATTAAGAGTTCTCCAGAGAATGAAGGTCAAAGAGAAGAGCACTGATCCAACTCATTTGTGTAAAGCATTCAAGTTGGACGGATTGACTGCCATAGCCCTCCAGAGTCTGACATTTGGAAACTGTCCTTTTTTTGCATGTCAAAGTGCTTCTTTTTCTTTCAAGTTAAGTACTGGAAATAAAATAACAGGCCAAATGGGTTTCCAGTGTCAGAAAGAAATCTCTGGAGTGATCGACGTTCAGTTAGAAATGTAAACTCATCATAGCGAAGTACACTTTGGGAAACTGGGCATAGACATGAAAACGCATAGGCCTTCTTTACACACTTTTCTGTGTGTATGCCGTTTGTATGTGTTGTTTCTGTGGCTGTGTATATGACTGTATGAATCTGCGAGTGTATTACTTAGCCAGGCTTGCCAGAAGGTAAGGGAGTCTTGCCCAGCTTTTGATTGACAGGGTGAAACAGAATTGGGCAATAAATCCAGCAGAAACAACCAGTCTTCCTCTCTTTAGCCACAATTGAATCCAAATGTGTGAACCATGGATTTTTATCACTTCTGCAGACTCACACATCGGTGAAGTGGTCGCTTCGGGCCCGGTTCATTTCACTTATCACATTCCATGCCGACTTCTCTCTTCCTCCTCCCTCATTTTGGCCTCCAGCTTTACTCCTTGCTCGTGTTTATTCTATTTCTGTGATTGTGTGGAAGGAATTCACTCCTGAAAGGACCGTTTGACCTCATGTTTTCCCATGTCGTCTCAGGGCCAGTGAGGATTTTATGGCTGTTTGCTTTTCGAGGACGCGTTAGCAAGAGTGCTGCTTCATATAATGAGCCTAGAGCGTTCAGTGAGGTCCAGGCTTCTGATTAATTTGTGTCTAATTACCCGTGACAGTCTATGCGTGGTCATCTTCTGTCTTAGCCGGATGGAACGTCTCAATCTTCTGAGTCTTGTTTTTGTTCCTTTACCTAGTTTATAGTGTGTCCTTTAGAATAGAATAGACGTGGATTGTTCACCTTTGGTTGCACCAGCTAGATAATATTTGATTTGCTTAGCAACACATAATTAAAAGTTATTACACAAAATCGAGTCGTATATGAGCTGATAGCTGACAAGACGCATCGCACCGAGTTGTCTATAAGTCATGTACGACCAGATTGAGTGGAATAACTGTTTTATTCTGTCCACATTCACTGGATTTTGAGAAACCGAGCATTTTTATTTTTTGCAAAGTCGATAAATAAAAACTTTATACAAAACGTCCGACAAAACCATTTCCACTTAGAATATAAACAAACCGGCGAAATGACAGTAGCAATTTGTGAAAAATACTATAATAATAGTTCTTGAAAAATAAAAATACGTTCTTCCAATCAAATACTTTTATTCCATATTTTGTTGCTTTTTTGTATTTTGGAGGGTCTTCTTCTTCGTTGTCTTTAGGGTTTTTTTGGCGGTTGGCAAACCAACTTAAAGGTTCATTACTGCCACTGACTGGGCTGGACTGTGGAACGGGAGATATTGGGGGGGATATATAGATGACTTGCAACCACGTGATCAAAATGTGCTACGTCATGAGCGTCCACCATGGTGGTGGATATACAAAGCAACTAGAATGGCAGCCGTTGAAAGTGTATCTGTAAACAATGCTGAATTTTCTCAGTTTTACCACGATTTGAATGGTCGAGCGAAGATTTGATACAAAGAGAAGATAGATATGTGCGGTTTTGACCCATATTATTTAAAAAAGTTAGATTTTTCTGAAGATAAGACACTTCTACTGACCATCGAGTACCCAGATATACCTGTAGTGTTCTATCTGGTTTGGCTGCCAAAGAATCAAGTCCGACCTTGGACGAAACATGGCCCATTTTCTGAGTGGGTGCCCAGTCTGGATTGTTTCTATCAAATAATTTTGCCGGCGCTCCTAGAAGCGAAATGGTAATACACGTGTTAAAATTATAACAACCAAGTGAACCACGACAAGAGAACGCTCATTTTATAGCAAAATTCTAGCAACACGAAATAAAATTCTTCCATGATATTATCGAGAGAGCTTTTGAATCTCACCTGAGATAAAATGATCACTGCAAGCAAACATGAGCTGTTTTGGTTTTAGCCTCTGTTAGATCAGCCCTGCCGATGTTGTTAAGCTGTGCTCGTCTCCTCTCTGTACTAAGCCTCAGAGTTTCCTCGCCCTCTTTACGAATCACGGACGGAATTCTAAAAAATCAGAATGTGCCACGGTCATGAGTACTGTTGTGACCACAACCATATACAGCACAAAGATATGGCATAGCTAAAAGAACGCAGTGGAGAAACAAAGAGAGTTGCGCACGCGTGACTATGTTTTGTATGGAATATCATTTGGCCCCGCATTTGTATCTCCACCAACATGGCCAACATCCTTTAACATCACTTGCAAGTCAAGGATTCTTGTAGCTATTTCAGTTTCTTTTAAATACATGATTGTAATGCGACTGTGAAGAACCAGACACTCGCGGATTTTCAATAAAATCAAGGCTTTAATTTGAGAAGGGTAATCCAAAGTCAATGTACAACCCCGATTCCAAAAAAGTTGGGACAAAGTACAAATTGTAAATAAAAACAGAATGCAATAATTTACAAATCTCAAAAACTGATATTGAATTCACAATAGAACATAGACAACATATCAAATGTCGAAAGTGAGACATTTTGAAATTTCATGCCAAATATTGGCTCATTTGAAATTTCATGACAGCAACACATCTCAAAAATGTTGGGACAGGGGCAATAAGAGGCTGGAAAAGTTAAAGGTACAAAAAAGGAACAGCTGGAGGACCAAATTGCAACTCATTAGGTCAATTGGCAATAGGTCATTAACATGACTGGGTATAAAAAAGAGCATCTTGGAGTGGCAGCGGCTCTCAGAAGTAAAGATGGGAAGAGGATCACCAATCCCCCTAATTCTGCACCAACAAATAGTGGAGCAATATCAGAAAGGAGTTTGACAGTGTAAAATTGCAAAGAGTTTGAACATATCATCATCTACAGTGCATAATATCATCAAAAGATTCAGAGAATCTGGAAGAATCTCTGTGCGTAAGGGTCAAGGCCGGAAAACCATACTGGGTGCCCGTGATCTTCGGGCCCTTAGACGGCACTGCATCACATACAGGCATGCTTCTGTATTGGAAATCACAAAATGGGCTCAGGAATATTTCCAGAGAACATTATCTGTGAACACATTCACCATGCCATCCGCCGTTGCCAGCTAAAACTCTATAGTTCAGGGGTTTTCAAAGTGTGGGAGAGTCAGCCCCCCCCTCGGAGAGCAAATAAACAACAGCGCCCCCCCTTACAATTTTTGTTGTTGCTATACTTAATGTTCCATTCGTATTTAAAATAAAATGGTTGTTGTACACATTATTTTTTTCTTTTTCACATTTTAAACATCTGTGCTTTTTAAAACATCTTGTTTTACACATTTTAAACATCCCATAGCATCGTTAGCTAGCATCTCTTGGCAGACAACACACTGTGGCAGTGGAGCATCTTCCGATCCAGTCCATGAAAATCCAAACTTTAAATAATCGTGGTCATACTTCCTTCTTTTTCCAGTCCCCCAGGATTCCACGGGCCTTTTCTGTGATTGTTGTGGGCTAAAATGTCTGATGTTGCGGGGGGGTTTCCAAAAAAAATTGCGATGAAAGTTGCGGTGTTTTTTAGGTTTTTGTTGCGATTACATTACGGGAGGAAGTGAAAGTTGCGAGAAATTGTTGCGATTTTCTCTTTTTGTGATTAAAATTGAGTGATATGTTAAATATTAAGTTATTACTGAAAAACTATTGATTAAAAAAACAAAGACACTGAGAAATGGTCCTATAAACAACTTTACCAATATAAAAGATTACCAGGACTACAAAAATGCAGAAAAATAGGCTTTACTTATCCAAATGCACCTGTTGGTTCAAAAGTTAAAGTACAGAGAACCTCACAGCACAACATGAAGTTACTTTAAAATATAATATAAATGCCCCAGCTTTCATGTAAGAAAAAAAAACCTATTAATACTAGTACTGTGTGCAGGCAGTCTCTCCTGAAGACTAAATTAAACAATAATTATAAACAAAATAAAATAAATGGCTCAGGCTTCATCGAAGAAAAAAACAATTTGAACAGAATCTCACAGTATGATGCTGAAGCTGCCTAAACAATGGAAAATAAAATACCATTTTGGCAAAAATGTTGGCATCCATTAACTTCTTGTATTAAGTAAAAAAAATAAATAAAGTGCACACAGTCCTTCACTGTAAACATAACACACTTTCAGTGTTTCCAGATACTGCTGACATTTTCCAGTCCAAAATATGTTCAAAACCCGCCAAAATGCACTTGAAATCGTCCAATCTGGCAACATGACGCGCATGCTGCTTCTCTTGAACACACGGAAGTAAGGCGGAAGGTAGTTTGTCGACGTCACTTCAAGACGACGCCAACGATTGGTCAAATTTGCGGGAAAGTTGCGGTGATTGGATATAATTGCAACAACACCCTGAATTCGCGGGGATTGGTTGAATTTGCGCTGAAGTTGCAAATCGCAACATCCTGGAGGCTCTGTTTTTTTTGCTTGGCCCAGACTTTGTCTCCTCACTCACTGTAGCTAAAAACCGATCCATTTTGTCTCTCACGTTGCGCCCCCCCTGAAGAACTCTGGCGCCCCCCAGGGGGGGCGCGCCCCACACTTTGAAAAGCCCTGCTATAGTTCAAAGAAGAAGACGTATCTAAACATGATCCAGAAGCACAGACATCTTCTCTGGGCCAAGGCTCATTTAAAATGGACTGTGGCAAAGTGGAAAACTGTTCTGTGGTCAGACGAATCAAAATTTGAAGTTCTTTATGGAAATCATGGACGCCATGTCATTCAGACTAAAGAGGAGAAGGACGACCCAAGTTGTTATCAGCGCTCAGTTCAGAAGCCTGCATCTCTGATGGTATGGGGTTGCATTAGTGCGTGTGACATGGGCAGCTTACACATCTGGAAAGACACCATCAATGCTGAAAGGTATATCCAGGTTCTAAAGCAACATATGCTCCCATCCAGACGACGTCTCTTTCAGGGAAGACCTTGCATTTTCCAACATGACAATGCCAAACCACATACTGCATCAATTACAGCATCATGGCTGCATAGAAGAAGGGTCCGGGTACTGAACTGGCCAGCCTGCAGTCTAGATCTTTCACCCATAGAAAACATTTGGCACATCATAAAACGGAAGAGACGACAAAAAAGACCTAAGACAGTTGAGCAACTAGAATCCTACATTAGACAAGAATGGGTTAACATTCCTATCCCTAAACTTGAGCAACTTGTCTCCTCAGTCCCCAGACGTTAACAAACTGTTGTAAAGAGAAAAGGGGATGTCTCACAGTGGTAAACATGGCCTTGTCCCAACTTTTTTGAGATGTGTTGTTGTCATGAAATTTAAAATCACCTAATTTTTCTCTTTAAATGATACATTTTCTCAGTTTAAACATTTGATGTCATCTATGTTCTATTCTGAATAAAACATGGAATTTTGAAACTTCCACATCATTGCATTCCGTTTTTATTTACAATTTGTACTTTGTCCAAACTTTTTTGGAATTGGGGTTGTACAAAAGTCAAGCCAGGTCAAAACCGAGAATAACCAAAACAGTAACATGGGCAAGACAAATCGATGTCAGAAAACAGGCAGTAGTTGAAAAACCAGGAATCAAGAGATACAGGTGACCAAAACAAAAGGGCTAGGCAATAGGAAAAAACTGGAAGGCAAAAAGGGTCATACACATAGAAACAAACCATATAAGACCGCTCAGTACGCTTACGAGGATAGAATACAATACTGCGCAATAGACAAGACAGACAAAGGGGTATAAATACAAACGCAGACAAATAGGTACAGGTGATTGCAATGAGAATTCAGGTGATGCGCTTCTACGTCGTGGTTCTGGATTGGTTGACGTGTGATAGTAACTGGTGTGTGAGAGGGATTTTGGGAAATGGAGTCCTGAGGGTTAGTGCAGACGGAGGGTGAGCCCAGAAGCGTGACAATGATAGCAATTTTGGGTGTTTTTGTTTTCAAGTAGTTTTTTTATTTCATCCTCGGTTGGTTCAGCAACACATTCCGCCATTTTGTTTTTCTCTACTCATGGTATATGAGCTGATAGCCTCGTAGTAGAGTAGCCAATCAGAGCGCGCGATTGCTCATATCCAGTGAATGTGAATAGAATAATTACTGATATTTTTTACATGTCAAAAGTTGCATAATTAACATATGCATGTACAGTTATCTAAGCTGAGACAGAGCAAAGAGCGATATAAGCAAAAGAGCATATGGAATTTAAAAAAACATAAAAATAAGTCTTCAATAAAGGGATTCTTGGTAGACTTGAACTTTCCAGATATTACCTATCCACCCCTCCCCTTCTCTCTCTCTCTCTCTCTCTCTGAGGTTCTCTCCTTCTCTGCCGTTTTACAGTCTTGGATTACTGAAGCATGTCTGGCACTGTGTGCGTCTCCCTCATGTCATATTAACCTTCTTTTTCATTTTGGCTCAAGACACTGTCTGTAGCCTTCTGGGGTTAATTTACTGCATCTATGTGTATGGGAGAGTTGGAGAGAGAGAATATATGAACTTTATGAGAACTTTATAGGATTTTTTTCCCTCTCTTTTATTTCACATTTGTTCTTCAGCTCTTTCCTCTGTCAAGACTTTTGGCAGTATTGATCCATATCTGACCACAGAACACCACAGACTAAGCCTGTGCACTTTTACAGGGGACGTGTTTATTCAGAAGACTCAAGACACCAAGAATCCTGTTATCTATGGAGTCTTCTCAGTGTCTGGGTAAGTATCAGTGAATGTAGCATAGAGTCTTTGCTTGTAATAACGCTCCTCAGTGACTCCTCAGACTTATCAGATTGGCAGAAGAGTGAGAACTGTGTTTTCTTTCATATCCGAGCTGCCAGATTTACTGCAAATGTTTCCAGTCTAATATGGTTTGGTAGACTTCAAGCAATAGAACTAGGCTTATAAGGAAACAGTTCAGCTGTCAACTCGAGAATGAGAAACCGAATATTACTCCATGTATGTTATCTCACAGCAATCAGTGTAATGAATGAAGCTGGAATTCAGCACAGCCACGGAGGCCTCCGGTGGGAACAGTAGGCAATTTTAGCAAGGTTCACGTACAAAATATATAAATATCCAGCGAATAACAGGGATCAGTGTGCAAGAGTTTATTTTCAAGTCTTTCCGTTTCAGATTAAATCAGTGATGCCTCCAGGCTTTGTCTAAGCTTTGAAAAGCCAAATGCACACTGCTACATGGTAATGAAAAATGTGTTGTCTTTCTGCTACAGGGCACTAGTGCTTTCACAGCTCTCTTTGTCTCTCTCTCTCTCTCTTTTACACACACACACACACACACACACACACACACACACACACACACACACGAGTGCACACTCTGTTTATTCCTTCATAATCATGCGTACCTTTACACATTTGTATGCACAAGAGTACAAAACAATGTATAGTGTCTTGCAAAAGTATTCATCCCCCTTGGTGTTTGTCCTGTTTTGTCGCATTACAAGCCGGAATTAAAATGGATTTTGGGAGGATTAGCACCATTTGATTTACACAACATGCCTACAGCTTTAAAGGTGCACATTGTTGTTTTATTTAGACACAAACAATAATTAAGATCAAAAAACAGAAATGTAGAGTGGAGTGTGTATAGGTATTCCACCCCCCACCCCCCCCCAAAAAAAAAGTCAATACTTTGTAGAGCCACCTTTTGCTGCAATTACAGCTGCAAGTCTCTTGGGGGTATGTCTCTATTAGCTTAACCTGTCTAGCCACTGTTTTGTTTTGGGGTTTTTTGCCCATTCTTCAAGGCAAAACTGCTCCAACTCCTTCAAGTTAGATGGGTTGTGTTGGTGGACAGCAATCTTCAAGTTATGCCACAGATTTTCAATTGGATTGAGGTCTGGGTTTTGATTAGGCCATTCCAAGACATTTAAATGTTTCCCTTTAAACCACTCCAGTGTAGCTTTAGCAGTATGTTTAGGGTCATTGTCCTGCTGGACCGTGAACCTTCGTTCCAGTGGCATTTCCCATGGTGGCCAAAAAGATCAATTTAATCTCATTTGACCAAAGAATCTTCTTCCGTGTGTTTGGGGAGTCTGCCATATGCTGTTGGGCAAACTCCAAACGTGTTTTCATAAACAATGGCTTTTTTCTGGCCACTTTTCCATAAAGCCCCACTCTGTGGAGTGTTTGGCTTAAAGTGGTCCTATGGACAGATACTCCCATCTCCGCTGTGGATCTTTGCAGCTCCTTCAGTGTTATCTTTGGTGTCTTTATTGCATCTCTGATTAATGCCCTCCTTGCCCAGTCTGTGAGTTTTGGTGAGCGGCCTTCTCTTCTCAGGTTTGTAGTGGTGCTTCTCCACAACTTTGTCTCTGACCTGTTTGGAAGCTCCTTGGATTTCATGTTGCTTGTTTAGTAGTGTTGCAGAGTCACGGTCCTTCCAGAACAGGTTGATTTATACAGACATCATGTGACAGATCATGTGACACTTTGATTGCACACAGGTGGATCTTAATCAACTAATTATGTGACTTATGAAGTGAACTGGTTGGACCAGCTCTTATTTAGGGGTTTCATACAAAAGGGGGTGAATACATATGCACACTCCACTCTACATTTCTGTTTTTTGAGCTTAATTATTGTTCGTGTCACAATAAAACAATTTGCACCTTTACAGTGGTTGGCATGTTGTGTAAATCAAATGGTGCTAACCCTCCAAAAATCCATTTTAATTCCAGCTTGTAATGTGACAAAACAGGACAAACACCAAGGGGGATGAATACTTTTGCAAGGCACTGTATGTGAGTGAGCAATAAACATAAACCTTTAATATCTCAAAATGATTGCATTTGTGATGAGTCATTAACTCTTTCCTCTCCAGGTCAGTTTTTAAAGGTTCAGCCATATGTGTGTATTCCATGGCTGATGTGCGTATGGTCTTTAATGGCCCCTTTGCCCACAAGGAAGGTCCAAATTACCAGTGGATAGCCTACCAGGGGAAAATCCCTTACCCACGGCCTGGGACAGTAAGCATCTGTCTTTTCTTTCTCTCTCTCTCACACACACACACACACACACAGTGCATTTCAACACAGAGAGAGACCATCCAGCCAACCGTAATATGTGTTTTTAATACAGCTTTTCGGTTTAGTCGAACAGCTTGCCAACTATTGTATGGGAAATGCAATTCATTCTCCTTTTCTCATCATGTTTTATTCCCACGTTTGTCCTGTAGTGATTTTTAGCTCTATTTATTCTCTGTATACTACAGCTTACACATCCTTCATCGGCTGTCCACGAGCACTGTATAATAAACATTTAGTCATTTAGAAAAGAAGGTCGTTGTTGTTTATCTCACAAAATAGATTTTTTTTTTTCTGTTCATAGCTATTTAATTTTGCAGGGCCACACGTGATCTCTAAGGAGAATCCATTTCTGGAGATGCCCGTGAGATATTTTGGCTCGAGGGCAGGCTGGGAACATAGCAAGAAGCATATTTCTAAATTTCCGAAGGCATCATTAAGGCAAACTCGGAGCAGTGATTGAAAAAGGTGGCTTGTCTGACCGACTCCAAGCATATGGTACTACGCGGGAGGATTTTCGAGAGAAAGCCTGTGGGTGTAGTGTTGTTTGCGCTCATTCTCACTACGATTTACTCCCGAGTTTTTGAAGTACTGTCTCAGTGAGAGACATGAATTCCTGCGAGAGATCAAGCCTGGCCCTGTGAGACTAAATTAGCCTCGTTCGGCTTTACTGCCCGTCTACTATAAGTCTGGGTTTGGACAGCATTGATGTGTTTCTCGACTAATTCCTTTGCTTTTGCCAAATGAAAAACAGGTTCATTTTTTTTATTGCGCTTGTATCTGAAGCATATGAAAGCATCTGTACACGACTGTGCAATTTAGCAGCTATTCGACATTTTTATTCTAGTTACAATTATCCTTCGTTCTCTCACCGATTTTCCTCTTTCTGATGATTCTACTTATATTCTACTTTATTTTTGCTCTATTTGACTGCCGTAACAAAACAGTTTCCCTTCCAAGATGAATAAAATATCTCCTGCATCTATTCTGATTAGTATAGGATCCACTTAAGTGTTTATCTTCTCAACTCAGTGTCCAGGAGGGACGTTCACCCCCAACATGAAATCCACTAAAGATTACCCAGACGAGGTTATCAACTTCATGCGGAACCACCCAACCATGTACAACGCTGTGTATCCAGTGCACAAGCGCCCTCTGGTGGTGCGCACCAATGTCGATTACGAGTTCACCACCATCGCTGTGGACCAGGTTGCAGCAGCAGATGGCAGTTACGAGGTGCTGTTCTTAGGAACAGGTGAGACAACTAAACATGTCAGCAATTTATAGAGTCTTAAAGAAGCTACTATTGTCAGGAAATACTAGCACCGTCCATTTTATTACGAACAGCTACAGTATACAGGTGCAGTTATCCAATCAGCCAGTCATGTGACCGGACACATGCAGATACAGGTCACGAGCTTCACGAATATCAGAATCTCGGTGAATTTGACCAGGGTATGCGTGTTGGGACCAGACAGGCTGTTTTGAGTATTTCAGACACTCTTGATCTTCTGAGATTTTCATTTCAAGAAGAAGAAACCTTTATTCGTCACACTTCAAGCACAGTGAAATTCATCCTCTGCATTTAACCCATCTGAAGCAGTGAACACACGCACACACCCAGAGCAGTGGGCAGCCCAGAGCACCCAGGGAGCAGTCAGGGGTTCGGTACCCTGCTCAAGGGCACCTCAGCCCAAGGCCGCCCCATGTCAACCTAACTGCATGTCTTTGGATTGTGGGGGAAACCGGAGCACCCGGAGGAAATCCACGCAGACACGGGGAGAACATGCAAACTCCACACAGAAAGGCCCTTGCCAGCCGCTGGGTTCAAACCCGGAACCTTCTTGCTGTGAGGCAACCGTGCTAACCACTACACCACTGTGTGGCAAAGGAGGTCAGAGTGCCAAACTAACCTGAGCTGACAGGAAGTCTACAGTGACTCAAATATGCACTCTTTACAACCGTACTGAGCAGGAAAGCGTCTTAGATGTCAAAAATTGAGACGGATGTACTACAGTCCAAAAGACCAAATCAGGTTCCAGGTGTCTCAGCCAAGAACAGGAATCTGAGGCTACAGTGGGCACAAGCTCAAACTACACAGCTGAAGCAAGGAAGGAAAAATGGCACCTGGACTTTTTTTTTCTTCTTTTTCTTCTCTCATGCACAGAAGAAATATCTTCTCTCATCACCTAGCCACTGCTGCTGCTCACTGCATGTCTTTTTGTTTGTCTCGCAAGTTTGTGCCCTTACAGAAAAACCACATGAACTTCACATGTGATTTCTCACATGTGAAATATGTGGAAAATGTGTTTTGCACATGGGAAACATGTTATTTGCACATGGGAAACATGGTTTTGGCCCAATTTTATGTGAATCACATGTGGAAATGTTTTACACGTGGTAACGTTTTCCACATGTATTCCACTTTACCACATGTGGTAACGTGATCACATGTGAAATACATGGGAAATTCATGTGTTTTAACTCTCGAGACTGTTGTGTGTGAAAATTCCAGACGTTTCTGAAATACTCAAACCCGCCTGTCTGGTACCAACAACCATACCACGCTTAAGGTCAGTAAGATCACGTTTTTGATGTTTGATCTGAACATTAACTGAAGCTCTTGACCTGTAACTGCATGATTTGATACATTTATACATTGTGCTGATGCCACATGATTGGATGAATTGCAAGAATGAGCGTGTGTCTAAAAAATTAGCCAGGGACTGTATTCAGATTTAACGAAAATCTTGTGAGTAATCTCGTTGGTAATTTGGCAAATTAAATAGTTTAATATTTTATTATTAAATGAACAAATCAATTATGAAATAAAAATCAGAGGCTTGACTATCAGTTCGACTTTTCATGCATTTCTGATTCATATCCTGATAACTTTCAAATTCTTTGTGTTACAATACAAAGACAAAATGGACATTCGTGTAGATCAGGAAGAATAATAGCAAACTTTCAAAAAGTCACTTTTTTTTCTAATCCCTGCTCAGGAGTAAAATGTGCTGTAGGCATAGAACAATTCAACCAATTCATAATTCAATTTGATGTTTTTGGAACAAAGAGGAAAGTTCTACTGTATTTCCAAAAAAATGCAACACTTACAGTGGGGCAAAAAAAGTATTTAGTCAGTCACCAATGTGCAAGTTCTCCCACTTAAAAAGATGAGAGAGGCCTGTAATTTTCATCATAGGTATACCTCAACTATGAGAGACAAAATGAGGAAAAAAAAATCCAGAAAATCACATTGTCTGATTTTTAAAGAATTTATTTGCAAATTATGGTGGAAAATAGGGCGGCACAGTGGTGTAGTGGTTAGCGCTGTCGCCTCACAGCAAGAAGGTCCTGGGTTCGAGCCCCGGGGCCGGCGAGGGCCTTTCTGTGTGGAGTTTGCATGTTCTCCCCGTGTCCGCGTGGGTTTCCTCCGGGTGCTCCGGTTTCCCCCACAGCCCAAAGACATGCAGGTTAGTTAGGTGTGAATGTGAGTGTGAATGGTTGTCTGTGTCTATGTGTCAGCCCTGTGATGACCTGGCGACTTGTCCAGGGTGTACCCCGCCTTTCGCCCGTAGTCAGCTGGGATAGGCTCCAGCTTGCCTGCGACCCTGTAGAACAGGATAAAGCGGCTAGAGATACTGAGATGAGATGAGATGGTGGAAAATAAGTATTTGGTCAATAACAAAAGTTCATCTCAATACTTTATATACCCTTTGTTGGCAATGACAGAGGTCAAACGTTTTCTGTAAGTCTTCACAAGGTTTTCACACACTGTTGCTGGTATTTTGGCCCATTCCTCCATGCAGATCTCCTCTAGAGCAGTGATGTTTTGGGGTTGTCACTGGGCAACACGGACTTTCAACTCCCTCCAAAGATTTTCTATGGGGTTGAGATCTGGAGACTGGCTAGGCCACTCCAGGACCTTGAAATGCTTCTTACTGTTAGGGTTTTGCTGGGATTCGAACCTGGTTCGTTGGTGTGATAATCCAGCAAACCCCCACTAGGCCACCAGGGGGATGACTCAAATGCAGAGGCGTGAGGCGGAAGTAGAAAAAGAATCAAAAGGTTTATTTAAACTATATACACGATATACAGGGCAAAACAAAAGACAAAAAAAACCCAAAGAGTAAAATCCAAAAGAAAAGCAAAGTGCAAAAATACAAAAGCTAAGAAGATCAAAAAACACAGTACAAAGGAAACTGGAGATAAACATAACAGCACAAAGACTCCGTGACAAGAGGACTGAACTCAGGGGTATAAATAGACAAACTAATTAAGGACACAGGTGAAGATAATTAGGCAATTAACACAAACACAAAACACAGGAACAGTGGCGGCCTCTAGAGGCCAAAATAAACACGACATGAAAAGGAAATAACAGCGGCCTCTAGAGGCCAAAACAGTCCTAGTCCTAACAGGACCCCCCCCTCTAGGAGCGTCTCCTGACGTTCCCAGGGCGATCCGGATGGGCCGAATGGAAGTCCCGACATAGTTCTTTATCAAGGACATCCCGAGCAGGAACCCAGCAGCGCTCCTCAGGACCATAGCCCTCCCAGTCCACCAGATATTGCAACCCGCCGCGGACCCGGCGGGAGTCAAGCAGGCGATTCACAGTGAACACAGTCTGCCCCTGGAAGATGCGGGGGGGTGGGGGATTCCTAGGGGCAGGGGCATACGTAGATGTCAGTACGGGCCGTAACAGGGAAACATGGAAAGTGGGGTTGATCCTCAGAGTCCGGGGCAACTGGAGCCGGTAGGAGACAGGGTTCACCCTGCGCACCACCTTGAAGGGGCCAATGTAGCGAGGAGCAAGCTTGCGGTTCTCCACCCGCAGTGGAAGGTCCTTAGTGGACAGCCAAACACGCTGCCCAGGGCGGAAAGCGTGTGCAGGTCTTCTATGGCGGTTGGCCTGAGTCTGGTTGGTTCTGGAGGTCTGTATGAGGGTCTTCCTGACCTTGCTCCAGGTCTTGCGACACCGTCTCACATATTGGTTGACCGAGGGCACCCCCGCGTCCTCCTCCTGGTCCGGGAACAGAGGTGGCTGGAACCCGAATTGGCACTGGAATGGCGACAGCTTGGTGGCCGATGACTGCAGGGTGTTGTGGGCGTACTCCGCCCATGGCAGCCAGGTGCTCCACGATGTCGGGTTATCCATAGCCAGGCCTCGCAGGGTGGTTTCCAGGTCCTGGTTGAGCCTCTCCGTCTGACCATTGGACTGTGGGTGAAACCCAGAGGAGAGGCTGGCAGTGGCTCCAATGACCTTGCAGAACCCGTGCCACACTCGGGAGGAGAACTGGGGCCCTCGGTCTGAGACGATGTCCTGTGGAAGACCAAAGACTCGGAAGACATGATTAAACAAAAGTTTTGCAGTTTCAAGAGCAGAGGGGAGTTTGCACAGTGGTATGAAGCGGCAGGCCTTGGAGAATCTGTCAACTAAGACCAAAATGACCGTGTTACCTTGTGACTCAGGGAGACCCGTGATAAAGTCGACTGCCACGTGGGACCAGGGACGCCGGGGAATGGTCAGAGGATGCAGGAGACCCTGGGGACGCTGTCGTGGGTTCTTGGTTCTGGTGCAAACCTCACAGGACAGGACAAATGACCTTACTTCCTTCTCCATGTTAGGCCACCAGAAGCGTCTTTTCAGGAAGTCCAGGGTCCTCCGAGCTCCCGGGTGGGCGGTGAGAGGGGAAGAGTGACCCCACTGGAGAACCTTGGCCCGGGCTTGATGTGGGACGTACAAGAGGCCTGGTGGCCCCGTCCCAGGACCGGGGTCCTGGCGTTGGGCTCGTCGGACAGCCTCCTCAATACCCCAGCGGACAGGGGCCACAATCCGGGACACAGGGATAATAGGCCCGACTTCATTCTCCCTGTTAGTGGCAGAGAACAGTCTGGACAGTGCGTCAGGCTTGGTGTTCTTGGAGCCGGGGCGGTATGAGAGGGTGAAGTCAAACCGACTGAAAAACAGGGCCCACCTAGCCTGTCGAGGGTTCAGTCTCTTGGCTTGCTGGAGGTACTCCAGGTTCTTGTGGTCAGTCCAAACCAGGAATGGATGTTGTGCTCCCTCCAGCCAGTGCCTCCACTCCTCAAGGGCCAGTTTGACCGCTAGCAGTTCTCGATCCCCCACATCGTACCGGGACTCAGCAGGACTCAGGCGGTGGGAGAAGTAAGCGCAGGGGTGCAGCTTTCCTTCCGAACGTTGAGAGAGCACCGCGCCGACACCACTGTCTGAGGCGTCCACTTCCACGATGAATGGTTGGGAGGTGTCCGGGAGAACCAGAATGGGTGCCGTGCAGAAGCGGTCCTTGAGGTCTTTGAACGCCTTTTCTGCCTGAGGAGACCAGCCATAAGATCCACCTGTCCCTTTGGTGAGGTCTGACATGGGTGCTGCCACAGAACTGAAGTTCCTGATGAACTTGCGGTAGAAGTTAGCGAATCCTAAGAACCGCTGAACCTCCTTAACGGACTTGGGAGTAGGCCAGTCCCGGACGGCCAGGGTCTTGGCAGGGTCCATTTGGAGTTGGCCTGTCCGTACAATAAATCCCAGAAAGGAGACCTCGGGAACATGAAATTCGCATTTCTGGGCCTTGGCGAACAGATTGTTCTGTAGCAGCCTCTGGAGAACCTGGCGGACATGGTGGCGGTGCTCCTGCACGGTCTTGGAAAAGATAAGGATGTCGTCGAGGTAGACAAAAACGTATAGGTTAATCATGTCCCTTAAGACGTCGTTGATTAGGGCCTGAAAAACAGCTGGTGCGTTGGTGAGTCCGAAGGGCATCACCTGGTATTCGTAGTGCCCAGACGGGGTGTTAAAGGCAGTCTTCCACTCGTCTCCCTGTCGGATACGGATGAGGTGGTATGCGTTCCGTAGGTCCAACTTGGTGAAGACGGTGGCGCCTTGGAGCAGGTCGAAAGCTGTGGACATCAGCGGAAGGGGATATCGGTTGCGCACAGTGATCTTATTCAGGCCCCTGTAATCAATACATGGTCGGAGCCCCCCATCCTTCTTGCCGACAAAGAAGAAGCCGGCTCCAGCAGGTGAAGTGGAGGGTCGAATAAACCCAGAGACCAGGGCATCTTTGAGGTATTCCTCCATGGCCTTGCGTTCTGGCTGAGAGAGTGAAAACAGTCTGCCACGAGGAGGGGTAGTCCCAGGGAGCAAGTCGATGGCACAGTCGTAGGCCCGGTGCGGAGGAAGAACGGCGGCCCTGCTCTTGCTGAATACCTCCTTGAGATCCCAGTACTCTGTGGGAACTTGAGATAACTCGGTGAGATCAGGGGGCTCGGCAGGAGACACAGGAGAGCTAGAGAGCAGACAAGAGGCATGGCATGCAGGGCCCCATTCCACAACCTGGCTTGTTACCCAGTCTATGCGAGGGTTGTGGCGAGTAAGCCAAGGAAGGCCTAGAATAACTGGGAACTCAGGTGAAGGAATCAGGTGCAGGGATATTTCTTCCTTGTGACCTTGAGACTGGAGGAAGACTGGAGAAGTAACTTGGGTGACTCTTCCATCACCTAACGCTTGGCCATCGAGGGCAGACACAGACAGTGGGACTTCAAGAGGTGCAGTCGGAATATTGATGCTTTGGGCGAAGTGAATATCCATAAAGTTCCCAGCCGCCCCTGAGTCTATCAAAGCTTGACAAGAGTGGACAGACTCACCCCAGGAGATGGAGACCGGGATGTAGATTCCTTGGCCAGGGAGTCCGGGAGAGAGGGTAGGCCCCGTCACAACCCTCCCTCGGCTGGACGGGGCGGTCCTTTTCCCAAGAGTTCGGGACATGATGCTCGGAAGTGACCAGGCTTGCCACAGTAGATGCAGCACTTGTCCCTCCTTCTGCGCTCCCTCTCAGATGCGGAGAGGCGAGTACGACCCACTTGCATGGGTTCTGGACAGTCACTGAAGGAGGTAGACGGTCTCCAGGTAGAGGTAGGGAGGCTGGGGGGGCTCAAGGCTTGGTGGCGTTCTCTCATCCTGTTGTCCAGACGAATAGCATGTGAGATGAGGGTTTCGAGGTCACTTGGGCATCCAATAGAGGCCAGACCGTCCTTGATGGGGTCAGACAGACCATGGTGGAAGGCTGACACCAGGGCAGTCTCGTTCCATCCACTTACTGCTGCGAGTGTTCGGAACGAGATGGCGTAATCTGCGACGCTTCCTCCTTGCCGGATGGACATGAGCTTTCGGGCTGCGTCGGTACTGATGTCTGCCTGATCGAAGACCCGAAGCATCTCTTCAGAAAACAGCTGGAAATCAAAGCACTCAGGTCCCTGTCTTTGCCAGATAGCAGTAGCCCAGGCTCGCGCCTTACCAGCTAATAAGGTGATCACAAAGGCAATCTTGCGGCGATCCGTAGTGTAGGTGGTAGGCTGAAGCTCAAAGGTGAGTTGACACTGGGTAAGGAACTCTCGGCACTCACTGTGCTTGCCGTCATACCTCTGTGGTGCAGGAAGGCTGGGTTCGCGAGGTGAAGAAGGCAGCATTGCAGGAGGCACTGGAGCAGGAGTGGGAGCTGGATCAGGAGCAGGAGATGCAGGCAGAGATGTCAGCTGTGCCAGGGTTTTCCCAATTTGCTGAAGCAGTTCCTCGTGGCGAGCGAGGGCCTCACGTTGGCTGGTGAGCGTACGTCCATGAGCGTCCATGGTCGCTCCGAAGTGTGTCAAAGCTGCCATAATTCCCTGAAGGTTGGCCGGGTAGACAGTTGAAGCAGCCTCTGCTGAGTCGGTCATGACGGAGTCTTTCTGTTAGGGTTTTGCTGGGATTCGAACCTGGTTCGTTGGTGTGATAATCCAGCAAACCCCCACTAGGCCACCAGGGGGATGACTCAAATGCAGAGGCGTGAGGCGGAAGTAGAAAAAGAATCAAAAGGTTTATTTAAACTATATACACGATATACAGGGCAAAACAAAAGACAAAAAAAAACCAAAGAGTAAAATCCAAAAGAAAAGCAAAGTGCAAAAATACAAAAGCTAAGAAGATCAAAAAACACAGTACAAAGGAAACTGGAGATAAACATAACAGCACAAAGACTCCGTGACAAGAGGACTGAACTCAGGGGTATAAATAGACAAACTAATTAAGGACACAGGTGAAGATAATTAGGCAATTAACACAAACACAAAACACAGGAACAGTGGCGGCCTCTAGAGGCCAAAATAAACACGACATGAAAAGGAAATAACAGCGGCCTCTAGAGGCCAAAACAGTCCTAGTCCTAACACTTACGAAGCCACTCCTTCGTTGCCCGGGCGGTGTGTTTGGGATCATTGTCATGCTGAAAGACCCAGCCACGTTTCATCTTCAATGCCCTTGCTGATGGAAGGAGGTTTTCACTCAAACTCTCACGATACATGAACCCATTCATTCTTTCCTTTACGCGGATCAGTCGTCCTGGTCCCTTTGCAGAAAAACAGCCCCAAAGCATGATGTTTCCACCCCCATGCTTCACAGTAGGTATGGTGTTCTTTGGATGCAACTCAGCATTCTTTCTCCTCCAAACACGACAAGTTGAGTTTTTACCAAAAAGTTCTATTTTGGTTTCATCTGACCATATGACATTCTCCCAATCCTCTTCTGGATCATCCAAATGCTCTCTAGCAAACTTCAGATGGGCCTGGACATGTACTGGCTTAAGCAAGGGGACACGTCTGGCACTGCAGGATTTGAGTCCCTGGCGGCATAGTGTGTTACTGATGGTAGCCTTTGTTACTTTGGTCCCAGCTCTCTGCAGGTCATTCACTAGGTCCCCCCGTGTGGTTCTGGGATTTTTGCTCACCGTTCTTGTGATCATTTTGACCCCACGGGGTGAGATCTTGCGTGGAGCCCCAGATCGAGGGAGATTATCAGAGGTCTTGTATGTCTTCCATTTTCTAATAATTGTTCCCACAGTTGATTTCTTCACACCAAGCTGCTTACCTATTGCAGATTCAGTCTTCCTAGCCTGGTGCAGGTCTACAATTTTGTTTCTGGTGTCCTTTGACAGCTCTTTGGTCTTGGCCATAGTGGAGTTTGGAGTGTGACTGTTTGAGGTTGTGGACAGGTGTCTTTTATACTGATAACGAGTTCAAACAGGTGCCATTAATACAGGTAACAAGTGGAGGACAGAGGAGCCTCTTAAAGAAGTTGTTACAGGTCTGTGAGAGCCAGAAATCTTGCTTGTTTGTAGGTGACCAAATACTTATTTTACCAAGGAATTTACCAATTAATTCATTAAAAATCCTACAGTGTGATTTCCTGGATTCTTTCCCCCCATTCTGTCTCTCATAGTTGAAGTGTACCTATGATGAAAATTACAGGCCTCTCTCATCTTTTTAAGTGGGAGAACTTGCACAATTGGTGGCTGACTAAATACTTTTTTGCCCCACTGTATTTTCCTTTTCTTTATCGATGAAAATATTATTTGTGTTAAATAAAAAAAATTCTTGTATTTCATTTTCTTAATAACCAGCAATAATTATTTACCCACATTTGTAAAGGCTAGAGTAAAATGTAATAGCCTATTAGCTAAAATATTCCTTTTATTAAAAATTATAAAGTTAATAAATAGGCATTTTCTTAACATTTATGAGCACTAAATGTGATATTCATAAATACAAATAAGTACATAAATAAATAAATGTTCATAATTTTTTATGAATAAATAAAAATGTTCTTAAATAAAGATGTAAATATTATTTGTGATAAATAAAAAAACTTGTAATTTATTTTCTTAATAACCAGCAGTAATTATTTACCCACATTTGTAAAGGCTGGAGTAAAATGTAATAGCCTATTAGCTAAAATATTCCTTTTATCAAAAACATTATAAATAGGCATTTTCTTAATAAATATTTATTAACATGAAATATGATGTTTATAAATTAATGAAGATAAATAAATAAAATGTTCATAATTTTTTATGAATAAATAAAAATATGTTCATAAATAAAGACATAAACATTATTTGTGTTATATTAAAAAGAACCCACTCATATTTCATTTTCTTAATAACCAGCAATAATTATTTACCCCCATTTGTTAAGGCTGGAGTAAAAGATAATAGCCTATTAGCTAAAATATTCCTTTTATTAAAAAAATTATAAATAGCCATTTTCTTAATAAACATTTATGAACATTAAATATGATGTTCATAAATAAATAAATAGATAGACAAATAAACAAAGAAACTAAATAAATAAAAATAAATAAATAAATGGATAAATATTCTTTTTTTTTTTTACAAATGAATAAAAATATGTTCATAAATAAAGATGTAAATATTATTTGTGTTATATTTAAAAAAAAACACACTTGTATTTAATTTTCTTAATAAACAACAATAATTATTTGCCCACATTTGTTAAGGCTGGAGTAAAATGTAATAGCCTATTAGATAAAATATTCCTTTTATTAAAAATTATAAAGTTAATAAATAGGCATTTTATTAACATTTATGACCATTAAATATGATGTTCATAAATATAAATAAATAAATGATCGAATAAATAAACCATGAATAAAGATTCCATATTTTAATTTATTTATAAAAATTATATGTTCATAAATAAAGGTGTAAATATTATTTGTGTTGAATTAAAATAAAAAACCACTCGTATTTCATTTTCTTAATAACCAATAATAATTATTTACCCACATTTGTAAAGGCTGGAGTAAAATGTAATAGCCTATTAGCTAAAATATTTATTTTATTAAAAATTATAAAGTTAATAAATAGGCATTTTCTTCATAAACATTTATGAACATTTGTGAAGGTTGTAGTCATGTTTTAACATCAAACAACTATCTCTAATTTGCTTTGCTTTTGCTCAGCTTTCAGCAGTCTTTAAAAACAGCACTCTGTGTTCTTGTTGAATCTGTTTGGACAATCAATCAATCACCGAACACTTCTTTCCCATTTTTAGGACTGTTTTTTTTGTGTTTTTGCGGCATTAGAGCTGTGTTATTTCCACCTACTATGATAATGCACTCGTTTCCTCTATCGTTTGTTATTGTGCCGTCTGTTGTCTAAATAACACAATTACAGCTCAGAAAAACTAAAAGATTACACAGCCTGATGATAATCGCCATTCACTTTTTATCGATTCACATTGTCATGTATCACAATTTATAATCACACGATATCATTACATGCTTAACGGGCTGTAATATTGACACATCATTATGCCTTACAGACAGAGGCACAGTGCAGAAGGTTATTGTTCTTCCTCGAGATGATCTCCAGACTGAGGAATTAGTTCTGGAGGAAGTGGAGGTCTTTAGGGTGAGTAATCCCCTCTATCTTTCTACAGCTATTTTATATTCTAAGTTGACATAAAAAGATGATGATAATAATGACATTATTACTTTATACTGTAGATTCCAACACCAATAACCACAATGAAGATTTCTCCAAAGCGAGTAAGTCTAAACTTTGTTGTGAAAAACTGTGATATTGAAACATTTCTCAAGATGAACTTTTCACAATCTGTTTTATTATTTAAAATTAGGACCCGGTCCCACAACACCGATAACTATAACTATACCTATAATTGCAACTATGACTATACCTGTGCCTGAATTTAGTTCCAGTCTGGAGCAGTCACACCACAGCTATAATAATCCCGACTATAATATTGGTTGGTCCTGCCACACAGGTAAATAAATGCATGCAACTTAGGAACAATCATGGAACTTTTTTTCAACTAGAGTGGCAGCTACAATTATCGACACCTTAACGATCTTTTGGCCATTGCAAAAGTAGAAAAGACTTTCAATATGTAAATTGTGCATGAATAATTACTCAAACTTCCACTGGAAAACAATGAGTTGATTCCCAATTAATTAGCGTATCAGATCATGCGACACCATTCCACAATTATTGACACCTTTGTCCACAGTTATCGACACCATTCCACAATTATCAACACCCAGATGATTATTTATTAAAAAATAAATAAATAAAAGAATCAGTATGTGGTATTAAGTTAACAAAACATAGTTTTATTTAAAGTTAGTTTTACATAGACTTGTATTTAGTACAAAATATCATTTATATACTGTAAATATATGGATGTCGGTGCTGAACGTAAATGAGGAAGTGATTTTAATGTTTGTAAACAAATGAAGTGATAATGTTTAACCTGTCAGAAAATCTTTTTGTTCCACTTTCTACCCACTTTCTAAGGATTTTCATAGATCACATTTTGTTAATCATTCATTGTTGTTTGTATTAATTTCTATTTTTTGTAGTTTACCAATAAATATCAACAGGAAATTGACATTGTAACCACATGGAATTCCAGGTCAAAGGTCGCATGTCATTCCTCGAACCAAAATATAAAATCTCATTATCTCTAGCCGCTTTATCCTGTTCTACAGGGTCGCAGGCAAGCTGGAGCCTATCCCAGCTGACTACTGGCGAGAGGCGGGGTACACCCTGGACAAGTCGCCAGGTCATCACAGGGCTGACACATAGACACAGACAACCATTCACACTCACATTCACACCTACGGTCAATTTAGAGTCACCAGTTAACCTAACCTGCATGTCTTTGGACTGTGGGGGAAACCGGAGCACCCGGAGAAAACCCACGCAGACACGGGGAGAACATGCAAACTCCACACAGAAAGGCCCTCGCCGGCCACGGGGCTCGAACCCAGACCTTCTTGCTGTGAGATGACAGCGCTAACCACTACACCACCGTGCCGCCCCAAAATATAAAATGTCTACTGATATTGTAATATGTGGTGGATATTTACAACAAACTGAACAAAAAAAATTCTGAATGGAATAGAAAAATCTGAATATTTCAAACATGTAATTTTTTATATGCTAGGAATTTAATTCTGCTCTAATTCTATTTATTGCAGTCGGATTCCAAATACTCTATAAACATTCAATTCTGTTATAAATCAGAACATTTTTTTAATAAATCTCAGCACTTTTATTTTTTTAAGTACTTCATCTACTTCAACAATGTTACACAAAGATCGATCCATAACAGTTGTAAATGTCGCTTAATTCCACAGGGTGTCGATAATGGTGGATACCAGTGAAAGTGATCACTATTTTTGACACCTCATGTGATTCTCAAACATGCGTTTAGATACAAAATGGCGACTGTCAAATGAAAGAGTAAGAAACAAAGTAGGTTTCGACAAGGAGATCATGAAATATGGGTGAATTTGAGAAGTAAAAACATGTCCATGATCTTTCCACCATGCTTACCTGCGATGATAACATCCGGGTTTTCCTCAAATTGCTGATCGTGCTAAAAAAATTCCATCTCAGGTAACGAGCTGTCATCAGACGACAAGCTCAAAGGGTGAGGCAGGTCTTCCGGTTGATTAATTAACCAATAATAACTGTTGTAACTGAAACTCATCTTTGTAAAAATTTGTTTTTTATTGGTAAATCTGAAAAGGTGTCGATAATTGTAGCCGCCGCTCTAGTATCACATTATTCTGGGTCATACTGTACAGCTCGGACTTCAGAACAACCCATGCACATACTCTGGTGGTTGATAAAATACGGATAGGTCATGGACTGCGGAAATATAAAAGAAGGATACAAAATACAGAGTGGTTATGGATTTTAATACGGATGCATCACGGATGCTAATAATTTACAGATTGGTCATGGACGTTTCAGCACATTACAGATTGGTTACAGATTTCATACGGATGATGCATCATGGATAAAAAAAATTAAGAAGTCGAAAACAATTAAATGTTTTGACTGCCGAAGCTCATAATTAAAATATCTTACCTGCATTTATATGTTTGCTTTATTAATTTACAATTAATATTTCACGGAAAATCACATATCCGTGAGTAAAAGATCTGTGCTTTGGATTATATTTTTTATTTTCTGTGAATCCGAATTCCGTGACTTCAGGATGCAACAAGGATGTACAAAGATACCCGGGAAAAATAGCACGTGCTCAGACAATGTCCCATGTAAACAATTACCTGGTTGGTCAGGTGTTTTATCGGATCAGGTCCAGGCCTGGAAAAATCGCTGCAGAAGCAATCTCACTGATACCAATAAACCCAGGCCTGGGCTATAGGTATCATTATCGGTCTGGTGTGACCACCAACCACATCAACTGCAGGGGACCGATTTATTTATAGTTATCGTTATAGTTATCGGTATTGTAGGACCGGGTCTTTAACCCATTTTGCGTTCACTGTAAATGTGCTGTATATTGTTTTATCCAAGTTTGAGTGAATGGCCATAGTTAGAGTTCATAGGGCAAGATATAAATTCGTTTTGTAATCATCACAAGAAGCACAAATGAGATAACAGTGGAATTGGAGCAGAGACAAAGGAAAACAGGAAGCTAACATGAAGATTCAGTGACAGTAAATAATGTGTGTGTGTGTGTTCTAATTTCTACAGCAACAACTGTATGTGAGTTCAGCAGTGGGAGTGACTCACCTGGCATTACACAGATGCGATGTGTACGGTAAGGGGTGTGCAGACTGCTGCCTTGCCCGCGACCCTTACTGCGCTTGGGACGGCAAGTCCTGCTCCCGCTACTCCACCAACCACAAGAGGTGAGGGCTACGTGCATGTGTGTGTGTGTGTGTGTGTGTGTGTACAGTATGTGTGTGTATGCAAAAATGGGAGACTTACTAAAAGTTACTGTGCTCATACCTCCTTGACTATAGTGTTGCTCTGCCAGGGTTATTTACCTCATCTGTCTACATTTATTACCTCCGCCAGCTTTGTTGGAGGAGGTTATGTTTTCACGTCTTGTTTGTTTGTTTGTCTGTTCTCAATGTGACTCAAAAAGTAGTGAATGGATTTTGATGAAATTTTGAGGAAAGGTAGGCCATGAGACAAGGAACAGTTGATTAGATTTTGATGAAAATCCAGATACGTATCTGGATCCAGGATTTTTGGTCTGTTCCCAGTGTAACTCAAAAAGTACTGAATGGATTTTGGTGAAATTTGGTGCACAGCTTTAGGATCAAGTGAATCCTAGGTTCAAGTGATTTTGATTTTGATGTTGAGAATATGTGGCTTGGCGGAGGTATGAACTCTACCAAGTGCCCTTCTAGTTATTCAGTGTTATTAAATATAAATGATAAAAAGCATTGAACATATTCTAGTGATTTTCCATTATACATACACCTTTAATTTATTAATAAACAGTGTGTATTCATTTGCAAACATCTTATTTTCATAGTTTCAGCTTTACTAAAACACATCAAATTTTATGAATAATGAAATGTAATTAAAGGTAGACTGCCTTTCAGATTTTTCAAGTGTAGGTCATAAAAAGAATTTTCCCGGCACCCAATTATTTTTGTTTAGTGGACCGAAAGCTACTGAATTTGAATCGCAGACTTCCAATTTTATTAGTTTTTTTTAAATAGAACAATTAATGAATTTAAGGCCATGTGGCCCTAAATTCTCCGTTATTTTTTCCTGCTTCACCATGACACAATTCAAGATACTAAGTCATGCATGACATGGTGGGCTTTCCCGTTCGCACAAGGCATTGTGGGATACAGATTTGAAACGGGAGAGAAAAATGGAAGACATGAGCGTGTGAATGAAACGTGAAAGACCGACTACAGTAACGGAAAGTGAGAAGAAAAGACGTTATGTTGTGAAGGAAAGGAAACGCAGGACCAAACTAATAAATATCAGCGGTCAGCGAGCACCTCGGCGTGATCAGCTGTTCGTTTCGTGACAGAATGATGGAACTGTCAGTGCATGGTCAAGTTAAACCTGTAGATGGCAGTAATGCAACACTGTGGATGCCAGCTACCGTAAAACCCAAAAGAAGAAGAAGGTAAACTTGCACATGCGCACACAGACTTCCTCTGACTGCTTGACTGTGTGAAGTGAGCGATTTCATGCACATTATTTGCTCAGGAATCCACTCAAATTAAATAACTTCCCAGACACAGAATGGCCTGACATTTTGTGAGATATTACAGAAATAAACATATATCACAGTGACCAAATTTCAGAGGGAGCTAAATTTCACCGATTTTATGAAATCGAAAGGCCGTCTAGCTTTAATGCCATGTTAGGTCAATACTTATGAGCCCATGGTTAATCCGATGTTCATTCTGGGGGGGAAAATAAGTCATCTGTGTGATTACATTTTCAAGCCTTGACCAACATTCTAGCCCTCTATTCAAGTCTATGGAAATAATTAAATTTCATGATCTAGTCACCTTCCTCCTTGCTATTTTTATGTATAAATTTCATCATCAAATGTTACCTTCTGTATTCCAAACTTTTTTCACTAAAGTGGATAAGATTCACACCTATAACACAAGGCATGCTGCAAAACTGTCATACTATCTTCCTAAGGCGAGAACAAATGTGCCCAAATCCAGAATCCAGGGACACATGTCTGCCCTGGGGCATTTTGAGTTATTGACAGATTCAGAAAGTACAGTTTCTAAGCTTTCCAATGATGCCTTCCATGTGGAGATCTGACAATATTTGAAGAATGTGTGGCCTTTTGAAAGTGTATACTTCTTAAAACAGAAAAAGGAGAAAATCGCCCTCAAAGTTTTCCATCTCAGCTACTCTGGGTGTAGGGAGGGCACATAATGGTGCTCATTTGCATGATATTAAGGAAAGCCCTACCCCCTACGAGCTAGCACGATGCCACTTTCATGTAAACAAAGATCACCACGTCAATTTTCCTTCCATGCAAAGTATGCCCCAAACAATTATGAAGTACAAAAATAAGTCCTAAAGTATACTTTAACGTTTTGTGGTTGAAAAATTACTCACACCGTAAGAAAGAAAGAGAGCACGATGATGACACAACTAACACAACGCTAGTTTCATGTAAAGCCTCGGTCACAACCGGCCGTACCATGCTCCTACAGCCGGTCTACATGCAAAAAACGCATGAAACGCACGAGAGCGCGCGCATGAAACGCACGAGAGCGTGCATGAAACGCACAAGAGCGCGCGTGTGAAAAGCACGAGGGCGCACGTGTGACGTGCTGATTTTTGAGCCGCAGACCGGCTGCAGAGGTTCTTTGTCATGTCAAACAAACTCTACGGGCGCTTACGTTTTTTTCAGGTTGCAAGACAAACTTACAGCCAACGCGCGTCTTTCTCCATGAACAAAAAAAAAAAAACGCAGCGATTTGGGAAACGCCAAAAATCACACGGCCAAAAAATCGTACGTCCGGTTGTGACCTAGGCTTAACCAAACCACAACACTCTCCGTTACATGCAAAAATAACCACACAGCCTTAGATTAATAAACTTACCCCATCAGAAAGAGAAACGGCGCCTTGCACACACCAATGCCTCCGATGGAATGTAGTCCTAGAACGGTCCGTGTATCATCCGATCATTCAAGTATTCCATTCAATCTGGGAAACGAGGTTGCGTTTTTTTTTTGCTAGAAATGGTGATCTCCGATGTAAATACCGTGTGTCTGTTTGCTTCGCGGTGTTTCAGTTCCTCTGCGCTCTGTTTAACTTGCTCATTCCATAGTGAAATCACACGCCTGTATGCAGGTTAAGTAGCCATGCACTCAGCTCGTATCATACAGCTGATTCGCGAAAAAAAAAAAAAAGACTTAAATCATCATGTGAATGGCCCATATGGTAATTTACCCACACCCCCCAGCAGGCTACAGTCCTGACAAAAATGAGACAATTTGCAACAAAAAATGTATGCTTTTCCAACAAAACAATCTATTATCTGAAATACTGATTGCATTCTTCAAGATCTCAACTTGCACATGATGGAAAAAAACAAAAATCACAAATTTTGGAAAAAAAAAAGCTTCTTTTGCAATTATCTCGGATTCGTTTCGGCCGACATGTACCCCTGGATTCGGTGAGGAGTCACAAAATATGGAAAATTTAATATTCGTTACCAAGGCCCCATAGTCTAGGGTGACCAGACGTCCCAGTTTTCCGGGGACAGTCCTTGTTTTTGGTGGTCTGTCCCCGGAAATGTCCTGTTTTTAACCATGACTGACAAACCCGGGAAAAAAAAAGACCGAAACATCTACCAGATTTCAGCAGACCCCTCTCGTATTGTTTTCTGGATCACTTTAAGACGGGCTCAGGCCGATAGCAGAGATGTTCTAGAACACCTTTGGCAATAGCCTTTCCAGTATTTTGATTGGTGGAGCTGAACAACTTTTTAGCAGAGCGCTAGAATCTTTGCCTAAACTAAAGTCACTCATTCAGCTTTGACAGATCGCTTCATCCGCTCCTGGACAGGTGAACCAAAGTCCTTTTCTTGTAGGCGTAAGTGACATTGTTTGTCATCTATGTTATTCAGCCTTTAAATGTGTAAGCTACATTTTGTGATGTTGTATATCAGTGGTGGCTGGTAGTCTTTCAAACAGGGAAGGCTGGTCGGTTACGGTATTTCCAGATTTTAAAAGAAAAAAGAAAAAACATCAGCTTTGCCCATACTCTTGCCTCTGATCTGGCTGATTGTCGGCAGGGTCACAAACTGTGAAATAACAGGTTCTTTTGGCCCATTAGCCTACTGTCCAATATACATGATGGTGGTGTTGGGGGGGTATATTTTAATATTTTATATTTTAAAATTGTGGCATGTTGTTTAAAAATTGATCATTATTGAAAGCAGCTCTTTGTCAGGAACCTCAGCAGTAACAGCAGAGTGTTCTGGAATAGGCACAAGCACTGACCTTGGGGAGCCAAACATAGAGCTGGGTGCCACACATTTCATTCAATGACACTTTCCCTATATTTGGCTTATTTTGACTGAGAAATGTTTTATTGACAATTTTGATAACCCTTCACTTTTAATCCAGGTCTGTAGTGTGAAATGTTCTCGGCTGTGTTTTTGTTTAAAAATGTTTTCCAAATTGTAGCTGTGTTTAATTCATATCCAGAAAAATATATATTCCAATATAATATACTCAGCATAAACATTTTAAATAGATTCTATATTTTTGGTCCATCCATGACATATTACTAAAGTAGCCTATTTACTGTTGTTGATGTGGGTCACTTGCTGTTAGCCAATTCACTTTCTCGTACCAGGAGAGCTGAAAGGAACAAGTGTTATTCCCTACCTTTTTCACCAAGTCAATTTGAGGTGTTGGTCTACCCTGCTCTCATCTCATCTCATTATCTCTAGCCGCTTTATCCTGTTCTACAGGGTCGCAGGCAAGCTGGAGCCTATCCCAGCTGACTATGGGCAAAAGGCAGGGTACACCCTGGACAAGTCGCCAGGTCATCACAGGGCTGACACATAGACACAGACAACCATTCACACTCACATTCACACCTACGGTCAATTTAGAGTCACCAGTTAACCTAACCTGCATGTCTTTGGACTGTGGGGGAAACCGGAGCACCCGGAGGAAACCCACGCAGACACGGGGAGAACATGCAAACTCCGCACAGAAAGGCCCTCGCCGGCCACGAGGCTCGAACCCGGACCTTCTTGCTGTGAGGCGACAGTGCTAACCACTACACCACCGTGCCGCCACCCTGCTCTTTAATTTTAATTTTTTCCTCGAAAGGAAGACTGGCAAATGGCTTCGCCAAAATTAAATCAGCAATGCTTGGCATCTGTGCACAGCTTTCTTGCTAGCTGACTAGCCCCCTCAAGTTCAAGTTCAGTCACTCAAATAAATGAAATTTCTGGAACTAAGATAGCAAACTTGACAACACTATATTTACACTTTATTTAAAATGAAAATATATACAAACTAAAAAAGCTGGTAGAAACCGTATGTAATGAATGAAATCGAAATGTAAGCCGATCTCTTACAAGACACCACAGCACTTGCGAATCCTCATGGGACTGAACTGAAATTCACCACTGCCTGTCTATATTTGAAACGAGCTGTCAATCAAAGAAAATATCCGGCCGCTTTCACCAATCACCAGTCTCCTCGTGGAAAGCTTTGCCATGTCCCTCCTACTGTGAGGCTGGGAGTCCAGTGGGCGGGCGTTTTCGCAGTATTTGTCCAATAACCGTCTTGCATTTTGATATTGAAAAGCGCATAGCTCCCAAATGCCACTGAAGTGCACTGAGGCTGGGCTGCATCGCGCTGTCACGAGGGGGAAAAACTCACACACACATTAGGCGAACTGGGGAAAGTTATAACGGAATGATTTCGCACTGTAGTTGGGTTGAGCACATATATTTCTATGATTCTGGATCTGAAATAGCAATGTTATAAGGTTGGCTATAACATAAGCCTAGCGCAATTCATCCTACACGATGTTCGTCATTTTTAGAGGAGGCTGAGCCTCCCTCGTTGTCTTAGCGCAATCGCCCGTGTTGTATATGACATAACATTGCTTGTCACACTGTATTGAGATGTAGCAGTTGACCTAATAAACCGTAGCCTACTGCGGCCAATGCTACCTGTAGCAGGAGAAAAATCAGTGCAGCGCCAATCAGTCAGCTGAAGTTGTTGCTAGACGTAGCGTTGCTGTAACACAAATCCAGCTGAGGTAAAATTGTAACAGTTCAACAGCGTAAGCCAATTTGCACACAAATTGGTGTGTTATCCTACAGAGTAGCTGGCTATGTAAAGCTGTAGGCTTATGGTAATGCTTACAAAAAAGAAATTTATTCAAGTGTGCTTCTAGTATACTTCTTTTAAACTAAAAATAAGAGAGTATGCTTTCAGTTTACTTTTTATTTACTTATCAGAGATATGGGTCCGTCTCAGAAACTGGTCTCTCATTTGGGACATTATGGTCAAAAAAATTTTTTTCTAATTTTACTATTTTTTTTGCATTTACCTAACACTCAGTGTTTCTTTTGTCATGTTTAATAAGAATAAAGATAGCATCTTGCTTTATTTGGCCTCCACTGTGGAAAATTATTTTTGATTACAATTCAAATGCTTTTGTAAAATTGATTTTCATATAAAGTAACTACATCATGAAGAATTAAAGTCCCTCCTTCACAGATGAGTGAAAATATTGAATAAATTTCCTCTTTTTGATTGCTTGGGTTAAAATTGCCAAGTTATGATGACTGAATTGATTATTCACTTAAATATGAATAATATGATACATTTTGGGTATTTGATATGGCGAAATAGGACACAATGGAAAAATCAAGAACACACCGGAAAGATGAGAATAACGACGGTGGTAAAAGAACAGTGACTGTACCGGCTGAAGGTCACGCGGGTCTCTGCTGCGGCACGCAAGCAACGGGACATCACTACTGCACCGGACGGAGCGCGAGGCGGGGGCGGGGCAAAATGACTGGCCGTAAATTCTATCAAAAGTTTGATCTAAATTGACCATGGTTGCAAAATATTGGCCAAAAATATGTAAACACTACGAAATATGAAAGTAAGATGAAAAAGAAACATTCTATTGCCTTATACTGCAAGACTAAAACAAAATAAAACTGTCAAAACTCACCTTTTCAGTGATAACATCCGAACAGATCACCCGCGTAACAGAAAGCCCGCAAATGGAAGCACGATCAACTTCTAACTGTTGGAGTGGAAAATTCCATTCTACACATGCAAATTGTTAATGTGTGTCCTTCCCCGCACACAAATAACACGCTACAGTAAAAAATAGACCACAACTCATTTTATAGCTTAGAAATTCGTACAAGACCAGCTACCATCGTAACATATTCTGTAAGAAACATATTCTATACCTAACTTTCAGCTTTCGTTTAAAAAAAACAAAATCGCAGATTTATAACTAAATTCCTATATGGCGTAGTGATTTTAAGTTCCTACTTTTGGTGAGGTAGTGACCTTGACCCTGAGGCTTTCCGTTTAGATCAATACACACGATCGTATTGGTTTTGGGTCTGCGGAAAATGGAGTTACAATGATGATAAAATATTTTGCATGATGTTTTATTACGGTTATGATTATTCTGTGAGCGTACCAATCCTTAGGTGTATAAAGTTACAACTTAAAATACAATTAGTGGTAACTGTAGACTTTTCAGTGAACTACAACCTTTTTATGGGAATGCGGTGTAGTCAACCATTTATCATGTCCCAGATCAAGCCGACATTTTTCCACAAATTTGCAGAATTTTTGCCAAATTCTGAATAGAGTATTCACATCAAAGATTTCGTTTTATCTGTATTATTTCTTTCATCATTTTATTTCAAATTAAAACCAACATCACCATTCAAAACCGTATAGTTTATTGACTGTGAGTATATTTAGTGGGGTACCCCCACAGTACCCAGTTTCTGAGACAGATCCATATACTTAATAAAGTTATACATAAGTATGCTTGACTTATACTGAAAAGTATATAGAAAAGTCTAAGTATATTAAGCTTATACTTAAAATTTTGATCAAGATGTACTTAAAGTGTAATAAAGTATTAAAATGTTTGTGCCTTATAGTGTACTTGCCCTGTAGTTGTGCTTATCCTTTTGATAGTAGCCTATAAAATACTTCTTTTTCACACATATTGGCTTCTTTGTGATATACGGCAGCATGTTTTAAATCCCATCTTTTAAACCTACCGTACTGTACATGTACCATAAGTTTGTGGTCAGCTCAAAACATTTAAGTTGTCTACTGGTAGTGTGCATGAGGTAAGGGTTAGGGCTAGAAAACTAATAGTATACCTAGAAGGGTAATTGCAGTATTCAGTACTTCAAAACTAAAAAGTGGACTAGATGTATATAACCAGTAACAAATAGTATATTTCCAATATGCTATAAAATATACTTTTATAAACTAAAAAGTGGACTAGAAGTGTGTAACGAGTAAACCAATAGTATATTTCCAGTATACTACAAAGTATACAGTGGTATGCAAAAGTTTGGGCACCCCTGGTCAAAATTGCTGTTACTGTGAACAGTTAAGCAAGTTGAAGATGAAATGATCTCCAAAAGGCATAAAGTTAAAGACGACTCATTCCCTTTATATTTTAAGCAAAAACAATTTTTTTATTTTCATCTTTTACATTTTCAAAATGACAAAAAAGGAAAAGGGCCCGAAGCAAAAGTTTGGGCACCCTGCATGGTTAGTACCTAGTAACACCCCCTTTGACAAGTATCACAGCTTGTAAACACTTTTTGTAGCCAGCTAATAATCTTTCAGTTCTTACCTGGGGAATTTTCATACATTCGTCCTTGCAAAAGGCTTCCAGTTCTACAAGTTTCTTGGGCTGTCTTGCATGCACTGCTCTTTTGAGATCTATCTACAGATTTTCAATGATGTTGAGGTCAGAGGACTGTGAGGGCCAGGGCAAAACCTTCAGTTTGTGCCTCTTGAGGTATTCCATTGTAGATTTTGAGGTGTGTTTTGGATCATCGTCTTATTGTAGGACCCATCCTCTTTTTAACTTCAACTTTTTTACAGATGGTGTGATGTTTGCTTCCAGAATTTGCTGGTATTTATTCGAATCCATGCTTCCCTTGACCAGTGAAATGTGCTCTGTGCCACTGGCTGCAGCACAACCCCAAAGCATGATCGATCCACACCCATGCTTCAGAGTTGGAGAGGTGTTCTTTTCCTGGAATTTGGCACCCTTTTTTCTCCAAACATACCTTTGCACATTGTGGCCAAAAAGTTCTATTTTGATTTCATCAATCCACAGGACTTGTTTCCAAAATGCATCAGGCTTATTTAGATGTTCATTTGCAAATTTCAGACGCTGAATTTTGTGGCTAGGATGCAGGAAAGGTTTTCTTCTGATGACTCTCCCATGAAGGTCATATTTGTTCAGGTGTCGCTGCATAGTAGAACAGTGCACCACCACTCCAGGGTCTGCTAAATCTTTCTGAAGGTCTTTTGCAGTCAAACAGGGGTTTTTATTTGCCTTTCTAGCAATCCAATGAGCAGTTCTTTCAGAAGGTTTTCTTCATCTTCCAGACCTCACCTTGATCTCCACTGTTTCTGTTAACTGCCATTTCTTAATAACATTACGATCTGAGGAAACAGCTACCTGAAAACACTTTGCTACGTTCTTGTAGCCTTCTCCTGCTGTGTGAGCATCAATTATTTTATTATTCAGAATGCGAGGGAGTTACTTAGAGGAGCCCATGGCTGTTGATTTTAGGGACAAGTTTGAGGAGTCAGAGAATTTATACAGCTTTGAAATCTGCATCATCTGACCTTTCCTAACGAAGAATTTGAACAAACCACAGCTCAATAAGCTAATTAAGGTCTGGAACCTTGGTAAAAGTTACCTGAAAATTGAGTTTGGGTTGCCCAAACTTTCGCATGGTGTTCCTTTTCTTTTTTCACTCTCCAATTGTACAAAACAAAAATAATACACAAATCCTGCATAAAACGCTGCAAAGAAATGTGTCGTCTTTACCTTTATGCCTTTTGGTGATCAGTTCGTCTTCTGCTCACTTAACTATTCACAGTAACAGACATTTTCAGTAAGGGTGCCCAAACTTTTGCATGCCACTGTACTTTAGTAAACTAAAAAGTGGACTAGAACTATAACACAAGTAAACTCATAGTATATTTCCAGTATACTATGAAGTATGCTTTTATATACTAAAGAGTGGACTACAAGTATAAAACAAGTAAACTATTAGTATATAAGTTTACTTGTGGTATACTTGCAGTGCAAAATAAAAAAATACTAGTTGTATACACAGAGTTTACTTCTCTTAGACTTAAAGTATACTTTTTATAAACTAAAAGTCGGCCAATTTAGTCCCAAGAAGTATTAGATTAGTTTACTTACAATTATACTGTAAGTACATTGATATCAGTATACTTGGTACACAAAAGTATACTTAAGGAAATATACTTTAACTTTACTTAAGTATACTTAATAAAATTAACTTCAAGTATACTTCTTTTTGATAAGGGAATGTTACCAAAGTGTTAGTAATTTGTATAATTTGTTGTGATGTGTAGTGGACTACACATTTTGATTAGAGCTACTCATTTAGACTAGATTGTCAATTCAGCTATGGCTACAATTTAGGCTATAGGAGATCGGGAATCATCTGTATGCTCAATAATAATAAAAATAATAGGATGGCACGGTGGTGTAGTGGTTAGCGCTGTCGCCTCACAGCAAGAAGGTCCTGGGTTCGAGCCCCGGGGCCGGCGAGGGCCTTTCTGTGCGGAGTTTGCATGTTCTCCCCGTGTCCGCGTGGGTTTCCTCCGGGTGCTCCGGTTTCCCCCACAGTCCAAAGACATGCAGGTTAGGTTAACTGGTGACTCTAAATTGACCGTAGGTGTGAGTGTGAGTGTGAATGGTTGTCTGTGTCTATGTGTCAGCCCTGTGATGACCTGGCGACTTGTCCAGGGTGTACCCCGCCTTTCGCCCGTGGTCAGCTGGGATAGGCTCCAGCTTGCCTGCGACCCTGTAGAACAGGATAAAGCGGCTAGAGATAATGAGATGTTGTTACCATACCTTGAAATTGTTTGGATTGAAGTAAACTGTTTATTTAAATTGTGTTGTGTGTTTTGCATATTTTTAAATACATTGTCCATTACTAGTGGCAAATATGGTAATTATTTTAATATATTTACTTTCATGGGTCTAAAACCTCTATTTCAGCTAGCCTACAATTTAAGAGTCTATAAATCTAAACCATGAACCCATACCAGAGATTTTCACATTGTCTTTAATTAATGTTAATCTAAAGCAGTGGCAGAATCGGCCTGCAGTGCACTCAGTGAGGAAAATCCCACTTTTTATGCGATGTATGATCAAAATACATGAAAACCAGAAATGTCGTTCCCACTTTGTATTACAAAGATAAAAACATTAGATGGTTTTATGATATTTTCACCGCCGAACTGAAAATGTCCCCGGCTTTCTTCTCAGAAATCTGGTCACCTTACCATAGTCTGCCTATCATTTTCTTTGTTTAAACAAAAACTAAAACAAAACTTTCTTAACAGCTACTAGTTAATTCTTTATGTGAATACACATTCAGATAATACCACTGTTTTGCAAGGCTTATTTGATTTTTCCCCCTTTTTTCTGGTATATTATGTCGTTTTCGTGTTTTATATGGAAAGTGTATAAATGTCTGACCTTATCAAACACTTTCCTTAAAGCTGACAGCCTGGCATTTTTAGCCATCTGGGGTTATTTCAGGTTGCCAGTGCCCTCAGACTATTTTTTTATTAAAACTTGTTATGAAAAATATCTATTCAAAAAATGGAAATAGTGCTAAAAAGGGGTAATTAAAAAAAAAGATTGTTGTTGTTTGTTAGAATTTTGGCATGCTCAGCATCTGTCCAATTTTAAAAGATATTGTAGACATTTCTGACTGCATATGGCACTGATGCTGTGCTCTGCTAGGCGCAGTCGAAGGCAAGATGTGAAGTATGGCAACCCAATTCGCCAGTGCAGAGGCTACAACTCCAATGGTGAGAAATAAATTATAAACAGCAGTACGATTCACAAAGTGTAACAATGGTGTGAAAACACAACTGCTCTTATACACTGGGTTCTATTGAGCTTTAATTTGTTTTCTTTCCCAGCCAATAGAAACACTCTTGAGGCGGTGCAGTATGGAGTGGAGGGAAGTACAGCGTTCCTGGAGTGCCAGGCGAGGTCTCCTCATGTGTCCATCAAGTGGCATTTTCAGAAGGAGAACAGTGACCGGAGACGAGAGGTTTGTAGCTTTTCTCATCACACATCACTGCTTTATCATGCTCAGATTTACTGAGTCCACCATACTCATTTTACTAGTGCATCTCAAACATGTAGAATATCATGAAACAGTTTGGGGTTTTTTCATAATTTAATTCAGAAAGGTAAACTTTCATATATTCTATATTCATTGTGTGTAAAATGAAATATTTCAAGCCTTTTTTGTTTGATTTTTGATGAGTATGGCTTATAGCTCATGAAAATCAGAAATCCAGTATCTCAAATTATTAGAATATTTCTTAAGGTCAATCAAGAAAACGATTTACAATACAGAAATGTCCAACTTCTAAAAAGTATGTTCATTTATGCACTCAATACTTCATTGGGGCTCCTTTACCATGAACTACTGCATCAGTGCAGTGTGGCATGGAGGCGATCGGGTCGGGTGTTTCTCATCTTCCTCTTGACAATACCCCATAGATTCTCTCTGGGCTTCAGGTCAGGCAAGTTGGCTGGCCAATCAAACACAGTAATATCATGGTCAGCAAACCATTTGGTAGTAGTTTTGGCACTGTGGGTAGGTGCTAAGTCCTGCTGGAAAAGGAAATCAGCATCTCCATAAAGCTTGTCAGCAGATGGAAACATGAAGTGCTCTAAAATCTCCTGGTAGATGGCTGTGTTGACTTTGGACTTGATAAAACACAGTGGACCTACACCAGCAGATCACATGGCACCCCAAATCATCACAGACTGCGGAAACTTCACACTGGACTTCAAACACCTGGGATTCTGTGTCTCTCCATTCTTCCTCCAGACTCTAAGGACATTGATTTCCAAATGAAATGCAAAATTTACTTTCATCTGAAAAGAGGACTTTGGACCACTGAGCAACAGTCCAGTTCTTTCTCTCCTTAGCCCAGATACAGTAAGACACTTCTGACATTGTCTCTGGTTCAGGAGTGGCTTGTTAATAGGAATGCAACAGTCATAGCCCCTTTCCTGAAGACGTCTGTGTGTGGTGGCTCTTGATGCACTGACACCAGCCTCAGTCCACTCCTTATGAAGCTCTCCCAAGTTCTTGAACTGAATTTTCTTGACAATCCTCTCAAGGCTGCAGTCATCCCTGTTGCTTGTGCACCTTTTCCAGCCAGCCTTTTCAGCAGTGACCTTCTGTGGCTTACTCTCTTTGTGGAGGGTGTCAATGATCATCTTCTGGACAACTGTCAAGTCAGCAGTCTTCCCCATGATTGTGACTGTTGCCGCTTTTCCACTACCAACCCGGCTGAGTCGGGTTGAGCCGTGCCGTGCTGAGTTGGGCTGAGTCGAGCTGAACGGGGCTATTGGAGTTGCATTTCGACTACAACCGCACTGAACCGTGCTGGCTGGAAGTGGGTGGACACATTGGGTGGAGTTAGCGAAAGTGGGTGGATGTCAGGTGATGTCGTTAGGCGGCGCAAGCAGTGACATCAGTGATCTTTTAAGCGGTAGTCTCACAACCCGGAGAGTAAACAATAAACATGGAGGACATGGTGTCGTTAGTGTTGCTGGTCTTGGTGCTGTGGCTTGTTGTCACCGACGATGCCAACAGATACTGGCAAGAGTGTATAGATGAGGCGAGGCGCATAAGGCTTCATAATTCTCGTAATTCTCCTTCTTCCGGGTTTACGGTGTTTACAGATCCCAGCGTGCTCGCGGGGCGTGTGTGGGCATGTGAGGACACTCCTCCTCGCCAATCAGTGCACAGGGGAGTGTCTGCTCACGCCCCTAGCCTCACTCAGCTCGGTCTGGCTCGCTTCAGCCCCACTCCAAAACTGTGCGAGTTTTGGGTGCTAAGCAGGGCTGAAGCGAGCTGAGTCGTGCTGTTCTTAGATAGTCGAAACGCGAGCCGTGTCGGGCTGAAGTGAGCTGAAGCGAGCTGAAGTAAGCTGAAAAAGGGTAGTGGAAAAGGGCCATGTGTGTACTGAACTAGACCGAGAGATACACGGTATTTATACTGTTTTACGCAAAATTCAAAATGAAATACTCTAATATTTTGAGGGGTTTTTTTTTGTGCTGTTGGCCATAATTATCAAAATTAAAATAGAAAAATGCTTGAAACATTTTAGTTTTTGTGTAATTAGTCTAGAATATATTAAAATTTCAGTTTCTTAACTGATGGAAAATATCAAACTTTTTCATTATATTCTCATTGTTTGAGATGCACTAGTATATGCTTATGGTTAGTCGCCCACTTATGGAGAATTTTGGTACCTTCCAACTTCCAAAGTCAAAAGTTTTGTCTCGCATTTGTCTCATGCATTTCCAACATGCTCTCATAACCAAATATACTTCATATGAAATATACAACAAGAGCTAATTCTTGTAGTTTATCTTCCAACCCAATTTGTATGAGATTCATCAAAATCACAGACTCCTCAAAAATCATATACACTTTTCATAAATGCTGGTGATATTTTATGCTGCTGTTTTACAGTTTATACAGTACCTTTATTAGTGTTTATTACTGTCATTGGACAAAGTGTTAGGCAGAGTGGATTCATGCACACTTTACTGTACTTTACTATACTTTAGCTTAGCTAGTGAGCTAGAGTAGATTTATTGTTGATTTTGTTTAACAATGGAATAATGGGAAGTTTTTTTATTATATTACAAAACGAGTATTTTGTAGGGCAGCACGGTGGTGTAGTGGTTAGCGCTGTCGCCTCACAGCAAGAAGGTCCAGGTTCGAGCCCCGTGGCCAGCGAGGGCCTTTCTGTGCGGAGTTTGCATGTTCTCCCTGTGTCCGCGTGGGTTTCCTCCGGGTGCTCCGGTTTCCCCCACAGTCCAAAGACATGCAGGTTAGGTTAACTGGTGACTCTAAATTGAGCGTAGGTGTGAATGTGAGTGTGAATGGTTGTCTGTGTCTATGTGTCAGCCCTGTGATGACCTGGCGACTTGTCCAGGGTGTACCCCGCCTTTCGCCCATAGTCAGCTGGGATAGGCTCCAGCTTGCCTGCGACCCTGTAGAAGGATAAAGCGGCTAGAGATAATGAGATGAGATGAGTATTTTGTATTAGATTATTAGTTACATTGGAACACTGAAATATTTAACGTTTATTCCACAATTGCTTTTTTTTGTATTTTTTGTGGTTTTGTTTTTGAGTAGAGTTTTTATTTCGTCCTCGGCTGGTTCAGCAACACGGTCCAGCATTTTCTTCTTCTTCTTCTTCTTTAGGGTTTTTGTGGCGGTTGGCAAACCAACTTAAAGGTGCATTACCGCCACTGACTGGGCTGGAGTGCGGAACAGGAGATATTGGGGGTGGGGGAATGTATTCTTTTAGCTATTTCTGTTTCTGGTGGCACGGTGGTGTAGTGGTTAGCGCTGTCGCCTCACAGCAAGAAGGTTCTGGGTTTGAACCCAGCGGCCGACGAGGGCCTTTCTTTGTGGAGTTTGCATGTTCTCCCTGTGTCCGCGTGGGTTTCCTCAGGGTGCTCCGGTTTCCCCCACAGTCCAAAGACATGCAGGTTAGGTTAACTGGTGACTCTAAATTGACCGTAGGTGTGAATGTGAGTGTGAATGGTTGTTTGTCTCTATGTGTCAGCCCTGCGATGATCTGGCGACTTGTCCAGGGTGTACCCCGCCTTTCGCCCGTAGTCAGCTGGGATAGGCTCCAGCTTGCCTGTGACCCTGCACAGGATAAGCGGTTATGGATAATGGATGGATGTTTCTGTTTCTTTTAAATACTTGATAACAAAGTGATATATCTGACTTGATGCGCACCGACATTTTGTTTTTCTCTACTCATGGGATATGAACTGATAGCCTAGGAGTAGAGTAGCCAATCAGAGCATGTGATTGCTCATATCCAGTGAATGTGGATAGAATAAATTGCAATATCTTTCAATTAATATTATATACATTTTCTTTTATTGACTTATTAAGAAGGGCGACACGGTGGTGTAGTGGTTAGCCCTGTTGCCTCACAGCAAGAAGGTCCGGGTTCGAGCCCCGTGGCCAGCGAGGGCCTTTTTGTGTGGAGTTTGCATGTTCTCCCCGTGTCCGCGTGGGTTTCCTCCGGGTGCTCCGGTTTCCCCCACAGTCCAAAGACATGCAGGTTAGGTTAACTGGTGACTCTAAATTGACCGTAGGTGTGAATGTGAATGGTTGTCTGTGTCTGTGTGTCAGCCCTGTGATGACCTGGCGACTTGTCCAGGGTGTACCCCGCCTTTCGCCCATAGTCAGCTGGGATAGGCTCCAGCTTGCCTGCGACCCTGTAGAACAGGATAAAGCGGCTAGAGATAATGAGATGAGATGAGACTTAATAAGAAGAGCACAGATATATATTCTCTCTCTCTCTCTCTCTGGCTTGAGTATCACCTGATTGAGTATCTCCTAACATTTAAAATAACTTCAAATTTTATATTTGGAAGAGAAAAAAAATAGCAGAATTTAGACTACCTTGCAGTCACTGCCCTGAAGATTAAATGTAAAGCCTGACTCACAACCCACTGTACGTGCTGCTACAGGCGGTCTACGGTAAAAAAAAATTGGCAAAACCGTGCTTGAGACTTGTGCAACACTTGCGTGTGTCCAGCGCCATAGAAGGTCGCAGACTGCCTGTGGAGACTTTTGGTCCTGCACATGCAAATTCTACAGGTCTTGCGACAAATCAAGAACACATACACTACGTACGGGACCCGTACTCTTTTTGTACGCCTGAATCAAGTCAGCAGCGCAGCTAGTAGGGGCTTTTTGCAATGACAGTAAGACGTACGAGTGACGCACGGTCATTGTATGAGTGACGTGCCTCAGAAATACTACACAAGTATCCACACTTGCTATTTGTGTGGCGCGCAAGACAGAAGTACATTTCACTTTCTACCCCTTGTGTGCACGCGATCCACACGTGACACAAGGGGGAAGACTCTGGGTATATATACTGGGGAGAAACCAAGGAACCGATCTTGTAGTGTGTAGCATTGTAGAAAGGAAGAAGACCACCTCATTTGCTGTTTTTATTTGAGTATATGTTTAATTTACCATGCAAACGTCAAATAATTAAACATGAGTATAAGGGAATAATGCATTTTATTACATTGTATAAAAAATCCCAACTAAATAGCCCAACAGTTTGGGCACTGAAACACACTTTGACTCCGAGCTGCTGTCCTGCTCCTACTCCTGCTGAGTGGTGGGACGGGGTGTCGGGATGTCCTTATCCTTATCGCTGAGCATGGCACAATGGCCTGACAGCGATGATGGGATTGCAATGTCCTCACTTCTGGGCGTTGTTAGCTGAAACATACATGAAAATCAGCATATATAATATTAATTACATAAGCATATAGATACTGAAATGAATGTTTAAAGCATGTGTATTTACCTGTGAAAATCCCTCTGGCGGGGTGCTGTGCCTTCTGCCGGCTTGAAGGCATACTTCTCTCTGTCTGTGCAGGGCTCGCTGGTGCTGCTACCATCATCGTCAAATTCTTCCTCCTCCTCCTCTGCTGTTTCAGGCTGGGTTATTTCACTTTTGCTCACTTCTTCTTGGGTCCCATTTTCTAAACTTTAAACTGAAAATTTTTAAATTTTTCCCACAAAATATCCAATGTTCTTCAGTCAAAAGACAGATGCAGAATGCTGCAGACACACTGGTTTTATACCCACTCCTGCCTGGCTTGCATCACATGCAAGTTGAGTGATTGTAACGTGCTAATCACATGCATCACACACGCTTCACAAGTGTGGCCCGAACTCGTAACTCAGGAAACTGGTAAAATGCAAGTCTCACACACACTGATCATGTGCGTCAGATATACGCTTTCCACGGGCTAACGGCGCAATTTTTTCCACGCCTCGAGGAAGTCAGGTGTGCAACCTGTACTTGACAAGTACTTTGCCCGTACTCCTCCCCCAAACTTTCCCCCGGGTTCACCGTGACCCTGCAGCACGGCTTCGAGCTACCAAACCCTGTGACCCATGCGTGTCCAAAACACTTACGGCGGGTTGTGAGTGAGGCTTAAGAAATGCACTGGCAGTTGGATAAAAACATGTAGTGTAATCACAGCTAAAATATGTTTCAATATCAAAAGGAGTGGGTGGCACGGTGGTGTAGTGGTTAGCGCTGTCGCCTCACAGCAAGAAGGTCCGGGTTCGAGCCCCGTGGCCAGTGAGGGCCTTTCTGTGCGGAGTTTGCATGTTCTCCCCGTGTCCGTGTGGGTTTCCTCCGGGTGCTCCGGTTTCCCCCACAGTCCAAAGACATGCAGGTTAGGTTAACTGGTGACTCTAAATTGACCGTAGGTGTGAATGTGAGTGTGAATGGTTGTCTGTGTCTATGTGTCGGCCCTGTGATGACCTGGCGACTTGTCCAGGGTGTACCCCGCCTTTCGCCCGTAGTCAGCTGGGATAGGCTCCAGCTTGCCTGCGACCCTGTAGAACAGGATAAAGTGGCTAAAGATAATGAGATGAGATCAAAAGGAGTGCCAAATATAATCCCAAGTGCATGTTTGAAGTTTGAATGATGATATAAATTGCTTTACATACAGGACACTTTTTCGATGGAATAAAAACAGTGTTCTATTCCCTTCTAGTGGGTTTCATTCATTTGGTTTGACAGCATGCAATATCGTTAGTATATCGCTTATCCTACGTGTATTACGTCACTCTACCCAATGGAGAATGAGCGTCGAATATGGTTTACGATATTGCATGGTTGTCAAGACAACATGACGTCTGAGATGTAAAACTTCCGCGCTAGCGAGCGACTGTGACAATTTGTAAACAAACATGGCCGCCTGTTTTGCTTTGTTAAATACGGAAGATTTTGAGAGAATTTTGAAAGAGAAAGAGGCGTTGAACACCCGAAAGGAATGTGTTTGTATAATAAAAATGTCTGGCTCTTTTTTTTTTCATGGTATATCAGATATATTCCATTCCACTTGTCTTTGACTCATTCAATATCATGCTAGCTGAATGGTATATATATCTGATATGCCACAAAAAAAAGCCAGCCAATATTATTTAAATGTTGTAAGGTTTGAGAAAAGTGTTACTGTACATGAATACATCTGTTTTATTTTATTATTAAATTGATATTTTTACTCTTTGTTTCTATCAGATTCGTTCAGATGGGCGTGTGTTGCATACAGATCAGGGCCTGCTTTTGCGCTCCCTGCAGCTCTCAGACGCCGGCACCTACCAGTGCACAGCCACAGAGAAGAATTTCAAGCACACGCTGGTCAAGCTTCAGTTGCTCGTGCTGTCAGTGCGCACTGTCAACAGCATCCAAATGGAAACCGGAGCCTCTATACCTGCCATGCCCGCTGTTCCCCTACAGACCAGTGCCTGGACACCCAGTGCTGAGCAGTACAAAGACCTGCTGACCATCCTGAGCCAGCCTGAGATGGGTTTAATCAACCAGTACTGCCAGGACTACTGGCAAATCGCTGAGCATGACAAGAAAGACCCATACGAGCCAAAGGAGCAGCGCAAACCACGTAACCGGAGACACCACGAGACCCAGAGGAGCTCAGCCGAGACATGAGGAGCAGGAGGAAGAGGAGGAGGTTGAGGAAGACGGAACAGCAACGCAGACGCGCAAAGTACATGCATCCACAAGACTCAAGCAAACGCTGAAACACACATAACACATGAAAATAAACGAAATTACAGCGTGACCCATGGACTAAATGGACACATTAGAGCAGCGAGCGTAGGCAGTATTTATTGTAGTTTGTACATAGTTAGGCTCTGTGGATATCTTTGTACTGAGAGCACAAAAAGAGAGAGAGAGAGAGAGAGAGAGAGAAACAGTTTTGTTTTGTGTATATGATTCTTCTGTGCAGATATTTTATTATTATTGTTCTTCGTATCGCATATTTATTATGGTGTTCTTGTCCTAATGAACTGTGTGATTGTATTACGGGGAAGACAAACGCACAGTTACATGCTGTATATACTGAGTGGATAAATACTCACGGTGCATCATTTATAGGTGCTCCTAATAGGCCACCATGTAATATACAGTACAACGAGGCATTAGCTCTAACACCAGTGGTTTTACTGACCAAGCAGTTTCCATGGATACAAGCTGGATTCCTGATCAGTCACACTTTATGTATGCTTTAGCTCAGGGGTGTCAAACTCATAATATTAGGGTCACATTACACTTAGTCCAATGCCCAAAGTGGGCCAGACAAAAAAAAAAGTCAGTTTTGTAGCCCAATAACACAGGAACCACTCCTCTTTACACCGTTTATTGAATACGCAAACAGCTTGAACATGTGCTGTATCTCCTCAATCCTGCCATTCATTACAAGAAAAGCTGTTTTTTTCATACACTGGTTTGCAAAAGTATTCACTCCCTGGATCTTTTCTACTTTTTTTGTAATGTTGCAATCTGAAATAGACTTGATTGGAATTACAGGTCAACGTTTTAGCATGTTGATAAAGAGTTACAAATCATTCTGTCAACAGCTAGCACATTTTCTCAGTAGCTGAGTTGATATCCTTGAGTTTTCTGCTCTGGGGTGGGTTTCCCATATAACGTTGCTTTTTAGGGCTAAAGAGCGAGTTAAGAGACGCTCTGAAGCAATGAACATTGTCTCTGTACGTGGTTTTCCCAAACTCATTCGTCTGAAGAGCAACATTACCAAGAGCTTCTTTGCAGTGCACGTCCCCGATATAGGCATTAGTAGTTGCTAAATCCAGTCGATGAGGTCACATGGCGTTCGTCTTTTACCAAAAAGCAGTGAAATAGAGTGTTTAAAATATGTTAATATATTGTATCATCATTAAGCATTACATATATAATATGGTAATTAATAATTGAAACTATTTTACATTTTTGGGCAATATTTTTTATTCCAAGCGTGTTTTTTTAATTTTATTTTTATTTTTTTTATTAAATGAATAAACGTTCACACGAAAGAATGAGCAAATAATAAACTAAATAATGAAGTAAATGTGTTCCCCGTGCCCGATTATTTTAACTGTTATCCACAATGGCAAGTTGGTAATGTTCTTCCTTATATGTGCCCATGCAGAGAGAGAGAGAGAGAGAGGTTTTGATCTGTCTTTACCTAAGGAGGTGTGCATGTGTGTATATAAGCTGGAATTAAAATGGATTTTTGGAGGGTTAGCACCATTTGATTTACACAACACGCCGACCACTTTAAAGGTGAAAAGTGTTGTTTTATTGTGACACAAACAATAATTAAGATGAAAAAACAGAAATCTGGAGTGTGCATAAGTATTCACCCCCTTTTGTATGAAACCCCTAAATAAGAGCTGGTCCAACCGATTCACTTCATAAGTCACATAATTAGTTGATTAAGATCCACCTGTGTGCAAACAAAGTGTCACATGATTGATCACATGATGTCTGTATAACCCAACCTGTTCTGGAAGGACCCTGACTCTGCAACACTACTGAGGAAGCAACATGAAAACCAAGGAGCCTCCAAACAGGTCAGAGACAAAGTTGTGGAGAAGTATAGATCAGGGTTGGGTTATAAAAATATCCCAAACTTTGAATATCCCAGGGAGCACCATTAAATCCATTGTAGCAAAATGGAAAGAATATGGCACCACTACAAACCTGACAAGAGAAGGCCGCCCACCAAAACTCACAGACCGGGCAAGGAGGGCATTAATCAGAGAAGCAACAAAGACACCAAAGATAACACTGAAGGAGCTGCAAAGATCCACAGTGGAGATGGGAGTATCTGTCCATAGGACCACTTTAAGCCGTACACTCCACAGGGTGGGGCTTTATGGAAGAGTGGCCAAAATAAAGCCATTGCTTAAGAAAACATGTTTGGAGTTTGCCCAACAGCATGCGGCAGACTCCCCAAACACACGGAAGATGATTCTCTGGTCAAATGAGACTAAAATTTATCTTTTTGGCCATCATGAGAAATGCCATGTGTAGCACAAACCCAACGCCCTGAGAACACCATTCCTACAGTGAAGCATGGTGGTGGCAGCATCATGCTGTGGGGATATTTTTCATCTGCAGGGACAGGAAAACTGGTCAGGACTGAAGGAAAGATGGATGGCATTAAATACAGGGCAATTCTGGAGGAAAACCTGTTTGAGTCAGCCAGAGGTTTGAGACTGGGACGAAGGTTCACGGTCCAGCAGGACAATGACCCTAAACATACTGCTAAAGCTACACTGGAGTGGTTTAAAGGGAAACATTTAAATGTCTTGGAATGGCTGTACACCAATGCAACCCATCTAACTTGAAGGAGTTGGAGCAGTTTTGCCTTGAGGAATGGGCAAAAATCCCAGTGGCTAGATGTGTTAAGCTAATAGAGACATACCCCAAGAGACTTGCAGCTGTAATTGTAGCAAAAGGTGGCTCTATAAAGTATTGACTTTGGGGGGTGAATACCTATGCACACTCCAGATTTCTGTTTTTTCATCTTAATTATTGTTTGTGTCACAATAAAAAAAAATGCACCTTTAAACTCCCCAAAAATCCATTTTAATTCCAGCATGTAATGCGACAAAACAGGACAAACACCAAGGGGAATGAATGCTTTTGCAAGGCACTGTACTCCCTGGTGGAAAACAGTGACTCAGTGTTTCAGTTCAATTACAGTTCTTCTAGAACGGATTCTAAATGGTCTTGATCGACACCCCTGCTTTAGTTAGGCTTGTAAATGTCTGAACATTTACAGTGCTCAGCGTAAATGAGTACACCCCCTTTGAAAAGTAACATTTTAAACAATATCTCAATGAACACAAACAATTTCCAAATTGTTGACAAGACAAAGTTTAATATAACATCTGTTTAACTTATAACGGGAAAGTAAGGTTAATAATATAACTTAGATTACACATTTTTCAGTTTTACTCAAATTAGGGTGGTGCAAAAATGAGTACACCCCACAACAAAAACTACTACATCTAGTACTTTGTATGGCCTCCATGATTTTTAATGACAGCACCAAGTCTTCTAGGCATGGAATGAACAAGTTGGCGACATTTTGCAACATCAATCTTTTTCCATTCTTCAACAACGACCTCTTTTAGTGACTGGATGCTGGATGGAGAGTGATGCTCAACTTGTCTCTTCAGAATTCCCCATAGGTGTTCGATTGGGTTCAGATCAGGAGACATACTTGGCCACTGAATCACTTTCACCCTGTTCTTCTTCAGAAATCTAACAGTGGCCTTAGATGTGTGTTTAGTCATGTTGGAAAAGTGCACAACAACCACGGGCATGGAGTGATGGTAGCATCTTCTCTTTCAGTATAGAGCAATACATCTGTGAATTCATGATGCCATCAATGAAATGCAGCTCCCCGACACCAGCAGCACTCATGCAGCCCCGCATAAGGACACTGCCACCACCATGTTTCACTGTAGGCACCATGCATTTTTCTTTGTATTCCTCACCTTTGTGATGCCATACAGTTTTGAAGCCATCAGTTCCAAAAACATTTATCTTGGTCTCATCACTCCAGATTATAGAGTCCCAGTAGTCTGCATCTTTGTCAGCATGGGCCCTGGCAAACTCTAGGTGGGCTTTTTTGTGCCTGGGCTTTAGGAGAGGCTTCTTTCGTGGACGGCATCCATGCATGCCATTCCTCTGCAGTGTACGCCGTATTGTGTCACGGGAAATAGTCATCCCAGTTTGGCTTTCTACTTCTTTAGATAACTGCAGTGAACTTGCATGCTGATTTTCTTCAACCCTTCTCATCAGAAGACGCTCCTGTCGAGGTGTTAACTTCCGTGGACGACCTGGACGTCTCTGTGAGATGGTTGCAGTTCCATCTTTCTTAAATTTTTGTACCACTTTTGCAACAGTATTCTGACTGATAAGTAAAGCTTTGCTGATCTTCTTGTAGCCTTCACCTTTGTGGTGGAAAGAAATTATTTTCTTTGAGGAATTCTGAAGAGACAAGTTGAGCATCACTCTCCATCCAGTCACTAAAAGAGGTCATTGTTGAAGAATGGAAAAAGATTGATGTTGCAAAATGTCGCCAACTTGTTCATTCCATGCCTAGAAGACTTGGTGCTGTCATTAAAAATCATGGAGGCCATACAAAGTACTAGATGTAGTAGTTTTTGTTGTGGGGTGTACTCATTTTTGCACCACTCTAATTTGAGTAAAACTGAAAAATGTGTAATCTAAGTTATATTATTAACCTTACTTTCCCGTTATAAGTTAAACAGATGTTATATTAAACTTTGTCTTGTCAACAATTTGGAAATTGTTTGTGTTCATTGAGATATTGTTTAAAATGTTACTTTTCAAAGGGGGTGTACTCATTTACGCTCAGCACTGTATGTAGTGAGGAAAGAAAATCCACACAGTCATTACCTGACTAGGAGAACACTGTGTCCAGTTGATCAGAATCACCTCAGCTTGTTTTTTTTTTTTTTTTGTAATGGTCTCGATCTTCCATGTCTATACGACAACGTGCAAAATCCTTCTGTAAGTCATCAGGTCTGGTTCAAACCCAAAAGGACATCGCATACAGTAACCATATGCTTTTATTCACATTATCAACTTATTTGTAAATAGTACATACAAGTATTGCACGCACAAGAACGAAGTACAGTAAATTACAGAATGCATTGGATTCGGATCAGGATGATGTTTGTTTGTTTGTTTGTTTGTTTTCTAAATTAAATACATATTGAAAGAGTACACCATATTATGATAACATTGTACATCTTTATAAGAGAGAAATTAAGGAAAGCACTTTTAACCACACGATCCGACTGTCATCCCAGAGTTTTAGGAGAATTTTTCTGATTTTTGCATGAAATGTTTTTGTACTGTACAGCTTTATTAGTTAAAACCCAGTTATGTTGTTGTGTAGATGTTTATGGATGGTCTTTTATGTAAGAATCACTTTATGCGAAAACCACAAAGGAACACAGAGACTGATTTAAAGGAAAAGAAAACTACTTTATGCACAAGACAACGTGTTCAGAAGCTAAGCGGACTTCACTCTCATGTCTCTCTTGCCCGTCTTGTGTAATTGCTAGACACGTCGTAAAGCAGGCTGCTTCAAATGACTGTTGTACGATATCGGGGTTTCTATTTGTAATACATTATCCCACTGTGGTTTGTCTTTCATTTTGTCTTTTCTAAATTTTTTCTGTGTATAAAATATGATTGGAGATAGATGTACTTCAAAGTTAATGTTATGGTACTGACTTTACTGTGCTTCTTTTTTTTTCTTTTATTGTTGTTGTTGACTAAATAAAGTTCTATATTTTATAACAAAAAAAATTATGTAGCACACAATTTGTGTATACACGGTTAGGTCCATTTCTTCTCTATTTAATTTCGCAGAATGATATTTCACATGATATCTAAGTAATAATATTAAAAATGGGAAACAAGTTTTGAAAACAACTTTAAACACACTGAACGTGCTTGTAGGTCAAAGGTGTTTACAGTTTAATTTTACTGCAGTCCAAAGAAATTACTTCTCTTGAATACTGTGTTGGGCGGCACGGTGGTGTAGTGGTTAGCGCTGTCGCCTCACAGCAAGAAGGTCCGGGTTCGAGCCCCGTGGCCGGCGAGGGCCTTTCTGTGTGGAGTTTGCATGTTCTCCCTGTGTCCGCGTGGGTTTCCTCCGGGTGCGCCGGTTTCCCCCACAGTCCAAAGACATGCAGGTTAGGTTAACTGGTGACTCTAAATTGACCGTAGGTGTGAATGTGAGTGTGAATGGTTGTCTGTGTCTATGTGTCAGCCCTGTGATGACCTGGCGATTTGTCCAGGGTGTACCCCGCCTTTCGCCCGTAGTCAGTTGGGATAGGCTCCAGCTTGCCTGCGACCCTGTAGGACAGGATAAAGTGGCTAGAGATAATGAGATGAGCAAGAATACTGTGTCAAAACAATCCCTGTGTCCAAAATCACTCACTACTCACTATATAGTGGACTATATAGTGAGTTCGCCATTTTGTAGTGCTGTCCGAATGTACAGTGAGAATTATTACACCCTATATAGTGCACTCATAGTATCCCACAATGCACTGTGAAAAGTCATGTGCAACCAATGGTCACTAACCAAGCAATATATCCCATCATGCATTGCGGTCACGCTGGAAGGAAAAAAAAAGTGTGTTGGGGTGAATGGACGGAGGAAGAAACATTATAAATGGACTTTCAAGAACAATTAAAAATAGTAAGAGAATAGACAGAGATAAAATAGAAATAGACAGATAAAATACAGGAATAAAAGCTCCAGTGCAGAGTGAGGAATTAATCAAAGGCCTCAAATTTGATTTAATAAAAGGCAAAGAAGAAAGTATTCAGCCTTGATTTAAAAGAACTGAAAGATACAACAGACACAAAGTACTTTGTATTGATTAATGTGGGAAATACGCTCAGTATAATATGGATTTATCACAAAAATACATGTATGTATTTATTATTTTGAAAACCCGCCAGCCGACTGATCTGGCATGTTTTAACTGTGCGATGGTAATGACGTAAATACTAGCGCGACGGAGTAGTGTCCGAAAGTTTGTGTTTTTTTTTTTTTAATCTTTATTGAAAACAACAGCAACAAAATACAAACACAAACAATAAACCAAGAGCCAGGGGGAGTTTTCAAATAAAAACATTGAATAATGAGCACAAATGAAAAGTTTCAGCAGCTTTCTTGTTTTTAGAGTCAGAGAATTTACGATTGTTAATGAAGAAGAAGAAGAAGAAACCTTTATTCGTCACATGCACACTTCAAGCACAGTGAAATTCATCCTCTGCATTTAACGCATCTGAAGCAGTGAACACACGCACACACTCAGAGCAGTGGGCAGCCCAGAGCGCCCAGGGAGCAGTCAGGGGTTCGGTACCTTACTCAAGGGCACCTCAGCCCAAGGCCGCCCCACGTCAACCTAACTGCATGTCTTTGGACTGTGGAGGAAACTGGAGCACCCGGAGGAAACCCACGCAGACATGGGGAGAACATGCAAACTCCACACAGAAAGGCCCTCGTCGGCCATTGGGTTCGAACCCGGAACCTTCTTGCTGTGAGGCGACCGTGCTAACCACTACACCACCGTGCTGGGAAGTACAGGGAAGGTCAGAGAAAGCTACATCGTGTGTTTGTAGACCTGGAGATTTCCGAGAGATGAGTTATGTTATTGTATGAGAAAGAGTGGAGTGAATGAGAAGTATCTCAGAGTGGTGCAAGACATGTATGAGAACAGTGAAACAGCAGTGAGGTGTGCACTTGGAACAACTGAATGGTTGAAGGTGGGACTCCATCGAGGATCTGCTTTGAGTCCTTTCTTGTTTGCCATAGTGACGAATAGCTTGACGGACGAAGTGAGGCAAGAGTCACCATGGAACATGATGTTTGCGGATGATATTGTGATATGTGGTGAAAGTAGAAAGGAGGTTGAGTTGGGTTTGGAGGGATGCATTGGAACGAAGAGGAATGAAGGTGAGGAGGAGCAAAACAGAATACATGTGCATCAGTGAGAATGGGGATGAGAGTGTAGTGAAGATGCAAGGAGTAGACGTAAAGAAAGTTGGTGAATTCAAGTACCTGGGGTCAACTGTGCAGGAAAATGGGGGCTGCGATAGTGAGGTGAGAGAGAGAGTGCAGGCAGGGTGGAGCAGTTGGAGAAGGATTTCGGGAGTCATTTGTGACAGGAAAGTCCCAGCAAAAGTGAAAGGTAAGATGTATAAGACAGTAGTGAGACCAGCTGTGATGTATGGATTGGAGACCGTCCCCTTAACGAAGAGACAGGAGGCAAAGTTGGAGGTGGCGGAGTTGAGGATGTTAAGGTTTGCAATGGGAGGTTGGACAGGATAAGGAACGAGCACATCAGAGGGACAGCACATGTGGAGAGCTTGGGAATTAAGCTAAGAGAGATGAGACTGAGATGGTATGGGCACATCCTGAGAAGAGATGCAGAGCATGTTGGAAGGAGAATGTTGAGGATGGAGCTGCCAGGCACATGAAAACAAGGAAGGCCAAAGAGGAGATACATGGATGTGGTGAGAGAGGACATGAAAGTGGCAGGTGTGGTAGAGAAGGATGCGGAAGACAGGGAGCAATGGAGACGAAAGATCCGCTGTGGCGACCCCTAATCGGGAGCAGCCAAAAGAAGAAGAAGAAAGATGATTTTGATATACTGTTCAGTAGGGTGCATCAGTTGCCCCTAAAAATGAAAAGTTCCTCCAATCATGATGCATTTTTGTTTTTCTGTTCCTTTTGGTAAGAAAACACACTGGGTGAAATATTTTGACAAAATTCAAAAGTTTAATGGTGGCACCAGGAGCTCAAAGTTATGGAAAAAGCTGCTATTTTATGACTTTTATGACAAAATTTCGATCACTTTTCATGAAACATTATGGCACCTTATAGAGTATACCAAATATCTTAGATACACATTTTTAGTACATATTCTAAATATATTATCAAGCACAGTTTGAGTTTTAGCTGTTCATTGAATCATTGTTCAACTACTTTAAACAATACAAATGTATTATGAATCACATTAATGCTTCTCAATCCCTTGCAAAGGTTCTTAACATGATCTCTGGGTCACAAGGAATCAATAAATGGAGTCCAACATTGTGATTCAAACCTTACGCGAAAACATAAAATAAGCGTTTTTTGGCAAAAAATGAACCTCATGGTGCCACCATTAGACTTTTGAATATGGTCAAAAAATTTTACAGGATGTCTTTATTGGTGAAAAGGAACACCCAAACAAAACTGCATCAGATTTTATGAAAGTGAGGGCAACTGATGCACCCTACTGTTCAGTTTCCTTTTCAAATGCTATAAATGAAGGTTTTGAATGACTAAACTTGGCTTTATGAATATGGTATTTTCCTAAAATGCTCAGCAAGTTTATTATATGTAACTCTTTCTGTTTTTTGCTTTTGTTGTTATGGAAACCAAACAGTACATATTTCCAACACAGAGAATATATACCGGGTTATTTCTGTCCAGAATGTAATGGTAAAGGGACAGGTGCATTATTGTTTCCGGGTCCATCTCACACAATGAACAGTCCACACAAATGTCTTTCTTAAACTTAAGCATATAATGCTTGGCAGGATAGTATCTATGAATCAGTTTGAAAGACACCTCCCTTACTTTGTTTGTTGGGAAGTATCTGTCTGGGAGGTTCCACACACTGCTCCAGTTCAGGTCACCAAGAAGACCAGTCCAGTACTGAACCACAGAGGGGATAGTGGTGATGTCTGCCTGGAATAATGCGCAAATATTGCGATTTTGTTCTTGGATGTGACAGAGAAGCATACGTGAACCACTGAGGTCAATATGGGGTCCAGAGATGGTAAACAAATGGGTTTTTCAGCTCCTCTTAGAAGAGTTAGGATACCAGAGGGAATGGCATCCATTACAATGGCAACCTCTTTTGTGGTAACAGGAATACCAAATGTTTGGAGGACTCAGAATAATTTAGCAGATTTCCATTATCATTGAGTAGCTGGGTAGTAGTGTCCGAAAGTGTTTTCTTCATTTTACCAATGAGCTCACTACATAGTCCTCTATATAGAATTCCCTAGATAGTGAGTAGGGAGTAGTGAACGAGTGAGTGATTTCAGACACAGGGTATATGTCTGAATTGTGACTGTTTTCACTGTTACTCCACTGTTATTCCACACATAGAAGCTGAATTACATATACAGGAGTAGTCAAAAGTTTGGACACACCTCCTAATTCAATATTTGTTCTTTATTTTTATGAATTAAAAGTCACTTCATGTCTTAAAAGTAATGATGGATGTCGTTTCTCTTTACTTAGTTGAGCACTTCTTGACGTAATATGGATTACTACAGTTGTAGTGTAGAATAGGGCTGTTTACTGTATGTTTATTATTTACTATTTACAGTTTGATCTCAGACGCATTAAGAAGGAAATAAATTGCACTAATTAACTTTTGACGAAGCACCTGTTAATTGAAAAGCGTTCCAGGTGACTTCCTCATGAAGCTGGTTACGATAATGCCAATAGTGTGCAAAGCGTCATCAAGGTAAACGCTGGCTACTTTGAAGAATCTGAAATATGAATCATATTTTGTTTTTTAACACTTTTTTTGTTTGTCACATAATTCCATGTATGTTCCATGTGTTATTTCATAGTTTTGATGTCTTCAGTATTGTTCTACAATGTAGAAAATAGTCAAAATACAGAAACACCTATGAATGAGTAGGGGTGTACAAACTTTTGACTGCTACTGTATTACAGAGCTACAACAAAAAATGAAAAGGAAAAACATTCTTTACATTTAATCCTAACACTTTCTTTCAGTGCTAGAATTATACACAGGGTTGTTATGTTCCCACCTTGCTTCATGTTCATGCTTTATTTGCCCAATACTGAAAGTAAGGGCTTAAATTATCTCATCTCATCTCATTATCTCTAGCCACTTTATCCTGTTCTACAGGGTCGCAGGCAAGCTGGAGCCTATCCCAGCTGACTACGGGCGAAAGGCGGGGTACACCCTGGACAAGTCGCCAGGTCATCACAGGGCTGACACATAGACACAGACAACCATTCACACTCACATTCACACCTACGGTCAATTTAGAGTCGCCAGTTAACCTAACCTGCATGTCTTTGGACTGTGGGGGAAACCGGAGCACCCGGAGGAAACCCACGCGGACACGGGGAGAACATGCAAACTCCACACAGAAAGGCCCTCGTCGGCCACGGGGCTCGAACCCGGACCTTCTTGCTGTGAGGCGACAGCGCTAACCACTACACCACCGTGCCGCTGGCTTAAATTATATGAATTGTAAAATAAATAAATCATCCCCAAAATTGATGGTTTGAATTAATGTGCAAAAAAATCACAATTATGCCATATTTAAATGTTCTTAGTCTCATCCCATGTCTTAAAATTAATATTTTATTAATATATATTATATTAATATAATTCTTAATTTTAATAAGTTTTATTTGAAACAATAATGTCATGAAACATGAGTGTGTCCTGTGTTTGTAGCGCCATCTTGTGGTTGTGTTCACTCAGTGCATGCAGTTTTAAAAGACTGTAATTGGCTCCTCATCACAGCACAAGACCGTTTAAAGCTGAAGATAGGGGTCATGGTCTGTGCAGAACCTTGAAAGGAGAACTGAAGTCATTTTTAAACTTGCTTTATTTCTTAATTAACATGTTGTTCAATTACGTTTTCGGTTTTAGCAACCTTATATTGTGACTCGTATTGGCAACTAATTGCAATTAAATATTATACTTATCGGCCTATTTGGTTTTTAGCCGTGTTGAATTTAGTTTGTTTGATCCACGGCAGGCGTCGCTTATCCACGTGATCTTCACGAGACTTGTGCGAGACTTCGAAACGTGAAGTGTCAGTCAGGTGTCAGTGCCGCCATTTTGAAAACTGTTTTACAAATGAAATGTTGTACAAAATCGAGTTTAAATGACGATTACTGCCTACTTTTTTCAAACTTTCCTGATTGCTATCAAAACAAACAAAACTTCCGTCTTGATTACGTCAGCATTCGAAGGAGGGTTCATGCGTCTTTTGACAATGTTGGCAGATGTTGGTCACTTTGATTTCCGCTGTATGTTTTACTTCCGTCCTACGATGTCTCGCACAGGTCTCAGCGAATCTCGTTTACAGCCATTGCTTTGACATATGGACTGATTTATTACAGAGCATATTTCAAACACTCATCACTTGCTATAGCAGTGACAAAATGGCTGTCAGAAATGCATGCCTGTATTTAATAAAATGAGATAAATAGAATTTTGATAATAAAAAAATTGCCTTCAGTTCTCCTTTAAAAACCCCGTTTAACATCTTTGTATTGCTTTACACAACAGGTCTGTGTTCCTGGAAGCGTTTCTGTGTTGATTTTGAAGTACGTTGAAGGTTATTATCTTGTTCAAATAAATAAATAATCCTATGGCCATATTTAACTTCTTGGTAGAGGCAACCAGGTGTGGGGGGGCTGCCATGCCCATAACCATCTTCCCCCTTTCACAGTACAGCACTGAACACACCAATCCCTGTACTCAACGCCATGTTCTATCTCCGCCCATTCTTCTGCCTCCCTGTAACAGTATTGGATACAGAGACGATACCAGATACCAAATACAGTGACGTCACGACTGCTTTAAACCAGCGGCGGAACCAAAATTCTTTCTCTCTGGCGGTGGATTCCACGCGTGAAAGAGAAGACGATGCATCAGTGCTACAGAAGGACAAGAACTAAGAATGAGCTATTGATACCAGACCTTTAGCCAAAGTTCAATGTATTTGACCTTCGCAGAGTTGTAATAATAACTGAACTGGTTAGTTACTGGCGGCACGGTGGTGTAGTGGTTAGCGCTGTCGCCTCACAGCAAGAAGGTCCTGGGTTCGAGCCCCGGGGCCGGCGAGGGCCTTTCTGTGTGGAGTTTGCATGTTCTCCCCGTGTCCGCGTGGGTTTCCTCCGGGTGCTCCGGTTTCCCCCACAGTCCAAAGACATGCAGGTTAGGTTAACTGGTGACTCTAAATTGACTGTAGGTGTGAATGTGAGTGTGAATGGTTGTCTGTGTCTATGTGTCAGCCCTGTGATGACCTGGCGACTTGTCCAGGGTGTACCCCGCCTTTCGCCCGTAGTCAGCTGGGATAGGCTCCAGCTTGCCTGCGACCCTGTAGAAGGATAAAGCGGCTTGAGATAATGAGATGAGATAATGAGATGAATGGTTAGTTACTGCAGTATTTCAAAGAGAGAAGGCGACCGGATTCCTTTTCCCTTTTTCAACATCGATGAACTTTAACCAAGATTCCTTCCAGATCATCGGATGACCGACGGGACACTGAGGATCTTCAGCTGACAAGCTATAAGGAACAAAACTGTCTTCTTCCTGGATCTGCGTTCAGCACTATCTTCGGATAACAGAAGGCGCACTTTCAATCGCTAACAAGACCGATCCCAAGTAAGGCTGGCATCTGGGCAATTGTTAGACTTAGTTGTGGCTAGTTAATGTGAAGAGTGTTGTTCATTTGAATTCATTTATGGTTTAAATGTATGCATTTTGATTCACATGAAAGTCGGTCTTAGACCACGTGTTGTTTGATTTACTTTGTTTACTATCTGTATTTAGTTAGATCGTGCATGCGTTCTCTCTCTCTCTCTCTCTCTCTCTCTCTCTTTTTAACTCCCTCCATTGCACTCCACAACATTGGGATTTCAGGAGTAGCTAAGGGTTGAGTAGAATTTTGGTTTAAGGCCTAGCCGAGACTAGTTTTAAACTACAGATTCCTTTGTTCTTTTTCGCGCGCTCTCCGGTGTCGACCATCCCCCGCTGGGCGTGGCTGGCACAGAGTTTGCATTCCATACACACTCACACACACACACTCTTACACACGCACTCACACACACGCCTACTCATACACACACATAAACACGTGATTTCCCTATCACATTTCAACATCCACTCGCCCCTACACTGTAACACTGGCTATAGCTTATTACTTCTTATCACCATTAGTGCCTTAATTATCCTATACACTACTGATTCTTATTTGTATACATTGTATTGCCATTTATATTGAATTATTCCTTGGCTGCTATTGTTGCTATATCTGATCAGTATTAGTTTGATAATTCATGTCAGCTATTTCAATAAATGGTATCTTTGGAGTAAACTGTGTCTTGTTTATTGTTACAATATTCACTGAGTGCCAACCTCTGCCAAAGAAAGTATTCTAATTGCCTTCACCCATTTGGTTGTTATATGAATGTTATAGATCTAGAGTAAACGACATTAGAGCTGCAATAATCACTAAACTATAGCAACATCAAGTTATTCCATTGATTTTAATAGTTTAGCTATAAACTATTAGACACTTGAATTAATGATTAATGAATTCATGAGACAGATCCCTTTTTACATGAGACTGATTTGATAAGCCTATTGCACCTACACAGGTTTGGGGCTTAAATATCCTGGTACTTAGTTAAATTCATTCTTTTGATGCACTGGGCATGGGAGAATTTCCTTGTACTGTATATATTCTTTTATCCCCCTTTTTACCTCACCTGTGATGAAGTAAGCGAGGCAAGGTATTGTAATCAGTTTGTTTGTTTGTGTGTGTGTCTGTTAACAATCTAGCATCTAGACGGTTGCACCGATTGACTTCAGAGTTTCAGGGTAGGTGGGCAATGGTCCGTAGATTACATGATTAAATTTTGGGGGTAATCGGGTCAAGGCCACTGGAAAGGTCAAACTTTCAGTCAAAATACCATATTTTCCATGATAACTCAAAAACGGTTGCCGATAGACTAATGTTTACTTTTATGAGCATACCTGTATAGGAACCTTTATGGCCTTTCATTTGGCACCATGATCTTTGACCTTGAATGACTTTGAAATGTCAAACTCAAAGTCATGGATTTTCATAGGACTATAACCTGACAGCTGATGACTGAGGAATATTACCATTATCAACATATAGGTATAAAATAAGTGTTGCCAGGCGAGGTTTGTTTTGCCTGGCAACACTTCTTTAAATATGATGATTAGCCAAGAATTTGATTTTGTTCTCGTCTGAACATAATAAATGATTCCAAATTGTATCTCAGTGAGGAAAATCTTACACTGTGATTTTTGGCCTCCATTTTACCTCCATTATTGTCCTCCACACATGCATCCAATTTCTGGTAAATTTTCAACTCAAGGGGAGAGCAGAGAGCTTTGTGACCAGTTTTCAGCTTTTGTCGACTGTGTGAAATTCTTTGCAGGAAGTGTCACATTCATACTGCATTAGAGAGGATTTACTGTACCCTCTTACCACAACATTAGTTTCTCAGCTTGTCACGTATACTGACCTTCAGACTTCACTTTTTCTGTCATTATTGTTTGCAGGGATACATGAGACATTGAGGAGAGACATGGGACAAAAATTAAATCCCTAGACCTACATGTTTATTTTTTATTTATTATCAAAACTTGTAAAAACTGTATGAACACACAATGCTGGTACAGCAATAGAAAAATGTCAGTTTACCCAAAACCTTATGGGATAAAACAGCTCTGTTCTCAAGAAGGAATGAAATAAATTTAAAATAAACTTAATTTAAATAAAAGAAAATGCACTGCATCCTAAAGGACGCATCCCACCCCAACCATCAGCTGTTCAAACAATCAAAGCACGCACCACAAGACTCAAGAGCAGTTTCTATGTCAAATCTATCACCACACTGAACTCTACTCTGAAGTCTCACTCACACACACACACACACACACCACAATCAAAAATATGTCAACCTACCCACATCTTGTGCAATATATATATGTTATTTACCAGCTGGGAGGTCCGTATCGTGAAAAACCGTGACCGAGGTCTTGAAAGTACTGAGCAAGGCCCTCTGGGCCGAGGTCAGCATTCGAAACCGAGGTCACGGTATTTCACCATATGGACCGACCTTAAGCTGGTAAATAATATATTTATTTTTTTCTTTACCAAATTCGAATAGGGGCGGCACGGTGGTGTAGTGGTTAGCGCTGTCGCCTCACAGCAAGAAGGTCCTGGGTTCGAGCCCCGGGGCCGGCGAGGGCCTTTCTGTATGGAGTTTGCATGTTCTCCCCGTGTCCACGTGGGTTTCCTCCGGGTGCTCCGGTTTCCCCCACAGTCCAAAGACATGCAGGTTAGGTTGACTGGTGACTCTAAATTGACCGTAGGTGTGAGTGTGAGTGTGAATGGTTGTCTGTGTCTATGTGTCAGCCCTGTGATGACCTGGCGACTTGTCCAGGGTGTACCCCGCCTTTCGCCCGTAGTCAGCTGGGATAGGCTCCAGCTTGCCTGTGATCCTGTAGAAGGATAAAGCGGCTAGAGATAATGAGATGAGATGAGAAATTCGAATAGAAAATGAGAGTGCCCTAAAGGGAAAACCGAGCCGAGCCACCATTTTGAATCCTCATTCACGGCTGTAATGGAAATTGCTTCCTCCTCGGTATACAAGTGCACTTTCATGTCAGGAAAAAAAAACTACATTTTGGCGCCTATGTAGTCCCCTATTTATACAAAATTGTCATTCAGGATTCAGCCACGTTTTTGCTCGGCGTTAGCAACAGTTAGAGGTTTTTAGCTTTCTCCTAAAGTGTTTTATTTTATTTCTTCTTCCTCAGGATAGTAAAACTCGCTTTCGCTGTGAAGACTGTTGTTATCGCTATCCATGATGTAAAACTAATGCTATTATGCTGAGAAATGCTGGCAAAAATTGATAAGATTTTTGATAAAAATCTTATAAATAAATCTTATAAAAAAGATAAATGTTGACAAAAATTGCTACCATGTTTGTTGTTGTTGTGAAGAAGCAAGTCGCCAGAGGTCTGTAACCGGGATCCGTAACTGGGGTCCGTACCATAGGATACGGACCTGCTCGCCAGCCAGTCAGAGCGCAGGATTTGATGGAAACCGGACCACGAAAAAAATAATTATACTTATGGTTATTTATCTATTATCAAGTGCATTATCCTCTATTGTGCAATATCTATTACCACAATACCTATCACCAGTGCAATACATTTTAAACAATTTTAACAAGTGCAATATATATTACTAAGTGCTCAGTGTATGTTATGTGAATGTCTGTAGATTGTATATCTTTCTTGTCTCTAAATTTTGTCCATATCCTGTAAATTTGTAAACCCTTATGTCTGTACAGGGGCAGCACATTGGTGAAATGGTTAGCACTGTCACCTCACAGCAAGAAGGTCCTGGGTTCGAGCCCTGTGACCGGCGAAGGCCTTTCTGTGTGGGGTTTGCATGTTCTCCCCGTGTCTGCGTGGGTTTCCTCCGGGTGCTCCGGTTTCCCCCACAGTCCAAAGACATGCAGGTTAGGATAATTGATGGCTCTAAATTGACCGTAGGTGTGAATGTGAGTGTGAATGGTTGTCTGTCCCGTAGTAGCATTAAACTACAGAGACGCTGTGCATCAGTAGGTTTTCAGCGGGTCATGCTTCCACAGGCTTCTATGGGGGCAGGCCCGGCGCCAGGAACAGTTTACTAAGGGGGCAATTAGAAATCGCAAGGGGGCAAATATTTTTCATATCGTGTGTAGTAGTGATGGCGGTCTGACAACGTGTTTCAAACAATTAACTGCGCCAACCACAAAACCACGGCCCCGAAGGTTGCTTTAGTCCGGGAAAATCATGTGACATATTACCAGGGCAGTTGTGCTTTATCAACCCCCGTGCCCACCTGTTACCCCTCCCCTCCAATTTTCTCACAGACACGCGTTACAACCGGAAAGATGCCAAACATAAAACAACACACACAAACCTACAGGCAAGTCCTTTACATTTAAAATACTTACAAATAGCTCCGCGGCATGAAAACAAAACGTCAGTGCAAGTCTAAGGTACTTGGCTCGGCGGCCAAAATCATACTAATTTTAAAAAATCAACAGACCCCGTGGCTGCACCAGTAATAGCCTTCCTGACTCGCACCGAGTCAACGCTAACCACTTAATCCGTGATCCCAGTTTAGGCGTGTAGGGGACAAAACACTCTGAAGTGATGAATTTTCACCCCCGCTGCATGGGGGGTGACGTCAACGACACAGATTCTTACGCTATTTGCGCACAAAGCGGACCATATATGAACACATACACCAACATAAAAAGAGATAAACTTAGCCTACAAAGAAAGAAAATGGATTCACAATATTGTGATTGAATTCGTTTAATTCGGAGGAGGAAAGACTCCCGTAAACTTGACTGCATATTACAGGATATTGCAGAGACAGTGCACTTGTAAGTGTGCATGTAAAACCCCCGCCCGCACGACCCCTCCCCTTGTCCTTATCACAGGTCTGTGTGTGCGCGGCTGTGTCAGCATTTCACACATACACCCACAATAACTAGTAGTCCCCAGTAGTTAGGATTGATACATATGTCTAAAACAGGGTTAATATTAAATTCAGGCTTTTTGAAATAATCCTACCTTAATACAGTTGAATTCTGCGATTGCAACGTAAGAATCATAACAACCAATCAGATTTGTTCTACCGTGCCAGTTTTAGTAGTGATTTATGTGAAATGTATTTTTGTGCAATGCGCAACCACTTAATATTTCGTATTTGAAAATGCAAATTATTAATACGTCTATAATACATTATATTTTCATAAGAAAACAATTAAGTGATGAGTCTCTGTTGAGGGGGCGGGGCTGTAGCCACGAGGGGGCGGCGCCCCCTTTCGCCCCCCCATGGCGCCGGGCCTGTATGGGGGGGGGACTCACATTATCGAATCATGATGACCAGTGAGAAATAACTGCTGAATGAACTGGCTGTAAAGCTGAGCACTTTCTAGCACAAAATATTGATTTGGAATAAGAGAGTTAAATAGTGTAAATAGATATTTAACAGACAAAATTTTTCATGACATTTTACAGGAAGCTGGGCTTCCCTTGGAGGCTTAGAGCAGTCACCTCTGTTACAATGATAATGCCATATAAATCCTACAAACATCTGACCACCTGTTCTTGAGATACTGCACTAACAAGAATCTAGGTTGAATAGACAGAAGGACAACCTGATAACACCACTTAGTGGTGGAGGCATTAAAGTGGTTGCTAGCCTGATCCTCCTGTACTGTCATCTCACAGTAAGAAGGTTCTGGGGTTCAAGCCCAGTGGCCGGCGAGGGCCTTTCTGTGCGGAGTTTGCATGTTCTCCCCGTGTCCGTGTGGGTTTCCTTCAGGTGCTCCGGTTTCCCCCACAGTCCAATGACATGCAGGTTAGGTTAACTGGTGACTCTAAATTGACCGTAGGTGTGAGTGTGAATGGTTGTCTGTGTCTATGTGTCAGCCCTGTGATGACCTGGCGACTTGTCCAGGGTGTACCCCGCCTTTCGCCCGTAGTCAGCTGGGATAGGCTCCAGGTTGCCTGTGACCCTGTAGAAGGATAAAGCGGCTAGAGATAATGAGATGAGATGAGATAACTTTACCTCGTTCAATTGACCTCAAATTTTAACAGCATGTGTGGAAACAGGTCAAAATTTTATGTTTAATTTTTTTTGTTTTTATCTTTTTAGGTATAGAAATGCAATTCACTGGAAAAGAAAAGGCGTTTTGTGTGTTAGAGTACGCTCGAACACAGTCAAACAAGACTGTGCAGCGTGCATTTATGAGAGAATTCTCTAAAAATGCACTGTGACCAGAAAAGACTGTTACCAAAGACATGCAGCAGTGTGTTTGGCAGGAGCTGGACTACCGACTTGACGTGTGCCGTGTCTCAGGTGGGCCGCATATTGAAAATTTGTGAAATCGTTCATGGAATCTACATACCTTTTGAATTTCTCGTTTAAATTTTGAGAAATAAATCTTACATTGCTCAACATTAAAGGAGGACTGAAGGCAAATTTTTTTATTATCAAAATTCCATTTCTCATTTTATTAACTATAGGAATGCATTTTTGATAGATAGTGTTTGAAATATGCTCTGTAATATATCAGTCCATATGTCAAAGCAATGGCCGTAAACAAGATTCGCTGAGACCTGTACAAGACATCGTAGGACGGAAGTAAAACGTGCAGTGGAAATCAAACCCTGTGTCTGAAATCGCTCACTTGTTCACTACTCCCTACTCCCTATATAGGGAATTACTATATAGAGGACTATATATTGAGCTCATTGGTAAAATGAAAAAGCGCTTTTGGAGACTAGTCTGTCGTGCTGGTATTTACGTCATTACTGTTGCACAATTAAAATGTGCCAGATCAGTCAGCTGGTGGGTTTTCAAAATAATAAATACATGCATGTATTTTTGTGATAAATCCATATTATACTGAACGCATTTCCCACATTAATAAATACAAAGTACCTGCATCTTTCAGTTCTTTTAAATCAAGGCTGAATACTTTCTTCTTTGCCACTGCGTTTTATGAAATAAAATTTGAGACTTTTAATTTGATTTCTTTCAGCGTGACCGCAATGCACGATGTGATATACTGCTTTGGTTAGTGACCATTATTGTACGCTACTTTTCGTGATGCATTGTGGGATACGTTGAGTGCACTATATAGGGTGTAAATAATCCTCACTAAGGTTTCGGACAGCACTACAAAATGGCGTCCTCACTATATAGTGCCCTACATTGTGAGTCGGGAGCGATTTCGGACACAGAGAAAGTGACCAACTGCCAACGTTGTCAAAAGACGGGCGCGTCCTCTTTCGAATGCAAATGCAATCAAGCTGGAAGTTTTGTTTGTTTTGAGAGCAATCAGGAAAGTTTGAAAAAAGTAGGCAGTAATTTTTATTTAAACTCATTTTTGTGCAATATTTCATTTGGAAAGCAGCACTGACACCTGGCTGACACTTCACGTTTCGAAGTCTCGCACAAGTCTCGTGAAGATCACGTGGATAAGCGACGCCTGCCGTGGATCAAACAAACTAAATTCAACACGGCTAAAAACCAAATAGGCCGATAAGTATAATATTTAATTGCAATTAGTTGCCAATACGAGTCACAATATAAGGTTACTAAAACCGAAAACATAACTGAATAACCGTTAAAGGGAATTGAAGTCATTTTTAAACTTGCTTTATTTCTGAATTAACCTGTTATTCAATTATGTTTTCGCTTTTATTAACCTTATATCATGACTCATATTGGCATATTACATTACACTTATCGGCCTTTTCGGTTTTTAGCCATGTTGAATGTAGTTCGTTTGGTCCAAGGCAGGTGTCGCTTATCCGCGTGATCTTCATGAGACTTGTGCGAGACTTCAAATGTGAAGTGTTAGCACCACCATTTTGAAAACTGTTTACGCAGCGGCCAAATGATTAAAGTGTGTGACGTCTTGTGTAGGGTTGCCACCCGTCCCGTAAAATACGGAATCGTCCTTTATTTGGCAATTAAATCTTGTGTCCCATATTGAACCGATACAGGACGCAATTTGTTCTGTATTTTCATAAATGTCCAATACACATGTCTGTCTCACACATATCAACACTAAATCTAACAATAATGAACAAAATAAAACAGGAAATACTACGCTGCGGGATCTACCCAGGACACAAATCCCTCCACTCTGTGTCCTGCTCTGTGCATCTGTGCCTGGCTGCCTGCGTCTCTGCGTGTGGTGCTGTCACGGTTGCCTAGAGACAGACAACACACACCGGCGCTGCTCAAAAAACCCGGGCCTTTTAAAAATGTCTGCTGCACCCGGGACTCCACCACGTCCTCAAAAGCGTAAACGCTTACAAAAATACAGACGTGAGTGGGAAGAGGCACATCCTTGGCTGGACAGCGTGAGTGGAGATGACTACAGAGCAAACTGTAAAGTCTGTCGGCGAGTGTGTTCAGTGGCGCACGGTGGGCTGTCTGACATTAGACAGCATTCGTTAGGAATGATGATGCTCAAGATCAGATGATCTTGAGCATCCCAGCATCCACTGGATATGTGGAAAGGGTATTTTCAAGAATGGCCAACAAATGGAGTGACTGCAGGAACAGGTGCTCCATGGAGCTCATAAGGAGTGAGCTCCTGATCACTCAAAACTTTGAGCAGTCCTGTTCAGAGTTTTACAACAGTGCTTTGAAAGACAAAGAGTTACTCAGTGCAGCAAGGAGTCACAAGAAGTACACTTGGAAAAAGAAGTGAGGGAAATCTGTTGACTGTTTAAATCTGGTCTACTCCACAGACAAGAGAAACACAACACTTCCTGATGAACTCAGGACTGTTGAGGGAAAGAGAAATGTTTTGCACTTTCTTGTTTTCTGCATTCTTGAATAAACAGACATACATGTTTGTTGTGTTTTTGTTGGTTTTTTGTCCTCTTTTTTCCTCTCTAAGTAAAAATGTCCCCAAGGTTCACAAAGAGAGTCCCTACACCAAGAACAGTTATGCACTTACATTTACAGTGATATTAAGTTCTCAATATATTTAGATTATATTTTAAAAGTTCATTGTTGCCCACTTGTACATTATACATTTTTACAGCATTGGCAATAAAGCATTTCAAGCTTTAAGTATGAGTAATTGCTTTCTTGATCATCCCTTTACTAAAAACACCTACAACCCCGATTCCAAAAAAGTTGGGACAAAGTACAAATTGTAAATAAAAACAGAATGCAATGATGTGGAAGTTTCAAAATTCCATATTTTATTCAGAATAGAACATAGATGACATATCAAATGTTTAAACTGAGAAAATGTATCATTTAAAGAGAAAAATTAGGTGATTTTAAATTTCATGACAACAACACATCTCAAAAAAGTTGGGACAAGGCCATGTTTACCACTGTGAGACATCCCCTTTTCTCTTTACAACAGTCTGTAAACGTCTGGGGACTGAGGAGACAAGTTGCTCAAGTTTAGGGATAGGAATGTTAACCCATTCTTGTCGAATGTAGGATTCTAGCTGCTCAACTGTCTTAGGTCTTTTTTGTCGTATCTTCCGTTTTATGATGCGCCAAATGTTTTCTATGGGTGAAAGATCTGGACTGCAGGCTGGCCAGTTCAGTACCCGGACCCTTCTTCTACGCAGCCATGATGCTGTAATTGATGCAGTATGTGGTTTGGCATTGTCATGTTGGAAAATGCAAGGTCTTCCCTGAAAGAGACGTCGTCTGGATGGAAGCATATGTTGCTCTAGAACCTGGATATACCTTTCAGTATTGATGGTGTCTTTCCAGATGTGTAAGCTGCCCATGCCACACGCACTAATGTAACCCCATACCATCAGAGATGCTGGCTTCTGAACTGAGCGCTGATAACAACTTGGGTCGTCCTTCTTCTCTTTAGTCTTCTCTGTAGCTTACTGGAAGGTCCCTTCACTGGCTTCCAGTAAGCTACAGAATTGACTTTAAAGCATTGCTGCTGGTGTACAAATCTCTAAATGGTACAGGGGCCAATTACCTCTCTGATATGTTGCAGCGGCCTAACCCAATCAGATCTACCAGATCGCAACAGAAAAATTTACTATTAAAACCTGTTGTTAAAACAAAGTATGGTGAAGCAGCTTTTAGCTACTATGCAGTGCAGCTATGGAACCAACTGCCAGAGGACATTAAAAATGCTCCTGCTGTTGGCAGCTTCAAATCTAGGTTAAAGACCAAGTTGTTTTCAGATGCTTTCTGTTAAATAATTAATATTGTCTTCTTTACATGTTTTATAATCTTTACTTTTACAGTCTCTGCATGTTTCAAATTTTACTTAACTTTTATTCTATTTTATTCTGCTGTTTTTTCACCCTATTTGAACTTCTACTTCATTTTATTATTTTATTTCTACTATTGTTTAATTCTTATTATATTTTTTCCCATTTATTTTATGTAATTTTATTCTCTATTGTTTACTGTTTTGCTTTTACTTCTGTAAAGCACATTGAACTGCCACTGTGTATGAAATGTGCTACAGGTATATAAATAAACTTGCCTTGTTTTGCCTTGCCTTGTCCGAATGACATGGCGTCCCTGATTTCCATAAAGAACTTCAAATTTGGATTCGTCTGACCACAGAACAGTTTTCCACTTTGCCACAGTCCATTTTAAACGAGCCTTGGCCCAGAGAAGACGTCTGCGCTTCTGGATCATGTTTAGATACGGCTGCTTCTTTGAACTATAGAGTTTTAGCTGGCAACGGCGGATGGCACGGTGAATTGTGTTCACAGATAATGTTCTCTGGAAATATTCCTGAGCCCATTTTGTGATTTCCAATACAGAAGCATGCCTGTATGTGATGCAGTGCCGTCTAAGGGCCCGAAGATCACGGGCACCCAGTATGGTTTTCCGGCCTTGACCCTTACGTACAGAGATTCTTCCAGATTCTCTGAATCTTTTGATGATATTATGCGCTGTAGATGATGATATGTTCAAATGCTTTGCAATTTTACACTGTCGAACTCCTTTCTGATATTGCTCCACTATTTGTCAGCGCAGAATTAGGGGGATTGGTGATCCTCTTCCCATCTTTACTTCTGAGAGCCGCTGCCACTCCAAGATGCTCTTTTTATACCCAGTCATGTTAATGACCTATTGCCAATTGACCTAATGAGTTGCAATTTGGTCCTCCAGCTGTTCCTTTTTTGTACCTTTAACTTTTCCAGCCTCTTATTGCCCCTGTCCCAACTTTTTTGAGATGTGTTGCTGTCATGAAATTTCAAATGAGCCAATATTTGGCATGAAATTTCAAAATGTCTCACTTTCGACATTTGATATGTTGTCTATGTTCTATTGTGAATACAATATCAGTTTTTGAGATTTGTAAATTATTGCATTCCGTTTTTATTTACAATTTGTACTTTGTCCCAACTTTTTTGGACTTGGGGTTGTACAAAATAAAACATACCACTGCTGTGGGCACCCCACCCCATGGGAGTCGTGCCCGTGGTGGTCATGGCCCCAAGGAGCCGTGGTGGGCGTCCCTTATTTTCATTTCTGAATGGTGGCAACCCTAGTCTTGTGTCCAGATAAAAAGCAAGCATTTTCAAATATAAGTCTCAGCAAAAATACGGTTGCTGATCGGATATGTGAGCTTGCCACTGATTTACAAGCGCAGTTGATGGAAAAGGGAAAAGACTTTATTGCATATTCCCTTGCTGTGGATGAGAGCACCAACAAGACTGACACTGCACAGCTGGCAATCTTCATCCGTGGTGTGGACTCCAGTTTATGTGTTACAGAGGAACTTTTGGGTCTTAAACCAATGTACGACACAGCCACAGGAAAAGACATTTGAAGAAGTATCTAAATGTGTGAATGACATGAAACTGCCCTGGGACAAACTTACGGCACTGACGATAGATGGATCGCCTGCGATGTGTGGGGAAAAGAGTGGATTGATGGGACAGATGCAGGAGAAGATGCAGAGGGAGAACTGCACAGGTGAGCTGACAGTGTATCACTGCATCATACACCAGGAAACGCTGTGCAGCAAAGTCCTGAAGATGGAAAATGTCATAAGCACCGTGACACAGACAGTTAACTTTATAAGAGGCAAAGGTTTAAATCACCATCAGTTTCAGTCTTTTCTGGAGGAAATACATTCTGAATTTGGTGACATGCCTTATCACACAGAGGTGTGATGGCTGAGTCGAGAAAAAGTGTTCAGCAGATTTTTCGAGCTGCGTGAGGAAATTTGTCAGTTCATGGAAAGTGAAGAAAAAGACTCAACATGGCTCCGGGATGAAAAGGAACTGTGTGAGTTGGCCTTTCTGTGTGACAGAATGAAGCATCTTAATGCATTAAACCTCCAGCTTCAGGGATGGGAACGTGTGATTACAGACATGTATGATGCAGTGAAAGCTTTTCAAGTCAAGTTGCACCTGTGGGAGACGCAGATGCAAAAAGGGAATTTATGCCACTTTCTATGTTGCCAAAAAATCACAGACCAGGTCTCCACCGCTGTGTTTCCAGCTGCGCTTTTTGCTGATAAACTGAACAAACTGCGCACTGAGTTTACACAGCACTTTGCCAACTTCGAAATGCAGAAATTTAACTTTGAATTGCTCAGAAGTCAAGTTTATTTGTATCGCGCTTTTAACAATAAAAATTGTCTCAAAGCAGCTTTACAGAATTTGAATGACTTAAAATATGAGCTAATTTTATCCCTAATCTATCCCCAATGAGCGAGCCTGTGGTGATGGTGGCAAGGAAAAACTCCCTCAGAGAACATGAGGAAGAAACCTCGAGAGGAACCAGACTCAAAAGGGAACCCATCCTCATTTGGGCAACAACAGACAACATGACTATAACATTAACAGTCCTAACATAAAGTCAGCTTTGTTGATGCTATAAACCCCCAACCGACGGAAACCCGAGCGCAAAACCGTTCACGACAACCTCAGTCCTAAAGTCAGCAAGTCAATTGCAGTCCTCAGCCACGAAAAGCACCACTGCAAGAGTCCAGAGTGTCCTCCAGGCGTGACCCCCAACTGTTCACATGGGGCCGCCCTCCACAGGAGCGATGCGATGAGACTCCAACCAGACACAGGGCATCAGGATGGATCAGGCAGGTCAGAGGAGCAGAAGAGGTCAGCATCTCGATCCCAGGAGTGACATGTAACTCAGAGGGACAGATTTGGGGGGGTGAGAAAAAAAACACAGGTTGTTAGGTATGCCCAATGTCACCTGAATAAGTAGGAACAGTATACATATTGCACTGAGTACAAGCAGGGACTCCGGCAACTAACTATGACAGCATAACTAAAAGGGGAGAGCCAGAAGGTAACACAGGCATGAGGGAGCCCCAGGACATAAAGCAGCAGCCACTACACCATCAACAAACTCGAGTGAGCAAGCAAGTGGGGGACTGGCAGCATCCATACATCCCAGTTTACCAAAACACTCTATGTCTGGGGACCCTCCAGATCTACACCTTTACTTCATAAACACCATTAACAAAAGGCTTGACAAAACAGATATGTTTTCAGCCTAGACTTAAACACTGAGACTGTGTCTGATTCCCAAACACAGAAGTCCATTTGCAATTGATGTGGAGAAAGCTCCGGCAAACATCCAGATGGAACTGATAGAACTCCAGTGTAACGGCACACTTTGGGCAAAGTATGACTCTGTGGGGCCCGCACAGTTTCCCCAATTCATTCCTGACATGATGCCCTAACTCCGCCTACATGCTGCTCGAATGCCCTGCATGTTTGGTAGTACATACCTCTGTGAGCAACTTTTCTCTGTGATGAAGATGAACAAAACCACACAAAGAAGTCGTGTGGAGCATCACTCTCCATCCAGCATCCAGTCACTAAAAGAGGTCATTGTTGAAGTATGGAAAAAGATTGATGTTGCAAAATGTCGCCAACTTGTTCATTCCATGCCTAGAAGACTTGGTGCTGTCATTAAAAATCATGGAGGCCATACAAAGTACTAGATGTAGTAGTTTTTGTTGTGCGGTGTACTCATTTTTGCACCACCCTAATTTGAGTAAAACTGAAAAATGTGTAATCTAAGTTATATTATTAACCTTACTTTTTCCTGTTATAAGTTAAACAGATGTTATGTTAAACTTTGTCTTGTCAACATTTTGAAAGTTGTTTGTGTTCATTGAGATATTGTTTAAAATGTTACTTTTCAAAGGGGGTGTACTCATTTACACTGAGCACTGTAGATACACAGGTTAATTAGCTACTTGCTGCCATCTAGTGGAAGAGTATTTAAGTGTTCTGCCTGTCACTATAGGTCACTGGCATAGACAAACTCATCTCATCTCATTATCTCTAGCCGCTTTATCCTGTTCTACAGGGTCGCAGGCAAGCTGGAGCCTATCCCAGCTGACTACGGGCGAAAGGCGGGGTACACCCTGGACAAGTCGCCAGGTTATCGCAAGGCTGACACAGAGACAAACAACCATTCACACTCACATTCACACCTACGGTCAATTTAGAGTCACCAGTTAACCTAACCTGCATGCCTTTGGACTGTGGGGGAAACCGGAGCACCCGGAGGAAACCCACGCGGACACGGGGAGAACATGCAAACTCCGCACAGAAAGGCCCTCGCCAGCCACGGGGCTCGAACCCGGACCTTCTTGCTGTGAGGCAACAGTGCTAACCACTACACCACCGTGCCGCCCGCATAGACAAACTAAGACAAATTATTTGCAGTAAATAAATAATAATTTTCGAACCAATTAAGTGAAATCGGATAATTTCTATTGTGCCGCTGCACAGTGGTTGGGAATCACTGTCTTACACAATGACAATAAAGCTATCTTGAATCTTAGGAGAACACCAACTGTCCCAAGTCTCCCCTGTCCCAAGTCTCCCCTGTCCAAAGTCTCCCCGCTCTCCCCTACCTAATGAAAAGATATCACAAAAGAATAACTCCAAACAGGCTACAAGGAAATAATGCAACATGCAAAATTCCTGCTTACGTCATTCTGCTTTTCCTCCTCCTCATTCTTTCAAACGATCAGCAGAAACGAAAGTGAAAGTAACCTCTTGCTTTCTGACAGCTCCTTCACTGAAAACACAGCTGGGCATTTCTTCCACAGCCATGGAGCAAATGGACATAGATGAGGGGTTATATTCACGGCAGCTGTGAGTATTATACAGTCATATTAACATGTCTGAAGAAAGCTTTGATTCATTGTGTTGAAACGTTGAATCAAGTGATTCACGAATCGGTTCTTTGAATCAAAGCATCTAAACCAGAAAGGTATAATCTTTCATTCAAAAGCCTGACAATGACAATAATCAAGCTGTGATTTTAATCCATGTCCTGGGGATGAGGATCTGGGGCTGGTTAAAGCAGCTGCTGTTATCTGATCTGAGGTCAGCTGAATTGTGGTCATTCTGAACAGGTATGTCCTGGGCCATGATGCAATGCGGTGTATGGGAGAGGCAAATGTCCTTATTTGTGGGATGAGAGGTCTCGGGGTGGAGGTGGCCAAGAATGTCATTCTGGCTGGAGTCGGTTCAGTCACCATCCAGGACAAAGGGACAACCGAATGGGGCGACCTGTCCTCTCAGGTACTGAGATTCTCTTATCAATATAGTCATCTAAGATCAGGCAAACAAAGTCCACAAGTAGTAGGCTACAAGTCTTTTGTGTATACCATTTCTGTGTGTCTAGTTGCTTTCACTGCAATTTTGTTTTCTTTGATTCTCTGTAGTTCTACCTAAAAGAGAGTGACCTGGGGCAAAACCGGGCAATTTGTTCTGAAAAACACCTTGCCCGCTTAAATCACTATGTTCGACTTTCCACCCATACTGAAACTCTAAATGAGGATTTTCTACACAAATTCGAGGTAAAGATGTCTTCAATCTTTGTAGGTTTTCTGATTATTCTTAGTATTAGTATTCGATTAGTATTGCAGATATCAGATTTGTGTAATTAGAAGGGGGGGTTTGAGTAATTTTATTTCCATTGTTTCTTCTCAAATACAGTACCACAGAGACAGTCACAATCTTTTTATTGTTGCCACTAGAATAACAAGAAATTGCAATTACAATAAAATAACCATCAGGGCGGCGGCACGGTGATGTAGTGGTTAGCACTGTCGCCTCACAGCAAGAAGGTCTGGGTTTGAGCCCCGTGGCCAGCGAGGGCCTTTCTGTGCGGAGTTTGCATGTTCTCCCCATGTCCGCGTGGGTTTCCTCCTGGTGCTCCGGTTTCCCCCACAGTCCAAAGACATGCAGGTTAGGTTAACTGGTGACTCTAAATTGACCGTAGGTGTGAATGTGAGTGTTAATGGTTGTCTGTGTCTATGTGTCAGCCCTGTGATGACCTGGCGACTTGTCCAGGGTGTACCCCGCCTCTCGCCCATAGTCAGCTGGGATAGGCTCCAGCTGGCCTGCGACCCTGTAGAATAGGATAAGCGGCTACAGATAACGGATGGATGGATGGCCATTAGGGTATCTTGTCCCTGTAACTAGGCGTTGACAGAGAATTCACGATGCATAATTAGTGTAGCTGAAGAAACCAAAACTGTTTTAAGTCATTATAGTGGTCATACAAAAACCTTGACTTACGCTGTACTTTGTATAGCCTATGTAAAAGCAGAATTATTAGGAATAAAATTTGCAGTGAGTTATCTATGTCTAAATTCTGTTCAAAATGATTTTAGGTGGTGGTTCTTACAGATTCATCGTTAGAAGAGCAGCTTTCAGTGGCTGCATTCTGCCACTCCAACAATATCAAATTCATTTTGGCTGATACCAAAGGTCTTTGTGGGTAAGAATAATAGTTATATCTCAGGCTTGTAGTACTCAAGTCCAGGACTCACGCTTTAATTTTAAGAACTCGTGACTTGACTTGGACTTGAGCACTGATGACTCGGACTCGTGCATTAACTGCATTCAGACTCATAAATTAGAGACGAGGACTTGGATTTTTTTTTCTTTATTTTTTGTAACATGCCATAATAATTTGGCATAAGATATTTATATCTACATTAATTTTTGTACTAATTTTGCACAAGAGTGTCACACCTGCGCACCTTGGCTCGTGCATCAGATAGACTCTCAGGTGCGCTCCGGACAGCGCACGCACCAAGCAGACTCTCGCACGTGCCATAAACGACTTGCACCTGTACAGGATTAAGGCACAATCAGCGTGCTTATATAAAAACTGTGAAAGCACACTGACTTTGCGAAGTATTGAGTTGCATTGCTAACACATTACCGAGCCTTATTTCCTTGTTTGGTTTCCTGATTTCCTGTTTCTCATCTTTGATTCTGCCGAGTCTACGATAGCCTGTTTGTGCCTCGCTCGACCTATTGCCTGTTTCACACCGTTTTACGATTTTGCCTGCCGTTCTGGATTGTTTATGTCTTCGCTTGTATTAATAAACACACCTTCTGCACTTACATCCGTCTCCCAACCATCTCTGACAGAATACTTCACACTCCCTGATAAAGAGAATGCACATTCACCTGTTCATACGTCATGTTCAGGAACAAACCAATGTTAATGGCGCTAAAACAGCCACCGTCAAATGGCGCAGTTGGAGTCTTGGACTTGACTTGGATCAATAGTGAGTCGACTCGGACTTGACTCGAAAATTTTTTTAATGACTTGGACTTGACTCGGACTTGAACACTGGGGACTCGAGACTGAACTCGGACTCGAAGTTTAGTGACTCGACTACAACACTGATTTTATATATATATATATATATATATATATATATATATATATATATATATATATAAAGTGATCAAGGCTGATTGAAAAAAAAGATTTTGAAATATATGGAAAATTACATGTCCATTGTTAGTGCTTTAATAGTGACAATTTAGTAGATAACCTGTTTTCTTTTAATTATAAGATGAATGTGGGGAATTTATGAGATTTCCTGTTTATTGCTTAATTGTAGACAGTTGTTCTGTGACTTTGGAGAAAAGTTTCTGGTCAAAGACACTGACGGGGACCCACCAAAGATGTCCATAATTGACCACGTCACCAAGGTAAAAGCACAGTACTTTCATTTTTCTACAGTGACACAACCATATCTAACCCTGAGCCTTAAGCTGATTCAGAGTTTGAAGACATAACTAAAAGTGAAACAGGAATTACACTGTGCCTATTGTTACTTTAAGTCAGCAGGAATGTACAGTGTCTTGCAAAAGTATTCATCCCGCTTGGTGTTTGTCCTGTTTTGTTGCATTACAAGCTGGAATTAAAATGGATTTTTAGAGGGTTAGCACCATTTGATTTACACAACATGCCGACCACTTTAAAGGTGAAAATTATTCCAGCAAAAGGTGACTCTACAAAGGATTGACTTTGGGGCGTGAATACCTATGCACACTCCAGATTTCTGTTTTTTTTTCATCTTTATTATTGTTTGTGTCACAATAAAACAACAAATTTCACCTTTAAAGTGGTAGGCATGTTGTGTAAATCAAATGGTGCTAACCCTCCAAAAATCCATTTTAATTCCAGCTTGTAATGCAACAAAACAGGACAAACACCAAGGGGGATGAATAATTTTGCAAGACACTGTATGTTTAGTGTTGTGGAATGAAAAACAAGTCAGTTCCTGTGATCACTCCTGTTATGTTGTATCAGTTCAGTCCAGCTGGTATAAACAGTTATTCCTTCATCAGCCTCTATTTTATTTCTCTCATTGTTATAGAAAATTAATCAACACCTTCTAGCCAATCATCATCGAGACTTCAGCAGTGCTGTGGTATGATGTTATAGTATAAATGTACTATAATTACATACTGTATACAGTATAGTGATATAATAAAAACGCACGTTTCAACTTTTATTCATTCATACTGAAGGGCATGGAGTATAAAGCAGGGGTACAAAAGAGCCTGATAGTTTGGTCTGACCCCTGAGATGTTGTTATGGGAAAAAAATACTTATAGTACAGTTCCTGATTTATTTACTCTGTCTTTTATTGACACTCAATGCAGTTCCTAGTTTATCTGCAAGAGATCTTTTCTTGGCATTGTTTGATGTGGTTTCTCGGTTGTGCATAATGAGCATCTCCTAAACGCTCATTCTCTGAAATACAGGCTCGCATTGTGCATTGGAAAATATCTTTGCCCGAGAAACGTAATGTGGATCCTCAATGCCGAGTGGTCCAGGAAAATTTGACAACAGCGTACTTCTTAGCAACAAACCACAAGCACATTTGCAAATTTGTTAATTTGCTGCCAGCATGTGGTGCTGCCCAAACAAGTAAAAGGGAAGTGAAGTCATTTTCAAACTTTCTTTATTTCTTAATTAACCTGTTATTCAATTACGTTTTCACTTTTATTAACCTTATATCGTGACTCGTATTGGCATATTACATTACACTTATCTGCCTTTTCGGTTTTTAGCCATGTTGAACGTAGCTCGTTTGGTCCACGGCAGGCGTCGCTAATCTGTGCAATCCTCACGAGACTTGTGCGAGACTTCAAATGTGAAGTGTTAGCACCGCCATTTTGAAAACTGTTTGCGCAGCGGCCAGATCGCCGTATCATTCCAATTTAGATTAATTTCAAGATTTGCCAGCTTCATCAGTGATGGAGTGTCAGTCGTGCGTGCTGTGGCGCGTGTACCTGAAGACACACCTCGGGCTGCGCATGCCGTGAACAAGGCACACCTGAGCTCAATTAAGGAAATACAACCCCGATTCCAAAAAAGTTGGGACAAAGTACAAATTGTAAATAAAAACGGAATGCAATGATGTGGAAGTTTCAAAATTCCATATTTTATTCAGAATAGAACATAGATGACATATCAAATGTTTAAACTGAGAAAATGTATCATTTAAAGAGAAAAATTAGGTGATTTTAAATTTCATGACAACAACACATCTCAAAAAAGTTGGGGCAAGGCCATGTTTACCACTGTGAGACATCCCCTTTTCTCTTTACAACAGTCTGTAAACGTCTGGGGACTGAGGAGACAAGTTGCTCAAGTTTAGGGATAGGAATGTTAACCCATTCTTGTCTAATGTAGGATTCTAGTTGCTCAACTGTCTTAGGTCTTTTTTGTCGTATCTTCCGTTTTATGATGTGCCAAATGTTTTCTATGGGTGAAAGATCTGGACTGCAGGCTGGCCAGTTCAGTACCCGGACCCTTCTTCTACACAGCCATGATGCTGTAATTGATGCAGTATGTGGTTTGGCATTGTCATGTTGGAAAATGCAAGGTCTTCCCTGAAAGAGATGTCATCTGGATGGGAGCATATGTTGCTCTAGAACCTGGATATACCTTTCAGCATTGATGGCGTCTTTCCAGATGTGCAAGCTGCCCATGTCACATGCACTAATGCAACCCCATACCATCAGAGATGCAGGCTTCTGAACTGAGTGCTGATAACAACTTGGGTCGTTTAGTCCGAATGACACGGCGTCCCTGATTTCCATAAAGAACTTCAAATTTTGATTCGTCTGACCACAGAACAGTTTTCCACTTTGTCACAGTCCATTTTAAATGAGCCTTGGCCCAGAGAAGACGTCTGCACTTCTGGATTGTGTTTAGATACGGCTTCTTCTTTGAACTATAGAGTTTTAGCTGGCAACGGCGGATGGCACGGTGAATTGTGTTCACAGATAATGTTCTCTGGAAATATTCCTGAGCCCATTTTGTGATTTCCAATACAGAAGCATGCCTGTATGTGATGCAGTGCCGTCTAAGGGCCCGAAGATCACGGGCACCCAGTATGGTTTTCTGACCTTGACCTTTACGCACAGAGATTCTTCCAGATTCTCTGAATCTTTTGATGATATTATGCACTGTAGATGATGATATGTTCAAACTCTTTGCAGTTTTACACTGTCAAACTCTTTTCTGATATTGCTCCACTATTTGTCGGTGCAGAATTAGGGGGATTGGTGATCCTCTTCCCATCTTTACTTCTAAGAACCGCTGCCACTCCAAGATGCTCTTTTTATACCCAGTCATGTTAATGTTCTATTGCCAATTGACCTAATGAGTTGCAATTTGGTCCTCCAGCTGTTCCTTTTGTGTACCTTTAACTTTTCCAGCCTCTTATTGCCCCGTCCCAACTTTTTTGAGATGTGTTGCTGTCATGAAATTTCAAATGAGCCAATATTTGGCATGAAATTTCAAAATGTCTCACTTTCGACATTTGATATGTTGTCTATGTTCTATTGTGAATATCTCATCTCATCTCATTATCTCTAGCCGCTTTATCCTTCTACAGGGTCGCAGGCAAGCTGGAGCCTATCCCAGCTGACTACGGGCGAAAGGCGGGGTACACCCTGGACAAGTCGCCAGGTCATCACAGGGCTGACACACAGACAACCATTCACACTCACATTCACACCTACGGTCAATTTTAGAGTCACCAGTTAACCTAACCTGCATGTCTTTGGACTGTGGGGGAAACCGGAGCACCCGGAGGAAACCCACGCGGACACGGGGAGAACATGCAAACTCCACACAGAAGGCCCTCGCCGGCCCCGGGGCTCGAACCCAGGACCTTCTTGCTGTGAGGCGACAGCGCTAACCACTACACCACCGTGCCGCCCTATTGTGAATATAATATTAGTTTTTGAGATTTGTAAATTATTGCATTCCATTTTTATTTACAATTTGTACTTTGCCCCAACTTTTTTGGAATCGGGGTTGTATGTGTTTCCCTATTTAAGGACTGTGCTGATGCATTTGCATCGCAAAGTATTACGATACGCATTTCCGAGCCTTTCTACCCGTTGTCTTGATTTCCTGTTTCACGATCCTTGTGCCTGTTTCTCGTTCTTGTCCTCACTTAGCCTCTGATGTACCGTTTGCGCCTCGACCAACCCTTTTGCCTGTATTCTCATTTTTGATCGAGCCTGCTGTTTTGGATTGTTTGCCTGTGTATATATTGTCTCACTGTATATATATTCTGCACTTTATTAAAACTGTATACTTCTGCACATACATCCGCCACCCTCGCATCTGTGACATGGAGATTATTCCATACAACTTTGAACCAATGTGGAGTCGAGAAGAGTTGGAAAGACGACAGGATAAGGACTAGTCTGTCATGCTGGTATTTACATCATTACTGTCGCACAATTAAAACATGCCAGATCAGGCGGCTGGCGGGTTTCCAAAATAATAAATACATGCATGTACTTTTGTGATAAATACATATACTGAGCGCATTTCCCACATAATCCTCAATAAGGTTTTGGACAGCACTACAAAATGGTGTCCACACTATATAGTGCCCTACATAGTGAGTAGGGAGCAATTTCAGACACAGGGAAAACTTCTGGCTTGCTTACGTCAGCATTCGAAGGAGGGCGCGCGCGTCTTTTGACAACGTTGGCAGATGTTGGTCACTTTGATTTCCGCTGTACGTTTTACTTCCGTCCTACGAAGTCTTGCACAGGTCTCAGTGAAAGGCCCCTGTTGGCATATATATATATATATATATATATATATATATATATATATATATAATTTAATGACTACAGCAAGGTGCTCATTCTTATCCAGTGAAGTTAGCCTGAGCAACAACAGAGCGGCTATTTAGAGCCGCTTCCACCGAGGTGCATTTACATTCAGTGATCCTTAGGAGCGTGTTGTGCATGCGCTTGGGACCCAGTCATTATGGGAAACACCTAATGCTGATTTAAGCACAATCAGCATGCTGTTTTCACAGAGACTTTGTGAAGTATTCTGTCAGGTATGCGGCGGTAGATGAATCTAAGTGCAGGAAGAGTGTTTATTAGCAGGTGTGACATTTACAAAAACAAAACACAAGCGAAACTGAAAGCAGAGTCATAATACTTCACAAAGCTTCCGTGTCCTTATATGCATGCGCTGATTGTGCTCAGATCAGTGTCAGGTGTTTCCCATAATGACTGGCTCCCAAGCACATGTACAACGCACTCCGAAGGATTCCCGAATGTAAATGCACCTCGGTGAAAGCAGCTCTGCAGAGCCGCTCTGTTGCTGCTCAGGTTAACTTCACTGGATAAGAATGAGCACCTTGTTGTAGTTGTGAAATTTATAGATAGATAGATAGATAGATAGATAGATAGATAGATAGATAGATAGATAGATAGATAGATAGATAGATAGATAGATAGATAGATAGGCCAACAGGGGCCTTTCTGTGTGGAGTTTGCATGTTCTCCCCGTGTCCGCGTGGGTTTCCTCCGGGTGCTCCGGTTTCCCCCACAGTCCAAAGACATGCAGGTTAGGTTAACTGGTGACTCTAAATTGACCGTAGGTGTGAATGTGAGTGTGAATGGTTGTCTGTGTCTATGTGTCAGCCCTGTGATGACCTGGCGACTTGTCCAGGGTGTACCCCGCCTCTCACCCATAGTCAGCTGGGATAGGCTCCAGCTTGCCTGCGACCCTGTAGAACAGGATAAAGTGGCTACAGATAATGAGATGAGATGAGATGAGATGAGATGAGATGAGATGAGATGAGATGAGATGAGAAAGATTTCACTCTGACACCCAACTTTTAAACATTATTAAAATTTATTCTCGACAAACGTTTCGGCCTTTGGCCTTCTTCAGTGTCGTAAAAATCTACATAGTACTGTGGGCTTGGTCTTAGATATACAAAATTGTGAATTCTATACACTTCAAAATAAAAGACAAAGACAAAAATAAACTATTAATTACAAAATGTAATAATTAAATATTATTAAAAAGAATGCGATTTTTAGATTTATATTCTTTTTGCTTGTTTAACCCATAAGGGGCTAAAGTAAACAATTGCGACATCCAGTACGCTTCCCTATTTAGAAGCACGTTGTCTAAACTATCTTGAGCAGCGTTAACTATTGTTTCTATACAAATGAATTCAAAATCATTCAAATTATGGGGAGACTGATTAAAATGTTTGACTACTTCGCATGTTTTTTTGTTGTTTTTATATATATATATATATATATATATATATATATATATATATATATATATATATGCATGGGTCTGTCTCAGAAACTGGTCTCTCATTTGGGAAATTATGGTATAAAAATTAATTTTCTAATTTTACTATTTTTTTTGCATTTACCTAACACTTAATGTTACTTTTGTCACGTTTAATAAGAATAAAGATAGCATCTTGCTTTATCTGGCCTCCACTGTGGAAAATTTTTTTTGATTACATATAAAATAACTAGGGTGGCATGGTTGTGTAGTGGTTAGCGCTGTCGCCACACAGCAAGAAGGTCTGGGTTCGAGCCCCGTGGCCGGCGAGGGCCTTTCTGTGCGGAGTTTGCATGTTCTCCCCGTGTCCGCGTGGGTTTCCTCCGGGTGCTCCAGTTTCCCCCACAGTCCAAAGACATGCAGGTTAGGTTAACTGATGACTCTAAATTGACCGTAGGTGTGAATGTGAGTGTGAATGGTTGTCTGTGTCTATGTATCAGCCCTGTGATGATCTGGCGACTTGTCCAGGGTGTACCCCGCCTTTCGCCCATAGTCAGCTGGGATAGGCTCCAGCTTGCCTGCGATCCTGTAGAACAGGATAAAGCGGCTACAGATAATGAGATGAGATGAGATGAAATTTCCTCTTTTTGATTGCTTGGGTTAAAATTGCCAAGTTATGATGACTGAATTGATTATTCACTTAAATATAAATAATATGATACATTTTGGGTATTTGATATGGCGAAATAGGACACAATGGAAAAATCAAGAACACACCGGAAAGATGAGAATAACGGTGGTGGTGAAAGAACAGCGACTGTACCGGCTGAAGGTCGCACAGGTCTCTGCTGCGGCACGCGAGCAACGGGACATCACTACCGCACCGGACAGACCGCGAGGTGGGGGCGGGGCAAAACGACTGGCCATAGATTCTATCAAAAGTTCGATCTAAATTGACCATGGTTGCAGAATATTGGCCAAAAATACGCAAACACTACGAAATATGAAAGTAAGATGAAAAAGAAACATTCTATTGCCTTATACTGCAAGACTAAAACAAAATAAAACTGTCAAAACCCACCTTTTCAGTGATAACGTCCGAACAGATCACCCGCGTAACAGAAAGACTGCAAATGGAAGCACGATCAACTTCTAACTGTTGGAGTGGAAAATTCCATTCTACACATGCAAATTGTTAATGTGTGTCCTTCTCTGCACACAAATAACACGCTACAGTAAAAAATAGACCGCAACCCGTTTTATAGCTCAGAAATTCATACAAGACCAGCTACCATCGTAACATATTCTGTAAGAAACATATTCTATACCTAACTTTCAGCTTTCATTTAAAAAAACCAAAATCACAGATTTATAACTAAATTTTTATATGGCGTAGTGATTTTAAGTTCCTACTTTTGGTGAGGTAGTGGCCTTGACCCTGAAGCTTTCAGTTTAAATCAAAACACACGATCGTATTGGTTTTGGGTATGCGGAAAATGGAGTTACAACAGTGATCAAATATTTTGCATGATGTTTTATTACAGTTATGATTATTCTGTGAGCGCACCAATCCTTAGGTGTATAAAGTTACAACTTAAAATACAATTAGTGATAACTGTAGACTTTTCAGTGGACTACAACCTTTTTAAGGGAATGCGATGTAGTCAACCATTTATCATGTCCCAGATCAAGCCGACATTTTTCCACAAATTTGCAGAATTTTTGCCAAATTCTGAATAGAGTATTCACATCAAAGATTTCGTTTTATCTGTGTTATTTCTTTCATCATTTTATTTCAAATTAAAATCAACATCACCATTCAAAACCGTATAGTTTATTGACTGTAAGTGTATTTAGTGGGGTACCCCCACAGTACCCAGTTTCTGAGACAGACCCATATATATATACAGTGGTGCTTGAAAGTTTGTGAACCCTTTAGAATTTTCTATATTTCTGCATAAATATGACCTAAAACAACATCAGATTTTCACACAAGTCCTAAAAGTAGATAAAGAGAACCCAGTTAAACAAATGAGACTAAAATATTATACTTGGTCATTTATTTACTGAGTGCGGCACGGTGGTGTAGTGGTTAGCGCTGTCGCCTCACAGCAAGAAGGTCCTGGGTTCGAGCCCCGGGGCTGGCGAGGGCCTTTCTGTGTGGAGTTTGCATGTTCTCCCCGTGTCCGCGTGGGTTTCCTCCGGGTGCTCCGGTTTCCCCCACAGTCCAAAGACATGCAGGTTAGGTTAACTGGTGACTCTAAATTGACCGTAGGTGTGAATGTGAGTGTGAATGGTTGTCTGTGTCTATGTGTCAGCCCTGTGATGACCTGGCGACTTGTCCAGGGTGTACCCTGCCTTTCGCCCATAGTCAGCTGGGATAGGCTCCAGCTTGCCTGCGACCCTGTAGAAGGATAAAGCGGCTAGAGATAATGAGATGAGATGAGATGAGATTTATTTACTGAGGAAAATGATCCAATATTACAGATCTGTGAGTGGCAAAAGTATGTGAACCTCTAGGATTAGCAGTTAATTTGAAGGTGAAATTAGAGTCAGGTGTTTTCAATCAATGGGATGACAATCAGGTGTGAGTGGGCACCCTGTTTTATTTAAAGAACAGGGATCTATCAAAGTCTGATCTTCACAACACATGTTTGTGGAAGTGTATCATGGCATGAACAAAGGAGATTTCTGAGGACCTCAGAAAAAGCGTTGTTGATGCTCATCAGGCTGGAAAAGGTTACAAAACCATCTCTAAAGAGTTTGGACTCCACCAATCCACAGTCAGACAGATTGTGTACAAATGGAGGAAATTCAAGACCATTGTTACCCTCCCCAGGAGTGGTCGACCAACAAAGATCACTCCAAGAGCAAGGCGTGTAATAGTCGGCCAGGTCACAAAGGGCCCCAGGGTAACTTCTGAGCAACTGAAGGCCTCTCTCACATTGGCTAATGTTAATATTCATGAGTCTAGCATCAGGAGAACACTGAACAACTATGGTGTGCATGGCAGGGTTGCAAGGAGAAAGCCACTGCTCTCCAAAAAGAACATTGCTGCTCATCTGCAGTTTGCTAAAGATAACGTGGACAAGCCAAAAGGCTATTGGAAAAAAAATTTTGGACGGATGAGACCAAAATAGAACTTTTTGGTTTAAATGAGAAGCATTATGTTTGGAGAAAGGAAAACACTGCATTCCAGCATAAGAACCTTATCCCATCTGTGAAACATGGTGGTGGTAGTATCATGGTTTGGGACTGTTTTGCTGCATCTGGGCCAGGATGGCTTGCCATCATTGATGGAACAATGAATTGTGAATTATACCAGCGAATTCTAAAGGAAAATGTCAAGACATCTGTCCATGAACTGAATCTCAAGAGAAGGTGGGTCATGCAGCAAGACAACGACCCTAAGCACACAAGTCGTTCTACCAAAGAATGGTTAAAGAAGAATAAAGTTAATGTTTTGGAATGGCCAAGTCAAAGTCCTGACTTTAATCCAATTGAAATGTTGTGGAAGGACCTGAAGCAAGCAGTTCATGTGAGGAAACCCACCAACATCCTAGAATTGAAGCTGTTCTGTACGGAGGAATGGGCTAAAATTCCTCCAAGCCGGTGTGCAGGACTGATCAACAGTTACAGGAAACATTTAGTTGCAGTTATTGCTGCACAAGGGGGTCACACCAGATACTGAAAACAAAGGTTCACATACTTTTTCCACTCACAGATATGTAATATTGGATCATTTTCCTCAATAAATAAATGACCAAGTATAATATTTTTGTCTCATTCGTTTAACTGGGTTCTCTTGATTTACTTTTAGGACTTGTGTGAAAATCTGATGATGTTTTAGGTCATATTTATGCAGAAATATAGAAAATTCTAAAGGGTTCACAAACTTTCAAGCACCACTGTGTATATATATATATATATATATATAAATTCTTACCTTCGTGGAATACCATAGGGTTTTTGACCTCTCCGTTCGACACTGAGACCCACTGAATGTTTTTCTCCCCATTTTTCCCTTCTACATTTAGAAATTTCTCTATTTTTTACCTCAATGATGAATTACTTTTGGTAAATTAAAAAAAAATCTAATGTCTTTGTTTTGCTCAAAATGATTTGCACATCCAAAAACGCAGCAAAATCTTCCCATACCGATCAATAACAATTAACATGGCTGAATGGAGCACTACAAGCATGCCACCTGTCAAGGCACCCTGGTTATTATTGCTATGGGGTCAAGTGATGGCGCAAAGCCTCCATTGAAGCTCTCAAAAAGCAACAGGCTGTTTTCACCCATCGTTGTGAGATGAATGATGGTGCCATGAAGTCTAGTTTTATCATTGCTCAAGGAATCGCATTGGCATCAAAGCCATACTGTATTCTGAAGGGCAGTTCATTAAAGCATGCATGTTAAAGGCAACTGCACTGGTTATGCCCTGACAAGCAACAGACAGAGTCATAGATGTGGCCGTAGACTTGAAGGAGAGAAGAAAATCTTTCAATTGCTATCAAAGAGTTTACTGAGTTTGGATTGGGTTCATGCAGTGAGTTTGGCCATGGATGGTTCACCCTCAATTTGTGGAAAGAAAGCAGGGGTTGTTGCCAAATTCAAGAAAAAGGTCCAGTCGTGTGCAGACAATTGTTCATTAAGAGTCATTATGTAGCAATTCACTGAAAGTGGACAGTATCATGAGGATGGTGATCAAAAAAGAGTGAATTATATCTGTGTGAAAGGACTGAACCAGCATCAGTTCAGTGCCTTGTTGAGTGAGCATAACGTTAGCCATAGTCTAGCCTACCACGCAGAGGTAAGGCGGTTAACTCGAGGAGTCTCACTGAAGTGTTTTATTTGTTACCTCTGCCAACTTTGTTGGAAGAGGTTATGTTTTCGCCTCTGTTTGTTTGTTTGTCTGTTCTCAACATAACTCAAAAAGTAGTGAACGAATTTTGATGAAATTTTGACAAAAGGTGAGCCATGGGCCAAGGAACTATAAGATTTTGATGCAAATCCAGATGTGTATCCAGGACCCAGTTATGTATGTGAATCCAGGATTTATTTATTTATTTTGTCTGTTCCCAATGTAACTCAAAAAGTAGTGAATTAATTTTGATGAAATTTGGTGTACAGCTTTAGTATTATCCTAGGCTCAGGTGAATTGATTTTGATGTTGATAATTTGTGGTTTGGCAGAGGTATGAACTCTACCAGGTGTCCTTCTAGTTTAATGAACTGTGAATGGAAATTGGACTGTTTGTGAAACAAAGGGAAAAACAGGACTTGGCTTCAGGACTTGGCATTTATAGTGGACATCACTGAGCATTTGAATGCTCTCAACACTGAACTACAAGGTTGAGATAAACTTGTGTCAGAGTACTATGATAGCATCTCATCTCATCTCATCTCATTATCTCTAGCCGCTTTATCCTTCTACAGGGTCGCAGGCAAGCTGGAGCCTATCCCAGCTGACTACGGGCGAAAGGCGGGGTACACCCTGGACAAGTCGCCAGGTCATCACAGGGCTGACACATAGACACAGACAACCATTCACACTCACATTCACACCTACGGTCAATTTAGAGTCACCAGTTAACCTAACCTGCATGTCTTTGGACTGTGGGGGAAACCGGAGCACCCGGAGGAAACCCACGCGGACACGGGGAGAACATGCAAACTCCACACAGAAAGGCCCTCGCCAGCCCCGGGGCTCGAACCCAGGACCTTCTTGCTGTGAGGCGACAGCGCTAACCACTACACCACCGTGCCGCCCACTATGATAGCATTTGTATTGTATTTCAGTAGAAACTGGATCTGTGGGAGACACAAGTTGCTGAAAACAGTCCTGTGCATTTCCCCTGTCTAAGAGACACCATTAGTGCACACGGCAGTGATGTCATGGCTCGACACAAGATTAAAATATTAGGACTGAAGACTAAATTTTGGCAGTGTTTTTAAGTACTGATTCAACTTGAGCTGGAAATCAAGACGTTTAACTCCCCATTTACTACTAACCCAACCGCGAGTTGGCCTAGTGGTTAGCGTGTCCACCTCTCAACCAGAAGATCATGCGTTCTGCTCGTGGTCAGGTCATACCAAAGACCATCATAAAAATGGTACCTACTACTGCCTGGCAAGGCACGCTGCAATACAGATGTGAATGGGGAAGTCAAACTCTCACGGTTACCGGAGGATAGCCCCCCACTGTTACCCAAGCTGTATGAGTGAGAGGTCGAGGGCTATCAAAATGAAGATTGGTGCTGCACTCATATGCCTTAAAAGATATATGCAGAACCTTTATTTTGAAATAAATTTCTGAGTGGATAGTATCTCCATCCTTGACTCTTGTATGCTGCATAAATGGGAATTAAAAAGTATATATTTTTGAGAGTTAAAATCGACTGCAAAGTTGGCATTCGAGCTACCCCGCTGAGCCAGCCAGCCCGGAGTGCGTGACGTCACAGCGGGAACCGGTTTTAAGGCCGAGACCTTTGACAGCTATAGACTAAAGTCATATAAATAAACATTTATGGTGAAAGTAAGAAATACCGTTACCGACTTGCTCAACTAAGACTGATTTGACTTCATTGATTGTGAGTTGACTCTCATTAAAACAGGATAGGTGTTCTAACTGATGCAACATATATGTACATGCATGCATTTTCACTGATAAAACGTAGAAGGCTAATTAAATAATCAGATGCACTGAGACAATCACATTCTGAAGCAAATTAAATAATCTTATACCAGTAACTTAAACACACAATACAAGTTACATGTATTAATCTAAATGCAGGTAAACAATGTGTGTTGTTTTTGTTGTTTTGTATCCAAATGAGAGTCGGAGCTTACCCGTCTGTGTTCTCGCTTCTTGAAGGCCAACCTTGTGGCCGATTGTTTTGAAACAATCTGACTTTCAGTCATTCATTCAGTTCTCCGTTCATTCGCTTCTTCCACGTAAGGGAGAGATGGCAGCAATATCCAGTTTAGAAATCAGACAGTTGGCCCACTCATTCTCCATTTTCTCCATACTGAGTACTCCGCCATTACTGCTCAGCTCAGGCAATTACTAAAACCCGGGACAGAATGGGATGTCACCAGTTTTAGTAACAACTGCGGGGAGGTCACTGTCCGAGCGATACATCCCGTCCCGTTCCATCCTGGGTTTTACCAACAACCCTCAGTTCACTCCGGGAGGACTGGTGCAACTGAACTCGTTTTCCTTTAAAAAAAAAAAAAAAAAATACTTTCCTTTTCTTGTTTTCTTTTTCTTTAATTGTTGGTACTGCACCCTCTTTCAATACGGGCTTATAGCCAACACTCCTCAACAGATCAGAGGTCTCGTATGAATCTTCGGTAAAATGTACAGAGCAGAGGAGAGACCACTTCATAGGCACCCAATGTGCCCTGTGAACTTCTCGCAAAACGCATCCAAATCTTTGCAGTTTGAACATTCTTGGGCCATGGATGCAACGTAAATCCACCTTCTGTCATGTTGCTGCGCCGGCCAGCAACACATCTACGTGGCATGGCGATAAATTAGCTCAAAATGGAGGATCTTCGTTGCAGTCAGCTCTGTGTTTTAGTATAGCGGAAATGGTGATGAGACCGACAGACTTCCTGCTGTGACGTTACGGACATCTAGGTCATTCACTCAGACCGCTATCTATATAAATCACTTTAATTGTAAAAATTACTATATTAGATATATTGTTAATGCTTAAAACTATTCCTGTGCCATTCTTGAGGTCTCAAGGCATTATAAACGAAAGTGAGGCCATGGTTCTGCGTATCTCCTTTAAAGAGTTGGTTAGTACTGGGACAGGAGACTGCCTGGGAAGACCAGGTTCTGGCATGAGAGGGACTTTGACTTTTTTTTTATTACTAACCCATATGATGTGCCAGCAAACTGAATTTGATTGAATTACAGTGCAATTCTTTGTTGAAAGAGAAATGTGTCAGTGTAGGCTTAGAAACACTTTATCAGTATCTTGGGTCAAAGTACCCAAAATTGAAAGCCTTTACCTCACTGATTCTATGCATGTTTGGAAGTACCTACATTTATGAGCAGGCTTTTTCAGTTATGAAGATAAATAAGTCAAAACTGAACTCTTGCCTTATACAGTGCCTTGCAAAAAGTATTCATCCCCATTGGTGTTTGTCCTGTTTTGTTGCATTAAAAGCTGGAATTAAAATCGATTTTTGGAGGGTTAGCACCATTTGATTTACACATGCCTACCACTTTAAAGGTGCACATTGTTGTTTTATTGTGACACAAACAATAATTAAGATGAAAAAAAAAACAGAAATCTGGAGTGTGCAAAGGTATTCACCCCCTTTCGTATGAAACCCCTAAATAAGAGCTGGTCCAAACAATTCACTTCATAAGTCACATAATTAGTTGATTAAGATCCACCTGTGTGCAATCAAAGTGTCACATGATCTGTCACATGATGTCTGTATAAATCAGCCTGTTCTGGAAGGACCCTGACTCTGCAACACTACTAAACAAGCAACATGAAAACCAAGGAGTTTCCAAACAGGTCAGAGACAAAGTTGTGAAGAAGTATGGATCAGGGTTGGGTCATAAAAAAATATCCCAAACTTTGAATATCCCAAGGAGCACCATTAAATCCATGATAGCAAAATGGAAAGAATATGGCACCACTACAAACCTGACAAGAGAAGGCCGCCATCCAAAACTCACAGAACGGGCAAGGAGGGCATTAATCAGAGATGCAACAAAGACACCAAAGAAGGAGCTGAAGGAGCTGCAAAGATCCACAGCGGAGATGGGAGTATCTGTCCATAGGACCATGTTAAGCCATACACACCACAGAGTGGGGCTTTATGGAAGAGTGGCCACAAAAAAGTCATTGCTTAAAAAATCACGTTTGGAGTTTGCCCAACGGCATGTGGCAGACTCCCCAAACACATGGAAGAAGATTCTCTGGTCAAATGAGATAAAAATTTAAGTTTTTGGTCATCATAGGAAATACCATGGTGGTGCAAACCCAACACCCTGAGAACACCATTCCTACAGTGAAGCATGGTGGTGGCAGCATCATGCTGTGGGGATATTATTCATCTGCAGGGACAGGAAAGCTGGTCAGGACTGAAGGAAAGATGGATAGCACTAAATGTAGGGCGATTCTGGAGGAAAACCTGTTTGAGTCAGCCAGAGGTTTGAGACTGGGACGAAGGTTCACGTTCCAGCAGGACAATGATCCTAAACATACTGCTAAAGCTACACTGGACTGGTTTAAAGGGAAACATTTAAATGTCTTGGAATGGCCTAATCGAAGCCCAGACCTCAATCCAATTAAGAATCTGTGGCATCACTTGAAGATTGCTGTACACCAACACAACCTATCTAACTTGAAGGAGTTGGAGCAGTTTTGCCTTGAGGAATGGGCAAAAATCCCAGTGGCTAGATGTGCTAAGCTAATAGAGACATACCCCAAGAGACTTGCAGCTGTAATTGTAGCAAAAGGTGGCTCTATAAAGTATTGACTTTGGGAGGGTGGATACCTATGCACACTCCAGATTTCTGTATTTTTATCATCTTAATTATTGTTTGTGTCACAATAAAAAAATAATGTGCACCTTTAAAGTGGTAGGCATGTTGTGTAAATCAAATGGTGCTAACCCCCCAAAATTCCATTTTAATTCCAGCTTGTAATGTGACAAAACAGGGCAAACACCAAGGGCAGGGATGAGAGTTTTCCGCTTTTCGGCGGATTTCCGCTTTTTCTGAGTAAAAATCGACCTTTTTATATTATGCCAAATCCGTTGAGAAATTTTTTTTCATTTATTGAGGGGGGTTGGGGTATGTTCCTTCGTGATACTCAAGCGTAATTCATTCCTACGACGATGTTGCATGTTTACATTTTCGCCATCTTTAGTCTCGCTAAGTCTTGTGGTAGAATACGTGTTATCTACAATGTAATTGGCCAAAACATCGATGGCGAGAGCATAATAGCCAATCATAACAGTTCTTACAAAAGTACCCACATCCGTTCTATTTTATCAAAACTTGCAACTTGCACATGTTCATCGTCGCTGCTCTTCAAAAATACGTTTCTCTTTCGTATCGGCTTTTTTACTCAAAATGCCGAATACAATTGACAAGCGATACGAAGCGAAGGTACATGAAATCGATGCTGGTATAAAAAACAAGTTTAGGTGGGATTGGTTGGATCGTAAAGTTACGATAACTTCAGGAGATGGCAAGCATGAACCCGTGTCTGTTACCATCGGCGATTTCGTAATGATCAAATGAAAATGAGAAGTGACTGTGAACTATAAATAATTGTATAAAGTGTACATAGACATTATCCCATAAACTTAGCATTCGTTTGATTTAATACATTGAACATGTATATGATAGTCAGTAAATCTGAATTAATGCTGACAGTTTTGAAAACTTAAATATTTCAAAAGACTTTTTGAAGAAATCTTATGCAACTAATGAGGACATACCGTAGGGAGAAAAGGTCAGTCACCCTAAGAAATTTTATTTAATATATGAACATTTTGATAATTAATAGAACTTAAGTTTAATGTGAATTTAGTTTGTCATTTTTGTTGATCATGAATTATAACCATACCCTTGAATGTAGAATGTGATTTTTATTTTGAATTCAAACAATACTCCTATTGATTTGAAACATATTTTCATGTAAATATATAAAAAAAGGCAACAGATTTTTTTTAATCTACTACAGCTCAGATTGCAGGAAAAGTGGTTTGCAAGGCCCTATTTTTCAAAATTTTCCTGGGGGTGTATCCTTCCCAGACCCCCCCCCCCCCCCCCCCCGGTTGGCTTCAGGTGCCTTCGGCACCCTCGCATACCTTTATCTTGTTTTCTGCTTTTTTGTGATGACCACCCACTCTCATCCCTGCAAGGGGGATGAATACTTTTGCAAGGCACTGTACACCAAGTCTCACTCCTGATATTACTGAGCTGGTTAAGGCCAGGGCAGCATGGTAGTGCAGTGGTTATCACTGTTGCCTGAAAGCATGAAGACATGCCAATTAGGTCAGTTGGCTACTGTGAGCATGAATGGTTGTTCGTTTTTGTGTTAGCCTTGTAATAGATTGGCAACCTGCCCCGGTTGTACCCCGCCTCTCACCTGAAGTCAGCTGCGATTGGCTCCAGCTTCCCCCATGACCCTGACAGATAAGTGCTGTAGATAATGGATTGATGGATGGTTAAGGCCAAAAGATATCAAGTGTCAGGGAGTTCTCAGAAGTAAGGTAGTTGAAATGTGACTCTCCCACATTGCATATAATTTGACTTCACAATAATTTGTGTTATTCTGAGAGTTTTCTTCTTTTCCTCACCTAGTAATCTGAATGTGCGTCAGCAAGAGGTTATACTGATTTGTTGTTGGTTTATTTTCATTTTTATAACGTTACAGAACTGTAGACAGCAGCAAATGCTAACTAATCTCAATTAGTTTACACGATGCTTAGTTATAAATGAATAAAATTAAGTAGGCACATATAATTATTGGAAAGTGATTGGAGAAGCCATGGCTTAAAGGTTGGAGAAGCAACTTTGGGACCAAAAGATCATCGGTTAAATTCCCTGGACCAACAGGAATAAGCAAGGCACCTAACCCCCAACTGCTCCCCAGGCTGCTTTGGGTATGCTGTACATTGCTCTGGATAAGGTTGTCTGCTAAATGCCTATCATGTAATGAATATATTGGTGTGGCCCCTTTAATGTGCGATTTTGGCCAATGTGGCCCCCAACCTTAAATGTGTTTGCTATGCCTGGTATAAGTGCCTTTGTCCTATGCAGGGAAATCCTGGTATAGTCACATGCCCAGATGACCATATCTTCTCAGATGGTATGCATGTTGTCTTCTCTGGGGTCCAGGGCATGACAGAGCTCAACAGCTATGGGCCTTTTGAAATCAAAGTGATAGGTGAGTAATATGTAACAGGAATTTAATTATTGTTCTAATACTAACAGTCATAAAGAGCTATGAAAATGAAACATGAAGCCAATCCTTTAAATAAAATAAGAGACGGATTATATAACATTGCCTCTCATTTGCTTTTTAGACAGCTTCTCCTTCAGTATTTGTGACACTTCAAATTTCTCTGAATATGAGAAGGGCGGCGTGGCAACTGAAGTCAAAGAAACAACGACACTTAGTTTTGTGAGTTTGTTACAATAACACATCAGAGCCAAAGCAATATCTGAGATATTTGTACAATAAAATCTCATATACTGTATATATGTGTATGTACTGGACATGTAAGATACCTCTAGATGCTGCTGTGGAGAAAGTGATGCAAGATCCTGAGCTACTGGTGTTCACTGATTATGGGAAAATTAAGAAACATCAGTCTCTTCACCTGGGCTTCCGAGCACTGCAGGAGTTCCAGCAGAAATACAGTCGACTGCCCAAACCCAGGAACCAGGTCAGTTACGAACAACCAATCAGTATGTTCAGTCAGTACGTTTTACAAACCTCTTTTAAGATTAGTATCTGTTGTTGAAGATATTTCTTGAAAGTAAGTATAGTTTTACAGTATGGTTAACCTTTACTTACTTTTTTAAAATAGAAAAGGTCATATGCTTTCTTAATATGACCTATTTATATAAGGCCCTGTCCACACGGCAATGGATTTAGGTGAATCCGATACAATTGTTTATCGTTTCGGCCTGGCGTCCACACGGCACCGGCGTTTTGGGTGCCCCAAAACGCAATCTTTTGAGAACAGGTTCCAGAGTGGAAAGATCTGGCAACGTTGCCGTTGCGAAGTCGTCTGGATGAGTAGAACAGATTTGTTTACGATGACGTCACAACCACATGACTGTGAGTGCTTCACGCCGGGTAGAAGTGTAACAAACTCGATGCGAGTTGTCAACAAATCCTATAACTTGGTTCATGAAATGCGCTTACAAAATATTTTCACTGTGAATATTTATTGTGTAATGGTGCAAAGTGAGAGAGAGAGAGAGAGTGAATAGCCCTTAGGGCAGAGTCAATCCCGCCAGCAAAAATAGGGAAAAAAAGGAGCGATCTCACCTCTTCAGATGTTGGTTTAAGTCCTACAATACATTCCTCAAAAAGGGCGTAGAACAACAAATTAATCCATCAACGTGTAGCATTCAATTTATTCCGGACCATTAAAGACGCCGCCTTCCGCGTAGAATCATACGTCATCCTCGCCGCCATATTGGATGGGTCAAAACGGAGAATAAAGATGCCTCATTCATGTGCTGCGTTTAACTGTACCAACAGGTTTACCGTCCAAACGAGATCACATGGGATTACTTTTCACAGGTGAGACTGGAAAAATACTTTTCATTGTATTTGGTCATTATAATGTAATTTTACGAACAGATTTTTCTGACTTTGTGGCTAATATGAAGTCTCGCGCATAATAGTTTATGCGCATGCGTCCTTACTTCTTCTATTGTTCTGGTGTCTCCGATGGGACCGTCTTACAGTGCCCCTAGAGGTGTGGCATGTGTATTGCATCGTTTTCAGCAAGCGTTGCGTTGCCATATGGACCTGATATTTTACTGATCGTTGCCCATTTGGACGCGATATTTTTTTAAATAACATCTCGTTGCCGTTGTCGTGTGGATGTAGCCTAAATGTGAATATTTAGTCTGGCCTCGATCCGTAGACATTTCTGAAGGGGGTAGGAGGAACAAACCGCTGTCTTTCAAACTGTCTCTGTGCGTATAGGCCAACGTGCTGACCAATCAGCGCAACAGTGACTGTGACGTAGTCAGAGCGACAGAAAACAGTGGGGGAGGCCTTGAAATAAATAATTTTTCAAAATGCATATTAATTAATAAACAGGTTCTAGATATTAAGAAGTTTGGAGATAATGACCACAAGTTTGGAGTCTGTACCACATACTTAACATACACTCATTTTTTTCAAGTGTTTTTCAAGGGTTTGCTTAAACTGTTTTTGAGAGTTTTTATTTAGTGGTGTTTGGTGAAATAATTTCCCTTAAATTTAAAATAACGGGAAAATAAGAAAATCAAAAAGTAATGTTTCAAAGCTGTTTATTAATTCTTCGTACTGCACAAACTAGCCCATCCTTTTGGCTACGAGCGGAGCCAGCTGGTAGATCAGACTTAGCCATAGCCGGTCGGCAAAACAGCGAAAACGTCCTTCTTGAAAAGGAATGAGCGGAGAGCCTCTTCCTGCTCATGTTTCAATGAAAACTCCAAGTCTAATTCTTCTAAAACTGATTCCAAAGCGGAGTCAAATGCGCGCTGTTCACTAGCGGTAGCCATCTTTCCTGCTGCACTTTCTCCAGCGTCGCGCAGCTTTGTCGTCACTCCTGCAAAAGCCCGCCCAAAGAATCCAAACAAAAACCTTGCGTTGTGATTGGCGGGCACGATTTGATGCCCGGGGTGTTTTTGTTTATATGGTGCGAGGCTAGACCCACTCGCTAGACAAAAATATTTTTGGCCGCTAGGCGGGTGGGTCTAGTTTACTAGGCTAATTTATATGTACAGTGGTGCTTGAAAGTTTGCGAACCCTTTAGAATTTTCTATATTTCTGCATAAATATGACCTAAAACATCATCAAATTTTCACACAAGTCCCAAAAGTAGATAAAGAGAACCCAGTTAAACAAATGAGACAAAAATATTATACTTGGTTATTTATTAATTGAGGAAAATTATCCAATATTACATATCTGTGAGTGGCAAAAGTATGTGAACCTCTAGCATTAGCAGTTAATTTGAAGGTGAAATTAGAGTCAGGTGTTTTCAATCAATGGGATGACAATCAGGTGTGAGTGGGCACCCTGTTTTATTTAAAGAACAGGGATCTATCAAAGTCTGATCTTCACAACACATGTTTGTGGAAGTGCATCATGGCACGAACAAAGGAGATTTCTGAGGACCTCAGAAAAAGCGTTGTTGATTCTCATCAGGCTGGAAAAGGTTACAAAACCATCTCTAAAGAGTTTGGACTCCACCAATCCACAGTCAGACAGATTGTGTATAAATGGCAGAAATTCAAGACCATTGTTACTCTCCCCAGGAGTGGTTGACCAACAGAGATCAGTCCAAGAGCAAGGCATGTAATAGTCAGCGAGGTCACAAAGGATCCCAGGGTAACTTCTAAGCAACTGAAGGCTAATTAACATTGGCTAATGTTAATATTCATGAGTCCATCATTAGGGGAACACTGAACAACAGTGGTGTGCATGGCAGGGTTGCAAGGAGAAAGCCATTGCTTTTCAAAAAGAACATTGCTGCTCATCTGCAGTTTGCTAAAGATCACGTGGACAAGCCCAGAAGGCTATTGGAAAAATGTTTTGTGGACAGATGAGACCAAAATAGAACTTTTGGTTTAAATGAGAAGCGTTATGTTTGGAGAAAGGAAAACACTGCATTCCAGCATAAGAACCTTATCCCATCTGTGAAACATGGTGGTGGTAGTACTATGGTTTGGGCCTGTTTTGCTGCATCTGGGCCAGGACAGCTTGCCATGATTGATGGAACAATGAATTCTGAATTATACCAGCGAATTCTAAAGGAAAATGTCAAGACATCTGTTCATGAACTGAATCTCAAGAGAAGGTGGGTCATGCAGCAAGACAATGACCCTAAGCACACAAGTCATTCGACCAAAGAATGGTTAAAGAAGAATAAAGTTAATGTTTTGGAATGGCCAAGTCAAAGTCCTGACCTTAATCCAATCGAAATGTTGTGGAAGGACCTGAAGAGAGCAGTTCATGTGAGGAAACCCACCCCCATCCCAGAGTTGAAGCTGTTCTGTATGGAGGAATGGGCTAAAATTCCTCCAAGCCGGTGTGCAGGACTGATCAACAGTTACTGGAAACATTTAGTTGCAGTTATTGCTGCACAAGAGGGCCACACCAGATACTGAAAGTAAAGGTTCACATACTTTTGCCACTCACAGATATGCAATATTGGATAATTTTGTATAACACCCACAACTTGTAACGTAGCACCAATAACCTGTTTGTCGTTATATTTGCACTACTTCACCACTACTACCTCTGCCATCTCTCATCGATGCAATTATTATGTGCAATAATCTCATCTCATCTCATCTCATTATCTCTAGCCGCTTTATCCTTCTACAGGGTCGCAGGCAAGCTGGAACCTATCCCAGCTGACTACGGGCGAAAGGCGGGGTACACCCTGGACAAGTCGCCAGGTCATCACAGGGCTGACACATAGACACAGACAACCATTCACACTCACATTCACACCTACGGTCAATTTAGAGTCACCAGTTAACCTAACCTGCATGTCTTTGGACTGTGGGGGAAACCGGAGCACCCGGAGGAAACCCACGCGGACACGGGGAGAACATGCAAGCTCCGCACAGAAAGGCCCTCGCCGGCCACGGGGCTCGAACCCAGGACCTTCTTGCTGTGAGGCGACAGCGCTAACCACTACACCACCATGCCGCCAATAAGGCAATTTTTCTATACTTTTTCACGGTAGATAATGAAAATAGCCCTTTGTATTTAATCCTTTGTTTGTCTAATTTTTATTTCAGTTTTATTTATCTGTTTGACATTTTCTTGCTACTGTAACACGTGAATTTCCCAGATGTGGGATGAATAAAGTGAATCTAATCTAATCTAATCTAATCTAATTTTCCTCAATAAATAAATGACCAAGTATAATATTTTTGTCTCATTTGTTTAACTGGGTTCTCTTTATCTACTTTTCGGACTCGTGTGAAAATCTGATAATGTTTTAGGTCATATTTATGCAGAAATATAGAAAATTCTAAAGGGTTCACAAACTTTCAAGCACCACTGTATGGGCTATTTTTACTTATGAATATAAATAACCATTTCTAAAAACAATTGTCTTTATATTGTACAGAAAGTACATTTTTTAGGATTTTTTCTCTTTTCTAAGATTAATTAAAAGTTCCCTCATGTTAATTGGGGTTTCCGCATGTCTGTTTGCATTAATGTTGGTATTATTGCTTGTTTTGAAATAAACTGTACAAATGCAGATGGCATGGTGGTGTAGTGGTTAGCGCTGTCGCCTCACAGCAAGAAGGTTCTGGGTTTGAGCCCACTGGCCAACGGGGGCCTTTCTGTGTGGCGTTTGCATGTTCTCCCCGTGTCTGCGTGGGTTTCCTCCGGGTGCTCCGGTTTCCTCCACAGTCCAAAGACATGCAGGTTAGGCTAATTGGTGGCTCTAAATTGACCGTAGGTGTGAATGTGAGTGTGAATGGTTGTGTGTCTCTATGTATCATTCCTGTGATGATCTGCCGACTTGTCCAGGGTGTATCCCGCCTCTCACCCATAGTCAGCTGGGATAGGCTCCAGCTTGCCCGCGACCCTGTACAGGATAAGCAGTTACAGAGGATGGATGGATGTACAAATGCATTAGTGTAAGATCAAAACAGGAGTCATCAGGAGATGACATATCCCCCTGACCCCCACATGAAACCCCACTCCAGATATTCCTAAGTTGAATTGGTTGCCATGGAAATAAGGAAAAAATAAAAATTTCAGAAATCCCAAAATGTCAAAATGTACAACTCCTCTAGTCACTTAACATAACTGTCAGGTTTCATGGAAAAATTCCTAATAGTTTTTAAGTTATGCTCCGGAAACTAAAATGTTTACAGACCAACAGACGGACGGACAGACAGAGCAATAGCTATATTCCCATGCATTATAAGCTCCCTGGGTCAATGGCACATTCATTAATGCAGCTAAATCGTGAACAGAACATTCTGTTTAAATATTACAATGTGCAGCTAAATTTAAACAATATATAGAACAGATACAGAACATGGATAAGGTCCAGAGAACATGTAATAGATGAAGTCTTTTGGTTTAAATTTATGAGAAGTTATGAATGTGGACATGTTTATTGGCTGTAATGTGTGATATCAGCTGCAGTATGCCATGTTTGTGTTTGTCTGTCTGTCTGTTACTTTTGTCTGAAACCTTAGCAATTATCATAGTATAATGTAAAAGAATTTGATCAGGCTGGAATGATTGCTTGACCTACAGTGCCTTGCAAAAGTATTCATCCCCCTTGGTGTTTGTCCTGTTTTGTTGCATTACAAGCTGGAATTAAAATGGATTTTTGGAGGGTTAGCACCATTTGATTTACAAAACATGCCTATCACTTTAAAGGTGCAAATTGTTGTTTTATTGTGACACAAACAATAATTAAGATGAAAAAACAGAAATCTGGAATGTGCATAGTTATTCACCCCCCCAAAGTCAATACTTTGTAGAGCCACTTTTTGCTGCAATTCCAGTTGCAAGTCTCTTGGGGTATGGTATGTCTCTATTAGCTTAGCACATCTAGCCACTGGGATTTTTGCCCATTCCTCAAGGCAAAACTGCTCCGAGTTATGCCACAGATTCTCAGTTGGATTGAGGTCTGGGTTTTGATTAGACCATTCCAAGACATTTACAACCCCCATTTAAAAAAAAGTTGGGACAAAGTCTCATCTCATCTCATTATCTCTAGCCGCTTTATCCTTCTACAGGGTCGCAGGCAAGCTGGAGCCTATCCCAGCTGACTACGGGCGAAAGGCGGGGTACACCCTGGACAAGTCGCCAGGTCATCACAGGGCTGACATACAGACACAGACAACCATTCACACTCACACCTACGGTCAATTTAGAGTCACCAGTTAACCTAACCTGCATGTCTTTGGACGGTGGGGGAAACCGGAGCACCTGGAGGAAACCCACGTGGACACGGGGAGAACATGCAAACTCCACACAGAAAGGCCCTCACCGGCCCCAGGGCTCGAACCCAGGACCTTCTTGCTGTGAGGCGACAGCGCTAACCACTACACCACCGTGCCGCCCTGGGACAAAGTACAAATTGTAAATAAAAACGGAATGCAATAATTTACAAATCTCAAAAACTGATATTGTATTCACAATAGAACATAGACAACATATCAAATGTCGAAATTGAGACATTTTGAAATTTCATGCCAAATATTGGCTCATTTGAAATTTCATGATAGCAACACATCTCAAAAAAGTTGGGACAGGGGCAATAAGAGGCTGGAAAAGTTAAAGGTACAAAAAAGGAACAGCTGGAGGACCAAATTGCAACTCATTAGGTCAATTGGCAATAGGTCATTTACATGACTGGGTATAAAAAGAGCATCTTGGAGTGGCAGCGGCTCTCAGAAGTAAACATGGGAAGAGGATCACCAATCCCCCTAATTCTGCACCAACAAATAGTGGAGCAATATCAGAAAGGAGTTCGACAGTGTAAAATTGCAAAGAGTTTGAACACATCATCATCTACAGTGCATAATATCATCAAAAGATTCAGAGAATCTGGAAGAATCTCTGTGCGTAAGGGTCAAGGCCGGAAAACCATACTGGGTGCCCGTGATCTTCGGGCCCTTAGACGGCACTGCATCACATACAGGCATGCTTCTGTATTGGAAATCACAAAATGGGCTCAGGAATACTTCCAGAGAACATTATCTGTGAACACAATTCACCGTGCCATCCGCCGTTGCCAGCTAAAACTCTATAGTTCAAAGAAGAAGCTGTATCTAAACATGATCCAGAAGCGCAGATGTCCTCTCTGGGCCAAGGCTCATTTAAAATGGACTGTGGCAAAGTGGAAAACTGTTCCGTGGTCAGACGAATCAAAATTTGAAGTTCTTTATGGAAATCAGGGACGCCGTGTCACTCGGACTAAAGAGGAGAAGGACGACCCAAGTTGTTATCAGCGCTCAGTTCAGAAGCCTGCATCTCTGATGGTATGGGGTTGCATTAGTGCATGTGGCATGGGCAGCTTACACATCTGGAAAGACACCATCAATGCTGAAAGGTATATCCAGGTTCTAGAGCAACATATGCTTCCATCCAGACGACGTCTCTTTCAGGGAAGACCTTGCATTTTCCAACATGACAATGCCAAACCACATACTGCATCAATTACAGCATCATGGCTGCGTAGAAGAAGGGTCCGGGTACTGAACTGGCCAGCCTGCAGTCCAGATCTTTCACCCATAGAAAACATTTGGCGCATCATAAAACGGAAGATATGACAAAAAAGACCTCAGACAGTTGAGCAACTAGAATCCTACATTAGACAAGAATGGGTTAACATTCCTATCCCTAAACTTGAGCAACTTGTCTCCTCAGTCCCCAGACGTTTACAGACTGTTGTAAAGAGAAAAGGGGATGTCTCACAGTGGTAAACATGGCCTTGTCCCAACTTTGAGATGTGTTGTTGTCATGAAATTTAAAATCACCTAATTTTTCTCTTTAAATTATACATTTTCTCAGTTTAAACATTTGATATGTCATCTATGTTCTATTTTGAATAAAATATGGAATTTTGAAACTTCCACATCATTGCATTCCGTTTTTATTTACAATTTGTACTTTGTCCCAACTTTTTTGGAATTGAGGTTATAAATGTTTCCCTTTAAACCACTCCAGTGTAGCTTTAGCAGTATATTTAGGGTCATTGTCCTGCTGGAACATGAACCTTCATCCCAGTCTCAAAACTCTGGCCGACCCAAACAGGTTTTCTTCCAGAATTGCCCTGTATTTAGTTCCGTCCATCTTTCCTTCAGTCCTGACCAGCTTTCCTGTCCCTTCAGATGAAAAGTATCCTTACAGCATGATGCTGCCACCACCATACTTCATTGTAGGAATGGTGTTCTCAGGGTGTTGGGTTTGTGCCACACATGGCATTTCCCATGATGGCCTAAAAGATTGATTTCAGTTTCATTTGACCAGAGAATCTTCTTCCATGTGTTTGGGGAGTCTGCCGCATGCTGTTGCGCAAACTCCAAACGTGATTTCTTAAGCAATGGCTTTTTTCTGGCCACTCTTCCATAAAGCCCCGCTCTGTGGATTGTACGGCTTAAAGTGGTCCTATGGACAGATGCTCCCATCTCTGCTGTGGATCTTTGCAGTTCCTTCAGTGTTATCTTTGGTGTCCTTGTTGCATCTCTGATTAATGCCCTCCTTGCCCGGTCTGTGAGTTTTGGTGGGTGGCCTTCTCTTGTCAGGTTTGTAGTGGTGCCATCTTCTTTCCATTTTGCTAAAATGGATTTAATGGTGCTCCCTGGGATATTCAAAGTTTGGGATATTTTTTATAACCCAACCCTGATCTATACTTCTCCACAACTTTGTCTCTGACCTGTTTGGAAGCTCCTTGGTTTTCATGTTGCTTGCTTAGTCGTGTTGCAGAGTCAGGGTCCTTCCAGAACAGGTTGATTTATACAGACATCATGTGACAGATCATGTGACACTTTGATTGCACACAGGTGGATCTTAATCAACTAATTATGTGACTTATGAAGTGAATTGTTTGGACCAGCTCTTATTTAGGGGTTTCATACGAAAGGGGGTGAATACCTACACTCCAGATTTCTGGGGGGTTTTCCACTTTAATTATTTTTTTGTGTCACAATAAAAAAAAAAAGCACCTTTAAAGTGGTAGGCATGTTGTGTAAATCAAATGGCGCTAACCCTCCAAAAATCAATTTTAATTCCAGCTTGTAATGCAACAAAACAGGACAAACACCAAGGGGGATGAATACTTTTGCAAGACACTGTATTGGTTAGTCACTGACCTCCAGAGCTGGGAAGTACTGTACTATAGTACAATGACTTTATTACTGTACTTAAGTCTAGTTTTAATTTGTACTGTTTCCATTTTTATTTACTACATTTCAAAAGAAAAACCTCTCCATTCCCATCTCTACATTTTCAAACACTACATTTCTCTGTAGTCATATACACTATCAGTAAAGTCATATTTACTGCAGCACAAAACAGCTTTAAAGAGTCAATCTAAATTCCTAACAAATGTAAACTCTTGCTACCCACACTTTGTATTTCTCAAACACTTTGTGTTGTTTATTGTGACAGTTTGTATTGTGTCAGCTAATTATCATCATTTCAGCTAGCTTGTACCATCAGCATTATTCTCATGCTTGCTAACATTTGAGAGACAAGGTTTACTAGGGTGGAGCGGTGGTGCAGCGGTTAACACTCTCACCTCACAGCAAGAAGGTTCTGAGTTCAAGCCTCGCGTTGATTGGGGCCTTTCTGTGCTGAGTTTGCATGTGCTCCTCATCAGTGTTGGGAGTAACGCGTTACAAAAGTAACGAATTACTGTAATGCATTGCTTTTTGCAGTAACGCGGTAATGTAAGGCATTACAGAAAAAAAATTGGTAATATTTTACTTGGTACAAATGTCAGTAACGTGCGTTACAATGCATTTTTAACCTGGAATGAAGTGGTGTTTTTTTTTTCCTTCATACAAATTCGCCAAAATCACCGTGAGATCAGCAGAGGCGAAACATCCGCGCAAAATGTTTCACTTCCTTTTCCTTTAGGCTAGTCAGACAGAAGAGAGAGATGAGTGAACCTGCAGCTGATCTAACGTCAGATAGCACATTCTCCAGATGGGCATACGCCCATTACTTTAAGTTTGTGAAAAATAAGGATGTGAAGAACATCATAGTCAAATGCACTTTGTGTGCTAAACCTGAAGAACTGTCCACTTCCCGAAATAGCACCAGTAATTTAACTAAACATTTACAGAGGTGCCATAGTAACATGAAGTTAGCAAGGAAGCAAGCGGAGGATGAGAGTGGCGATAAAATCACAAAGCAGCCAGAATTAACGTTCTGCCGCTCTGAGATGCTCCTTCAGCCTCAGGAGGTTAGGAGGCTTGTGGCCGAGTATGTTGTTGAAGATATGCTGACAGTTTGTTTACATTTTTGTCCTGTATAACTGAGGTTTTTTCTGGTTGGAAGTCAGACTAAAGTGATTGAGCTGCCTTTCCTTCAAGGGCTAATAGGCCTAAGCACTTCAATATCATTAAAAGCACTTTGATTTTATTTCTAATTCTGTTTTTCGAAATGTGACTGGGTAGCCTCATATAGCTAATAGTCATTGTCTAGCTGTGATTTAAAAGGCTTGTGGCTTTTTTTCAGGCCAGTTTTATTGTAGGCTACAATTTGCCATAATATGTTAATTTTTGTTAAATTTCTGAAATGGAGTCATATCCCTTAGGGCTAATCTTTTTTTTTTTTAATGAAGCATAAACTATGTTTAATGCTGTAAACTTGAAAACAATAAAGGCATAGAAATGCTAATTTTGTATCCTGTCATATCTTTAGACATTACAATACAGTTAATGTTAATATGAATAGGCCTAAAGTTACAGTATTTCTATCACAATTTGCCAGACTTTCACCTTTTGTCTGTTCTTGCGATGATTGTTCCTTGCATTGTGCCATGAGCCATCACTGTGGCTATTATATTCTAGTGTTTTTAACCATAAGCCTAGCTCAGTCAGATACCACATCACCTTCCACTGGATGTGTGATGAGCTAATTGAGCAGCTTGAGCTACATTTCGATTGCCAAATCCATACTTCCAGTTATTTTGGTGGGAGTAACTTAAAAGTAATGCAATAGTAGTGTAATGCCTTACATTTTAAATACAATAATATTGTAATATAACTAATTACTTTAAAATGACAGTAACAAGTAATAAATAATGCAAAACAGTTTTGAAGTAACTTGCCCAACACTGTTCCTCATGACTGCATGGGTTTCCTCCAGGTGCTCTGGTTTCCTCCCACAGACATGGATTCAGTCAACTGGCTACTCTAAATTGCCCGTAGGTATGAGTGTGAATGGGTTTTTGGCTCTGTGTAGGCTTGTGATAGATTGGCAGCCTGCCTCTCGCACGATTGGCTCCAGCTTCCCCATGATCCTGACAGATAAGTGTTATAGACCCCTTGCACTGATGTCACATTTACGTTAGCAACTGTTGCTACCCTATACCTGGGGGACAAGCTAACTTTATTTACATACAGTTCACATACTGAAGCCAAGCAAAGATGTCCAGCGTCTGTTGCTATTTTCCGAAGAAAACTACAGCTAACAAAGCTCTACTCCTGGATTACTTGGATAATCTTTGTCAGAAAGAAGTGAAAGATAGATATACCGTATTGGTCCTAATAGAAGAGCAACCCCCTATTTACGAAAAAATTCCCAAGCGATTTTGTAATTTTCCCCGTAGACTATACTTTATCAATTCTTTGTGAACAATTCCATGGAAAAAAACTGTATTTATTTTTTATGCTCACATTTTCATTCATTAACAAACTCGAACACGTGCATGTATTAAAATATTACACTAGTAGCAATACATCAACTTGTAACAAAACATAAAATGGCACTTCAAATGAAAACAAACGTAAACATAGTAAGCATGTGGTGTATTCCGAAACAAAATCTCTATTGACACTTTGGATAACACCCACATATGAAGACTAGCGTAGCACAATCCAGAATATCAAATGGCACTCTGGACAATAATGTAAAATATTTAAATGGCACTTTGGATGAACTCAATATTATCACAAAATAAGAATACAGTATTCTCTACCCGCAACAAAATATCAACTGACATATGCATGCAAGACTAGTTGAAGTATTTCAAACTACAACATTTTTAATATGGAAACATCAATTGTTTACTACCGTACAGGAACTACATGTACCAAGCAACCAAACACTTCAAACACTATCAAACTGGGTACATGTAGACTTGTGTGCTTAGGGTCGTTATCTTGCTGCATGACCCACCTTCTCTTGAGATTCAGTTCATGGACAGATGTCCTGACATTTTCTTTTAGAATTCGCTGGTATAATTCAGAATTCATTGTTGAAAACCTCGCACACACAAATCCAACTCAAACTTGGCAGCCATGGATCTTCTTCATGTGCATGTGCGGTCATTGCTTCCTATTGGGTGGTGATAAAATTCGGAAACTGTCAAAACCGCTTCGAGCTGATCATAACGTTTCGGAAACGAAAACATGCACATCAACCGATATTCGTTCGGAACCTAGGCGTTTGGTACATAATAGACGCGCATGCAAATAGTCTTGCATTCGCGCATTGCGCGTCTATTAGGACCAATACAGTACATGGAAATTAGAGTTTATTCGCGGTTCTGGTCCATACAAAATTCCTTGAAACGACTGGACTGACGGTGCAGATTTGTGGCCTAGCTTTAGCATTAGCTATGCGTTGGAAATAGCTTCTTTTTCCCAAAGAGTCCTGACATGGAAGAACAATTAAAATTTTTTTTACAAAAGCAAGAAAACCTCCTTTGTGTAAAGACTTTTTCCCGACATCAACTTTTGGGAACAGAATGTTGCGAAAGCCAAAGCATTTACTCTCAAAGGGCTCTGACCTGAACTGTGGGCTAGATGGTATTCCCTCCCCTCCATGTCTCAGCAACCACACAGACATGTAGTTACAGAGCTATTTGCACTCCATTATTTATACAGTGATACTTATTATTGTTAAAACAATATCTGAAGTGTTATTATTTGTAAAATAATAAAATATCTTGCTCTAGACTTTCAAACAATATTCATCTCTCATCTCATTATCTCTAGCCGCTTTATCCTGTTCTACAGGGTCGCAGGCAAGCTGGAGCCTATCCCAGCTGACAACGGGCGAAAGGCGGGGTACACCCTGGACAAGTCGCCAGGTCATCACAGGGCTGACACATAGACACAGACAACCATTCACACTCACATTCACACCTACGGTCAATTTAGAGTCACCAGTTAACCTAACCTGCATGTCTTTGGACTGTGGGGGAAACCCACCCGGAGGAAACCCACCCGGAGGAAACCCACGCGGACACGGGGAGAACATGCAAACTCCACACAGAAAGGTCCTCGCCGGCCACGGGGCTCGAACCCGGACCTTCTTGCTGTGAGGCGACAGCGCTAACCACTACACCACCGTGCCGCCCTCAAACAATATTGTAAGATTTTAATTTTATCCAATAGTGGATGGTACAATAATTACAAACACTAACAGAATCAGCACATTCCAGTTGTAGCTATAGTCATACAGTAACTATAATTACCCTATTAATAATAATTTCGATAAACGGTTAATGTTCAGTTCCCTCTTCATTTATTCTCTATTCAAAAGGCACAACTGAGTCACACAGGTTGATAAGTGTGTAACAGACAATAACAATTTTATCCGGAATAATTTTTCCTGTCTTAGTTGATTTATTTCCGTTTCACATGCATGCAGCTGTTATAAAGTTCATTGTGTTTGTGTAGAACTCTCTCTGACTGTAGGGTCATTCCTACACTCTGGCTCCATGATGATATTTTGCACAGGACTGGGTTCCTCTGATAACCGAAACAAAGCTTCAGCGCTCTCTGCTCTTTATCTTTTCTGTTCTTTCAGAATATCGCACATGTCACGCCTTGTTGGTTTTTCTTTTTTTCTTTCTTTCTTTTTCTTAACTGAGTTATGTCAGAGTTGTTTGAAACCAATCTGGGTTTTCCATGTTGAATAAGGAAGCGGCTTCACCTGAAAGAAAATGAAACACTTTCATGAAGAAGCTGACTCGAATGCGAGCAGAAAAAATAAAACGAGATTTTTAAGCAAACTCTTCCATACTCACTTCCGACTTTCTATTTTTTTAAAATACATTTTAAATACAATCGCAAATTTCTCTGGAGTTTTCAGGCTGAGCTCCTCTCTTCGTATTCTCTTTAACCACTCATTTCTTCATTGTTCTTGAAGCATTTGCTTCTCTTTGTTAACATTTTTTCTTGATAGTGGGGAGACGGTAATACCTATTTGAACAAACAAAAACAGTGCAAAAATGAACCATATTGAAGACAGATTAAGCCTTCCTTACACGAAAAAGGGTGTCTGTTTGACCCCCAGGTGTAAATATCTGTAAGGTTTTATTCCTTTGTAAGGATAAATAATTGTAAGTATTTATTCTTGACCAAGAAGGCAGTAATTTATTTTGTGACAGGGTTGTAGGGATTTATTCTGTTCAGTTGGGATGACCTGTCTCAGCTAGACATTGTTTGAAGGTTCCATTCTCTCTGGACATTGCTGTCATGTCATCAGAACATTCTGCTTATTTTGATGTGAAATGTATATTATTGATCAGATTATTGTGTCTGAACAGCGCCAAGGTCTGCAATGATGTCAGACACACCCACAGCTGCATATCCAACGTGTATTTGGGATTAAAAGTTAGATTTAAAGCCATGATTTAAGTTAGTTTTATAGCTACACGTGATTTAGGATTGTTAGATTTAACCAGTCTCTTCAGTGTTGAATTTGAAATTGAAATGATTGAATGTTAGATTTAATGTTAGATTTAAAGCTGCATTAAGTGGTTCATGTAAGTTTTATAGTTTTATAGATTTATATTAGCCTTATTGCTGCACAAGGTGTTAAGACTTTATGATTTTAATATTTTAGAACTTACATATACTATAACAGTGATTTTAAACAATTCCTGTGTAACCTGACCTTCGTCCAGTGGAGAAGACACTTCTTTGTTAGACTAAACATAGTCTTTGTTTAAAATTGTCATGATTGACCCAAGGTTTCACTCACATACACACGTATAAAATCCCTGTATAATCTCATCTCAGGGGGGACTTGCGAATAAAGATTGCGAACTAAGGATTGTGGGATTCCTTTCTTTTTTCTGCGACTCACCCCCAGACGTCTGGGTGACACGAGGGGACTGATCTCGAGATGGTGAGGGCCAGAGATGGAAAAAAAAATCCATGATGATGTGTGATGTGATGTGCAAGGGGTCAGTAGATAATGGATAGATGGAAGTGTTATTAGTTAGCCTTAACTAAGGTTTTCGTTAATAATCCCCATCAGTAACAAAATGTAGTCTAAGATTTGAGGCAGGAGTCTTTTTGTGAGTTTTACTTTCATATTTTTGAAGTAACTTTAAAAGTTTATGCATTTCTACTGAAATGTGAGTAAAGACTTTATGCTGGTGCTGCACTTCAACTTTTCCCAAAGTATATATTTAGATGATGTATTGCACTTTTAATTGAGCGAGGAATGTTGGCTGCTTTTGCCACCTTTACTGACTCCTGTACCTCTAGTATTTAAAGCAGTGCTATATTTGAACATCAACAAACTGCCTGTATTAGTTGCCAAAAATTGCTGGGACAGGAAAGAATATGCCAGTTGCGTTAGGCGGCATGGTGGTGTAAGTGGTTAGCATGGTTGCCTCACAGTAAGAAAGTTCTGAGTTCGAGCCCAGTGGCCGGCGGGGGCCTTTCTGTGTGGAGTTTGCATGTTCTCCCTGTGTCTGCATGGGTTTCCTCCGGGTGCTCCGGTTTCCCCCAAAGACCTGCGGTTAGGTTACTATGGGACGGCCTTGGGCTGAGGTGCCCTTGAGCGAGGGATCTAATTCCCAACTGTTCCCCGGGTGCTGTTAGCATGGCTGCCCACTGCTCTAGGTATGTGTGTGTGCTCATTGCTCACGTGTGTGTGCACGTGTGTGTTCACTGCTTCAGATGGGTTAAATGGAGAGAGGAATTTCATAAGTGTGTGATGAATAAAGTTGTGCTTTCTTTCTTTAGCAGTGTTTTACTGCTAATGTCTTGCATGGAATTAAAATTTGGCCAAAATATGGCTGCTTGTATTCACATACTTCCCAAGACTTGTGTGTACTAGGCCAAGTCAGGTATTTGCCTCCTGAGTGAGATACGGGTATAATGACAATTATGAAATACAGTGGGGAAAATAAGTATTGAACGCATCAACATTTTTCTCAGTAAATATATTTCTGATGGGGCTATTGACATGAAATTTTCACCAGATGTCGGTAACAACCCAAGTAATTCACACATACAAAGAAATCAAAACATGTATGTCCATAAATTAAGTGTAATAAAGTGGAATGACACAGGGAATAAGTATTGAACACATGCATAGAAACCCAAGAAACCAGCTGAAATCTGTCAGTATTTAGAAAGCAATCCTGTCCCGTATCAGTGCAAATTAATATCTGCTGGTTTAGTCCTAATTGATGGCCGATAAAAGGTTTCTCATTACCAAGGTGTCACACAAGAAGCATCTCATGATGGGTAAAAGCGTTCTCAAGACCTTAGCAACCTTACTGTTGCACAACATACTGATGGCATTGGTTACAGACGTATTTCTAAACTTCTGAATGTTCCACTGAGCACCGGTGGAGCCATTAATCAGAAGTGGAAAGAACATCATTTCATCCTAAACCGGCCATGACCAGGTGCTCCTCACAAAATTTCTGACAGAGGAGTCAAAAGAATAATCAGAAGAGTTGTCCAAGAGCCAAGGAGCACTTGCGGAGAGCTTCAGAAAGACCTGGAATTAGCAGGTACAGTTGTTTTCAAAGAACACAACAAGTAATGCACTCAACTGCCATGGCCTCTACACACGCTCACCGTGCAAGACTCCATTGCTGAAGAAAAAGCATGTTGAAGCTTGTTTAAAGTTTGCTGCACAACATTTGGACAAGCCTATGAAATACTGGGAGAATATAGTCTGGTCAGATGAGACCAAAATTGAACTCTTTGGATGTCCTAGCACACACCATGTTTGGAGGAGAAATGGCACTGCACATCACCCCAAAAACACCATACCAACAGTGACATTTGGATGTTGGAACATCATGATGTGGGGCTGTTTTTCAGCATATGGTACTGGCAGACTTCATATAATTGAAGGAAGGATGAAAGGAGAAATGTACAGAGACATTCTTGATAAGAATCTGCTGCCATCTACCAGGATGCTGAAGATGAAACGAGGGTGGACACTTCAGCAAGACAATGATCCCAAACACACAGCCAAGGAAACTCTCAATTGGTTTCAGAGAAAGAAAACATAGCTGCTAGAACGGCCCAGTCAATCACCTGACTTGAATCCAATTGAAAATCTATGGAAAGAACTGAAGATCAGAGTTCATAGAAGAGGACCCCAGAACCTTCAAGATTTGAAGACAGTTTGTGTGAAAGAATGGGCCAAACTCACACCTGAGCAATGCATGTGACTACAGGAGGCATCTTGAAGCAGTCATTACCAACAAAGGCTTTTTCTCTCGCCCCCCCCAAATCTGTCCTTCTGAGTTACATGTCAATCCTGGGATCGAGGTGCTGACCTTTTCTGCTCCTCGGACCTGCCTGTTCCATCCTGATGCCCTAGGTCTGGTTAGAGTCTCATCACATCGCTCCTGTGGAGGACAGCCCCATATGGACAGTTGAAAATCACACTTGGAAGACACTCTGGACACTTACAGTAATGTTTTTGTGGCTGAAGACTACAGTTGGCTTGCTAACTTTGGGACTGCGGTTGTCATGAACAGTTTTGCACTCAAGTTTCCATTAATAAAGAGTTTATAACATCAACGAAACTGGCTTCATGTTAAAACTGTTAATGTTATAGCAGAGGTGGACAGTAACGAAGTACATTTACTTGAGTACTGTACTTAAGTACACTTTAGTATCTGTACTTTTACTTGAATATTATATATTTTTGGAAACTTGTGATTTTAACTTCACTACATTTGAAAGGCAAATATTGTACTTTTTACTCCACTACATTTCTGTCAAGGTCCTCATTACTCGTTACTATGAAGCAGCTTTGAAAGTGGATTTTTTTCTTTTCTAAAACGTGATTGGTTATTTCGCAGGTGACGCTGAGACAGCCGATCAGTAATCACTAGGGTCACATCACATCCATAGACTGTATAAAATCAAGTTCAGTGATTTCTCAGCAGTGTTATTTAACACGATCAGTTGATGGCAGAATGGAAGGAGGCGGTTCTTCTGGGGAATGCATGCACTCATGGCTATAGCTAGAACCCATGTTTCAGTTTTCTGAAAGGATTAAAGATTTGTTTAGTTTTAAATGTTTGCTTTGTTTGCCGAAAACGAACAACATCACAGCCTACAAAAACTCGCTGTCCAACCTGCGGAAGCATATTGAGGGATATAAACATTTTATTCCAAGAGAAAGCTTGCACTGAAGTTGTCTGTGCTTTTAGAGCTAATGATAACATTGCAATAGCTATGCAGTCTGATTAGTCAAATGGCTTTCTATGGATTTGCCCATCAAGTTGCTGTAGCCTTGTCCATGGCTAACGCTAACACATAGCTAGTGAACTTGGACACTGTTAGTTAGCATGTAAAAATGAAGTTATGCTAACATGAATAATGTTAACTTATCCGAAGTCCTTTCAGAAACATGTTTTAGCATAATCTTGCCAAATAAACAGAATGTAGAAATCTTTCTTTTCTAGTAATGTTAGCTACCCAATATGATTTCGAGTTTGAAAAGAGTTTGTTAGTATGTCAGGTGGAGCGTCACCGACTAGCTAGCTTAACGTTAAACCACCATGATGGCACAGCATGCGTTCATTTTAAGAATTCACATTTCTGTCTTTGTTAACAGCATTAGGTTTTGTAAGTGTTGTGGCAATAATACAACGATGCATTGACAGAAAATGTACTTTTAATACTTAAGTAGTTTTAATAGCAAGTACTTCAGTACTTTAACTTAAGTAAAAATTTGACTGTACAACTTTTACTTGTATTGGAGTAACATTTGACCAGTGTGATCTGTACTTTGACTTAAGTAATGAAGTTGGGTACTTTGTCCACCTCTGTGTTATAGTCATGTTGTCTGTTGTTGTCCAGGTGAGGATGGGTTCCCTTTTGAGTCTGGTTCCTCTCGAGGTTTCTTCCTCGTGTCGTCTGAGGGAGTTTTTCCTTGCCACCATCGCCACGGGCTTGCTCATTGGGGATAGATTAGGGATAAAATTGGCTCATGTCTTGGGTCATTCAGATTCTGTAAAGCTGCTTTGGGACAATGTCTACTGTTAAAAGCGCTATACAAACAAACTTGACTTGACTTTTCTACTAAGTATTAAATAAATTTCAGTAAGCATGTTCAATACTTATTCCCTGTGTCATTCCACTTTATTACACTTAATTTATGGACATACAGTATATGTTTTGATTTCTTTGTATGTGTGAATTACTTGGGTTGTTATCGACATCTGGTGAAAATTTCATGTCAATAGCCCCATCAGAAATGTATTTACTGAGAAAAATGTTGACATGTTCAATACTTATTTTCCCTGCTGTATCCATGGTAACAATACCAAATTTGTTGAAGATATTGGTGCATTGTGTGTATAATATGATATATAAAGAGGGTGTAGAATTACAGCTACATCAGTATTGGCATCCTCTTGTCATGTGTTGTTCTCTTAACCAGGAGGATGCTGAGCGACTACTTGCCATGGCGAGGCAGCTCAGTGCAGCTGCACAACTTGACAAGTTTGATGAAGAAGTCATGAGGAAACTGTCTTTTTGTGCCAGGGGCAATTTGGCTCCCATCAATGCTTTCATTGGAGGACTGGCTGCCCAGGAGGTGATGAAGGTGAGAAAGATCAAGATGATCAAGTGCCCTTCAAGACTGATGGTATCTGAAAATGTTGCTTGTTGATTCAGATAAAATGTGACTATTGTCATTTTGTTTTCTGCAACATTGTTAAATTGCCGTTTTGAAAACTATTCATAATATGCTGATTATGAATGTTGTTCAGGCTTGCAGTGGTAAGTTCATGCCGCTCAAACAGTGGCTTTACTTTGATGCTCTGGAGTGCCTTCCTGAGCAGGAGGGCGGTGACAGAGGACTGACAGAAGAAGCCTGTGCACCAGTAAGCAATAGTTCACTTTCTAATTCACACTGCTGAGGTTTGATATACCTCAGTAACCTATTGTGATCAGCTCCCAATAGACATTATTACTGTTATGGAAAATTCACATACATTTCTTATGTGTATTTCATATTTGATTAAATGAATAATATGTGATTATATGTGAAAAACATATCAAAGTGCAGTTTAACATATGTCCTGAAACTATGTGCATTTAATCAAGTGAACACGTGACATCATCTGAGTAATACATGTATATCATAAATGCAACTACATGGCCTACATCCTACAACCCCAATTCCAAAAAAGTTGGTATGCTGTGTAAAACATAAATAAAAACAGAATTTGCATTTAATGGAAACCCTATATTTCATTGGAAATAGTATAAAACAACATATCAAATGTTGAAACTGAGAAATTTTATTGTGGTTTTTTTTAATATAAAAACATATACTCATTTTGAATGTGATGGCAGCAGCACATTTCAGAAAAGTTGGGACAGGGGCAACAAAAGACTGGACATGTTGTGTAATGCTAAAAAAGACTAATTAGGTTAATTGGCAACAGGTCAGTAACATGATTGGGTATAAAAAGAGCATCCCAGAGAGGCGGAGTCTCTCAGAAGTAAAGATCAAGAGGGGTTCACCGCTCTGTGAAAGACTGCATGGGCAAATAGTGCAACAATTTAAGAATAACATTCCTCAATGTAAAATTGCAAAGAACTTGGGGATCACATCATCTATGATACATAATATCATTGAAAAATTCAGATAATCTAGAGAAATCTCTGTACGCAAGGGACAAGACCGAAAGCCAACATTGGATGCCTGTGATCTTCAGGTCCTCAGGTGACCCTGCATTAAAAGCAGACACGTGTCTGTAGTGGAAATCACTGCATGGGCTTAGGAACACTTCAGAAAACCATCGCCTGGGAACACAGTTTGTCATTGCATCCACAAATGCAAGTATAAACAATATCCAAAAACACTGCTGCCTTCTCTGGGAAAACTGTCCTGTGGTCTGGTGAATCAAAATGTAAAATTATTTTTAGAAATCATGGACACCACGTCCTCCAGGCTAAAGAGGAGAGGGACCATCTGGCTTATCAGTGCACAGTTCAAAAGCCAGCATCTGTGACGGTATGAAGGTGCATTTGTGCACATGGTATGCATAGCTTGTACATCTGGGAAGGCATCATTAATGCTGAATTATATGTTGAAGCAACATGCTGCCATTCAGACGACATCTTTTTCAGGGTAGACATTGCTTATTTCGGCAAGAAAAATGCCAAACCATATTCTGCACATTTTACAACTACATTGCTCCGTAGTAAAAGAGTTTGGGTGCTAAACTGGCCTGCCTGCAGTCCAGACCTGTCTCCCAATGAAAATATTTGGCGCATTATGAAGCACAACATACGACAAAGGAGACCCCAAACTGTTGAGCAACTGAAACTGTATATCAGGCAAGAATGGGATAACATTTCTCTTTCAAAACTACAGCAATTGGTCTCCTCAGTTCCCAAATGTTTACAGAGTGTTGTTAAAAGAAGAGGTGATGCAACACAGTAGTAAACATGCCCTTGTCCCAACTTTTTGTGAAACATGTTACTGGCACTAAATTCAAAATGAGCATATATTTTTTCCATGAACAATAAAATCCCTCAGTTTCAACATTTGATATGATGTTTTTGTATTATTTTCAATTAAATATAGGGTTTCCATTAAAACAAATCATCTGGTTCTGTTTTTATTTGCATTTTACACAACTTCCCAACTTCTTTGGAGTTGAGGTTGTACATCCAAATCATGTAAAAACAAAAATCACATGTGAACATAAATGAATCATGTGAAGAAAAAAGCCCACACATACTTCATGCAAAAAGTCCACAAGCCAAAATGTGTTGAAATAGGTGAAGTGTCTAAAAATAGCATGAGTGAATCTGTATTAGTGTAAGGGTTGCGACAAAATGTGACCTGAAATAAAGGTTTGATTTGTTTTGTTTTTAAATCAAGTGTATGGTAAGACTAATGGTATTTAATACAACCCCAATTCCAAAAAAGTTGGGACGCTGTGTGAAATGTAAATAAAAACAGAATGCAATGGTTTGCAAATCTCATAAACCCATATATTTTTCACAATGGCACACAGACAACATATCAAATGTTTAAACTGAGAAAATTTACCATTTTAAGAAAAAAAAAAGGGTAATTTTGAATTTGATGGCAACAACACATCCCAAAAAAGTTGGGACAGGTCCATGTTTACCACTGTGAGGCATCCCCTCTTCTTTTAACAACAGTCTGTAAATGTCTGGGAACTGAGGAGACCAATTGCTGGAGTTTTGGGAGAGAAATGTTGTCCCATTCTTGTCTGATATAGGATTCTAGCTGCTCAACAGTCCTGGGTCTTCTTTGTCATATTTTTCATTTCATGAAGAGCCAAATGTTTTCAATTGGTGAAAAGTCTGAACTGCAGGTAGGCCAGTTTAGCACCCCTACTCTTCTACTATGAAGCCATGCTGTTGTAATAGATGCAATATGAAGCCATGCTGTTTAGCATTGTCTTGCTGAAAGAAGGAAGGCCTTCCCGGAAAAAGACGTCATCTGGATGGGAGCATATGTTGCTCTAAAACCTGTATATACACCTTTCAGCATTGATGGTGCCTTTCCAGATGTGAAAACTGCCCATGCCATAAGCTCTAATGCACCCCCATACCATCAGAGATGCAGGCTTTCGAACTGAGTGCTGATAATAAAGCAGATGGTCCCTTTTTAGTCTGGTGGATGTGGCGTCCATGGTTTCCAAAAAGAATTTCAAATTTCGATTCGTCTGACCACAGAACAGTTTTTCATTTTGCCTCAGTCCATTTTAAATTAGCTTTGGCCCAGAGAAGATGGCGGCGTTTCTGGATCATGTTCACATATGGCTTCTTTTTTGCATGATAGAGTTTGAACCTGCGTTTGTGGATGGCACGACGAACTGTGTTCACAGACAATGATTTCTGGAAGTGTTTCTGAGCCCATGCAGTCATTTCCATTACAGAATCCTGCCTGCTTTTAATGCACTACCACCTGAGGGCCTGAAGATCACGGGCATCCAATATTGATTTCTGACCTTGTTCATTGCGCACAGAGATTTCTCCAGATTCTCGGAATTTTTTAATTATATTATGTACTGTAGATGATGAGATATTCAGAGTTTTCACAATTTTACTTTGAGGAACATTATTCTGAAATTGTTCCACAATTTGTAGGTGCAGTTTTTCACAGATTGGTGAACCTCTGCCCATCTTTACTTCAGAGAGACTCAGCCTCTCTGGGATGCTCTTTTTATACCCAATCATGTGACTGACCTTTTTCCAATTCACTTAATTGGCCTTTTTTAACATTCCACAACATGTCCAGTCTTTTGTTGCCTCTGTCCCAACGTTTTTTAGACATGTTGCTGCCATCAAATTCAAGATGAGCTAATATTTTTCTTGAAATGGTAGAATGTCTCAGTTTAAACATTTGATATGTTGTCTATGTCTTATTGTGAAAAAAAATACGGGTTTATTGGATTTGCAAATCATTGCATTCTGTTTTTATTTACATTTTACACAGCGTCCTAACCTTTTTGGGATTGGGGTTGTATGATTATCGTTGTTATTTCCTTCACAGAGAAATAGTCGCTATGATGGTCAGATTGCTGTGTTCGGCTCTGATTTCCAAGAGAAACTGAAGAGACAGAGATACTTTCTGGTGAGTGTTGTTCCTCCTTTTCACCAAAAGAGAACACCACTAACCATCAGTTTTCAACTTGCTTACAGTACAGTTCATAAAGATTATATGGAAAAAACAACTGTAAAGGAAATGGTTCTCAGGAAGCTGATCCTGGACTAACGGTTCACAGCAGGAAACAACACAAGCTACAGTAACGTAGTCAAGTGTAGTGTGATTCATCTGGGTTTTCCTGTTGAACACTCAGAATATACTCCAGTTATGACACTCAGACCTTGCTCAGAATTGAAATGATGATATGATTACATTAAGTACACAAGTAATACATATTGAACAATAAAATTTATCACATTGTCGGAATTAAAAGTATAAAGTTACTGAAAATTGCACTTGGTACAAATAAATTTATACATTTTTATATGAGATTATAAACTAAAAAGGTTGAAGTGTCATGTTATGTGATTTTTACTTAGTTTGGAGTTATCGTGTTCTTCTCACACATTATCTTTGTATTTGAACTTAATATTTAACACACCACAAATCTATCAATAAGACTAGTTTACAAAAGCCCTGTACCACAAGTTGTGAAAAAGAATTATTTCAATAATTCTTAATTTAATCAATTTCCAATATATTTATCTACTTCAAATTTACACACAATTTATTTATACTTACAAATATGAACAAAAAGTATGTATTTACTGTATAAGCATAAACAAAATATGTTTAAAAAATCTTGAATTTTAAACGGTAAAAGGTATTCAGACACCACAAATTAATAACATTAGTACATTATTACAAAACTGTTGTTGATCATTACAGTTGACCATTACAACATCGAGACATCTATGGTAAGAAGTAATTTTTGGCCCATTGTTCTTGGCAAATCATCTTCAATTCCCAAGCTTACAAAAGTCCTGCCTTACACACCTGAGGAATCATAATTTTAAATTTTTACTGGGATTTAAACCAGGAGATTTATTCAATTCTTGAGTTATTTTGGCTGTTTATTTGAAGTCATTTTCATGTTGAAATCTCCATCTTCTCCCCAGATTCAGTTTGTTGGAGGATGAGATTAAATTCTGCTGTAATACTCTATGTCCCGGTATATTGTTCCAATCATGTTGCCTTCAGTGATGTGTAATGCCTCAATACTGTTTGCAGAAAAGCAGTATCACGATGCTCCCACCTCCATACTTCAATAGATATGGTTTTATTGGGATCATATCTGAAACTTTCTTTCTCCAAACATGACAAGTTGTATTTATTGCCAAAGATTTACATATTCATATTATCTGATCAGAGGATATTGTTCCAAAATCAAATCAAATCAAATCAAGTTTATTTGTACAGCGCTTTTAACAATAAACATTGTCGCAAAGCAGCTTTACAGAATTTGAACGACTTAAAACATGAGCTAATTTTATCCCTAATCTATCCCCAATGAGCAAGCCTGTGGCGACGGTGGCAAGGAAAAACTCCCTCAGACGACATGAGGAAGAAACCTCGAGAGGAACCAGACTCAAAAGGGAACCCATCCTCATTTGGGCAACAACAGACAGCCTGACTATAATATTAACAGTTTTAACAGGTATAACCCTCAACTGTCCTCATGGGGCCGTCCTTCACAGGAGTGGGGCAATAAAACTCCGACCAGACACAGGGCACCAGGATGGATCAAGCAGGTCTGCTCTGGCTGGATGCTTGATTGGGTGATGGGAGCACACTCCTCAGCAATGATGAGATGCAGATGGGACCCTTAGGCCTGGCCAAGACAATTCAGTTACATTTCACCGGGTCTGGGACATGCGACAGAATGTCTGACGGCCGATTCCCTGCAGGCTACCATAGCCAGTCGAGGTCCCCACCGTCTCCACCAAAAGATTTCCTGTTGACTCCATGTAACTCAGAGGGACAGATTTGGAGTGGGGGGGAGAGAAAGAAAACACAGGTGGTTAGGTATGCCCAATGTCACCTGAATAAGTAGGAACAGTATACATATTGCACCGAGTACAAGCAGGGACTCCGGCAACTAACTATGACAGCATAACTAAAAGGAGAGAGCCAGAAGGTAACACAGGCATGAGGGGCCCCGGGACATAAAGCAGCAGCCACTACACCGTCAACAAACTCGAGTGAGCAAGTGAGTGGGGACTGACAGCATCCATACATCCCAGTTTACCAAAACACTCTATGTCTGAGGACCCTCCAGATCTACTCCTTTACCTCATAAACACCATTAACAAAAGGCTTGACTAAACAGATATGTTTTCAGCCTAGACTTAAATGCTGAGACTGTGTCTGATTCCCGAACATTACTTGGAAGGCTGTTCCATAACAGTGGGGCTTTGTAAGAAAAGGCTCTGCCCCCTGATGTAGCCTTCACTATACGAGGTACCAGCAGATAGCCTGCCCCTTTTGATCTAAGTAGGCGTGGCGGGTCATAGAGGAGCAGAAGTTCACTCAGGTACTGTGGTGCGAGACCATTTAGTGCTTTAAAGGTCAATAGTAGTATTTTATAATCAATACGAAATTTGATTGGGAGCCAATGCAGTGTGGATAAGACAGGCGTGATGTGGTCATATTTTCTAGTTCTAGTAAGGACTCTTGCTGCGGCATTTTGAACTAACTGGAGCTTGTTTATGCACTTATTGGAACATCCAGACAGTAAGGCATTACAATAATCCAACCTGGAGGTAACGAAAGCATGGACTAGTTTTTCTGCATCATGCAATGACATTAAATTTCTTATCTTTGCAATATTTCTGAGATGAAAGAAAGCTATCCGGGTGATGTTATCAATGTGAGTTTCGAATGAAAGACTGGGGTCAATAATCACTCCGAGGTCTTTTACTGCTGCACGTGAAGAAACAGAAAGGCCATCCAGAGTTACTGTGTAATCAGAAAACTTACTTCTAGCTGTATGTGGTCCTAGCACAAGTACTTCAGTCTTGTCAGAGTTAAGCAGAAGGAAATTTATAAGCATCCAGTGTCTAATGTCCTTAACACATTCCTCAATTTTATTAAGCTGGTGTCTCTCATCAGGTTTTGCAGAGACATACAACTGTGTGTCATCAGCATAACAGTGGAAACTAATACAATGTTTATGAATAATATCGCCCAGAGGTAACATATATAGAGAAAAAAGCAGTGGACCCAAGACAGAACCTTGTGGAACACCAAACTTTACCTCGGTACGTCTAGAAATATCACCATTTATATCAACATACTGATAACGATCAGTTAGATAAGACCTGAGCCAGGAGAGGGCCATTCCCTTAACTCCCACAACATTTTCTAGTCTATCCAGAAGAATGGAATGATCAATGGTATCAAATGCTGCACTAAGGTCAAGCAACACAAGTAGCGAGACACAGCCCTGATCAGACGCCAACAGTAGGTCGTTTACTACTTTAACCAGTGCTGTCTCTGTGCTATGATGAGGTCTAAATCCTGACTGATACATTTCATGGATGTTATTCCTATGTAAATATGAGCATAACTGCTGTGCCACAGCTTTTTCAAGGATCTTGGAGATAAAGGGGAGGTTTGATATTGGCCGATAATTGGACAGCTGACAGGGATCAAGGTCAGGTTTTTTAATCAGGGGTTTGATAACTGCTAGTTTAAAGGATTTGGGTACATAGCCAATCATAAGAGAAGAATTTATTATTTTTAGAAGCGGTTCAATTACTCCAGGCATTATCTGTTTGAATAGATGTGTCGGTAAGGGATCTAGTACGCAAGTTGAGGCTTTTGATGTAGAGATTAATGAAAGTAATTCAGTTTCTTTTAGGGGAGTAAAACATTCTAACTGATGATCTGATACAGTTATATTGTTAACTACAAGGTCACTTTCATTGTCTAACCTTAAATTAGTAGTTTGAATTTTTTGTCGGATATTCTCAATTTTGTCATTAAAAAAATTAATGAAGTCGTTGCTACTACATACTGCAAGTGTGCATGTGTTGATAGTGGACTTATTCCTGGTTAATTTTGCTACAGTATTAAATAGGAATCTAGGATTATTTTTGTTATCTTCTATTAGGGAGGAGAGATATGTTGATCTCGCAGCACTAAGAGCTTTTCTATACTTCAGGAAGCTCTCCTTCCACGCCAATTTGAACACTACCAATTTTGTTTGACGCCATTTACGTTCCAATTTTCGAGTGGTCTGTTTTAATGTGCGAGTGTCATCATTATACCAGGGTGCTAATTTTTTGTCTCTGACCATTTTCCTTTTTAGAGGAGCTACATTATCTAAAGTATGGCGGAATGTTGACTCTAAGCATTCAGTTGCCTGATCGAGTTCTGCAGGGGCTGACAGTGACCCAATCAAAGTTGACAGCTCTGGGAGATCATTTATAAAGCTCTGTGCAGTAGTTGACGTGAAAGTACGTTTAATACAGTAGCGTGGTGAGGTGCATATATTATTACTCAGACATATTTTGAATGAGATGAGACAATGATCTGAGATAACTTCAGACTGTGGAAGTATGACTATATTGTCTACGTTTAATCTGAATGTTAGTATTAGATCAAGGGTGTGACCACCATTATGGGTCGGTCCTATGACATTCTGCTTAATCCCGACTGAATCTAAGATGGACACAAACGCTGTTTTTAAAGGGTCTTCTGGGTTATCAAAGTGAATATTAAAATCTCCGACAACTAAAGCTTTGTCTAAGGAAATAACCAAATCTGAGATAAAATCTGCAAATTCAGAAAGAAACTCAGAATATGGCCCCGGGGGCCTGTAAATAATAAGCAATGGAATTAACTGGGTAGACTTATTTTTCGAGGCTACATACATTATATGAGTATGAAGAACTTCAAATGTATTAAATTTATAACCAGGTTTGTGTGTTACACCTAGATAATCATTATAAATAACCGCGACACCTCCTCCTCTGCCAGTTAGACGAGGCTGGTGTATATAACTGTATCCAGGAGGACTCGCTTCATTTAATGCTATATATTCATTTGGCTTAATCCATGTTTCTGTTAAACACAGTACATTAAACTCCTGATCAGTAATGAGTTCATTAACCATTAGCGCTTTAGATGTAAGAGATCTAATATTTAATAGCCCCACCTTTAGATCAAAGGTGCTGGCAGCAGCTGTACAGTCAGTCTGATCTAATTTTATATTGATTAGGTTACTGAAACAAACTCTCTGAAAATGTCTACCTTTTTGTTGAGCTCGGGGAACAGACACAGTCTCGATGTAGTGAGTTTTGATTTGTCTTAATGTTTTTAGATGTGCGTCCCTGAGGACTTTTGCATTTGGTCTAGGAACAGACATGATCGTGGTGCAGTTCATTGCTTATTGCTCTCTGTATACTGCCCTCAGGGAGGCGCTACAGGTGCATCAGGACAAAGACAAATCAATTAAAAAACAGCTTCTTTCCAAAAGCCATAACCGCCCTGAACTCGGATATGCTCTGACTTTATAGTCTATTTATTTTACTATTTTACTATTTTACTAATTTATAATGTGCAGTACTTTATAAGATGACTCTCTATGCAATACTTTTATAATGCGCGATACCACACTCCATAATGTGATACACAACATATTCACCTCAGGACTGTGCACCTTACACACAACACATACACCTCAAGTCTGTGCACCTTACCTTACCTTGCAATACTTCATAATGTGTAATATTTTATCTTATAATGTGACTCTCTCGTGCAATAATTTATAATGTGACTGTCTCTGTGCAATACTTTATATGTGCAATACCTCACTCCATAATGTGTAACACAACACATACACCTCAGACTGTGCACCTTACCCCCCCCCTTATTTTTTCCTCCTCCCCTTCCTCTCTCTCTCTCTCTCTCTCTACACGCTGTTTGCACTGTTATTGGAGATGCTTTAATCTCATTGTACATGTGTATAGTGACAATAAAGGCATTCTGTTCTATTCTATACAGTAGCTGTTGTTCCTGTTACTTTCAGGTTGTCCTGCAACTCTTTTTAATTGGCTGCTGGCTTCTCTTGCCTTCCTTATCATTAGTCTGAGAGCATGTTGTGAAATCTTGCATGGCACACGTGTCCAGGGAACATTAGTTGTAGTTCCATGAACCACTGACATGGACGTTTAATGGCTTTGCTATGGCTCTGTTGTTTAATCATGCTGTCCCTGACTTTTAGGAAGTGTAAAATCTTCCCAACCAATGAAAACATCTTTTAAAATGATACCAGGTCCAATTTGTATGAATTTTATTTTTTTTTCAGAATTTATGGCATTGCATGGCATTATTTAATTACTTCATACCTTTTTTTATTTCAAGATTTTATGTAGTTATTATGGCTTATTCTCATTATAACATCTTAATAAGACTTGTTTTCACTCAAAATATTCAAATTTCCATTATATTTAAATAATTAGGAATACACTGAAGATTATGTTTAGACTGCATTGTATTTTTGTGTACACTAGAACAGTGTTTCACCGCGAAGCACCATCTGGTGGGCTGCGAATTGTTTTTCGAGTTTGAAATCAAATACTAAATAGTTCAGGATGTCGTCTTGTCCCAAATCCGGTAGCTGGTTTGCCGAACCCTTTTCAAGTGGAATAAATACATTTGTGGGTAAATTAAGAAGAACAAGCCTTTATTTTTGTCACATTCCTCCTCCACATTTAATGTGCGTGTGCAAACACACAGAGCGCGCGCGCGCGCGCACACACACACACACACACACACACACACACACACACACACACACACAGTGGTGCTTAAAAGTTTGTGAACCCTTTAGAATTTTCTATATTTCTGCATAAATATGACCTAAAACATCATCAGATTTTCACACAAGTCCTAAAAGTAGATAAAGAGAACCCAGTTAAACAAATGAGACAAAAATATTATACTTGGCCATTTATTTATTGAGGAAAATGATTCAATATTACATATCTGTGAGTGGCAAAAGTATGTGAACCTTTGCTTTCAGTATCTGGTGTGACCCCCTTGTGCAGCAATAACTGCAACTAAATGTTTCCGGTAACTGTTGATCAGTCCTGCACACCGGCTTGGAGGAATTTTAGCCCATTCCTCCGTACAGAACAGCTTCAACTCTAGGATGTTGGTGGGTTTCCTCACATGAACTGCTCGCTTCAGGTCCTTCCACAACATTTCGATTGGATTAAGGTCAGGATTTTGACTTGGCCATTCCAAAACATTAACTTTATTCTTCTTTAACCATTCTTTGGTAGAATGACTTGTGTGCTTAGGGTCGTTGTCTTGCTGCATGACCCACCTTCTCTTGAGATTCAGTTCATGGACAGGTGTCCTGACATTTTCCTTTAGAATTCACTGGTATAATTCAGAATTCATTGTTCCATCAATGATAGCAAGCCCAGATGCAGCAAAACGGGCCCAAACCATAATACTACCACCACCATGTTTCACAGATGGGATAAGGTTCTTATGCTGGAATGCAGTGTTTTCCTTTCTCCAAACATAATGCTTCTAATTTAAACCAAAAAGTTCTATTTTGGTCTCGTCCATCCTCAAAACATTTTTTCAATAGCCTTCTGGCTTGTCCATGTGATCTTTAGCAAACTGCAGATGAACAGCAATGTTCTTTTTGGAGAGCAGTGGCTATCTCCTTGCAACCCTGCCATGCACACCATTGTTGTTCGGTGTTCTCCTGATGGTGGACTCATGAACATTAACATTAGCCAATGTGAGAGAGGCCTTCAGTTGCCTGGGGTCCTTTGTGATCTTGCCAACTATTACACGCCTTGCTCTTGGAGTGATCTTTGTTGGTCTACCACTCCTGGGGAGGGTAACAATGGTCTTGAATTTCCTCCATTTGTACACAATCTGTCTGACTGTGGATTGGTGGAGTCCAAACTCTTTAGAGATGGTTTTGTAACCTTTTCCAGCCTGATGAGCATCAACAACGCTTTTTCTGAGGTCCTCAGAAATCTCCTTTGTTCGTGCCATGATACACTTCCACAAAAATGTGTTGTGAAGATCAGACTTTGATAGATCCCTGTTCTGTAAATAAAACAGGGTAATATTGGATCATTTTTCATCAATAAATAAATGACCAAGTATAACATTTTTGTCTCATTTGTTTAACTGGGTTCTCTTTATCTACTTTTAGGACTTATGTGAAAATCTGATGATGTTTTAGGTCATATTTATGCAGAAATGTATATCATTCTGAAGGGTTCACAAACTTTCAAGCACTACTGTATATGCAGAGAAAGAGAGAGAGAGAGCACATATGTGCAATGGGCAGAATAAATAAATACATTTGTGGGTAAATTCTATGGATCTTTGATGCCTGCTGGAACAGAAGAGCAGGGAGGATTGGGAATTGAGCGGCTGTGGTTTGTTTACACCTGATACTAAATCTTGTAGCTTCCTAGTACCCATCGCAAAGATGTATACAAAAAAGCCCAGAAATTCCTCCTTACCCGGGCAAAAACAATACAGGATTTATCTTGTATTTTCCAACGCACAATGAATGAAGGAATAACTTTATTTAAACATGATAAGTTGATCAGCAGAGCTGGTGGGGTCGTACATGACCAGATACAAATAATAACAAATACAAAATACTAAAAATATACACAATCTTTAAAAAAAAAACTTAAAATCTGTTGATTATCTTCACATTAAGTTTATTCATATAATATTATCAAAGAAACATATTGTCTTTGTATTTAGTTCTGGCTACAATAGGATCAAAATTTATTTGACTCGTCAAATTTAGCTCATAAATTTTTTCTTTCATTGGAAAAATCCTTCTTTGTTAGCGTGTAAGGATCTAATCCCGTTGAGTGGTTTCTGTATCCACTTCTTTTGAGTGTACTTCTTGGTTTTAATAACCTGCTTGTTTACTGAACACAAGCATGGCAATAAGTTCTTGTGTTAATGGACCAGACTCCACTTTTGGATCATTAATCCCTTTTGACTGAGAATGACCTGCATGCAGGGTTTGGCTTCTGGCTCATCCATACAGTTTTAAATACAATACCTACAATTGAAATATTTTGTTTTTATTGCATTTATTTAATTCCTGGGCTCCCATCTCTAACAGGGAGTGATGTTGCATCCCATTAATACACTTTACAATAGATGATTAGATTCTAATAGAATAGATGAGCCAAAATAATTGGGAATCTTTTTAATGGGCCTTGACTCGTTACAAGTATGAATAGGTGGGCCTTAAAATAGAAAAGGTTGAGAACCCCTGCACTAGAAAAATATAGCATGGCTTCTTTTGCATCCCTTAAAAAAGGGAAAGTGTTTTAATTATGCTCCTTGTGTCATTTGGCTAAACAATGTCCATGTAATAGTTATTTGAACCAAAACATTTGTGTAAAATCAGGTGGGTGCTGGTGCCATTGGCTGTGAGCTTCTGAAAAACTTTGCCCTGATTGGCCTTGGTGCTGGAGAGGGCGGGCACATCACAGTGACCGACATGGATTCAATTGAGAGGTCCAATCTGAATCGTCAGTTCCTGTTTAGGTCAGAGGATATTGGGGTAAGAAATAAAGAAAATGATTTTATTGTGTGCTATACAAGAATTGTATAAAGAGGAATATAGCCATAACATACATTTGATGAATGGATAGTGTGGCTGTGTATTATTTAAAATATTATTTATTAATCGTATATTGGGAATTGCATAATTCAGTGATACAAAGCCTTGATAAAACACAAGATCCTATTGATTTAGCTTAAGATAAAGGGTTTCATCGACTGGCTTAGAAACACAGACGCTCAGAATAAAGACACATTAACTACACATTTAGAGCAGTTGCACTGGGAAACAATACTCTGAATCATCATTTTTCTCTCTTTTCCTCTCCCTCGCATACAGAAGCAGAAATCAGAGGTGGCAGCTGAAGCTGTGCATAAAATAAATCCCAGCATTAATATCACATCTCACCAGAACCGTGTGTGCCAGGAGAGCGAGGGCATCTACACATACCAGTTCTACAGCAGCCTGGATGGAGTGGCAGCAGCTCTGGATAATATGGAAGCCAGTGAGTAATTCCAGCACTGCTACTGTTACAGTGAAACACAGCTAAACACACTAGATCTGAGCGTAGTGTGAGGGAGTCAGTTGGTCTTGCAATTATGAATAACAATGACAGGATGTGATCTCTACAATAGGCTCAGCACATACTTAAAGGAGATGCATAGAACCTTTATTTTTAAATACATTTCTGAGTGGATAGTATCTCCATCCTTGACTCTTGTATGCTGCATAAATGGGAATTAAAAATATATATATTTTTGAAAGTTAAAATCGACCGCAAAGTTGCCATTCGAGCTGCCCCACTGAGTGCGTGACGTCACAGCGGTAACCGGTTTTAAGGCCGTGGTCTTTGACAGCTATAGACCAAAGTCATATAAATAAACATTTATGGTGAAAGTAAGAAATACCGTTACCGACTTACTCAACTAAGACTGATTTGACTTCATTGATTGTGGGTTGACTCTCATTAAAACAGGATAGGTGTTCTAACATATGCAACATACATGTACATGCATGCATTTTCACTGATAAAACATAAAAGGCTCATTAAATAATCAGATGAACTGAGACAATCACATTCTGAAGCAAATTAAATAATCTTACAAGTTACATGTATTAATCTAAATGCAGGTAAACAACAAGTTTTTGTTGTCTTATATCCAAATAAGAGTCGGAGCTTACCCGTCTGTGTTCTCGCTTCTTGAAGGCCGATTGTTTTGAAGCAATCTGACTTTCAGTTGTTCGTTCAGTTCTCTGTTCATTCGCTTCTTCCACGTAAGGGCGAGATGGCAGCAATATCCAGTGAAGAAATCAGACGGCTGCTCCACTCATTCTCCATTTTCTCCATACTGTGTATTCCGCCATTACTGCTCGGCTCAGGCAATTACTAAAACCCGGGACAGAACATCACCAGTTGTTAGGGTTTTTTTCCATCTCTGGCCCTCACCATCTCGAGATCAGTCCCCTCGTGTCACCCAGACGTCTGGGGGTGAGTCGCAGAAAAAAGAAAGGAACTCCACAATCTTTAGTTCGCAATCTTTATTCGCAAGTCCCCCCTGAGACGAGAGTATACAGGGGTTTTATACGTGTGTATGTGAGTGAAACCTTGGGTCAATCATGACAATTTTAAACAAAGACTATGTTTAGTCTAACAAAGAAGTGTCTTCTCCACTGGACGAAGGTCAGGTTACACAGGAATAGTTTAAAATCACTGTTATAGTATATGTAAGTTCTAAAATATTAAAATAATAAAGTCTTAACACCTTGTGCAGCAATAAGGCTAATATAAATCTATAAAACTATAAAACTTACATGAACCACTTAATGCAGCTTTAAATCTAACATTCAATCTAACATTCAATCATTTCAATTTCAAATTCAACACTGAAGAGACTGGTTAAATCTAACAATCCTAAATCACGTGGAGCTATAAAACTAACTTAAATCATGGCTTTAAATCTAACTTTTAATCCCAAATACACGTTGGATATGCAGCTGTGGGTGTGTGTGGGTCGTAGGATGTCAGACTATGGTGTGATGGTATGATGACATAGGTCAGTAAACCTTGGACTGAGCAAAACACATCTTAATTCCATCAATATGTATGTGTGTGAGTGAAAATATATCCTGTATACATTTCATATTGTTCTAACAGATATCAACATTTACGCACAACCTTAGGTCAGAGATAGCACAATTCTGATAGAATGTTCCAAAAGATATCAATATTATGTCTCGAGCAATGTGTCTAGCTTAGACAGAAGGTCACACAGTAACTTGGTCAAGTTACACAGGAGACGGAAGAATTCAATGCCTTCTAGCTGAAATAGTAAAATAGAACAGAACAGAACAATATTAAGAATAAATCCTTACAATTTTGTCACAAAATAAATTACTGCCTTCTTGGTCAAGAATAAATACTTACAATTATTTATCCTTACAAAGGAATAAAACCTTACACCAGTTTTAGCAACAACCGCGGGGAGGTCACTGCCTGAGCGATATGTCCCATCCCGTTCCTCTTTCAGTACGGGCTTATAGCCAACACTCCTCAACAGATCAGAGGTCTTGTACGGCTCTTCAGTAAAATGTGCAGAGCAGAGGAGAAACCACTTCGTAGGCGCCCAATGTGCCCGTGAACTTCTCGCAAAATGCGTCCAAATCTTTGTAGTTTGAACATTCTTAGGCCATGAATGCAACGTAAATCCACCTTCTGTAATGTTGCTGGCACATCTACGTGGCATGGCGATAAATTAGCTCAAAATGGAGGATCGGAGTCGCAGTCAGCTCTGTGTTTTAGTATAGCGGAAATGGCGATGAGACCGATAGCCTTCCTGCTGTGACGTCACGGACGTCAAGGTCATTCACTGAGACTGCTACCTACTGTATATAAATCACTTCAATCATAAAAATTACTGTATTAGATTTATTGTTAACACTTAAAACTATTCCTGTGCCATTCTTGAGGTCTCAAGGCATTTATAAACGAAAGTGAGGCCATGGTTCTGCGTATCTGCTTTAAGAACACATACTAGATCATATTATAGGAGTCTTTGCCAATTTCTGCCTTACTCACAATGACGGAATGCGAGCTATATGACCAACTGTGTGTCAATGACATTATTTATATACAATAGCAGTTAAAAGTCTGGACACCCCTACTCATTCATTGGTGTTTCTGTATTTTGACTATTTTCTCCACTGTAGAATGATACTGAAGACATCAAAACTATGAAATAACATCTGGAACATAGATGGAATTATGTGGTAAACAAAAAAAGTGTCAAAAAAACCAAAATATGTTTCATATTTTAGATTCTTCAAAGTAGCCAGCGTTTACATTGATGACACTTTGCACACATCATCTTAACCGGCTTCATGAGGTAGTCACCTGGAATGCTTTTCAATTAACAGGTGCCTCGTCAAAAGTTAATTAGTGCAATTTCTTACCTTCTTATTGCATTTGAGATCAAACAGTAAATAATAAACATACAGTAAATAGCCCTATTCAACAACTGTAGTAATCCATATTATGTCAAGAAGCGCTCAACTAAGTAAAGAGAAACGACATCCATCATTACTTTAAGACATGAAGTGTCTTTTAATGAATTTAAAAAGAAATTTAATTTGAAGTTGTGCCCAAACTTTTGACTGGTACTGTATATTTATGAAAGTTACTAATCTTGAATAACGTGGCGGCGGCAGCTGTCCATCGCTAGCGATGATGACTGCTTCATTAGGATGCGCAGAAATGCAGATGGGCTGCAAGGCCCATACCAGCGTGACAGAGTTGCCCACAGTGGCAGCACAAATGGCCCGGCCGAGCCACCACGGAATGTCTGGCCTTGTGAGCTCTCAGATACTATTCTCCTCTCCTAATGAAGCGCCTTGCACAGTAAGGTAAGACAAACGATGTCGTGCCCCCATCATGTTGTCTCTCTGGACCTTCAGATCTGATGCCAAGTGTTGCACAAAAATGCCACAGACCTGATGGGTATGGAAGTTGCCCCGCAGTGACAACTGACTTGCCAAGTGATGCCATCCATTGGCCATTTGAGTGGCTCTTCCGCATGCCATCTGGTGGTGTGCCATTGACCCTGTTGGGTTCATCTGCCACATTGCACCAAAAAGCACCCTGCTGCCAGCGCCTTATTGGTGATGTACTATTTAACCCATAGCTGGAACCCAGGCAGGCGCTACCATTCTGGGTCAGGGCGGACCTGGTAGCCATGGAGATTAAGGGGTAACTCCACTTTCCCCAATACTCAAGTCCTCCTGGACCTGAAACCAGTGTTGAAGTTGAGTCACTAAACCTCAAGTCTGAGTCCAGTCTAGAGTCCCCAGTGTTCAAGTCTGAGTCAAGTCCGAGTCATTAAAAAAATTTTGAGTCGAGTCACTATTGATCCGAGTTGAGTCCAAGAACAAGACTTCAACCACACCATTTGATGGTGGCTGTTTTAGCGCCATTAATATTAGTTTGTTCCTGAACATGATGTATGAACAGGTGAATGTGCATTCTCTTTGTCAGGAAGTGCGAAGTATTCTGTCAGAGATGGGTGGGAGACGGATGTAAGTGCAGAAGGTGTGTTTATTAATAAAGTGAAGACATAAACAATCCAGAACAGCAGGCAAAATCGTAAAACAGTGAAACAGGCAATAGGTCGAGCGAGGCACAAACAGGCTATCGTAGACTCGGCGGAATCAAAGACGAGAAACAGGAAATCAGGGATCAAGAAACCAAACAAGGAAATACGGCTCGGTAATGTGTCAGCAACATAACTCAGTACTTCACAAAGTAAGTGTGTTTTCACAGTTTTTATATCGGTGCGCTGATTGCGCTTTAATCCTGTGCAGGTGTGAGTTGTTTACGGCATGCGCGTGAGAGAGTTCGCTTTGCGCACGCACGCTGTCCGGAACGCGCCCGAGAGTCTATCTGGTGCACGCGCCAAAGCACGCAGGTGTGACACTCTTGCATGAAATTAGTGCAAAAATTAATGTAGCTAAAATTTTTTATGTCAAATTATTATGGCATGTTACAAAAAAAAAATCAGAGTTCTCGTCTCCAATTTACAAGTCCGAATGCAGTTAATGCACGAGTCCGAGTCCGGGTCATCAGTGCTCAAGTCCAAATCGAGTCATGAGTCCTTAAAAGTAGGGCACAAGTCGGAGTCGAGTACTACAAGCCTGCCTGAGACTCACCACCAGTTGCAGTTTAAAGTCATACCCAGGACTAATAGAATACAATATGACAAGATAGCATACATTAAGATAGAACACAGAGAATAGAATGGTCACAGAACCGAAGAGAACATGACAAAATGATACTGAATACAACAGACAACGAGGACAATATAATAGAATGCATTATAAGAGAAAAGGAGGGAATATGACAAAATAGAATAGGAAGCATTTTGAAGACGTAGAAAAGAACAACACAATAATAACAGAAAATATAAAGCATATATATCATTTTATACACAACCCCGATTCCAAAAAAGTTGGGACAAAGTACAAATTGTAAATAAAAACGGAATGCAATGATGTGGAAGTTTCAAAATTCCATATTTTATTCAGAATAGAATGTAGATGACATATCAAATGTTTAAACTGAGAAAATGTATCATTTAAAGAGAAAAATTAGGTGATTTTAAATTTCATGACAACAACACATCTCAAAAAAGTTGGGACAAGGCCATGTTTACCACTGTGAGACATCCCCTTTTCTCTTTACAACAGTCTGTAAACGTCTGGGGACTGAGGAGACAAGTTGCTCAAGTTTAGGGATAGGAATGTTAACCCATTCTTGTCTAATGTAGGATTTTAGTTGCTCAACTGTCTTAGGTCTTTTTGGTCGTATCTTCCGTTTTATGATGCGCCAAATGTTTTCTATGGGTGAAAGATCTGGACTGCAGGCTGGCCAGTTCAGTACCCGGACCCTTCTTCTACGCAGCCATGATGCTGTAATTGATGCAGTATGTGGTTTGGCATTGTCATGTTGGAAAATGCAAGGTCTTCCCTGAAAGAGACGTCGTCTGGATGGGAGCATATGTTGCTCTAGAACCTGGATATACCTTTCAGCATTGATGGTGTCTTTCCAGATGTGTAATCTGCCCATGCCACACGCACTAATGCAACCCCATACCATCAGAGATGCAGGCTTCTGAACTGAGCACTGATAACAACTTGGGTCGTCCTTCTCCTCTTTAGTCCGAATGACACGGCGTCCCTGATTTCCATAAAGAACTTCAAATTTTGATTTGTCTGACCACAGAACAGTTTTCCACTTTGCCACAGTCCATTTTAAATGAGCCTTGGCCCAGAGAAGACGTCTGCGCTTCTGGATCATGTTTAGATACGGCTGCTTCTTTGAACTATAGAGTTTTAGCTCGCAACGGCAGATGGCACAGTGAATTGTGTTCACAGATAATGTTCTCTGGAAATATTCCTGAACCCATTTTGTGATTTCCAATACAGAAGCATGCCTGTATGTGATGCAGTACCGTCTAAGGGCCCGAAGATCACGGGCACCCAGTATGGTTTTCCGGCCTTGACCCTTACGCACAGAGATTCTTCCAGATTCTCTGAATCTTTTGATGATATTATGCACTGTAGATGATGACATGTTCAAACTCTTTGCAATTTTACACTGTCGAACTCCTTTCTGATATTGCTCCACTATTTGTTGGCGCAGAATTAGGGGGATTGGTGATCCTCTTCCCATCTTTACTTCTGAGAGCCGCTGCCACTCCAAGATGCTCTTTTTATACCCAGTCATGTTAATGACCTATTGCCAATTGACCTAATGAGTTGCAATTTGGTCCTCCAGCTGTTCCTTTTTTGTACCTTTAACTTTTCCAGCCTCTTATTGCCCCTGTCCCAACTTTGACATGTGTTGCTGTCATGAAATTTCAAATGAGCCAATATTTGGCATGAAATTTCAAAATGTCTCACTTTCGACATTTGATATGTTGTCTATGTTCTATTGTGAATACAATATCAGTTTTTGAGATTTGTAAATTATTGCATTCTGTTTTTATTTACAATTTGTACTTTGTCCCAACTTTTTTGGAATCGGGGTTGTATAAAGCATTAAACCATCTAGATCATTTTACTTTCAAAATGCATTTGTCAAGATCAATGTGGTCCATCTACTGGCAACTCACTATATGAGCTTATGAGATTACTGTTAATGTTTTGGTAAAATACTGTCTTTTTCTATGTACAGGAGTGTATTTGGATAAGCGCTGCGTGCAGTCCCAAAAGCCAATGTTAGAGGGGGGGACTCTGGGTGGTAAAGGTCATACCCTGGTGGTGGTTCCACACCTGACTGAATCCTATGGACAAGCACCAACTTCAGGACAGAAAGCTATTCCACTGTGCACACTGAAATACTTCCCTCATCGCATAGAGCACACTCTGCAGGTAAAGCTCTGAAATCACTTCACTGTAATACACACGAACACAACACTGCCCATCTGACTCCAAAGGAAAGTGAATAGGTTTAGTCTGGATTACACATCTACTGTATGTTTTAATATTCTTGCATAATCTAACAGAATTTGATCATATGCTGTAAATGAGTCGAACAACATTTGTGTGTATTTCTGTCACTGTGATTTGTTAGAATTTACAGTCAAATTTGCCTTTATTTTTCATCCTGAAAGAACGAGTCAGTGTGCACATCCCAGGTGCAGAACAGGGTAGATCCAAAAAAACTACTAAACCAAAATGTCTGCACACAAAAATTTTCCTCTTTCATGAGCATTTTTATTGATGCGCAGACATTTCAAGCTTCTCAGGTTTTCATCAGGTTCTCTACAGACCTTTTTAGTAGTTTATTTTTAATCCTCCCACTGCAAAGCAAGGTATCACTACAGACCGTTTGCACTTGCGTCACGAATCTCCCATGATGCTCTCCGATTTTGTTGGGTCCGCCATCTTTGTGGGATAGCATCCATGGCGACCGAGGAGAGTACATTGGCGAACTGTAATTTTTCGCAAACATATCATGATTTGGGTAATAGTGACCAGGTCAGATACAGGGAAAAGATAAAAGAACGTTCAGAGGTGGATCCGTACAGCAATGAAGACGATGTACGGATGTGGCAGAGTGTGAATTACACAGACATCGTGAATTACCTGGTGTTAACTACGAGCTTCGTCACTGGGAAGCAGATGAAAGCATACAAAAGTTTAGCGCAAGTTTACTGTAAGGATCTAGTAGGTTCCTGATGTGGGCAAATGTTACACAAAACACAAACCAAAAAAACCCCCAACCTTATCGTTGACGTCTTCCAAGGCAACATTTTACCGAGCTCAGCTACCTACGTTTTACTGGGGCTTTGTGCGATGCATTTGTAACTGCAATATAAATCGGATTAGCGCACATGTACCATATATCACTTACAGTATGTCACATCTTTATATATATATTTTGTCTGTGGTTCATATAAATGGTAGAAATATAAACTTGCCCTTTACGAAATGCTCTGCACATACTTGTACATATTTGTAGCTGGTCTCTTTTATGTCCGATCTGTTGAGATTTGCAAGCCCCTGTCTCTGTCGTCTACGGGTTAGAGCTTCCATTTGGGGTCTTTCTCGCATTTTAACAGCAGGTAAACAAACCAATCTGACTCCAGCCTTAGCGGAATAGTTTGAGCCGATAACTGCGCAAATTTGTGGCATTTCATATTAAAGTGCATATCACGGGTAAATTCAGGAGCGAGATCAATGTAATTCTATTTTATATTAAACTTTGGTCAAATATCTGTCACATTTTGCATTTTGTGCAATTTTTTTACCTTGCGCAATACCAGAAAAATTCAGTTGAAATCAAGCTATTTGAGGTGAATTGGTCCGCCTCTGAAAAAACTTGCCATTTGGATTTGCCGGCAAACATTGATTTTCGTGACGTCGCGTGCGGGACGCCTCCTTCTGAATCCTATGTCAGCGCTGGTTTGTTTATGAGAAAACGACCTGGTGGTTTTCTGCAAATTTCTTCAACATTATCGCGTAATTATTAAAATGGTTAACAGATGTATCGTAGGAGGGTGTAGCAACACCAATCATGATGGGATTAGTACTCATCATTTTCCAAAAGACCGAACAATGAGAGAGAAATGGGAGCGCTTGGTCTACACAGGCTGTGCACTGAAACCCTGCAAAGCTCTCGCAGCCTGCTGGCGCTTCCGCAGATAACGTCACGAATCTGGCTCCAGACTCCCTTGGGATTTTTCCAGACGCGTTTTGTTATTTTATTTTTTTCTGCTGTAGACAGATGGCCTTGTGCAAAATTACCCTTCTGGATGAGTGTGTAAAGGGACATACTTTCATATAAAAAAACACGAACTTGGTCCAGGATATGCACGTTAAGGTACTTACTGCTACGCGTGTGATATTCCACAAAGATGGTGGACACAGCTAAATCAGAGAGGGTCATAGGACATGTGACGTCATGTGCAAACAGTCTATACTACGGTGGGCAGGAAGTGCAAAACAAAAATGACAAAATGTGAAACACTTTTACATTATAAAACAAAATTACATTAGCAAAACACTTTTACCAAGGACAAAACAACTTTGAAAACAAATTGACAAGACATGAAACACTTTTACGAGCACTGAGACAAATTTACCAGTGGCGGAACACTTTTACCAGTCCCAAAACAGATTTACAAACGAAAATCTTCACAGAAGGGGAATGCATCAAATGGTGTAAGCGACCTGGAAGTGATAGAGTGAGCAGTCAATTCATGTTGTCTTCTATGGAGTTTATGGTGACAGAACATCAACTGTGACCGAATGATGTTTTGCCCCTTTTGTGGAAAACACATGAACCACTTAACATGGTTCGTGTAGATGGTCTCTAGAATTTTTAAAGGACACGGACCAGACAGAAGAAATCACTCACTCATTCACTACTCCCTACTCACTATATATCCATCCATCCATTATCCGTAACCGCTTATCCTGTACAGGGTCGCAAGCAAGCTGGAGCCTATCCCAGCTGTCTATGGGCGAGAGGCAGGGTACACCCTGGACAAGTCGCCAGGTCATCACAGGGCTGACACAGAGACAAACAACCATTCACACTCACATTCACCTACGGTCAATTTAGAGTCACCAGTTAGCCTAACCTGCATGTCTTTGGACTGTGGGGGAAACCGGAGCACCCAGAGGAAACCCGTGCAGACAGGGGGAGAACATGCAAATTCCATGCAGAAAGGCCCTCGTCAGCCACTGGGCTTGAACCCAGGACCTTCTTGCTGTGAGGCGACAGCACTAACCACTACAACAATATAGGGAATTCTATATAAAGAACTTTGTAGTGAGTGATTTCAGACACAGGGAACATGAATTGACCGCTCACCCTATCGCTTCCCGGCCACCGTACATCCAGCATTTGGTACACGTCCATTCCATGAAGATTTTCGTTTGTAAATTTGTTTCGGGACTGGTAAAAGTGTTCCGCCACTTGTAAATTTGTCTCAGCACTTGTAAAAGTGTTTCGCGTCTTGTCAGTTTGTTTTCTAAGTTGGAAATGTGTTTTGTCCTTGGTAAAAGTATTTTGCGAATGTAATTTTGTTTTATAATATGCAAAAGTGTTTCACATTTTGTCATTTTGTTTTGCACTTCCCGGCCACCATACTTTACCACAGCGGTACTGAATTCTTGAATCTGATCGGTCAGAAGGTGTTGATTAATTTTCTCTAACCCTGACAGGAGCATCAGCTGCAAGGCAAATCACAATGCATTCGTTCTAATATGTTATGTTATGTGTAAACAGAGGGCGGCACGGTGGTGTAGTGGTTAGCGCTGTCGCCTCACAGCAAGAAGGTCCGGGTTCGAGCCCCGTGGCCGGCGAGGGCCTTTCTGTGTGGAGTTTGCATGTTCTCCCCGTGTCTGCGTGGGTTTCCTCCGGGTGCTCCGGTTTCCCCCACAGTCCAAAGACATGCAGGTTAGGTTAACTGGTGACTCTAAATTGACCGTAGGTGTGAATGTGAGTGTGAATGGTTGTCTGTGTCTATGTGTCAGCCCTGTGATGACCTGGCGACTTGTCCAGGGTGTACCCCGCCTTTCGCCCATAGTCAGCTGGGATAGGCTCCAGCTTGCCTGCGACCCTGTAGAACAGGATAAACCGGCTACAGATAATGAGATGAGATGAGATGTGTAAACAGCTAATTGATGAGAAATGTTCTGATGGACGGTGTACATCATTTCCGGCTAGTTATTTTAAAATATTTCATTTAGCAAAGAAACATGTATAATCATCAATCTGGTGACTCTTTCTATTAGGAAATGTGCATTTAACATTTATGGAAGGAGTCTCCAGTGTCAATGCCTTGTGCCAGTCAGTGTGTATTTAACCACTGGAGAGTCTACAGGACAGAAAACAATACGCTTTTCTCAGTAACTCAGTAACATGGCAAGCTGAGTTTTCTTTTTTTTAATCTTATGAGAGACTGATAGATGAGGGAATGACAGGTTATAGCTGCTGTTACATGAGTGAAAGCAGGAACTATCTTGTCTCACAACTTTAAATCTAACTAATAAAATGTATGATGTGTTGTGCTTTAATTAATAAAAAATATCATTACCAATTTTCTGTTATATCCCAGGAAAAACTTCGCTTTGTGCCAGGCTGCATCACATCACTCCATTACTGACTAATATAATCGACCCCTTCATGTTTTATTCCATACATAGCACATGCTGCATTTACACAGCATACAGTACATGATGCCTGTAATACAGTACTGTTCAAAAGTCTTAGGCGCATGTAAAGAAATGCTGTTGACCAAAAATGGCTTAAAAATAATGAAATGAAATGTTTCACCATTAAAAAAATACTATAAACAGCAGTAACCCATAATAAATTAAGTAAAGTCAATATTTGGTGTAAGACGACCCTTTGCTTTAAAAAAAAAATTGTAGTCTCAGATACAGTGAGTGCAGTTTGATAAGGAAATGCGCTGTAGGTTTTACTGAGCATCTTGCAGAACCAGCCCCAGTTCTTCTGGACACTTTGACTGTCACACTCGCTTCTTCATTTTGCGCCAAAACCCAGCAGCCTTCATTATGTTTTCTTTTTTCATCTGAAAAGTGCTCTCTTATGGAATATGCTGCTCAGATACAAGCAGAGGTGGGTAGAGTAGCCAAAAATTGTACTCAAGTAAGAGTATTGTTACTTTAGAATAATATTACTCAAGTAAAAGTAAAAAGTAGTCGTCCAATTAATTACTTGAGTAAGAGTAAAAAGTACTAAGTGAAAAAACTACTCAAGTACTGAGTAACTGCTGAGTAACTTCTTTGTTTATTGATCAGGATGTCATAACAGGCAGAGATTTCATATATATTTCACACATATAAACTGCAGGGTTCTCCACGGATTGAAAATATAGGGGGGTGGGGGTCAATTGGATGACCTTGAAACAAATTTGCATAAATTTACATATGTCATTTGCATAAAATACTCTCAAATAGTAATCATTTAGAATAGAGGAATCAATTGGACTGGTACAAAACACATCATACATCAAACATTACACACTTACACATCATATTCAGACACATTGTTTGAAATGGAACTGGAAAAAATATTTTTTTTATTTAGCAAACTACAAAAAAAAGAACAGAAAAGTACAGAAAAGTTTTTGTATTAACTATATTCACACTGCTCCACAAAAGCTGGCATTGTTTGAAATGGAAATGTAATTGCAAGCACCACTGGAAAAAATAATTTTTTTTAGAGAATAAAGTACATTGAAAAGATGTTGTTTTAACTATATTTACACTGCTCCATGGCTATATTTACACTGCTCCATCCATGTTCACCAGTTAACAGTCTAAGAAGATAAAAAAGAAAAATGACATTGTAATTTAAACTCACCAACTTTGAACTTTTTTATCCTTTATTTCTCTGCCGACAATAACAATCAGTTATCTCGAACTTGGTGTCGATTCACACATTATTATAAAGGCGTGTTATCTCCCGGCGCAAGAACAATGTGTCAAAAACGCCGAAGTGTGAAACGCTTTTCTTAGACTATAATCGTCAGACTGACTAAACTAATTGCTGGTAAATGAGTTTCACACTCGGGTGTTGTCGTGTTGTCGGTACTCCAACAGAGAAAGGCTATCTGTCACAAAGAAAACAAAGGGACGTCTCTTCCTTTTGTAAAGGGGCGGCAGAAATTAAACAGGGGCGGGAATCACAGAAAGGGGGGCGGCCCGCACCTCTAAAACCCCTCGTGGAGAACCCTGAACTGTGTGTGTGTAGTTCTGTGTATTAACAATAACAAGAAGCTCAAGGCAGTCTGCACATAAATCATAACACTGTGTGTGCGCGCGCGCATGTTCACTCCATGAAGTGACTGTTCAGCTTTAATAGCCAATTTTGCACTGTGAAGCTGTGACCTTTTAGCCGTGAACAGGTGAAAACAATCATAAATTAAATATTAATTAATTTAATCTTTACAAAGTAACATAATAACAAAACAATGGGTAGAGGTTACAAAGAAAAAGAAGAAAAAGGCAGTCTGCACATAAACCATAACACTGTGTGCGCGTGCATGTTCACTCCGTGAAGTGACTGTTCAGCTTTCACAGCAGCTGAACATCACACGTAATATCTCCTCGTACGAAAAAGACTGGAAATAATCCTGTAAGATGCGATCAACGATGTTAATCCTTTCATCTCCCAAAAAGTTGTTTACTGGATCCATCTCGCAGAGTTATTAGCAAGTGGAAGTAACAAGCAAAAAGGTTGCTAACTAGCTGCCAGTGCCCAGCTTGGCTGGGTGGTGGTGGGGATTGCTAGCAAGCGGTCAAGCTAACAAGTTAATGCCCTTCCTTTTGTGAACAAGCACTTGTAGACAAATAATAAAACAAATCTCACAGAAAAAAACACCTAAAGTCTTCACAAATCCCTCTAATCCACAACAAATACAGCAGCTTGAAAAATGGAGATTTCACAAATGATATGTTACGCGTTTTGTTATTTAGTAAGTTTTCATCAGTCTTCCATTCCCAGTTTTTGGCCAGAGCCGTGTACAACTGTAACGCTGTTGAGGAGCTGACATCAGGCGAGCAACCTTATTTTCATGAGCATTGTTTGGTTTCACATCAATAAAAAGTGATTGTTAGGAAGATTTTTTGTGGTTGTATTTCTTGGTTCTCTGGTGTGTGTGTGTGTGTGTGTGTGTGTGTGTGTGTGTGTGTGTTATCTTGCCGTCTGAGGCCGCAGTGCGTCAATACATTTCCACAAAACAATGTATTTTACAGTTATTTATGATGTTACAACAGGGCTAACGGCTGCCTACGAAGACAGCCAAAAGCACATGGCCTACTTACCACAATGTGTTTCCTCAAATTCGACGTTGAGTTTTTATAAGCTGAAACGTCCACTGGTTTGGGGAGACACATGTGACACCACATAACATAACTATTATTTTTTGTTGTTTGGAGAGTGAACATGGTTTGTATGTGTGGCCAGGGGTGTGCCTCTTCAGCTTGATGAGAAACGCTGGCCGTTGTCTCTGCCATTTTTCTTCTGCTTCCGTGCTCTTTTCCATCTGGAATGCTCTTGCCGCAGGAATTTTGTGTGCGGGCGCGCGGCAGCTTGGCTCTGTTTGATTGGCGAAATGGAATTAAACCATAGCTCCTCCCATTATGGCTCTGGCTGCTACATTTGATCGGTGAGATGCTGTCATGTGACAGAGCCTCTGCTGGAAGTCTCGACAAAACATAAACAAACAGACCATGCATCGCACGGATAAATAAAAATAAAAATAAAGTAGCGAGTAATGAGCAGAATATAGCCCAATGTAATGGAGTAAAAGTACCACTTCTTCTTCACAAATATACTCAAGTAAAAGTAAAAAGTATGCTGCATTAAAACTACTCTTACAAGTACAATTCATCCAAAAAGTTACTCAAGTAAATGTAACGGAGTAAATGTAGCGTGTTACTACCCACCTCTGGATACAAGCATTTTTTTTCTGTAACATTGACTTTTGTGCTGGAAAACAAATGTTTGGACTCTAAACTGTTTTTGTGCCGACTCGATAATGTAGACGTCATCAAATAGAAACCTATAACAAAGTTTGTATGGAAAAAATAGGGTGCCTACAAATTTTGCACAGCACTGATATATATATAAAAAACAGTTATTCCATGAAATTGAGTCGTACAGGAGCTGATACGCGCCAAGTCAGCTATTAGTCATGTACGAAAAGATTCAGTGGAATAGCTGTTTTATTCTATCCACATTCACTGGATTTTGAGAAATAGTGCATTTTTATTTTTATTTTTTGCAAATTCAATAAATAAATGCTTTATACAAAATGTCCAACAAAATCATTTCCACTTAGAATGTAAACAAACCGGCGAAATGACAGTAGCAATTTGTGAAAAATGCTATAATAATAATTCTTGAAAAACAAAAAAAGATATATTCTTACCACTTTTATTCCATATTTTGCTGATTTTTTTTTTTTTTTGGCGGGGGGGTCCTTCTTTCTTCTTCTTTAAGGTTTTTTTTCGGCAGTTGGCAAACCAACTTAAAGGTGCATTACCGCCACCGACTGGGCTGGAGTGTGGAACAGGAGATATTGGGGGGTAGGACTACAACCCCGATTCCCAAAAAGTTGGGACAAAGTACAAATTGTAAATAAAAACGGAATGCAATAATTTACAAATCTCAAAAACTGATATTGTATTCACAATAGAACATAGACAACATATCAAATGTCGAAAGTGAGACATTTTGAAATTCATGCCAAATATTGGCTCATTTGAAATTTCATGACAGCAACACATCTCAAAAAAGTCGGGACAGGGGCAATAAGAGGCTGGAAAAGTTAAAGGTACAAAAAAGGAACAGCTGGAGGACCAAATTGCAACTCATTAGGTCAATTGGCAATAGGTCATTAACATGACTGGGTATAAAAAGAGCATCTTGGAGTGGCAGCGGCTCTCAGAAGTAAAGATGGGAAGAGGATCATCAATCCCCCTAATTCTGCGCCGACAAATAGTGGAGCAATATCAGAAAGGAGTTCGACAGTGTAAAATTGCAAAGAGTTTGAACATATCATCATCTACAGTGCATAATATCATCAAAAGATTCAGAGAATCTGGAAGAATCTCTGTGCGTAAGGGTCAAGGCCGGAAAACCATACTGGGTGCCCGTGATCCTCGGGCCCTTAGACGGCACTGCATCACATACAGGCATGCTTCTGTATTGGAAATCACAAAATGGGCTCAGGAATATTTCCAGAGAACATTATCTGTGAACACAATTCACTGTGCCATCCGCCGTTGCCAGCTAAAACTCTATAGTTCAAAGAAGCAGCCGTATCTAAACATGATCCAGAAGCACAGACGTCTTCTCTGGGCCAAGGCTCATTTAAAATGGACTGTGGCAAAGTGGAAAACTGTTCTGTGGTCAGACGAATCAAAATTTGAAGTTCTTTATGGAAATCAGGGACGCCGTGTCATTCGGACTAAAGAGGAGAAGGACGACCCAAGTTGTTATCAGCGCTCAGTTCAGAAGCCTGCATTTCTGATGGTATGGGTTTGCATTAGTGCGTGTGGCATGGGCAGCTTACACATCTGGAAAGACACCATCAATGCTGAAAGGTATATCCAGGTTCTAGAGCAACATATGCTCTCATCCAGACGACGTATCTTTCAGGGAAGACCTTGCATTTTCCAACATGACAATGCCAAACCACATACTGCATCAATTACAGCATCATGGCTGCGTAGAAGAAGGGTCCGGGTACTGAACTGGCCAGCCTGCAGTCCAGATCTTTCACCCATAGAAAACATTTGGCGCATCATAAAATGGAAGATATGACAAAAAAGACCTAAGACAGTTGAGCAACTAGAATCCTACATTAGACAAGAATGGGTTAACATTCCTATCCCTAAACTTGAGCAACTTGTCTCCTCAGTCCCCAGATGTTTACAGACTGTTGTAAAGAGAAAAGGGGATGTCTCACAATGGTAAACATGGCCTTGTCCCAACTTTTTTGAGATGTGTTGTTGTCATGAAATTTAAAATCACCTAATTTTTCTCTTTAAATGATACATTTTCTCAGTTTAAACCTTTGATATGTCATCTATGTTCTATTCCGACTAAAATATGGAATTTTGAAACTTCCACATCATTGCATTCCATTTTTATTTACAATTTGTACTTTGTCCCAACTTTTTTGGAATCGGGGTTATATATTCTTTTAGCTATTTTTGTTTCTTTTAAATACTTGATAAGTTTTGGGGTTTTGTTTTAGAGTAGAGTTTTTATTTCATCCTTGGTTGGTTCAGCAACACGTTCCATCATTTTGTTTTTCTCTACTCATGGTATATGAACTGATATCCTTGTAGAAGTGTAGCCAATCAGAGCATGCTCTTGCTCATATCCAGTGAATGTGGATTATATATATAAAGTTTGTCACTATATATCATTTCAGTGGGCCAGAGAGCAGTTTGAGGGCCTTTTCAAGCACACACCAGAGAACGTGAACCAGTATCTCAGGTACGTTTCCATTCCACCATGCAATGTTAAAAAGGTGAGGAGAACACACACTGACTGAGATAAATGTCCAGAAGTTGAAGTCTCCTGGTGAAACTGTCCATTATTCTTATACACCTCACACACACAATTGGCATTTTTTCACTCAGGGTACACATTTGGAGAAATAAGATGTTATGCAGGTGTATTTAAAAAATATATGTCAAGTTTCTTGTATTAAAGTTATATGTTTACATTTGTGTCATTGGATCACCACAGAGAACACTTTTTAAATTTTGTTTCCATGTTGATTCTTTCATTTTTTATGCCTTTTTGGTCCACTTTAGGGCTGTTTTGGCATGTTATACTGTTCCACTGTACACTGAACTATATAACATCATACAAAATCCCACATTTCTAGTGCATTTTGTGCTATAAGATTGATATGAAATGATAATGTAGTATCTCTGCGTAATTTAATCTCATCTCATCTCATTATCTCTAGCCGCTTTATCCTGTTCTACAGGGTCGCAGGCAAGCTGGAGCCTATCCCAGCTGACTACAAGCGAAAGGCGGGGTACACCCTGGACAAATCGCCAGGTCATCACAGGGCTGACACATAGACACAGACAACCATTCACACTCACATTCACACCTACGGTCAATTTAGAGTCACCAGTTAACCTAACCTGCATGTCTTTGGACTGTGGGGGAAACCGGAGCACCCGGAGGAAACCCACGCGGACACGGGGAGAACATGCAAACTCCACACAGAAAGGCCCTCGCCGGCCATGGGGCTCGAACCCAGACCTTCTTGCTGTGAGGCGACAGTGCTAACCACTACACCACCGTGCCGCCCCACGTAATTTAATATATACATATAAAGGAGTCATTTATCACCTGGCAAAAATTTTGCAGTTCTTTAATAATGTGTCTGTCGTTATGCCAAATGACGTTTTTGGTCAGTGTTCTCAAAAAGGAACCCAAAAATTCAATCACTGATTCTTTTAATGGTATCCATTTTGGTAGTTTCAATCTCTATCTATGTAGGAATAATGCACAGAAAAAATTTGTTGACCGTAAGGCACCGACACCTTTCAACGTTCATTGAAAATGTTCACTGGGATAATGGAAAAAGCAATGTAGTCTCCGTAGCCCTCTCTAAACTCGGGGTTTAATCAGGGTTAAAGAATTTCCCATAATGTTTTTATAATTACCATGAGAAGTAAAGGAATAAAAATGCCTTTAGTCATTACAGACTTGAAGTAATTGCATTGAGTAGTGGTTTAATTGAGAAATGTAGTCTCCGTAGCCCCCAATTCTTCGTTAGGCGTTTCTTCGTTAGAAAAGATATTTGATTCTGTGCTCATTGCCATCCACACTTTTTATTGAAGTTAAAGCTATCATTAAAATGTTCTACAACCTGAAATAAATCTTTTAACATGCCAACTGCATATATAACACAGGCACATACATGAATATAATATAATCAGGTTTTGCTGTATCATACAATGTTCATTCAATAAAGAACTAGGTAAAATATTCAGATCACTTCTGTTAGCAGTATTTTTGTTTTATCTCATAATAAAATGTGAAAAATGTGAAAAAATTGCTCTTGGCGATCAAGATTCGAGAGTGTCATATCAAAATTATGAACGTGTTTACAAATATGTTCATTTTAAGTGTTATACAAATTGTATTTCATAATATTTCCAATAAAATATATCTAGTTATACCTTTAAATCTTTCTTTTTTTATTCTGTGGAAAAAAAATATACACTGCTGTAGTCTCCGTAGCCCCCACCAACTCACCGAAACTGTGGTCTTGATCAAGAGGCCATATCTTCTGAATCAGATGAGGATATCTCATGAAATTTTCACACTGTAATATTAAGATATGTGGAAACAAAATGCACTGACTAAAAATCTGAAAACTCAACTTTCAAAAAATGACCATTTTGGAAAAGAAATGTGTACCCTGAGTGAAAAAATGCCGAATCCTTTTGGCTTGTGTATTACTGTAGCTTAATAATGCTATGTATAACCCCAGCTCTAATGACAGTCACTGAAGGAAATTTTTTGACTACTTCAGAAAAAAAAGCTGCATTTTTCTTCATTGAGACCCAACCAAATGTCGCACAAGGTCAAATTCTATTGTGTATTTCTATCACACTGTGCATTTGGAACAAAAAGGTATCTCTACCCCTCAAAGCACACACACACACACACACACACACACACACACACACACACACACACTGAAATATCCAGATCAAGCCCTTAGCTTGAGTTTAACTTGTTTTCTGACTTCCTGTAGTAAATCTTACAAGCAAGACCTTTTTTTCTCTTTTCTGTTTAAAAGAACAACAGGGAAGTTTAGCAAGAACAGAGTGCACACGTTCACACAGGAAGAGGTGACTTATGGTGCATGCAGATAACACATGATGAATGCTGCAGAATGCTGCTTCCCTTAAAACCAACTACTTCCTGTTGGCTGGCTGCATAATTATCGTCAAAGCCAGCATGCCGACTCAGCCAATATGTCACTTAAGGTGTTACGTTAACAGTGTAAAATGTAGGCCAAGAATCTATGCATTACACCAGAGGCCAGTTTTAATGCGACTATCTGTAGTGATTTGGCTGTGTTTGCAATTGAACGCACGTTCAATTCAATTTGATTTGTATACCACTTTTAACAATGGATATCGTCACAAAACAGCTTTACAGAAATCAGGATGTAGATTTAGATCCATAATGCCAGGAAGAACTCCCTGAAATGATATGAGGAAGAAACCTCAAAGGGGAGGAACCAGACTCAAAAGGGAACCCATCCATACTATAAAGTCAAACCGTACTGAGTGTGTTGAAAAGATGTTCAAATTACATAAACTGTGAATAAGAGTCCTGGTATAAGCACATGACAATCTTTATGATTACTGCCATGGGGAAGCCATGGCCAAATAGTTAGAGAAACAGCTTTGGGACCAAAAGGTTTCTGGTTTGATTCCCTGTACCAGCAGGACTGGCTGAAGTGCCCTTGAGCAAGGCACCTCACCCCCAACTGCTTCGGCAAGAGTGGTGGCATACCTCGTGTCTGACTAGCCAAAGAAAAGGTGATGATGTGATCATCAGTTCGGGTGGTACCCAACTGAAATGAATGAATGATTACAGCAGTAATTCTTAGGTACAAATCTGCCAGATCCAGGTGAGGTTATCCAATGAAGCAAGGTTAAGACTTGCAAAAAGTTTTTGGGAGGTGCAAATCTTCAGGGTATCCAAAAAGTTCTGCAGATATGTAGTTCATCTGTTGTCTGTGCTAGAAAGTCTGTTACCTTGGTGCATTACTACGCTATATGTGGTCATGGCTCAGACAGACATGAAGTATAAACTATATAGAATCTGATTACACCTGAATGGGTCCTAGGTTCGATCCTTAGCTTGGGGGACTGTTTGTGTGGAGTTGTCCAATTTCCTTCCCCCTCCCAAAAACATGCAAGTAGGCAAACTGGCTACTGCACTACCCCTAGGTATAAATGAGTATGAGAATGTATGGTGCCATCTGGGGTAAATTGACACGCCATGTGCCCAAGGTTGCCAGGACAGGCTCCAGATTCACAGTGACCCTGAACAGTAGTTAGTGAAGGTGAATAAATGAATGAATTAGACCAGACCCAATACAGTGTCTTGCAAAAATATTCATCCCCCTCAGTGTTTGTCCTGTTTTGTTGCATTACAAGCTGGAATTAAAACAGAAGTCTGGAGTGTGCATAGGTATTCACCCCCCAAAAGTCAGTACTTTGTAGAGCCACCTTTTGCTGCAATTACAGCTACAAGTCTCTTGGGGTATGTCTCTACTAGCTTAGCACATCTAGCCTCTGGGACTTTTGCCCATTTCTCAAGGCAAAACTGCTCCAACTCCTTCAAGTTAGATGGGTTGTGTGGGTGTACAGCAATCTTCAAGTTATGCCACAGATTCTAAATTGGATTGAAGTCTAGGCTTTGACTAGGCCATTCCAAGACATTTAAATGTTTCCCTTTAAACCACTCCAGTGTAGCTTTAGCAGTATGTTTAGGGTCACTGTCCTGTTGGAATGTGAGCCTTTGTCTCAGTCTCAAACCTCTGGCTGACTCAAACAGGTTTTCCTCCAGAATTGCCCTGTATTTAGTGCCATCCATCTTTCCTTCTGTCCTGACCAGTTTTCCTGTCCCTGAAGATGAAACACATCCTCACAGCATGATGCTGCCACCACCATGCTTCACTGTAGGAATGGTGTTCTCAGGGTGTTGGCAGGCATGTTGTGTCAGTCAAATGGTGCTAACCCCACCCAAAAAAAAAAAATCCATTTTAATCCCAGCTTGTAATGCAACAAAACAGGACAAACACCAAGGGGGGTGAATACTTTTTCAGGACACTGTATACCACTGTGCTGTTACTGAACACCAGGGTTGAAATATAACTCACATATATTGTTAATTTTAGCAATCTGAAACCACTATATTTCCTCGGGTTTGAATATTTGACATGGTTCGTCTTGACAGCGATGCTGAATTTTGGGCTCGTACTGTCAGCCGAGGGGAGGCTGAAGCTGTCGAGGTGGTGGAGGCAGTGTATAGAAGTCAGAAGGACAGACCCCATGACTGGCCGGATTGTGTGACCTGGGCTCGTTTGCAGTGGGAGACCTTTTACAACAATGACATCGCAGAGCTGCTCCACTGCTTCCCTCCTGACCATGTATTACACACACACACACACACACACACACACACACACACACACACACACACACACACATAACTACAATTAAATGTAGTTTAATGTAAATGTATATTGAGGGTCTGTATATTAGAGGGGAAGATCACAATGGTTAAAGTGCCAAGCTTGCAGCTGGGTTCAGAGTATCCACTTTAAAGTGAAAGTGCCTGCAGAGGGCGCTGTGACCTACACAAACCCAACTGACTCAGTTCAAGTCTTTCTGGCTCTGAAAAATATGGTGCTGGTCAAAATGGCTTACTAACTGCACCAGAATACACTGTAAACTTTATACTCTTCCTCATAGTAGTATGCAACAGTTACTGTTTGTTCTCATGTAAGTAGAAGTAACAGAAATTCATTTGCGGGTGTAATTACATTCAGGAGTACAGTACTGTAAATACAGTAATGGCATAACTATATCAAGAAAGTCATCAGTACTACATAAGAACTAAAGCACTTCTGAGGTAATAATATGAATCGTTGATTGAATAATTTGTTCATAACTTGTATAGTCATGACAATGAAAACCAAGCCAAGGTATTTAAGCCATTAAAGTGCATATCACGGGTAAATTCAGGAGCAAGATCAATGTAATTCTCCTATTTTATATTAAACTTTGGTGAAATATCTGTCACATTTTACATTTTGTGCAATTTTTTTTACCTTGCGTAATACCAGAAAAATTCAGTTGAAATCAAGCCATTTGAGGCGAATTGGTCCGCCTCTGAAAAAACTTGCCATTTGGATTTCCCGGGAAACATTGATTTTCGTGATGTCACGTGCGGGACGCCTCCCTCTGAATCCTACGTTGGTTTGTTTATGAGAAAACAACCTGGTGGTTTGCTGCAAATTTCTTCAGCATTATCGCGTAATTATTAAAATGGTTAGCAGATGTATCGTAGGAGGGTGTAGCAACACCAATCTTGATGGGATTAGCACTCATCGTTTTCCAAAAGACCGGACAATGAGAGAGAAATGGGAGCGCTTGGTCTACACAGGCTGTGCACTGAAACCGTGCAAAGCTCGCGCAGCCTGCTGGCGCTTCCGCAGGTGACGTCACGAATCTGGCTCCAGATTCCCTTGGGGTTTTTCCAGACGTGTTTTGTTATTTTATTTTTTTCTGCTGTAGGCAGATGGCCTTGTGCAAAATTACCCTTCTGGATGAGTGAGTAAAGGGACATACTTTCATATAAAAAAAAAACGAATTTGGTCCAGGATATGCACTTTAAGGTCATTGCTAATGATTATTAATTGTCTATCATTACTTTGGTCATATAACAATTTGATTGCTGAAGGAACTTTTTTTTTTTTAGCTTGCCTGCAACATTAATCTTAAAAACACATGTATAGTTTCTGCCACTTTTGCTATCTTTGCTAGGTGCTAGATGAAAATGTGAATTTAATTGCATTTAATCTAAACCTTAAAGGAACCTTGAATTTAGTAGTGTATTTAAGTTACCTTTAAGACCAACCCTTAAATTTAGGAGTAAATTTAAGTACCTTTACTGAACTTTTTTAATTCATTAAATATACTAGTAACTTTAAACGTGATGATACACAAGGCAACTTTTTGGGCAATGTTGCTGGGCAACAGACAATTGGCAACAACCAATCAGATAAGAGTGAAGGGAGACCGACACCGCAAAGATGGACACAGAAACATTTGCAGCTGTCACTTTTGTCTTGGCTTCAGCCTTTATTTCATTCATCTATATGTGAATTATATCAGACGATAAGTTAGACGATAAGTTAGACAATCTCTATTACAACTCACAAAAAAAAAAATCATGAGTTACCTATCACTTTTAACTTGACGCAAGAGAGCTAACATTATCCCTATATGTAGGGATAACTTTCAGCTAACTATATTTGTTTGGTTTTTCATTTGTTTGTTTGTTTTGTGTATACACTTTTTATCTGTTTTTGTACTATGAGAGCTAAGTGAAACCGGAGTCAAATTTCTCGTGTGTGTCCACATACCTGGCAATAAAAGTGTTTCTGATTCTGATTTCTGATTCTGATATCAGCAAAAACCACCGCTAGTTAGCTAAATCCCATTCAATCTCTATGGAGTGGTGGTTAGCTAACAGCAGTTTACACTTAGCTGAAAAAATCAATGTCTTAACTAGAAATGTGTTCAAGGAACATGAGGCCCCTCCCGACAGCATTTTTGTAGGTGGTCATGCAGCCGTCATGAATGGTCAGTTACCTAGGTTTTTCTGTGATTTTTTTTTTTTTTGAAGTTTAATCACATTTTTTTGGAAGTTTAATCACATTTTCCAAAAGCTTATTATGGCATTCAAAGTTTAAAAAAAAATAAGCAGATCAGTCTGCTGACCTGTCATAGTTCTTTGTCATTTTCACCGTAGAAAGCATGGAAACAACAGAGCAGGCCAAAGACCAAATCTATACTGAGGCCAATCTAAACTGAGACCAAAGGCTAATCTATACTGTCGATTTATTGGACAACATATGCCATTAGCCTTATAATTACACATAGTGTCAATGAGATCCAGGGCATTACATTACGATGCAGAGCATGCACAATGTAAGAGGAATATCAAGTGTTTCATATTTCAAGTTTTTCAAGGCATTTTTGGCATTTCAGCAGAAATAATCCCCAACAGTCTCAGAGAAACCCAGCCTCTTCAGCCACTGCCATGGCGGTTGGATAGATGCCTGGTTCATTAAATAAAAGTCACTTTTCTTGTATGAAATGTTGACAGATTGTATCCAGACTGTAGCCAGGTCGAGAAAAGGGCATCTCCAGTATATTTCCGCCCATTAATGCTCGCCCCACGCCTTAGTATTTCCTGGAGTTTGGTGACAAGAATAGTCACGAATCTGTGCAAGTGAATCTCTATATAAATGAGTGGTGATGAAGACTGGTTGACAGAATAAAACTCTGTTTGCTGATATTAGATGTTGACAGTTTGCCGCCAAACTGTTGCCAGGTCAAGAAAAGGGCATTCCGAATATATCTGCACCCATTAATGTGCGTCCCACGCCTTAGTATTTCCTGGAGTTTGGTGTCAACCATTTTTGCAAGTGAATATATAAATAGAGAGCCCCCATGGGGCCTTTAAATTACAACCTGAGCACATAAAAATAGCTGTTTGTTAGTTTTCTAAGCATTTGTTGAGGTAAATTCATCACTTTGAGTTTACACATAACGACATACCGGCATAAAAAGATACAAGTCGTCTCTCTTTTTCTTTGCTCCACTGCTGGAGACGCCGCCATCTTTGTTGAAGATTTTAGAAGCTCTCAGGTGGTCATGTGATTCGCTGCTAGCACTCTGGTTGGATGAGCTTAAAAAGTTGCCCAAAATGATCAGAATCGTTCAGATAGAAATTATGTTGCTCACTCTCAATGGGAAAGTGTCGAAGTGCAATTGCGCAGCAACACTGCCCAAAAGGGTGCCCCATGTACCATCACCTTAAGACCTTTTATTGGTATTCTTAAAAGTAGTAGTGACTTTTTAAGTATATGTTACAATGTTACATTTAGTAACTTTAGGTGACATTTTAAACATTCTTTTTAATAGCATTTCGTGATCTTTTAAGAAACCATTGAAAGTCACTTAAATTTATACTCGAAGAATTCTTCAAGTTATAACTGAATACACTGAAATTTAGCATTTTGTTAACTTTTAGGATATGTTAAGAATATCTTAAAGCTGCTAATTCATCTAGGGAGGTTTTCAGCCTTTTGATATATCACCAAATTATGTCCGTTATGTTTATAAATTAATATTGTTCACATTCTGCATACTACCTATGGCATATAGGGATGGTTTATGAACAGCAGCATGGATGATATCCATTTCGACACAGATTTTTTGGGGAAAAAAAAGATAAAGTAACAAAACTGGAATGTCAGACATGATGGAAATATGAGAAATTAGAAGGATGCCTGGTAGAGTTCATACCGCCATCAAGCCACATGTTATCAACATCAAACTCAAATCATATGAACCTAGGATACTACTAGAGCTGTGCACCAAATTTCATTGAAATTCGATCATTACTTTTTGAGTTACATTGGAAACAGACAGAAAAATCATGGATATGCAGACATATCTGGATTTGCATCAAAATCTAATCAATTGTTCCTTGGCCTGTGGCTCACCTTTCCTGAAAATTTCATTGAAATCCGTTCACTACTTTTTGAGTTATGTTGGGAACAGATAAACAAACAAACAAACAAACAAACAAACAAACGGAAGCGAAAACACAACTTCCTCCTGGTCAGGGCTTCAGCTCACAATAAAGCACATATACATCATCACTGCTCATAAGGGATTAGCGAATAGGTGCAGGTGAATAAATAAACTGAAAAGAGAAGTTGTAATGACATTTCGTTTAGCGATTGTAGTAGTATTTCCTTTTCTTCATTATACAGCGTGATCTAGTCCTATAAATAGACTTTGTTTGCATATGTGACTGAGCAGTTGTCCTATTCAACAGCATGTAGAAATCTCATCATCTTCGTGCCCTTCTTGTGTATTGCAAAACTCAGAATTTGTTGAAACCGAACATATAGGTGACAGTTCATTATAAAATTAATAATGACAGAATACTGCATGGGACAGCACGGTGGTGTAGTGGTTAGCGCTGTCGCCTCACAGCAAGAAGGTTCTGGGTTCGAGCCCCATGGCCGGCGAGGGCCTTTCTGTGCGGAGTTTGCATGTTCTCCCCGTGTCCGCATGGGTTTCTTCCGGGTGCTCCAGTTTCCCCCACAGTCCAAAGACATGCAGGTTAGGTTAACTGGTGACTCTAAATTGACCGTAGGTGTGAATGCAAGTGTGAATGGTTGTCTGTGTCTGTGTCAGCCCTGTGGTGACCTGGCACCTTGTCCAGGGTGTACCCCGCCTTTTGCCCGTAGCCAGCTGGGATAGGCTCCAGCTTGCCTGCGACCCTGTAGAACAGGATAAAGCAGCTAGAGATAATGAGATGAGATGAGAATACTGCATGCATTTGAAAACAATGGTCAAGTTTGGAAACCATGCGAGGCAGAGATAGCTTAAAGAACTTCCTTCAGATGAATAAAGTTCGATCTTATCTTAACAAGACTTTGGAGAGACAAAGGACAAGTGATTAAGACCTGAATGGGGTTATCATTACAACAAAACATAAATATGGCTGCAAACAATGATCAGGGAAGATTCTATGCCAAAGTTGTGTGCACGTTTATTTGAATTGAATTGACTTAAATTGTAAGCAAAAACATGTAACTCTGAGATAAACTCCAGACCCCTACAGGGATGTTAAGAAAGGTCTATTTTATCTCAGACATTTAGTTTGCCGTCTTGAGTACGATTTTTTGACTCATTATGGGTTTTTTTTGTTTTTTTAAAGGTCCCCTTGCATCGTTTTTTCATTAATTGTGCGGTGGTCTCTAGTATGAATGAATGCCCTGTGAGCCGGTTTTGGTGAAAAAAATGCTGTGGTTCTCCTGTTTCAGGCTGTTCTAGTTTGGTGGAGGAGTGGGTGGGGAGAGAACGACAGGATTTCAGCTCTTACTCATTAATATTCATGACATGTAAACGTGTTACCTCTGATTGGATAACAGCACTGTGACGCTACCTCCAGTGGGTCAGAACAAGCGGATGTGGGTGTCTTTGTAAAAACTGTTTTGATTGGCTATTATGGTCTCGACATCGATGTTTTGACCAATAACAATGTAGATGTGGCAGCAGGGGCGTGGCCGAGCGTCGGTCTGTGAATGGAGGGCGGAGTCAGGGAAGGTAAGTGGCAGAATCACTGCACCTGACGGGAATTAACGTGTGTTTGTATGTCTTCCCCAGTGACCGCGCCCTATAAGAGGAGAGGGAGAGCAGAGGAAGGGAGCTCTCTCCCCAACCAGAACGCTTGTGTGTGTGTGCACGTTCGTGCGTCTGGGAGGGATTCATTCATTCATTCATTCATTTATTTATTTAATTGAATACTCCCTGCGGCAGCGGCTCTCATCAAGGCACGAGGCACGGAGCGGAGCTTGCCTCGGGGGGTGTGGGGGGAATAACGTCCCCTGGCTGGGAGCTGATGGGCCCTGGCAGCGCTGGTTTGTTCGGGAGAGGGCAGGGGTCGTTGGCTGCCAAGTCTGGGGAGGCTGGGACCTAGGGTTAGGGTTAGGTGAATTACATCCCGAGGCATGGAGTTAGCCAGCCCAGGGAGCACTCTTTCGTTTGGGAGAGGGCAGAGGCCGCTGGCTGCCAAGTCTGGGGAGGCTGGGACCTCCCCTGCCCGAGTTACAAGCGTGCAAAGTTGGGCTGGAGCTGCCGTTAGAAACGAAACTGATGTGGAGCACCGCGCTGCGCCTTGGGGCGAATTACGTCTCTCTCCTCGCGCTTTCTTCCCGTGGGCGGTCGCAAGCCAAGGTGGGCGAGGCCATGAATACTAATTTTCGAAGTGACATAACTTCGTATGGCTTTTTCTGATCCGCTCGTTTTTCTGACTATTTTCTTTCATAAGCTAATACAGGGAATGGGAGTAGAATTACATTTTCACATGCAGCATGCATATGCAACTCGGAGTGAACTATGGTATTTCAAAAAGAGCCAGTATTAAATGTTTTTGGTGGAAGGGCACCTTTAAATATCTCCACTTAGGAGAGGGATTAAACCATTGGTGGTCAGCACAGTGGTGCTGTGGTTATCACTGTCACCTCACAGCAAGAAGGTTCTGGGTTTGAACCTCATGGCTGACTGGGGTCTTTCTGTGTGGAGTTTGCATGTTCTCACTGTGCCTGCATGGGTTTTCTCCAGGTGCTCCAGTTTCCCCCACAGTCCAAAAACATGAGGATTAGGTCAACTGGCTACTCTAAATTGCCTATAAGTGTGAATGTGAGTGTGGATGGTTGCTCATCTCTGTGTAGCCCTGTGATAGATTGGTGACCTGCCCAGGGTGAACCCCCACTTCTCTCCCAAAATCAGCTGGGATTGAATCAAGCTTCTCCCATGATCCTGACGAATAAGCAGTATTCTTCGTTTGCAACCATGTGACCAAAACTGCTTTCGTCATTGACTGCCGCCATGTTGGAAGATATACAATATACATATATGTATATACAGTGGTAAGAGTACAGACTGGAAGGTAAAGAGAGTTGCATTTAGAAGCTTGTAGTCATTTCGCAAACCTACTTTAAAAAGAATCATTTTGACTGCTTCAAAAGATCGGTATCTAACACACTATATAACATATTTAGTTATAAAAGAGCACTCATCGGGCGAGGAGGCTACAGTGTTTGAGGTAGTGGATTGACATGAATCTTGTTTGATTGACTCTGTGATTGTTTGGGAAGATTCTTCAATAATTTTGCGTTCCTTTCTGCGCTCTGTAAGCCGAGCATTTCAAGCTACTGCTTTAGTACCATCTTTGATTTTGTTGTGGCCCATATTTTGTGTTGGAGCCCAGCCTGGATCCATAAAATTGTAGAGACCAGCTGGTTTCCCTTATGGAAAGAAAAAGGAAAATAAAAGCAGCAGCATCAAAAATTATATACAGCTTTTTTTTAAATGAAATAATCATCGAAGCCTTTGATTGTTGGATCATACACTCGAAGATCACGGCTTTGTCACATTTGACAGCGGCAAGTTTCTGCACGACCAGGCTATTAAACGATCCAATATTTTTGATATATTGCAATCTCTCATTAATAACTAGTTCGTAGCACTTACCATTGATAAAATGTTCACTACAGACTCGTGTGATTTTTGCTTTCTCATCACTTAGATCAGCCTGGTTTATGTTGGACAGCCATTGATGTCTACGCTCCATGGACAACTCTCTTGTTTTTTCTCCTTGATTGTTTGTAATTGCTGGAATTCTAAAGAACTTATAAGTCCCCTTGTCTCGAATAAAGTTGTGCCCGTATCCAATTACAGCACAAAGAGTCGGCATAGTGAAGAAACAAAAGGAATTCTTGAGCATAACAACCTCTCGAGCACATCTTCTAGATTAAATGTGCACTGTGTGAGTTTGTGTATATCCTCCAACATGGCTCACTTCTGGTTCAAAGCCTCATGCATAAATAGCTATGACATCACATGCAAACGAAGAATAGATAATGGATGGATGCATGGATGGATTAAGAAAGTGGGTCTAAAACTTTTGCAGCCAGGGACTACTTTTAACTGTCTAATACATAGACCTGTTTATTCCTGAATTTGCCACTGACAGAACACATTTTCATGAAAATAGTCATTTGATTAAAGTTGTATTCACTCACTCACTCACTCATTCACTTTAGGGTTCAATTAAAACCGTTCAATTCACGTGACCAGTTAATGAGGCTAATAACAATACAAAGTCTAATAATAATATAATACATTTGATTTTGCAGGGTTGTCATTTCCACCACTGTTAAATTTTTTTTTTTACAAATCTTGCCCCCTGGCTCTACTTTGCAGACCCTAGGAGGTCATGAGACTGTTGATGAGTTCTCTGCTGTGTCTGATGTTGAATGGATAAGTTCAGATCAAAGGAGTCCACAGTAACTCCTGCTTCTTTAGACAAATCCCAAGCTGAGGGAGTGGCATGGTGGTGTAGTGGTTAGCACTGTCGCCTCACAGCAAGAAGGTTCTGGGTTCAAGCCCAGTAGCTGATGGGGGCCCATGCAGGTTAGGCTAATTGGTGGCTCTAAATTGACTGTGGGTGTGAATGGTTGTGCGTTTCTATGTGTCAGCCCTGTGATGACCTGGTGACTTGTCCAAGGTGTACCGTACCCCACCTCTCACCCATAGTCAGCTGGGATAGGCTCCAGCTTGCCCCCAACCCTGCACAGGATAAGTGGTTATGGATAATGGATGGATCCCAAGATGATAAATTGTTTTGTTATAGCAGCAAGTTATCAGACATGTGAAAAGAAAAATACACACTGTACTGTACAACATAAAATAGGATTCCCAAGAACAAGCCGACTATACAATATACAGATGAAAATGTAATGATAAAAAATATCCATCCATCCATCATCTGTAGCCATTTATCCTGTGCAGGGTCGCAGGCAAGCTGGAGCCTATCCCAGCTGACTATGGGCGAGAGGCGGGGTACACCCTGGACAAGTTGCCAGGTCATTGCAGGGCTGACACACAGAGACAAACAACCATTCACACCTACGGTCAATTTAGAGCCAGCAATTAACCTAACCTGCATGTCTTTGAACTGTGGGGGAAACCGGAGCACCCGGAGGAAACCCACGCAGACACGGGGAGAACATAAAAGGCCCTCGCCGGCTGCTGGGTTCGAACCCAGGGCCTTCTTGCTGTGAGGCGACAGTGCTAACCACGACACCACCATGCTGCCCCTGATAAAAAAAAATATACATACTGTATATAAATTTGCCTTGTACATGTGAATGTGCATTAATAGTGAATCATGCTAAAAACAAGAACTGTGATAAATGAAGATAAAAAAGAACTGTGCAAAGGTGGCAGTACTGAATGGAAGATAAATAAATAAATAAATAAATAAATAAATAAATAAATAAAACCACTAATGGTGCAAAGTGACTAATGACAGTAAACATTTCCATTTGTGTCTGATTTTATTCTTGAGTCAAATTATTTGAAATTGTTCTTCTGGCTTGTCTACATTACTGTTGTCTCGCCTGTTGTTTTTCTCCAGGTAACTAGTTCAGATCTGCCTTTCTGGATGGGAGCTAAAAGGTGTCCTCATCCCTTAACCTTTGACCCAGCCAATGTAAGTGTGAGTCCTGGTTGTTCAGTATCTACTGTAGGTTCTGCTCTTTCCCCCTCAAGACAGGAATGCCTCAAATATCTTTCTATCACCTGATAACACCTTACCTTTGCTCTCCTGCTGTGAACTGGAACCTTTACTGAACTGAAGATTACTACACATTCGACAGTATATGCTCTAATGTGCAGTTAAAATATGATAGATGTTTTTTTTTTATGTTCTATCACGGGCGATTGCTCTAAGACAACGAGGGAGGCTCAGCCTCCTCTAAAAAAGACGAACATCGTGTAGGATGAATTGCGCTAGGCTTATGTTATAGCTGACCATATAACATTGCTATTTCAGATCCAGAATCATAGAAATATATGTGCTCAACCCAACTACAGTGCGAAATCATTCCGTTATAACGTTCCCCAGTTCGCCTAATGTGTGCGTGAGTTTTTCCCCCTCGTGACAACGCGATGCAGTCCAGCCTCAGTGCACTTCAGTGGCATTTGGGAGCTATGCGCTTTTCAATATCAAAATGCAAGACGGTTATTGAACAAATACTGCGAAAATGCCCGCCCACGGACTCCGAGCCTCACAGTGGGAGGGACATGGCAAAGCTTTCCGCGAGGAGACTGGTGATTGGTGAAAGCGGCCGGATATTTTCTTTGATTGACAGCTTGTTTCAAATATAGACAGGCAGCGGTGAATCTCAGTTCGGTCCCATGCGGATTCGCAAGTGCTGTGGTGTATTGTAAGAGATCAGCTTACATTTCGATTTCATTCATTACATACAGCTTCTACCAGCTTTTTTAGTTTGTATATATTTTCATTGTAAATAAAGTGTAAATATAGTGTTGTCAAGTTTGCTATCTTAGTTCCAGAAATTTCATTTATTTGAGTGACTGAACTTGAACTTGAGGGGGCTAGTCAGCTAGCAAGAAAGCTGCGCATGGATGCCAAGCATTGCTGATTTAATTTTGGCGAAGCCATTTGCCAGTCTTCCTTTCGAGGAAAAAATTAAAATTAAAGAGCAGGGTGGACCAATGCCTCAAATTGACTTGGTGAAAAAGGTAGGGAATAATACTCGTTCCTTTCAGCTCTCCTGGTACGAGAAAGTGAATTGGCTAACAGCAAGTGACCCACATCAACAACAGTAAATAGGCTACTTTAGTAATATGTCATGGATGGACCAAAAATATAAAATCTATTTAAAATGTTTATGCTGAGTATATTATATTGGAATATATATTTTTCTGGATATGAATTAAACACAGCTACAATTTGGAAAACATTTTTAAACAAAAACACAGCCGAGAACATTTCACACTACAGACCTGGATTAAAAGTGAAGGGTTATCAAAATTGTCAATAAAACATTTCTCAGTCAAAATAAGTAAAATATAGGGAAAGTGTCATTGAATGAAATGTATGGCACCCAGCTCTATGTTTGGCTCCCCAAGGTCAGTGCTTGTGCCTATTCCAGAACACTCTGCTGTTACTGCTGAGGTTCCTGACAAAGAGCTGCTTTCAATAATGATCAATTTTTAAACAACATGCCACAATTTTAAAATATAAAATGTTAAAATATACCCCCCCCCAACACCACCATCATGTATATTGGACAGTAGGCTAATGGGCCAAAAGAACCTGTTATTTCACAGTTTGTGACCCTGCCAACAATCAGCCAGATCAGAGGCAAGAGTATGGGCAAAACTGATGTGTTTTTCCTTTTTTCTTTTAAAATCTGGAAATATCGTAACCGACCAGCCTCCCCTGTTTGAAAGACTACCAGCCGCCACTGTGTTCTATATCTTGTTTGTTTATTTTAAACAGCCAGTTTATCCATACTGAGGTCATTATTATCCTTTTATCACCTTTTGTCTGTCTGTCAGTCTTATCAGGGTTACTACCACTGAGACCATTTGCATTCTATGGTATTACACTGGGAGCTGAAATGAATGTTTTGTGTACTGTATATGAATGCTGTAGTACTTTTTTCCCCATGTTAATTCTTGACACGCTATTTCATTTATCTATGCATGTCAGATGACCTGCATAGAGCGCGATGCAAAAGTTTGCACCCCTCATTCTTTCAGAAATTAAAAAAATAAGCAAATAAACAAGTAAATCTGGGTGTGTTCTGCAACAAGCCTGCAAACACAGTGTAAAATCAACAGGAAACTATTTTGAAAGCATCAAACTGATAAAATACAAATGCATGAAAAAAATATAAAAGCAATATAGCAGCTGCTCAGAGGATGTAAAATAAATTAGAAGCAGATAAGGGAAATTTAAAATGAAGATGCAAGCCTTTGACCTAATATTATTTTTTTCATTATTAACATATGAAAATACATTATTTGATCATTTTAGTGATAATCAATGAACAGTACTTGCTTTGTTTCAATAAATTAGATATCATTCTCTTTGTTAAGTTTGTCTTAAACATATGCAAATGTTTGCACTTCACTATAAACATGTGTATTTGATAGTATATATCTATAGAAGATAGCATAGTATCTAACCTGCTCAGAAACACATGCTATACCTGCTGATTAGCTTATTTATTTATTTATTTATTTATTTATTTTTCCACCAGCTGTAATATAATTATTTAGTTTACTTTTTGGGAAATGCCATGTGTGGTGCAAAACCAACACCCTGAGAACACCATTCCTACAGTGAAGCATGGTGGTGGCAGCATCATGCTGTGGGGATATTTTTCATCTGCAGGGACAGGAAAACTGGTCAGGACTGAAGGAAAGATGGATGGCACTAAATACAGGGCAATTCTGGAGGAAAACCTGTTTGAGTCATCCAGAGGTTTGAGACTGGGATGAAGGTTCACATTCCAGCAGGACAATGACCCTAAACATACTGCTAAAGCTACAATGGAGTGGTTTAAAGGGAAACATTTAAATGTCTTGGAATGGCCTAATCAAAGCCCAGACCTCAATCCAGTTTAGAATCTGTGGCATAACTTGAAGATTGCTGTACACCAACACAACCCATCTAACCTGAAGGAGTTGGAGCAGTTTTGCCTTGAGGAATGGGTACAAATCCCAGTGGCTAGATGTGCTAAGCTAATAGAGACATACCTCAAGAGACTTATAGCTGTAATTGCAGCAAAAGGTGGCTCTACAAAGTATTGACTTTGAGGAGTGAATACCTATGCACACTCCAGATTTCTGTTTTAATTCCAGTTTGTAATGTGACAAAGCAAGACAAACACCAAGGGGGATGAATACTTTTGCAAGACACTGTATGGCTGTGGTTCATGCTGTGATGAGATGGTTTATGTATGTAAAAAGTCTTGCTCTTTTTCCTTCTAGACCACCCATATGGATTTTATTATGGCCTCTGCTAACCTATATGGGCAGATTTATGGCATCCAGGGATCAACAGACCGTGACGGCACAATGCAGATCCTGGAAGGAGTGCATGTGCCTGTGTTCCACCCAAAATCCAATGTGACGATTGCAGTGATGGACGAGGAACTGAAACAAAACATGGAGGAGAGAAAGGATGAGGGTGAGCAAGCAGGAAGTTGAATCTAAAAATGATGGAGCCAGGGCTTGTCAAGTAATTGTTGCAGACTTTATGAGTAGAACCAGGTTAGAGCAGTGTAAACATCGAGTACGGAGTGAGGAAGTGTGTGCTTCTCATTAACTGCTCTCTCTGTTTCTGTCAGACCAAGCCAAGCTGAATGAGCTAAAGCAGAAACTGTCAAGCCTCCAGCCAGCCAGCCAGAAGTGTCGGATGTTCCCACTAGAATTTGAAAAGGTAGTGTGTATGTGTTTGCAGATTTAATACATACTCATTTCTGTGTTCTGGCTCTGCGTCAGACTCAGTGGCGACTATCCCCAGGTAGGAGGTCTAACAGAACCACAAATCTGTGGTTCTTAAGTGCCTGAGCCATCTGCCCTACACTAAAGTGATCAGTGATCCTTATCCAACACCATCCCTAACTTGCCCTAATGGAGCACAAAGAACAGTAGGGTTCACTGTTAACGCAAAACTCCACTCATGTGTTGGACACTTTTCAGGAGTCTGGCTGGCCAGAAAAACATGTTGTGCAAAGCTTGAAGAACTTTTGTTCCTGACTCTGGATCAGCTTTTTCCTGTGATTTAACTGTGACACATTTGCTCAGTGAAATACAGGAGATGGTAGCACAGACAGACACACACACACACAGGCGCTGTGATTTTTGGGACACTGGAACATATTTATTAGAACTGGTTTCTGTCTGTCTGTGGGCGGCCCGGTGGTGTAGCAGTTAGCACTGTCGCCTCACAGCAAGAAGGTCCTAGGTTCGAGCCCAGCAGCTGGCGAGGGCCTTTCTGTGTGGAGTTTGCATGTTCTCCCCGTGTCCGCGTGGGTTTCCTCCGGGTGCTCCGGTTTCCCCCACAGTCCAAAGACATGCAGGTTAGGCTAACTGGTGACTCTAAATTGACCGTAGGTGTGAATGTGAGTGTGAATGGTTGTCTGTGTTTATGTGTCAGCCCTGCGATGACCTGTCGACTTGTCCAGGGTGTACCCCGCCTGTTGCCCATAGTCAGCTGGGATAGGCTCCAGCTTGCCTGCGACCTGGTAGGACAGGATAAGCGGCTACAGATAATGGATGGATGGTTTCTGTCTGTGTCATTATTTTCAAACTCAAGTTTTTAATCCTTTTTTAGGTCTATTTCTTTGGAGAACTTCCTAATGCAATAATTTCTCACTGCAGACATTGACGTCTATTATTTTATCTTTCGTTCAGACATTCGAAAGATAAAAGAAGCCCTTGAGTTGCTCTTTAGGCATTCAGATGACTACAGTCACACAAATTAAGTACATCAATGTGTATGTGAATGTATAGAATGTATCAAATCTTGATTCTAAGACTCCTGTTCTTGGCTGGCAGGAGTGGAACCCAGTGTGGTCTTCTGCTGTTGCATGTTGAGATGCTTTTCTTCTCAACACGGTTGTAAAGGGTTGCTATGAATTGCTACATCCTTCCTGGCAGCTCGAACCAATCTGGCCATTTTCCTCTGACCTCTCTTATCAACAAGGCATTTGTTTCCACCCACAGAACTGTCGCTCACTGAGTGTTTTTTTTTTGTTTTCCGCACCATTCTGTGTAAACTCTAGAGACTGTTGTGTGTGAAAACCCCAGGAGATCAGCAGTTTCTGAAATACTGAAACCAGTCCATCTGGCACCAACACCCATGCCACAGTGGAAGTCAGTGAAAGAACATTAAAGCTGTACTGCCTTTCAGATTTTTTCAAGTGTAGGTCATAAAAATAATTTTCCTGACACCCAATTATTTTTGTTTAGTGCACCGAAAGCTATTGAATTTGAATCACGGACTTCCAATTTTATGAATTTTTTTTAATAGAACAATTAATCAATTTAGGGCCACATGGCTCTAAATTGTCTACTAATTTTTCCTGCTTCACCATGACGCAAAACAAGAGACGACATCATGCATCACGTGGTTGGCTTAACCCCGTTTGCGCAAGGCATTGTGGGATACAAATTTGAAACAGGAGAGAAAAAAGGAGGACGTGAGTGTGTGAATGAAACGTGAAAGACCGACTACAGTAACGGAAAGCTAGAAGAAAAGACGTTATGTTATACGCAAAGAAAAGGAAACACAGGACCAAACTAATAAATATCGGCGGTCAGCAAGCACCTCGGTGTGATCAGCTGTTCATTTAGCGACAGAATGACGGAACTGTCAGTACACGGTCAAGGTAAACTTGCGCAAGCGCACACATACAGACTTCCTCTGTCTGTTTGACTGCACGAAGCGAGCGATTTCATGCACATTATTTGCTATGGAGTCCCCTCAAATTAAATAACTTCCCAGCCACAGAATGGCATGGCCGTTTTTTTTAGATATTACAGAAATAAACATGTCTCACAATGACCAAATTTCAGAGGGAACTAAATTTCACCAATTTTATGAAATCGAAAGGCCGTCTAGCTTTAACTGAAGCTCTTGATTTGAATCTGCATGATTTTATGCATTGTGCTGCTGTCAAGGGATTGGCTGATTAGAGAACTGCATAAAACAGCAGGTCGGTGGGTGTTCCTAATAAATTGGCCAGTGAGGGTACAGTTCATTTCTCATCTCATCATCATCATCATCATCTCTAGCTGCTTTATCCTTCTACAGGGTCGCAGGCAAGCTGGAGCCTATCCCAGCTGACTACGGGCGAAAGGCGGGTTACACCCTGGACAAGTCGCCAGGTCATCACAGGGCTGACACATAGACACAGACAACCATTCACACTCACATTCACACCTACGGTCAATTTAGAGTCACCAGTTAACCTAACCTGCATGTCTTTGGACTGTGGGGGAAACCGGAGCACCCGGAGGAAACCCACGCGGACACGGGGAGAACATGCAAACTCCGCACAGAAAGGCCCTCGCCGGCCACGGGGCTCGAACCCGGACCTTCTTGCTGTGAGGCGACAGCGCTAACCACTACACCACCGTGCCGCCCCCACAGTTCATTTCTGTTTTATGTATGCATACGTTAACTGTTTACAACGTATTAATCATGCAAATACGTCATTCAAAGGAAAATCTAAATATACTACTCAAATTGTAAAATTTGTGATGTGCTCATGTGTGAAAGACTGGGATGAGTGTGGTGATGAGGTAGTGTAATCTGGAAATTTGAGGCTTGTGGAATGTGCCAGAAAACTTCATTCAGGTATATTATATGAACGGCCAAAGAGTGTGTCACCGCTGAAGTGGGGATTAGGATTGAGTTTCACTGTTGTGTACACACACACACACACACACACACACGCACACACACACACACACACACACATTATATATAAAACACACATTGCCCAATCAGTTGCCTAATGAGTCTTGAAATGATAGACTTTTCAAATACTAAGGCGATATGAAATACTTTGATTGATATTAAACGTAATCTTAAGAACGCTAATATCTCCCATCAGATATTGAATGAAGATGACGCAGTGTTACATGTAACAATGTCATTATAACTGCACTTTTAAATTGTGTGTCATCCTAGTCATTATGCCTTACAGCCAGTGTGGCCACAGAGAGGGAAAGTTGCCAAAGTGCGCCTTTTCAAATCCCCTCCGGTCACCGAGGCCTTTTGAAGAGTCAGCGTGCTTGAAGTATGACCTCATGTACACTGTCACCTCAAAGGGAAAATTCAATTTGGGCTACAATAGGGGCTCCAATGACTAAGTCACAGGTTTCAAACCTGACCCATCTTCTGGTTTCCTGAATTAATTCCAGCAGGAACAGATACACAAATGCTGTTTCTGCATCATGCAAATAGATAATGATCATGCTTTTTTTTTCTCTTTCCTGTGGGAACTCGGGAACAGCTTGTACTATAGAGATGATATAATGGTAGACAAAACACAGTCTCAAAAAACAGGTGTTAGAGCTGTTTCGTATCTATCTTTTAAATTTAAATTTTTTTCCTTTAACTACCTCAGTCTATTGCTTATGCTAACTAATCTGTCAGTGCTCATTGAGTGAAGAATGTTGTTTACAGCTCAGTGTTAAATCTGCTTTCAGGATGATGATAGTAATTTCCACATGGACTTTATAGTGGCAGCGTCTAACCTGAGGGCTGAGAATTACGACATACCAGCAGCAGATCGACACAAGGTAGGAAACTACAGTTAATGCCAGTTGGTGTGGGCGTGGGGTTAGTAATTCTCCAATACCCACACTGTATTGCTGCATCACACACGTATTGAACTAAAATATATACTCGTACATAAACATTTTTTTTGTTAATAATGTTTTTATTGAATCATTTTTAGAAAAAGGACGACCAAACAAACAGCAATGCACATACAACTTGCATACAGATATCACTTTCACACACTGTACAGTGGTGCTTGAAAGTTTGTGAACCCTTTAGAATTTTCTGTATTTCTGCATAAATAGGACCTAAAACATCATCAGATTTTCACACAAGTCCTAAAAGTAGATAAAGAGAACCCAGTTAAACAAATGAGACGAAAATATTATACTTGGTCATTTATTTATTGAGGAAAATGATCCAATATTACATATCTGTGAGTGGCAAAAGTATGTGAACCTTTGCTTTCAGTATCTGGTGTGGCCCCCTTGTGCAGCAATAACTGCAACTAAACATTTCCGGTAACTGTTGATCAGTCCTGCACACCGGCTTGGAGGAATTTTAGCCCATTCCTCCGTACAGAACAGCTTCAACTCTGGGATGTTGGTGGGTTTCCTCACATGAACTGCTCGCTTCAGGTCCTTCCACAACATTTCGATTGGATTAAGGTCAGGACTTTGACTTGGCCATTCCAAAACATTAACTTTATTCTTCTTTAATCATTCTTTGGTAGAACGACTTGTGTGCTTAGGGTCGTCGTCTTGCTGCATGACCCACCTTCTCTTGAGATTCAGTTCATGGACAGATGTCCTGACATTTTCCTTTAGAATTTGCTGGTATAATTCAGAATTCATTGTTCCATCAATGATGACAGGCCGTCCTGGCCCAGATGCAGCAAAACAGGCCCAAACCATGATACTATCACCACCATGTTTCACAGATGGGATAAGATTCTTATGCTGGAATGCAGTGTTTTCCTTTCTCCAAACATAGCGCTTATCATTTAAGCCAAAAAGTTCTATTTTGGTCTCATTCATCCACAAAACATTTTTCCAATAGCCTTCTGGCTTGTCCACATGATCTTTAGCAAACTGCAGATGAGCAGCAATGTTCTTTTTGGAGAGCAGTGGCTTTCTCCTTGCAACCCTTCCATGCACACCATTGTTGTTCAGTGTTCTCCTGATGGTGGACTCATGAACATTAACATTAGCCAGTGTGAGAGAGGCCTTCAGTTGCTTTGAAGTTACCCTGGGGTCCTTCGTGACCTCGCAGACTATTACACGCCTTGCTCTTGGAGTGATCTTTGTTGGTCGACCACTCCTAGGGAGGGTAACAATGGTCTTGAATTTCCTGCATTTGTACACAATCTGTCTGACTGTGGATTGGTGGAGTCCAAACTCTTTAGAGATGGTTTTGTAACCTTTTCCAGCCTGATGAGCATCAACAACGCTTTTTCTGAGGTCCTCAGAAATCTCCTTTGTTCGTGCCATGATACACTTCCACAAACATGTGTTGTGAAGATCAGACTTTGATAGATCCCTGTTCTGTAAATAAAACAGGGTGCCCACTCACACCTGATTGTCATCCCATTGATTGAAAACACCTGACTCTAATTTCACCTTCAAATTAACTGCTAATCCTAGAGGTTCACATACTTTTGCCACTCACAGATATGTAATATTAGATCATTTTCCTCAATGAATAAATGACCAAGTATAATATTTTCGTCTCATTTGTGTAACTGGGTTCTCTTTATCTACTTTTAGGACTTGTGTGAAAATCTGATGATGTTTTAGGTCATATTTACGCAGAAATATAGAAAATTCTAAAGGGTTCACAAACTTTCAAGCACCACTTTATGCACTGTTAAACCCATGCACACAAACCAGGCTTGTAGTACCTGAGTCCGACTCGTGCCCTAATTTTAAGGACTCGTGACTTGACTCGGACTTGTGCATTAATTGCATTCAGACTCGTAAATTAGAGACGAGGACTCTGATTTTTCTTTTTTTTTGTAACATACCATAATAATTTGGCATAAGATATTTATATCTACATTCATTTTTGTACCAATTTCGTGCAAGAGAAGAGAACGCACATTCACCTGTTCATACGTCATGTTCAGGAACAAACTAACGTTAATGGCGCTAAAATGCCTGGAGAGAAGCCCCTAGGATTGTCCGCTTTGCTTATACAGACTTCTCGTGCAGTGGGAAAAAAATGCACTGCTATGTGTTCCATATGTAGAAGAACTATCGAGGAGACAACGGGGACGACCTCGAACTTCAGTCGCCATTTGGTAAGACTCCACCCAGAGAAGGAAGTGGCACCCTATGTTCATTGGTCTGTTGATAGCAGGGCTTGCTGAGTGATGAACTAGCTAGTGTTAACCCTCTCATGTTATTTGCCCTGTTGATAGTGGGCGGGGCTTGCTGAGCAATGAACAAGTCTTTTATCTGTAGCCTATTAACTAAAACGGGGCAGTCGAGCAGTAACGTTAGTCCAACACAGCAGCAGAGATGCTTTCACATAAAGGCAGCAACAGCCACCGTCAAATGGTGCAGATGGAGTCTTGTTCTCGGACTCGATTCAGATCAATAGTGGACTCGACTCGAAATTTTCCTTAATGACTTGGACTTGACTCAGATTTGAACACCAGGGACTCGAGACTGGACTCGGACTCGAGGTTTAGTGACTCGACTACAACACTGACACAAACACACACTACACCAATAAATAATGTTTCCATGTTTTGTTTTGTTTTTTTCCTTGTACAGAGCAAACTCATTGCTGGTCAAATCATCCCTGCTATCGCCACAACCACAGCAGCAACATCAGGCCTCATGTGTCTGGAACTGTATAAGTTAGTGCAGGGCCACCAGCAAATCACTTCGTTCCGTAGTACGTTCATTAACCTGGCAGCCAGTTACTACATCATGATACAGCCATCCAAGGATCCAGGGTTCACAGTGAGTACCGCTTCTGCTTGCAAAGATATTTGAGCAAATCTCTTTACCTGTGCTTCAGTATCATGCACAAGTCAATCTCATCAATTCCATTTCATAAATTCACTTAATTTTACAATGTCAACAAACTGAGTTGCCAAGTTATAGCAGCATAACAATCTAGTAACTTGGTTTATGTGTATGATGATTGGCCTGGATTTAAAAACATTAACCTTATTAGATAGCATAATTCAAGTACAATGTGTAGTTATTAACCTCGAAAGATAATTCCCACTATTTTAAAAATATAAATAGTCTAAATATCATTCAACCAAGACATCTTTGATACCTGTGTTTGCTTTGTTTTAGTTTTGCACTGGAGCAATGAGGTGAAAATAGATTTGCTTTGTAGGTTTTGATCGTGGAACATATTGTTATCTATAAAAAAGATATAACATAAGTATATTGATAAGTAGTGGGCGGCACAGTGGTGTAGTGGTTAGCGCTGTCGCCTCACAGCAAGAAGGTCCGGGTTCGAGCCCCGTGGCCGGCGAGGGCCTTTCTGTGTGGAGTTTGCATGTTCTCCCCGTGTCCGCGTGGGTTTCCTCCGGGTGCTCCAGTTTCCCCCACAGTCCAGATACATGCAGGTTAGGTTAACTGGTGACTCTAAATTGACCGTAGGTGTGAATGGTTGTCTGTGTCTGTATGTCAGCCCTGTGATGACCTGGCGATTTGTCCAGGGTGTACCCCGCACTTGGTTGTGCCTCTCCATGTACGCTGATCCAGCTAGCATCTTACACCCTGCTACTATGTGCTGGACTGTTTCAGGGGCTTCTTTGCACAGTCTGCATCTTGGGTCTGATCTACTCTGGTAGATCCTGGCCTCTATGGCTCTTGTGCTTATGGCCTGTTCTTGTGCTGCCATGATTAGTGCCTCTGTGCTGTCTGTCAGTCCTGCATTATCCAGCCACTGGTAGGATTTCTTGATATCAGCCACTTCCTCTATCTGACGGTGGTACATGCCATGTAGGGGTTTGTCTCTCTAGGTTGTCTGTTCCTCCTCCTCCTCTGCACTCTCATCAGGGTTCTTCTGCCTGAGACATTCACTTAGCAGTTCATCCTTTGGGACCATCTTTCTGATGTATTCTCGGATTTTCGATGTTTCATCCTGGACCGTGGTCTTGACGCTCACTAGCCCTCGGCCTCCCTCTTTCCGCTTAGTGTATAGTCTCAGGGTGCTGGACTTGGGGTGGAACCCTCCATGCATGGTGAGGAGCTTTCTAGTCTTGATATCTGTGGCTTCTATCTCCTCCTTTGGCCAGTTTATGATACCAGCGGGGTATCTGATGACTGGTAGTGCATACATGTTGATGGCTCGGACCTTGTTTTTACCATTCAGCTGACTTTTCAGGACCTGCCTTACTCTCTGGAGGTATTTGGCTGTGGTTGACTTCCTTGTGGCCTCTTCATGGTTTCCATTAGCCTGTGGGATGCCAAGGTACTTGTAGCTGTCTTGGATATCACCTATGTTGCCCTCTGGTAGGTCAATCCCTTCAGTCCGGATCATCTTGCCTCTCTTTGAGACCATCCGGCCACACTTGTCCAATCCGAATGACATCCCTATGTCATCGCTGTAGATCCAGGTGGTGTGGATCAGCGAGTCTATTTCTCGCTCATTCCTGGCATACAGCTTGATGTCATCCATGTAGAGCAGGTGGCTGATTGTTGCCCCACTACGGAATCGGTACCCATAGCCGCTCTTCGTGATGATCTGACTGAGGGGGTTCAGGCCTATGCAGAACAGCAGTGGTGATAGCGCATCTCCTTGGTATATGCCGCACTTGATGTTGACTTGGGCAATGGGTTTTGAGTTGGCCTCTAGGGTTGTCTTCCACATTTCCATTGAGTTCTGTATGAAGGTCCTTAGGTTCCTGTTGATCTTATACAGTTCCAGACATTCCAGTATCCATGTGTGTGGCATTGAGTCGTAGGCTTTCTTGTAGTCAATCCAGGCAGTGCACAGGTTCGTCTGTCTCTTCTTACAGTCTTGGGAGACTGTTCTATCGGCCAGTAGCTGGTGCTTGGCTCCTCTGGTGTTACTGCCAATTCCTTTCTGTGCCTCGCTCATGTATTGAGCCACATGCTTACTCATTTTTGCCGCAATGATGCCTGACAGGGCCTTCCATGTTGTGCAGAGACAGGTAATTGGCCGGTAGTTGGATGGGATGGGTCCCTTCTGGGGGTCCTTCATGATTAGGACTGTCCTGCCTTGGGTTAGCCATTCTGGGTGGGTTCCATCCCTCAGCAGCTGGTTCATCTGTGCTGCTAGGCGTTCATGGAGTGCAGTTAGCTTCTTCAGCCAGTACGTATGGATCATATCGGGGCCTGGTGCTGTCCAGCTCTTCATCTTTGACACTCTTTCTTGGACGTCTGCCATTGAGATGGTTACTGGTTCTTGTTCTGGTAGGTTGCTGTGGTCAGCTCTTAGGTCCACTAACCATTGGGCATCGGTGTTGTGTGATGCCTTTCTTTCCCATATGTCTTTCCAGTATTTTTCCACCTCAGCTCTTGGTGGGTCTGACCGGTTGTTGTTCCCCTGCCACTGAGAGTACACCTTGGCTGGTTCAGTGGAGAACAGCTTGTTTATTCTCCTGGCCTCTCCTTCCTTGGTGTATCTCCTCAACCGAGTGGCCAGAGCTGTTAGTCGCTGTTTGGCAGTTTCGAGTGCCTCTGGTATGGAGAGTGAGTTGTACTTCCTGGGCGCCCCTTTATTCACCATGTTCCCTTTCTGTAGTTCAGCTAGCTGGCTAACTTCTCTCCTTGCTGCCTTTATCTTGGCCTCTAATCGTCTCTTCCATGGTGGATACTGTTTGTTATGTCCCGAGCCCACCTTGTGTCCAAGCATCTCCATGATTACTGTTGCTGTACTGTGTATCAGCTTGTTGGTCTCAGTGATGGTTCTTGTGGAGATTGTCTTCAGAGCAGCATTCACATCTACTAGTAGATCTTCTGAAGGTACTTGGCAACTCAGCTTCGGTATTTGTCGGGGGCTCCAGGTTTCCAGTTGGGTCACGATCTTCCTTCTCAGGTCAGCAGCTCTGCTATCACAACTAGAGATTAATGAAATATATATATATATATATATATATATATATATATATATATATATATATATATATATACTTTTTTTTTTTATTTTGTGTGTGTGTGTGTGTGTGTGTGTGTGTGTGTGGAGCCACAGTCTAGACCTAAATAAGTCCAGGCTTAAGTTATCCTGAGGAGCTTACAGCATTTAGTAACTGTACACCCTCCCACACAGATCCTTCTTCAGTCAGCTTCATGTGTTCACTCAATTCCAGGAAAATCGAGTGAATTTGAAATGCAGAAATATAAGATGTCTTACAGTGAACTTGGGCAAACTTTTAAAATGTGGTTGTTGTGTTGTTTTTCCATATTGAAAAGCCTACATTATAAACAAGAGCTAAACTCGTGCTTCTGAGAAAGAGAAATGGGGCAGAAGGGGTCACGCCCGATGAAGTAATGCGTCGCAGTTGCCTAAATTATGGAGGAGGAGGGGAGGTGTGTGTCCTTACACCCCCTTCAGTGTGCAGGGTCAGAGACTGAGGTCTTTTTCACCCAAGGGTACAGCCATTGAACTTTGCTTTGAAACACACCAGCTTGGGTTACTCGAGGGCTATGACAACTAGCTTAAGTGCCTAGAAGTCTCTCCTGCCACGCACACACACACACATACACACACACACACACACACACACACACACACACACACACACACATACATACAGAGTGAACACAAAGCATAAACAGATCTTATCCTCTAGAGTCTAGAATACTAAATGTTAGTTCCTGTTTATGTTCTGTATTTTCATTTGCAGATACATACTTGGTTTTATAATCATAGAACCTCCTGGGTTCAGCATTTAAATTCACACTTCTGTTTTTGCCTTCCATCTATCCCTTTCTCTTGCTCCAGAACTCATTCTGCCTTTGTCTCCATTGCTCATATATCTGGCAGCTATCTGGTTTGGAGAGAAGCAGTACTTTCCACAGGTGGGATTAGTTAGGCATCAGCTAGAGAACACTCCATGCGAGCAGTCCGGTGCTATGTGACTGCAGTTGTTTGGCAGAAGGCTGTGGTTTTGGCTCATTAAGGGGAGGGTAGTTTTAAGCAACAAATGAGTGCAGAGATTTGAGAACCCGCATACACACACACACACACACACACACACACAGTTTGGTGTACAATAGACTTTTCCTTGCGAATCAACAGCATGACGCACTTTCGCCATGATGAATTGTATGCAGAAGACGCACAGTTTCAACATCCTGTTTCCTTTCATATTGCAGGTCTTCATGCCTATTGTGTCAATCATATTAATAAAATTACTTCAAGAATGTCTAAATATATATACACACAATATGGCCAAAGGTTTTTGGACACCTGACTATTACATCTACAGTGGTGCTTGAAAGTTTGTGAACCCTTTAGAATTTTCTATATTTCTGCATAAATATGACCAAAAACATCATCAGATTTTCACACAAGTCCTAAAAGTAGATAAAGAGAACCCAGTTAAACAAATGAGACGAAAATATTATACTTGGTCATTTATTTATTGAGGAAAATGATCCAATATTACATATCCCTTGATTAAATAACTTTGACAATTTCATGAGGGTGTACGTTCTTCTGAAATCAACTCCTCTCACAATTTGTGGAGGAATTTCACCAAACTTGGCAAAAAGCTTTGTTATATGACAGTTAAACGCATATTGAAATTTCCTTTAATTTGGGCAGATTTTACCAGAGTTATGCCCTTGATTATTAACAAACTTGTACTTTGGCAATTTCATCAAGGTGTGCTTGCTTTCTGCAATCAACTTCCCTCACAATTTTTATCCCCCGCTGGTCGAAAGGCCCGAAGGGGGATTATGTCATGGCAATGTCCGTCCGTCCGTCCTGGGAAGGGTACTCACATTCTGAAATCAACTCCTCTCACAGTTTTTGGAGGAATTTCACGAAACTTGGCAGGACTCTTTGTTATATGTTCAGTAATATGCATATTGTAATTTTGTTCAATTCAGTCGCATTTTACCAGAGTTATGGTATAGTTTCCAGCGGGGGATATTGTGCTCTCAGAACACTCTTGTTTTTTTGTTTGTTTGTTTGAAAGATTTTAATTTTTCCACTAACATATAGTTGTTTTTCTTATAATGTATGTAGCATGCTTTATTTCCATTGCAGAATCGATGTTTTAAATCACTAACAGACTTGCCTGAACAAAGCATGTACCAGATCTAAGTCAGTTTTCTCTCAATAGCCTGCTATCTCAACAGGACCATCTGCAGAATTACTAAACGTTCTGAAATGGATGTAAATGTAGGTTCACAAAGCTACAGCGCCTGTAGGGGTTACAACAAAGGTCCTCAATGTTTAACCATCATCTGTGAATTTAATAATTCATATTCATGGGATTTAAAAAAAAAAATTTTTTGGAGCATCCGTTATTGCATACTTTCTCTGTGAAATCATTATACGTTTCTTGGCTTTATTGCAGTCGTGAATGTGTCTTATAGGAAAGCTACTTCTTGATTTCTACTCAAAGCCCACAGATGTGCGGAGTGAATATTAAGTTACTGGGCTTCTGGATTTCTACTCAGAGATTGCTTTTCAGTGCATGTTCAGTTTATTGGAGAGAAAAGCAGGACAAGTTTGCAATAACACACTTGAGCTGCAGTTGTATGAAAGGAGATCTGAGGGGAAAGGGGTTTCTGGGGAGGTTTTGAGGCATAGCTGTGGGCAGTAACTGGCCACATGGTCCCATTTCCCAGGTGTCCAGTGTGAAGGACTGAAAGTCGATATCTCTCTCCTGTGAGTTGAAGCATGTGTCTCATTTGTGTCAGTCACCTTTTTAAATTTGTCCTCCATTTTGGTCTGGGCTTCATTAGTATCTGTAAACAACCTGCAATTAGTCAAAATCTCTCTTTGGGGTGTGTGTGTGTGTGTGTGTGTGTGTGTGTGTGTGTGTGTGTGTGTGTGTGTGTGTGTGTGAATAGATAGACAGGTAGACAGATAATAACATGGTCGCATGAAGATATCAAGTTCATCTTCGAGTGGTGAACATATTCATGGGTGAGTGAAGCGAATGAGTGAAAAGATTTTCAACATGAGAAGATAAACTTCATATCTTTGCGCCACTGTGTAATGTTCTTTATATTATACAACCGCATCCACACACAAAAAAAGCCTGCAAGTTAATCAAAAGAATATTAATTTTGAACCGGTTCACCATTTTGACAACCCACTGGGAGTGACGTCATTGGAGTGAAATATCGGGAATTATTATACATACGGGCCACTTTTTTTCTACGGAATAAAAACGTGTTCTATTCCCTTCTCATGGGTTTATTGATAACATGCAATATTGTTATCATATCGCTTATCCTCCATGTATTATGCCACTTTCCCCAATGGAGAATGAGCATGCAATATTGCTATAATATTGCATGTTGTCAATACAACACAACGCCACATGTCAGAGCTCATGCGAAGATCCAATGACAAAACTTTTCTGCTGCGCGTGCACAGAATAATTTCTTTGTTGGCCGGGAAAGAGAGAAGATGAGACTAATCCAATGCTAGGTTTAAGCACTAAATAAATAAACCGAAAACTGAAACTAAAGACACATTGAACAACCAAAAGGCTACCAAAACTTCATTAGATATTCTTCACGCATATTTACAAGAGAAAAACATACCAACGGACATTGAAAAACTGGAAAAGAGACACATCGGAGATGTAAAATTTCCGCACTAGTGAGTGACTGTGACAGTTTGTAAACAAACATGGCCACCAGGTTTGCTTCATTAAAAGTGGAAGATTTTGGCTGCCAGATTGCTCCATTGTGTGTACTGTAGTTGTCAATGTTGATTTTAAAAGTAACTAAGTAAATTACACAGGGATAATAATAATAATAATAATAATAATAATAATAGGGTGGCACGGTGGTGTAGTGGTTAGCACGGTCACCTCACAGCAAGAAGGTTCCGGGTTCTAACCCAGCGGCCGGCGAGGGCCTTTCTGTGTGGAGTTTGCATGTACTCCCCATGTCTGCGTGGGTTTCCTCCAGGTGCTCCGGTTTCTCCCACAGTCCAAAGACATGCAGTTAGGTTGACGTGGGGCAGCCTTGGGCTGAGGTGCCCTTGAGCAAGGTACCGAACCCCTGATTGCTCCCCAGGTGCTCTGGTGTGGCTGCCCACTGCTCTGGGTGTGTATGTGTGTTCACTGCTTCAGATGGGTTAAATGCAGAGGATGAATTTCACTGTCCTTGAAGTGTGCATGTGACAAATAAAGGTTTCTTCGTCTTCTTAGTGCTGTCGCCTCACAGCAAGAAGGTCCGGTTTTGAGCCCCGTGGCCGGTGAGGGCCTTTCTGTGCAGAGTTTGCATGTTCTCCCCGTGTCCGCGTGGGTTTCCTCCGGGTGCTCCGGTTTCCCCCACAGTCCAAAGACATGCAGGTTAGGTTAACTGGTGACTCTAAATTGACCGTAGGTGTGAATGTGAGTGAGAATGGTTGTCTGTGTCTATGTGTCGGCCCTGTGATGACCTGGTGACATATCCAGGGTGTACCCCGCCTTTCGCCCGTAGCCAGCTGGGATAGGCTCCAGCTTGCCTGCGACCCTGTAGAACAGAATAAAGCGGCTAGAGATAATGAGATGAGATAATAATAATAATATTTGGGTTGACTGCGTTAGCATTGGCCTGCGATCGCATTGGCCTTCACTAACACTACACCAGCTAGAAGCTACCTGGACTGCCGCGCTAACAGCACTGAGTTGCGGGTAAGCTTGCGTTGGCCTTCGAGAATGCTGATATGAAGAGAGTGTGTGTGTGTGTGTGTGTGTGTGTGTGTGTGTGTGTGTGTATATGTATAATAATAATAATAATAATATTGGCTGGCTTTTTTCATGGTATATTAGATATATTCCATTCAACTACTTGTCTTCGACTCATTCAGTATCACGCTAGCTGAATGGAATATATCTGATATACCACTCAAAGCCAGCCAGTATTATTTAAATATGTCATGGTTGTAGTTTGTATGAATAATACAAGTGGCTATTTCCCAGTAAAACACTTGTCTATAGTTTATAAAATATATATATATAACTGGTGAGTCTGAATTGACCGTAGGTGTGAATGTGAGTGTGAATGGTTGTCTGTGTCTATGTGTCAGCCCTGTGATGACCTGGCGACTTGTCCAGGGTGTACCCCGCCTTTCGCCCGTAGTCAGCTGGGAAAGGCTCCAGCTTGCCTGCGACCTGGTAGAACAGGATAAAGCGGCTAGAGATAATGAGATGAGATGAGAGCGCTTCTTGACATAATATGGATTACTACAGTTATGGAATAGGGCTGTTTCAGGTATTGTTATTATTTACTATTTACTGCTTGATCTCATGCATTAAGAAGGCAAGAAATTGCACTAATTCACTTTTATATACACACACACTTCTCTGAACACCTTCAGCTCAAAGCAACATGGTCCATGGGTGTGTGTGTGTGTGTGTGCAAGGTTGTGCATATGGCATATGTATACAAAAATGACTGCTATTTCCTGCTATCACAGGAAGCCTCTCTATTGGAACCAGATTTCCTTCAGTGCAGCATTATGGTGTGGCTGCAGTTTTTATTTCCTTAATCATTCACGACTTCAGACAGCTAGAAAGAGGAAGTGAGGGATGAAAAGATTGCTGTGAAGGCTTCAAAGCCCAGATACCAAGACTGGCTCTTCAGTATTTCTTTCTTAGTCAAATACCCTGCTGGAAAAGACTTACTCACTTGATTCACCCTTTTTTCCATATGTATGTGTATGTCTGTGATATCCATGTTGAAGAACATGAAATGATCTTTTTATCGATTTGATGATTTTTAGATCATGCAATGAAAATATTTTGACATAAATCTTCACATATACAGTACATATAGACTTCGGAACTCTAAGGTTCTATTTGACTTTTTTTTAACATAATGTATAAATTATTTACACGCTCCTGAATATATGCAAAAGGTTTTGCAATAAAAATTACTTGAAAGCATAATCAAATGTAGAAAATTTGTCTCGACTTTGACCCAGTGGCCTTTAGAGTTTAGAGTTGAGTGTCATATTCCTGTGTGGTATGTTTATGTTAAAGGTCTCTATTACAAGCACTTAACTGCACGTATACCTCAACACTGTGAATGTTTGGACTCTGATCAGTCAGCATATATCGATTAGTTTTCTATTAATTTTTAGACAATAATTTTCTCCGACGGGCGGCACAGTGGTGTAGTGGTTAGCACTGTCGCCTCACAGCAAGAAGGTCCGGGTTCAAGCCCAGCGGCCGGTGAGGGCCTTTCTGTGTGGAGTTTGCATGTTCTCCCCGTGTCCGCGTGGGTTTCCTCCGGGTGCTCCAGTTTCCCCCACAGTCCAAAGACATGCAGGTTAGGTTAACTGGTGACTCTAAATTGACCGTAGGTGTGAATGTGAGTGTGAATGGTTGTTTGTCTCTGTGTCAGCCCTGCGATAACCTGGCAGCTTGTCCAAGGTGTTCCCCACCTCTCACCCATAGTCTAGCTGGGATAGGCTCCAGCTTGCCTGCGACCCTGTAAGACAGGGTAAGCGGCTACAGATAATGGCTGGATGGATGAATTTTCTCCAGCCCCAAATCAGAAAAAGTCGGGATGGTATGTTGAAATTGAAATTAAAACAATGCACCCAAAATGCATGTTCCAAATTATTACGCACAATTGAGTTTCCAAACATTTTATTGTCATAAAGAACAAAAAATGGTCATGTGTGAAATTAGAAACATTAGCAGGTCATGACTAACTGAAATGTAACTGAAATCAAACACTATTTAAATCAAAACATTATCACAAGTGAAGTCACATCTGAACATAGGACCCCTTGTTGAAAAGGACCTTCTCAAGTCTTCCATCCATTGAATTTGTCAGTTTTTGGATAGTATCTGCTGGAACTGCCTTGCATGAGGACAGAATAGCCTCCCGGAGCTGTTGTTGAGATGTGAACTGCCTCCCACCATCATAAACACTTTTCTTGATGATGCTCCAAAGGTTCTCAATAGGGTTGAGGTCAGGGGAGGATGGGGGCCACACCATAAGTTTGTCTCCTTTGATGCCCATTGCAGCCAGAGATGCAGATGTATTCTTTGCAGCATGACATGGTGCATTGTCATGCATGAAAATGATCTTGTTTCGAAAAGCACAATTCTTCCTTTTGAACCATGGCAGGAAGTGTTCTTTGAGGAACTCCACATACGTTATGGATGTCATCTTCACACCGTCAGGGATCCTAAAAGGGCCTACAATCTCTCTCCCCATGATTCCAGCCCAAAACATCACTCCACCACCTCCTTGTTGGTGCCGTAGCCTTGTTTGCATGGGGTGGCCGTCAACCAACCATCCACCACTCCATCCATCTGGACCATCGAGGGTTGCATGACATTCATCGGTGAACAGAACAGTTTTGAAGTCAGTCTTCATGTATTGCCCGGCCCACTGGAGCCGTTTCTGCTTGTGTCCAATGGATAGGGGAGGTCGAAACGATGGCTTACGCACCACTGCAAACCCCTGGAGGACCCTGCATCTTGTTGTTCGGGGCACGTTGGAGGCACCAGCAGCTTCAAAAACTTGTCTGCTGCTATGACAGGGCATTTTTACAGCTGCTCTTTTGATCCAACGTATTTGCCTGTAGGAAAGAGTCCTGGATTTTCCATTATCAGCACGCACACGTGTGTGCTCTGAATCAGCTACATACTTCTTGATAGTGCGATGATCACGATGAAGTCTCTTGGCAATTTTGATTGTTGCCATGCCTTGACCCAAACATTCAACTATTTGTTGCTTTTCAGCAGCCGACAGGTCCTTTTTCTTGCCCATTTTGGTTGAAAATGGTAGCCTGCTTAATAATGTGGGACAACCTTCTTTAGTAGTTTCCCCTTTAATTGGACTCACCTGCCAAACTAATTAGCACAGGTGTCTTCAATTGGTTTCAGTGATATACAGAGCCCTGATACACATTACCATTCATGAGTTTAACTGACAAACAAAAAATATCTTACCTTACCACTCTTAAACACTTGTTGCATAATAATTTGGAACACAGGTATACAGCACAAAGATATGACAGAGCTAAAAGAACGCTTAAAGGGGAACTGAAGTCATTTTTAAACTTGCTTTTATTTCTTAATTAACCTGTTATTCAATTATGTTTTCGATTTTATTAACCTTATATCGTGACTCGTATTGGCATATTACATTACACTTACTGACCTTTTTGGTTTTTAGCCATGTTGAACGTAGTTCATTTGGTCCACGGCAGGCGTCGCTTATCTGCGTGATCTTCACGAGACTTGTGCGAGACTTCAAATGTGAAGTGTCAGCGCTGCCATTTTGAAAACTGTTTACACAGCAGCCAGATTGCCGTATCATTCCAATTTAGATTAATTTCAAGATTTGCCAGCTTCATCAGTGATGGAGATTATTCCATATGACTTCAAACCATTGGTTAAATGAAAAAAAAACACTTTCGGACACTAGTCCGTCGTGCTGATATTTATGTCATTACTACTGTCGCACAATTAAAACGTGCCAGATCAGGCGGCTGGTGGGTTTTCAAAATAATAAATACATGCATGTATTTTTGTGATAAATCCATATTATACTGAGCATATTTCCCACATTAATCAATACAAAGTACCTGCATCTTTCAGTTTTTTTAAATCAAGGCTGAATGCTTTCTTCTTCATTGCTGCCTTTTATTAAATCAAATTTGAGACTTTTAATTTGATTTCTTTCAGCGCGACTGCAATGCATGATGGGATATATTGCTTGGTTACTGACCATCAGTTGTACACTACTTTTCGTGATGCACTGTGGGATACTTTGAGTACATAGGGTGTAAATAATCCTCACAAAGGTTTCGGACAGCACTATGAAATGGCGTCCCCACTATACAGTGCCCTATATAGTGAATAGGGAGAGATTTCGGACACAGAGAAAACTTCTGGCTTGAGTACGTCAGCATTCAAAGGAGGGCGCGTGTGTCTTTTGGCAATGTTGGCAGATGTTGGTCACTTTGATTTCCACTGTATGTTTTACTTCCATCCTACAAAGTCTCGCACAGGTCTCAGCGAATCTTGTTTACGGCCATTGCTTTGACATATGGACTGATATGTTACATAGCATATTTCAAACACTCATAACTTGCTATAGCAGTGACAAAATAGCTGTCAGAAATGCATTCCTACATTTTATAAAATGAGATAAATAGAATTTTGATAAAAAGTTTGCCTTCAGTTCCCCTTTAAAGCAGTGGATAAACAAAGAATTGCGCACGCATGCCTATGTTTTGTATGGAATGTCGCTTGGCCCCTCATTTGTATCTCCAGTAACATGGCCGACATCCGGGTTTCTATTTTGCTTTGACGTCACTTGCAAGTCAAGGATACCATTACTATAGATAGTTTTCACATGACGTCACAGAGTCGGGGATTCCCTAGTGGCGGCCATCTTGCGGGTCAAGCTTACCGTACGGGTGACTGAGCACACATTGTAACACGCGAGTACAAAGTCTTCAAAAGAACCCAAGCAGGCTATTTAAAGCTAGCAGTGGTGCACACCTGTTGTATTCACGGCTGTCGTAATAGGTCAGATGATGACGTCAAGCGGAGCTTTCATGGAATTCCCACTGTATGGGAGCACGAAGGCGAGCAAACAAAGAAACTCAGCATACAAAGGAGAAATCTATGGCTTGCGAGAATCAACCGCAAGGATTATCAGCCTTCCAAACACAGCAAAGTCTGCTCCGATCATTTTATAAGTGGTAAGTTGTTTAAATAAACAATCAATTGTAAAATTCCAATGTTTACATACCTTGGCTGTAATTAGGACATGACTGTCACTTGTTTTTATATGGTGGACTTCACGGACCCAGCCACAGACAAAATAATTGTATGACTCCAGCGACTTGTATGCTTTGAGGTCATCAAGTGTGTAGGCACTTTTACTATTCACGAAATAGTTCACAATATCAGGGTATGATATGGATGGCAGCCCTGCATAGTCACTTGAAAATGCATCTTTGTCCACTTCGTAGGGGTCAATTCCCCCAATCAAGGCCAGTTTGGCTGCATACGGTTGTCGTGAGATGTCGTCCAATGTATCCATATACTTCCGTTTGCTTGATTTTGCCGACATTGATCTTTATTTTAGAAAACTGACTATATAACTTTATAAATTCGTCCGAGATAACGTAGCCGGTAATGGCGATGGTCCGTTTTGTTTGCCCCACAAGATGGCGGCTGGAGGGCGTTCCCCGGAATGCCGTGACGTCAGTGAAAACTATCTATAGTAACAACTTGCACACAGACTTGTATGATTGATGCTCCACGTAAACAGATGTGTGTAAAAATGTGTGTAATCCTTGAAATTGTAACACTTTCTGTGTGGAGACATTTACTGTATTTAGCATTTTTGGAAGGAGTCTCTAGTGTCAGCACTCGTCAACACAAATGTAACAGTCGTAAAGAACTTCAGGTTTTCTGACATGGAAGATCCTTTAAGATGGATGGCTTGGGCTCAGGGCTCAGGATGGTGGTTTCTGGAGCATAACAAGCTGCATTTTTGTTATATTAACTTCAACAGAGGAAAAAAAAGACGAGGGTGGTGGCTGGTGAAGGAACAGCTCTTTATAGCCACTGTATATGGTAGGTGTGCTTTTGTACTAAATATCATCATGGCTGGGATTGGGATGAGTACTGCAGGTAATCAGCCCTGCTGATGTTCAGTACAACAGCACAACTGCAAGCGTGAGTTTGCTTTCATCCAACAGGTCTATAAACAGGAAACTGAAATTTGAGTGACTGTAAATTCTAAAATGTTTTTGCGACATTAACGAAAATCATTTCCAAAGAAGCAGGAGTTACATGTTGCCATGCCAAGGCACAGACTGACTGACAGCCTGCAGTAATGCTTTCAATATAACAAACTATTACTAGAATTGAGTTTTATGGAGCGAACACAAACAAGCAGAGTGATACAGAGTGAAATGTACCAATGTTGTTAGCAGTATCACTAATATGTTCCTAAATATCAGCATTCTTGGAATACCGCTTGTCAAATCAAATTAGTGGAGCAGAACGAACAGTTGTACAACAGAAATTATTCCATCCACATTCACTGGATATGGGCAATTGCGCTCTGGTTGGCTACTCTACTACTAGGCTATCAACTTATATATCGTGAGTAGAGAAAAACAAAATGGCAGAGCATGTTGCTGAACAAACTGAAAACTAAATAAAAACTCAAAAACAAAACCCCAAAAAATACAAAAAAAAGCAACAAAATATGGAATAAAAGTATTTGATGGTAAGAACGTTTTTTTTCAAGAATTATTATTATTATTATTATTATTATTATAGCATTTTTCACAAATTGCTACTGTTATTTCACCAATTTGTTTACAATCTAAGCGGAAATGATTTTGTCGGATGTTTTGTATAAAGTTTTTATTAATCGAATTTGCAAAAAAAAGAAAAATCCTCTGTTTCTCAAAATCCAGTGAATGCAGATAGAATAAAACAGTTATCCCACTCAATCTCGTCGTACGTGGCTTATAGACAACTCGGCGCTACGTGCCTCATTGGCTGTCAGCTCATGTCCGACTCGATTTCGTGGAATAACTGTTAAATAACTTCTTTCACAGATATTCCACAACATTAAACATTACTATAATTATTTTTTTTGCAGTCCAAATCCTGCGCTCTGATTGGCTGGCGAGCGGGTCCATATCCTACAGTACGGACCTCAGTCACAGACCCCAGTTACGGACCTCTGGCGACTCGCTCGTTCACAACAACAACAAACATAGTAGCATTTTTTTGTCAACATTTATCTTTTTTTATAAGATTTATTTAAAAGATTATCAAAAATCTTATAAATTTTTCCAGCATTTCTCAGGAGAATAGCATTAATTTTACAGCATGGATAGCGATAACGACAGTGTTCACAGCGAAAGTGAGTTTTACTACCCTGAGGAAGAAGAAATAAAATAAAACATTTCAGGAGAAAGCTAAAAACCTGTAATTTGCTAACACCGAGCAAAAACATGGCTGAATCCTGAATGACTCCTATTTGTATAAATAGGGGACTACATAGGCAGAAATTTTTTTTTTTCCTGCCATGGAAGTGCACTTGTATACCGAGGAGGAAGCCATTTGTATTACAGCCGTGAATGAGGATTCAAAATGGTGCCTTGGCTCGGTTTTCCCTTTCAGGCGCTCTTGTTTTCTGTTAGAATTTGGTAACGAAAAAAATAAATATATAATTTACCAGCTTAAGGTCGGTCTGTATGGTGAAATACTGTGAGCTCGGCCTTGAATACTGACCTCGGCCCAGAGGGCCTCGCTCAGTACTTTCAAGATCTCGGTCACGGTATTTCACAATACGGACCTCCCAGCTGGTAAATAACATATATTTATTTTTTTAACTATGAGCTCTTTAATTGATAAAAAAAATATCATTGGCAAACTGCTGTTGTATAAGAGGAATAAACTGTACTGTATGTGGTGCTATTGGAAAATAATTTTCACTATGTCCAACACACCACCCAGTCACTGATTATTTTCCTCTAAGAGCATGCCCCCATTGTGTTTTATTCCTTACTAAATCCTGTCCATTAAAAATGAGTCTTATCTCATCTCATTATTTTTAAAACTCTTTTACTGTAATGTTTTGCTGATGGTTGCTTCCAAATTATTTCTATGTACACAGTATCAGTGTGCTCTGTGCTTACAGCAGCTTCAAATTCCACAAGTATAGCATGACACATGTTCTACTATTGATTCGACAGGACAGCAGAAGGTAAAAGAAAGACAAAGAAAAGGCAAATCTGTCTTTCTGCTCCCTGGGGAGTGTGCGCATGACATCTTCAGTCCTAAGAGTATAAAGACAGAACAGAAGTGGCATGTGTGCTTGGGTTTGTCTTCAACCTGTAGGATAGTTTGCCACATATTTGCTGAGTGTATATTATTGTTGCATTGATAGGTTTTTGCTAGTCTCTAATAAGCATGCTTTTGGACCATGTTCATGCTTCTTAAGTAACAATAAGTCTAATTTGTAGGGGGAAAAAACAGTTGAGACACTATTTATGGCACAGAATGACAAAGCTGAAAGATGTTGTGGTTTTTGCCCCTAGCTATGACTTTCTCAGTTGATAATGAAGATCAAACAGCCCTGAGGCTTGAGCTGTTTTTATCACCAATTAGGATGAGTCTGTGTTATAGGATCTTTGGGCAAACAGGCGCAGACGTCCAGACGTCTTTTAGAAACCCACATTTACACTTTATCAAGATTCAAAGAAGAGCACTCGTCTTTGGGTTGTCTAACTAAGTGGGATCTATCAGAGTTATCAGTGATGTGGACATCTGCGAGATATTGTAGTGCCTCAGGGTCAGGGTACTAAATAGTTCCTTGTTGGATTAAGGTCGAGTCATGAAGGGTCCATTGTTATAGTGTCTTGCAAAAGTATTCATCCCCCTTGGTGTTTGTCCTGTTTTGTCGCATTACAAGCTGGAATTAAAATGGATTTTTGAGGGGTTAGCGCCATTTGATTTACACAACATGCCTACCACTTTAAATGTGCACATTGTTGTTTTATTGTGACACAAACAATAATGAAGATGGAAAAAAAAACAGAAATCTGGAGTGTGCATAGGTATTCACCCCCCAAATCAATACTTTGTCGAGCCACCTTTTGCTGAAATTCCAGCTGCAAGTCTCTTGGGGTATGTCTCTATTAGTTTAGCACATCTAGCCACTGGGATTTTTACCTATTCCTCAAGGCAAAACTGCTCCAACTCCTTCAAGTTAGATGGGTTGCATTGGTGTACAGCAATCTTCAAGTTCTGTTTCCTTTTAAACCACTCCAGTCTAGCTTCAGCAGTATGTTTCGAGTCATTGTCCTGCTGGAACATAAACATTCGGCCCAGTCTCAAACTTCTGGCTGACAAACAGGTTTTCCTCCAGAATTGCCCTGTATTTAGTGCCATCCAGCTTTCCTTCAGTCCTGACCAGCTTTCCTGTCCCTGCATCCCCACAGCATGATGCTGCCACCACCATGCTTCACTATAGTAATGGTGTTCTCAGGGTGTTGGGTTTGCACCACACATGGCGTTTCCCATGATGGCCAAAAAGATCAATTTTAGTCTCATTTGACCAGAGAATCTTCTTCCATGTGTTTGGGGAGTCTGCCATATGCTGTTGGGCAAACTCCAAACATGTTTTCTTAAACCTTTTTTTTTTCTGGCCACTGTTCCATAAAGCCCCACTCTGTAGAGTGTACAGCTTAAAGTGGTCCTATGGACAGATACTCCCATCTCTGCTGTGGATCTTTGCAGTCCCTTCAGTGTTATATTTCATGTCTTTGTTGCATCTCTGATTAATGCCCTCCTTGCCCGGTCTGTGAGTTTTGGTGGATGGCCTTCTCTTGTCAGGTTTGTAGTGGTGCCATATTCTTTCCATTTTGCTATAATGGATTTAATGGTGCTCCCTGGGATATTCAAAGTTTGGGATATTTTTTATAACCCAACCCTGATCTATACTTCTCCACAACTTTGTCTCTGACCTGTTTGGAGGCTCCTTGGTTTTCATGTTGCTTGCTTAGTAGTGTTGCAGAGTCAGGGTCCTTCCAGAACAGGTTGATTTATACAGACATCATGTGACAGATCATGTGACACTTTGCTTGCACACAGGTGGATCTTAATCAACTAATTATGTGACTTATGAAGTGAATTGTTTGGACCAGCTCTTATTTAGGGGTTTCATACGAAAGGGGGTGAATACTTATGCACACTCCAGATTTCTGTTTTCTCATCTTAATTATTGTTTGTGTCACAATAAAACAACACACTAAAAGACACTGTATATTATCTAAATTCAATTACATTCTCAAACACTGTATTATTAGATTTATCTGTCTACCACTGGACATGTACTGAAATACACAGTGCCTTGAAAAAGTATTCATATCCCTTGAACTTTTTCACATTTTTCTACCTTACAACCATGAACTTAAAAGTTTTTTTATTGAGATTTTATGTGATAGACCAACACAGAGTAGCACATAATTGTGAAGTGAAACGAAAAGGGTAAATGGTCTTCAAAATTTTAAACAAATAAAAATCTGAAAAATGTGATGTGCATTAGTATTCAGCTCCCCTGCGTCAATACTTTGTAGAGCCACCTTTTGCTGCAATTACAGCTGCAAGTCTTTTGTGGTATGTCTCTACCAGCTTTGCACATTTAGACACTGAAATTTTTGCCCATTCTTCTTTGCAAAATAGCTCAAGCTAGCCAGATTGGATGGAGAGCATCTGTGAACAGCAATTTTCAAGTCTTGCCACAGATGCTCAATGGGATTTAGGTCTGGACTTTGACTGGGCCATTCTAACACATTAATATTCTTTGATCTAAACCATTCCACTGTAGCTCTGGCTGTATGTTTAGGGTCATTGTCTTGCTGGAAGGTGAATCTCCTTCCAAGTCTCAAGTCTTTTGCAGCCTCCAACAGGTTTTCTTCCAGGATTGCCCTGTATTTAGCTCCATCCATCTTCCCATCAACTCTGACCAGCTTCCCTATCCCTGCTGAAGAAAAGCATCCCCATAGCATGATGCTGCCACCACCATGTTTCACAGTGGGGATGGTGTGTGCAGGGTGATGAGCAGTGTTAGTTTTCTGCCACACATAGCACTTTGCATTTAGGCCAAAAAGTTCAACTTCGGTCTCATCTGACCAAAGCACCTTCTTCCACATGTTTGCTGTGTCCCCTACATGGCTTCTGACAAACTGCAAACGGGACTTCTTATGCCTGTCTTTCAACAATGGCTTTCTTCTTGCCACTCTTCCAAAAATGCCAGATTTGTGGAGTGTATGACTTATAGTTGTCCTGTGCACAGATTCTCCCATCTCAGCTGTGGATTTCTGCAGCTCCTCCAGAGTGATCATGGGCCTCTTGGCTGCTTCTCTGACCAGTGCTCTCCTTGCTCGCTCTGTCAGTTTAGGCCGACTGCCATGTCTTGGTAGGTTTGCAGTTGTGCCATACTTTTTCCATTTTTGAATGATGGCTTGAACAGTGCTTCTTGAGATGTTCAGAGCTTGGGATATTTTTTTGTAACCTAACCCTGCTTTAAACTTCTCCAGAACTTTATCCCTGACCTGTCTGGTGAGTTCTTTGGTCTTCATGATGCTGTTTGTTCTTCAGTGTTCTCTAACAAACCACTGAGGCCTTCATAGAACAAGTGTATTTATGCTGAGAGTAAATTACACACAGTAGGACTCTATTAACTAATTAGATGACTTCTGAAGGCAATTGATTGCACTGGATTGTATTTAGAGGTATCAGAGTACAGGGGGCTGAATACTAATGCACACCACATTTTTCAGATTTTTATTTGTTTAAAATTTTGAAGACCATTTGTCATTTTCGTTTCACTTCACAATTATGTGCTACTCTGTGTTGGTCTATCACATAAAATCTCAATAAAAAAATTTTAAGTTCATGGTTGTAAGGTGGAAAAATGTGAAAAAGTTCAAGGGGTATGGATACTTTTTCAAGGCACTGTAATTAGTTAATGAAGTGTAAGACGGATTGTAGCTAAGACTTTATTCATCACTTTTTTTTAACTTAGAGTCTTTAACTTATGCCTGGAACACTGTTCCATTTTGATAACTATGGAAGAATGTGGTAATAAAAAATAAAAAGACAGAAGAAAACACTTCGTTAATCAAAGATCTTTCCATGCTGCTCTATCCCCCAGGAATCCCAGCAAGGCCGATAAAAACCGCAACATCCTTAATAGGCAGCACTAGTCTTTCCAACACAGCCAATAAAAACGAAGAATGCAATGTGAACAATAGCTCAGCCTAATAAGAATGAACTTTTATGTAATCATACCTTTTGGAAATTATTGTAAAATATATGTCACTGTTATACATGCTAGTGCAACTGTTCGTAAGGAGTGCATGATGTTTCCATCATCATAAACAAAACGTCTATGTTGATGAAAGATGGTCATTGAATTGTATTGTGAAACAGTTTAGTGCTGCACTTGAACATAATATGATCCATATAATCCTACACGACGCATACTTTACATTTTTATGTCTACTGTGGTTTCACGGAGGTGCATTTTGTGTGATTGTGTTAATTCATGTTTAAAGGAACATTTCTAAGAAACGTAGTTGAGTTCAGGCAGAATCCATTAACATGGTTTCGACTTCTTGATTATAGTACGTGAAATAAGACTCTGGAATTTATGATCATTCCCATCGGCTGAACGTTACACTGGTTGTGAGTAGAAACACTGGAACATTCAGCAGGAACCTGAGTTCAGAGTTAAGTAACTGCACATGTCCAAGTACATAAACCATAGTCGTAGTAGGCAATATATTCTTGTAGTTACAAAGCCTGGATTTAAAAAAAAATAAAATAAAAAATTTGGAAAAAGTAAAGGAATTTTTCAACACCTTTTGGTTAACTCATTTTTTTATTTTAATTTTTTAACCTAACCTGACCTATTAACTTGTTGTCCTACCAGGAAAAAGAGCACTTTGACTAGTTTCCAACAAGCCTAGCCCTCCGTAGGAGTGTTTTTATTATGTCACATTGACATGGGAATGGCTTGAAGCATAATCCTAGATCTTTGATCTTCTCTCCAAATTATTCACTCCTTGTTCCTCTCCTTTTCCAAACCACACCTTGCCTACTGCTTTCCATTTCATCATACACTCTTCTGTTATCATGAACATACTCTACACCTCTTCTGTAGTTTGTCCATCCTTCTGTTTCCAACAAGTGACATATGCTGCTGATTAAGGCTTTTGTTCGTGAACTTTCACCCCAAGGAAATAAAATCTAACAAATTGAGTGCATGCGCACACACACACACACACACACACATAAAAAAAAAAAACTCCATGAAATTAGCACCCCATATGATAAGAATATGAAAAGTATTTCAATTTGTTTTTGCATCATTTTGTACACATTTCTGCACAGTTGTGCACGCAAAATAAAAATTTGTGCTCAAACAATTTTAGAGAAATTAACTGTTATTAATGTTTTAATGACCCAGCACCCCATGAACGCCCAAATGACTCCAAACATGTCTGATTCATTTGTGCTTCATTAGTGGGATGTTGAGTGACGTCATGCGTCAAGAAAATTTAATAACTTAAGAAATCATAAAGCACATGTTTATTTTGCATGCACAAATGATGTACAAATGAATCAGACATGTTTGGAGTCATTTGGGCATTCATGAGGTGCTGGGTCATTAAAACATCTTTAAAACATTTAATGGTTAATTTTGCAAAAACTAGTTGAGCACAAGGGCGGCACGGTGGTGTAGTGGTTAGCATTGTTGCTTCACAGCAAGAAGGTTCTGGGTTCAAGCCCAGTGGCCAGTGAGGGCCTTTCTGTTTGGAGTTTGCATGTTCTCTCTCTGTGTCTGCATGGGTTTCCTCTGGGTGCTCCAGTTTCCCCCAAAGACATGCAGGTTAGGCTAATTGGTGACTCTAAATTGACTGTGAGTGTGAATGGTTGTTTGTCTGTATGTGTCAGTCCTGTGATGATATGGTGACTTGTCCAGGGTGTACCCCACCTCTCGCCCATAGTCAGCTGGGATAGGTTCCAGCTTGCCTGCGACCCTGCACAGGATAAGCGGCTCCAGATAATGGATGGATGGATATTTGTGCGCAAGGGCAGCATGGTTGTGTAGTGGTTAGCACTGTCACCTCACAGCAAGAAGGTTCTGGGTTCGAACCCAGTGTCCAACGGGGGCCTTTCTGTGTGGAGTTTGCATGTTCTCCCTGTGTCTGCATGACTTTTCTCTGGGTGCTCCAGCTTCCCCCACAGTCCAAAGACATGCAGGTTAGGCTAATTGGTGGCTCTAAATTGACCGTGAGTGTGAATGGTTGTTTGTCTCTATGTGTCAACCCTGTGATGATATGGTGACTTGTCCAGGGTGTACCCCACCTCTTGCCCACAGTCAGCTGGGATAGGCTCCAGTTTGCCTGCAACCCTGCACAGGATACGTGGTACAGATAATGGATGGAATGGATTTGAGCACAAATTTTTATTCTGTGTGCAGAAATGAATCTCATCTCATTATCTCTAGCCGCTTTATCCTTCTACAGGGTCGCAGGCAAGCTGGAGCTTATCCCAGCTGACTGTGGGCAAGAGGTGGGGTACACCCTGGACAAGTCACCATATCATCACAGGGTTGACACATAGAGACAAACAACCATTCACACTCACGGTCAATTTAGAGCCACCAATTAGCCTAATCTGCATGTCTTTGGACTGTGGGGGAAGCTGGAGCACCCAGAGAAAACCCACGCGGACACGGGGAGAACATGCAAACTCCACACAGAAAGGCCCTCGCCGGCCCCGGGGCTCGAACCCAGGACCTTCTTGCTGTGAGGCGACAGCACTAACCACTACACCACCGTGCCACCCCAGAAATGAATCAAAATGTTTATTCACATTCTCATCATATGGGGTGCCAACTTCAGAGTTGTAAAATCTAACAAATTGAGTGTGCACATACACACACACACATACACACAATTCTACTTTTGTAAATCAATCGTACAGTCTTCTATGTAAAATAATTTCAGTCAGTTCAGACCGTGCATATTGATTTAGCATGAACAGTTCAGAATCAGCTGAGGAAACTGAATCAGTGCAAAGATCTTTCTCTAGAGTCAGTTGCATTCAGTTTAAACTGTCTCAGGAATACCTTGGCCTTCTTTTCCCAGATCATTTCCATGAGATTTCTAACACACTAAGAAACCAAACCTGTGCACTGTTCTGTCTCCATACAGGCAAAAAAATAAGAGTGAACCTTTCAGCATATATCCTGACTTCAGCTTAGAAGAATTTTTGTAGTTGACCTGTATGATGGTTATGATTACCTTGATTTATCCTTTTAAATTTTTTTATAAAGCATCAGCCATACTTTAAAAGTTACATTACCGGATCCTGTTCAACCAATATCCATCCATTATCCGTAACCGCTTATCCTGTGCAGGGTCACAGGCGAGCTGGAGCCTATCCCAACTGACTATGTATGGGCGAGAGGCTGGGTACACCCTGGACAAGTCACCAGATCATCGCAGGGCTGATGCATAGAGACAAACAACAATTCACACTCACATTCACATGGTCAATTTAGAGCCACCAATTAGCCTAACCTGCATGTCTTTGGACTGTGGGGGAAACCAGAGCACCCAGAGGAAACCCATGCAGACACGGGGAGAGCATGCAAACTCCACACAGAAAGGCTCCCATCGGCCACTGGGCTTGTACCGCCCACCCTGCATTATGATTGGCGAGACAGAACTGAAGGCAGTCCAGCAGTTCACCTACCTGGGGAGCACCATCTCCTCTGATGCAAAACTTGACAAGGAGGTGGATAACAGACTGGCAAAGGCAAACAGTGCATTTGGCAGACTCTACAGTCGTGTCTGGAGCAACAAGCACCTGAAGAAAGCCACAAAAGTCAGCATCTACAGAGCCATGGTACTGACTACCCTCCTGTATGGTTTGGAGTCGTGGGTCACATACCACCTATGACTTCTAGAACGTTTCCACCAACGATGTCTCCGCTCCATCCTCAACATCCATTGGAGCGATTACGTCACAAATGTTGAAGTGTTAGAGCGAGCGGAGATCACCAGCAGTGAGGCCATGCTGATGAAAATGCAGCTACGCTGGGCACGTCTCCAGAATGAAGGATTATCGTCTGCCCAAGATTGTCCTCTACGGCGAACTCTCCACTGGGCACCACAATAGGTGTGTCCCTGACTACTGAAGACCTGTGCTGCTGAACTGGGTTAACCACTCCAACGCATCTTCAACCTTACCCTGCAGCTGGGGAGAGTGCCCACCCTCTGAAAGACATCATGTATCATTCCAGTTCCCAAAAAGAATCGACCCAGTGAGCTGAACGACTTCCGACCAGTGGCACTCACTTCACATCTGATGAAGACGTTGGAGCGGCTCTTCCTCAGCCTCCTCAGACCCCAGGTACAACATGCCCAGGACTGTCTGCAGTTTGCGTACCAGGCAGGTGTCGGTGTGGAAGACGCCATCCTCTACCTGCTACACTGAGCCCACTCGCATCTGGATAAGGGAAATGGCACAGTGAGGATCCTCTTCTTGGACTTCTCGAGTGCCTTCAACACCATCCAGCCCCTATTGCTTCAGGACAAATTGAACAGGATGCGAGTGGACCCCTGCCTGGTCACCTGGCTCTCCAGCTACCTCACTGACAGGCCGCAGTACATCAGGCTGAAGGACATCATGTCTGACACTGTGATTAGCAGCACCGGAGCACCCCTGGGCACGGTGCTGGCCCCTCTTCTCTTCACCCTGTACACCGCGGAGTTCTGCTACAACTCGGAGCTGTGTCACATCCAGAAGTTTGCCAATGACACAGCCATCGTTGGGTGTATCAGTGACGACAGAGAGGAGGAGTATAGGAGCCTGGTGAGGGACTTTGCTGTGTGGTGCAACAGGAACCATCTGCAGCTCAACACCTCGAAGACCAAGGAGCTGGTCATTGACTTTGGGAGGTCCAGACCAAGGTCACGACCAGTTCTGATCGAGGGAGTCGAGGTGGAGGCTGTGGATTCCTACAAGTACCTCGGGCTGTGGCTGGACAGCAAGCTGGACTGGACTTGCAACACCAAACACTTATACAGGAAGGGACAGAGCAGGCTATACTTCCTTAGGAGGCTGCGGTCCTTTAACATCTGCAGGAAACTCCTGTGGATGTTCTATCAGTCTGTGGTCGCCAGTGTCCTGTTTTACACCATGGTGTGCTGGGGGGGCAGCACATCCAAGAAGGACACATCCAGGCTGGACAAACTGATCAGGTGGGCCAGCTCTGTGGTCGGCATGAAGCTGGACTCTCTGGTGATGGTGGCAGAGAAGAGGTCTATGGACAAACTATTGAACATTATGGATGATGCCAGTCACCCTCTGCACACTGTCATCAGCAACCAGAGGAGCCTGTTCAGTGACAGAATGCTCCTTCCCAAGTGCAGGACGAACAGACTCAAAAATTCCTTTGTCCCTCACGCCATCAGACTGTACAACTCCTCTCTGGGGGGGAGGAGGGGTAACAGGAGGACAGAGGATGGGAAGGAGCAGTAGCCTAGCCTAACAATAAGCAATACTGGACAATGTGCAATATAAAGTGCAATATCTCTCCTACTGCCCCCCCTTCTCCCCACCTTTTTTTTTCTTCCCCCTCCTTCCCCCTCCCCCTTCCTCTCTTCCCCATATCTTATCCTTTTTATATATTTGTATATGTAAATACTTAATTTATTTTAGTTTATCTAGAAGTTTTTTCTATTTATTTTCTCTGTTTATCTGTAATGATGCTGCTGGAATCTTAATTTCCCTGAGGGAACCCACCCAAAGGGATCAATAAAGTTTAATCTAATCTAATCTAATCTAATCTAATCTAATCTAATCTAATCAATAGAGGAGCACCAAAGAAGAGATTCAAAGACTCTTTGAAGAAATCCCTGTCATCCTGCCACATCGACCATTGTCAGTAGTCAGCCCTTGCTGCTGACCGAGAGGCTTGGCGACACGCTGTTCATCAGTCAGTCTCCTCCCTTGAGAACAATCGCAGAGCTGCCCTTGAAGTGAAGTGCAGTAGGAGGAAGAACCGCATCGCCACAGCACCAACCCCAGACTCATCATTCCCTTACAGCCGCTGTGGCCGAGTGTGGCTTTCACATATCGGCCTTGTCAGCCACCAGCGAGCCTGTGCCAGACGTGGACAATGCCCTTAAATCTTTGCTAGCGAAGCCAAGCCAAGAAATATCCTGTGCAGGGTCACAGGCAAGCTGGAGCCTATCCCAACTGACTATGGGCGAGAGGCGGGGTACACCCTGGACAAGTCACCAGATCATCGCAGGGCTGACACATATACCCCTTTTCCACCAAATCAGTTCCAGGGCTGGTTCGGTGCCAGCGCTGGTGCTGGTTCACAACTCGTTCAACTTGCGAGCCAGCTGAGAACCAGTTTGCTTTTCCATAGCTTGTGGTGCTAAGGGGAACCACGTCATTACGTCGCTGTATACGTCAGTTACGTCACTGTATACGTCAGATACATCGCTGCGTTTGCATAAACCTTGGCGCGAATATCGAAGCAACAACAACATGGAGAAGAAGAAGCAGCAATAACAACAACAGCAATAATGGATGACTTCGCGTTTGTACAGCTGCTGCTTCTTGTCGCTTAAAAATGGCGACCTTTCGTGGTCTTGCGATTGTTGTTGGTCTTAACAACTCTGCCCCCCACTGACGTAAGCGGTTCTTTCCTCTGGCCCAGCAAAGAGCTGGTGCTAGCCTGGAACCGGTTTTTCTGGCCCCAGAGCCAGTTCTTTGTCAGTGGAAACAGAAAACCCGGTTCCAAACTAAGCACTGGCCTCGAACCAGCCCTGGAACTGCTTTGGTGGAAAAGGGGCATAGAGACAAACAACCATTCACACTCTCATTCACCCCTACAGTCAATTTAGAGCCACCAATTAACCTAACCTGCATGTCTTTAGACTGTGGGGGAAACCGGAGCACCAGGAGGAAACCCATGCAGACACGGGGAGAACATGCAAACTCCACAGAGAAAGGCTCCCATCGGCCACTGGGCTCGAACCCAGAACCTTCTTGCTGTGAGGCAACACTAACCACTACACCACCATGCTGCCCTGTTTAATCGATCGTCTTTCTTAATATATTGTTTTTTGAGTGATGTTTCGAAATAAGAGATGATCAGAGGCTGTTAGTTCAGTGTGTAATTACATGCTAATGGAAGCATCTATGTAATATTTAATTCTTATGCTGCACACGCCTGTCTGCCACTTCTCACTTTTGGCGCCATGTTCTCCCTGTCTCACTGCCATGAAATTGAACGCACATGTTCCTGGATTATTTTTGGACTATTGATTGTTGATCTTGTTTGATCTTTTGGAGCATACATTGGATTTATCATCCAGTGCTGAATTCTATCCAAAGATACTGCAGATCTTTCTTGATTAACCACCACTTCACCTCACTTCAAGCATCCACTACAATCCCTCTGTAGTGTATCTTGCACCTCTCACTCACCCTTAGTGACCTGGGTTCTGGCAATCATTATCGTCTGCCTACACAGATTTGCTTTAAAAAAAAAAAACTTTTATTATTTTTCGTTTGTGTGAATGCTAAGTCTGACACTTTACTTTTGCTACAGCAGGCTGCCTACCACAGTGTTTCTCATGGGTGGCACGGTGGTGCAGTGGTTATCACTGTTGCCTCACCGCAAGATGCTTCTGGGTTTAAATCTCGTGGTTGACTGGGGCCTTTCTGTGTGGAGTTTACATGTCCTCCTTATAGCCTAGATCACAACCGGACGTACGATTTTTTGGCCGTGCGATTTTTGGCGTTTCCCAAATCAGTTTTTTTTTTGTTCGTGGAGAAAGACGCACGTTGGCCGTAAGTTTGTCTTGCAACCTGAAAACAACGTAAGCGCCTGTAGAGTTTGTTTGACATGACAAAGAACCTCTGCGGCCGGTCTGCGGCTCGAAAATCAGCACGTCACACGCGCACCCTCCGTGCATTTCTTGCGTTTTTTGCACGTAGACCGGCTGTAGGAGCACGTACGGCCGGTTGTGACCTAGGCTTATGCCTGCATGGGTTTTCTCCACTTTCCTCCAAAAGTTCAAAGACATGTAGATTTGGTCAACTACTCTAAATTGCCCATTGGTGTGAATGTGAGCGTGAATGGCTCTTCATCTCTGTATAGTCCGGTGATAGATTGGTGACCTACCCAGGGTAAACCCCACCTCTCGCCCAAAGTCATATGGGATTGGCTCCAGTTTCCCCAATGACCCTGACGTATAAGTAGCATAGATAATGGATTCATGGATGGATGGATATATTCATATTTTATGTATATTGGTGAATATTGTTTTATTTATACTATATGATTTAATGACCTATGTCACATCTCTATCTTCAGCTTGACTGTACTGGGTCCTACTACTTCAGCTCATTCTCTCAGCTCTCTCCTTCATGTGTCAGTTTATCTGATTAACCATGGGAACAAACACTACAAACATTTAAATGCATTTCCTCTCATTGTTGACTGCCATTATAATTTCACATTGAATTATTTGTGCAAAAGAGCAAAAGAAGACAACTGTGATATTCAAGTTCACTGTGCTATTGACTTTTGGGCACGTGTTAAATTGTCTTATACAACCCCGATTCTAAAAAAGTTGGGACAAAATACAAATTGTAACTAAAAACGGAATGCAATGATGTGGAAGTTTCAAAATTCTAGATTTTATTCAGAATAGAACATAGATGACATATCAAATGTTTAAACTGAGAAAATGTATCATTTAAAGAGAAAAATTAGGTGATTTTAAATTTCATGACAACAACACATCTCAAAGTTGGGACAAGGCCATGTTTACCACTGTGAGACATCCCCTTTTCTCTTTACAACAGTCTGTAAACGTCTGGGGACTGAGGAGACAAGTTGCTCAAGTTTAGCAATAGGAATGTTAACCCATTCTTGTCTAATGTAGGATTCTAGTTGCTCAACTGTCTTAGGTCTTTTTTGTCGTATCTTCCGTTTTATGATGCGCCAAATGTTTTCTATGGGTGAAAGATCTGGACTGCAGGCTGGCCAGTTCAGTACCCGGACCCTTCTTCTACACAGCCATGATGCTGTAATTGATGCAGTATGTGGTTTGGCATTGTCATGTTGGAAAATGCAAGGTCTTCCCTGAAAGAGACGTCGTCTGGATGGGAGCATATGTTGCTCTAGAACCTGGATATACCTTTCAGCATTGATGGTGTCTTTCCAGATGTGTAAGCTGCCCATGCCACACGCACTAATGCAACCCCATACCATCAGAGATGCAGGCTTCTGAACTGAGCGCTGATAACAACTTGGGTTGTCCTTCTCCTCTTTAGTCCGAATGACACGGCGTCCCTGATTTCCATAAAGAACTTGAAATTTTGATTCATGTGATCAGAGAACAGTTTTCCACTTTGCCACAGTCCCTTTTAAATGAGCCTTGGCCCAGAGAAGACGTCTGCGCTTCTGGATCGTGTTTAGATACGGCTTCTTCTTTGAACTATAGAGTTTTAGCTGGCAACGGCGGATGGCACGGTGAATTGTGTTCACAGATAATGTTCTCTGGAAATATTCCTGAGCCCATTTTGTGATTTCCAATACAGAAGCATGCCTGTATGTGATGCAGTGCCAACTAAGGGCCCAAAGATCACGGGCACCGAGTATGGTTTTCCAGCCTTGACCCTTACACACAGAGATTCTTCCAGATTCTCTGAATCTTTTGATGATATTATGCACTGTAGATGATGATATGTTCAAACTCTTTGCAATTTTACACTGTTGAACTCCTTTCTGATATTGCTCCACTATTTGTCGGCGCAGAATTAGGGGGATTGGTGATCCTCTTCCCATCTTTACTTCTGAGAGCCGCTGCCACTCCAAGATGCTCTTTTTATACCCAGTCATGTTAATGACCTATTGCCAGTTGACCTAATGAGTTGCAATTTGGTCCTCCAGCTGTTCCTTTTTTGTACCTTTAACTTTTCCAGCCTCTTATTGCCCCTGTCCCAACTTTTTTGAGATGTGTTGCTGTCATGAAATTTCAAATGAGTCAGTATTTGGCATGAAATTTCAAAATGTCTCACTTTCAACATTTGATATGTTGTCTATGTTCTATTGTGAATACAATATCAGTTTTTGAGAGTTGTAAATTATTGAATTCCGTTTTTATTTACAATTTGTACTTTGTCCCAACTTTTTTGGAATCGGGGTTGTATGTCACGCAGTTTCCATCACTTCTGTTTTTAATTGTAGATAATGATCATGGGCTAGGCAGTGTGATGGGAATCTGAACTCATCAGGAATTGTGTACTTGGTGAGAAGAGCATTTATAGATGACTTGCAACCGCGTGATTAAAATGTGCTACGTCATGAGCGTCCACCATGATGGTAGATATACAAAGCAACTAGGACTGCAGCTGAAGATAAGACGCTTCTACCAACCATCGAGTACATATACAGGCCATTTCGTCCAATGCCTTTCCATCCAATAGTTAAGACATTTCATCCAAAGCCTTTTTCATACACACTATCAATTATTTTATATTTCAAAAAAGGAGGAATTCTTAATGGAATTTGACCGAAGCAAAACACATTTATGTAAAGCAAATGAGTGCCATAGTATGTGCACTTCGACACTAAAGCGCATACTAAGGGGGGGGACCATGTAGGCCCATGCAACTTGCTGACCCTGGGATGAGTTAACTCCCTTGTCATTGCAGGCTGCTCACTTGCATGTCTATGTTTCTGGCTGGATCATATTAAATCTTCAGGCACGGAGCAGCACTCTCGTGGGGGCTTCATTCGCGAATCCTGGGCAGAGATGTGGTCCTACTGATCCGAGACCATGCTCTTTCGAAGGAGGAGGCTTAGAGGGAGGTGCCTGTAAAATTTGGCTTCGTTATGAGCTCCGTTGGCCAAGTTATTAATTTTTAAAGCCAGCTGGATTATGTTAAATCTTTAGGCATGGAGCAGCACTCTCGCGGGGGCTTTGTTCGCAAACACCAGAAGACCTGAAATATTAAATAATTGATAGTGCATATGAAAAAGGCTTTGAACGAAATGTCTTAACTATTGGACAAAATGGTCATTGGACAAAGTGTCCTGATCCCTCGTCTCCTCTCTGTACTAAGCCTCAGAGTTTCCTCACCTTCTTTCTGAATCACGGACGGAATGCTAAAAAATCAGAACGTGCCATGGTCACGAGTACTGTTGTGGCCACAACCATATACATATGGCATAGCTAAAAGAAAGCAGTGGAAAAACAAAGAGAGTTGCACATGTGTGACTATGTTTTGTATGGAATGTTGCTTGACCACGCATTTGTATATTCACCAACATAGCCGACATCTGGGTTTCTATTTTGCTTTGACGTCACTTGCAAGCAAAGGATTGCAGTTTCAAACATCCACCTGTACAACTTCAGTGCTATGCTCAAATCCAAGTATAGTATACTTACGTACTACTCCTTACTTCAGCCGAGCTTCTGCTCACTTCAAGTCTGCATGTCTCGCCCATCCCTCCTTGTCCATCATGGCTATTTGTAGTTCTGCAACACTTCCCAGATTTGTGTCGTTCATCAGGACATCTATGTAGGATACGGCCTGCCTGCCCACATTCCACTTCCCAGTCACTGGTTGCCACAAGACTAGTTTCGATGCCACTTCCTCCGGGTGTCTAACACAATGTCCAGCTAACTTCAGCCTCCTGTATGCTACTTTAGAGGATACTAGTGGTAGGCTTCCATTTAACTTTCCATTTGTTAGTTTTGCCTTCCATGATATGTTGAGTGCCATACAGAGCATCCTGGTGTAACATCCATCTAGTCTCTTTTGCATATTTTTGTTGATGGTCCAAGTTTCACTACCATACAATAGCACAGATTCTACTGTCACGAGAAAAAGACATTCTTTTAGATTTCTTTTCAAGTTTGAGGTCAATACCTGGGACATCTTATGACATGCTGACCATGCTAAAGCCTTTCTTCTCACGAAGTCCTTTCTTGAGCCTCCAAGGTATTTGAAGTTGTTGACTACCTTGATCTTCATCCCATTTCTGGCATGTATCCTTTCTTCGCCCTTGTTGAATTGCATGATTTCTGTCTTTTTTGCATTAAGTTGTCGGCCAACCTTGGCTCATTCTACCTCTACACATCTCAGCATCTCACTGGCTTGTGCAATAAGTGCTATATCATCTGCAAAGTCGGTGTCTGTGATGACTGATGGTTGATGTTGGAGACTTCGCCTTCTGTCCAGTTTGAATCCCAGCTGTTCTTCCCTGCCATCTATTGCCTGCCACATACAGTAGTCCAGTACTATTACAAACAGATAGGGAACCAATGTATCTCCTTGTAGGACATCAGATACTATTTCAAAGAAATTGGTGTATCCGTCAGGTGTTACGACTCTTGCTTTGGTGTCTTCATACATCAAGCCAATTGCGTTCATCAGCTTTTGGGAGAAGCCGTGGCCTAAAGGTTAGAGAAGCAGCTTTGGGACTAAAAGGTTGCTGGTTTGATTCCCTGGACCAGCAGGAATGGCTGAAGTGCCCTTGAGCAAGGCACCTAACCCCCACTTGCTCCCTGGGTGCTGTAGTATAGCTGCCCCCTGCTGTGTGTGCGCTCACATGTGCATGTATTCACTGCTTCAGGTGGGTTAAATACAGAGGAGGAATTTTGCTGTGCTTGAGTGTACATGTGAGAAAAATAAAGGCTTCTTCTTCTTCTCCAGAATATCATATGCTCTTAAAATCTGAAGCATCCTGCCCCGATGAATGCTATCAAATACTTTCTTGAAGTCGACGAATACTATTATGGCTTTCAGATTATGACTTTTCGCCACTTCTTAGTCTTCTTAGTGCCAGTATTTGTGCTGTAGTAAACCTTCCAGGTCGAAATCCGTTTTGATTTGGACATAGTTGTGGATCAATTTTTGGGTGAATTCTATTTAGCAATATTCTATTGATAGTTTTGGCCACAATGGAGGACAGAACTATTCCTCTGTAGTTCTCTGTGGTGCTAAGATCCCCTGCTTTTGGCAAAGGTTTCAAGTCACTTTCCGACCATTGTTTTGGCTTTTCTCCTTCCAGTAACTTGTTAGCATAGTTTAACATTATGTCATCTAAGTTGCAGTATTTAAAGACTCCAGGAGGAATGCCATCTGGCCCACATGCTTTTCCTGATATTATTGCTTTCTTTGTTGTCTTGTATTTGTCCTCTGTAAAGGGTTCATCAGATATTCCTAGATCTTATAAAAGTGGTGTTATGTTGTCAACTAACTCACCTTCTACTGTAGGCTCCTTCCCTAGTAGATCTTTGAAGTGGGAGTACCATTTGTTTATCCGATCTTTTTTGTCTTTTGCCTTGATGATACTTTGTTTAGCGGTCTTTCTACCAGTTATCTTATTTATGATTCTTCAACTTTACTGATAGATGTCTCATCCGCTTGCTCTATCTCGCTTATCATCTTGTCAAGATGTTCTTCGTCTATGTCATCGTATACCTCTTGCAGTTTTTCCTTGCATTTCTGCAACTTTTCACAATTTCTTGTAGTCGGCTTCTCGTAGTATTTCATTGATGCTTTTTCTACCCTTCTTCTTTCCTGGATTACTCTCTCGTCATTAGATGCTTTCTTTTTCTTTGTTTTCTTTTTGGTTGGTAGAATCTTTTTGACTGTTTTGTGGTTTGCTGAGATAAGATGTTCATATGTTTCTGAGATGGATTCATTTTCTGTGTACAGGATTTCATGTTCGTTCCATATTGTCAGTGTTTGGATCTCTTAGTTCTGCATTTTTCAGAGCTGACCAGTCATAGTTGGGTCCTTGAGAGGGTGCTCTGCTTGTTCTTAGACTTAGTTTGAGCTTTGCTGTGACTATGCGGTGGTCCGAGCCAATGCTGCTAACCTTCAGGAGAGAGCATACCCAGCATGCTCCACTATCTATCGACGGTGCTGCAGTGGAGAGGGTG